>NC_079148.1:142158797-144558797 GCF_945859685.1 Eupeodes corollae | reverse complement strand
TCGACGACTATTTGGTAACACCTGAAGCCATTAAGTAATAAGTTGTTTAAGGATGGGAACCCAAACCATCCTACATTTTCTTACCCAAAGTCAAGGGCTCTACCATAAAACCCATTTAGAAATAACAATCGAGATTTAAAAGTCACTCGGATCAATTAAGGACCCGTGTGACTTATCTCTTTTTCTTAACAGTTTACTCCTCAAAGTTAAACCTATCACCCGTCCCTGGTGTATATGTAAGTAAATTTGAAAAATGCGATCTCATAAAGAACCCGAGACACTAAATCAGTTCCAAGTTTCAATGCCTTTGGCTTCATTCATAAAAGACCAAGCCCCAAAACGAACCCTGTTCTCCTCCTTTAACTATCAAGGCAGTTGCATATTACAACAATTATTTAATCATTGAATAACTTTTCACTGCAGTCAGTACCTATATCTCTACAACACGTTTCCAAGGAAAAACAAAACAAAAAATAACAAAAATGGGTGTGTTCAGAGAGCGCGCCTAATGATTTCCATCAATGAGGAGGTAAATTGCATTAGAAAATAATTTGAAACGCACACGATAGTGCGATGTGATGCGATACGAAATGCGATATGCGATATATAACGTCAAGAGGTAATTATTTATTCATTATTTACTGAATCAAATCAGTTGTTCCTTCGATATTCCGACGTCCGACACGATGAAGATTTGAGTAAATAAAATCTTTTGTTTTGTATGTTCCATTGGTGCATAAAGATACAATTCAAATTGATTTACTTTTTATCGTTACAATTTTTCATACATTTTCAAAAACATCATATAAATTCCAGGACAGCTCAATAAAAAAACAAACACCGTTGAAAAATAAAATTGATTTATTTCTCGGAAAAATAAAATGAATAATAACCAAGATTGACTGAGGCAGGTCTAAAAGTCTAAGATGATTCAAATATTCAAATAAAGAAAAACAAAAACAGTTCCACAATTACTCTCGTTGTTGTTCATGTCAGATTTTTATGGATTTGGATACGTGCTATGCGAGTGAGATGAGAAGACGACAATGATCCCAATGGAAGAAGGTATACCTTTTACCTACCTTACCTACTTTTTCCTATATCCATATGAATGAATGAATGACGGTGGTGGAACGGAAAAGATGACGATACGAGTACTATGTGATGCCTCATGGGTTGAGGTTAGGGTTAGAGGCGAAGTCATCACTTTTATGACCCATCGTTAAATACCTCGTGATGCTAAAGCTGATGCTGCTAACGCTGGAACTGATGCTAATGTTGATGTTGGAGCCATAGAGAAGTTATTTGCTTTGTCATCCTCATCATAATCCATCATAATTTTATGTGTGGGAGGAGGCCATGGAAGGCGGTATAGAGGGTTTTATCATAATAGAGAGTGTGTTAAGAAAACTTATATGAACTCTTTGAATGAACTTTGGACTTGAGAGATTTGAGATTGAGTTTTGAATATGAATTTCAATTATGATTCAGGTATAGAGGTAAAGGTAATTAAATTAGGAAAAACTTTCATATAGAGTAAAAATGTGGTCAAATGTCAAAAGTTTTTTAAAATGTTGCTCTATAGAAGAAGGAAAGTGAATATATTGGATATTTTATTAATAGAGGTGCATAAAAGTTTATTAAAGTTAGTAATAATTTTTAAGTACAAAATTTAACTAATTTTTCGGTTAGAGAATAATTTATTGGGATTGATTTTTGAACTTCAAAAATAGTTGTAATAATGGTGGGTAGATGGCTGTTTTGTGTTATAAATGGTAAGGTAGTGTAAATTCTTTCTAAAAAAATTAATACAAACATAAGGAAAAAGAGATAGCTGTAGAAACTTTGTATGACTTGGGTCTACATCGTTTTAATTTCGCAAAGTAACCTTAAGCGTTTTCTATTTAAGGCGAGTAAATTTATAAATTCAATAAAACAAGTAGTATATAAATATGGTTTTGTCTTTGTTTTGGAACTATATCATAACATTATTTGTGAAATGTAACATCGTGCGAGGAAACCATGCCATGATTGTGTCTTGAGCTGTGTGGCACGTAGCACCATCCTGTTGAAGCCATATGTCTTCGTTGTCCATATCGTTTTATTAAAGCCACAAAAAGTTGGTGATCATCGACAAAGTAAGTAACGATGATGTCCAAAATCCGCACCAAACTGTGACTTTAATTGGATGCATTGGCACCTTGTGAATCTTGCTTGAATTGTTGTCTTCCCGAAAATGGCAACTTTTCTTATGTACGTAATCATTCATCCAAAAATGATCCTCATCGCTGAAAATGATTTTTTGACCAAATATGAGAAGAACTTGCAACTGCTCCGAAATCATATTAGCGAACACACAACAGCTGCGTATAATCGTTCGGTTTCAGCTCCTGGGTTAGTTGGATTTTATACGGGTGCACTACGGAAAATTGGCCATGTTTTGTGCTGTGACAGATTAAATTCTTGTGAGCGACGCTGAATTGACTGCCAGGTTTTGCTTTACACTTTCACTAACAGTGGCGAATTTTTGACAAATCTGGCTTTTTTTTAACGTACGGTAGTATTCTGATTTTTCACCTACCCGCAAAAATTTAATTTGGCCGATTAACGTGAAATAGTCGATTTGGAAGGAAGACTCTGTACTCTAAAAAAAGGCACCGAGAGCGTATCGTTGCTACTAGAAAGCACCCATTTTGATAACAAAATTTTATCACTTGAACTTGCAATTGCCAGTATGATATGTTTTTAAAAGAAGATATTTTGACAGAAAGTAAAGGAAACAATATGGCTGTAAGTTGCTGTCAAAACCAACTCATTCCGATTGGAATTTTTTTTTCTATGGAACCGAAAACAAATATTCGTAGCCTTAAGACTCAAACAACAATCAAAAATTGATTTTGGTTCTTTAAATAATCGAATACTTCATGAAAATTGGTCAGAAATGTACGGACAAAATGATGCTTCTCTTGCATTTGATTTGTTTTCTAAGGTTTTGGATGAAAAAGCTAAAATATGCCTTAAATCATATACAGAAAAAGTTCGTAGACCACATAAATTGAAACCTGAATGTCAGATAATTTATTAGGTAAAATACACAGGAAGAATAAGTTGCACTCTAAATGTGGAAAACAACCTAATAATCTTTGTCAGCAGAAAAAATATTCAGAGTTATCACAAGAAGTTGCTGCTCAGGTAACCTTGTGAAAAGAAAAATACTATTCTCAAAAATTTGAAATAGCTAAAGGCGATTTTAAAAAAGAGTGGGACATCATTAATGAAATTTTTTCAAGGAATGTTTCTTTTGATTCAACCAATACTATCAACTATATGGACCAACAAATTCAATCTTCTTTAGATATGTCTAACATATTTAACAATTTTTTCACAGGGGTTGACCTCGATACACTTAAGACTGCACGCTTTACAACCTTAAGCCAATGGGTCTCAACACAGCTTTTTATTTCAGCCTATCGATTCTTATGAGCTATATAAAATTGTAATTCCATTGATAGCTCAAATTCTGCAAACCAAAATAGTTTTTCAAACAATTTTTTGAAAAGTATGGCTTTTAATGTCGTTGATGTATTGGCTCATATATTTTATAATTGTGTTTATAGTGGATTTTTTCCAAAGGTTATTCTAAAAATCTTAATTGTTATAGGCCAATGTATCTCCTTCCTGTTTTTTTCTAAACGTTTCGAAAAAGTGATGAAATTCAGAATTGTATCGTATTTGGATAAAGTTAACTTTTTTAGTAGCAATCAGTTTGGGTTCAGATCGGGTAGATCAACAGAAGACTCACTTCTTCAACTTTGCAGCGAGATCTATACCAGTCTTAACAGTAGAAAATTCACAGCTGCTATCTATATTGATATTACCAAGGCATTTGATGCTGTGGATCATGATCTGTTACTGATTAAACTTGAAAAACTTGGGTTTAGAGGATTTATTATCAAATGGTTTTCTTCATATCTTAGGGGTAGAAGACAAAGAGTTAAAATAAGAGATTCGTTCAGTGGACCTTTAGATAAAGCTATTGGCGTTCCCCAAGGCTCGGTTCTAGGTCCCATTTTATTCTTAATATATATAAATTCTACCTTCTACCTCGACTTCAAGGGTTCTGTTAAATTTGTTGTTGTTCATATTCGAATAATTCATTGTAGACTCAATAGCTGACATTAATTGCAATTTAGAGGTTCTTAAGCATTGGTTCGGTATGCATAAGCTTGTCATAAGTGATAAAACTAAGGTAATGTTCTTTAATGAATCCTATTTTTTTTTATCATAAATTCATATTCCATAGCTCGGAGTGAGCCTTAACTGCTTTTCTAAATGCTTTACAATCGAATATGTATCTGAGTATCAGTATCTCGGTTTATTGATTGATAATAAATTGAATTAGAATGTTCATATTTCAAAATTGAAAAAGTATCTTTTGTCTATGACTTTTATTTTGTACCATCTTAGAAAATTCGCTTCGCGAAAACTCTTTGAAACAGTTTATTATAGCTTATTTCAATCGAAGTTTCAATATAGGCTTGTTTGTTGGGGAAAATTGTTTAACTATAATATGCAACCTTTATTGGTTGTACAGAAACATTTTATTAGGATTATTTGGAACACAAAAATCAAAGATTCTTCCCCTTAAGCACCTTTTTTATAAAGTCTTAAAAATTGTTTTCTTTAGAAGTGGTAACCTTCTTAATCAGAACTTAGCTTCTCACAGGCTTCGAAGTCAGGAAAGTTTTCTTGCTCAAGTACCACCTCACAACAATCGTTGCTTTCTAAACTTTTACTCCTCAGTAGCACCCAGAATTTTCAACAAGCTACCTCTTCAGATTAATTTTGATTTTTGTGTAATTAATAATCTACTTAATATACAAATGTAATAAAAAAATAATACTTTTAAAAATACAAGAAGTGAATGTACTTAAAAAAAAAAAATTGAAAATTTTTCAATAATAATATTGAATTTCATAAACAATACAAAAACTATGTAATTAGCATATTGTTTTATAAAATATTTGTCCTCATAGATACTTTAAGGTTTTTCATTTTCATTTTTAGTACAAAAAATATCAACAACATATCTTTAATATATTTAATCATAATGATTGATGCCACAATTGTCAACTGTTGAACATATATGTATCTTTTTTAATTTGTTAATTTATATGCATGCATCCGCTACTAGTCTTCTACTACAGCATGCATCCTTTATTATTTCCACTAATACATTTGGATAGAGATAAAATAATAAGATGTCGAAGTAAGCCCCGAGAAAATTATGAGACGTCAAGGAGACTTCAATGTTAATATCGTCTTAACTTTCAGTTAATGTTAGACTTTATCTCATATTAAATCTGTTTTTTTTTTATAGTCAAAATTCTCAAACACAAGACCCTACAAAAATGTTGATTATTAGATTATAAGGACCTTGTATGAAATATTTATTTTACACGCATCTTACCTAACCTATATTAATAAAGCCAAAATGTTAATTCCATAATTTTAACAAATTGACTATTTTGACGTTTCTTAACAAAAGATTTTAGATTTAAATTTGCTTTTAGTTAAAGCTAAGAAGTAATTTTAATAGATTTTCTTATGATGTTCATTTTGAATCAATTTTTCTTTAAAGAAGTGTCTATAATCAAAATCACTATCCCTTAATTTTTACCTTACGAACAATCCTAGAAGAAATTTGTCTCTATCTGTCTTGGAGCATAAATATTACTTGATATTTTTAATATCATTACACTAAGTATATTCACCTAAAACAATAAAATTGCGTCTGTATTTTACCCTTTATTTACAAAATAAGAAAAGTACGTATACGCCCAATGACCTTAAAAAAGAAAACGTCGATATAACGATGACAAAACTAATTTTTGGTTTAAGTTCAAATGAAAAATTGACAAAATGTAACTTTCTTGTCTTAAATTAAAAAAAAATTGCGTCTTTGAATTATTGTTCTTTTTGAATGTAAGACTGTTCGACGTTATCAAAAATGCTGCTAAATGTTCCACAAATTTCTCCAAAGAATTTTCCTGCCCTTCCGATATGGCTGTATTCTACAAAGCATTCACCACTTGAAAACTTTAATGCTAATCTTGAGCTCAATTTCGAAAACACCATCGTTCATTTTTCAACCGCACATCAAGAATGTAGTTTTTCAACCCAATTATTATATTCAAAAATTTAAGACCAATTTGTTTCGATATCTTTACTCAAAAACTTATGTATTTACCTTCAATTGCTTAAAAATTCTTAAAATAAAAACAATTTCAAGATCAAAGTAAATTTTCTTAAATGGTTTAAATTTTGGGTAAAAGTCGTGCAAAGTCAATCTTATTTAAAAGTATTAAGTCATTCTTGAGAGCAATTTTGACGCAGAAGCTTTTGATATTGGCAATTAAGACAATTGACTTGACGAAAAATTAAAACTGTGCCTATGGGAACGGAAGATGAAACTGACTTTTTTCACATTAATTTTGTCTTAAATTTGTGCTCTAGAAGAAACCAAAAAAAAAATAAAAACAAAAGACTCAAGTTTTAGACACGTCCTACAGATCAGTTAAATTTAACTTAAACTCCCAACACTCAACTCGTGTATTTTATCGGTACCCAACGAAAAAAAATCTTCTTTAATGATTCAAAAGAAGTCCTCCAAGCAATAATGTCTGCCTGTCTTTCTTTTCGTCTCGCTGTGAAATATCCTCTCGATTCCCTGAGCGTTATAAGAGAGTAATCTATTCAATTATTTAAATAGAAAACAAAAACAAAAATAAAAATCTATATGCAAAACATTGTATATCTAACTTAAGTATATGCTTTTGCTATTCCTCACCCCCTTAACCCTCCCAAAAATAAAAAAAAAAAACAAAAACCTCTCTATATGTACAGAATATACAACATCCTTAATGCCCGTTCTCGTCAGATGTCAAAGCCGTCACGAAGGCAGGCATAGGATTTGTTTTGTTGCTACTTTTTTTATTTTACCCAGGACCTACATTATATGCCCGGGATGGTCTAGAATAAATACAAAAACAACAAAATATGTCGAGAAACAAAGGAAATGAAATAACAAAAAAAAACAAAAATGAGTCCTTGTAAAATGTAAGGATATGCAAATGAACATACACGAGACGAAAATAATCAGAATAAAAAATATAAAGAAAAGGAAAAAAAGTAGAAAACAAAAACATATTCCAACATCCTTCGTCTATATCCTTGCCAGCATCTCAACATCTCTATTTTAAGCTCTATGATATGTTTTTCTTTAACTTTTTTGTCCTGGTCCTCGTCCTGGTTCTGGTTTTGGTCCTCTTCCCGATCCCGGTCCTGGCCCGGTCAATTTAAAATGAGTATTAAATATTTAAAAACCGTTTACAACACCCCCTAGTGGCATCGCCAGAATATTATGGAGGAAGACAATTTTCAAACGCGACTTGGTATCTGATATCTGCCTTCAAAATGACAGGGCCTAAGTGACGTCACACGATCTTAATGCCTCAGTTTTGCCTTCATGTATATAATAATCCCAATTGCAGTTAAAAGTTTTTGTTCCAATTTCTTGTGTGCATCAGAAAGCACGGGCTTTACCGACACGGCTCGGTGGTGGTTAAGGGGACGAAGACGAAAGGAGACGAGAGAAGGTTGATTTTTGGGCGTGGTTCATTGAGGGCAGCAGCCGTGATATGCCTTAGCACGTAGTGGCAAACATAGTTCGTGCGCTGCTGCTGTAATGAAAGACGAACGAAAGCACAAAAATAAAAACCTCAGACTTCATGTGGTGTAGAGCATAGGGCCATCGCTAACAGCAGCAGTAGAGGCAGCTAGGCTTCAGGTCTAGTATAAGGGTTTGGGTTGGAATTCTGGGTATAGTTCCACTTGTCAGCTCCGTGTTTTTCTATTCTAATTGAATTACTTTTTTAGCTTCGCTACGGTTCTATGCTTATAAAGGCTGTTTTTTTTAAAGGTTTAGAACTTTTTTAAAATTAACGTGAAATTCAACTTTTTCGAAAAGAAGGTGCAACGGTCAATAAAATTTTCTAGAATTTGTGGCCGTATATCGGCAATAACGTCAAAAATATTGTCTCCAAGTAGTCAATAATTTTGGGATTATCGGCGTAAACTAGCAACTTCGCATATTTCCACACAAAATAATTAAGGGAAGCGAATTTAAATCGAACAATCTTAGAGGAAAATTCACGGCTCCGTATCTTGAAAATGTCTTATCAAATCCACAACACCTACACATTACAGATGTGCAGTAGGAGAACGAATAAATCAGTGATCATAGCTTCATAGCGGTGCCCATTGACTCTAACGTTCTGACCAGCACTGTTTTTAAAAAAGTACGGACCAATAATTCCAACAACCCCTAAAGCACACTAAATATTAAATTTTGTTTGTACAGTGTTCCAGCTCTCACTTTGGAATTATCGGCACTCGAAATACCGCAGTATTGTTTGTTGACCGTAAAATATTGACCAAAACCATTACGTATATTCAATTGGTGAACGAAAAACTAAAAATACGGCAGCTTTGTTTGTTAACATTATATGTGTTTCAATATTTGAATGGAAAAGGCAGTAATCATAGCTCTGTAGCGGTCACCATTGACTGTAACGTTCTGACCAGCACCGTTTTTAAAAAGTACGGATCAATAATTCCAACAACCCCTAAAGAACACTAAATATTAAATTTTTGTTGTACAGTGTTGCAGCTTAATCGAAATACCGCAGTATTGTTTTTTGACCGTAAAATATTGACCAAACACATTACGTATATTCAATTGGTGAACGAAAAACTCAAAATACGGCAGCTTTGTTTGTTGACATTATATGTGTTTCAATTTTTGAATGGAAAAGGGAGTAATCATAGCTCTGTAGCGGTCACTGCTGAGCAGAACCTTTTTCAAAAGAGTACGGACGAATTATTCTAACAACCTCTAAAGCACACCAAACATTCCTTTTTTAGAGGTTTTTACAGTGTTTCAATATTAACTTGGCTATGATCGTCACTCGAAATACAGCAGTTTTATTTTTTGAGCGTATTTTACGGACCGTACATTTTTCGAAGTGCGCTCTACGTTTTTTGAAAAAAAACACATGATTTTCAAATTAAATTAAAAAAATCTGGAAGCGTTGTTAACGCGTCAGTTTATTCACGTTAAAATGTCAAACCAAACAAAAATTACTTGACAGCTGTCAAATAGCCGTCATTTAAAACCGTCTTGCCACCTTAAAGTTCTACTCCTCTAAAAAAAGACACCCGTTACATGTACATTTTTTTCAGTTCTCCTTGGCCGGATGCAAAGGTATGCCCGGAGAGTATGGTCGTCCGTCGGTAGGTGGCGGCGGCGGCGGCGGTGGCAGAGGGTGGTAGCCTAACTCCCTTAACTCTCACAGCTTTGTAGGCGTCGTCGCTAGTCGTCGTCGACCTCATCGTCTGTTGAGTTTGGATGTGCAGTGCATCGAGGATAACCGAGGTCGGCTTGATTTTTTTATTCTGTAAGTCCTTTGTTGCTCCGACAAAACTTTAAAAAAGAGGACGAACAGCAACGGGAAGAGGAGGTTAGGTACTTTGCCTGCTCTTTTATGTTCAATAGGGCTTCATAAATTTTGAGTTTACATGAACAGCAGTGGCGTGGAGGTGGTGGCGCGGCCGTCGTAGCGTGCGGCAAATGTACTTGGTTTGGTTTAGGTAAGGTACATCATAGAGCTTCTTATTTGGGGCATGCCCTAAATTTTCCACTAGCACTAACTTTTATTTTTTGCTTCTCTCAAGAACTCATGTATCTAAACTTGTTTGGGTTAATAAAAATTTGAAACTTTTGCACACGAATGTTTTGTTGCAAAACAACAATATCCTTCTTTTCTTGTGTTGAGAACTTTATTTGCGAAAAACATACAGAAAGTGTTATTTTGTTTTTCTATGGCGCGGCGGCGGTGGCGGGGGTTTGGCGGTGATGTGCATTTCGGAATAATTTTTGTTAAAAACAAAAACAGAAAAGTATAAAAAACTCAAAAACTGAAGAAGTGCAATTCAAAATAATTAAAATGTCGGCTTTTTTTTAAAGAAGAAAAAGAAGCCGAAGGAGGAAGGATATAAAACGAGTATTGTTGGTTTACTAAAGGGGAAAGTTCTTATCCCCTATTTTAACCATTGTTACCCCCCTCCATATACTACAGGATGTGTGATTGTGTGCAACTTGCAGCTTGCAGCAATGTTGCACAACAACATCAGAATCAGAATAGGTAGAATTGGGTTCTTTTTGTTCCGGATGCACCATGGGATGACGATATATGTCATTGTGGGTATAAGACCGAAACATGCGGGCGACATAAGGCGCAGAAAGAGGAGGGTTTGATTTATATATATGTATATGTATGTGTATATTTTCGAGGTAAAAGCACTCAAAGTTTGAGGTAACTATGGTTGCGACTCTTTACCCTCAATTGGCAAACCACATCGTTAAATATGGTAAAAGAAAAGTTCAGATTGAAGTTTTTGGAGAGTTGTAAATATAAATTCAGTTCCCAGAGGGTGTTTTTTTTTTGGTTGTGTTGTTTGTTTGAATTCGCTTTTTCTTTTTGTATTATTATAATTTTACCTATGTTGGATAAGGTAGACAAAGTGTAGGTTGTTATATAGAACATATTTTTGTGTGCGTGGCAAAAGTGACTTTCGAAAAAGTTGACAAAATGTTTATAGGGGTAGGACTTTATGGAGGTTTTTGTGTTGTTTATGTGATGCATATACATGTGCAGTAAATTTTTCGTTTTTTCTTTTTATTTTGTTTCATTGTTGAGAGAGTTCAAATGGCTTTGATGTTTTTTAAGCAACTTTGAGAAAAAAAAGGAGAAACAAATTTCAATTTTCAAGCTTCAAATTAATTGAGGTAAGAACTTTAATAAAAACATGTTGCACATTATAGAATTTTGCTTGCAAATGTTGACGGATGAACTGGGATAAAACTTGACACAAAAATATTTCAATTCGAAATCGACGAAGTTTAGAAGAGATGGTAACAAACATTTCATAAGACAATTTGTTCATAGGTTATGCAGACAAAGAATCCTCGGTTGTCTTAAAGCCGGGTAAACATGTTGCTGGCAAATCAGTGACGTTCGTTACTTTGTTGTAGCTTATATAATACTTATAATTATTTGCTGCATAATTTTATTTTAGTTTTATATTATAAAAAAAGTGTACTTCCGGTTTTCTGAAAATAGTGGAGAAAATTTTAAAAATTTAGATTTTTGAACTTTTTCTCCCCAGAAATTGTTACTTTTAAAAATAAAATTTGTTGCAAAATCCCAGTTTTTTAATTCTGGTATTCAAAATTCCGCCTTAAAAAGAAGAAAAATTGTATGTAACTAGCAGACAGCATTTTCGAAATAGGATGAGCATTTGAAAAGCTACAATTTCGGGAAAAAATAATTATTTAATTAGCTACTTCTTTTAAAATTGCCATTTTTTGATTTTGTCTTAAACTGTCCGCCAAAGTAAGGAACGTACATATTATTTTGAATTATACGTTTTCTTCCAGGAACATTTACACAGTGTAAAAGAAGGGGTTGGTGGAGGTGTGTACTCTGAACGACTTAAATTAAGTCTCTCACTCCGCCTTCCCAATCATTGTAGCGTGTTCCAGGCGGAACTTTTGGCCATAAAAGAAGTCTTGTCTTGGCTCAAAGAAAACGTGATATCAACATGTGATATCCGTATTTTCTCTGACAGCCAGACCGCTATCAAATCTCTGGACTCTGTCTCTACAAACTCTATAACAGTCCATAACTGTCGTTCATCTCTAATGGAGATGGCGCAACAGTTTAATATTCACCTTTGCTGGGTGCTGGGCCATAGAGACATTCCAGGTAACTGTAAGGCTGATGAACTCGCCAGGAACGGTACAGTACACCTCATCATACCACGTTTGGCAAGTACTGGCATACCAATCGCTACTTGTAAACTGCTGCTAGTGCAAGACGCTGTGAGGTGGGCAGGCACCAGGTGGAACAACATCACCACGTGTCAAGCCACAAGAAATATCTGGCCAACACTGGATTTAAAACGTTCAAGGTGCTTGCTCTCTCTAAGCAGATCGCATATAAGTTCGATAATAGGTGTCATAACCGGACACTGTCTAAAAGGAAAGCACGCCACGAGACTAGGCGTATTCTCCAATGACTTTTGCAGAAGCTGTATGCACGAGGAAGAGAAAGAAACAGTTCTTCATCTTCTCTGTACAATACATGCCCTTCTCTGGCTCGAAAACGCAAGAATTACCTAGAAGAATTCTTCTTTAACGATCTAAACGATCTAAATCATATCAGTATAATCAACCTCTCACGTTTCGTAAGTTACTCAAGCTGGTTCCATTGAGCTTAGGAGAAAGCCTCAAGTGTGTCCGTTTCCATCATGGACAGCCACTGTAACCTAACCTACCTTAAACGTTTGATTGGAGCATAGTTTCAACCGTATTGTTGAAATACATGGCGGTATTCAAGTGGAAAATTCTTGAGTTAAAATAAGTTAAACTATTGATTGCAACATGTAATGTTCGTAGGCACATGTTGCATGTCTCTTGAAAACCACTATGTGCAATCTTATTAGGATTGCAACATGTTGCCTCGAGTATTTTTTTAAAAGTTTTTATCATAATCATTTTTATTTCCTGTAGTTGAAACATGTACCAACAACATTTAGAATCTTTTGGCTGCAACATGTTTTACTGAATATATACATTGCTTGTTTATATACATTTTTGTATTAGTAACAAAAATTCCTTCAGTGTGAGGAAGATGCTCAATTTTTGGAGAAGAACAAAATGATTAACTTTAAAATTGTGCATACAAAATCAAATGTTGCATATTGATATTAAAGAAAGTTTTTTCATATACAATGTTCTCGGCAACAAAATAATGTTGCAGCATATGTGACTTCTCTAACAAAGGAAAAATACAAGTAGTCTCAGAAACAAAATGTCAAGAGGTTTTCGTAAGCAATATCTGTGTAACAATTGCAACCAATTTTCTAAAGATTTTCGAACTGTGCAGCATTTTTTTTATAAACATTGAAGTAATGGCAACATTAAGGTTAATGCCTGTGCTCAACTCAATCACCTAAAAGGATTTGAATTGTAAAAAGTATTATCAATAGCAGCAAAAAGTTTCTGGTGTGTGAAAATAAGTCATTTGGATAACTTATGGCGCAAGTCAATCTACAAATATTCCAACTTAAAAAAAAAAACAAGTGCCCAATTTTTTGGCTGCAACATTTTTTAACCGAAAAATTCCTTGCTGTAAATATGGTAAATAAACTTTGTGGAATCTTCAAAATAAGTCTTCTTTAAGTTTTTCCGATGCTCAATTATTGCACCATAACTCATTATCTTCCTTATGAAATCTTGTATACAAAATAAAATGTTTCAGAAAGTTATATAAAGTGCTGCCAGCAACAAAACAATGAGGCAACATACAGAACGAAAATATTCTCAGAAAACTTTTGATTTAAACATTTTGTCACGAGTTCTTCTTTAGAAATGTTTGTGTAACAATTTGATTGCAACGCATTTTCTGAAGATTTTTTTAATTATGCAGCATTGTTCGTAAACATCAAGGTTTTTCGGAACTTCATCTAGAAGATTGATTTCACAAATCAGTGTACCAATTATCCAATTTTAAAAAAGTGTTAACTTTGATTGGTTGCAACATGTCGTGGTATACGTGGTTAATACAAATTGTTGGCAATCGCTAATTTTTGCAACATACCTCAATATCTTAACCTTAAAATTATGTATACAAAATAAAATGTTGCAAATGAATGTTTAAGAAAATTATATACAATGATGTCGGTAACAAAACAAAGAGACAGTATAGAAATGAAAAATAGTCTCAGAAAAATTTTGGTTAGAAAATACTGCCCTGAGTTTTTCATAGCAAATTTGGTGATTGCAACACATTTTTTAGAGAGTGTGGAACATTGTTTATAAACATGAAAGTAAATAAAAGATTTTGGAAACATTAGGATGTTGTACAGTAGTTCATAGTTCAAACACAATGTTGCCAGAAACTAAAAGTTGCTAGTGAGTGATATAGGGTTATCTAAATGATTTATTTGTATAGTATAAATCAATAAACAAATGTGTCAATATTTTGTAGACATGTTTTTACTTTTCCTTGATGTGGGAGTCCGATTAGGACATGTTGCCAAGACAAAGGTTCCGTTCCATCACGATCTACGAGTATGTTATGTTTCATTGACAAACATCACGCAAATCACTCAGATGGAAACAAATTTTTTAATGAAATCGTGCAACCTTGTCTCACCATCCACCAACTCAATTTCCTTTAAGACTCAACAAATAAAAAGCAGCAACATAATAATCACAAAATTGACTCAAGACTCCACACCATTAAAAATAATTTAAAAAAAAAAAACACCGACGCGACGGACATTTTATAAACCTCGCGACAAACTACCATTTAAAAAACCATGTTTCTTTACTTAGTGGATAATTTTTAAGTGATCGTTAAACACTGATATTATTATTTAATTTTTGTATCTCTCTGGTGGCTGTCCTTCTACTTCATTAAAGCAGCAAAAATGAAAGAAAATGACAATAATTTCCAACTTACGTCGTTTGCGTTGCCTCCAGCTAAAGAAGATGCTATCGCGCTGCCCAATGCTGTAGGTATGTATGTCACACGCCAGCCAAACTGCCTGACCGGGCTGGGCCGCCAGCCACACTGCATAGTCGGTAACTATGGTAATCATACCCACAACTATTTGCATAGCATTGATGCGATATGCAGTGCGGTGGGGCATAGCATAGCCATACAGCAGCCCAGCCAGGGCAGCGCAGCGTTCAGCAGCATAGCGTAGCTCACGGATCAGTGGCATGCAATCCCACTGCATATTTTCCATAATAAAGTGATATCTTAGCCCCCGGGCAGTAATGTTTTAAATTATTGTAATAATCTGCAATTACGTTCGCGCAGGTCTACATTTAGCACCAAATCGCCCACAGACCGCCCATTTTTTTCCAATATTTATATAATTTTAATTTTTCTTGTGTTTGTTGTAAAAGCGGATAAATCCATCTATCTATCTTTACCTACCTTTACAGTCAGAGTCAGAGAAAAAAAATGTTAAAATTGATAGATACAAGCACTTGTCTTGAGAGTATCTCCCCAAAAAAGGTGTATCTATACAAGACTTTGTGTCTGACGCTGACAGATTAAGGTTATAGCGAGTTTTTGTATTTTTTTTTAATTTATCACAGGTTTATGTTTTTGGTGTAAATTGCGTAGGGGGTTGGTGTCGGACGACATCACGATGGATGTCGTAACGAGCGGTGAAGTCGACGGCAAAGACGGCAACAACGACGACGACGGATACGACGTATCTATAGATTTTTGTTCGTATATTGAGTTATTTACACCAGGCTTGGCTTCGGTGCTATTATAGCCCGGTCTAATTATGTTAACGATGTGCGAGGATTTGGTAATAAAGGCCCATTAACCAGTTAGTATGTTGGATTGCCGTTTAAGGTGTTCTTGGTGGCGGTGGCGTTGTCGGCAACAACGATGATGGCGGCGTCGCTCGTCGACGATATGGTGGTGACTCCCAATGGGAGCAGGTGGATGCCCAAATCAGAAAACAAGCTAACATGGTTTGAATCTATATATAATAATAATACCTCAGCGCTGTGGTCGATGGTTAAATTGCAATGGTTCCCATGATAAAATATGAAAGATATAACAAAGTATCTCCTTTTTTTATACCTTACTTGTGTTTTTATATAAATGTAGGTAATAACGAAGATAGATGATAGAGATATGCTGATATATATCTAAATTTGTATTATTTTCTTGTTCACATTTTATTAATCGATATATGAGTAGGTGTGGTTTGATAGGTCAGGTAAGGTATTTCCATTGTGATGCGGTGATAGGACACTGAACTTTGTTTCAGATTGTTTGTTCAACAATAAAAAATAAACTGATAAATATGGACATAATGAAAAATTAAAATAAAAATGTATATAGAAGCATAATGTCATATATGGGATTATTCCAATTTGTCCAGAACATCATCCCGTAAAATGTTTTAAGCCTTTAAAAATCTACAATTTTAAATTAAATTAAAATACTTTTTTTATGATGTTTAAATTCAATTCAAATTCTAGCTTTTCTTAAAGAAAAAAGGCTTATTTGGTAGCACTTAATTCAAATGTCAAATCGAAACTAAAACTCAACGAAAAATATCGAATGAACCCAACGAAAAGTTGTGCAGAGAGGTCAGCCAATTTCAATTAAATCTTGTATAAATGTCAATTTCACTTGATTAAAGTGCGTTTTCGATACTTAAAGCTTAAAGCAAAAATTCAAAATTCTGCTCAAAGCTTCGTTTGTTTTAGAATACACACATATTTTAAAAGTAAGGAAAATTAGTTTCATTTTTTGTTTATGCTTTCCTAGAATTATAAGAAAATTATCCCAAAATATTCTAGCTGGGAAAAACCTTTAGGTACTCGATTTTTAAATTCGATTTAAGTATCAAGGATATTGCAAAAATTATTCCTGATTTGCAAGTATTCAGAACTTAATACCTCTTTATCTTAAAACTCCATTTTTTTATTTTGTTAGATTCAAAACTAATACAATTTTCAACAGATTGGCTTGAATTTTAAGTATATTTTGGAAAATAGAATGTAAACAGCCACCCGATACATTTTGTTGTATTTAAAAAACAAAAACTTTATAACTAAGTTTCCGACAACTTAAAAAAAAACTTCGATTTAACTTTGTCATCAGTGATTGACTCTTGTGCTTGTGGAAATAAAGGAATCGTATTTTGTCTTTTAAAGTTGACTCACAGATTTTTTCTGATCACATGCCCTTGGTTGTACAATTTACACTAAACAAAACCACAAACTCAAATTACACAGAAATCACCTTACCACCCAAAATTATTTGGAAAGAAAGTCAAAAAGAGAACTACCAAATAAAAATTTTGATTGAACTTCAGAAACTAACTGATACTTCTTTATTTTCCGATACATTGATAAAGACTGTTTGAATGCATGAAATAGTTCCTTCGAACTTTTAAATTAAACCAGAAAACAAAACAATTTAAGTTAAACAACCACCAAACAGTATATTACAGCAAATAAAGCTTACAAGGATTTGTGCAAATCAAAACGCCAGAAATATTATACATCAGTACCGCATGAACTTTCAAAAATAAAAAGATAGCAAAAGTTTCTGAAATAACATCAAAGAATTGAAAGAATCTAAGCTTATTTGGGGATCAAACTTGAAAGCAATTGGTCTAGCCAAATATTTCAAAAATTTACTCAATCTTTTGCGGAACCTTTAGTTTTAGACCGAAATCTCGATTCCTTAATTTCAATAATGAGTTTTACAAAAACGCACCTGTTGATTTTTAGTATGAAATTCTTCACCTTTTTAATAATATTTTCAATACCGGAAAGGTTCCTCAAGCTTTTCAAGATTCTCTGGTCTATCCAATTCTTAAAAGAGGCAATGGTAACCTAGCAAATAATTATAGAGGGATATCGTTTATGAATTCTATTGCGAAGATATTTGCATCTGTACTCCTTAGTCGCTTCAACATTTAGATAGCAAATAATGAAGTGCTTAGTGAATATCAATCTGGTTTCCGTAAAGGCTACTCCACAGTTAATAACATTTTCACCTTAAACTCAATTTCACAGTATTTCCTTGTTAAAAAAAAAAATTCGTGCATATTTTTCGTAAACTTTAAAGGTGCTTTCGATTCAATAGACCTTCAAGCATTGTTCTACAAACTGTCACAAACGGGACTGTCGACGAAACTTCTTTTGGTCCTGAAAAATATGTACAAGAACATTCACTCAGCAGTTTGGGATGGGAAATGGGATAGATATGTCTGAATGGTTTGAGACTACAGCTGGCGTCAAACAAGGTTGTCTTTTAAGTGCTGTTCTCTTTGCTTTATTCATTGATAATATTTCAATGTATCTACCCGCCGGAATAAGTTTTGCAGGTCTAAGCGTTAAGGTACTGATGAATGCAGATGACATAGTGCTTTTAGCAAAATCGGCCCAAAGTTTACAACTTATGAAAAATAAGCTAATTGATTTTTGTAGAGTCTGGAAATTAACGGTTAATCTAGAAAAATCTAAGGTAATGATAGTAAGAAATACACAATCAAGACTTAAATCGAATGAAAAGTAGTTCTTTAAATTGAAATTGTGACTGAATACAAATACCTTGGGATACTTTTAAAATCTAATATGAAGTTAACCTCACATCTCGAAAAAAACTGAAAGCATCAAAAGTATGATTAACGCATCATGGAAAGATGTTATGAACAGCAAAGTTGTACCAACCTCAGCTAAGTACAAGGCATTTGTTATGAGCTACGGCTGTCAAATATAGGGATATTAGTCACATGAACAAGTAGAAAAACTTCAACGTTATTTTCTCAAACGGCTTTTTTACTTACCATCCAATATTCCAAACTTTGTTCTACTACTCGAAACAGGACTTCCTGCTCTTTTATTCATACTCTTTAACTACATCTTGGAAGTACTGGCATATAGACCAAATAGAATTCAATTGGCAATAGCAAAGTACATCATAGATAACAAAGTGGAGTGGGATAGGAAAATGGAGACAATGGATAACGAAGTGTAGAAATGACCTAAATCTCCGACATACTAATTTAATAGTACTAAAAGAACAACTCTACGGGCTGTCGACGTCTATCAGCGGAATGAAAATTTGTAAAAAATGTCATCGTCAATCAACAGAGTCATTTACCCCAATTTGAAACATGATCTCATACATAACTATTTTAGTGATGAATTTAGTACAAGGGAAATTTCGTTAATCTGCAAAGCAAGAAGTGAGCAACTTAATTTAAACGGCTCACCTTATAAGGGTGCATCCACTATACATTGCACCCTTTGCAGAAGATACTTTTCATTTTTTATCAATATGCCCAGTTTATAAAGAACTTAGAGTCCTCTACTTTGGGAAACCAACTCTAACTATGGAGTAAACTTTGACAATTTTCAATGGTGACATTTTGAAAAATCTATCAAATTATCTTGAAAACCCTTTTTTCATCTTTATATAATTTTTGCAATTGTTTATTTACATTTTGTTAAATAGTGAACATTTTCTTTGAACATAATTTGAAAACACATAGTCACCACCGCCAAAATACTTTTATTACCAAATTTATATTCCAATCAAATGTAACTGAAACTATTGTATTTAACAATTTTAAGTAATAAAAATCTATCTATCTATCTAACTTTGTCATCTCATTGCCAGTACCAAAGACCATAAGACTATTCTTTTCTTTGTATGAAAGTTCCAACGGATTTAAAAAGAAACCGTCAACAAATATCTCCAGCAACAATTGGTCTGTTTCTTTACTACGAATTTCTGTGACTTTTAGGTCTAGTTTTTTAGTCCCTGGATAACTCCGACTTAAACCCAAAGCTAGTTAATTCTGAACTCAGAAAAGTTATTGATTCGGCTGTCGAAATCAACTTCTTATCTCGTTCTTTTTAATCTCATTTAATACACGCAATTTAAACTATTTTCCAAATAATTAAAATGATTTGGTCGCGATATGAAGTGTGTTTTTTATCCAAAATGTTAAACTTTAAATTTCGTATAAATCACAGCATCATCGTTCAGTTCTGAATATAACAAATTATTATTAATTTTTTCACAAAAAGAAATAAAAATTACTTTTCCAATACTATTTCAGTATCTGTCAAAAACATCTGTATATCACCAGTTTTAACTCATCAAGTTTGAAGGTTTAACTCCGAGTTAACTACAAGATTATAATAGACTGAAAAACATGTTTCAGGAGTTAACTAGAGTTTAACTCTGAACCTAGGATAATCTTGCACTAAAAAAAACTGGACCTTAGTATCAAGTTCTGTCATTTTAATTTTGTATACGAACTTGACAGTACTCCCTTCTAGACAGCACACAAATTCTTTTATTTGTTATTTGTGTTTGAAGTGCTGCCAAACAAGTTTTTTTTAATAAATAAGTAAGAATTTGAATGTCAAAACGATTTAGTTTGGAGACATTTTAGCGATTTAATAAATAAAAACGTTTTTATAGTGCCATGGTCAAATTTGCTTTAAATTATTTATTTAAGAATTAGATCAACATACTTCAACTTAAAGACTTATACGACGAAAAATTTAGCTTCAACCAAGTATTGGTCTTTGCCAAAACAAAATAACGGTGTATAAACTTGTTGCTCTCAACCCAGTTTAATTTTATTTTTATTTCATTACTTCTTCATATACATAGCTACAACTCTTACCTCCAACTTAACCATAGTTTCGCTGAACGCATTCATTTATGAATCAGTTCCACTTAATAATACAAAATTAAACATAATCTAGGAAAAGTGCTGTCGAAGGTACTTGATTTCTCAATACTTTCGTATTATCATGAAAAGCATATGAACAAATAAATCAATATTTCTCTGTAATTGACCATTCATTCATATAATAAAGTCAAAATACAAATTTCATGCAATAATAAACAAAATACGAGTATGTATTGAGATTTCATCAATAAAATTATTAATTCCATTGCTCGTATACATATTTCATTAAAATTAATTAAATCAAAAATCCTTTTATTTTGTTTATATTATTATTATTTCGATGTTCATTTGCATGTTCGTAGAATAAAAAACATACAAATCCTCTTAAAACCAATTAAAAAAAAAAATAAAAATAATAATATAATTCAAAAACTCTTCACTTTCTTTTTATTGTTTTTAATTGTTTTTTCTTTTTGTTGTCAGAAAAGCACACAGCAAAATAACATTATGACATCGCGCTCTCACAAGTTTGCACACAAAGTTTCAGGCTCAAGGTCTGACATTTATTGCATTAGCCCACTTTATGCTTTTTTGTATGTACTGTGTACATAAATGTTTGCGCTATAGTCGTATATGTGTGATGATGATAGCTGTCACAACACAAAACACATAACGTCATTTATACTCAAATAATAATAACCCAAGGTATTCTGTTAAAATCATGAAAATCGATTAGATCGAAGAATAGAGAGTTTGAGGTCATCATACGTCAAGAACCAACCTTATACGAGTACCTTAATGCAATATGTAAACGTAGACCTAGTTCTAGTACTGGAATAGGTATGTATGGTATAGACATAATAACGGAAATTCGATTCGGATGATTTACAAAACAACCATCATAAGAGAGAGCATTGATTTGACAGTTATAGACCACTTCATATAAATGCCAATGCCATGCTGAATTTCCGCATCAAAATCAAAAGAGAATGTATAAGTTTGCAATAAATATTTGCATTTTAGTTGAAACTTTAAGGCCTGGATTCACAGTCACTGGTTTGAAATCAATTTGACTGCAAAATGTCATTTCATGGTTTTTTAAAGCATTTTTCACTTTGACAAGTAGTCCGAAGAAAAAGAACTACTTTTGAGTGGTTCTTTTTTCTTTAAAATACTTTCAAACTTTTAACCTTGCATTGAGTTGAACTTAAGTACTTAATCACAAATGTTTATTAAAGTCTCTTATATTCAATCTTAAACTAATGTACTTAATAATATTTCAATCTTTTCTCAATCCAAAGGAAAACTAAAAACTGACAGTTACTACAAAATGTCCACATTTTAATAAATACCTTTTTAAGCAGTTGTCACTTTGACAAGTTATTCGACGAAACAAAAGAATTTTCAGAATTCAAACCTTTGTTACACCGAACTTTGGATTTGATATAAATATAAATATATGGTGTTGAATTTTTAATTTGCATTCCAGTTGAACTTAAGCATTTTACGACTTTGTATGAAATCTGATAGCTATTAAATTTGAAGAAATCTATTCCATCGAGGTTTACTCTTTTTTATTAAACCAATGCAAAAATTTGATATTTAATGCCAAATGTCATCATTTTAACTAAAACAATTTTTCATTTTGTCATCACTTTGACAGGTACTTTGAATGGTAATTTAATAAGTTTCTGTTAAATTTGAGAAAAGTAATTACATCATGATTCATTAGTTTTTTGGAACCAAGGAATATGGAAATTTGACAATCACATTCTCACTGTCACTTTGACTAGCAATAAGAAAAAAAGACTAATAGTCTTATTTCTGAACCCATTTAAATCTTAGAAAGCCGTCCGTCCAAAAATTCTATATTTATAACCATTTTGATCGATTGCCTAAAGTAGGGGCCAGTTTGAGCTGTCATTGGTTTTAATCATTGAAAAGTTCTGTTTCTAGGTTTAAAAATGATAAAGAGAGTCCAATTTTGTAATATTTGGTGTCAAAATGAAGCTGAACAGTTGTAGATTCTCTATACTTAAGAAAATACATTAAAACTTTCTTTCAGTTCATTTGTAATTTTGTCAATGATATGATTTTCAATAAACAGCTAATTGTTGATTTCACATTTTGGAACATTATCGTACACTGAACGCGTTCCATTTTCTTAATATTCCCATCTGTCAGTTTTCGCTTCAATGATCAACTCTAGCTTCAAATGATTTATCATTGATTTTAATCAGGAAATGTTGGATTCAAATCCGAACATTTCCTTTCTATGACAGAAATTTTCAACCAAAGCTATAACCAACCTGTCAAAAAGATTCGAATGAATGGATTCAATGATGAAAACCAACGATAGTTTTATTTAACCCCTTAAGGAATGTTCAACATATTGTGATCTCTCTAAGTTCAAAGTACAAAGAGGATGTAAATGTTCCATTAAAATGAATGAAACTAGCACTGAACACACCCTTTCACAGGGATGTCCTCTGACAGGGATGTCCTCAAATATATAAAGCAAATCTAGAAAACTTTTTTTCAAAACTTAAGCCTTATACCATAACTTGAACAATTTTAATTCTTGGCATTGTTTAATTATTAATAGCTACCTGCGGAGTAATTTGACAATAGGGGGAAGTTCTTCTTAAATTAATGAAAGTATCCTTATCTGACAGATAAAACATTTTTAGTCCAATTGAATTTAAGCTTGTAGACTTCAATCCTTGAAAATGTTTCATTATGAATTCCCTCCAAGAGAGGAAGTTCAATACACCCAAAGAGGCACATTTATCTTAAAATTTATTAATCTTGTACTGAACGCATCCACTTAACTTACAGATCCCAGGGATGTATCCGAAAACATGAGGCATTGACAACAACTTTTAGATAATCTGTTCAACCTGTTTCAGACCCAATTTTTTTGCACCGAAATTAGTTGTTTAAACTTGCAAAATTTAAGATATAATGTTAAATATGGACTTCTTAGTTTTCAGAGCAGATGGTTTAAAAAAATTATATATGTCAATTTTTGACAGTTGATGAATTCGGCCCTTAACTTTGAAATAAAAAAAAACCCAATGCAAATATACCTATTGTTTGTGAAACTTCATCTAAAGCCTGTGTTCAATTCCCATTGCCACGATTAGGCATATAAGGGTCCTCAATTCATGAATTAAGTGCATTTCAACCGCATTACAAATGACATGCAATTAATAGATACTTTTGCAGACTTTCCATTGTTGCCAACACACTGCACTGTGTAGTTTTAAAAAGTTTATTTTTAGTTTATTTTTTAAACTTTTTTTTCTATTCTTATTATTTTCACACAAATGTTTTTGAATGTAGGCCTTTGTTAAAAACAAAAAAAAAACAATGACTTCTGGGTGTGAAAGTAGAACAGAGCAATGATTATTGCCATGATAATTGGTAAAGTAAAAAGGAAGCATGCATCCGGAAGATGCAATTAGTCATCATCACTAAAATCACATGAGGCAACGTTTCAGTTGGTTGGCGGGGCCGGCGACAATGAGACGACGACGACTCCGACAACTTTGACAATAGGGAAAGACCATCAGAGAAAAAGCTTTTATGTTTCTATATGCGGTATCCCTGGGTATAGAAAAGCGATCTGGTAATCGTCGTCATCATCAGCTTTAGCATCATAATCACCGCCACATCACGGTATGCGTTCGGGCTTGGGTCGTTTCGGATGAAGGGTCTTTCGCATCATCTGATGTAAAGGGAATTTTACCCATGGAACTTTAAGTGGTTTCATTGGTCCAGAGGCGTGTTGATGGGTATAATTAATTAATTCCCGGCTAGGGGTTTGTACATATCTCGCATAGATGACATTACGTATTTACACAAGTGAGCCTAAGTTCTGTTGTTTTTGTTGTTTTAATACTAATGGATGGCGGCGGTGGCGGCTTTTGGTTTTGTTTTTCGGTCACTAAAGGTAGACGCACATCACGCACAGAGAAGTTCTCTTTTCCAAAAAGATAGAATATGTGATTGATACAGAAATCTTTATATAAACATCCCTTAGAATGGGATTAAACCAACAACAACAACTTTATTTGCCATGATAGATGATTGATGGTGTTTTATTAACGTTTCAAGGGATTACTTTTAGAAGCTTTTATGAATTTATCAAAATTATCCGTGTATGTCAATGTTATGTGCTTTAGGGACATGTTCCGGATTAAGCAACAAGAAGTTAAACACGGAAGGAAACTTAATCCTTGTATGATGGAACATCTAATTGAACTTTCGTAATCAGATAAAGTGCCGCAAAAAAGTGTTGATTATCTTAAGTGCTTAAGTAATTTTGAAAGTTTTGAAGATTTTATCAATAATCGAGAACTTGAAAGATTACTGAGAACAGTGGTCCTAGAAATTAATTTATTTTTCTGCCCCACACACAAAACAATCCTTTTTTAAAGAAGTCGAATATCGCATTATAATTCTTCACTTACATTAGGTTTTAAAATACACCCTTTTTAAAAATTTTACAGACAACCAAACGCGGTGTTTTTAAAGCTAAGTCAAACAACAAATTTTTGCCTTTTAGATACAGTTTAAAAAATTTGAGTAAATTAATCGTTTTCTGGAAATTTTTCACTAGATCTCCTTTTGAAGATTTGAGAAACCTTGAGTTTAATACTTTTGAAAGATATGTGTTAGAGTTAATTTTTAGTGGACCCCTTAATGCAAGTTGTTGGAATGTAATTCAGTCCTTATCTAGAGTTCTATGACCACTAAGTCCCATTGCGTGAAGAAACCTAAATCTCATTCACTTATTAATGAAACTCAGTTTATAAATTAGAAGCTTGTTTAGTTGTCCCTAAGTTCCACTGTTGGGACCTTATTCATTTTAATATCGGAACCAAGGTCGTTTTGATAAAGAGCTTAGTAGAATAGAGTCTTATAAAATAAGTCCCAACTTTTGTAGGTTATTAAATCATTGTGAAATATTTTATAGAACTTTTGTTGTGACTTAACGATAAAATCATCTTAAGCGACGAATTTAGCATAAAATTGTTCTTCCCTAACTTTATATCTGACATTAATATCTTCACAAGCTATCATACCATTTAATAGATTTTCTAAAGTTTAAAATCACTATTTTGGTCTTTTCTAAACTGTGCCTTTTCTTATATGAAACTTAAACCACCAACAGCCTCTAAATTCAGTTAACAAGTCAAATTCTTTTTATTCTGTTGATGGTTTTTTTTTGCGGACTGCCTCTTTCCACGTGCATATAAAAGCTTTGGGCAAATAAATCGCATTATGGCTTTTAGTGTAATTCTGTTCTTCAAGGACCAAGTTCATGTGCCAACCTTATGTACAGCTTCTATAATAAATCGATTGAATGAATACCTTTTTAATAAACCCACGTTTCCATAAGTAGATACCATATACCTAGAAATCCTATAAAAGAAAACTTTTTTGAATTTTTGTTAAATTCGTTTTTGAAAACTTATTATATACCAAACCATACCAAACCTACCTCCCAACCTATGTATCTATGTATATTTTCAAAATGGCTTCTTTATGGTATATGAAGTATATGCGGTAGGTTTGGGATAGTTAAAGTTGGATACTGATTTATTTTTTAACGTTTTCAGTAAGGTAAGGACTTCCAACAGTTTCCTTACCTACATAGGTAGGTGGGTTGGATAAATGGGATACAGGTATATGACTTTCTTACTCAATTTTATTGAGTATAAAAACTTTTTCTTCCTTAAAAGTAAAACTGAAAGGAGATTTGAGAAAGAAGTTAACCATCAGTGGAAGAAAATCACGAAAAGTATTTTTTAAACTTGTTCTAGTAACAGAAATTTTGGGGAAAGTATTGGATATGTGTTGAAAAAATCTCAATATTTTAATGGTTTCTAATTTTTTTTAATGTGTGATTTCCAAAAATGCATGGATTTTGATTAAATGTGAACAAAAAGTTAATTGACAGAAAATAGATGTAAAAAGAGCCTCCCAAAATCTCGACACGAGGTTTATTTTTTTGGTTGGAGTAAGAGAAGAGGGGGTAATTTCGTTATTAAATCCTGAGTTTAACTTATGACGAAATAAGTCCTAGAATTAAGATGTGAAAAATAACTTAAAATTTTCCTTAAAACTGATTCCGGTTGATTTTAAATATAGTCGACGGAAAGCAAAATTCGTCTAAATCTAAGATTTGTTAAGGACATGGAACAAGTTTTCTTTCCGCCGACGATATTTCTGGCAGATCCGGCGGATCTGATGAAGAAAATAGAGGCTGAGATGCGACCCACATTGATAACTTCCCATCCCTTCTGTTGCTTTGTCTTGCTTAAAAGTTTGTAGTTTTTCTTGTTTTGTAAAAAAAGTCTTCAGTTGAATTATTCTTACAAATTTAAAAATTACCAACAATAATTTGCATATGATGAAACAGTTTGATGTCGAAATTTATTTTTGTTAACGAGATTTTAAGTCGAAAACCAGTTTTTACCAATTTTAGTAACATTTCTTAAATTTGAAGACAATTTTTTTTTAATTTTTGAAAGGCTATTGAGTCGAAAGTCATTTTTTACCAATTTTTTTGTTAAGGTTTTAGATTTTTGTAAGAAAACTGTCAATTCAATTTTTCTCAAAATTTTACTGAATGTTGACAAGAATATTTTTTAAAAGAGTAGTTAAAGCCAATATCTCAAAGTTTCAAAAAGATATTTGAGTCGAAAATCAATTTTTACCAACATTTATTATTTTCGTTTTAGGTTTTTTTTTTGTAAGAAAATTGTCAATTCGAATTTTCTCAAAATTTTAGTGAATGTTGAAAACAATATTTCTTATAATATAAAAATTGATTAAAGCCAATATCACAAGGTTTTGAAAAGGTATTTGAGTCGAAAATAAATTTTAACAAACTTTTGATACATTTTCTTTTAAGTTTATATTTTTTGTAAAAAAAACTGTTAATTCGATTTTTCTCAAAATTTTTCATAACGTTAAAAACAATATTTCTTATAAGTGAAAATCAGTTGAAAGCCATAATCTCAAAGTTTTGGAAAGATATTTAGGTCGAAAGTCAATTTTTCAAACTTTTGTTGATTTTCGTTTTGGGTTTTTAGTTTTTTGTAAGAAAACTGTCCATTACATTTTTCTTAAAACTTTACTGAATGTTGAAAACAATATTTTTTAAAAGATAAAAGTAGATAAAAGCCAATATCTCGAATTTTTAAAAAGATATTTAAGTCGAAATTCAATTTTTACCAACTTTTATTCATTTTTTTGTTTAGGTTTTTAATTTTTTGTAAAAAAAACCGTCAATTCGATTTTTCTCAAAATTTTACTGAATGCTGACAACAATATTAAAAAAAATGTATTTTAAGGCCAATAGTTATAAGTTTTGAAATGATACTTGAGTCGAAATTCAATCTTTACCAACTTTTATTATTTTCGTTTTTAGGTTTTTATTTTTTTTTTTTTTTTAAATGTCAATTCGATTTTTCTCAAAATTTTTCAAAATCAATATTTCTTGTATATGAAAATTAGTTGTAAGCCTTAATCTCAAATTTTTGAAAATATGTTTAAGTCGAAAATGAATTTTTCCCAACTTCTATTAATTTTTGTTAAGGTTTTTATTTTTTGTAAGAAAACTGTCAATTCGATTTATCCCAAAATTTTTCCGAATGTTGAAAGATAAAAAAAGTTCGAAGCCATAATTCCAAAGTTTTGAAAAGATATTGGGGTTGAAATTTTTTTTTACCAACTTTGAGTTCTGTTTTTTTATATAAATTGCTAATTTGATTTTTCTAAAAAATTTACCAGATGTTTAAAACGCTATTCATTGTTGCACACAATTGTTTGGGAGATGAAAGCATTTTCTATTCGAAAAATATTTTTGGTGACAAATATTTTTTTCAGTTTTTTTGATTTGCAAAAAAATCGTTGATTTGATTTTTTTTTCAAAAATGGGTGTCACGTTTATAATATAAATGTTAATTGAAGCCTCTAGCGATATTGGTTCGTGAGATATTTAGTATAAATCAAAATTTTCATCTTTTTTTAAACTGCTATTGTAAAATAAACCCCCCAAGCAATTTTTGTGTGAGTCATTTTTGCATCTTTCTGCATTATTATGTGTATAAAAAAATGTATTTGAATTCGATATCTCTTTTGGTTCTTGAGCTATGGACGACGAAAAACAAACGTCAAAACGTCGTACGCACACACGGACGGCCAGACATCTTTCTAAAAATCTTTTCTTTCGACTCTAGGGATCTTGAATAGTCGAGAAATGTCAACATTTTTAATTCTTCAAGTCAGACCCATTACAATAACTTCTTATGTTAAGTTAAAAACGGAAAATAGGGAATTTTGATATTAATCCCAAAGCCTTCCAAACAATGACCTTGTTATTAATCCACTGCCATAGAAAAATTCTAATGAACCTTATACATAAATGGAAACAGAAGATTCGTTGGTACAAACGCAATTCATGTTACAGGGACTTCCTCTCCTTTGATCTTGCCCTTGTTAAAAAGAAAACCCATCAAATTGATCACCTTCAAACTGTGACATTGATCAGACACAGCGCCATCTGTTAATAAGCTTGTTTTCTTCTCCACCCAAAATGCAAGAAAAAATTCTTTTTTTCACATTTTTTCCAAATATTCTAAGTTTCAGAATAAATTTTCAACTTCTTCATGCTTAATTTCGTCGAAACAAACCAAAATTGTCACGTTTTTTTGGAATTACTTGTCGATTTTCCATTAAAAAAAGTTATTCTAAAACAATTTTATAAAAATTATCAATTCTCGATTTTTTCTACTTATCCTTGAAGGTCTTTCTAAAAGGTACCTTCTTAAAAACCTTCTTCAGCCAATCACCAACAAATGACAACAAATTTATGTTAAATCAGCCCAACGTTCTCAATTGATTGCTCTATAAAAATAGAAGTGGCCCAAGTACAGAGCCTGTTGTCATACCACCTAATAGATATTCCAATTGCTGATTTTGATCTTGGTTACTTTTTTTTCAAACTGTAAGGAACTCCCAAAGTGTGAAGTTATGTCCTAGTTACATTTTTTGATCGGGGGCTTATTAATTTCGAAAGTTAGTTTACGCAGCTCTTTTCATCACTTATATCACTATCACTTTACGTAGATAAAACCATACTGTGTTTATATAGGCTGTAATTTTACTCTTTTAAATGACAGCAAAATATAAGATAAAACAAATTACAAATTCGGCAAGAATCCTAAGATGGCGTTGCCGTCTACAAGACTATCCGTTCCAGTGACTTATAAACCACGTTTGGCTTGACAATTACATAAGCAAGTTCCTACGATCAGTGGTATGTTTTATTTGTTCGTATTTTTGATGATGGTAAAAATAGTCCTAGACATTTTCATATCCTTCCGCAAATTTATATATATTCCTTATAGTTCCTTAACTAAACATTATGATACGTATAAAAAGGAAGAAATAAAATATACTTACCAAAACTGCACGCATTTTACGACTTTGTGTATATTTAAGACACAATTTCATATAAAACAACGTAACCTTTTCTTTTCTTATATGTGTGTCGGTACCTATCTACTTGTACAAGTACCTACAATATAATATTATTTATATGACTTTAAACAACTATGGTAACGTTTATCAAGATTCCATAAGGAATCACGTTTCTAGGACATTTATGCAGGCATCAGGCATGACACGAAAAGACACTATGTAATGTACGTACTGTGGGAATACACAGGGTGTCCCATAGTCTTCGCTACAGAAAACGAAACAATTTTTTTTTTTAAATATTAAGTTATATTAAGCAACTTAAAAAATATTTGTTGAAAACGTGACTTTCTGAAAAAAATTAGAGGAAAAAGTAAAACCTTGAAAATTCAAAAAATTGATTCGATATAAAATTTGACAAAACAATTATATGTATTAAAAACAGTAGTAGCGACAAGAAAATCTACTTCTTATTTTTATTAAGACAAATTAAAAAAAAAAAACAATTAATGATATTATTTCAAAAATCATAAAAGACCGGAAGCGGAAACGTGAAAACTACTTAATTCGTTTTTCGGCTTAACATAACCTCAAGAACCCATGGTTGACTTCTGTGTCGAACATTGTGGGACACCCTGTCTATATTCACTCTTGATGGCTTGTGTTGTGATGTGACACCTTGTGTCTTTATTTTTGTCACGTCACGTTTAATGTAACAGAAGAAAACAAAAGAGAAGGATATTCTTACGTACTACGTGTATATGGTGTAAAGTATGTTTTTTGTTTTCGGTTCATATATAATATTTGCATCCATATTGCAAGACAAACTTTTTGGCTATATCCATACCTTGCTTCTTGTAAATATAGGTTATGATGTTTTTATATGATTCATATCAGTTTTATGAGAGTTTTATTATCCATGAAAACGTTTTCTTCATCTTTTTTGTTGGTTATTTCATTCAATTTTATGCAAAAACAAAAAGGACATTTCGTGAGTCATGTAAGAAAGGAGGGGGGGGAGTGATACTTATGTAAATTCAAATACAAACTACTTAAAGAAAACACAATTTTATACCAAACTTCAAAATGTGTGAATAGAAGTTTCTTAACTAGGAGTTAGTGTGACTTAATTAAAGTTAAAGTATCACTTAAATGTAGACTATGCGAAACTGACAGTGCAATTATAAATACTCGTATATTTCAAATAGTTACTTTGAATTTGGAGATCAATTAAATCGCAATTGACACTTGAATGACAGAACATTTGTACCTCCTTTAAAAAAAACATCGAATTTCGAAGCTTAAATCACCCAACGACGTATGGAAGTGACACCTAAGTTGGCCACGCAACGAAAGAAAATTAAATCCGAAAAAACTAAAATTAGAATTTCGAAGTTCAATGGCGGCGCTTAGTGGCAAACACAAGAAGTATTTTTTGGTAAAATAAAAAACTAAAGGGTTTTCCATATTGAATAAAACAATTAGGTTTAATCTTTATTTCAGAACCCTTTAAATGGCATTATGTGTGAAATGTAACATCGTTTAAAATCCAACCGCGGCTTACGTCTACACGCGAAAGGTCTCTTGAGGGGGCTATACCGACACCAAACCGGCCTCGTGTGCACAACAACAGCACTCCCCTCAATCCCATCAGGAAACAAGCCAGTTTCAGTGACTTCACTAAGGGCAAAGCAACGCGGAATTACCTGCCTCAGATTCTGCTGTGCTGTACTTTCAGGAATAGCGTTGATATTTTCGGCAGGTCTTGCGTTTCGTGACGTAGTTCTGTTGGTTAATTGTTCAGTGTACTCGAATTTGGCCACCAAACGTTGAAAGGAATAAAAATCAATCTATTTTACCCTTAAGTTTACTAAAACCTGGAACTATCTAGTCCTTCCTCTAATGCTGATGAACTTGACAACAAAGTCAATGACCTCATCTCAGCTATGAACAGATCGCTGGAAATTGCTTGCCAACTTATACACATAAGGGGAAAGATGAAAGCACAATAGTGGGCCTCAGAACTTGACTCGTTTAGAAAAGAATGCATTAAACTCTTCAATCGAGGCAAAACTAGCCTCTCACTGGGACTCTTACAAGAATCCCTAAGAATCTACAAGAAGGCACTAAGGAAATCTAAGCGATCTTCTTGGCGATCCTTCTGTGGCACGATAGAAGAAACTTCCGAAGCCTTTATATATACGGGAAATTCTTTCAACGAATCCAGCGATGCCACGGTGCTTAGAAAATGCAGAAGGCTATTGGACAAACTATTTTCATGGTAGTTCTCTTACCGAAACCTGCAACAGTAATATACGTTTAAGTCCCAATACAACATATCCAATAGGTCTGATCTCAAGGGACAAGCTACAATATGCTCTCAACAGCTTCAAACCTTTTAAATCTGCAGGACCAGATGGAATAATACCAGCTGAGCTACAAAAGACTTCTGACATAATTGCACCAATCCTTGAGGCAATTTTTAACAGCTGTCTTTACCTGGTCCATATTCCCTCGGCATGGAGAGAAGTAAAAGTTGTTTTTATACCTAAAGCAAGTAAATGCTCCCAAGTCAATCCTAAAGATCTACGACCTATAAGTCTGTCATCATTCCTTCTTAAGACCTTGGAAAGATTGATTGATATCCATTTAAGCGCAAGTATTGATACAAGACTACTCTCTTCGTCTCAACATGCCTAATGTAAAGGTAAATCGGTGGAAACAGTGTTACACACCTTAGTACGAACCGTCGAATATTCCCTCCATCTTAAAGAGTTCACTATGGTTGCTTTCCTTGACATCGAAGGTGCTTTTAACAACGTGGACACATCTGCACTAACATCTCGAAATGTAGAGAGCTCGCTTCGGGAGTTAATTCATTTTACTAGCAGAATAATTAACTCAAAACTGGGAAACTCTTCTGCAGACGATTCGTTAGTCGAAGGGACACCGCAAGGTGGTATTATATCTCCTCTCCTCTGGAACCTAGTGGTGAATGAAATCCTAACTAGTCTGGATGCGGAGGGTTTCAGAGTGATAGCCTATGCGGACGACGTTGCTATAGCAGTTTCAGGAAAGCATCTTAACATCCTAAAAGAACTCTTTCAAAATGCCTTGGACAGACTAATACTTTGGGCTGATCGGTGTGGACTGGGTGTTTACCCACACAAAACCGATCTGGTCTTATTTTCGAGGAGATACAAAATTCCATTTGTCAACCCTCCCCATATTAAAGAAATCCAATTTAAATTCTCAGACAAGGCTGAATACCTGGGTCTTGTCTTATATAAAAAACTAAATTGAAAATCCAACGTACAGGAAAGATTCAAAGAAGCTACTGTAGCTCTCTTTTCTTGAAAACAAGCTATCGGTAATAAATGGGGCTTACATCTCAGAATCACGCATTGGTTATACACATCGGTAATCAGACCGATTTTAATATACGGTGTGGCAGTATGGTAGACTGCTTTAGAGAAAGGTATAAACAGGGATAAGTTAAATAAAGAACAACGTTCAGCTTGCCCATGTATAAGCGGATCGCTTCGCACGACCCCATCTGCGGCACTGGACACCTTACTCTATCTAATAACTGTAAACATATTTATCAAACAAATAGCAGCAAGCTCTGCTATTCGCCTCAATGCTTCGTCGCAGTGGACTTACAACAATATTGGCCACTCCGTAATTAGGTATTTAAAATCAATTCCAAATCACACAACCTACACCATCCATCAACTGCTATTCAACAGAAATTTCCAGATTTCTATTCCTCCCAGATCTTTCTGGGAGGATAGAACATTTCTGGAAAATGGCTCAATCCATTTTTATACAGATGGTTCAAAATCAAAAGTTAAGGTTGGTGGAGGTATGTACTCTGAACGACTCACTCATTCTCATTCCGCCTTCTCAATCATTGTAGTGTGTTCCAATTAGAACTTCTGGAAATAAAAGAAGTCTTATCCTGGCTTAAAGAAAACATGATGTCAACATCTTATATCCGTATTTTCTCAGATAGTTAGGTTGCTATCAAATCACTGGACTTGGACTCTGTCTCTACAAATTCTATAACAGTCCATAACTGTCGATCATCTCTAATGGAGATGGCACAACAGTTTAATATTCACCTTTGCTGGGTGCCGGGCCATAGAGACATTCCAGGTAACTGTAAGGCAGATGATCTCATAAATCACAAATCAAATCATATCAGCATAATCAGCCTCTCAGGTTTTGTAAGGGACTCAAACTGGTTCCATTGAGTTTAGAAGAAAGCCTTAAGATTCATGCGGTAACACAATGGGCCATTAAACTAGCCTAAGTGTATCCGTTTCCATCTTGGGCAGCCTCTTCAACCTAACCTAACCTATCCTTAAATACTCAACCTGTTTATCATGAACAAAAAGTAAAATTAATACAAATCTGGTTAAATTGACATGATACTTTGTAGATTTAATAATAATCCCTTGTTAAATTTACAAGATGGACTAAACTTCCCGCTTTAAACAGTCTTCTATAAGCCAAGTAAACAGTTGAGCTCTTTTAAATTCTTTTTCTATATCTTCCTGATTCAAACTTTTTCCCAAGCCTTCTCTCCATAAAATTCTAAAAGTCATCAGTTAAACTTTAGTAAATCTCCACATAACGAGAAATGATGATACATTAAACATATTCTTCTAAAAATCATCTCATTATTTCGCATATTTCTTGCATCAATTCATAAATACTAAAAGCTAAAGAGATCAATATTTTTCCTCAAGTATAAAATGATGACTCTTCAATTTTGCAAAAAGCATTTGATATGCGTTTGGAAAAACGTTGATGCATTAAAGTTTGTATGTAATGCATTTTATCCTTTATATATTCTGCTTATCATCACCGCCATGTATCTTGGTTTTCATTTAATCCATATCCATCAGCTTTTTGCTTAATCCTTTCAAACTTATGTCTATGGATAGCCATAGTCATACCCATAACCATGTTTAGTTTATTTGCCAAACAATTTTGAATCAAAAATATCCAAGCTCATCCTTGGATTCTTAACACTACTACCCTTCCTAACCCATTCCACAAGTAAAAATATTGAAAGGAAGAACGAAAAAAAAAACCTAAACTATCTTAGCGAGTATTTTGGCTCAGGATCCAAGTCCATCTTATAGTCATAGTCATAGTCCTTGGTTTGACATGCTCAAACCTTCAGCATTATAAATACTTTCGTATATTTTACACAAATGAATAGAAAACACACAAACATCGATTGAATTGAATTGAATTGAATTGGCGGCGAAACGTCTGCAACTGCATCATCAAGGAGTAAAAATATCCTTTTTCAATATAAACTAACGAAGACCAAAAGAAGAGAGAAAAAGAAAAACAACCATCAACAAATCTAAATCCGGATACACGAAAAATTGAAGATTACATAAAAGACTACAGAAGACTAGATTCCCTTGAGGAAGCAGGGTATGCGAGTAACGCCGCGCCGCACGATATCCTTCGATCCTTCGCAATGGGTGATGGTTTTGGTCAGTTTGGTCTAAAATAAAATGGGATGGAATTTTTGTTATAGTTGGTTTGGGATTTGTGTGGATGTGGCTTGAGTTTGGGTTTCAGCTTCGGCTTCTTCCGGCCAGAGCCAAGATTTCTTCTTTCCACAATTTGATCTTTGCTTCGGTGTGCACCGCAAATTAATTCGGAAGTCCTTGTGTATACGTATACACACGAAGAAACGGATACGTACGTACATACGATGGAGAATGATGATGCAAAAGCTTCAGCTGCACGTTCACACTGAATGACGATATGACGCTACACTAATGGTATCATCCTCCTTATCCTCAGCCCATGCATCCAGTGAGGAGTGTTTTCTATGTGCATCATCATATGTTTCTGACGGTTCTAATGGCAATATGGGGTGCTTCCCCGAGAATTCTGTGCACTGCAAAAGACAACCAAATACGTACTTGAGCTGTTGTTACCTCATCTTCTCACATGTATACCCAATCTTTCTAAAGAGGAATAGCACACTCCAGAAACACCTTGACACACTTTTGAGATGAGAGCATGCACAACATATTATTCTATGTATATTATAGGTGATGCTTCTGATACTGCTTCAGCTTCCAAGCTTCAGCTTCTGCTTCATCTTCACCTTCTTCAAATAGGCTTCATTGGATTTTAATGGAATTCAATTGAATTGAAGATATTTTTCGGTTGTGTAGAGTTTGTTTTGCCACTTTGTTGTGATGATGTGATGATGCTGATGTTCCGTCCAAACCATGTTACCAACCAAACCCAATATATACTTGAGTTCCAATATAAGATTTATCAAATATGTAAGATGCAGAAGCAGAAGAGATCTTGAATATGCAAATAGAACACGAGCTATGTATATGTTGGGATGGACGCTTAAGAAAATGTGCTTTCAAAAGTGTTTGCCACACAATTAGTTAAAATTGAAAGCCTTTAATAATTAAAATTCAAAGTGTTGCAAAAATATATAAAATCATGATGAGATTCAGATATGTAAAGGGTGTTTTTCTTGCAGGTTTGGAATTTTGGTATGATGGAAGAAAACTTAAATTTTTTATATTGAGTTGACACGAATTTCACTTTATTCAAAATATAAGCTTGTGGCATTGAAACTATGATCTTTACAGAAAATAGTCAATTCACGATTCTTTAACTTGAAACTATGCGATTACCAAACTTTTCCATGTGTGCATCAGTCTATTCAAATTGAAATGTTCTCTTCATAGATGATCTGATTGACTATCTGCCCGGCGGAGTGGTCTTCGCGGGAGAGAGTATAAAGGCGCTTCTCTTTGCGGATGACGTAGTAATGTTTGCAAATTCCCCTGAAACTCTGCAACTCATGATCAATAGAGTACATGATTATTGCCGGTTATGGAACCTCATAGTCAATATCGAAAAATCGAAAGTAATGATTTTTAGAAAAAGTGGTGGAAGAACCGCATCAAACGAAAAGTGGAAATTCAATGGGGAAAATATTGAGATTGTCAACGATTATAAGTATCTAGGTGTCTACTTCTCGAAGAACTTGAGTATGGAGAAGCATTTTAAGGAAAAGCTCCAGAAAGCAAAAGCGGCTATCAATATCTCATGGAAGAAATGTTTTATGAACAAAAACATCGCGCATAGCAGCAAATACAAGGTATTTGAAGCAGTTGCGGAGACCATTCTGCTATATGGATCTCAGGTTTGGGGAAGTAAGAAGTTTGACACAGTGGAACAACTTTTGAGGTTTTATGTGAAAAGGATATTCCATCTACCAGCAAACACGCCTAATTATGTTATTATGATTGAGACGGGGCTATCACCGCTGTTCATAAAAACGCTTAAGCTCCAAGCGGATTATTTACTTAAGGTTATGATGATGCCGGAGACTCGACTTATTAGGAAAATCGTAGTAAAAGCTATGGAAGGTAGAAAAAGTTGGTATGCAGACTGGATGGGATTGGCACAGCGTTGTAATTTAAGCTTAAATATCAACATTGAAGATGTGGCAAGTACTAAAGGAAATTTGTACGAGATAATAGAAAAAACAGATGAGCAATATAGAGAAGATTACGTAACGGAAGCATCTGGGTCGTTGTACAGATCAATCTATAGTAGACTTAACCACAACTTGGTAAATACAAATTACTTTCACGACTCTAATAGTGTACAAAAAATTTCTACGATGGTCAGGCTTCGAAGTGAATTGCTGAACCTTAATTATATTCCCCACAGAGCAGATTTGCCATTGGAATGCAGTATATGTAACCTGGCCGAACGTGAAGATGTTATCCACTTCATTGGAAGATGCCCAACTTTAAGGGAAACGAGGAGAAGTGTCTTTGGGCACGATTTCTTATCGGAGGAAGAGGTTATTATGCAACTAAATCAGATAAATGTTCCGCTACTTTATGAGTATTGCAAAATCGCACTAAAATATAGATTAAGAATACAAAATGAAAGCTTTTAAATGAAGAAAAAATATATATAATTATGTATATGCAAATGTTCCACCTTATGCACTATTGTTGTAACAATCATTCTTGTATATAAATAAGAACCTGAAAAAAACACGACTTATTATAATTTGAGGAAAACTTGTATTACAAACTAGTAATCATACTTTATTGCCAATCTGGCAGACGGCATTTTGCCATGCTATATAAACCATTTTTGTTAAAATTTAATGTTAAAATTTAATTATGAATAAAAATACTACTACTACTACTACTACTACTACTACTACTACAAATTGAAATGTCAAAACAAACTAAAACCAAATCACTTGACAGCTGTCAAAATGGTTGCCAATTAAAGCAGTGTTGCCAACTTAAAGTTCTTTACTTCTTACTTTAAAAAAAACACCCACTGCAACAAGAATACACCATCAAGCTTTAAACTGAAGAAGAGAAAATAGGAGTGTTGAAGAAGTTTTGTTGCGGAGACACTTTATATTTCATTTAAACAGATTTTCTATTTTTAGTTTTTTATTTCTTCTTCTTCTTCAATCTTTCTCGCTTTTTCCTCTTTCTGTGCACATCTCAAGGAGGAAAGTTTTTTGCAAAAACTTTATTTTTTGATGCCAACTCTTTTAAAGATTGTGACATGCAAAAGATTGGCTTGGCATTAAAAAAAAAAAAAAAACATTCCGTCATCTTCATTTCCAAAAAAAAAAAAAGAGAAAAATATAAACTTTTCTACTGCGATTTCACAGATTCACAAGATTATGCGCCTCAAGTAAAAGATATTTTATTCTTTTGATATGTTTTAAGCGGTTAGAAGAAGTAGGTCGTATACTCGAGCACTTGACTCGTGGTATATAAATGTGAAATGTGATTGACATAAAAGTGACACACATTATGTCATTTTTGTGTGTGGTTCAAAATCAACTTCCTTATAAGAAAAAGTTTTTCTTTTGAAAAACGAAAAATATTTATAGTATTTTGATTGAAAATTTAACATGAAGTCAGTTTTTGCACATGTAAATGTGGAGCAATTTAAGTTTGATTCCTTAATGCCGTGTGTGCATCATCTATTTTATAACCTTAACTGCACAGAAAATGTCGTTTTGCTGTCAGTTTACTTTTAAATTTATTTGAACTACGGATTCACTATTCTTCGCTCACACTAGGGTCTTATAAAACAACTCCAAAAAAAAAATATATTGTCTTAAATACAGCAAACATTAATCTGTCATATTTGTCAAATCGTGAGGTGAATTTTATAGCTTTTTTCATTTTAAACTCAAAACGAAACTATTTTTCCAAATGTAAATGTTTAATCAATGAAGCAACTTAATTTTGGTTCCTTAATGCCATGTGTGCATCATCTATTTTATAACCTGTTAGTAACTGCACAGAAAATGTCACTTTTCTGTCAGTTTACTTTTAAATTTATTAAGTACTGTACGGATTCATTATTCTTCGCTCATACTAGGGTCTTATAAAACAACTCAACAAATACAGCAAACATTTATCTGTCATATCTGTCAAATTGTGAGGTGGATTTTCTAGCTTTTTTCATTTGAAACTCAAAATTAAATTATTTTTTCCAAATGTAGTCTAGTCAGTGAAGCAATTTAAGTTTGATTCTTTAATGCCATTTGAGCACCATCTATTTTGTAACGTGTTAGTTACTGTACTGAAAAATGTCACCTTGCTGTCAGTTTTCTCTAATTTAATTAAAACTATATATACTCATGACTCTAGGCTCACACTAGGTTTTTATGAGACTAGTGACATAAAGACATGAAATTTTTAAGGCGTCAAAATAAGTCGCTAACAAATATAATGTCATAAATGCAGCAAACATTTATATGTCACATCTGTCAAACTTTAAAATATATTTAAAAGCTATTTTTAGTGCAAATTCAACATGAAGAAATTGTTTGACAGCAAGCCAGGTTTTTTAGAATGAAATCAGAACTGTACAGTTGTATTATGCTGTGTTCACACTAGTTTTGTAAGACAACTTATTTTGACTTTATATTATTATTTTTACTCGTTTACACGCATATTTTTTTGACACAAATTACGTCGCCATTGTGTGAACCACGAAGTCCTTACAAAAAGGATAAAGTTTTATCCCTTAAAAATTTGTACATCTTCTATTTTAAAACTTTCAGTTTATATGCACCTGCACTAAAAAAATGTCACTTTAAACTGATTAATTAGCCTTTGATCACACCTTGAATTTTGTTAAGGTACACATTTGCTTTTGTTCACTTTTCCCTGCTTTCACAATTATTAAAAAACATATGTTAATGTCATTTCAATTTTCTATCTTTTAAAAACCATCAAGTGGGAACGAGACATAAAATAATGATACGTCAAATCGATTTTTCTGTCATAACTGTCAAATTATGAGTTGGCTTTGCTTTCTAATGGAGCAAATAATATTTGTCTTATTGTTTTTCATTCTTTATTAGTTTTTAAAATATTGTTTAAATTAATTAATTGTCAACTGTGAAATTGCTTTTTTAAGGGCTGTCCACACTTTTATTTACAAATTGGGTCATTAAATGTGTTCATTCATTCATATGTAATATTACTAATACAAATTATATTACTAATGCTACAACTATTGAGTGTTTTTTTTGCTGTATGAGAAATTTCGATGTTTTCTGTGGTTTGACAATTGAGTATGTTAAACTGTCAAACATTTGTTTCAATAACATTGAAACATTTTTCTTTCGATATGATGAAGGACCTGTCACTTAATGTCTGATTTTTTGGAAACTTTTGTCTTATTTTAGGTTTAGATTAATCTTTATTTTCTTAAATTTCCTAACTAAATAACATTTTTTTCTCTTATATTTTACAGGACCAATATGTGGTGGACATTGCTGTTCAAATGCAACCGAAACAGAATTAAAATTAAAATCAACGACTGAATTTGAACGACTATTACATCATCACACAAAAAGTTTGCGAGGCATTCTAGAATCAACGTCCAGCTCATTTCGAAGTAAGTTCACATAAATATTAATATTTCAAATTCTTATGCGAGTCTTCATAAGTTCTACAAAATGTTGTTCCCATAACACACAAAAACTTAACAATTTAAAATTCACCAATCAAAGTCTCAAAGACATTTTATAAAACGTTATTCTAATCGTTTTTGATTTGATTTTCAAAAGAAAATACTAACGATATGTATCTAAGTTCGATATTTCAATCTGATACGCCAAAATATTTTGATTTATTTCACTGCATAATATCAGAAACGATATATAAACCATCAAACGTCAAAAGCATGCAAAAGTACAGCTTATGCAAATATGAGAGAGGTAGAGAGATAACTATAAAATTGCTGTAGTTAAATTGGTCACGTTTTTTAGGAATCTATAGAAAGACACAGACTTGCCTTAAAAAATCGGATTATCTACGTTATGTTGATGTTTTCATTCTGGGATCTCTCCAATGATGGAGTCTTTGATTTGTTTTCGTTTTCTTTTTGTCTTTGGATTTGCCTTTGCCTGACTTAAATTCAAGCCTTCTTGGAATATTGAACAGCACTCAAAATTGTATAAAAATGGTACTCCTACAAACCCCCTTCCACCCGCATATTTAAACTTTTTCGTCATCTTCGATTTCAGTATATATTGCATCGTTTAAACGTCGTCGTCGTCGGTAGTGTAGAGCTCTTTGCCTCATGTGTGCACAGCTTTAAAACACACACATGATGTCACTTTAAATTAATTGGTATTCCCGACAGCAGTTTAAAAAAAGAGGAGTCTATCACGCGGCGGTCATGATGGTGATGGTAGCGGAGGAGGCGCGGCGGCATCGAGGTTCGTTCGATATATTCAATCGACATCGACACACTTAAAGTTTTTGCAAATTTTATTCAAAGGGTGTTTGTTTCTGAAATGTAGTTCGTCGAACTGGAGCTGAATGCGAGATGTTAATTGCGCTGCAGCTTGTTGCACATTATGATTATTATTGTTGTTTTTGTTGTAAATCAGTTATGCAATGAACATCAATGACTTCGTTTCGTTGCAAAAAGTAAGTTGAGGTCAGAAAAATATTTTCAGGAAGTGTCATCGTCGCCTCAGTTGCAGGCCGCCGGCCGTTTCAATGAGCTTGAATTAGCTTCCTCGTGTAGAGGTGTGTTGTTGTTTTTTAAATTAGTTTGACGTACATAATTGGTTCAAAGATTACGTTTTGAGAGAAATTTATAATCAATTTGCGATTCATAGGGCGTGGTATAGTTAGAATTATTAGAATTCTTAACGTACTGTAATTTTTTCTAAGAAAAATTGGTTACAAGGTTAAGATTTACGTATCTATGTGATTTATGTTTCTTTTATAAAAGTTTTGTATTAGGCTGGCAGCACTTTTTCGGAGTGATGATAAATTTGACAGATGACGTTTGATATTTTATAAAAATGTGTGTACGCCATAAATTTTTTCCTACTTAAGGTGACAGGTGATTGCGGTCGGCAGGGTAGGTCTCTGTCAAAAATCCCACCTTCAATGAAATTTATAAAATACTTAACGTAAAATACATATTTCCAAATAAAAGTTTGTAAAAAGCTTAGGATTTATGTACCTAATTGATTCAAAGCTCTTTTTTAAAAGTTTTCTTCTAGTTGTCGGCATCGTTTTGGAGTAAAAATTATTTTGACAGATTGCATTTGATATATGATTCGACTTTAAGAATTTGCAAAACTTAAACTTCAAAGTTAAGGTTGTGCTAAATAAAGAATAGAATATTTAACAAAGTCACTACATTTCCTAGAAAAAATTGGTAAGAAGGTCTTACGTATCTAGGTGACTTATGGCTGTTTCTCAGAAATGTTTGGTAAGCTGGCAGCATTGTTCGTGAGTGATAATAAATTTGACAGAAATCATTTGATATTTGATCAATGTGTGTTCGACTTTAACTACTTGATGAAATGTTTAACTCGAATTAAGGTTACTTACTAAGGCCTCTGTTACCATATACCGTGACAGTAAATAAATAAAAGCAAGTAAAGCTGTCGCGCCGGACAGAAATGGAATTTTTTCACTGAGTTAAGGAATCCAAGATATGGCGAGCTTAGCCTTCTTATATCAATATTGTCAACGTGACTGCACAGATCTTAACCAAACGGTCGAAATTGTCTTATAAAAAAGTGGCTTTACAATGGCAGTTAATTCGGGTCGGCTTGGTGCGTCACTGTCAAAAACCCTACGTCTTCTGGAATTATTATATTTAAACAAATAATTTTCATCGGAACGGTATGTCACTGTCAAAACCCAATATCTCCTCGAATTATTGAAATGCTTAACATCATCTACATTTTTTTACCGAAAAAATATTAACAAAGTTTTCTATTCATTTATAGAATTATTTTCTAGTTGGCAGCACTTTTTTAAGTGACATTTAAGTTAACAGTTAAGGACGCTTTTATTGTTCTCAAAATATGTGTACGACTTTAGCTTTTCAGTGAAATGGTAAAGAAGAACTAAGGTGACAGTTTATTTGGTTCTGTATGGTTAGTTGCTGTTAAATACTCAAAGCACTATAAGACCTCTATATTCCTACCAGTGTAAGTTTGTGCTCAAATTCACATGAAATATGATAGCAAAATCATGTCACCCTTCAAAAAACTCTGCAACCTGCGCAATTTTAAGCAATTTTACACTTTAATGCAAGATTGCGTGCTTCATCAGACACTGATTTTGAAGTTTAAAGAGATTAATGGAAACGAACAGACCTAAAATCACGATGCTGCTGTTGGCTGTTTCCAACGCCCTCTGTCACTCTACTTAATAATTACTTTAATTTCTTGCCGTATAATGTCTATGTTCTGTGCTAGGAAATATATATATACAATACACATATCAAACTTAAACTCATGTTATAAGTAATCTACTTAATATTGAAGAAGAAGACATATATGTATGTTCAGTGCATGCGATCATAATCAATCTTCTTTCCCAGATTGATTGCAAACTTTTGCCGTGATAGTCAGTGTAGAAGTGCAGTATGCCAGTTCCAACGCCCACTTATCCGGAGTAAATCACACAATCTCGCATCACCACGAAACCCATCACCATCAACCGTGTCACCATCACCAAAACCTTAAACCTTAAACCACACTATCCTGGTTCAGTGTTCCTCTTTTTCGCTCTTTCTCTCTCTCATCAAAAGACTGATTGGATTTTAATCTTCAAGAAGTCGTGTCATGCGACTCCAGTAATCTGGTAGTGTGCTACAGCAGCAATAGCTTTACACGGATTAGGTTTCACTGCATTCAATCAGAGTGCGCTCTGCACACCACACGGAAGCTGCTTTAAACGAAACAGAATGCTGCACTTCGTTTTCGTTCTTCACTGGATATAAAATACATATACGACTTTGTACGGGAGCTTGTATAGTGTAAAGGGTATTTGGAGCAGCAAATCTTTATCCCTTTGCTCTTCTATCAGCTTTTCTACTCGTATATGGTGTCTGTTGTCCGTACCGTTTGTCTCTGGTACTTCTACAGAAATCTCGTATTCCCTTGTATCCCGCTATAGACATCATCATGACAGTCTGTCTCTCTGATGATAGGTTGTGCTCCTTGGGTCCATCATGCTCCATGCTCCATGCCTCTATGTCCCATGTACGGGAGCCCTCGCTGACTCTGTTTCAAATGTGAAATTATCTCATAGAGATCAAATGACAGATATAGTGGCGCCACTAAAAGTTCGTTGGAACTTGGAACTAAATACAATACGAGTATAAAAATATGGTGATGGCGATTTGATATGAACGCTCAACGCTTGCTGATTTGTTTTCCTCTTTTCTTTTTATTTTATATGGGATTTCTTGCTAACGCTATTGTTTTGCTTCCTTTTTATTGTTATTTAAGTTTTCTGTTTTGTAAACTAAGTCGTCTTCATCTTCAACATCGTTTTTGTTATTGTAGTTGTTTTTGTCGTTTATGTTGTTAAACAAAACGCTGAGCTACTTCTGCTTGTTATTGTTATGCTTGGCGTGCAATATTATATGATGTGTTGTATTGTGCCCCTGTTACATTCATGCATCCAAGCCTAGACGACAGACAAATTATGAATATGCACACACAAAATGATGCATCACGCACGCATTCGAAATGTAATGTGCGCCAACTAATTTTGTATTTTGTTTCCCTCAGAAGTTTTAAAAATAAATCCACTACTGTTGGTCACATGTTTTTGCTTAATGTCACTTTTGACGTCTATTAAATACTAGACATATAATTATTTTATCGATTAATTTAGATTCTTATTTTTGACAATTCATCAAATGTGCAATTCTACAACCGTGTGAACTTGTTATTTTGTGTGACAAACTTCCACAAACGTCATTATTCACCATTTTGTTAGCAGATGATATTTCCATTTGTCAGATTTCAGTGCTTAGGATATATTTACACTACTTTTTAATGACTATAATATAAAATGAGTTTGAAATAATTTATTTTCTTAATTTTCTTCAAATTTTGTCAAACCTGTCAGAAAAAAATCTTCAAAACTTTGTCAGATTTTATAAAATTGTCAAATATGTCAGCAAAAAAGAAATGCTGCTAAAATCTCCATTGTCAGATGATTTATAACAACTATCACATGTTTTTCTTAGGATTTGTTCACACTTTGAGTGTCATATAAAATTAATTGAATATTATTTACTTGCTATTTGGAAAATCTTAGGTTAGGTTAGGTTGGAGAGGCTGTCCAGATATCATTGACGCACGTAGACTTCAAGGGTCCATTGTGATACCACTAATGAGGTTACTCATGGGAGAGTAATGAACTTAAACAAACCATTTCGTACTTTTAATAAAGTTAGAGACACGTTTTGTGTCAATCGTTGCCAGTTCACTGGTATTATTTAAGAAGGGATTACCGAGAAAGTTATTCCTTCTAATGGAGAGTGCTGGACATGTACATAGAAGGTGTTGGACTGTTTGCTCTTCCTCCTCGTCCATACAGCTTCTACAAAAGTCATTTGTGTAGACCCCTAGCCTCAGAGCATGTCTTCCTATTAGGCAGTGTCCTGTTATTACTCCAATTGTAGAGCTTATACTTTGTCTGCTCATGGATATCAAGCATTTTGACCGTTTTAAGTCTATGCTTGGCCATATTTGCTTGGTTGCTAGGCCGGTGGTACTCTGTGACCATCTAGCATTTGTTGATTTTAGAGCATATTGCTTGAGAAGATATTTGCATGTAGCAAGTGGTGTTCATTTGTTATGTTTTTGTCTAACATTAAGCAGAAGTGTTCCGTTTTTGGCAAGCTCATCGGCTTTGCAATTTCCCGGAATTTCTCTGTGGCCCGACACCCAAATGAGGTGAATATTAAACTGTTTCGTCATCTCATTCAGAGATGATCGACAATCGTGGACTGTTTGAGAGTTTGTGGAGACAGACGCGAGAGATTTAAGAGCGGCTTGGCTGTCTGAGAAGAATCGTATATCCTTACAAGATATAACGTTTTCTTTGAGCAAGAAAGTGCTTCTTTAATCGCCATTACTTCGGCCTGGAATACACTGCATTGATTGGGAAGTCTATAGGATAGACTGAGATTCAGTTGTTCTAAAAAGATACCACTTCCAACTCCGTGATCAGTCTTTGAACCGTCAGTATAGAAGTATACCGCATCGTCTTCCAGCGATCTCTCTTCTTCACAGGAGGATCTAGAAGGGATGGACACATGGAAGCTTTTACCGAATACCATTTTCGGGGGTGGTATAGTCTAAGCGATCTGGGATAGATCTGAAACTGTCTAGAATAGAAGTATGTCCAGTATTGTTACTGTTCCATTGAGAGGTGGCTCTAAGCCTCACACATGAGTTGGCCGCCACCATTTTGGAGAAGATATCAAGAGGTGTTACGTTTAAAAGCACTTCCAGTGCTGCGGTTGGTGCTCCTGTGATGCACATACCTGCTGACCGCTGGACTTTGATGTGGCAAATCTTACAATATTGTCAAATCTGTCAGAAAAAATCTTTTACAATCGAGTGTCTTCACAATTTTGTTAAAATTCAATTAAAATCGTTGTCAGATAATGTTTTACAACTGTAAAATTTCATTGCTCAGTATATCTGACAAAATTTCCATTTCCCTGTAAAATCGATTCTTTTCAATACACAAAATGTACGAAATGCCTAATAATCAAGTTAAAATTCAATCCGTGTGACGTTACTTCCAGAAACGTCACTGTCAGCAATTGTCAGGATGATGTTTGACAATTATAAGATGACATTACGCAGATATCTGACAAACTTTCCCTTTCCATATGAAAAAGGTACATATATTTTGTTGTGCCAAAGATAAATACTGACGATTTGTCCGATTAGGTAGTTTAAGTTAGCTTTAAGTTTTATTTAAGGACCTAATTTTAAGTAGTTTGTTAAGTAAAAATAAAAAAGGACCTTGATATTAGTTTTTTCTCATAATTTTCTAATAAATACAAAATAAATAAAATTAAAATGAAGTAAAATAGATCTTAGGGCCGAAAGGCATTAGTTTTAAGTGTTATAGTTTAACTTAGAGTGTCCGTATGGGACCATTAAGTTAGTTGTAAGTTATGGATAATTAGGCTAGTTTTATGAATTTTTGTCTAGCTTTAAGATAGGTTTAAGAATGAATTAATAAAAATGAATTTAAAAAAAAAAAAAAAAAAAAACGATTTGTCCGATCAAAGAATATTGTCAAAAATGTCAGCAACAAAAATGTACAATATCTTACAAACGTGTAAACGTACAATTTTGTGTGACAATGCTCCCAGAAGCAATATTTTTCCACAATTTTCATTTTTTCATAATGTTTGACAACTAACAGATGGCATTGCTCATATATCTGACAATTTTCCATTTCTCGATACAATAGGTTTCTATCTGTATTGAAAAAGGCAAAAACTGACGATCTGACAGATCTTACAATATTTTCAAACTTGTCAGTTTAAAAATTTTACAAAATGTCTAACAATCGTGTAAACTTACAACAATGTTGTTATTTTACAGAAATGTAATTTTTAGCCATTGTTAAATAATTTTTGACAACTATTAGATGTCGTTGCTTGGGATATGTTTACACTTTTTTGATTGTCATAAAATATATATTTCTTGCTCGAAAGCATAATCGAATCAGTAAACCACCTGACAATCTAATTTTAAGACTTTGAAACTAAATCTTTCCATCATGTGAACAGTCAATTTTTCTAATATTTTACTATTGGTATGTTTGCCTTTATCAGAGATCTGATAGAAATGACAGATCAGACCGTAATTTTAGATCTGACAATCACCTGTACTTAGCTTAAGTTTTCTATAAATCTAACAATAATTTTTCAACTTTTCATATTAGAAAAATAAAAAAACGATTTATTTAAAGAGTCGGAAATGATTCCAAAACCTCTTTTGACATCAATTTTTGTGTCGAAATTTAAATTTAATTGTGTTTATTAATTCATAACGTAATTTTTCAACAAATTTTCATAATTTTAAAGAAAAACTGAACCATTTTTATTTGAACGGCTTGAAAGTTCTTTTCTTTTTTGTAACGAATCCATCTTGGCTATCAAGTTCTTAAAATGTTTTGTTTTTTTAATTGAATTAAACATTTTAAAGATTTTTTATAAACAAAAATCCTAAATCTGCCGAACAGTGTTTTTACTCAAACTTGCTTTAAATGGATTCATTGAAATATCAGCTTTGAACGCACCCTTAATTGATAATCGATATATTATTATGAGATAGAGATGGTACTTTTTCCATAGTTCTGTGACTTCTTCTTGTTATCGATTTTTTTTTCTTAAATTTTCCTTTTATCGAACGTTTTTGATTTTCCATCAATAAAAAAAATTTTTTTTTCTTAAAGGCCCATTAACATACCTTTATGATCCCAAGTAAATGAAAACTATTTAAAATATATTATTTTTTATGCGCAATTGTACGTTAGTGAGTTAGTTAGTGATGTAAAGAAATGCGCGTGCAAACTTTGCACCTTTTTTGTTCTCTCCGTTTATGAAAATTATTGTTTCTTTGTTTTCGAATGTTTTGTTTTTGAAAAAAAAAATCTACATACATAATTTTTTCTTTTCTTTATTTAATAAAATGCGTCCGTTGTCGCTCGTTGCATCGTTTGTTGACGTTCATCGTCGTCATTTTATTCGTTGCATACGAGTGACTTGCTACATTATAGTATATCATCAAACTTTAAGTCTTTGAGACTTCAGACTTGGTTTATGCTGACTTGTTGAAGTCCAAAATGTCAACGAGGCGACAACCAAATGTAAATTATTATGTTTCGCACTGTTTGCGAATGAATACAAACAAGAAAAAAAAATACATAAATTGAAAGAAAATAAAAGAAATAAAAAAGATTGGATTTCTTGATGAAATACAAAAAGAAAATAATATCCTACAAAAATGAGTAATGTGTGTTTTTTATTGTATTTAATTGCAACGCACGCTTTTTAATTCCCTTGATTTTTTTCGAAGTTGACGTGTTTAGTTTGAAGTATTTAAAGTAAAGTTGGTTGACATGAGGTTTTGAAAAAAAAGAAAAATTATTGTGTTTTGCGTTCTCTTAATGTTTGCTTATGCTTTGGATGGATGTTGCGAGGTTTACATTTCCTTTTAATTTGAGTTGAGTTAAGTTTGATGACCTAAAAGTAAGGAAATCTTGAACTATTTAACGATGATTGTTTGTGTGTTTGTTTGTTGTTTTGGAAATGAAATTAAAACCGAACATCCGTCAGAACCACACCGTGCCGTCAGGGAAGCTCTCGTTAGTTTAATTAGTTTCTTCAAATTACTTTTGTAGGTACAATATCTTAGATTTTGTAAATGATGATGCCAATAAAAGTTTTGGTTTCTTAAGTGGTCTATAGATCTTTTTAATTTCGTGCGATTTGTGTTTTAGTTAAGTACCTATCTACAGTTAGTGAGATTTATATCAAAGTTCATTGGCAAAGAGGATTAAATAGGCTTAACTATGACCTTTTCACCTTTCAGGTTTGTGGATTTATGTATTTAATGGATGGCACTACAAGAAAAAACGGAAAAAATAGTATTTTTCGGATTATTGTCATATCTTAGAAAAGTCTCCACTTTTAGCGAAAAAATGCGATATTTAACGTGTTGTTTGTTGCAGATTATAAATTTTGCTTAGAATTGGTTTGCAATGGTTACAAGATAATAAGGAAACATTTGTAACCAATTTTTTTGGCACCAATAGTGTTTAAAGGATTAAAAATAAGAGTGGAGACTTTTCTACAAAATAAAAATTTTAATGTTTTATTACAATTATTTCTACAAGACGCAGTCAAATTAAGAGGAGCAGTAGGCAGGAGGGAAAATTCATAATCAGTAGTGTGATTGTTAATAATGTTAGCAGTAGAAGCAATTCTATCGGGTCATTCATCTTCCAATTCGATTTCGATTTTAAGCTTAGTAAAACACTCGCAGCGATACAATTTTTTTTATCGACCAAGCTTTGCCTGTGCAAGAAATTGACAAATCTTCCAAGAGTAATTCTTGTCTCGAAAAGTGCTTTCTCTAGTAAGCCGTTCGGATTCAACTTTAAACTGTAGGTCCCCTTCATCCCTGACAATAGTACTCGCACACACGAATGGTATAGAGTTGTACGTCACAATTGCCTAGTTCCCAACGGACTGTTACGCCACCTAATTTATAAATTATTTTCCTGTGCTTGCTTGGTTATCCTTGTGCTAAGTTTGATTCCCTTAAACTACCGTGTGTTGGAATGGTTTGTGCGTGGAACTGTCGTGTTTTCACGGTTACTGCCTCTTGCGAAAAATTAAGAAATCCTCCAAGAGTAAATCTTGCCATGAAAAGTGTTTTTTCATATTCGCCATTCGAATTCGGCATAACAACTGTAGGCCCCCATTAACCCTGACTTTACTCTCAAAAATGGATTTGCTGAGACTTTTTCTGGGCCCTAATTCTTCTCGGGCTATAGGGCACAACCTTTTTGTTTTTAATTTGCGATACATTTGTGGTGTAAATTTATTTTAATCCTAGACTTTGCTATCAAGTTTTAAGAACAATATCATGAAGATTACCGTCTCGGGAAATTGAGGTTTTTTAACCAATTTTCGCTCATTCATCCAAAACTTTTCCATAACTCTCATATTTCGGCAGGTATCACTAAAACAAGTGTTTTGGAAACAATCCAAAAAAATCGACGAAAATTTTGCACAGCGCCTTGTTTCAAGTCTTTCGTTGTTTTAACGATATTTGTACAAGTAATATTCTGTCGAATTGCTCATTTGCTTTCCCTTCCTTAACTCGTATAATATACTCCAACTCCCAGGCATGTCCTTCAATTAACTTTTGCGCTCAATTTCAAACGCATTGTCAAATATAGAGATACTTTTTTCAACTGCACATCAAGAATTGAGCATACTTTACCCAACTCTATTTCCCCATCCCGTTTTGATATTTAAAACTTTAAGACCAATGTGTACCGGTATTCCCACTTTTTCTAACGCTCGCACTGTGTTTAAACATTAAATTTGTTAATAATAAAAACAAACAAAAATTTAGTCGGTATCTCGCCTATAACTTGGGAAGAGTTGGTTTTGAAAGCTTCAAGAATTCGGTAATAATAGAAGAAAGTTCGGTTTCTTACATAGCACTAAGGAAAACGTATAATCGTGTTCGTCAATTAACGTCGCTCATCTTCTCTTGCAATGAAACTATAATAGGGTTTTGTACCAAATTGTTTTGGAACCCTATATCGTCTAAAACATGATCTTCAACCGCCGTCCAAAAAAAGCTGTGAGATACGTTCAATGGCTCCCTATGGCGAGAAAAATGATAAGTTTGTATCGTCAGAAACAGTTGCTCTTAAAGCAGCAATATAAATATTTCGAATAAGCATGTTCAACAATGATGCACAGACCTTACGACATCACCAACGCTTCCACTCTCTTCAAATTTCCGAAGTCAGTCGACAAATCGAGCATAATCACCGCTTTTAAATAGTCACTGGTCGATTTCTAAACATTTCATTATCTTAAATGCCAGAAATTCAAATGATATTTCAAATGATAGCTAAGTTTGACAGGTGTCAAATGACAGCACTTCCAACTTGAATCCAATGTTTCAAAAGAAAGCCATTTGAATCCAACGCTTGAAATGACAGCCGAATTTAAAAGGTGTCAAATGCCAGCGGTACATTTGAAACAAACATTTCAAATGAAAGCTAAGTTTAACAGGTGTCAAGTGCCATCACTATTAACTTGAATCCAACGTTTCAAATGACAACCTAGTTTGAAAGGTGTCAAATGCCAGCGGTACCAATTTGCAACCAACATTTCAAATGACAGCTAAGTTTGACAGGTGTCAAATGTAAGTGCTACCAACCTAAAACCAACTAATAAGTTAGCGACTGTTTATTGTAGTAACTTAAGTTAATCAGAAATTGTAATAGCAGTATTAAAGTTGCCGCAGCAAGTTATAATTTAAAAGTTAATACAAAATTTATCAAAAATGCAGCTTTTCATCAAATATCCAAAATGTACACAAATGTATAAAAGTTTTTAAATCAACATTAAGCTTCCGCTCATTGTCAACATAAAACGACAGAAGAAGAAAAAAAAGAACTCAACCTCTTTTCAAATGATGAGGGGTGGGGCTTTATATAGAAAATAGAACTTTTGAGTAAGGTCTACCTACCAACCTACAACATCATGTAATTGGTTGGTGCTATTCTTAAATCCTATTAAAAACACAATCCACTGAATGATTCTCTTCCATCTATACAACGAGTACATCAAAATAGTATATTCAAAGTTATAGTCGTAGTCGTAGTCATAGTCGTAGGTAGGTACCAAACTCTTAGTGAAGTCAACCCAAAACCACCCTCAAAATCCGTTTAAACTTATTGCCACTATGTAAGTTTTTTTCTCATGTCTCATTCATTCGTTAGTTCGTTCGTCGTCAGTCTTCTGTTCTGGGTTCTGTGGAGTAATCTCATGTCGTCTTTCATATGGAAAACTAGGTTGAGCACATAAATCACTCACTCATCATGAATGGCACACTGCCTGCTGCCAGCCGAGCCTGCCTTCCTGCCTTTCTCTGTCCATCATTTATACACCATACCCTACACCATCAGGGCCTTCCGTAAACAACTCTTCTCACAAAAACCCCATCAGTCCCATCATAGGAGAGACCTGAAGGAAGCGTATATTTGCATCCCTAGCACCTAATCTGATTAAATATTCTATAGCCAACTTCATTGTATTATCATAAGCTTTTTTACCCACCATTCACCCACCACTCCGCACTGCACTACCGACTGCAAAGTTGTCCTAGTTGTTCATATCCGTATTACCTACTGCGTTCCTTCCGAAATATATTTGGAGTTGAACACCCCTTAATCCACTTATGCTGATGTTGATGTTCGTTCGTTGAAAAACTGCAAAAAAAAAAGAAACGATATTTCCAAACAATTGCCATGCAAGCCCATCACTATACAACTCTACACTAGCAGCGTTTTGTTGCTGACGTGATGTTTTGCCAAATTGACTCCGGTACAATAATAACGGTATGCCATGTTTAGTTTCCTGCCTTTAACTGTGTCTATATTATGTTTAACAACAACACAAAATGAAGGCGTTTACACTTTAGCGGCGGTAGTGGCATTGGCGAGTCCGGAAGTGCATTCATCCGACATATTCTTCGATATCTCTCTTAGAACGTCTCGGGCCATCACAAAACTGTCTCCTCGTCTTTTTCTTTGCCGTCGAATAAGTTTCTTTTTTTTAACGTAAGTATGTTTGCATCCTGTTTTTATTTCTGTTTGTAACTTTGGACTTTCGTCTCGTCTTTGTCTTTTCTCCTCCTTCAAAAGTCAAAGTAAATTAAAAAAGGATTTATATGCACTAAAGTTTGAAGTTCCTTCACTTATTTCTCTCCACTCCTTCTTCTCCATCCAAATGAAGGAAGAAGAGAAAAATAACTGCATAAAAACAACGATAAAAAAAAGGAAGCAAAGAACTTGAATTCGATGAAATTTGAATTTCAAATTTTTCTATATATTCGCGCGCAGCACCCCAATGGCTGCTGCCATTACCTTCGTTGTCTCCGTCGCGTCGTTGCCGTCATTGGAATATGATGACGGACAGGCGACAAGGGACATCCCGTCCGCCTTTCAGTTTCACAGTTTTCATGGAGATGTCAGATCGTTATAGCCGACAAAACTAGAGAGAGTTAGGTGTATGAATGACAAACCTTTAGAGTGAACTTGCTCAGCCGAGAGCACAATTTGACACGACCTCTGCCGGCAATTTGAAGAAAAACAATATAACGAGTGATGGCGTAGCGTTCGTTCGTTTGTTTGTTGTTTCTCTTGCTTTTTCTTCTTGTTTTTTTTTTTTACATTCAGGTGTAATAAAGCCATATAGTTCTAAGAGGAGGGTTGGTAGTCCTGAATTTAACAACGCCGCCGAGCTACGAGCGTCTCTATTTATGGAAAACGTAGAAATGGAAGGTTGACACAATTCTTTCTAGGGGCAGGTGATACTTTGACAGTTCTTCTTTTTGTTTCTTGATTTTTTTTTCTTTGATGATGGGTTGGTGGGTTATAGACTTTTAGGGTACGTTGCCATCGTCGACATCGTTGTCATTCCAGGTTGGTCTTGGTATCAGTCAAAGGCAATTGAGTGAATTGAAGAAGTTTGTAGAGTATTTTTTCCGCTATCTTGTTGTTTTTTTTTCTTTGTTTTGTTATCGCTATGTCCCTATTTTATGGGACTTTTCTTGCGCATTTAATATTACAGCAGCTGATGTTCTATTTTCTCAGCTCCCAGGTGGAAAAAAGTTTTTGTTTATGAAGTTTTTCTCTTGTTATGCAAGGCAAATGACAATAAGGGCATCGTTGTTGTTTAATGAGAATTATTCATATAAACAAAAATAAACAAAAGAAATTTTGTATATTAAACTTTCAATTTTGCTCGCATATATAAAACAAAAACGAAATAAACGAGGCGCCAAAAAAAACCATTTGAACTTATTTATTGAATTTTATAGGTCATCAATCTAAAAATCTATAAGTTCTCCTTTATTTTATCAAAATCTATTCAAATTCAAATGAAGCTTCTCAAAGGCGATGGATGGTGGTAGTGCGGTCGGTAAGGTGGTCGGTAGTGTAGTCAAATTAACATTCTTCTGAAAAAAGCACTTAAATCTCCGTTAAATCTCTCCTCACAACTTGAACAATAGAAGTCTATAAAAAAGTATTTAATAGCTCTAGGTCTTTAGAATGAAATAGTATCTAAAAACTATTTTAGAACAATACGTATAGGCGATAGAAGCCTGAAGTCCCTCCTCCACAAGCATTGCCCCGAGCTTGCATGCAAATTACCTGCTGTCATTTTAGCAAATGTCATATCCATATATCTACCTTATCGACGACGTTTAATCCTCTGTTTGTGATAATTTATCTTCCAAAAACATAAATATTAATTATATTGTGTTGTTATTCTGCGACATTTAGACACAAAAATTAAAGAAGAAATAAAAACATAATCCTCTCCTTTGATACGCTGTGCGAAGCAGTTCGTCGTCGCTATCATTTTTGATCTTAAAGAATTAATTCAATTTATCGGGCTTCCCAATGATTATTATTATATTATTATCATATCTCGATTAAAATTACCATATTTTACGATTTAATTCATTGAATATGCTTCGTCTTAATGAACACAGCTAATTAATCTGGTATGGTGGTGGTAGGTAAATAACTCCTCCGCTGTTATTTTATCGGGGATTCCGATCTCTTTTTCATCATGACGGACTCATATGGACATTGGATTGGACATGGTTGGAGTTTGGAGAGTCGGAAGATGGAAACAACATCATGCATAAGTAACGAGCTCGAGTTGGAGAACGAGTGGTGTTTCGGGTTTTTGGGAGAGCTCACACTTTAGTTGAGTCTTGAGTGGCTCTCAGCTCCCATATGGCGACGATGATGGTGCACCTGCATGTAAAGGGTGCCTTTTTTTGAATTGGAATAAAATAAAGATTTTCCTTTATTCCATAAATATAGTCTTCCGGGATTATAGTTTTAATGTCATTTCTGGCATATGATTGTCACGCTTATTCGGATGTAGCTTTAAGGTATAATTTTCTACGACTTTTTCCAAAATTTGTGGCCGTATGTTGACAATAACGCGGCTAAAGTATTCTTCCTGTTCAAGTGTCAGTCTGTTCCTATTGAAATGTCAAACCAAAATAAAAATTGTTTCCTTGACAGCTGTCAAAATGGCTGCCATTTATAATAGTGTTTCCAACTTAAAGTTCTTTACCAAAAAAACTAACACCCTTTTACAATACCAACAACGACGACTTTACTAATCTTAATCCCTCCACACAATGTTTTATTGGAGCAGTGTTTTTCGTTCACTGGTTTGAAACTTCAAACCACAACAAAGAACCTAATTTGAGTTCTTTTTAAGTTCGTTATTTTTATTAACAGTCGATGTCTTAATTTATTAAACACAAATAAAAAAATGTTGCTGCGTATATTCAACCGGAATCCTCTTAACTTAGGTTTTATTTTTATTTCTTTGTCTTTTGGGTTGAAACCGACCCGACACATGGACGGACAACTCCATGGACCCAAACATCGACAGCGACATCGTTAACTAAATTTATTACGCCCACTCTATAGAGAGTTAGTTCTGTTTCGGATAAATATCAAGTGTTTATTGATTTGATGGAAATTTTTATAATGGAACTCTTAATAAAAGTTATAATGTTATGTGTAACAAAAATAATGGAAAGTAGTATAAAGTTACACGATTATGCAAAATAGTTACAAATTAAAGATAAGAAAGCTCTTTGGAGCGAAAGTTTGAAACTTGAACTACTTAAGTATTGTGTGGATGATATCATCGATTAAGAAGTCGTTAAGCATTTTCCAAAATTAGAACGTTTATAAGTTAATTCGTAAAGTGACAGGTGTCGTTCTCGTCACACTTTTATTTTATTCTGGAGGAAGACATACAAAATATTATGGTTTTTGAAGCTTCATAACTTTAAATTATAATAGAAGACAGAAATATTGACGGAAAAAAAACTTTTTTATCATCAAAATCTGGTAAATAGTTTCATGGCATCAATTTTTTAAATATAATTTTCGGAACATATCGGCCAAGACTACAAGTTGCATATTTTTTCAACAAATACGTCGTCGATGTTTTCTTTGATATGAACTTCCTGCTTCCAGAGATGTGGGTTTATCGTCATGAACCAATGACTTAATATAGCCACATAAGAAGTAAGTCAGATGTTAAATCGTTGACAGCACCACTTTAAGAATAAAAGTTGTCAAAAAAACCGACAATTCCTTCATCAATTCAAAATGAAAAAGAGGCTGGGATGCGACCCACAAGACCCAAAGTTTGTAGGTTTTCGTGTTGGGTTAAAGAAGTTGTCAGTTGAATTATTCTTAAAAATTTTAAAATTACCAACCAGTTACCAAACAATCGTTTGAAAAACTAGTTTTGTTTAATAGATTTTAAGTCGAACAGAAATTTCTAACAATTTTAGTTGAATTTCTTAAATGTGTACATTTTTTTTTGAATGAATTTAATTTGAGAGATATCAAGCACCGAACATCAATTTTTACAAAATTTGCGGATTTTTCTTAAAATTTTACAGAATATACAACAATATTTTTTAAAAGATAAAAGCAGTTTAAAGCTAATATCTCAAAGTGTTGCAAAGATATTTGAGTAGAAAATCAATTTTAACCAACTTTTATAAATTTTTGTTTAGGTTTTTATTTTTTGTTAAAAAAAACTTTTGATTCGATTTTTCTCAAAATGTTACCGAATGTTGAAAACAAAACTTTGTATAATTCAAAATTAGTTGAAAGCCATAATCTCAAATTTTTGAAAAGATATTTAAGTCGAAAAACAATTTCTAACAACTTTTATTAATTTATTTTGTTAAGGTTTTAATTTTTTCTAAAAAACTGTCGATTCGATTTTTCGCAAAATATTACGGAATGTTGAAAACAATACTTCTTATAAATGAAAATTAGTTTGAAGCCATAATCTCAAATTTTTGAAAAGATATTTGGGTCGAAAATAAATTTTTACCAACTTTTGTTAAATTTTCTTTTAAGTTTTTAGTTTTTTGTAAAAAAAAACAGCGGATTTTTCTTAAAATTTTACAGAATATTGACAAGAATAGTTTTTAAAAGATAAAAGCAGTTTAAAGCCAATATCTCAAAGTTTTGAAAAGATATTTGAGTAGAAAATCAATTTTTACAATTTTGAGTAATGTGTTTTTTTTTGTTGTAAAACAATCAATTAGATTTTCCTCAAAATTTAACTGATTGTTGCCAACAATATTTTTAAAAGTAAAAAGAGTTTAAAGCCATAATTTCAAAATTTTGAAAAGATATTTGAGTCGAAAATCAATTTTTACCAACTTTTTTTAATTTTTTTTCTCAAAATTTTACTGAATGTTGAAAACAATATTTCTTATAAGATAAAATAAGTTTGAAGCCAATATTTCAAGTTTTTGAAAATATATTTGAGTCGAAATTCAATTTTTATCAACTTTGAGTATTGTTTTTTTTTTAAGTTTTTATTATTTATAAGAAAATTGTCAATTTGGTATTTCTCAAAATTTGATCACATGTCAAAAACATTATTTTTCATTGCACAAAATTGTTTTGGAGATAAAATCTTTTTTTCTTCATAAAATTTTCGAGGTGATAATTTTTTTTTTTTCAGTTTTTTTGATTTATAAAAAAAACGTTAATTGGATTTTTTAAAAAAAATATATTTGTTTGGTATCACGTTAAAATACATACTATAAAATTTAAAGTCCCGAGCGTCATTAGTTCGTGAGATATTTGAAGTTAACCAAAATGTTCACCTTTTTTAAAAACTGCTAAACCACCCACGCAATTTTCTTGAGAGATCTTTCTGCATCTTTCTGTATAAAAAAATGTATTTGAAGTCAATATCTCTGCTGGTTCTTGAGCTATGGACGACGAAAAAACGTCGTGAACTTACGGAGGTACAAACGTACTTACACATGCACGCACAGACATCTTTCTAAAAATCTTTTATTTCGACTCTATTGACCTTGAAACGTCGAGAAATGTCAAAATTTTCAATTTGACAAATCGGACCCATTACAATAACTTCCTTTGGGAAGTTAATAAGGACCGATGCATGGTGCACCACATCAAAAAGTCAATTTTGATAGTTTCAAAAGTTATTTGCTGATGGCTTGATGATTGTCTTATTGACTTATTGACAAAGTTGTTCAACCAGAAATAAGCTTCATCACTAAACAACCCAAAATGGTGATAATGGCTTATGAGCTCCGCAAACAGATTTATTTTTTTGAAGTTAAGATAAAATGATGAATTGTCAAATCTTCCTGAAGAGAAATGTCAAAAAAACTGTTAAACCATAGATAACAACCATCGAATTTTCATCTGCAGCTAAAAAAACATCCTATACTTTTTGACAGAATTCTATTCTGTGTCAAAATTGTACCATTTTGATTCTTGGCATTTAGAAAATAAAATTTCATAATTATCAATCAACTTTTAAAATTTCATATAAGATAATCACATTAATGTTTTAGGGACGATTTATTTTGCCATTTCGGTTTGACATATTCTGTTTTTGAAATCATATCGTGATAAGCACAAAACACTTTTCTTAAAGCCTATTTTTATATGACGAAAATATAAAAACCTTGAATATCTGTCAGTATCACAATCGTAACGAGATTGGGATATTGGGAGGTTACGCCACCTTGAATATCTGTCAGTATCACAATCGTAACGAGATTGGGATATTGGGAGGTTACGCCACCCTGGAGGCCGATGAAATTTTTTTTGGTCTGAATCATAAGTTTGACCAACTACAAAAATTCAGAAGTGAGATAAAGGTGTTTGACCTTTTTGAGTAATAGGAAACCAAAGCAAAGTATGATTATAACTCTCGAAGCTCAGACTCTAGGAGCTCATTTTAAAACTCTGTTGTCGGCTGAAGCGAATCAGAACACGGGTGTTTCCGACCTGGACTGCTCAATATCGTTAAGTGAATTGAAAATAGCTTAAAGACATACATTCTGGCTTTCTTCAACCGCCTCCATATGAGAATACTTGTGTTCCTTTAAATTTTACTAAAGCCCTCATTTTCACAATATCCATTCTCAACCCGCTTAGAAAGATATTTGCTAGAATTCTTTATTAAAGATTATCTAGCTAGACTGAAAGAACTAATCTTCTTAGCATGATTCCAGCTGGTTTCCGTTCTGGGTTCACCACTATGGATCAAATATTTGCATTGACTAGCTTAGCTATAAACCAGTTTGAAAAAAAAACTTTATGTGTGTTTTGTTGATTTCAAAGCTGCATTCGACACAGTAAACAGACAGATTTTGCTTTATAAGCTCTCAAATATGGGAATATCACGAACATTTTTGGTGCTGTATTTTCAATTTCTGAAATCTTTAAACGCAGCTGTGGATCTAAACTGTCAGAGTGGTTCGAAGCAACGGCAGGCGTTCCACAAGGATGCATTTTGAGCTCTCTGATATTCGCTCTGTTTATTGATGATATTCCTGATATTCTTCCGGGTGGCGTAATCTTTACGGGAACTCTCATCAAAGTTTTGCTCTATTCTGCTCTATTGCAATGATATTTGAAAACTGACAATGTAGAAGAGCTCCTGAAGAAGCCTGGACACTTGGTTGCGAACGGATTAGATGTGTACTAGATGTGTACATGAATTTAAGTATCAAGGAGTTTTGTTTGCGTATAACTTAAACTTTTCCAAGCACCCCAAGAAAGAACCTTTTTTTGTAAATACCGATATTGACCATTCGTCAAAATTCAAGGTTTTTAATGCTAGGGTCAACACCTGTATGTGCTATGGATTACAAGCATTTGGGGTTACTCCGTTCGAAGAGTTTGAGTTGGTCCAAAGACATTTTCTTAAACGCATTTTTCGTTTGCCGAACTCCACGCCAACCTACGCGGTTCATGTCGAAACAGGATTACCACCAAATTATATAAGAAACCTTAAAGCTACTTCAGACTATTAAACTAAAGTGATGAGAAGAAGTGATACCAGTCTTCATAAATTGATATTGGTTAGACTATTGCAAACAAGTGCATCACCTTTCAGGGAATGGAACCAGCTGTCCTTATCTCATGACATCGCGTCTTCAATAACTGAATTTAATCCGCATGAGAGGCATGATTTTTCTGCGACTATCATCTCAAGAATAGATGAAGCAATAATCGATCAACACTTGACCTGAGCATCATCGTCTTCTTCTAGAAATATTTATAGTAATCTCAATCGCAGAATACCTGCGGAAGAAAGCTATTTTAATATTAAAAACTCAGCCGATTTAATAAGTACAGTTTTTAAAGAAAGGGTGGAAATTCTCAGCCTTAATTCGTAACCTTTGCAACAGAAGAGAACTAGAAGATGTTTACCATTTTATAGCTGTGTGCCCAGTTTTGCAAGAAATTCGGCGATTGTATTTCCAAGAAATTGTTTTGTCCGCCAATAGTTGAACAACTTAATTACACAGATCTTTATAGATATGCTTAAAATATCAATCTAAAAATCAATTTTAAAATGTTCTTTATAGTTCCATTTGATTAGTTTTCGAACAACAATAAATAAATATTTTTTCTCCGCAACTTCCCAATACACTTATTCATGCCTGGAAGTTAAAAAATAAAACGAGAAAATGCAAATCGATACTTCATATACAATAACTAAGGCATTTGAAGTACAAGACGAAAAAAGTTCAAGAAATGTTAATATTGAAGCAAGACCAAAAACTAGAACAACATTTTTCATATAGTATACAAAATAAAATATACTATACAACTACGTTTTAGTCCTCAAAAACTCTTCAAAATAGAAAAATATATAAATATATTCAGTTCACTAGAGGGTTGACGAAGAAGGCTCTTTGAATAGTCAACATCAACACGACAAGAAGTTCGTTCCTGAAAACTGTATATATACCAACATTTCTACCATGGGCAGAACAAAACAAAAAACTAGCTCCATCACAAAATTCTTTTTTAAAAAAATCATTTTTTTCAAATACTTTTCTTCCATCTTGAAATTCCCCCAAGAAAGGAAAATCTTACCCAACTGAAAAAGCTACACTGTTATTTCGTTCTTCTTTTTCTTTTTTTTTTAAATATTTAACAAAACAAAAAATTATATAGGGATATATTTTCATTTTTAAAGTACATCTCAACAGTTTTATCCCTTGAATCTTATATTTCACTCAGCACACTTTTTGCATTTGAAGAGAGATTCTAGAGAAAGTTTAAGTTTTTCATCCAATCCCGAGCCAAGTCCCAAGTCAAGCCAAGCCCAGCCAAGGCGATGGTTTTTCGTTTTCTTGAGTTGTTTATTTTCGCTTTTTTTCTGAATAGTTCTTCTTTTTCTGTTTTTTTTTTTCTTTGATTATTTGACATTTTCCATCACGGGAATAAAATACTTAAGTAGGTATTCTCTTCTTATATACAAAATAAGTCATTTTAAAGAATCCTTATAGAGCCCCACTTTAAATTTATATCCTTTTTCTTTCTATATTTGCAAATAGATATAAAACTACTTCTTTATATATGCGGCCATCATTAACATTAGAGAATGCTTTTCAAAACATGGCGCCGCGCCGCCGAGGAGAACCGAGCTAAGCTGTGCCGCGCCGCCAAGCAAAAGACGACCCTCGTCATTTTGTATCCTTTTATTTTAGGAATCCCCCGAAGACACCTACACTTTTCTTTTTAAATTAGCTTTATCATCATCATTATTGTTTATTATTCTTTTTTTTCCACCTCAAAGTCTTTCTCTTCACACCTCCCTATCTCCTTCCTACCCCCCCTGCCCTCCTCAAGGATGAGTCTTGTAGATGTTCTCAAGCCTTCTCTGAGGCAACACAAATTCCGCCCTCTTTGTCATTATTTCAAATTGAATCCAAATAAAACTCCTAACACCTAATACCATCTGAAAAATAAAACCCAATCTTCATCGTCTTGTTGTTGTTATAGTCGGTCGACATCAGGACCAGAACCAAGACCAGGACCAATTTCATGGTGTGAAGTATGGTGCTTCACTTCGCAACGAAAAAAAAAATGGAACAACCATACCTTCATATACTATAACTTTAGCCAGCATCCATCCACATAATAAAAACCCCTTCACTTTTTAAGATAGGTAGGTAGGTAGGTTGGTGGGTAGATAGGTATTCTGGAAACTTATTGAGAAAAAATTCCCCTTTGGCCCCGTACAATTTATTAAGAGCAAAAGAAGAACCCTTATGCGCCTTGCCCATTCCAGTTTTTAGGCTAACCCCAGTTGCCACCCAATCTAACGATGAGAGTGTTGAAGCTGAGGCTCCAAATTAAAGACAAAAAAATCTATCTTTTGTTTTCTTTTTTTGTTAAACTCTTTCTAAAGGTCAGTTAATTGTGTTGCGAAAATTTGAAAACAATTTGTTGACCTCCTAACTACTAACTAACTTACAAATTGGAAATTCAATTTCTTTCTTTTAGAAATTGTCGTCTCTGAGCAATCTTATTCTGAATCACCCTAAATATTTACATATATTTATTAAAATTCCAACTTATATTAATAAATTAATTAACAAAAATGAAGCCCCCTATGTTAATATAATATTTGTTTTATTGTTGTCCATATTAAAAATATTCATTCCTTGACGTTTCAAGAACTGTCAAATTGTAGGGTGCAAAAAGTATTTTGTCAACTGTCATTTAGTCTGTTACTGTCATTTATTCTGTTACTGTCATTTATTCTGTTACCGGTTTAAACGTCATTAAATTATGTGATGGTTCGAAAATGTACACTATTGATTTCTATAAGGTCCTGTGCAAGGCCTAGTAAAAGGTTTTTTGATAAGAAATCTTATTTTGAATGACCTAGCTGTAGCTGTCAAATTTTGACATTTAACAAGTTAAACCTTCGCCATAATATGAATAGACAGATAAAGGCTTTTAAAATGTGTAATATTGAAAATTTGTAATTGATAAAACGCATTAACAAAATGTTTACAACTTTGCAGTCACGATGCCTTATTTTCTGACCGTTTTATTTCTCAAAAAGGTGATCCCATTAAGCTTTAAACAGTTTTTTTGTATTAAAAAATTAATTCATTGACGTTTCAAGAACTGTCAAATTGTGCTTCGCAAAAATTATTTTGTCAACTGTCATTTATTTTGTTACTGTTTTAAACGTCATTAAAATATTGTTCTGCGCAAAAAGTATTTTGTCAACTGTCATTTATTTTGTTTCTGCCATTTATTCTGTTATTGTTTTAAACGTCATTAAATTATCTGATGTGCAAAAATGTACCATGTTTTGGTTGTGTGTTTTTGCTTTTGATTTATATAAGATCATGTGCCTGTGCAAGGCCTATGAAGATATTAACAGGTTTTTTGATAAGAAGTCTTATGTTGAATGATCAAGCTGTCACTTTATAAGCTGGAGCTGTGATCTTTTGACATTTGACAAGTAAAATCTTCTCCATTATTATGAATAGACACATAAAGGCTTTAAAAATGTGTGAAATTGTTGAAACGTATTACATAAATGTTTACAACTTTGCAGTCAGTGCCTAATTTTCTTACCGTGTTATTTCTTAAAGAGGTGATCACATCAACCAGCTTTAAACAGTTTTCTTTTAGGCTACGAGGAAGATAATGTCTATTATTCGCTTGACCGTAAAAATTGAATTCGTTAAGTTTTCGAGGATATAACATCGCAAATATTCAAATTGCACTTTTAAATTTTTATGAAAAGTATACGGTTATGCGACCGTAACTGTTGCATTGCGTTTGATCGATCTATCTCTTTTATAAAATACAATTTTTGTATCGAATTGAAACCTTCAATTGAAAGCCCTTATTTTTAAAACTCGAATCAACAGAGGCTCCATTCACAAAAATTCACAGAAATTCTGAGAAAGGGAACAGTCTCATTGCAGTGTTATTTTACTTTCAACATCTATAAAATTAAATCACAAGCACAATTTATCTGACAGCTTATGTCAAAATAACTGTCAATTTAAAATAATTGAGTAGCATTACATTTTTATCAAAAATTAGTTGAGGCTATTTAGCTAAGATCGTAACCTTGTCATTTGAAAGATACTTGACTGTCAACATCTGAGAATCAATCATCTGACAGCAGATGTCAAATTTATCGTCAAAAGAAACAGTGTTGCCAAGCATTATTTATTTCGGACAATACCGTTTGATTGGAGTACCCGTAGCGTGATGGTTAGGGCGTTGGACTGTCATGCCAGAGGTTTTGGGTTTGATCCCTGTCTGGACCATCTAAAGTTTTTCATAGGTAGCCGTTCGGATTCCGCAATAAACTGTAGGTCCCCTCCATCCCAGGCAGCATTACTCGCACACTGGAATGGTTGAGAGTTGTAATTCACTAAGCCCTAGTTCTCAACGGACTTTTGCGACACCTTTTTTTCAATACCTATTGTTCCAAAATTAACTACGAAGAATTACATTTTAATAAAGAGTTCCTTGCGGCTCATTGGCCTCAAAAACGTAAAAAAACTCCATCCTATAAAAAAAAGGTTTTGTTTTTTATCAAAGAAATTGAACCTCCAATTGAATAACCCTATGAAATATCGATTGAAATGTCAATATAAACAGTGCTGCCAAACATTATTATTTACTTTCGATAAGGATTCAAAATTATCAAGTAGAAGTTAATTTGGAAATTATATAATTAATAGGATTAATTAAATAATAAATAGGAAAACCCTGTATAAAACATCAAATTAACTGAACTTTAAGCTCAAATCAAAGAAATGTAGAGTAATGGAACACACCTATTGCAGTGAACGTTGATTCCAACTTCTGACATTTAATCGCAAGCACAAATCATCTGACAGCTAATGTCAAATTTGCTGTCAACAGAAACAGTGCTGCCAAGTAAGTTATTATTTATGGTCAAACGTTTTTATTTTAAATTCAATTTTATCTAAGTCAATATAAATTTTGATCAAGAATTGTAAATTTTTTGACCTATAATATATGGACAAGTCCGTAAGACTCGTCTTCTCACAAATAAAAATGAAAATTTCCTCTCTTCCTTTTTTTATTATTTTGCAATTATATGTCCATCCCAAAGCTCATCATTCTTTTTTGGGGTTTTGTGTTGTTGGGGGCATCCTTTGTCTTTCCCTTACTCTCTATATAGTCTCTGTGTGATGTGAATGGTGCCAAAGGAATGCAAAAAGGCCATCATCAGCCTTCCCAATCCCATTGTCGAAACGAGCTCAGATACAAAATACAAAAAAAAAGTTACCTATGTAGGTACCTACAGTGGGTTGTGATGATGTGTTGTGGAACGATTATATGGTGTGGTGTTTAAGCGTGGGAATATGTAGTTACGCTTTAGGGATAAGTCTTCAGCAAAAAAAAAAAGAAAAACAAGAAAAGAAAAGAACCAAATCGAAAGAGAAAAAGATATTAATCCTGTAGAAGCATTGCCATACAAACGACCAAAACGAATAAAATTCACAAAAATACTGGTTCTTCGACATATTTTCAAAGCAGCAGGACCAGCAAAAGATGGAAGTACCTATATTCTGTATGTGCTTAGGGCGGGAGGTCGGTGGAGGTTTTGGATATGTCGGGTCGAACGTTTGTTCTGGATCTGGGTATTGCCATTTTCATTTCCATTTCTACTGCCACTTCAAGGTTCCAATTCAAAAACATGTGGCCATTACATATATTCGTATTTGGATTCTCTTGCTTTTCCTGTTTGTTCTCTGCGTTCGCAGTCTCCAGCGAAGACTGATGCTATGGTTTGGTAAGGTAATCCTTTCTTTTTTTTCATAAACTGTTAACACGTACGAGTACCTGTCGTCCTCTATGCCCTTTTCCTCTTGATGGTTTCGATATGTAAGGAGTACATTTTTAATAAAACCACCTTTTCCTGATACCTGTTTTAGAGCTGTGAGTTGCTATACATTCTCTCGCAACACCAAACATCAGGTTCTAGTGGTGGGATTTTAGTATTCCTTTTTTTGTTTGCACATTCCTTCCAGCTTCCACATCCATCCTTCAGATGGAGTCCTGGTCTGGATCTGGATCTGGATAGTTGTTGTGTGTTTCCCAAAGGAATACAAGCTGAAAACAGAAACGCTTACTTGCTGCTTTCGTTTTCGTCTCAATTTTTTCGTTCTTCCTCTTTTTCGAAAAAATGAATCTGAAAAAAGGTAGAAAATGGAGCCTCAAGGGTGAGGCTACCATCATCATCAACATCAGGCAAATAAGAGACAGAGCTATGGAAGGAGGTGGAAAATAAATTTCCAAACAAATTTCATGCTCTTGGAATTGAATAATTAAAATGGACATGAGGTCGGATGATGTGGTGAAGCGAAACGAAACGAAAGCGTTTGGTCGTCGAAATTGCTTTATGTATATTCGCTGGCTATGTCCTGCTTTGTGATCTGGACTCGTGATTTCAGGACTCCGCACTAGAATCCAACTAAGCCCAGAGATACAGGGTATCTATATTCAACTAATGCATTTTTATTGTTAAAAACCCAGAGATTGAAATAGACCAGAACACATCTCAGCTCTCAGCTATTTTGTGCGCGAGGTTAACAAAAAAGGAACTTAACCCATAAAAAGTGTCAAGTGGCATATACTCGTACCTACTCGTGGTGTTCTAGATTGTCACCAACAGGAAGGCACAACAGCAACAAAAAATATACCACAAAGGTACCGATTAGTTAAAAAACAAAAACAAATAAAACACATAACAGCAAAGTTGTGTAGTTTTGCAAAAAGCTTTCAATTGATTTTTTGTATGTTGTAGATTTTTATTTTGTTTTAGAGATAAATTAAGGTTTTTGGTTAGTTTTGTAGGACAAAAAGTAAAAACAATAGAAACAATTATTTTACGAGGATGATGGTGCTTTTAGTTGAAGTATTTAAAGCAAATGAAAATAAATGGAATTGTCAATTTGAAAACAAACAAAAATTCAAAACATACGAGTAGCTACCTTGGACAACTTTTTCAGGGTTTGTTTTGTGGTTTATTAGTTTTAATTCAAAAACTTTACCTGCTATTGTTTGAGTTATGTATGTTTTTTTTCGGATAAAGTTTCAAAATTTAATTTTAGTTTTTGTTATTTAAAAAACAGATGAGTCAGGAAACTTTCAAATGGCAATTTGAAACTTCATGTATGTCAAAAATGCTATTCAAATTTTGATCTCCTTATTCAAAGTTAAAACTCTTCAATTAACTAACAAAATACACATTTAAATGAGTCTTTTTAAATAGCTTACAGTTTGAAATCTCTTTTCAATTCAGTTTTACCGTAAGGCTAGTTTTGAAGAAACTCAATAATAAAAGAGTAATAGCTCAAAACCGAGTTCTCGGCAAAAAGTTTCCGAAAACCCGAAAATCGTTCACACCGAACCTTTACATGTTTTCATTTGACATTTAATTTTGTTTAACACCGACTGTCAAATTTTGTATTTTAAAAAATTGTGAGTTTTGTTCTTCTCAAATTATTTGTGAAAAAAATTAATTCTAAACAATTCAAATTGATCTTAATACATAAAAAGAAAGTTGAACAAATATGAAGATTTTGTAAAATTGTTTTCATCACCTCAAGCCTCTACCATAAACAAAAACGTCGTTTTCTTTTGCAAATCCTGGGACTTGCATACTTAATCAATTTTCACTTTAGCCTTATGTAGGTACTTAGTTGATTTTCAGGAAGACAAATATCTATACAAGCTCCAAAAGAACGAATGGGATCCGGTCTTGGAGTGGTTTAACAAACGATTCGATACTAACATACAAAAAACTCCCAAAATATCACCACCCGCCGCGCGCGCGCCGTCTCGGAATTGTTTTTGCCGTCGCCACCCTTATGGCTGAATCACAAACACGCTTCAGCTTCGGCTGCGTCTGCGTTACGGTGGCCTTGCTTCAAGGTTGCTTTGAATGACATTTCTATTATTTCATCCCTCCAAAGAGCAAATATATTGTTTGTTGACATTTTTAAACAGCTGTTGAGCTGTCAGACAAAGCAAATGGTCAGATAATTTAACTAGAGCTTCCTTTTGGAGTCACATTATGTTACATTACGTTCTTTTCCTTACGATTGTCAAACGAAACGTGAGGTCGAAGCTCCATTGTGATAGCATGCATTGAATTCCTTTGGCTGAACTCGTAAACGTCAGGCGAAGCCGAAGCTGAAGCGTGTTTGTGTTTCAGCCATTAAGTCCATAGTCCTTTCTTGTGCTGTGACAGAGCAGCATATCAGCGCAGGCAAGGCCGTAACACTAGCTCGTCTCAAAGAAGAGTTTCAACTGAAGTTCTGGGGACGGGTGGAATGGGCTCACGACATGAACTCTTTGAACTCTTTGTTCACTTCAACAGGTCCGAACAATTCACTAAGGAGAAGCTAATTGTCTAGAAAATATATCATAGAATCAACAACAAACAAAACTGTTACAATAAAAATAAATTTTATTTAAAACAATTTCTTCTTCTTTTATAACAAATTCAATCCAAAATACTGAGCTTATGACTATTGCTTCTGTTGGTCAAACGTGCCTTAAGAATCACCGTATATTGTGACCGTCCGAGCAACTTATAGGCGGGGTTGAGAAGATTCTGAACGATTTCGTGAAGGTCCTTATAGCCGCAGCAGGAAAGGTCAATTCCTAGTTCCAGATTCGTACCAAAATCAAACTCATCCAGAGCGATCACTGAAGCTTTAATGATGAGCTGAGGATCTTCTTGATGTTGGCATCGCTGTCCATCTTTTCTTTCATACTTATTCTCCTCCACAAATGAACTTATCGTCTTTCTAGTATCTCCCAAATCCTTGTGATTGAACGGATTTACCGGAAAGTCTTTCTCCATGTAGCGTCGAACATATTTGTGGTTACGATTTCGAAGACGCATTCCTTGGAAACGTCATTAAGAACTATGGGCAAGTCTTCCTCGTTTTAGGGGTGGTAGCCATAGTGAATTCCAGTTCCTTGCTTAACAAAGAGCGTTTGAAACTCTGGATCATCATAAAAGGACCGCCAGTGCCGCAAAAAGTCACTGGGGCAGCCATCAGCTGTTTTGTTTACATTAGTTTGAGCGCTGAATGTTTCTAAAGGTTTGTTTGTTTAGTTCAACTTTGAATTGCTACTAGTTTTCGAGATGTTTTATAGTATACAACTTGTGGTTTACGAAAACTTGTGGTTTACCAAAAATATTTGGGAAAACTTGAGTTTTCGATGAAGGTTCTCGGCGAAAACCGGGTTTTGGACTTGGTGTGAAAAGCCTATAAGTCTGATTGAGGTTTTTCAGAGTTTAATCTAAACAAGTCAAAAAAGGTTTATAGTACGTTTCCACCAATAATAATCCGAGATTTAAGGCAAATGATTTAAAATAAATCATGAGGTGTTTCCACCAAAGAAAAGGAGATTAATTTGACGTTGTCATAAGAACCAATCGTAATTACTTTAATTTTATTCTTTTACCTATGTATTTATTATTTTTGTATACTTACATTTTATTTCGTTTTTGATTTCTTTCGTTTTCGTTTTTGAGTTGTTTATTGTTTATTGTTTTCAATTTGAATCATATGGTGAGGCAGATAGTTTTTGTTGACATTTCCATCTGTCAATAAACAAAATTGGCTTTTAAATGGGTCGGTTCAACAATTATTCTCCGAAACAAAAGTTTGTTTGATTTAACAAACTAATGTTTCCAAGTAGATTTCAATGAGTTTTATTTGAAATCTTCATTTGAGGAGATTAAAATTTCTATTGTAAATCTGTGAGATTTCAAGGAGATTTGTGACCGGTTTAGTGCCCGGTGGAAACGTAGTATTAATGCATTAATAATACATTGTTCTGAATTCAAATTTGACTTAAAAACGCTCAATCACTTCAGGTTTTTGAGCTATTTGAAATTCGAAAAAAAGGTCGGAGTAAGTAAGAGTAAGAGGTGTTTTTAATAAATAAATGTTAAATACTCTCATAAAGATTTAAAAGTTTTAAAATTTTGAAAATAGTTTGTATGTTTTGTTCGGAAGGAACCAAAAGGAGATTTTTTAGGTTACAGTTAAAATTTCATTACAAATTTCATTGATTTTCGGTCAGTCTGTAGTTAAATGGTTGATGGTCAGCTGGATATTGAGTTGGCAGAGATGGCAAATGGGTGGGGGATCTTTGTTGAGTAGGTGACTATAGGTGAGCCGGGTCTGTCCAATTCTTAACCTGGTGAAGCATTTGTTCATGATTGTAGGCGTAGAGATGAGGTAGATAACTGGTCTGCTGTTGATGGAAGAATAGTGGTGGTGATAACGCAACCAATCTATTATTTTTTGATTATGTAAAATGGAGGAAGTCGATTTTAAAATATTTTTGGCAGGTTGGTATTTTGATATTGCTAAATTTCTGTTCCTAGCGGTTATTTGGCTTCTTTGTCTGCGTGCTCATTGTCTTTAACACCGATGTGACCTGGCATCAAAAAAATCTCTAACGCTTTTCCAAGTTTGTTGACATGTTCGATGGAGGCTAAAGTTGAAAGACTTTCCGTGCATATCACTATTTTGTTTTGGATTTGCAGGTGAATTGCGTTCTTTCTAAGACCGCTAAGAATTCGGTTGAGAAAAATGGTGGTAGCTTTTCAGAAGAAATTAGATTGTTGTTTGAATCAACAATTGCAAAAGAGATAGTTTCCTCACATTTTGAACCATTGGTAAAGAGGATATTCCAAAGGTTCATTAATTCGGAGTTGAATGTTTTTAAATTGAGCGAGTGTGGTGGTAGTCCTTCGGGCATAGCCAAGGAGGGTTACACAAAACATCTTTTTTTTTATTTTTTAGTTCAATGCCGCTTTTTATCGCATACATTAAAATTATGTAGAGGGATGGATTTTCGTAGAGTCCAAAAGAATTTGAGAGTCATAAAATGGATTCAAGTCCATTTTCTACAAGTCTTTATGTGAGGACTTCTTTTCTTTTTGTGATCGACAAAAAACCTCCCTCAGCTATCTTATTTTTTAAGGGACTTGTCTTAAAAGCTTTTGAGGTTGGCTCTGATTGCGGCGTGATATAATAATCAATTTTTGATAAAATTATGACTTCTGTAACATTGATCAATGAATTCGTATGGGTCAAACTATTTGGTAGCCAAGTTAGTTCTTAAAGCTAAACAATGTTCCTTAGAGCTAAATTTACAATTACAATCGAATACAATAACTAGTGTACTTAATTTATTTACAGAAGGAAAAATAGTATTATTTATGTTTATAACAAGACAAGAACATGTATGTATTTTACAAATGTGTAAATGTTTGCTTTTGTTCAAAGAAATTTCATCACCGGATTGAACGCACCAAGAGTTTATTCGAGCAAGGATGTCTTTGAAGGAATTTTCTGTACGGGAGTTTTCTTTAAACTTTGAAAGAATGTAGAGGTCGTTAGCGTAAAAGCAAAATTATTTCACTTATATCGTTGTATGCCTAGATAAAGATAACAACAGATAGAGGCGATCCCTGAGGTATACCGTTATTCAGGTTGTAGATGTCTGAAAAGGTGTTACCTATTTACTTTAACTCTTAAACTTAAGGTTAATTAAAAAGAATTATACAAAATTGAATATCTTTGGCTCAATTTTCAATATGTAAGTTTGTTCAACACAACATTGATGCCTATACGGTCGAAGCCTTTTACAAAATCAATGGATAAGATTGAGATGTGAATTTTGACAAATTCTTATTCTGGCTTAAAAAAAAGTGATATTCTAATAGGAAAGCAGGCGTATGCTCAAATGGCTTTTGCAGAAACTGTATGGATTAGGAAAAGAAGGAAACAGTTCCTTCTCTGTACATGCCTTGCTCTAGCTCAAAAACGCAAGAATTACATAGAACAATTCTTCTATAACGATCTTAACTAACTAAATCATATTAAAAAAAGGCTGGCATGCGACCCACACTGATAACTTCCCATCATGTCTGTCGATTTGTCTTGCATACAAATTTGTAGGTTTTCGTGTTGGGTTAAAGAAGTTGTCAGTTGAATTATTCTTAAAAATTTTAAAATTACCAACAATATTTTTCATATAAAGAAATCAAAATCAAATCAAATGGGGTGGCGCAACAGTCCGTTGTGAACCAGGGCCTAGTGACTTACAACTCTCAACCATTCCTGTGTGCGAGTACTGTTGTCAGGAATGGAAGGGACCTACAATTTAATGCCGAATCCGAACGGCTAGTTTTGAGAAAGCACTTTTTCATGACAAGAATTACTCTTGAAGGATTTGTCAATTCCTCGCAAGAGGCAGTACCCGCGAAAATTAATTTTTTTTTTTTTAAATTAAGCTGGCACAGGCAGGGATTGAACCCAAGACCCCTTGCATGACAGTCCAACGCACTAACCATCATGCCACGGGTACTATATATAAAGAAATAGTTTAGTTTAAAAATATAGTTTTGTTAAATAAATTTTTAGTCGAAAACAAATTCTTACCAATTTTATTAGCATTTTTTTAAATTTTTACAAATTGGATGAACGAAATTAGTTTGAGAGATATCAAGATCCGAATATCAATTTTTAGCAAATTTGGGTAAAATTTTTTGTAGATTTTATTTTTTTACGAAAAAACGTAGCCTAGCAGTCTTATAAAAAAAACTACTAAGTATCGAAACCAATATTTTCTGCGAAATAAAAAAGTTTAAAAAACAATACTTTTAATTTTTGAAAAGCTACTTGAGTCGAAAGTAAATTTTTACCAAATTTTAGTATTGTTTTTGTTTAGGTTTTCATTTATTGTAAAAAAAAACGATCAATTATATTTTTGTCAAAATTTTACTGAATAAAAAAGTAGTTTAAAGCCAATATCTCAAAGTTTTGAAAAGATATTTAAGATAAATGCAAATCAATTTTTAGCAAATTTTATTAATTTTTTTTGTTCAGGTTTCTATTTTTTATAAAAAACCCAAAATTTTACCAGATGTTAAAAACATTATTTTTTGTTGCACAAAATGTTTTAAAAGATAAAATCATTTTTTATTCGTAAAATTTTCGAGGTGACACTTTTTTTCAGTTTCTTTTATGTATAAAAAAAATGTTAATTTAATTGTTTTCCAAAAATAAATTTGTTTGGTATCACATTACGATATATAATATAAAATTTAATTCAAGTCTCTAGCGTCATTGTTTCCTGAGATATATAGTGTTAACCAACATTTCTACTTTCTTTTTTAAACTGCTATGGTAAAAAAAACCACACGCTCAATTTTCTTGAGTGCCCTTTCTGCATCTTTCTGCATTATTATCTGTGTAACAAAATTTATTTGAAGTCAATATCTCTTTAGGTTCTTGAGCTATGGACGACGAAAAAACGTCGCAAACGTACAAACGTATACAAACGCACGCACAGACATCTTTCTAAAAATCTTTTATTTGGACTCTAGAGGGACCTTGTAAAATCGAGAAATGTCAAAAATTTCAATTCGACAAATCATACCCATTACAATAACTTCCTATGGAAAGTTGATAATCCGCCTCTCACGTTTCGTAGGGGACTTAAAGTGGTTTCATTGGACTTAGAAGACAACCTCAAGATTCATATGGTATATCACAATGGGCTATTAAACTGGCCTAAGTGTGTCCTACTCCATCACGGACAGCCACTTTAACGTAACCCATCCTAATTTTGAAGTTCAGAATCGAATTCAACAATAAAAATTAACTCCAAAACGTATTTTTCAAAACCATAAATTCATTAAATTCAAGGTTTCTCAAATCTAGAGTTCAATAAAGACCTAAAACCAATGGAAATATCGAAAAACTAAGTAAGATACAAGACAATGATTTCTACTCTACTTAATCATAATAAAACTTTTCGTTAAAATCTACGCCTAAGCCTCAAAAACACTGTTTTTGGTTGTATTGAACATTTGTAAAGGTTTTCGTTCAACACAAAAACCACTGATTTAAGCCAAATTACAATATCATTGATGTACTTTGGACAATTTTTGGTGATTACCAGTACATATAAATATTATTTCAAGATCTTTGGACCGGTCTAATGTATAGTACCAAGTACAGTATTAAAAAACCATATAAGATCGTGACATATGTACAAAAACTAAGTACGATAATCACCTCGATCATTAAAAGTAACACCTGGTCAGATAGTATTTTAAGAATTAAAAAAAAAAAACCATTCCACTTCGAAGACTCTTCCTCTTTTAGGACGACAAACCGACCGAAGACCGACCCTTGGCAAAAAAATATACACCATACATCGACTGGCAACGTTTTTTCATTCGCCAACCTATAAACTCGAAAAAAGTTCGAGTCTAGCATCAACTTTACTCGTTCTATATTTGGATTTGAAATAAAAAAAACTTCAGAATAAAAATAAATAAATTCAACCAGAATAAAAAAAGACATTATAATATTGAGTTCATGCTGAAGCGAAGCGGCAAAGAACTAAACTAAAGTCTTGCACTGCATACCTACGTCAATTTTTCTTAATTTAGATAAAAAAAAACTTACTTTAAAAAAAAAAACAAAGCAATAAAATATAAATATAAAATGTAAAAAAAACTAAATTAAAATACACTTGATGTGATGTACATCTGCGATTTAGCTTGAGATTCTGCAATCGGCCACAGATGCATTCGATCAAGTTGAATTACATTTTAAAAAAAGTAAGAAAACAAAAACTATAAACATTACATTTTTCAAGTAACAAAGACTACTACAGGGTTGTAAGTTCTTGCTTTAGTGTGGAATGAAGTTTTGAAAAACTTGAATGAAAATACTGGAAATAAGAAGCGAGATAGTTTTTAAGGTCTTCTAATTTAGAAATTATTTTTAGTGTTGGGCCAAATTTTGAAATTTCTACATCATCGGATTTGGAACTGAAAGACCTTCCGGCTCATTGTCAAGAGGGTTATTTATGATCTCCATAATTTATTTCTCCGATAAAACAGCAAATGGTGAAGCATTCGAATCTGAGTCCACCGTCCTCTGCAACTTCCATAATTGTTGAAATCTTGTCAATGGCATCTTGAGGAAATTTAGAAAAGATGTAAAAACTGATTTTTTTTTTATTTCGATAAAACTTAACTTCCTCCTCGTTTTCGGACAGAGTATATTGTGCCAAACATTTTTGAGAACATCGGTATTAACGAAATTCCCGGACTTAGAAACCCTTAGAAGGCATTCTTGGTGTTAAATGACTTGAACAAATTTATCCTTTTTTCTGAGCTTACTAGCTTTCGAATAATTTCTTTCCGATAATGGGACTTTAGTCTTCGAATCACGCCTTGGTCCGTTGGCTGTATCAGAGAAGTGCGGGTTGGTGGAAAGTACCTCACTAGTATCTTTGCGACTTTAAAATCATTAACGTCTGGGTGGGCTGGACAATTATCCAAGAGCAATAAAACCTTGGAGTTCTTGTCAAGGTTGTTTTTTTTTCGGTGCTCTTTAACAAAGTTTTTATTAAACCAATCAAGTAACAATTTTTGGCTTACCCAAGCCCGCTGTAGATAACTGGAAGCTCTTCAGCATTTTTTAAAGCTCTTGGACGAGCGCTTTTGCCTAAAGCCATCAACTTGCATTTATGAGTTCCTGAAACATTACAACAAACATTTCCAAAAAATTCTGGTTTCATCAGCATTGTAAATTTGCTCATTGATTTATTCTCGGTTTGAATAAGTTCAGACAGTTCCTCTACAAAAAGTTTTTTTTTCCGAGCCATCATTGTTCTCCATTATCATTTGCCCTGAAATTGGAACTCCTCGGAATCGTTCCTGTGTTCATATAATGCTGTGTCTACTTTCGGCTTTTCAGCTTTTTTGAGAGTTTTTCGCCTCCCAGCTAGCTTACTTACTTACTTTACTTAGGTCCTCAGACCTGTTAAGTCCGTTGGGAACCCCTTAAGAGGCATAAGGCCTCTGCTACGCCTACGTGCCGTTGGGTAAGGTTTCCGGAAATGTGTCTCAGCTCCCTCCAACTTTTGCATAGTTACGCTGATTCCTCCTCGACTGTTCTGCGCCATGTGCTTTGCGGTCGTCCAGCTCTTCTTCCTTCTTGTGTGAGTGGATTCCACTGCATTGCTTGTACTGAAACGCAGTAGTTACCTTTTCGAAGCGTATGTCTAATCTTTTGCCACTTACGCCTTCGTATAATAGAGTCTATAGGTTCCTGACCAGTCCTTCTATGAAGGACCTCATTTTATATACGGTTTGTCCACAAAATCCTTAGGATGTTACGAAGCCATCTATTCGCGAAGGTTTGCAGCTTTATTGTAATGGCTGAAGTAACCTTCCAAGTGCTGCATCCATAAAGAAGCATAGATTCGACATTTGTGCGAAACAGTTGTAGCTTTGTTATTAAGCTGATAGAGTTATTCCTCCAAATTTTTAATAACATACCGAACGCCGCTTTTGCTTTGCCGATGCGGTAGAGGACGTCTTGTTCGGTCCCGCCTTCGATCGAGACGGTTTCCAAGGTACTGAAAGCTCTCCACTTTTTCCATCGGTTTCGAGGAAATATTTATTTGAGAGGACGGACGGTCGGGTTCCGAAGCTGATCATTTTTGTTTTGCCGGAATTATTTTTCAGCCCCACAATTTCTGTTTCTCCCTCCACACTTGGTGTCATTTGATGAAGATCCATGATCCTATGAGAGAGTAAGCAAACATCGTCCGAGTAATCCAAGTGCTTTAAATAGGATGTCAAAGTCCATTGGATCCCTCCGCTACCTGACAAAGCTGCGAGCAGTACATCGCTTATCACCAACAAAAACAATATTGGCCACAGAATACAGCCCTGTCTGACTCCGCTACGTATTTCAAAATCATCTGACAACCTACAATCCTGCAGAACGTCACACTTGGAGCCATCTTATGTTGCTTTAATAATAGCAATTAGTTTTTCTGGGATGCCCTCATAAAGCTTACCAGATATACTCCCTGTTACGGCTTTCAAAGGCCTTCTGCTTGTTCAGCATCGAGTGTGGCCTTTACGGCAGGTAGAACGCAAATTCCACTCCAGTTTTCGCACTTTATTAGATATCCTTTTTTGGGAGCTTGACGTTAATTCCCTGCTACAAAATCATCGGGAAAGCTTTCGGTGGTTAAGGCTTCATTTATGAGCGGATAAAGCAGTTCGTTTGATGACGTTGGCGCTGCTTGTAAAAGCTCTGCGGGATTCCATCAAGTCCTACCGTTTGGTTGTTCTTGAGTGCTTTAATTACCTTCCCGCTTGGAGCGTTGATGTCCATTCGCTCTACATGACCTAGTCATCTAAGCCGTTGGACTTTAATTCTGTTAACTAGGTCAGTGTCGCTGTAGAGCCCGTACAGTTCGTCGTTGTATCTTCTCCTCAATTCTCCATGTATGCATACAGGACCAAAAATCACCCGAAGAATTTTTCTCTCGAAGCATCCTAAGCAGCTCTCATCTTTCTTTGACAGGGTCCAGGCCTCAGCGCCATAAAGAGAACCGGGATGATGAGTGGCTTATAAATGAAGATTTTTGATGCTCGAGAGAGGACTTTACTTCTCGATTGCTTTCTAAGTCCAAAGAAGCAGCGATTTGCAAGAGTTATTCTTCGTTTGATTTCAGTGCTGGTGTCTGTGTTTATAGCAGTGCCTAGGTAGACAAAGTCCTTAACTACCTCGAAGTTATAGCTGTCCATGGTGACGTTTTGTCCAAGACGTCGTTGTTCAATGTCCTTTTTTAATGACAGCATATACTTGGTCTTGCCCTCATTGACCACTAAACCCATCTTCTTCGCTTCCGTCGCTATGCTCAAAACCCTCCTCTGACATCACGCTTTGATCTTCCAATTATGTCGATATCATCTCCGTATCCGAGTAATTAGATGGACTTTTGGAAGATTGTGCCTCTTGTGTTGACGGTTGAGTTTTGCACAATTCTTTCCAGAACGATGTTGAAGAAGTCGAATGACGGTGCATCGTTTTCTCTAAAACCTTTTTTGACATCAAATACACCGTTGATATCTTTTCCGACCTTGATAAAGCAGCGTGCATTTTTTATCTTCATTCTGCACAAACGGATAAGTTTGACAGGGATTGCTCTGTAGAGCTCTCCCCTATAGATGCCATCATAAGCAGCTTTAAAATCGATAAATAGATGGCGGGTATCGATTTGAAGTTCCTAAGTTTTTCCAAGATACGCCGTAGTGTGAATATTTGGTAGATAGTGGACTTTTCTGGTCCGAAGCCACACTCACAAGGACCTATCAGGTTGTTGACAAATGGCTTCAAACGTTTACATAATACTGTAGAGAGGATCTTAAATGCAATGTTAAGGAGACTGATGCATCTGTAGTTGGCGCAATTTAGAGGGTCTCCTTTCTTATGTATCGGGCACACTATGCTGAGATTCCACTCATCGGGAATGTTTTCTTCCGACCATATTTTGCAGAAGAGTTGGTGTATGCTCCCTACCAAGTCATAGCCTCCTTCTTTAAATAGTTTGGCAGCAATGCTAACAGCTCCAGCAGCTTTGTTTGACTTCAGTTTAGATATAGCTATCTTCACTTCGTCGAGGTCGGCTCCAGTGTGGCCTAACCCCTTTAAGATCAGCATATTATTATTTTTTACATTTTTAAAGAGGTATATTTAAAAAATCTGACCTCTTAGAGAAATTATAAATTGGTATTCCTATTCAAGATAATCAATTCCTCTGAAAAAGTATTGTTTCAAAAAAACCTAAATTTTTTACCAATGTATACAAAATTTCAAGTAAGTAGATGTGGTCTTCTTCAAGCCCATAAAATTAAGTATTAAAAAAATCATCTTATTCCTTCTTGTGTTGAATTCTCTCTGAAATCTCATGTTCGAGGTTTTTAATTACGATTCCAAAACTAATCCTTTAAATTGATTTACACATTCTGAGTGAAAATGTTACAAAAAAACCCACGAGGCGGTAAAGCATGAAAAAGCCTCAGAACCCGAATCTCTATCTGCATCTGTATCTGCATCAGCACCATCTGTGTTTTATTTTCCTTCTACGCTTCTGTTTTACTCTTTTTTTATAAATTTAATTTTAATTCAGTTGGGAAAAGGATGATCTTGTTTTTGTAATTTTTATTATTTCATCTCCAACCATTGCTCACTCTTCGTCTTCATTTGCATTGATTACTCAATCATTTGGTCAACAAAAAAAAAAAAAAAGAATCGGCTCCGCTCACATCTTCTTTTTATGGATCTCATTTGTTCTTTTGGTTCTCCTTACTTCTTTGGAACTTTGCTGATCGGTGATCATCATCTTCAGAAAGATCGAGTCGTATTCAATGATCAAATCGAAAATGATGATGATCATCGTTTAGGATCGGTGCGAATTTATTTTTTCAAAATGATAATGAACCATCATTAATTTTGTTTCTTTTTGAGTTTAAATTTCGAAGTTGAATTTTTAATGACTTTGTTCTTCTTTTTTTTTGGTAAAATGATGATGGAGTCCACTTCATCACCTCCACAGCACCACCGAAATGAATGAACCTTCTCGATGTGAGTCATCGATTGTCATATAAAATGCTATCATCAATGATCACACAGTGAGATTTTTATTCACTATTTTTTTAATTTTATATCTCTGCGGCCTGCGCGTCTGACGGATATGATTTATTTATTTAAAGCGATAAACGTTTTGCTCATGATACTAACAAAAAGAAAAATACACAAAACATCTGTTTTTATGCAAGATGCATAAAAGTTTTTAATTTCAAAAAAATAATAATATCTCTGAGTTTTTATTGATTGATGAACAAACGTTTATCACTTGGCGGGAAATTAAAAAATTTAAATCTGCATTCATAAAACGAACCGATGCGATTTTTATCGGACTTGGGTGCGAACGACGACGACGCAACAGACATGACGGACGTGACGGACACAAACAAGACAAGACAACGAAGTCCAGTTTAATGTGTCCATGTCGTCCGTCCATGTCAATTTCCATTTCCATGTCCATTCCATTCTGTGTCGTCAGCATCAGAAATCATTCCCAACAGTTAAGATCGTTAATATTTTGTTGGTCTTTTTCATATAAAAATACTGTGCGGCGTTTTTTGATATAAAAAATCAATAAAATATCTATCTTGACGATTAATTATAATTATAGAAATCAAATTTTCAAGAACAAAATCATTATGCGATTCAACTGAAATCAATTCAGAGACAGAAAGAACAAAGTTGATACGTGAAGAACGCAATTGATTCAAAGGCATTGCATCGTGTAGAACTTGTAAAGTGTGTACATTCATGTGTGTATCAGCTGTCAACGATGTGATGCAGGAACACATCGATGACAGTTGCTGGGAAATGTCATATTCAAATTTATATTCCAGAATGCGTGACAGCGTTGTTTTTTTCTGAAAGTTGGCAGCTCTAACTGCAATCAACTTTACATAAGAGATAATGTCAAGCTCATTTTAATAACAATAAAATATATTTAGTAAAAAAATAATTTAAACAAAAGAAAAATGAAAAAAAAAGTAAAATGACTTCAACCGCCACACCACCACATCCAGCGCCTTTTAATTTCAGAGTCCCATAGTATAAATTGTTTCCCATTAGTTAAATTGAATTTTCTTACCACAAATTTCTGGTCAGCTACCGTGAAAGCAGCTAATGCGTTTTTTATTACTATTATGTTTATATGATTGTGTACATTGATTAAGATTCGAATGCAAATGTAAATTTGCATAAATTTGTATACATATATATATAAGTAGAATACGCTTTATCACTGACTACAAAGGTGCCGGCAAGCTACGTGGTGGTGGCGACCAACCGTCCATATAGCCTTTATATTGTTTATTTTTGATGAAGAGGGAAATTTCGTTTCATTAATTAATACTTTATTATTATGTTCCTTTAGGTTGAAGGAAATTTTCATTAAGATGTTTTAATCAAAGTTAAGATGAAGCTTAATTTATGCTTAATGGTCAATCAAAATAATAGGAGCGAACGTGTTTTCGTGTCGTGGGCAGTATATCGAAATGGAAAGAGAGCTTTCGATTGGTTTTATAACTTTCTAGTCTAGTCTTGAAGTGCGTAAAAAAGGCGCCTGCACTTCTTTGGGATCAGTATGAAGAAAGAACTCAGCATCTTAAATACTTACCTACATAAAAACACGATAATTTAAAGACGAATCGTGAGCTTTTACGAATTATAATTACAGATGATTTTTTTTCAACGTGAGAGTTGCATCGAATAGATCAAGTGGAAACTCAGCTTAAACCTTTAGATGGCTTTTTGAAACAAAATCTTAAAGTTTCATACAAATTTGTTTATTGGTTAACGAATTATTGAGTAATAATGAAAATTAAGCCAAGATTTGACAGACACAGGATTTCACTAGTTTGTTCACAAACTAAAGCTAAGTTTTGTATTAATTTGCTTTATCTTCAGAAGGCTTAAATCGATTTCTAAATTGATTTTCATGAAAATCGGTGCAGCAGTTAACAATTAATAAAGTAAAAACGTAACTAACATATTTTTTTTTTACAAACAATGTACGGCTTCTTCTTAGACTGAGCTTTCTTAAGCACAATTTTTAATTCGTTTATTTCCCAAACTGAGGCTTATTAACTTCTCTTTAAGCCTTTTACTCATCGAAAAAGTAGATTCGTTCATAAATTTTTGAGTAATAACTTAATAATTCAAGTTTTTGTCCAAAAAAATTGTAACTCTGACCTTATTCCGGCTCTTGCGTAATGCTTTATTATTGGTTGAATATAGCAGAGAAATTTGTTTCTCTAAGAAACAGGTTCTTAAGTAAGAATTTGTTTAAACTCGGCTTTAATCTTCGGAAGATTAAATCGCCTCTTGCCTCTTTTTTTTCTCCATATAAATCCCCAGGCAAGGATTGCATGCTGCCAGTTATGTTTCAAAAGTTGCATGATGTGGCAGCTCCATGTCTGGAACAAATTTAAAAGGATGCCTCCTTCTCAAACATGTGCCCATGTATTGAAGACAGGTCAAAGTAATTTTTATCCAGAAAGTGGGTATGCGAGGTCACTAATCCGCGAAGGATTTCAGACCAATAAGCTTAACATCTTTTGTGCTTAAAGCCTTGGAGCGCATTCTTGATTACCATATTAGAGAAATCCTAGTTAGACGACATCTCGAAAGCTCTCAGCATGCTTATCTTAAGGGCAAATCTACGGAGACTGCCCTCCATGAGGTAGAGCGTACTGTAGAACAAACAATCCATTATAAAGAATTTAACCTTGCCACCTTCCTAGACATAGAAGGTGCTTTTAACAACGTCCTTACAGAATCCGAAGAGGAATCGCTCGTTAAGTTCGGTGTAGAAGGCTTCATTCGAGAATGGATTATTTTCATATTTTAGATTCGAGCCACTATAGGCAATACAATCGCAACAAAACACGTGAGTTGGGGAACACCCCAGGGTGGTGTCCTTTCGCCTCTTCTATGGCTTCTGGTCATGCATACAATTCTCGTTAAATTAGAGAGATGTGGAGTGAAGACGGTAGCCTATGCGGATGATTTTGTGCTATTGGTGTCAGAAAAGTACACCCATCTGATGAGTGAAATCATGGAGTCAGCTTTGAAGAAAGTTAGCAGCTGGGCCACGAGCTACCAAAACTAAAGTACCGCCCTTCACGCTACCTCGACTCAACGGTCAAATCCTATCATTGTCTTCCAGTGCACCTAAACTAAACTGGAAACTGAATATTGAAGTACGGGTTAAGAAGAAGGCCTGTGTTGCCTTCTACGCCTGCAGCAAAACTTTCGGCAAAAAGTGGGGACTTCAGTCGAAGATGATTTTATGGACGTACACAGCCGTAGTACGTCCAATCTTAACATATGGTTCGATTGTGTGGTGGCCTGCTCTTAGCAAAACCTATAATATTGATACGCTAGAGAAGGGTCAGAAAACAGCTTGCGTGGGCAACACAGGGGCCATGCGTACTTGCCCAACGGACGCCTTAAACGTTATTTTGGATCTTCTACCAATCGACCTTTCTATATAATACATAGTTTCCTGCAGCGCTATTAGGCTGAAGGAATGAAACAGCTGGTTGTCAAAACCTTATGCTCACAGCTACACAACGAAATTGATTCCCTCAGATATTATCTCGGTAGACACTGACTACTGCACTCCTGCTTTGAGCCTCAGTAAAGGTTTTAAGGTTGTTTTTCCATCCAGAGAAGATTCGGAGGATGAAATCGTGTCGATAGGTTTCGACACAACCATCTTTTCTGACGGCTCAAAGATGGAGTGCGGAGTTGGTTCTGGGATCTTTTCTGAGTCCCTAAATGTAGCTGAATCCTTTAGGCTTCCTGACTTTGCTAGCGTTTTTAAGGCTGAACTGCTGCCAATAAGGGAGGCTTGTAAGATGCGGCCATCTTTACAGACAGTTAGGCAGCTGTCAAAGCCATAAACTCGGCCACATCATCATCTAAATTGGTCCAGCAATGTCGCGATGAGCTTGCGAGCCTAAATATTAACCTCGGTGTCACCCTGGTCTGGGTTTCGGGCCATAGAGGTATCGTGGGAAGCGTGACGAGCTAGGCAGGCAAAGATCGGCCCTTCATAGCTCACTTGCGGAAATGGTTAACATTCCTCTTGATGCTATGAAGGGTATAATCTTTTCTATCTACCAAACTGAATCAAACCGAAGGTGGAGCAATTTACCCAACTGCAGATATGGCACACCTATAATAAAACCCGTACAAACGATCTTATATGCAGGCCAAGGCAAGACATAGCCAGGATTGTTGCGGTGTGTACCGGACATTGGCATATAGGAGCTCATGCGGAGAAGTTGGGTATCTCCTACAACACCTTTTGCCGTAGTTGTTGTGACCAAAGAGAAAGTGAAACGATAATCCATTTCTTCTGCAAATGTCCTGCTTTGGCAAACACTAGAATGCAATACTTTGGTAAGTCTATAAATCTTTCCCTTTCTATCACAAATCAAACGAGTTTTTGGTATCAAAACGGTGCACTACAGCGCTAATTGGATCTCAGGCTAGGTTGCCTTGAGATCGCCATTTCTACCTACCTACCTACCTTCGGCTCTAGGAATTTTTATCAGTTTCCCACCGAGTCTAATTTCAGTCGTACAGAACATACATGTACAGAGATTCATTCTTTAGGGACACTACACGAATGTATAATATATTACGACACTCTGTTTTTCTGTCTTTTCCAGTCCTTATTATGGACTTCTGACAAATCCACGCCCACCTCTTAAACTCTCTCTCTCTCTCTTTCCTAATGCTCACATTCTGTCTTTGGAATTATGAGCGTTACAAAAATTCGTAGTGAGCGCGCTTATTATAAAAAAAAGATCAATTTAACACATTTAGTTTTTGTTAACAAGAAATACTAAACTCAAAAAGAATTTTTAGTTTGAAAATATCAATTAGGAAGAATTTGTTAAACTCAAAGCTTTTCAAACATTGCAAGTAAAAACACGGATGAACTTTGAAGGCCTAAACCTTCTGAAGGAGAATATAAACGAAGTCTGAAAACTTCATACAAATCGGTTAAGTGGTTTACGAGTTATTGAGTAACAGCATAACACATTTAATATTTTTTTTAAAAAAAGGTCTTTTGACTTATTCTAAAATCAATTTTTTCGAGCTCAAATTTGTTATGATTCACTCACAAATTAGAGATATTATATAAATAGTTGTTTTTATTGGAAGAAGAAGAAAAAGAAATATCAAGAAAACTCAAGGCATTTTAAGACTCTTAGTCTTTATGAAGTTAACATTCTATTTTAGCTTTGCATCTAAATTTATTCCAACGTAACGTACTGTTTATAGAAATTGGAAACATTAATTTTTTTTTGTGAGTTTTATAATCATTGGTTTTGTTTTGTTTAATACAATACACCATTTTCTATCTTCATCTGGCGTCAATAGCTTCATCTGGCGTCAATATATCATCAGCAAAAGCAGCCATCATAGCGATAATGTCCACTGAAATATAACTTGTATATCTGTAAAAAATAGGTCCTAGGCCACTTCCTTGAGGTACACCAGCTTTAATTTTCTCTCTATGCAGTTTGTACTCAAGTCCTAAGGGAAAAACTTTATCAAAAGCTTGAGCAACATAAGTAAGCATTTTTGAGATTTTTTCCTCTTCTTTTTCGTCCATACAGCTCCTGCAGAAGTCATTTGAGGCTACACCAAGTCGTATTGCGTGTCTGCCTATAAGACAGTGTCCCATAAGGACATCTATTACACAGCTTGTATGAAGTCTGCTTTGAGCTAACAAGCTTATAGAGCCACCTAGAGTTTGCTTTCGCAAAAGCTGTATCTTTTAGCAGAAGTTTACATGTAGCTTTCGGTATACCTATCTCCTCCCTTTCAGGTAAAATAGGCATGACGGTTCCATTTTTAGCGAGTTCGTAGGCTCTACAATTTCCCGTGATGTCTCTGTGGCCCGGCAACCAACATAGGTGAATGTTAAATTGCTGTGCCATTTCCATAAGAGACAATCGAGGGCCATTTCAAATTTGGTTGAGACACCGTCAAGAGATTCAATAGCAGTGTGACTGTTAGAGAAAGATGCGGATATCAGAAGTTAAAATCATGTTTTCTCTTAGCCATTAGAGAACCTCTTTGATCGCTAAAATGTCCGCTTGGAAGACGCTACAATGATTACGGAGGCGGAATGAGATGCTTAGATTAAGCTTCTCTGAGTACACCCACTACCAACTCCCTCATTTGCCTTGGATCCATCTGTATAAAAATGGATTCATTTGTCATCCAGGAGTTTTTTGTCTCTTATTCATCTCTGGATGGAGTGGATACCTGGAAGTTTTTTTTCCAAATAGAGATTTAGGAATAGTGTAGAGGTTCAAAATGATGGAGTGCTCCACATTGTTGTAGGTCCATTGAGATAAGGCATTGAGTCTTATAGCTGTACACTGCCACTTGTTTACTGAAGATTTCGAGGGGTATCAGATGGAGGAGAGTTTCTAACGCTGCTGAGGGTGTGGTTCTCAAGGCCCTCGAGCACTAACAAAGGTTACTAATTTATTTTTTGAAGTAAAACGAAGAACTTTACTTTAAATTAAGCCAATTTTTCAGTGATTTACTCACAAGTTGGAGCCAGTAACCAAAAAACATGTTTTGAAAGAATAATGAAGAGAATGATCTAATAAAGTTGTAAAATATATTAACTCCATTAATTCAGCCTAAACTCACCAAAGTGATGACATAACTCAGGTTTAACTATGCCCGCATTGAAAAAATTGTATCAATAGAACCCATTGGTCTACAAATCTTAACATCTATTGGATTCTTGTCGCTAAAGTTTAAAGATGTTCACAGTGGGAACTTCTAGACACCAAATTAATTTCACTAATTTAATGTTCCAATGCTTTTTATTCTAATTTAAACATTTTTTATACGTATGCTACTTTATCTATAGTCGAATAAACTTTATCTCTACCGATACCAGTTTAACAAAGCCTAATGACACTTTTATTTGAATACAACACTAACGAGGCCATCAGAATTGACCATTTAACATGACAAAATTATGCCTAATTTAGCCTTTAAACCCGCAGATTTTTCATTCAAGATTTCAAAACAGATATAACCATCAAATATATAAATTAGTAGCACAAAAAACAAAACTCAAAACTAAAAACCAGCTTCCATAAACAAAAATAAAATAAAAACATAATAATTGACAGAAGGTGACAATGTTCTCTTAAAAAGTCCAACGGCGACGACGCACAGCACAGCTGGACATCCCATTGTGGTTTTTTGGATTTGCCTACAATACATATTTCCATATATTGCTGGGAATCATTTAGCCTGACCACAATCCATGATTATAGATTTCCTTTTTGTGCGTCCAGCAGTCCACACATATTTTCGAAAAGTTTATAGGTCAAAAAACACAAAAACGCACCATCCGGACAGGTGTTTAGAGAAATATCCATATACGGGAACGGGATATCGTTTATATGCTTTCAGACCCAAACTATGGGTATTTGAATTCAGTGAACACAGCTTCAATTCCAGAGTTGAGCTACATAGACAGTTCCCTGGGGCTTGTGAAAAAAAGAAGGAATAAAATGCCACTCATTATTTTCAACTAAAAACCCTAATAGACATCATTAGTGTCAGAAAAATATTAATATCATGAATTAAATTGCCTCGTGTGAATCTATTCATTTTAACCAATTAGAATTTATCATAAACGAGAGGGAAAAATACTGAAAAGTCTTTGAGTAGGTGGTAGAATAGAGGGATTTGTGGCATAACCCTTTGGGTTATGTCTATAAGTAGCAACGTACAACTATGGACAAAATAATAGGAACACTTGCAGATGAATCTCACGCAATAGTGTTAATGTGATTAAAAACGTAAAATACTTGGTAGGGTTTTTAGTCTTTATTTTTATAATGGAATTTCTTAAATCTTCACGTTTTTAGTACTTTTGTATGCCAAAGATATAGTTCGAGCCTTAGGAAAGGGAAAGAGAATTTGAATGTTGCAAATGTTTCCACCGCTCGACCGACTCGACAGATTGAATATATATGTTTATTCAAACACTATTTAGAACAATATCATTTTTTCGATTCCAATATTATCTTTTATTGCCTGGAAAACCTTGGCCGAAGCCGGGATTAAAAACCAGGATCTTTTATGACAAAAAATTACAAATAGAGATTTTGAGATTGACAGAAGGTCAAATCTCGATAAAAAGGTATACAAAATTTGGTAAAACACAACCAAGAAAAATGACTCCAAGAAAATGTTCGACAAAAAAATCAAACTGTTAAACACTTTCCATAATACCAGGAAAACAGACTCTTGACGCAAAGGTCAAAAGGAATTAGAAACAAATGGAGGACACAAAAAAAACAATATTCTTATAACTTTTCGCCTTCCCCAACAGCTATCGTAATCTTTCCCCATCTATCCACAGCAGAACAAAAAGCTTCAGCTCAATAAACTTAAAGAAAAGCTATCGTCAAAAAATTACTTTACTTAGGTCTTTTTTTTAATTCCTTCGCACAATTTTTCCTTCGTCTAATAGCTTTGGGCACAATCCAAAAAGTGCCATCATTATGGCGAGCTTGACCCTTCGGCTACTTGCCCAAAGGCAATCCTCTCTGATCTTATGCGTGATGAATGATCTGTCTCGGTCCCGCAACTTCCTCCATCCATAAGATTGGAGTGTGCGACTGAGAAGCCACGTATCTTTCATCGCACTCGATCTCTTTAAAGAGGTGATGTGAATGAGTTAAGCCAAGACTTTTTGGAAAATCGTGTGGAATTCCTCGCATTACCGAATACCTAAACGCGCTCTATTTCGGTTGAGAAAAAACTACTTATGTCGTGTTGAAGGAAGTCGGAAGCCAAGCCTATAATTAAAATGACAGTTATTAAATTATTCTTGGAGTGATTTTTCTATCGTTAATACTTTATGATGGGTCCTCGTTAAAGTTAGTGTGACTTTTATGCCTTGACGATATTGTTAAACCAATATGTTTGCCAACCGTCGCACACTTCGTTGGTGTGGAATCCCTTCGCACACTTTTTTAAGACCTGTTGAATTTGCTTTCCCAAAATGCTAGAAGAGCATGTCACTGGCTGATGGTCCAGGTATCTACTAAAGTCTTTCAGAATGTTGGGGCCGCGGTAAGAATTGTTAAGAGTGGTTAGAAAAAATGGGAGGTGAAACTTGTTGTGGTAACATTTACTGCAACAAATCCCACCCATACCTCTTAGGAAATGTGTTTACCGTTGGTTAACGCCACAGGTAATAACTTTCTAAAGACGGTCCCAGAGAAATCAAAATAATTTCCATCAAAAAAAAAAAAGTGTGACTAAAATCAAGTCAACAAAATCATAGCAAAAAGTAAACTACGGTAATTATAATGGTTTTAAATCTTTAACGTGCCAAGCTCCGCGTTCTTTACCATTACTATCTTTCAAGACGTATGTACAAGGTGACAAACGCTTATCAATTCGCGGCTGTTGTCATGAAAAAGTGCTTTCTCAAATTAGCCGTTCGGATTCAGCCTAAAATTGTAGGTCGCTTTCATTCTTGACAACAGTACTCGCACACAGGAATGGTTGAGAGTTGTAAGTCACCAGGCCCTGGTTCACAACGGACCGTTGCGCCACCCAATTTATTTGTTTTAATAATTCGCGGCATTCGACATCGTGAAATTCCTACGCCATACTAGTTCGCCGGAGTGATATTGAACATCACGCCGTCGAAAATTGTAGGCTTCCGCAGAACTTCCGTTTAGAAGATACTACCAGCTTCTTTACAATATCGGCCCTAAGCCTTTGAAAGCGTTCCCTGATCCCCTCTGGATCCTGAACGTCTTCTGAGACATTCCCTACAGATGGTACTTCTCTAGTCGAAGTTACCATTTCAAAAGTTTTTGGTACACATTGGTATTGAATTTCTAAATATTTGTAATTATGGGTATTCCTTAAGGCTCTGTCCTGTCTCCAACACTTTTTCTTATTTTTATTAGATGATCTTCTTTTTGAAACTTCTAATCCAATTTTATTCCTCAGTATTCATATTAATTTCTAGACTCACAACTCACAACCCTGTTCTTTGGATGTAAATTTTGAACGACTACCTATGATAAGCTCTTTAAATTCTGACCAAGACAGTTTTACTAAATTTATTATATCGGAAAAAAAAATTATTCGAATTTATTGCTTCGAAAACTCAATTATATCTTAAGGCGTAATTTACCACCTTGAACCAAGGAATCTGAACTTCCTCACCAAACAACTTGTGTAACGATCCGATAGCGTTATTTTAAGTTCCTGAATATTACAATGACTGGGAAGAAAAGAGCGTGGTGAAGCATTCCACATTTGCATTGTACGGCTAAAGAACGAATCTCTATACTAGACAGTAAGACTGAAATGGAACTCCAGGGTCCACTAATGAGCATTTATGGAGGCCCAAGAATTAGAGTTGGATTATGTGAGGAGCTTAATGTAACTGACTAATTCGCTAGAGCATCCGTTAAAATAACGGTAAAAAAGGGTGTGGCAGAAAACATTACGATGGTCTTCAAGTGACGTACATGCAGCAACACTAAGACTAACAACAATCAATTTCAATTCTCTTTGTTAAATACTGCTCAAGGGACTTAAGTAAGTTACTGGAGAACCAGAGCAGTGATGAGAGGTATAAAGGGTGTTCTTTAAGGTATGGAACTTTGAAATGGAATAAATCAAAGATTCTTTTTAAATTTACATGAAATTCACTTTTTAGAAAGGTAATTTTCTAGAATTATAATTGAAATATGATTTTTGGTAAATGGCCTCTCAGTTGGCTCGGACGTAGTCTAAACTGGAGGTCCAATTTTTGTTTTGACTTTTTCTAACATTTGTGGTGGTACATCGCCAATAACGCGTTGAATGTTGGCGTAGACTAGCGACTTTATTATCCCCACAGAAAATGGTCAAAAGGCCGGCATCAAAGCAAACGACCATATAGACCAATTCACAGGTCTGGCCCGTAACGTGAAACTATGGGAATACCAAGCGTTTCCTTTAATTAGAAAAGGTCGCGCCGTTAAAATAACAGCTCGTAAAATTATGTTTTTTTGAAATGATGAACAAAAAGTCAGTAATCTCTGTTCTATAGTGATCACCATTGACTGTTACGTTCTGGACAGCATCATTTTGAAAGAAAGAACCAATTATTCCAACAACCCATAATTCACATCAAACAGACAGTTACTTGTACAGATGTTTTCTCTCTCACCCATATTAAATAATTCGTACATCAAGGGTAAATCATCTGTATGGGGAATGAATTTAGGATTGAGCAGTAGTCCTCTAAGTCTAAATATCATAGATATTCGATACGTTGTTAGGTCATTTCGGAAGTAATTCTTTTGATTAGGATTGTAGTCCAGCTTGATGTTAGACATTCTGTAGGTGGATTCTTTTGCTTTGGATGTGTAGAGAAGGGGTTTCCACCTAAGATAATCTTCCGGTGCCAGATTTATACGTTCTACTTCAGCTAACTCTAGCCACTCTTTGTTTGAACCAACATGATTTTATCTGTATCACCTGCAGTGCTGTTTTTTTTTCATGAGACGCACATCTGACATCAGAAGGACCTTACATAAGTAGTCCACATTCAATTTCAGTGTTTTAATAAACAATGGAGAGATTCCTGTTTCCAGTATTAACGTATAGTTCGGTGCATTCGGTGGTAATCGGGTCTTTTTCAACAGTTTAATAGTTTTGCTACCCCACACTTGAGCTGCATTCATTAATGGTGACTCCGCTAACGATTCAAATACTTTGTATTTACTGCTGTGAGCTGTATCCTTATTACTGAAGATGTTTTTCCATGCAATATTCATAGTTGTTTTCGCTTTTTCCAATTTATTGGCAAGATGTTTTTAAATGCTGTTTTTATTGTTTATATTGATGCCAAGATATTCTTTCATTATTGAAAGTCCACCGTTCATGACTGCTTACTCTTCCTCCACCTTTTCAAAAGACCATTATCTTCGACTTCTCAAGACTTACCACTAATCTCCAGGTTTTACAGTAGATACCTTGTTTATTAATCATGGGTTGTAGCGATTCTGGTGAGTAACGCAAACAACACTAAGTCATCCACTAAAAGGATTGCCCTGATGAGAATACCAGCATATTCTACTCCTCCTGGAAGACAATCCGTGATATCATCAATAAAGAGTGCAAATAAGCTTGGACTCATCATACAACCTTGCCTTACCTCTGTCTTCGTTTCAAACCATTTCGAAACTTTTTCTCCATCCCGTACTGCAGCCTTTGTTTCCAGATAGAGATTCTGAAGTACCAGTCTGAACTTTTATGACATTTCTACTCCAAACATTTTGTACATCAATGCATTGTGGTCAATCGTATCGAAAGCTGACTTAAAATTGACGAAGAAAACAGACAGCTTTTTGTTTCTTTCCAAATAGAAGTCAGCGATATTTCGTAATACAAAAAAGTTATCAACTTGAAATTCCTTCAATAGCTTGTGTTCGTCTATTTACATTTAAAGTCTGTTATGCAAAATTGATGTAAATATTTTGTAGGATGTGTTTAAGAAAGAAATTCCTCTATAGTTTGCAGGGTCCATTGTATTACCTTTTTTGTGGATTGAAAAAATAAGCGCTTCTTTGAATTGTTGTGATGTAAGACCCGTATCCATGATGTTATTGTAGATTACCAATATTTTGTTTATCATATTCTCTGATCCATATTTTTAGAATTCTGAAGTATTCTATCTGATCCAGCGCTCTTTCCATCCTTGAGTCCTTCTAAGATCTCATCTGATTCAGCGGTCTTTCCATCCTTGAGTCTTGCCAACATGCACTCCAAATCAAACTAAGGTTGTTTCCAATGTAGTTTGGGCATCAATTTTAGGTTCCTGTTTTCCTCAATATCCGTTCCCTCAATGCTAAAATGGATGGCAATTGGCATATGATCTGAAAAAGGTACTTGCAGTGTTTTGTACATGTAACGGTGTTTCAACATAGACTTGACGGTTATCATCACTTTAAATACGGCAATTTTGTGTATTGACCGTAGAATGTTCAACGATATATATTTCGACAGAACCAATATTTTTAAAATGAAGTTGAACAATGTCAAACTATTATTAAATTAAAATAAATTACTTGACAGCTGTCAAAAAAGATGCCATTTAAGAAAGTGCTGCCAACTTAAAGTTCTGTGCCTCTGCAAAAACACTATTTATGTTTTTTTCAAATTTAAAAAAAGTACAATTTGATTACCACAACATTTAAAACCAATATTACTTTTTTCTTAAATCACAAATTAAGAAACTTTAAAAAAAATATTAACCACCAAATTTTAAGGTTTAAAGTGTTAAAGACACATTTATCAGTAATTGAGTTCTGTTCCTATTATTTTGGCCATAGCTGTACATTCATATATATGTAATAAGAAAAATTGCCAGTCTATGCTTTTAATTCATGATGTCTAATTGAATATTTATCTTGAATAAAAATCCTACACAAAAGTGCGTGATGTGCTTATCTCCTGGTTTCATTGAGATAAAATCTTAAAAACGTCCTGTAACATCCTTCTTTATATATATTTTTTATATTTTTCTTTCTATACTGCATCTCGATGTAAAAAACATATAAAGAGGATGAAAATAATTGAAAAAAAAATTACATCAAAATGTGGGCGCGCTCTTATGGAAGAGGATGCGATGATGATGAACGACATTACTCCTTGGTTAGGTTTGGTTTTTGGTTTGGGTTTGAGTTTGAGTTTGGGTGCATTAAGGACATCATCGTGTTCTAGACATTTATATGTAGTAGGTAGGTAGATGTAGGTAGGTAGAGAGTATATATACGAGTAGTATTCCAAAGTAAAGCTAAGAAAAGTCATCATCAGTCAACCAAACCAACTCAGCCAGTAGCTAAATATACAAACACAAAAGTTGCCAAGGATGTTCTATGCTGTGCAATGTTGCAGTGGAAGTGCGGATGTGGGGTTAAGATGAAATTCTACTTTATACTTTACTTTTTGAGACTCTTCTCTGCTTGCTATGATGCAACTCTATGAAAAGAAAGAAAATAAAATGTAAAGAAAAAAAAAAAAGAGGAGGTTTTAATGATGGAAAATTGCAATTAAAAATAATTTGTGTACTCAATGAAGTTGAATCGATTTTCTAGATTTAATTAGAGTTGCAAGATTATGCGGAGAGTTGAGACTCGAAGCGTTTGTTTTTTTCCTCGTAATTTTATTGTTTTGTTAAATTCTTGGTGAAAGTCATTGTTTTATTAGAAATTTCATTGAAAATTCTTTTACCTGAGTAATTTTGCAGAACTTTAAAATGAAACAAAAAACAAAAATAAAGTTTAAGAAAGTTTGGTATCTGTCTAAAGAAAACTTCAATCAATACATAGTTTTAACATACAGTTTTTGCTGTCTATGGTCTTAGCAGATCTGACACTAAAAAGGATATAACTTGACTTTAGGTATCAATATTTGTGTTTTACTACTAAATGGCGCCCAACGTGGAGAACTTTTCAATTGAAATATCGTTGGGTCAGGATAAAACTTACTAGCATAACATGCTTTTTATGGAAATTAATTTGAAACAAGTTTGGTTAAGCTTTAACGTCATTTTGACCATGTTGAGACGAAGTGGCTGAACATTGTCTTCCAATATCTCCGAAAAATTTTTTCAATATGCATTTTTTTAATTTAAAAATATTTAATTTTACTTAGATGAAGTAGTTTGTCTACTTTATCAACGATATTTCAATTTGAACATCCTCACGTTGGGCGCCATTTAGTGAAAATAAATTAGTTATAGCATTGCAATTGATCCAATTTACATCAGATTTGCCAAAAACATCATTTAAAGTATATGTATGTTACAGACCTCTTCTATTTATGTATACTTGTTTACTTTTAGTTGTTTTTTCCACATATTTTTTTTGCACGTAGTGACCAGAAATTATCTTTAAATCTCTGCAAAAACATACTCAAATACACAAGATAAATTAAAAACATTTTATTGAATTCAGATGAAGTGACTTTTATCTCTAGATAAACGATAATTTTAGTTCAAACGCCCTCATGTTGGGCGCCACTTACTGGTAAAACGTTAATAATGGCGCGTAAACAGCCCCAAATTACATCACAATTATTGTTCCTAAAGCAAAAAATCATTAAAAATAAACTCACTCCCGGGACTCGTCCATTTATGTATTTTCAGCTACACTTGGTTTTGACTATGCTGAGACGCAATCGCCTGACAGTATCTTTCAATACCTGCAAATATATCTTGCAACACGCAATTTTTTATTTAAAAGCATTTGATTTTATTTAGATACACTAGTCTGTACATGGTGAGTTTTATCTCTGAATCCTCACGTTGGGCGCCATTTAGTGACAAATCATTAATAATGATGTTTAAATGGCTCCAATTGACATCAAATTTGTTGTTTCGAATGCATAAAATCATTCAAAATAAACTCACGTCCTCTAGACCATTGGACAAACCTTCCATTTATGTAATTACCGTTACACCTGTATAAAAGTGCGTTTTCTTTTTTGTGATTTCAATTTCCCTCATTATTTTTGAAGCCCAACACGCACTCAATCTTTCAATTAGTGCGAATGTTTAGTACACGAACTAATTTGAAATCGACAAAACTAAATGTTTTTCACACACACAAAAAAATAAAAAGAAAAACAACCAACGCACTAAAAATATTCCGTTTTTTCTTCTATTTCCTTGCTTATGTTGTGGAAAACAACTTTGTCAACATTAATTAAGACACTTTTCAAGAAATAAAAAATATCATGTATACATGCCACTTTATTTTCGATAATTTGTAATTGAACAAACAAACAAACTACAGCATTCGCATGATGTGAAATCTGAAAAATATTAGCCGCGCTAGCCGGTTCTGTGTTATCTTCTGAGGCGACCAAGCGTCGTCATCGTCGTCCGTCGTATTGGACTGCAGTCGGCATCAGTAAGTTGAGTGCATGATTGCAGTTCCTATATGCAAAAATGCATTTCATGCCCACAGCATGACACCAAACAATTTATAATGAAGTACCACTTTATTTCATATCGAAGAACGATTGATTTAATGTACAACAAGTCCTATTTGCTATTTCCAAATGTATGAATATATTCGCGTACTTACAAGCAGAGGCGTTGTATAAAACGCAACATCAGCCGGCGCGCGATCGACTTTTTTTTCATATACGAAATATACATCTTGCTGGGAATCTATAAATTTTGAATATCACTTAGTCACACGCTTCGTTAAATTTTGATTGCTTGTAGGTAGTTGTTAGTGTGGTTGATATAAATATTTTAAGCCACCTATTTATGGCGGCAAAGTATATGCTGCTTGAAATGGCTAAGCTGGAAAAAGAAACCATTAAAATCGACCAGAAAATTGGACGCATTATTGATTTTCTTCTTCTCCTTTCATATTTTTTAGTGTTTTTAAATCGATCTTTATTTAGAAAAGAATTAAGATCTTTTATATTTAAAATTCCACATGATATTAATTAATTTTTATTTTTTTCAGGTCATGTGCTGGAATTGGCGGAACAGTCTGAAAATAAGACATTAAATGTCTTCTCACAGGTTTACCGGAGAATGTTGCCACTATCGAGGAAACTTATCCAGCAATTGTATTCGGAAATTACGAGGTGAGTTGTCCTCTTTTGTTTAAACGAACTTTTTTTTCCATTTATTATTGACAAAGTTAGAGTTTCACATTGGGCGCCATTTGTTGTATGTTTTGGCCACGTTTGCTACAGAGTTTTCTCATTATGATTTTTCCTTCGAAAATACTTATTTATTGTCAAGTTTATCATGTACTCTAAAGTTACTTAAGGTGTCGGTATAGTCCGGGCGGACCTGGGCCTCAACCAACATGCGTCTCTAGCCAGCTTGGTCCCTAACTACATAGGACATGGCAGTCTCTTGCGCTTGTAGCAGTATAACCTCGAATCTTCTCACAGTACTTCCTTATTTTCGCTTTGATCGGGATATCCGTAGCCGTACCGTGGCTACAACGAGGTAGTGGTCCGAGTCAATGTTGGCCCCTCGGAATGTTCGGATATCCTGTATACTGGAGAAGTGTCGTGCGTTGATCGCAATGAGGTCAATCTGGTTGACGGTTGATTGATCAGGAGATTTCCATGTCCCCTTGTGGATATTGAGATGTGTGAACTGCGTACTAGCTACCAGAACGTCTCGCCCTGCAGCGAAATCGATAAGCCTGAACCAGTTGTCGGAGGTAGTGTCGTGCAGGCTGTATCTCCCGATTATCCCACCAAAGATGTCTTCTCTTCCTTGCTTGGCATTAAAATCTCCTAAGACAATTTTAATGTCATATCCAGGGCACTGCTCATATGTCTTGTCCAAGAGCTCGAAGAATATGTCTTTGGTGTCTTCATCTTGCTCCTCTTTTTGGGCATGCGCTCATATTAAGCTAATGTTTTCGAATTTAGCCTTGATGCGGATTGTCGTGATGCGCTCGCTTACATTGTTGATACTCAAGACTTTCTGTCTGAGTCTAGTTCCAACAACAAATCCACACTCAAATAGACGCTGTTTTTGTTCTCGGTAGCAGTCGCCGTAGTATACATCGCAATCTTTTAGTTTGCGTTTGACCGGTCCATCCCATCACACTTCTTGGGTAGCGGTAATATCTGCCTTGCAGCAGTTAAGGGCTTCCGCTAATTGTTCGGCTGCACGTGGTCTATTAAGGGACCTAACATTCCACGTACAGATCCGAAGTTCGTTGTCCTTATTTCGTTTGCGTAGGTTGTCAACAGTGAATCCGTCCGTTTTCGAGGCTTGTTGGTGCTTCGCAACTAAAGGTATTTTTTACGTGGCCAGGAAGTCACCCTGACCGACGGCACAACCCCCAACCTGGATTGCCAGATCCTTAGTATAACTCCAAGAACTCACTGTAGACGCCGTTGATTCCAACTCGGGAATTCATCCGCTGCCGCCTGGATAAGGAGAAGTGCCTTATTGGAAACACCTCTCCCCCTCTCTCTTTTGCTGCCCCCATCAACTTTTCACTGGGGTTAAAACCCAATCCCTAGTTGAGGTATTAGGCACCCGATGTTCACCGTGGGGAGTTGAGATTAGGAGTTGATAGACAGAGGTGGGCTTTGAGAAAAACCTCTGGACGCTTGTGTCATCTTGAATGCACATGTCTACCATTTGAACATCAAAAAAAAGTTTTCAGTATGGTGTCCTTAAAAGTGCTTAGAACTTAATATTGCCAGTACCAATCAATGGCTTTTGTACGTAAACACTCAAAAACTCCTCCCCGTCTTTACCTTTTGCACAATGGTCAATTTCCTCTCCCCCCATAGACGATATCATTCTCAAAGCCAACTGAAGACTCGCCTTCGTCAAACATTAGTTCAAGGTATCTTCTGACCTCTATGTGACACGGTGCCTTTATATAACCTTTGTTCGCCCATTCCTTGAATACGCGTCTCAAGCTTTGTTCCCTTTTTTTACAAAGTTTTCATATTTCAAGAAATAGGAGCATCCAACGTCGTTTCCTTCAATTAACTTTTCGTGGTTTATCTTGGAACAAACCTCTTATCCTTCCTCCCCTTGAACTCGTTGAAAGAACGTAAGAATGCAAATTTCAGACATTCTCTTTATTAATCGACTCTTTTCTGGTTCCATTAACTGCATTTCCCTCGACAACGCTATCCTTTTTAACACAAACCTCGTAATCCTCGACTTTTTTTTGTTCCAAGTCACCGAACCTCCCAAAGCTGTAACGAGCCTTAATTTAAATTCACACTTTTACTTATTTGATTTCAACCTCAGTACTCTTTCCTGAAGATTGTGTCTTTTGAGTTACCCTTCCCTTCCAGAGCTCCAGCTATCAGGTCCATTTTTTTTTTCTAAAAACGTTAAAAAACCAATGAAAAAAAGAAACACCCATTATTCGAAAAATGAAGATATACCATATTTTTGACTATTTTTGTAGCAGACACGTTCTAAAACTAACCATCCGCCTTAAAAAATTTACCAAGAGCTTATATTCCTTAATACCCAAAAGACCTGTACAAATTAACACCATCCCCCCCCTCCACTTCTTAAAATTTTATATAATGGGAAGTTGGCCAACACTAATCGTGTAGTCTAAATCCGTTTGAAAATGCTCTTTATGCTTAACAATTTAACTCTTAAAAAAGGCATAAATCAACTTTCAAGTTTCACGTTGGGCGCCATTTTCTTTTACATTCGTTTGTGACTAAAGATCAAAGCAACGTCAAAATCTGACAGATGAATCCCAATATATTGCAAAAAAAACATGCTGATTGGATTACAAAAAGTTAAATTACAAAATCATCACACAGGTGGCACTGAAGTCAATCAAAAGTGACTTATCTTTATAGTTGTTTGATTGAAAATCATGCCTTCAAAAATACGGCATAACTCAGAAGACCCTTCGATTGGACAAAAGATTCTTACTCTCAACATAAATATGACATCATTTTCTCATTTTAAGTCACCCTCCTTATTCAAAGTAATTCATCAATCAAAGTGACATGCAATTTATTTATTTTTTTTTTCTCAATCTTAATCAAGTCTCTAATTTTAATTAAGAAATCACTCTCATCTCGTTAACTCTTCGAAAGGGCAGAACGATTTTGATTTGATTCTCCAGCCATACATTTTGTATAAGTAACCCACATTTGTATGTATGTTGGTCTTCAGTCACTTTTAGTTGTTGTTTCATCCTGATGTATAATATATACTCGATTTGGGTAATCTAAGAAAAAACTGGCGCCCAACTCCGGATTTTTTTATTCTTCATTTTAGATTACAAGCAAAAGAGAAACATTTCTACTGATTGAAGCAAATGTTTAATTATAATACACTAAGAACCTGAAGACATAGAATTGTCAACGTTCTTAAAGGTCAGTGGGGTGACCTTTACAGGCAAAGAGGTTAGACAACTGTTTTACTTTAATTTCACTCTACCAGGAAGCACATAATTACGTTATTTTAACATAACTTTACAAGTTTTTAACAAAAATTAAATTTCTCACCCACAGATATCTTAACTCCACATCCGATGTCAGTCAACTGGAAACAGCAGTGCATACGTTTTTCGTGGATCTCTTCCCCGTAGCCTACCACCAAGCCGTTCATTTAAATAAGAACAACTATGGTGACCTCCATGAGGACTATGTATCCTGCTTAAAGCACACCTTCGATGATTTGCAACCATTTGGCAAAATACCCAAAGAGCTGAGTAAAAATCTCCTCCAGAGTGTTACCACAGCGACAGTGTTTATAAATGCCTTGGAGCAGAGTGCTTCTGTTTTGGCCAGTACCGATGAGCTGGACTCCATGTACCTAACACAAACTTGCCAAAAACAATTGCTTAAAATGAGCTATTGTCCTAGTTGCATTGGCCTGCAGAAAAAGCAGGTTAAATCCTGCTACAGCTATTGTTTCAACGTAATGAGGTGAGGCATATACCTACGTTAATCTTTTTCAATTTGTTATACATTATTTTATTTTGTGTCTCTTGTGCGCTTGAGGAGCTTGGAATAAGGCGAGAGGAGAAGGTTTTAATTAGTTTTTAATTCTTATTGTTTCTTTTTTTGTGTGTTTCTAGGGGATGTTTGACACAGTACGTGGGTGTTTTAGATAGTCCTTGGTCAAATGTTGCTGAAGCAATTGAAAATTTGGTCACAACTTACATTCAAGCCGACACTGGCATCGTGAACACAATCAAGATGTTGGACTCTAAGCTTTCGGAGACAATAATGCTGGCCATGGAAAATGGGCCAGAATTGGAGAGAAAGGTGAGTGTTTTGATAAGAAATCTTATATAACATGTTCTTCACCTGTGTAAAGGGTGTTTTTTTAAGAGGTTTTGAAATTGAATTAAACAAATTTTCTTATTCTATGATAATCCTCTAGCACTAGAATTTAAATATGATTTCTTGCTTTGACGCACTTAGTCTGATCTGAAGTTCCAATTTTTGGATACTTTCCAATATTTCTGACCCTAAAACGGCTAAAACATGGTGAATGTTGTCCTTCAAGCTCACACTAGCGACTTTACATATCCCCACATAAAATAGTCAAGTTTTCTCGTTAAATCATACGATCTTGGAGGCCAATTCACGGATCCGACTCCGTAACGTGAAACTTTGTGGTTACCAAACGTTTCCTTCAATAAATCCAGACCCATGTGGAATATTTCTTCTTGCCGTCTTGTTGAAACCACAGCTCCTGTCTGTAATCACTGCTCTATAGCGATCACCATTGAATGTAACGTTCTTGTCAGAAAAGTTTTTAAAGAATAATTCCACCAACTCATAAAGCACCCATAACACTCATACTTTTTTTACAAATATTTAAGAGGTCTTATTGTCAGAACTAAACCCGGTTGATGTTTATCAAGCAGATGTTCGGTGACAGGTGGTCAAAATTTGCTTTCATTTTCCTCTAAATCATCGCCATATTTCTCTCAACCGACACAAGCGCCACCTATGCGTCAACCGAGGCAACCACCTAGGAGAGATCCACATTAGAAAGCCCTACTCAGTTTTTGTCGATGTAACGCAGGCTCAACATAGACTTGAAGACTATCATTACTTCAAATACGGAAGTTTGGTTTTTTGACCGTAAAATGTTTACCGTATTATTTTGACATTAAAATGGACGTTAAAATATATTTACACAACTTGGAAGCATTGTTCAAGCGTTTGTCACTTTATTAATATTGAAATGTCAAACCAATCTTAAAACAAATCACTTGTCAGCTGTCAAAATGACTGCCATTTAAAATAGTGTTACCAACTTAAAGTTATATGCCCCTAAAGACAAACAAAAAACACCCGTTATATACACATTAATCGTATACGATATAAAACCAATATTAGAGAGCTTGGAAAATTAATTAGAATAAGGAAATCAATATTAAAGAAGAAGGAAATTGTGTTATTATGCGATTGAGATTGAAGGCATTACTCTTGGATGAGTTACAAGTCAATTAATTGGATTATAATACCTATACCAGCTATCGAACCCTAAAAGGGGACGTTCTATGTTGTTTTTATGTATATATTGTTTTGTAAGATTTTGATGTACAGTGATTTCCTGTAGACAGTCAACAGAACTGATTAAAACAAATCCAATTAAAGCTCTTGGTTGGTTTGTTGCAAGAAGAAAATATCTAGGTTATAAATTGTTATTTGAAGCTATTATGTTATTATTTGCCTCAGTATACCTATAGGTATAGATTCTTCTGAAACCTGATGAAAATAAGTGGATTTGATGGAATAGAAATTCAAAAATATGTAAAATTGAATGATAAATCTTTGTTTCCTATACCTATCAAAAATTGTATAGCAAAAAGAGGTTAAAAATACAGGCAATGTAAAACTTTGAAACATTTAATTGGTATTTTCCAGATGATTTAATTTTATAATTGCTACTTTTTGATTAAGGAACTGAATATTCAAAGCAATTTATCAAAATCTTGGCCTTATTTTGCTTCAATTGTGGATTTAATTTTAAATCGCAATATCCATCAATTTTCCAGCAATTTCAAAGTCTTGTCGGTCTGGTTTCCTTTATGGCGTCAGATCCGTTGAAGTCGAAGTTGAAGTTGAAATTGAAATCAATTTAATCTTATCTTCCAACCTCGTTAGATAAATTCTGTTGTTAATGTTGCTTCTTCAATATATAAAAATTTACGGAACTATAAAATTTAAAAGACCACGTTTTTAACTTTTTCTCGTGCTAAAAAACTTGTAACTTTACAGCTTTTCCAAGGCGAATATTAAAAAACTTTCAGAAAAATTCAGACAGCAAGCCACACCACACCTTCAACACCTTAAAATTCTCAAGTCGAGACACCCGTACATATACCGTATTTTATAATCTCCTTAAAAACTAAATTGAACGTAAATACCTACGCATCGTTACGTAATGCAAATGAATATGTACTTAATAAAATTCCCCATAAACTATACTAAAAGTACCGCCAACTTGTATTATAATACTTAAAACCTTCATAAACTTCTAAACGAAAACCATAGCCATTAAAGAAGCCTGGCGATGATGTTGCTGTAGCCTAGCCGTATAGTATCAGAAAATGTCCGTAGTAAATGAAGCGACTTGTCGGTCGGATGGCTGCTGCTTTAGCTGTAGCTGTTGTCGTCGTCATTTCGTTAGTTCCGTTCAGTTCGACGCTCAATGTTTTCTCGTCCCAAAAACCCTCTCAACGCCATCATAATAATAAAAAAAAATAGAAGCAAACAAAAATAATAAAGTAAAGTAAGGCCCAGAAGAAGAAGTGACTATATCCAACTTAAAATGACCGTAAATTTAAATCCTCTCGAGAGATACACCAGACGACCCACCGACGACGTAGACGACGACTACGATGAGGACGGCTTTTCTCTTCATCAAATGCGTTGTTCCATCCTCTTCGTTAGCTATAGAGTCTCAAAAGGTTCATACGATGATGATGATGGTGGATCTGGATTCTGGATATAGAGGTGATTACTTTGCCAAGGATAAAGAGGAGGACTTTATTTTCAAGTTCAAGCTGTTTCTAGAGTATAGTATAAAGTAGTTTTTGCGCTAGACTCTATCTCCTGTCATGCATCATTGAAGTTTCAACGTTGTCGGCTTTAATTAAAAGGAACAAGTAGATGGAGCACACGGAGATGAAGGAAATAATACAGAAACATACTACATATCTACATACTTCACATTGTGGAATACATAAATTCCAGAATTAAGTCGAATATTTTTTTTCTCGAGACTTCAAATGTTCCGCATAAAAAGCCAAACATACTGAGATACTGTGGAGTCCGCTATGGGCGTTGGTTCGATGGGTATTTTCTTTTTTCTTACATTAGCCAATTTGTTTATTCAGGGCTGAATTTGTTTTAACTGTCAAACTGTTTTCCATTGGGTTCAAAATTCAACCTTAAAAAATTGATTTTTCTTCATTTTTAAAAGTTTCAGTGTTACCAAATAAATCAATTTTTGTTTGACCTACCTGTCAAAATACCATTTTCGTTGTATTCTATTTGATTTTATTTGCACTGTTTTCTATTGGGTTGAAGATTCTATCTTAAAAAAGTATGATTTATCTATTCTTGTAAGGATTTTCCATTGGTAAAGTTTAAATCAATTTATTGTTGTACAATCTGCAAAACAGCGTGTTCTATTTCTTCTTTTTTTTAAATGTCATATTTTCCATTGGCTTCAAAATTTAACCTTAAACGATTATGATTCTGTTCCTTTAGTGTAAAGAGCAAACATTTTTTAAAATTAAGTCAATTTATTTTTAACTTGCCTGTCAAAACGCAATATTTCCTTACATTGTTTTCCTTTTGATTTTGAACTGTCAGAGTGATTTTTTTGAGTCGAAGATTCAACCTGAAAAGAAAGTTGTATTTTTTCTCTTGCAAGGCGCTCTTTTGGCACAAAATAAATCAATTCATTTCTGACTTATCTGTCAAAATGACACGTTGTCTGCTATTTGATTTTTGTTTGAAAAAAATATTGTTTTCCTTAATTTGCAAAAGGTAAATGAATTGGTTTTGACCCAACTTTCAAAATTCTGTTTCTGTTTAATTGTTACACTGTCGTTTTCTATTCGACTTAAAAATATGACTTTATAATAAGAAATAAGTTTAGTTGGTTCACAAGTTTATTTTCTGTTTTAATTTAGTTTTTCTTACAAGGAAATATCTTAAAATGGCGTCAATGGCCGTTGGCTTCTCGAATTCGAATGCCTTCGTCATCGATATTTTACATGAAGTTGGTTGCGGTTATTTTATATTTACAATGAAGTTGGCGACAATTCTATAAAATAAGGTGTAGCTGCCATCCTTGAAGTGCAAACCAAGTATAATGGTCTTCTTACACTTGGTCTCTTCAATTAATATACTACAACTTTTTTTCTTTTATTTCTGGACTACCTGTCAAAACGTAGTTTCTCCTTTTTTGTGTTGTTATTGATTTTTTTTAATTTTCGGACTGCTTTCCATTGGGCTAAACATTCAGCTTAAGAAAATGGTGAATTAATTTCCATTGGTACGAAATACATCATTTTATTTATTTTTTCTCTAGGTGCATTTTTCCCTATCTTTGTGTTTTATTTGGATTTATTTTATCTGTCAGACTGTATTCTATTGGGCACAATCTAACAAAAGTATGATTTTTAAAACAAAATTAACCAATTTAATTTTGACTTATCTGCCAAAAAGCCGTTTATACTTTTGTTGTGTTCTATTTGAATTCGATTTAATGGTAACACTGTCTTCCATTCTGATTAAGAAATATGATTTTTTCTCTTCCGTTGGGTTCCATTGGCACAAAAACTATCAATTTACTTTTGGCTTATATGTCAGAACGCATTTTATTTTAATTTTATTTAATTGTCACATCAAACTTAATTTTGACATACCTGTCAAAACGCCATTTTTTATTTTGTTTTGTTAAAGGCTTGCATCAGTACTAAATTGATCAATTTATGTTTGACTTACTTGCCTGTCAAAATTTCCATTGGGTACGAAAAATTGATTTATTTTGTATTCAAAGTGACATTTTTAAATCTATATTCATATTTTTCAAAGTTTTAACATATTCCTTGCACAAACGTTAATACAATTTTTATTTGTCTATCTTGGTTTAAGTGGTGTATAATGAAATTTAAATCAAATCAAGTGCAAAAATTTGACAGCTATATTGAACACGAAAAAAAATCAATTTTTGTATTGAAAAAAAAATAGAAAATATAATTCTAATGGAACGAGTTTAATATAAAAACCAGAATGTCAAAAACAGACAAGAATAACAAGATCTATCCTTGCACAATTTTAGGGACGTAACGAACTGTCAAAATTAAACATAGTTATAAATAAAAACTGGCTTTCAATGTTTCATTTGTCACGAAAAAAAATAGTTTTTTGTATTGAAAAAAAAAAGTTTACAGAGGAAAAACTCCACAAGATACAAAACGTAAAACTTTTGTAAAACAAACGTCATAATCGAACAGATCATATGTTTGAATTCATTTTCGCAAAATGTTAGTTCTTTTTAGTGGCAACAATTTTATAAAAACCGTAATGTCAAAAGCAAACAAAAGTAATAAAAATCATTTGTGCAAAATTTCAGTAATATCCTAAACTGTCAAAGTTATTTTGACAGAAATTCTCATTTTTTTTGAAAGTCTATGAATATAAATTTAAACTGTTCAATTGCGTTTTTGATCCTAAGAGTAATTTTGGAAACGCAAAAGTTGTCAAAAGAATACAAAATTATCGTGTTTTCAAACGTTCAATTTATAACACTGGTCGACAAGAGTTTATAAGTAATTTTTGATTTGATAACAAATCAGTATTCCAAACAAAGCTATCACATCAAGTTCTTGAAATATATTTTCAAAATAATAAAAATAAGGTTAAATCAACTGTTTAAAGTATGGCCGCAGAGCTTAAATCGAAGTACAGACTCGAAATCACCACCCAAAACACTAAAACTATTTTTTTTAAACCATGAAAGCTAAATTTTTGACCAAATTAGTAAGGAAATATTAATGCCAAACTCGAATTCAGCCTTTAGCCTGTTATTATTAAAGCCGTTTCGGAAAAGGCAAATTGTAATAAAAACTGGAAGTCATAATAGGCGTGGCACCTGCAACAACGTTTTTAAAATCTCCTTGAGTCCGAATAAAATAAAGATTCAACCAAACCAAAACCAATCAGAATGTCAAAATCAAAAAAAGGCCTTCCAAAATGAACAAATACGACTCTGGCTGTCACAAGTCTTTTAACGCTAAGTGCAAATGCAAATTTGTTATGTAAACGGACCGTAAGATAAATGTAAGACCTGATATCCAATATCAAGGTGTTTAGGAGTCCATTTTAGCTGAGCTTGTTGTATACTTATCATCATCATGATACTATAAGTACGGGTATCCGCTGTGCACATCCACAAAGCATTCCATTGAACCTAGAATAGAATAAACTCGTAGAACCTCAACCTATAGATAAAAATGGCAATGCCAAGCCAGCGGATAACGGATATATACAATATGCATATAGACGTTAAAGATGGGAAGCTTTATTTTCAAATAAGCAAAGTGCACCCGAAGAGTGCATAAATTCTAATTTCATGACTGTGATTTATCCTGAGAGATACTCGTATGTATATCTTAGGTAGGTTTGTTTGTTTATACAATTGTTATTGTGAATTTAAAATTATATTTTCCATCATCATTTGCAATGATGGCAATGATGATTTGGTCAACCTTGAATTTCGTTATAGTGATGGGCAAACAGTCCATCCTCAATGAAAGCGAGTTCATATAGAGATTTGTATATATAACTCGTTACTTTGCATGATTTCGACTTGGAATAAAACTGAAACAATATGATGATTTGCAAGAGAGATGAGGGAGAAACAAAGGCTTTTTAAAAATGAGGGTGCTGGGACGCAGCAGAGTTCAGGTAATCATTAAAGTCAATCTGGGGATTTTTTAGCGTTGTTTTTTTTTTATTTTTTAATGGACTGAACTGATGGTGGACACGTTTCATAATTGCACTGAAGCTTCCAATTGATTTAAATTAAACCAACCAACCAAAAAGACGTCACTTTGTTGGATTGAAGATTAGTAGAGTAGAATATGTATATGACGTTGGGTTGATATAAATATGTATTGCAAATCACCGCGGAGCATTGTTGTTCATTGAAAAGGTCAAATGAATTCGCGCAGTCATTTTAAAGAAGACACTTTTGATGATTGCTCTCAATGAATTCAAGCTGCAAAAACTGCAAGCTTATGAGGTTTTAAGAAAAAATCTCGAGCTATATACAGAAATGTCTCTCTCTTTAAATCAAGGTTCTGTTGCGAAAGCAATTGGTGTAAATTAAAAGAATATTTCTTTTTTATTTCCAAACAGCAGATACATGTATCTACTTAAACCCTGTAGAATATGGGTGATTAAGTTTGAAGATATTTTTAAGTGGTGCAAACGTATTTTCTGCTTCCCGGATTGAAGAAAGTTGTGCATATAAATTGATTCATAAAATTAACTGATTTCTTTACACCATCGCCATTCAGATTCTCAAAAGAGTCAAATAGCAACTTGACTTTTGTTAAGGAAACAATTTTATGATAAAATCTCGACTCGACTTTAAGGGATCATTTAGAATTTCATTCATAAAAAACTATGAACTACATTTCATTCAAAAGTTAGAGATGATAGTTTATCACTGATTATGATGATGATGATGGTTAGATGGTGATTTCATTGAAAAGTCAATAGGGAAGTGTTAAAGTTATGAATGATAATTTTGTTTATTAAAAATCTTCAATCAAACATTTCCCTTTCCTTTTCTTTTGAGCATTTGTGAATGAATCACAACCATTTGCTGTATAAGATTGTGAATGAACCAATTCAAACCAATTCAAAATGACATCACTTTAAATTTAAAGAATAAACAACGTGATAGCAGATATAGGTTCTTGTAAAAAGGTAACTATTAAGTTGTAAAATTTTCAATTGAATAAATATTGTACACAAGGTATTCAATGAAAAAAAAAAAAAAAAACTTTACTATTATTATCTATACAAAGTGTAAAGCCCTGAGTAGTCAATAAATGACGATAATATTAGCACTTATCTCGGTTTGGTAATAAAATTAGTGCCTTGAGATTTATATAGACCTTCGTATAGTTTAAATATATTTAACCACTTTTTTTCAGTACGAGTAAATGAAGATTGGAAAATGTTTTTATAGTTTTAAATCTCCATTTCAAAAAATATATAACCCTTTTAAAGAGGAGCGACCGAAGCGACCCCTGGATAGACGCCAAGGTACTTAACCTGGTAGATTTAATAATACTGGTTAGCAAAGTTTTGTTTCTGGCAATTAAACTTTACTTTTTTAATTAGTTTTGGGATGACATACACAATATCAAGGACCTAGAAAAATTGAAGAAACAATTTACTTTTCTTTTAAAGAAAGTTGAAAATTTGACCGGCAACAATTGAAATTTTGAAAATAAACTTAATAAAGACAAAACTTTTGCTTTAGGAAGCAAAACAAAAACCTTAAACAAACGAAAAAACGATGATCTTGACGACGAAAATTCTGATAAATGCCATTTACCAAAGATAGTTGCAACCTCCGTATTTAAACACTTTGCAATTTCCTGCCCAGTTGCCAACTTTAACTATTTCTTCCTTATTATTATCACTGATATCAGCACCTAATGTTGTTAATCTCTCACCATCTCCTTCAAAGACCCAACTGAATGTGGATTCTTCGACTTCTGCTTTGTCGAAAAATATATTTTTGGCAAAAATTACCAACGAAACTAATTTACTAACATCTCCAATTGTATACGGACTAAAGGCTGTTGAAGTTAAAAAAATATTGTTTCTTTCTAAGCTTGCACTGTCTACAAATGCACTTGACATAAAAAATCACTTCTCTGAAAACCTGGGTTCCCCATTTATGTTAAATGTTGAGAAAATTTTACATCTTAACCATACTAAGTATTCGTCCTATGAATAAGTCAAACAACCCTTTTCGTCAGTATCGGGCAACGCTAAATCACAGTCAAAGCAGCCTAAAAAGGTATTAATCTACTACCAAAACGTTAATGGACTTCGGACAAAGACCAACATGGTTTAAAAAAACATTAAAAATCTTCTTCACGATATCATAATATTGACGGGAACATGGCTCAACAACTCTACCTCGGACTCATATAATTTTTACTAGACGTGATCGTAATAACTCAGATGTTTCAAACGCTGTTGGTGGCGGAATTCTTGTCGCTATCAACAATACTTTCACTGGTTCCCTGTTTGACGACTTTCGATCAACAGACATCGAAATACTATGCTTGAAAATTAAAATTGCAACAGGACATTTATTTATTGTATCAGAATATATACCTCCAAGCTCCAAGAACGAGGTTTATGAAAAACTAAACAACTTTATAGAAAGTTTTTATATCCTTTTGGAGCCTGAAGGCGAAGTACTGTTTGTTGTCCAATCTCAATTGGATACAAATTGACGACGATAACTTCTACGTTCCGATAAACGCGTCATCTTCATACGAATTTTTATAAACAGATGGTATGTCTTCATGTGGCTTAAATCAACTCAACGGCATGAGGAACCGTTTTGGCAAAAACACTCGATCTGGTTTTCTTCTGTGATTTCTTCTACTGTAAAAATTGTAGACGAATGGTTTCACCTCATATGCTACCTCATATCTTATAACAACAAACTAGAATTTAACTTTAGTAGGTGTAATTTTGAAAACCTTTTTTACTTATTATGTACGATCAATTGGGATCACTTATTTTGTAACTTAAATATTGACGATATGTGTAACATTTTTTATTTAACTCTTTTCGACTGTTTCAACAAAACGATTCCATTTAAAAAGACTCCAAATAACTTGAGTTTTCCAGAAATTATGTGGGTACCCTAACTTAATGACTGTTTCGACATCAAATAGTAATGAGCCAAGATTAATTGCGAACATGTGCAAACTACTTCAAAGATGTTTTTGTAGATTATAACACTATTAGTTTTCCTGACACATCTACCACTGTAAAAATTTCCCCCATAATAATTTTTGAGTCATTTTGAATTTCTGAAGTGCTAGGTTTGTTTTTTAATCGAATTCGTAAATAAAGTTTAAATATTTTCAGTATTTCTTTAAGTTTTCGAAAAATCTTTTAAGTTGATAGGATAGTCTTACATAAATCTTAAAGAAAAGCTGAACCATTTTTGCCAAGGCGGTTTTTAACTCAATTTTTAGTTTTTCTTAACGAATCCATTAATATAAAATTAATGTCGATGATATTGAAAGTTCGATTCTGAAAGCAAAACTAAAAAATAACTCCAAAACGCATTTTTCGAAACTATGTAGCCCAGAAATTCAAGGCTTCTTAAAATTTCATGTAAAATCAAATGAAGACTCATAGGAACTAAAATAAAATACTGAAATAGTTTAAACCAGTTATACTCAACCTTTTTTTTAATGAGCCACATTGATAATTTTGTAACGGTACCCCACGCCACTAGACATTTTTTTTGTATCTTAAATAATAATACTCATTTCAATGTGCATACATACATATGTACATTATGTATTTATTTATTTATTGAAAATATTTGAATGTGGTTTTTGAAATTGAGAACACATTTTCAAAACTTTATTTAGATCTGGCTTGTTGCTGCATGCCAACCTAATGACATCACCTAGGTTTAAGTCCGTAAATTTGTTTTTTTTCCTCGAAAAGAAGATTCGCAAACAAATGTAGATTCAAATAATGTCAGCAGAATCTTTGAACTTCTTTTGACGATTGCGTATTTTTCGGGGACGATGCTCCAAATTTCAAAGTATTCACCTTTTTCACTTTTTTCCTTAAACAAAGCTTCAAGATTTGAATCGTTTTTAAAATCGATGAATTCCTCAAAAATTTTGATCTTGATTAAAATAGAAGCCACCCGTGAGTAGTCGTTGTTTCCAGATGCCATGAGTTTTCTACAAGCGTTAAGCATTTTTTAATTTTTCTGATATCATGAAACCTTTTTCAAAATCTTTTGACAGTGCTGTTAAGTAATTCAATATTGTTGAGCAGTTTTCTTCAGAGATGTCGATGAGGTTCTTTGTAGCTATTACCACTGCTGGCAAATTTTGTAGCTGTTTACTTCTTATTTCTTCACGACAAAATATTAAGCTTTTCTTCAAAAGAAAATATTTTACTTGCCATGTAAATTTCGATTGAAACTATTTAGTTTTCCTGTGATATCGCATACAAATGCTAAAAGACACTAACATTGATCTTCTTGCAATTCTGGTTAATTTTTTTTTTTAAGAAGAGGATTATTTTGTAGCGAAAGGAAAAAAGTCTAAGCCCTCGCTACGAGGTATGCAAAAGAACGTCACCATACTCACTTTCCAACTCTTCCAAAAGACTTAAATTTTCTCGCTCGAATATAATTCAAAATATCAATTCCAATCTTCATCTCAAGTTTTAAATTGTTAATCCGTGCAGCCAAGTTTTCTTGAAGAATAATGCAATGAAATGTAATTCAATTCGTCAAATTATATTTTGTTTTCAACAAGATTATAAATCCATTTTCATTTCCAGTCATAGATGCCACGATTTTTTTTAATATCAATATCATTCTGCTCTAGAAAATTTGAAATTGTATCAAGATAATCTATTCCCCGAGTCTGACCTTTCATCGGAAGGAATTTAAAAAATGTTCTGTGCAATATCTAAGAAACACCAAGCATTGAGATGTTGCTGAAATATCGGTGCTGGAATCGAAGCCCAAGCTAAAAAACATACAGTTCCTTAAGTTTTCTATTAAATTGTCACGAATATATTTGGAAATGTCTTCAATACGTCTCACACATGTTGAGTCAGACAGCTGTAGTTTTTTTATTTCGGACAATAATTGTTTTTTGTTGCTAAATTTATCAAACAGTATATCGGCAGCACTTACGAAACATTTTTTTAAAATGTCTGCATTGGCAAACAGTTTTATGTGCTTACCAAGAGTATAGCAAATTTAGAAGGATGCCTTACTTAACACAGAGTCTTGAGATAAGGCCACGGAAATTGCATTTTGTTGCTGTTGTAATGACCTTGATTTATTATGCCTGGACTGCTGTGTTTACGAATTTTCCATTCAAAATTTGAATAAAATGATTCCAATTCAATTTCGCAAGAAAAGTAAGGAATACTCAGCGACATCTGTTTTTCATTTAGTTGTGCAAACTTTTCCTGGCGTTGAAAGGAGTGACATCTAGAATATTTTTTGAAAACACAAGATGTCCACTTTTCCGCTGAATTACGTTCTAGTGTTGCTTCCATTTTGAAAACTGAAAAGGATGTATTTGTCATACGTTTTTCTGCAGTCACTCGATATTTTAAGAATTTATTAAACTAGGCTGCGGGCCAACTTTCATTAGCTCGCGGGCAGCAGGTTGAGTATAGCTGGTTTAAACAGTTTCAAGAGGACATAAATTTGTGCTTTGCAAAGTCCCCATTTAATTTATTGGTCCAAATTATGTTACGTCTTAAAACACAATTTTCGGTTGTAAAGACAACATTTTTAAAGAGGCAAAAAGTATTGTTTTCTTAGTAGGAACATTTTTGTTTGTAAAACGTCAATGTTAATAACAATGTTTTTTATGTGACGAAGTGTCAATTTCTTTACCTGTCTTCAACATTTTTGAGTCAAAAAAAAAATGTGGAAGAATTTTTATTTTTTGTAATAATTATTATCGATTCGATTTTTCTTCAAAACCTTATTCTTCTTTTCATAAAATTATTTTTGAGTCTATGGAACTTTTTGTTCGTAAAGGGTTCGATAATGTTAAAACCCGTATAACAAAATTTTTTGAAGTCGATATCTATACTGGTTCTTTAAAATATTGCCGATGAAAAAAGGTATCCCGGACGTATAAACAAAGAATTATTGATTTTGATTCAAGAAATCTTAAAACTTCAACAAATGTCAAAAACTTTGATTTTGATAATTTAAACCCATTACAATAACTTTAAAAAAAAATTAATATGTAAAAAACAAAATTTTGTCGGGTTATTTTTCCTTACAATAAATTCCCCCAAAGCAAACTTTAAAGATAATTCGCGTCTTCAATGAAAGAAAATAACAGAGGGAAACAGAAATTAATTATGCGGTAAAAAAGTTTCTACTCCGCATCCACATCCAAGAATAGCACATTTTCGTCCTAGTTACCTTGTTTTTAGTTCACACGAAGCATCATCATCATCAACCTCATCATCGTCTTCGTCAACTTTTCATCATAAAGTGCCACTGCACATCAGTGCTCCGGAGTGATGGGGCTTAGTGCAAAGACCAGCCGCAACTTCGTCGTGTCGTGTGTCGGTTTGGTTTGGTTCGGTGCGGTCTTGACAAGGCCAACTTAGAGTGCTCCCGCGCGCGCAAAATAATAATTTATAAACAAAAGAAGTCAACTATCTTGGGATGTGTAACACATTTTTCTCATCATAGTACGTGTACATCGCAACCAACGACGACGACGGGGAGGTGGAGGAGGAAGTAGAATGGACTAAAATGGGTGCACCTCATCAGAACAGAGCATATAATAGAACAACGCCTGAGCCCCTGCCGTCCATGCCCAACGCCAACATCATAACGAGTTAACCTTATTTCGATGATGAAGTCCTTTAGTCGCTCGTTGATAGACCCTACAAGCTTTCAACCCCAGCCCCTTCCAACTATACAATTTCTATAGAAGAACACTTATACGCATTTGTCCCCGACCCCAGAGAGTATCCACTCCAAGCCGAAAAGGAATACATTTTGAGCAAAGAGGAGCAGAATGAGTATCACTCCAAAAGTTATACCTACAAGAGTCAACTATATGAATATCTGTTGGCTTGGCCTGGCCTGGCCTCAGCTCCAAAGCTGATGCTGCTTCTACTGCTACTGCTTCTCTGATTCTGATTCAGATTCTGATTCCATTGTGTGATGTGAATCCGCATTCATTACCGTTTGTTGATTGGGTGAGGGAAGGTAAGGTACCTTTTCATATCGTCGTCGGTCGTGTCGCTGACTCTATGGCTCCTGAATAGGTAGGTAGGCTTTGAACAACAAAAAAAAGAACTAGGTATTCCTTTTCACCTGCACTCTTGTACACATTGGAACAGGACAAATTGGTGCAGAGACAAGGGTGTCCTCTTCTGGGTAACCTAACCAGCAACAGCAAACCACTTTGTCTCCAGCCAGCTAAAGCCTGTGTAGTGTGTATATGTCGTGTCCCTATGTGCCTCTTGTGCTATTTAATGGTAAACTCTCCTTTTCTTGTGCTGTAAAGTGCCTTAGACTTCTGCCAGGTCGTACTACATATATGTATCTCTGAGTACAGTAACAGACAGAATGGTATTTAGTATTCGGTGTAGTGCAAGCACCACTGTACTCCACGACGACGACAACCATGACGATCATAATTGTAATGCATGTAAACTAATTAGGAATTCTTTAGTTGGCACAGTAATTTACGTACTTTTGTGGAATTTTTAATGAAAATATTTTTAAAAACCTTCGCTTCGGGGTTTCTTCTATTTGTTCCTTTTTTTATACAGACTCTAGCTGTTGGCTTGCTTAACATTCCTTGTTGAAGTTTACTTAAATTTTTAAACAAATGTTAGGTCTATGTTACGGTAAGGATTGTTCGGTCCTATATGCTTAGGATGTAAAGAGATAGTTTTGTTCTATATAAATATTTGTGTACCTTTGCTGTTAAGAGATATTCCATAAAATGTTTTAAATGAAGTGACGACTAATTGCAGTTACAATAATTTATTAAGTAGTGAACTTTTGTGTAAAGTTCAATTAAGCCTTTAGACTATAGATATGTGAGGTATGTGATTTGAAAAATGGTTCGAGATTTGGTAAAGTGGAGGAAAGCCATAGAAAGTTATTTTATCGGTTTGTCAAGTAGAAAATTTTGACATCTCGCCACGGTTCAAGGTCCCTAGAATTGACAAATTGAAAATTTTCAAGGTCCCTAAAATTGACAAATTGAAAATTTTCAAGGTCCCTAGAATTGACAAATTGAAAATATTAACTTTTTTTTAAATCCAAGATTTTCACAATTAACTTAAAAGTTCGTTTGCGGAATATGACGCTTATGGCTCAATCAAAAACACGCTTCAGCTTCGGCTTCACCTGACATGACGTTTACGAGTTCAGCCATAGGAATTTAATGCATGCTATCACAATGGAAGTTCCACCTCGCGTTTCGTTTGACAATCGTAACGAAAAGAACGTAATGTGACTCCAAACTGAAGCTCTAGTTAAATTATCTCAACATTTGCTTTGTCTGACAGCTCAACAGCTGTACAAAATTGTCAAAGAACAAAATATTTGCTCTTTGGAGGGATGAAATAATAAAAATGTCATTCAAAGCAACCTCGAAACAGGCCCACCGTAACGCAGACAAAGCCGAAGCTAAAGCGTGTTTGTGATTCAGCCATTACTAGCACTTTATTCAGTTTATGGCTCAATATAGCTTTATCCAACATTTCCCAACAGAACGCTTTAATTGTATTATGGTTCGTTTACACGTACGCAGGCGGTGTCATTTTTCGGAACTGCATACTTTGAATGACAACTGAAAATGTCAATATCTGACAATTTTGTATAACAGTTTATTGTTTATGGCTGTATGGTTTTTTTTAAGGCACTGAATGATGTCAGTCAAAGTACTTTTATGCTGAAAATACCGTTGAAAAACAAAGTTTAATTATAAGAGTGCTTGATTTCCTTAGAATGTAACTTTAAAGTTATCTGCAGAAATGACTTTCAAAAAATCCAGTGGGTATTTTTTTTACAATAGCAATTTAAAAAATATTAATAAAAAGTAATAAAACTTGTAAAACAATAAGTAGTGCCCGTGGCATGTTGGTAAGTGAGTTGGATTGTCATGCCTTGGGCTTGGTTCGATCCCTGCCAATGCCATCTAAAGTTTTTTTCACGGGGACTACTGGAATTTACAAATTCTGCAAGAGTATTTCTTGTCATGAAAAGTGCTTTCCCGAATTGGCCGTTTGGATTCGACTTAAAATTGTAGATCCCCTTCATCCCTGGGAACAGTACTCGTACACAGGAATGGTTGAGATGTGTAAGTCACTAGGCCCTAGTTCTAAACAGACTGTTGCGCCAAACCATTTATTTATTTATAACTTTCAAAACAATTGTTTACAACAAATAATAACGTTTTTGACACATGGCGTTGTTTTTAGAAAAATCAAATTGACAGTTTTCTAAAAAACAAAAACAAAACCCACAGAGAAAATTTATTGGTAAAATATAATTTTTAACCTCGATTATCTTGAAAACGATTGAAGGTATTTGGCCATTTTGTATTTCTAAGATATCGAAGATTTTTGTATTCTTAGAAAATTTCTCACTTTTACTGTCAGAAATTTGAGAATGAAGTGTTATGGTTCGAATTCTCAATATTTCTCCATCGCACAATTAAAAATTGAAGAAAAGAAATACAAAGCTTATTTTATTTCTAAATCTTAACCAAATAAATTGACCTTTTTCAAAAGTTAGTAAATATTGAGAGTTTTTTAATAAAAAATTAAGGGACACATCTTGTCAAAAGCAGCTAAAGCTTCAATTATTTACTGCATACTTTTTGAAGCTCCTTAAATGACAGATTGGCTTATTACATAAAAATATGTAATTATTTTATAAGAAAAGATTTTACAATGAAAAGTTATCAATTTGAATCGTGTTCTAGTGCTTTTTTATTTTGAGATTCTTCACGAAAATTTATACAATTGTAGTTTTTTGTTTTTTAATTTAGAATTAGGAATACTAACTTGACAAATAGACTAAGGACAGTTCACAGTGGACTCTTTTGAGGCGATTCATTTTGACGTTTTATAATGTTATCCCACTCGCACCAAATTTAAAAATGCCTGCCCAATTCCCTTACCTCTTACCTTTATTACCATCAAGAAAGAGCGAGATAAAAAACGTCAAAAACAGCCCAATGCAAATACAGCCTTATGAAAAGAACTGTCACACATTTTCAATACAATTCAAAAATGGACAAAAAATTGCAAAACTAATCTTGAAAAAATAAACTGACCTTTTTTAAAAGTTATTAAATATTGACAGTTTTTTAACAAAAAATTAAGCGACACATCTTGTCAAAAACAGCTTAAAGTTCAATTATGAACTCCACGATTTTTGAAGCTCCTTAGATGGCAGTTTGGCTAAAAATATGTAATTATCTTATAAAAGATACAATAAAAAGTTATCAATTTGAATCGTATCCCAGTACTTTTTTATTTTTTAGTTTCTTCAAGAAAACGTATACAATTGTATTTTTTTTTAATTTAGAAGTAATAATACTTACTTGACAGATAGACTGAGCGCAGTTCACAATAGACTCAGTCTATCATTTTGACGTTTTATCATTTTATCCCAATCGCATTAACTTTAATAATGCTGCCCCATTTCGCCAGCTCTTACCTTTATAACTATCAAGTAAGAACGAGATAAAATCATAAAACGTCAAAATCAGCCCAATGTAAATACAGCCTTATAAAAAGAGCTGTCACACATTTTTAATACAATTAATAAATGAACAAAAAAAAATGCAAAACTAATTTTATTGCTAAATCTTGGAAATATAAACCCAATTGACTTCAAACACAGTTGTTAAAAGTTAATAATTATTTTAAAAAATCTAATTGACAGTTTTTTCTACAAACATTTAAATTCCAAATCTGATCAAAAACGTCAAACTTTTTGAATTTACTTAAATGACATTTTGGCTTATTGCATTAATGAATAATTATTTTACAATGAAAAGTTATGAGTTTAGGTCGTATCCAAGTCCTTTTTCTTTTTTTGTCGTAAAAAAGCAGCATGAATTTAGAAGTAATAATACTTGCTTGACAGATAGACTGAGGAGAGTTCACAGTGGACTCTTTTGAGGCGATTCATTTTGACGGTTCATAATATTATCCTACTCGCATAAAATTTAAAAATGTCTACGTCACTTCTGTATCTCTCTTATTTTTAACCATCAAGTGAGATCGAAAGAAAATAATGAAACGTAAAAACACAGTACAATGTGAACACCGCCTTATGAAAAGAACTGTCATACATTTGCATTCGATTCAATTGAAACTTTCCCTTCAGACGTGAATGTTTTCATGCAATGTTCTTGTTGAGTCTTTTATTTGTTTCAAGTGAAAAACGTTATCATCAATTTTTAAGATTGGCATTTTCACTAAAATACTCAAGACTATACACAGAATACAATCACTATCAAAAAAATGTTCAAATCTTCACAATTATTATCATTAAAGTAAATATTTTCGTCATACATAAATGTGTCTGTTCTGAAAAAGAAAAGAAATTCCCTCTAACGAAATTTTTTTTTCCTCTCCCTGAAGGGATGGTTCAAGTCAATAACCCTTAAAATGGTACACCCACTATAGGTACTTTGTTGTCTGATATCTTTTTCAAAAGTATGTATTATACAAAACAGAACATGAATAAGTATATAAGAACAAACATATTATATACATTTTTATTGTAACTAAGACTTTATACTACCTGCAGCTTTTTGAATAGAACGGTGGTGGCATTCTTATAGTCTTGAAAAATATAAATACTTCGCAGTCCGCAGTCATCAGGAAAAACTTGGCAAAGTATTTTATCTCAAGTTCAGGATCAGTGAAGACTGAAGGTATATAAGAAGATATTTCTATTCATAGTACTATAATGTTAAACAGGTAAGGTTCTGGCAAAAATAAAAATGGGTGAATTCAAGCTAAGATGTCTTTAGACTGAAAAAACTTCCCATCATTAGATGGGAGTACCTATACCTACCTACCTACCTACGTATCTGCTATATATGTATTTTCACATTCAGCCCGTTCTGAATTTTCTTGAATTTGTTTCATCCCTGATACCTACCTATAGCTTGTTATGAATGTAATTCCATGATAAGTCTCTGGAAACCATCTCAATGAGCCATGACAACAATGAGCTGCTGAAAATCGAAACTTCCTTTTCTTAACTTGTTTTGTATAAAAATACCTTTAAATTCTATTGCTATAGTTTATGGTATAGGTACCGTTATTTCCATACAAAACTGTCATTACTTGAAAATGATAGTGAAGCTGGAAATAATATTTAATGATATGCTCGTGCTTTGAAAAATAAAACGTCCACTTTAATTGAATTTAAGGTAATTTAATTTATCTTCTTTTTTTTCCGACTCTTTAATTTTAGGTAAAGAAAACTTGTGGAACTCCAAAATTATTGCCCACCAAAGAAGAACCAGTTGCCGAAGTTCGTGCTGGACAGCAAGGAAGCATCAAATGGGCAACACCTCCAGATGCGGAACTTCTTAAATTTCTCTCAACCATTGAAAAGTCAAAGGAATTTTATGCCAGAATAGTCAATAAGTAAGTATAAATGATTTTATTGCTGTTTATTTGGTTCAGGAAGATATTTTCTGTCAATCAAAATCACTAAGAGTGGTGCAACTATGACAACAGAAAAGAAGAAAATATTAAGTGCTAATTCTTTGTTTGAACAACATTGATAGCAACCACAGTTGGGCTGGAAGGGAAAAATTTAGTTAAAAATAAGGAAAATTCATAAAATTTCATATTAGAAAATATTACGTTTGATTTAAAGGCCACGGAAGGACAGGTTCTGCAGTTGAATAGACAATCTCGAAGTTCATTCCAAACTAATGTAACTTTTTTGAATACATTATCAATTTTGAAATAATTCATAATTTAGACACGACGATAATTTTTTTGTACACATACATAAATGATTTTAATGTTTACAACTACTAAGTTTTATTAAGATATTTTTTAATTCAAAGTTACCAAAATTGAAAGTTTCAGAAAATGAGTGATCCCTCGCCTAAATGTGTTTTTATATGCTGTTAATGTGTCAAAAGTACAGGTGACAAATTCGCCTTTCATAAGATGACATGGCACCTTTGTGTAAAACTTAAAGTACTATCGTCGTGCGTTTTTACACAAATTTCACGAAGCTATTGTTATACAAATATTTCTAGAGAGAGTGTTCACATCGATCTCTTTTTAGGTGACTCATTTTGACGTTTTATCTTTTTTCTCGCTCCCACGTAATTCCTTATCAACATGAATAAGGAACGAGATGATAATATACAAACCTGCAAAAAAAACCGTTGTGAACACTGTCTTAGACACTTTTGAAATGTCTTGTTTTGACGTCTCACAATTTGTATTTGTTTATGAAACAAATACTTTTAAGTTTTTAACATGAGTGAGAGATACACAAAATGTAAACGCTCCCTTAGAAATTCTTATTTTTTAATACAATAGTTCTGTTCCTTTCTCCGAATTCTGTTTAATTTGTGTGCATTTAAGTGACGTTTAGTCCAGAGGCGTCCCCGTACTTACAATATTAGAAAAAACTATCGCTCATCAAATTGTTCAAAATATTTCTTGTGTCAAAAATCTCTTTGAATAGAGATGTACAATTCAATAAAGTGTCGATTGTCGTCCTCTTTTATATTACATCATACAAATTAGAGTCCAGTGTTCTTTTTTTATTGTTTTGATGAATTTTGACAGAAAGTTATCATCGCTTTTCAGAATTTGACATTTAATGAATTTCTTCGGAAATGTTGTCAAAAGCTGGGTTTGAAATAGAATACAATTTTCCCAGAAAATATTTCCCTCTTCCGAAAATTGTCAACGTTACATAAAAGATGATAAAAAAATGGCATCGATACAAAAAAGTGCTACTGGAATTTGGCTGCTATTACATTTGTTTGAGAGGGATTCTCTGTAATGAAAATATCATACTGACATTGACTTATATCTTGAATTGGGCGCCACTGAGCCTTGTCACAAAAAAAATAGCCATACACATTTTAAGTTATTTTCGTTGATGAAATAGTATATATCTATAATTTTATGATATTAATTTAAAAAAAAACATAAAAATCATTGTTCTTAAAAAGCAAAATAATATAGTTGTAACTTAATCACTGAACAAATTGCCAAAATTATGGTTTCAACAGAATGTATGTGTAAGCGCCATCTGGATGCCAGATGATTTTGACAGATAAACAAAATTCTTAAATGTCATTCAATATCAGTTTAGCTACAAAGTCACACAACGCTTTGAATTCATTGCGTCTTGCATTGAAAACAATCCCTTAATTGAAAAATAAAAATAACCGACAATGATTATTCCATCCTCTTCACTGGATTGTAAAACAAAATCCAATTAAGAAATGAAACGAATCGTTTCACAATGATTTGTGTTTCAATTTCACACAATTCCAATGATAGATTGCTGTCAGAAGAAAAATGTTCCGTTTGCCATTACTATGATTACTTTAAACAAACTGTCAAAAAAATCCAATGATTATTCTATTTCCAACTCCACACCGCAGACGCTAGGAACAAGTTCTTGCAGAGTAGGTTTCCAAGACCAGCTGTCTAAAAAAATAATGGCCTCTTCAGTCACCTTAATAACGATACGAGGTATCCCAAAAAAAATCTTGTTCATTTGTGAAAATCGACTTAAAAATGCCGGAGTTATTCAATGATAAAAATGATAAGATGCAGATGAAAGATAAAAATGGAAACGTCACTATAGTTGCTGTCAAAACATTAAATACACCCCAAAACCAATGTTACAAACACAATTCAACGTATGCCGCACAAGTTAACTACATTAAACTCCTAGCATTTTTGACAGACAAAATATGTTTCGTTTACCATTTTTCAATGATTACTTTAAACGAACTGTCAAAAATATCCAATGTTTATTATTCATCTTCCAACAGAACAAAGCGGTCTGCTCCACAATGCGAGTAATATGAACAAGGTTTGTAGAGTAGGTTGTCTAAAAAAATGGCGGTCACCTTAATAACGATACGAAGTATCCCTAAACAAATCTTGTTCATTTGTGAAAATCGACTTAAAAATGTCGGAGTTAATCAATGAAAAAAATGATAACATGCAGGTGACAGATAAAAATGGGAAATTCACTAAAGTTCCTGTCAAAACATTGAATACACCTCAAAACCAATATTTCAAACACAATTCAACGTATGCCGCAAAAGTTGACAAAAATTAACATGGAGATTAAAGTAAGCTCAAACTCTTCACCTATTGTCTTTTTTTTTTTTTATATTGTACGCGCACTCAAGGGGATATGAATACCCTTATAATGATTATACAGAGTGCGAGTAATTAGGAAGGGAGGATAGGATTTGAATGGAGAAACCGATGCACATTGGTTTTGAATGCCTGCACATTGTAATGAGTGGGAAATATTGAGTCTGGTAAAGCATTCCACATTCGTGTAGTGCGACTAAAAAAAGAATCTCTGAACTTAACAGTACGACCTAAACTGGGCTCAAGGGCAAACTGATGGGCATTCCTAAAAGAACGAGTATTACGGTTGAATTGTTTAAGGGGAGGAATGCAACTGGCTATTTCATTAGAACATTGCTTATGGAAGTAGCGATAGAATAATGAGAGACATGAACCTTACGACGGTGCTCGAGTGATGCAAAAGTTTCAGTTAAACATTCATTTTTAGAGCTCTCTTATGAATTCTGTCCAAGAGACTCAAGTGGGTTATAGGAGCACCTGCCCAAATATGGGAATTGTACTCAAGTTTTGGACGAATATAGGCTTTATAAATTATAGCCAGATCAGAAGGAGTAAAAAACTTCTTGCATCGTCGGAGAAAACCTAAACACTTAGCAGCATTTTTGGCGATGTCAAATATGTGATCACTCCACAACAAGTGGTTTGCAACGAACATACCTAGGACTCAAAGCTGTTTAGTCTCTTCGGTGCAAGTACTATTCATGGATAGTGACATTGAGGAGGGTTACGCTTGCGAGCTAGTAGAAAATACTGAGTTTACGAAGCACAAAATTCTACACGGTTTTTGATACCCCATTGGACAATGCTGTCAAGATCAGAATTTGATGAGTTTATCATACGCTGGCGTTGGTAGTCCACATCCGAAGAACAAGGATGAGAACCTAAAAACGAATATTAAAAGCTGAGGGTACTGTCATCCGCGAAATTTTTTAGTATGTTAGAAGTTTCAGACAAAAGATCATTTATAAAAATGAGGAAGAGCGTCGGAGACAAAACGGAGCCTTGGGGAACACCAGCGTTTATTTTGTGAATATCAGATTTGAACCCGTCCAATACTACTTAAATTGAACGGTCCGAAAGGTAATTTCTAACCCAACGATGAAGGGATTCATCAATACCAAATTCACGCATTTTCGATAAGAGAGCTTGATGCCAAACTCTATCAAATGCAAATATCAAATGCAATAATCTTACTTTCTCCAAAACGATGTAAAGATTTGTTCCACTGTTCGCTGAGATAAACCATGAGATCACCAGTGGACCTATTGTAACGACAGCCATACTGCCGGTCTTTTGTAATTTTAAGACAAATTTGACATTGACGTTAAGAAATAACAAACGAAAAAGTTCACCAATTTTGACATATCATAATCGAACTAGTTGAACCTTCATATTGAAGATTTACATGGAGATTGAAATAAGCTCAAACTCCCTTCAATTTTTTCTATTGTAATTTCCATGACACATGGTTCGAAAAATGACATCCAAAAACAACAAATGTCAGAAATTCGTGCAGCCCCAAGAAAAAACTGAGCCATATGACATTTTGTGTCACTAAGTTCTGATAAAGCAAAAGTTACACTTCACTTTTTTGTCACAAGGTTTCAATCCTAACCATTGTTGCAAAGTTAACACTAAAAAAACCTCAACAAAAGAATAATAATTAATTGCCTAACCTACATATTTAAAAAGATGGATGACGTATGGCTTTAAAAAAAGTGACAAGATCATTTAAGATATCCATTTTAATACTTGTGTGTGGGTTGATGATCTTTCCTTCTTTTTTAAAGTATTTTAACCTTCCATAGAGTTACGTTTCTTAGATTAAAATTAAAGATCATTCAATTCAATATACAAATACGTATAAACTCTTTTATGAACGCCCTCAAAACTTAAGTCATCTGCATAATTTTAACATAAATTGTTTGACAGTAAAATATTTTCTTAAACTATGCCAATAACACTTTAAATATTAGCTAGCTTTTAGTTCAACTTTACAAAAAAAAGAAGATCTTGTAGCTCCTCATTAACAAATCGCTTAATCTTTCCTGCTGTCTTGAAAAAAAAGCCAAAACACTTCCCATTATCTTTGTCTCTGAATCACTATCAGTTAGCGGCATCAGTATCAGCGTCAGCAACGACTTGACGGCGCCGCCTTTATATCGATTTAGTTAGTTAAACTTTAAATTATTTAAATGGTTATTTAAAACATAAATATTTCAAATATTTATGTAAATTTATTGCAAAATTAAGCAAAACTATTAAAAAAATCCATAATTTATTCGATAATAATTTTTGTATGATTTTTTATTTGCAGCGTGTGTGAAGATGAAGATGTCCAAAGAAACGATCGACACTGCTGGACCGGTGATCGGATCGGTGATTATAATCAAGTAGCTATGACAAGCGGTCTTGATGCACAAAAGTATAATCCAGAAGTGCCACTTGTGCAGCATTCATACGCCCAATCAACGAAACTCAACGAATTGGTCGATAAATTAATTAAAATTCGTTCATCAATTGGTAGTGCGGTAAGTGGAGGAAGACGACTTTTGCAGTGCAATTGTTTCTTCTTTTCTTTTTAATTGAAGAGAAAATAATTTATTGGATTTCATTTTTCAAAAAAAAAAAAAACTTCTAGATTCCTTCAACTACACGATCATACTCAGATATTCAAAGTGACATGGCCAGACGTGACGAAGAAGGCTCTGGTCGGCTGCCAGACGATAACGATGATGAAGAGGACAGTTTGCATGGATCCGGCGATGGATCTGGTGATGGTAAGTTTTAAGTTTTGAATTCTTATAGTTTGTGGATGGAGAACAATCTGATTAATAAAAATTATTATTGATTGATTGACTTGATGTGCTTTGACTCATGTGTCCAACAAACGATCAAGTAGAAAGATCTTCGTCGTCCATCGTAGTCGGTTGTTTATTTAGGAAGAAAAATTACTTCAAAGTCGTTTCAAAGAAGCCAGACATTAGGTTATTGCACTTAAATTAGTTGATTTTGATTGAAGCATTGAAAGCTGTCAGAGTTTTTTTTTGAAGTCATCACTTGAAATTTGCTTAATTTTCAAACTCAATTGCCAATCAACGAACGAAATAATGTTGGAGTGCAGGGTCTTAAATAAATGATTTTGCATATTTCTAATAACTTGACCATGATCTAGTAGAGACATATGGAGGAGCGATGACAGATTTGCACTGCAGTGACACTTTTATCGTGATGGACAGATAGAAATTCTGATTTTCAATAATTTACTCACAAAGTAAAATCTTTTCTCTGAAGTCAAACTAACGTGGTAAATGATGGAATTCGCTTAGATTTAAAAAAAAAATTATTTATTCTTATCGAGCACAACTTGAAGTTAAGAATTAAACCTTCGTTTTAAAAAAAAAAGTCAGCAGTTATTGCAGCTTAAAATGAAGGAAATTTCAACAGAAATTCAATTGAAAAAGCCGCTGGGATTGATGTTCTTCAATGATAATTGTTTGCAATGAGCGACATTTTCATTTAAAGAATTTCTAAAAATGTTCCATCAGCAGTTGAAGTCCAAAGTATTTCATTCTAGTGTTTGCCAAAGCAGGACATTTGCAGAGGAAATGGATTATCGTTTCATTTTCTCTTTGGTCACTACAACTACGGCAAAAGGTGTTGTAGGAGATACCCAACTTCTCCGCATGAACTCCTATATGCCAATGTCCTGTACAAACCTCAACAATCCTGGCTATGTCTTGCCTTGGCCTGCATAGAAGATCGTTTGTACGGGTTTTTTTATAGGTGGGCCATATCTTCCTAGATATAATGCAGTTGGGTAAATTGCTCCACCTTCGGTTTGATTCAGTTTGGTAGATAGAAAAGATTTTACCCTTCATAGCACCAAGAGGAATGTTAACCATTTCCGCAAGTGAGCTATGAAGGGCCGATCCTTGCCTGGCTAGCTCGTCAGCCCGTTCATTTCCCACGATACCACTATGGCCCGAAACCCAGATTAGGGTGACACCGAGGTTAATATTCAGGCTCGCAAGCTCATCGTGACATTGCTGGACCAATTTAGATAAGGATGTGGCCTAGTTAATAGCTTTGACAGCTGCCTGACTGTCTGTAAAGATAAGCTCATTTTAAAGGCCTCCCTTATTACCAGCAGTTCAGCCTGAGTTGGGTGAGGTCACCTTCCACTTGTGAGCGCCACCTGATCCGCGGTCTTCCTCTACTGCGCTGTCCTGTGGGTGCGGATTCGAAGACTTTCCGGGCCGGAGCATTGGTTTCCATGCGCTCTACGTGACCCAGCCATCTTAGTCGTTGGACTTTTACCCTTCTGGCTAAGTCTACGTCGCTTAACAGCCCGTACAGCTCGTCGTTCCATCTTCTCCTTCACTCTCCTTCGATGCATACGAGACCATAGATCACACGAAGAACTTTTCTTTCGAAGCGACCCAAGTTGCTTTCATCCGCTTTTGTCATGGTCCATGCTTCTGCACCGTATAGCAGGACGGGGATGAGAAGGGTCTTATATAGCAACACTTTGGTCCCTCGAGAAAGGACTTTACCACTCAATTGCTTTCTTAGTCCAAAGAAACAGCGGTTAGCAAGAGTTATTCTGCGTTTGATCTCAGCGCTGGTGTTGTTTTCTGCGTTTACAGCGGAGCCTAGGTAGACGAAGTCCTTGACTACCTCAAAGTTACGTCTGTCGATTGTGACGTTTTGACCAAAACGTCGGTGTTGTATGTCCTTTCTAGACGACAGCATGTACTTTGTTTTGCCCTCATTAACCGCTAAACCTATTTTTGCCGCCTCTGCCTCAATACTCACAAAAGCCCCATTAGCATCACGCTGAGTTCTTCCAATTATGTCAATGTCATCAGCATATGCCAGTAATTGGACAGACTTTTGAAAGAAAGTGCCTCAAGTGTTGACGTGTGAGCTCTGCACTATTCTTACAATTACGATGTTAAAAAACTCACATGACAGCGCATCACCTTGTCTAAAACCTTTTTTGACATCGAAAGGTTCTGTTGAGTTGTTTCCAACCCTTATGGAGCAGCGTGAATTCTCCATGGTCATCCTATACAAACGGACGAGTTTGGCAGGGATGCCAAAACTAGACATGGCTCTATACAGCTCCCTGTAGATGCTGTCATATGCGGCCTTGAAATCGATGAAAAGATGGTGGGTGTCGATTTGGTGTTCTTGAGTTTTTTCCAGGATCTGCCGTAGTGTAAATATTTGATCAACTGTGGATTTTCCTGGTCTAAAACCACACTGATAAGTACCTACATATCAGGTTGTTGACGATGGGCTTTAGACGTTCACATATTACGGCAAAGAAGATTTTATAGGCGATGTTAAGTAGACTGATTCTTCTATAGTTGGTGCTTTTTAGAGGTCTCCTTTTTTCAAAATCGGGCAAACAATGCTAAGGTTCCATTCATCGGGCATGCTTTCTTCCGACCATATCTTACAGATAAATTGTTGCATGCTCCTAACCAACTTATCTCCAGCTGCTTTAAAGAGCTCGGCATTTAAGCCATCCGCTCCAGCGGCTTTATTAGACTTCAATTTAGATATGGCAATCTTTACTTCGTCTAAGTCGGGAGGACGGGATTGTTGGCTTTCGTCGTCTATATTGAATGGATCATCCTGCCTGGCAGCGGAATTCAGTTCGTCGTCGCCGTTATACAGTCTGCAGAAGGGGTCCTTCCATATCCTCAGAATTGACTGCGGTTCCACTATGATGTTTCCACTTTCGCCTTTGCAGCCTTCGGTTCTAGGTTTATGTACCTTTGAATTTCGTTTCACCTGTTCATAAAACTTTCGAACCTCATTCCTGCTTTTATACCTCTCAACATCCACGACCGCACGCTTCTCATGCCCTTTCTTTTTCCTTCTGAAAAGTCGGCGTTCCTCTCGCCTCTTCTGCTCATAGGGCTCACGAGCAGCTCTCGTCCTTTTATGCAGCGCCGCTTTGCGTGCCTGTTGTTTGGCTGCATTTGCCTGCCGATATTCCTCACCAAACCAGGGGTTCCTTGTTGGTGGCTGTTTGAAACCCAGCACATCAGAGGCGGCTTCTCTGATTGCATCTTGGTAATGTTGCCACTGGTTTTCGATAAATTGTGTTGGCGGCAGAGAACTTCGAGAGAGGTTACTCGGTCGGAAAAGGATTTGGCGATCTCTGGCGATTGTAGCCGTTCCACGTTGTAACTTCTCCCAGCACCTCCCTGTTTTGCCTTGGGTCTGGAAATCCGAAGTGCTACCTTGGCTACAACGACGTAGTGGTCCCAGTCGATGTTAGCTCCTCGGAAAGTTCGTACATCCATAATGCTGGAAGCGTGTCTGGCGTCGATCGCAATATGGTCAATCTGGTTGACGGTTGATTGATCTGGAGAAGTGATGTTGAGGTGTGGAAAATGCGTACTGGCTACCATGACGTTTCGCCCCGTGCAGGCTGGTCTTACCGATTATTCCACCAAAGATGTCTTCCCTTCCTAGCTTGGCATTAAAATCGCCGAGGACTTATAAATCGAGCTCATTGATATGTTATTGTTTGATGTTGATGCCGTTTCTGCCACATCAGACTCCTCAATACGAGTTTCATTTAGTCCAAATACCTTGGCCTTCATTTCACTCACAGACTGGCTTAACGAAGTAATTCTAACGACAGCTTGTTCAAATTATGATAATAGAATTAAGTTATTATCGTTGAAACCGGACTGCTTCCTTTCTGTTTCGTTTTCAACCAGCTTCTTTTTGGTCTTTAGCTGGAGGCCTATGGCTATTGAGCTTCACGGCAGCATCTCTCCAAAACCGGTCAGCAACTACGCGGTTTGCAGAAAAACCCTTTGCTACCTCCGAATTGTACTCCAACAACCTTTACAGGACTTCTTTATGCTCCAATTAGAATGTGACTCTGCCCTTTGTAAAATAACAAACAAAAAAACTAGTCAATATATCCAATTTTGTTTAATTATCGTACAAAAGTTGTTAAAACTTACATGTTTCACCAGAAAATATCTGAATAACACATAATTGACATTTAATTCGAATCATTCGAAAGTCAAAGTTTACTTAGTTTTTTTTTTTTTAAATGAACTTTCGATTGAATCAGCAAACTTTCGAACCGATAGAATCTCAAAATAAAATCTTTTCGAATTCGAATAACTTTCGATCGAAAACGAATCTCAAAATAAGCGTGAATATATTTTTTAGAGAAAAAAAGAACTATTAAAATAATTGTTAGGCTCATTACAAAGCTAGCAGACAAAGTTTAAAAAAACGTAAGTGTCATTTTATACTGTACCGACCCGATAGATGTTGTTCTGCCTTTTTTGATGAGTTTGATGTATTTAACAATATTCTAGCTCCAAAAACAGTCGCTATGAAAACAATGGCGGATCCAGGAGGGTCGTAGAGGTCATGACCCCCCCCCCTGGGAGATAATTTTTTTGTTTTTTTTTTCGTAGGAATTCCCTTCAATTCAAAACTATTCGTATTGCGTTAACGGATATGACCCCCTTTTATTTTGAATTATATATTTTGTGTATATGAAAACAAAATTTGTGTTTTACTTCCTTAAACTTAAACAATGGACCATCCAGGGAGGGGTCAAATGAGCCATAAAGCTTATACAGTGAAGTTGTATAAGTAAAGATTTCATTCCAATTTTTAATTAGTAATTTAACGACATTCACCAAAAAGTGGTTTGCTGTCAAAAACAACTAAAATTATTGTTTTCACTCAATTTAGAATTTGAAAAAAAGTTTAGTCATGCTTTAAATTATTTTCATAAAATTTGTTTCTAAGAAAAAGAACAAATATTCAGGTTCTTAAGAAGAAACCCAGAATAAGAGATCGTCAAGCTTCTATCTTTTAATCAAACATGGCGTTACGATTGTAGAGAAGTCGAAAAAAGTGTGTACCTCGATTCCGTCCGTCTGTCTATCTGTCGTGGGCCCTACAGTCCAAACAATTGTGTGGATTGAAATTAAGGTTTTCAGCCGATTATCGAAATGTATTTTTTTAAATTTTAAAAAAATAATATTAATACTGTTTACAAAACTCGATATATCAGATAGGGGTGAACATTTTTTAACGAAATTTAAATGTATATTTATAAACACTTTTTTTAGTGATTACCGTAAATATTTTTAAGACAAAATTTAAAATGATTTTCGAAAAAAAAAAACAAGTTAATCTAGAGTTTTTAAGAAATGAAATGGCATTTAAATTTTTGAAAAAAACTTATTTTGCAGGTACATTTTAAAATTTTAAAATATAGAAAATGTTTTTAAACCTACTTTTTGGGAGAAATTAGCAAGTTCTAACGACCCAGTCATGCACTTTATTTCTTTTAAAATTAATTTTCTGTTGAATACAAAAGATCTTAAAAAATTAAATAAATCTACTTTTGAAGTCAATTTGCTTTGGATGCTGTAGAACTGAGATTTAAACACGAATTTCAATAATATAAATGTCCCAAAAACTGCAAAAATTATAGTTTTTAAAAACTAATGGCTAAATTCAAGAACCAAACATTATTCTCTCTACAATTTTTAATTTTTGTTGACTAAGATTAAAATACGAGTAAACAGACTGATAGGGATAGTAATAATAGCAAAATGCCCGACAATTCTTCATATCAGTTCCTCTCTCATTTTTTGGATTAGAGAAGTTTTGTAACGTTCTTCGCATTAATAGAAATGGAAACACGAAAAGTATATTTTATTTTTGAAAAGGTGCTACTTTTCCAACATTTTCTTACATTTCTGCGTGAAATGCACCAAAAACCCTCTAAACTATTGTGATTTAGCTCTTAAATATGGCATTTTTAAAAAACTGTTGGAATCTTGGAATGCTTTCATATGTAGCGATTCATCATAAATTGCTGTACATTGTACAAAAGTGTTCTATAATAATTTGATAATAAAAGTTATAAAAGACTGTCATGCCAGAGGTCTTGGGTTCATTCCCTGCTTGTTTCATCTAACGTTTTTTCCACGGGTACTGAAGGCTCTTGCAAGGAATTGACAAATCCTCCAAGAGTAATTCTTGTCATGAAAAGTACTTTCTCAAATCTCGCACTAAGAGTTGTAAGTTGCCCCACCCAATTTATTTAATTACTTGAAATGTGTTAACGTAAGGTTAAGATGCAACCCCCCCCCCCCCTGATCAAAAGTTTGGATCCGCCCTTGTATGAAAAAACATTTCCTTCACAGATGTTTAAGGTCACATGAGTTAAAATCTCACAAATAAGTAAAACTCCATATTATGTATACAAAATTAAACACAATTTAACAATATTAATTCCTTCTTTTCTTATTTGTTTCTTCCAGGAGGCAGCCCTGCATCATCGCCCGAAGAGCCAGTTAGTCCACGCAGTGACGATGTCAATGAAAAGGCATCATCATCCACAAATCTTCGAATAGAAAATCTTCCAATAATCCTAGTCCTAGTAATATTTGCATCCAGTCGGTGTTTCTCATGGCGCTGAGAATAAAATTTTATTATTAAATCTTTATTTTTGAAATAAAAACAAAAACAAATAAAATATAAAAATAATAATTATATATTAAATAACTAAATATTTAAAATTAAAAAAAAATAAACTAAAATAAAATTATAGTTGAAAGAAAGAAAAAATAAATAAGAACATTGGCAAAGCAATAAATTGACAAATGCATATTAATAACAAAAAAAAATGCATCTGGTATATCAAATATATAAATAAATATAGATAAGCCCTAGAGGATGTTTCTTCTTAGAAAAAAGCTAGTTAAAGTCAAAACTATACTATATTTAAAAAATGCAATAGAAACGCCCATACGAACACAAAAACAAAACTACTAAAAACTTTGTATTCATCAAAAAAGTATTTATCTGCACTCGGTTTTTCGTTTTTCGTTTTTATTTCTATTATTTTTTTCATTAAATATAAATATATATTTTGTTTTTTTAATTATTATTCTATATTGTAATCCCACATACCGAAAAAGTATATTTAAACACTGCTTAACGTGCCATAAAGTAAAATAAAACAAAAACTTAAAAATATTTATAAAACATCAATATTAATTTCTTCCGAATAATTTTGCTCTCAAATCATACATAAAATAATAATTTTGTTTTGCTCAAATCATAAAAAAATAAAAACAAATTAAAAAATAGAATCCTTTCAATGAAATATTATATTCATCATTTCTGTATCATCATAATCCAAGTCAGCAGATAAAAATTCGATTTGGTTAGAATATTTAAGTATCCATGTAATTTAACACAAAACAAAAAATGTTCCAATAAAATTCAAATAAATTTATAAAAGAAAAATTAACAAAAGAACAAACAAGTCTTATGATATACCTTTACGTTAAAAGTTTGTGGTCTTATTATTATTATATAAATAAATTTAAAAAAAAATTAATGTAAAACGTTTAATTTGTTTTCTTCTTTTAATTTAATTTAATTTTTGTTTTTTTTTTCTAAAGAAAAATGCACGAAAAAGAAAACTGAAATGATTAGGTCAAATGTAAAAATTATTAAAAAATGTAATAAATAAAAAATGTAATAAAATTAAAACTAAAGTAAACAAAACAAATTAAAATAAAAATTAAAATAAAATTATGTAATATTAATCTAGACATTTAGAATAAAAGGTACCATCTTTCACAAAAAGAAAAATTAAAGCAGAGAGGTACCTCTCTACTTACCTTACTATTTAAAATTAAAACAAATAATAAAACAAAAATATATAAATATAATAAATTATGTATAAATATATATATAACTATATTTATATATGTATACATTTATATATAAAATATATACGTATGTACTACATAAAATATAAATTAACAAGGAACTTTATATAAATAATTATGTACCTACTAAGAATTGAATGTATGTATATTTATTATTATTATGTTATGTTATTATAAACAAATTAAAAATGTTGAAAAAGAGTTTTTTTTTTAAATTAATAAATTGACAAAAGGTTATTTTTTTATATAAACAATAAATTATACCGACTTGGGTTCATACATTTTATATTCTCTCTCCGAAACTTTGAAGTAGAAAATCTTCCAGCGACATCTTCCGAGAAAAATAAAAGCAAACAAATGAATTTAAAGCTTATGACTTTCTTAACGAAGTAATTAGTAAAATCGTTTTTACCGAAAACTGTATGTTTTTTAATTCATACTTCCAGAAATATCCAGTCTTTTGTTTTTATATTTTCGCAAAAAACACGGTGCCCCAACTTTTTGAGCTCGAAGTCTGAGTTTGTGTTTTTTCAAAAAGAATTTATTTAATTTTTTGAATTCGAGATGGAATCAATTTTAGTTTTGATATTAAATTAAAAATCTACACATGTCGTGCACTATCAAATAAAACTTCAATTTAAAGCTTAAAAATGTATAGACGAGAAGAAAACGTCAAATAGTTTTGACAGTTCTAAATTTGTTGAGAAGTTTAAGTTTAGTCACCCAATGATTGAGTTGAGAACCTTCGACTTACTTGATTGGGGCCTGTGAATATGGAGGTTTGAAGTTTTAAACTTCAACAACCTTCCTCATTTCCTGAAATATGATCTGAATTAAATTACAATTTTCAAAATATCTCTCAGCGATCAAAATATTTGTCAATACTTTTTACAGAAGAAATTTTGTTTTCTTTCGAAAACTCAAGTTAATGTCTCAACGAAGTACTTTTGACAATTTAAGCGTTTACGTCAAATTTTTTGACTTGTTTGTCAAAAGCGGTTGATAGGGGTCTCTCTATAACCATTACTTTGACACTAAATGTCACTTTGAAGTATTTTTGTTCTGTAATTCTTATTTCAAATCCAATGATTTAAAAAAAAAAAAGCTCTTATGAAACATTAAGTTTGTGATGGCATATTTCGAGCTCATAAATGCAAATGTACTGTATTATAACAAAGTGCGAAAATACAAAAGAACTAACCACTCTATTTCGGTAAATGTCACTTTAAAAGAACAAAAAGAAGTAGAAACAAAATACGTGCTCTATTTCTGGAAATGTCACTTTAAAGGAACAAAATGAAGTAGAAACAAATTACGTACCCTTCTGTACCGTATATTTTCATATATGAACTCAATATTTATATATAAATTTTGTTTAATTTCATAAAATAAAATAACTATAATATATTTTGTCATAAATATATGCATGTGATTATTAAGTTCTAAGAAAAGAAATACAATTTAAAAAAATATTGTGTAGAGTATTTTGAAAGAACTCAAAATAAAAAAAAAATTAATAATAAACGAATTAATATTAATAAAATTGCTAGTGATCCACCATCTTGCGAAAAAGTGTTTCTTTTATAAATACGTAAAATATATTTTGACAGACGGAATGACATCTCCAAAGAATTGACAGGATTTTCTTCTGATAACAAATTGACAGATGTCAAGTTTTACTGACTTAGTCCAATGACAAATGTCATTTTCGAAAAGCTATCATGGCCTCTTTATTTGATGTTAGGGTGTTTACTATACTGTCTGTCATTTGTTACTTGGAATTGTATAAAAGTTTCTCAAATAATTTAAGAACAAATTTTCAAATTTTGGTAATCTAGTCAAAATTATGTTTATTTTCTACACAAAGCAATATTTAATCATTAATTAAAATCAAATATTTATGTGTAAATGTATATTTTCAAAAAAGAAAACTAGTTAAAACAAAAATCTGTTTTTTTTTCTCTCTCTCTAATTTCTCGTACGTCACAAAAACTCTGAATTTTTCTCAGATTAATTTTTGAACCTTTTTTCTTTATAGACTTTTTTAAACAAAAACATGATGATTTAAAAAATTATTCATGTTTCCTTGTCTTCGTCAAAACAAAACAAAGTTTTGTGATTGATAAGAAAATAAATTAAAAGCAATTTTTATTTTTAAAAAATCCCTGGTTTCTTTACAAAATCGTGTCAAATAAAAAGCATTCCTTTACTAAAAAATCAAAAACGAAACAAAAAAGAAAAGATTTGCGTTTTTAATACACTTAAATTTTTTAAACATGATTAGTTACCAAAATAGATAGAATTTAAAGAATTAAAAAAAAATATTGTGTACCAATGAAAAAAATTATAAACTTTTTTTGTTTAACAAATTTAAAAACAAAAAAAGAAGAAAAGAATGTTTACTAACCAATTTAAGTAGATATAAAATATTTAAATCAATAACAAAAAATATTATGAAACCACAATAAAAGCACAAACAAAAGTTACATAATATTTCATTATTATAAAAATTTAAATTAAGTGTAATTCTCTTCCCCTGAATATAAATATATATATATATAAATAATAAACTCCCCTTGTAAATAGATTTTAAATAAAGATAAATTGGTCAACAAATTAAATTAAAAACAAAATATTATAAATGAACAAAAAACCGCACAGATTTATTTTGTAGTACTATGGAAAAAAATTGATATACGATAAAAAATATAAAAATAAACAAAACTATTTTGGTCCTTTGGAAGAAAATAAAAATTATAAATCCAATATTCGAAGACTTATAAATTATATATGTAAAAAAATAAACTTCTAAAATTGTGAAAAATAAAAACGAAAAATATAATTTAACTACAAAAAAATAAAAATAAAAATGTGTTTTAATTTAATTTATGATAAAAAAACAAAAAACAAATCTTACAAATTAACATAAATCAATACGGATTAGGACATAAAAATAAAGGAAAACAAAATATGTGTAATTTAATATTATTAAGTACGAAACTAACTTTAAATCAATTTTAAAAGACGGAACAAATTAAATAATTCAAGCCAATATATGTTGAATTATAAATCAAAACAAAAAACAAAATAAAAAACAATACTAATTTATTTAAATGTTACTACAGAAAAAATACAAAAATAAAATATAAAAAAATGAACAAAGGAGAAAACAAACAAATAAAAATTAAAGTCCTGTTTTTAGCTTAATAATTGAGCTAGATCCGATTTTATTTTCAAAGAAAAATATTATGAAACAAAAATTTTAATTTAAATGAATTTCAGTAACGAGTTTTTATTTTGTTATATTTTTTTTTAAATTATTACATTATTATTATTTTTTAACTAAAAAGAAAGAAAAAAGAAGTTTACTTACTATCTACTCGCTTTTTTATATAATTTTTTCAAAATTTATGCTATGTATAAAAACAAGAAAGAAATAAAAGTTTGTTAAGAAAATTATATGAATGTGTTTTTTTTTCTAATTGAATGAATTCTCCAATAAATGGTAAGATTTTAGAAATTTTCCAATACATAAGTTTTTTAGTTTCAAAATGACAAATTAAAATTAAATTGGGTTGCGCAACAGTCCCTTTGAGAACTAGGGCCTAGTGATTGACAACTCTCAACCATTCCTGTGTGCGAGTACTGTTGTCAGTGATGGAAGGGACCTACAGTTTTAAGCCGAATCCGAACGGAAAATTAGAGAAAGCATTTTCATGACAAGAATTATTTTTTGAGAATTTGTCAATTCCTCGCAAGAGGCAGTAACTTTAGGTGGCATAGGCAGGGATCGAACCCAAGACCTCTCGTATGACAGTCCAACGCACTTTTTTTTAAATTCATTTTTATTAGTTTATTTTTAAACCTATCTTAAAGCTAGACAAAAATTCATAAAACTAGCCTAATTATCCATAACTTACAACTAACTTAATGGTCCCATTCGGACACTCTAAGTTAAACTATAACACTAACTACTAATGCCTTTCGGCCCTAAGATCTATTTTAACTTCAATTCAATTTTATTTATTTTGTATTAATTAGAAAATTTAAAAAACTAATATCAATATCCGATGTTCAAATGGTAGACATGTGCATTCAAGAGGACACACGCGTCCATAGGTTTTTTCTTAAAACCAACCTCTGTCTATCAACTCCTACTCTCACCTCCACGTGGTGAACATCGGGTGCCTAGTACCTCAACTGGAGATTGGGTTCCAACCCCAGTGGAAAGTTGTTGGGGCAGCAAACGAGAGAGGTGGGGAGAGGTGTTTCCACTAAGGCACCTCTCCTTATCCAGACGGCAGCGGAGAATTCCCGAGATGGAATCAACGGTGGCGTCTACAGTTCCAGTAAGGTTGAACTACTTAGTGAACACCTTATAGGGCTTCTTCGACTTATTCGGAGCCCAGGCCTGTAAGGAGCGGTTTTATCCGGCTCCCCATCCTTGGAGTTATACTTAGCCAAGGACTTCGTCTACCTAGGCTCCGCTGTAAACGCAGAAAACAACACCAGCGCTGAGATCAAACGCAGAATAACTCTTGCTAACCGCTGTTTCTTTGGACTAAGAAAGCAATTGAGTAGTAATGTCCTCTCTCGAGGGACCAAAGTGTTGCTATATAAGACCCTTATCATCCCCGTCCTGCTATACGGTGCAGAAGCATGGACCATGACAAAAGCGAATGAAAGCACCTTGGGTCGCTTCGAGAGAAAAGTTCTTCGTGTGATCTACGGTCCCGTATGCATCGAAGGGGAGTGGAGGAGAAGATGGAACGACGAACTGTACGGGCTGTACAGCGACGTAGACTTAGCCAGAAGAGTAAAAGTCCAACGACTAAGATGGCTGGGTCACGTAGAGCGCATGGAAACCAATGCTCCGGCCCGGAAAGTCTTCGAATCCGCACCCACAGGACAGCGCAGTAGAGGAAGACCGCGGATCAGGTGGCGCGCACAAGTGGAAGTTGACCTCACCCAACTTGGAGCGCGAAACTGGAGACATCTAGCTAGGGACCGAGCTAGATGGAGAAGTTTGTTGGGTGAGGCCCTAGTTCACACAGGACTGTAGCGCCACCTTAAGTAAGTAAGTAAGTAATATCAATATCCTTTTCATTTTTGCTTAAAAACTACTTAAAATAAGGTCCCTAATATAAAAATTAAAACTTACTTAAACTACCTGTTCTACCTATAAACTACTTAAAACTAGAAGAACCACAGCAGCAAATCTAACGTTTTTTGTTTTTATATTTTATTGTCTTTTTTGTTTTTTTTTTTATTTTTTTTTATATTCCATGTTTTTTTTTAAACTAAACCCTAAAACTATAAAACAAGTATGTAAGCCGGCCAAGGCTTAAAACCCCATCCCGACTACCCACTATCAAGTGCCGATTGAAGCCACCAAAACTGGTTCTCCTGCTTCACCCTATCAGTTCGGTCCCGTTCGGCCACAGACCTACTGAACCGAAGGAGCTCTGCTCCGCCTTGTGTCATAACGTCCCGATTGTATAAGAGTCGCCTATCCACGGTTCTTCGTCTGACGTGGTAGATTAGCGGAACTGCCAATCTATCCTGTATCAGACCGCATCTAACAAGAGGAATGCCTCTGGTGGAATGAAGCCGCTCAAGCGTGCACTATCAAAACACTCGTCGTTCGGATAGAATGCCCCGAAAATTAAATTGTTGGTCGAAGAAATAGCTCTTGCAATGTGACCTCAAACGAGTTTTATCACGAAATTGTCAATTCTGCTGATTGTATAGGACCTCGTTGGAAAAGTAATTTTTTTTTTTTTTTATAATTAGCAAACACTAAAAGGGTTTTTTATACCTTTAATATGCCAAAGACACAGTGTGAGCATTAGGAAAAGAGGGAAGGGTTGGATAGGAGGTGTCGGTGTACATTGGTTTTAAATTTCTGAACATTGCAATGACAGGGAAAGATAGAGCGTGGCAAGGCGTTCGACATTCGCGTAGTACGGCTAAAAAAGAATCTCTGTACTTCATAGTACGGCCGAAGTTGGGCTCAGCGCGGGTATTACGGTTAAATTGTTTAAGGGGAGGAACGCAACTGGCTATTTCACTAGAGCATAGTCCGTTAAAATAACGGTAAAAAAGGGTGAGGCAAGAAACCTTGCGTCGATGTTCGAGTGATGTAAACGAGTTGATGATGTTAATGTCACCAATCATTTTAAAAGCTCTTTTTTGAATACTGTCCAAGAGGCTTAAATAAGTTACTGGAGCACCAGCCCAGAGATGAGAGTTATATTCAAGTTTCGGACGTATATAGGTTTTGTAGATTGTAGCCAGATCAGACGGAGAAAAAAATTTCTTGCAACGTCTCAAAAAACCTAGACATCTTGCGGCATTTTTGGCAACATCACGTATGTGATCGCTCCACAATAGGTGGTTGCTGATGCACATTCCGAGGATGTCAAGATTTTCTGTTTCGTTGATGCAAGTGCCACTCATAGATAGTGGCAAAGACGGTTTATCTCGCTTTAACGATGCAAGACAGCATTGCGTTTTCGAAGCATTAAATTCCACACGATTTTTTATTCCCCATTGTACAATGCTGTGTAAGTCGGAATTTAATGAGCTAATCATATTTTGCCGTTGCAGTTCCACATCCGAAGAGGAGGGTTGTGAGTCTGGAAACGAATATGAAAAGCTAAGAGTGCTATCGTCAGCGAAACAATGTATTGGATTAGAAGTAGCAGACAGGAGATCATTTATAAAAATGAGGAAGAGGGTCGGAGACAAAACGGAGCCCTGGGGCACACCAGCGTTTATTTTATGAGTAATGCACATAAGAAGATTCGACTGTTCGATATAAGCCGGTACAGCGTCGTAAACACTGCCGCTCGAACACCCGAAACTTCTCCATCTGGGAAGGGGCAACGTTGTACCACACAGGACAACCATAAACGAAAATTGGCCGTATGAGGGCCATGTAGCAAATTACCTTCACTCTGGGGTCAAGCCGATTCGTCAGAGCGAAGGCTCCTCTGGCCCTGGTCATAGCAGAATTTATATGTCTGTCGAAATATAAATACTGATCTAACCAGATACCGAGGTACTTCACTGCACTTTTTCTCGCTAATGGCTGCCCGTGAAGATTAACGATGACCATCTTGCGCCAATTCTTGCACGTATCCCTCGTGGCCCTAGCCAACGGAGTCCGCAACAGAATTGTCTGACTTCTGGACATTTAATTTCAGTTTCCAGTCGTCGCAATATCGCTGAATCTTGTCGAAATCACGCTGCAAGAGAATTCTAATAACCTCAAGCCTTTGAGGACCACAAAGTCAAAAAGGCAATAACACAGTGGATAATGTGTATGCTCAGAAAGAGACAAATTAACTCTGAGCTAGCGGACGAAAGGGTGAGAGTAACCACATCCAGGGGCACCCCTCAGGGTGGAGTTCTCTCACCGCTACTTTGGGTTCTTGTCATGAACGGCATACTCTCTAAATTGAAATCAAGTGGAGTAAGGATAATAGCCTACGCTGATGATCTTGCATTACTAGCGACTGGCAAGCTCCTACCCACTATCAGTGAACATACCGAATACTCCCTGTCGTTGGTAAGCAAATGGACTAGGAACTATGGGCTGGCAGTCAATCCAGCTATTAACTAGCAAGCGCAAAATACCTGATTTTAAAATACCTTCAATTAATGGCTGCCCTCTTAAAATCTCTGATCACGCAAAGTATCTCGGTGTGATCTTAGATACAAAACTAAACTGGGGCCTGAACACCAAAGATAGACTCAAAAAGTCATCGATTTAATTTTAATCCTTCATTAGAATTTTCGGAAAAACCTGGGGTATTCGGCAATAATTAGACCAATACTAACCTATGGTTATTTGTATGGTGGAAAGCTTTAGAAAAGAGGAGGTCCTGGCAGTGACAACATCTGCTAAAAATGGATCAATGATGGCGGTACCACGAGCTGATATCACCTTTTACATTGATAGTTAAACAGCAATAAAAGCGATTATTGCAACTGAGGTAAAATCAAAGCTTGCTTCATGCTGCCGCGAAGAGCTTAAGGTTCTTGACGCACAGCACAACATTAGACTCTGCTGGGTCCCAGGCCACAGCGATATACTAGGAAACGAGAAAACCGATGAATTAACAAGATTAGGTCAATGCTTGACGTAAGCCAAGCTCAACTAGTCAGCACCCCTACCTGTTATTTAAAACAGGAAATCTGAAAAAGAATAAATATTAAGGCCGATGAAAGGTGGAATCTTCTTAAGATCTGCGGCACTACAAGAAAGATCTGGCCCTGTTTTAACAAACAAAGAACGGGAAGAATTATGCAGCTACACAAGGGATCACTTCGATCTCTGGTAAGCATAATCACCGGACATAATCTGTTAGGTTATCATATGAAAAAGATGAGAATCAGTTTAGATGATCTATGCAAAGGATGCGGTGACGAGGAGGTGCATGAAGACACTCCGCACTTTCTGTGTCACTGTCCCGCACCCCCCCATCAAAGGAATAAAACTGCTTGGCAACTATTTTTTCTGGGATTTAGAAGAACTCTCTAGTACGCCAGGTACTAAAATTCTGAACTTCGTCAAAACCTTTAAATGGCTTGACTAACTGAACACTGTATTGATATAAGTATGACGGTAACTGTCACAACTGTCAGCTCCTCAACCTAATCTAACATAACCCACTTGCAAAGAAATTTGGACTAACATATCATTTTTATTCGTTTAATCTCCAAAGTTAAACAATAAATAGGTTAAAAATTATTCCAGGTTGGAAAAAAAACATTGGTTGTAAAATAACTTATGTTAGAAAATAATAGGGGTTAAAAATTAAAACCAGTTATAAAGTATCACAGGCTAATGATCCAGCTTTTAAATTTATTTGAGTTTAAAAAAGAAAAACAGGTTATAAAACAATCAAAGTCAAAATACAACCAGAGATAAAAAAAAAAACAGGAAGGAAATATAGCCCAGGTTACAAAATAACCGAAGTTAAAAAATAATTACTTTTTAAAGATAAACAAGGTTGACAAAATGAATAGGTTAAAAAATAAACGCATCCATCACTTTGGCGATAAATAACCCAAGTTAAATAATTACCCATGTTGAAAAATTATCAAGGGTACAAAATAACCTACGTTATAAAAACCCAAGTTGAACAATATCCCATATTAAAAAATAATTAAATTAAAAAAATAACCATGGATAACAAATAACCCATGTTACAAAATAATCCATTTTAAAAACTAACCCAAGGTAAATAATTACCCAAGTTACAAAATAAGCAAGGGTTAAAAAATAACCAGTGTTAAGAAATAACTGCGTTTATAAAATTGCCAACGGTAAAAAATTACTCCTTTTTATAAAAAAAAAAACAAGTTGAAAAATATCCTATATTAAAAAATAACCAGGGTAATCAAATAACCAAAGATAACAAATAACCCAGGTTACAAAATAACACAGTATGAAAAGTAATCCATGTTACAATATAACAAAGGTTAAAAAATAACCCCCGTTAAATAAATTGACTAGATTAAAAAATAAACGCAGTTATAAACGTCTTTGGTAAAAAATAACAAATGTTACAATATAACCAAGGTTAAAAAGTAAAACAAGTTAAATAATTACCCATGTTACAAAATAACCAAAGTTAAGAAATAACTGCAGTTCTAAAATCTTCAACGGTAAAAAATTGCTCCTTTTTATAAAAAACACAAGTTGAAAAATATCTCAAATTCAAAAATAACCAAATTAAAAAAATAGCCAGGGTTATAAAATAACCAAGGATAACAAATAACCCACGTTAAAATAACACACGATAAAAAATGACGTTTCGTATAAAATAATCCAGGTTCCGAAATAGCCTAAGGTAAAAATAACTCAGGTTATAAAATAGAAAAATGAAACTAGTTCAAAAATAATTGCGGTTTGAAAATAAACAAGGTTGACAAATTGTCTAGTTTAAAAAATAAACGCAGTTATAAAATGACTTTGGTGAAAAATGACCCTTGTTAGAAAATAACCAAGGTTAAAAAAAAAACATGCCAAAAAATAACCATATTTTAAAAATTATTCAAATTAACAAATAATCCAATTTTGTACCAAATCTTTCAAAAGTTGTTCACGCTTATTAATCGAAAACGGCTAATTACTGAAAAGTTAAACAAAACCTTGAGTACAAAAATGGTTTAGAGATCTTAGTGTTACAATAAGGTTTTTACCAAATTTATCATAGTCACACTTATCACACAGTCCCTAGTAGCGAGTCCCCGAAAATTTTGTAACTCTACGAATACATTTACATACATCATAAGCCCCACACAGAAATACTGATTTCGGAGTGTCAAAATCAGCTGATTTGCGTCAAAATAAGAAAAAAAAATAAAAGCCCTTTTTTCATCTTTCACTTTAGTTCTATTTGTTTTTGTCTTTAAAAATGGATAATATTGCCGTTGCAATCTTTGCAATAAATGAAGAAAATTCTAAAGGCTCATAAGATTTTCCAATCTAAAAGATTGTATATCTTTTATTCTTCTGGTCGAAGTTTGAAGTCCAGTCAGTCTTATGACACCTTTTTCGAGTCTGCTAAAAGAATACATTCTATTTCCTCCGCCACCTGTAGATTTGCATTCTTTTTTGTTCTCAACCATTTTTCTCTTGATGTATGCCTTCCAATCCAACCACTCCTAAGAATTGAATTAAATCATAAAAAAGTTCGGACTAATCTATTCAATTTACTTTTCTCCAGCTAGAGGTGTCCTTAGAAGGTGGGCCTAGTCTATTTAACTCTGTTTTTACTGCTTCCCAAAACGAATTCATTTCCTTCTTAGGGATTTTCGAAAATACTTGGGCAATTAGCTTTTTCTTGAAGCATTTCATAAAGCCTTTGGAACTAAATTTTATAGGAAAACACTTTCACATTAAAACAATAGTAAAACTTACATGATTGTCTTCATATATTTTATTTTTACTTAATTCATCTTCACACACTAAATATTTTTTTTTTCGTTTTCAATTGAACTCCGATCAAAATAACCGTTCGAAAAAAAAACTGCCAAAACTTCCTATTCATTCGGGGCTAGTGATACCATTTTACACGAACTCCGAATTCCGTAGCAATTTTTTCGGGGTTCGTACGTATCTATTACGACGGGACCTGTGATAAGGCTGAGTACTTAAAGGCTATGGTGAATAAAGCTTGCAACATTTATCGGTATCGGGAATAATAAATAATTAATCTTTCAATGAGAAAAGTAGAACTTTGAAAAAAAAATGCGAAATTATAAGCGTTTGAACATTTTATCGTTAAGAAAATTACGGAGAAAATGCAAAATTTCCTCTATTTAATTTTCAGAAGTTAAAAATAACTTTTAGGTGATAATTTTTCAGAAATGCTCCAAATTAAATTAGATTGACAGAAACGGAATATTACTATAAATATCAGTGATTGCTAAAAATAATTGTTTAAAGCGATTGATTTCAAAATAATGGTTTAATACTGGGCTAACACCTCTTGTGATTTTTTAACGATTTCTTTTGAGAGTTCTAGGGTGACCTAAGCCCTTGAGTTGGAACAAAATGTCAATTTTGCCAAAAATTCAGGGAAAAGTTAACTGTCATTGTGGAAAACCTCAATAAACAAAGTAAGTTCGTCTTCTCAGGAACGATCTGTCAAAATCGTTTTTCCTCTTTTTATTTGTCCAGAGCGGAAAACTCTTCAATTTTATAACGCTGCCGAATTCTTAAGAATTTCTTTTCGGAGCTGTCATTTTTTCACAAATTAACGCTTTAAGAAAGCGAATGGCCCTAGAAAGTTTCACAGCTGACATTTCAAGAAACCACAAAAAAAAAGTTGAAACTCAGTTATCATAGGAAAAAACTAAAAGCGTAAAATAAAAGGGTTTTTCGATTTGGAGAAAAGTATAAGGCTAGGCGCGCACATGCAACTTTTTTGAAACCAAATAGTTTGATCGTCAGTTGCCCAAACATCGCGCACATAAGCAACTCCAAAAGTAATCAACGAAATAAACCAATACACAGTAAACATTTATTCACTATTTCTATCTCATATACACGATACAAAATAGTTCAAATTTGTCCTACTCTTTTGCTTATGAAAGAAAAGAGTAGATATATTGTTGCAATACAAAATTATATAAAACATATTTTTTGTTTTTTGAAAGTCAATGAAATTTTCAAGACATGAATTTTTACGAAATGGCACTGATATGTGCGTTTGAATTAAAAAGAAGAAATAAACCTGTAATCAAAAGGCAATATTGGGTTCACCCGTTGAACTCACAACGCCTTGTAAAAGGGCAATTAAAAAAAATTTATCTAGACCTCCGATCCCACCCAAGCAAGTTTTTCAAATACTTCCGAATGAGCAACAAAAGTTTTGATGAACTTCTGTTTTTGATAAGGCCTTTAATAACTTTCAAAAACACCAGGTGGAGGAAAGCAATATCTCCAGAAGAAAGACTGGCGGTTACACTGAGGTAAACAAATAAAGATTATGTTTTAATTAAAATAATTATTTATTAATTCATTAAATTAAAATAAAATGTAGTTCATAGTTTAGGGAAAAAAAATGTATGGTTATAAGTGCAAACTAACTAATTTGATTCGGAGTCCGAATCGTTCTTTGAATACGAATGATATCGTTTGTGTGATTCTTTCTTTTTGATGCTCTCTTTGTTTTGGCCCTTTCGTTTTAAAACGCGCAAAAATTCAATTTTGACATCAAATTTTTCGCTGTCGTTGAATTTTTTAAATGATGGCAACAAGGAGAGTAAAAATGTTTTGTCTTCATCTAAATTTTCATCTTTTTCTCCCTTAAAATCTCCAACAAATCCTGCTCATATGTCGTTTTCTTTTTTTTTGGATCCAGTCGCTTGGATTTGTGTGGTTATTTCGGGTGTATTCTGTTCTTCTGTTAAGAATACCTCCAAATTTTCATCAAATTCTTCAATTTCGCAATTGCTGACGGTTGGGCGGTCTTCCATCGATTACAAAAGGAAAGATAATTGGTCGAAGTAAACATATTTGCGCCGCTTAGTAGCTGCTTGGCCTGATTTTACATTTTTTTGTTTACTGAGCTCTCGGCGAAAGCATGTCTTCAAATTTTTCCATTTATTTTGAAGTTCTTTGACTAAAAATATAAAAGAAAATATTGTATTTTAAAATAATTTGACATTAATTTCTTCCCTAAAATTGTTTTTTTAAGACCAAATACTTTCTTAATTTGTATTTCCTTAATCAAAAATATTATTTTCTGTAGGTACCTTGCAACTCCACAGAAGTTTCCTTAAAGCCTTTCTATTTCGTTGTTCTTCTTTTTTTCTTTCTTGAAATTGCAATTTTCTTTCATATTTGATCACATTTTGTTGTAAACTTACAAATCAAGGTCAGAAATGACTTACTGGAATAAATAGGGGACTTAAATGCAAATAAGGGACTTAAATGCATCTTCATTCATCTTAAAAACCTAAAGTGTAGAAAAATTGTTAGAAAAACTAAATCCATTAATAAAGTGTTTTATTTGTTTGACAGAAATCCCTATCGTCTTTAATGTCACATATCAAGATTGCATTATGTGGAGAGAACATTTTTTCCCAGATTACTGAATGCTGTCATTTCGGTGTAGTTTTGGCATCACTCTTTTTTGCCGACTGTCTGTTTTTGTTTGGCGGGAAAATTCATAAACCATATCAAAAAAGGTGGCTGCTGCTTCTGCATCGAGTGGCTCCAAAAATTGTTTTAAGAAACTGAAATAATTCAAGAATCATTTTAAAATCTAACATCAAACCAGACCGAATTTAGAAGAAAAATGTCTCGACGTGACTACGCTCAAGATAGAGGTAAAAAATAATCTGTTTTCACTCGAATTTTCTCCTTCAAAAAATTGCTTTTTTCTTTCAGAATCCATCAAAACATTTCTCGGTGAATTTTGTAAAACCGACGACGATGGCAAGAAAACATTTGTCTACGCCAATCAATTAGTTAAAATTGCTCACAGAGAACAAGTAAGTTTTATTTTTAAATAATTCAAGATGTATTTAAATTAAACTGACGGTTTCATTAGGTTCTAATTACAATTGATTTGGATCACTTGCAAGAATTCAATGAAGGCTTGGTTGAAGCTGTGATTGAGAACAGTCGACGCTATGCATCCATATTTTCCGATGTAATAATGGAAATTCTTCCCAACTACAAAGAGAGGGAAGTCCATGCCAAAGATGCCCTCGACGTTTACATTGAACATCGTTTGTTGATGGAATCTCGAACAAGGAATCAAATGGAAATGCGTGACGAAAGGAATCGTTTCCCTCCTGAACTCATGAAGAGATTGTAAGTTTATTCTTCCTAGTTGTCTTTTATTTAAAGTTTGCTAAAAAAAATATGCTCAAAAAAACAGCGAAGTAGGTTTTAAACCTCTATCCACCGAGAAGACCTCCTCAATCCGTGAAATCAAAGCCGAACAGATTGGTAAACTAGTGACTGTTCGAGGAATTGTCACCAGATGCACTGAAGTGAAGCCCATGATGGTTGTGGCCACATACACTTGCGATCGTTGCGGATCGGAAACATATCAGCCTGTGAACTCGTTAACTTTTATGCCAGTTCAAGAGTGTCCCTCAGATGATTGCAGAGTCAATAAGGCTGGAGGTCGACTGTACTTACAAACTCGTGGTTCAAAGTTCGTCAAATTCCAAGAGCTCAAGATTCAAGAGCACAGCGATCAGGTACCAGTGGGTCACATTCCTCGCACCTTGACTATCATGTGCCGTGGTGAAGTGACAAGACAAGCTCAACCTGGCGACCATGTATGCATTTCAGGGACATTCCTGCCTCTGATGCGCTCCGGATTCAGGCAACTTGTATCTGGTCTCCTGTCTGAGACATTTTTGGATGCCTACGTGAGTTAAAACACTTCCATTTCATATGTACCAAAACTCATTTAATTTTTTTTATTCAGCGCATAATTTGTATCAACAAAAACACTGATGTCACAGAGCAGGACGCAGAGCTCTCAGCTGAGGAGTTGGCTGAATTGGCTCAAGACGATTTCTACGAACGACTAGCCACTAGCTTGGCTCCTGAAATCTACGGACATTTGGATGTAAAGAAAGCTCTCTTGCTTCTTCTCGTAGGAGGAGTTGATAAACGCCCAGATGGTATGAAGATTCGTGGTAACATCAATATCTGTCTGATGGGAGATCCTGGTGTGGCCAAGTCTCAATTGTTGGGCTACATCAGTCGTCTGGCTATTCGCAGTCAATATACCACCGGTCGGGGTTCCTCTGGTGTTGGTCTTACCGCCGCTGTTATGAAGGATCCTCTTACCGGCGAAATGACACTGGAAGGTGGCGCTCTCGTCCTGGCCGATCAAGGTGTCTGCTGCATTGACGAGTTCGACAAAATGGCCGACAATGATCGAACAGCCATTCACGAGGTTATGGAACAACAGACCATTTCAATTGCAAAGGCGGGAATCATGACCACCCTCAATGCCAGAGTTTCCATCCTTGCAGCTGCCAATCCTGCCTTTGGTCGATACAATCCACGTCGAACCGTTGAACAGAACATCCAACTGCCAGCAGCTTTACTATCTCGTTTTGATTTGCTTTGGCTGATCCAAGACAAACCCGATCGTGAGAATGATCTTCGTTTGGCAAAGCACATCACATTTGTACACAGCCATGGAAAACAACCACCGAGTAAAGTTAAGTCCTTGGACATGAATCTAATGAGACGCTACATCAATTTGTGCAAACGGATGAACCCTACCATCCCCGACGAATTGACTGAATACATTGTGGGAGCCTATGTTGAGCTGCGTCGGGAAGCTAGGAATCGCAAGGATATGACATTCACTTCGGCCCGTAACTTGTTGGGAATTTTGCGATTATCAACTGCTTTGGCTCGTCTTCGTTTAGCCGACAGTGTGGAAAAGGATGATGTCGCAGAAGCTCTACGTCTTCTCGAAATGTCAAAGGATTCTCTCAATCAAATTCATGAACATCAAAAGGGACAGTAAGTTCGATGTCATTTATTTTTCTGATCCTTTTTAACTTGATTATTTTCTCGTCTTTTTTAGCCTTCCAAACACTTCGGACAAAATCTTTTACATTGTCCGTGAATTGGCTGGTTCGAGCAAGACTGTCAGGATCTCCGACGTTATGGACCGTTGCACCACCAAAGGATTCAAGCCCGATCAAGTGGACAAATGTATTGAAGACTATGAAGAACTCAACGTCTGGCAAGTTAATATGGGACGAACTAAACTTACATTTATGTAGAACTAAATCTTACTGTTTTCGTCCTAGTTTTTTTTATGTTTTTACATTTTTCTTAAAAGTTTAATATTGTCATGAAAATAAGTTTAATTTGTTTTTTTAATAAAAATAAAAGTTGTAGTACAAAATTGAATGTTTTATGAAATAAACTTGGATGGTCTGATAAATGCCCCTATTACTATTGGCGAGTCGAATGAATAAACGTGTCAGTGTGAGAAATTTGTATTACCGTTGGCGAATTGAGAACCGTTGATTCGACTTAAATGTCATACATTTTTCGGATATTGATCTCGCTCTATTGTCGCTATCGAATAATCGTTGATTTGAACAACATTTGTGTTATTATTTGTCGAAAGTTCATATTGTGTGAGAAAAGGTCGAAGCTTATGTAAAAAAAATCTCGGAAAATAAAACAATGTACATAAGTTCATACATATATATATTATATATTTCGTTTCTTTTACAAAATGACATCAATCGATGCATTTTATTCAGCTGCAAGATAACTAATAAAAATCAGTTAGTCAACTGATGATATCGAACTCGGAATATTGGGACCAATTTGCTACAACCCTCAATTCGTTTGGGCCACCTACTCGCGATGGAAAAGAAAAATTATTGAACGACGAAATAAAAATATAAATACTGCCAAGGAACATTGAACGTTTTCCTCTTTGGTACCACGTTTCACGAACTGACTTAAGATTACTGGAGTTCTATACAAAGGAATCATGGGTTGATTCAGGATATCTTGAGTCAACAAAACGAAAACCCATTTTATGGAAACACTCCTTAAAACTTGCACTCAAAACCAAAAGTTACTCTCGTGGAAAAAACTTACTATCATTGCGTTTAAACTGTAATATGCTTTTCTGCTAAGATACTAATGACGCAACGATTCCTATATGGGTTCCATCAACACATCCTATTACTCCTGGTAACCTGGCCGTTAAAAAAAAGTAGTTTTGTGCGTTTTGTTTCTTATCGGGTGACATGTTGAGCCTGATCCAGGTTGGACATAACTTTTCTTCAATTGCACACACAACTTTTGTTAATACTAAGGAAACCGAGTGCTCTACGCTACTCTGATAACTCCAAATAGAAAACAATCTAAGGGCAGAAGTAATTTTAGTATAGCAGGGATTAAGGAAGTGCTTGCATTTTTAAATTGGCCTTCCAACTTGTTTAATACGAATACAAACGCTTCCTTATTCAGTCGAAAATATGCTTTGAAACTTAAGGAATTAATTAAAATTAAAAGAACTTTCAGTAGGTATAAAATATTTGTTCTACTTACAGATTATCAGGGAGTTCCAAGAAATTAGAGTTGTCTCGAATAGCATTCTTACTTTTGTCTGTAATTTTCGTTTTCTCCAAAAAACAAATCTATGTTGCTTATCATTTTGGTTTATTTTGCATTTTTATTAAATATTAAAATTATCAATTAATAAACACAACAGTTTTTTTTTTGAAATTTCACGAATTGAAGTTTATTTCACTCAATTTCGAGCTCGAATTGTATAGTTCGCCAACCTTGGTATGTCGAATGTGTTAGTTCGATAATGAAAATATCTCACTTCGAACGTCCGCTAACCATAATAGGGATATAACTTAACTCATCAATTAGCTTTTACACTGTTGGCCAGTCTGAGTTTAATCCATATTAGTGTAATTTTTTTTTTTGTAGAGGAGGGGAGGGGGGTAAATTCAGGTCAGTCTTCAGTTAGGACGCTAACAACGTTGCTAATTGCATAATCTAAAAAGAAAAATAAGTTGTCTTAAGAGAAGAGAAATAGGCTCGTTTTTTTTAAGTACATTCAGAGTTCAAAAAGATGGTGTGGATCAGTATGCTCAGTCTTTCTATTCTACATTCTACTTTTTATACTGTAGAAACTAAAACATTTAATTTAAGGAATTTTTATTCCGATAAAATACATTTGAGTTTTAGTTAAAAAAATAGTTTGTTGAATTCGCAATAGTTATCGTCAGCACCAAATCTGTTCTTCAATGCTTCTTCTCTTTTTTCTCGGTATTTGCTTTTAAAATTGAGGACTTACGACTTTGCGAATTCGAAAAATTTATTTTTAGAATCGAGCTACATAGTAAGACACTCCCTATTCCTTTCAGGAAACTTTGTAATCATGAACTTTGTGCATAATCTTATTAAAAAGAAGTTGTGAACAAAATTGAGCACTGTGATCAATTAATTGCACTTACTCAAAATATACAGGGTGTGCCAAGAATTCGTTAACATTTAAATGTAACTTACCGCGAAAACTATTGCCACGTGGGGTGCGGGCCGGGGAACTAGCTCGCTTCTTGGAAATTTAGTCGCAATGGATCGCTTTGCGGGGCCATAACGCGCTTAATGCGTGAAACAGTTTTATTTAAAAAACTTTCCGCTCATTACTGTGAGACGCTTATTTCACGTTGAATACGGTTTACACGACTTAAGTCAGTGTCCAAGTGCTCCTTTAATAAAGAAATGGGTAAAGAAGTTCGAAGATCTACACTAAATGTGAAACAAACCGGCTCGCCGGTGGCCGCGAACTTCTCGTAGCGAAGAGAACGTGCAGTTAGTTTCTGCTTCTGTTAGTATTATCCCGCACATCATTACGCCGTATTTTGAAATTAGATTTGAAATTACATCTATATAAGATCCAGGTAGTGCAAGAACTAAACCCTAATGATTTAAATTTGCGTAAGTCATATGCCGAAATAATGTTAACTCGATTCAGTATTTTTGACAACATCTTATTCTCTGACGAAGCCCATTTCCACCTAAATGGACATGTAGATAAACAGAATTGCAGGTATTGGAGCAGCGAAAATCGTAAAGCTAAACATGAGAGGCCACTTCACTCTCCTAAGGTAACTGTATGGGCTGCATAATTTCAGCAAAAGGAATCATCGGACCTTACTTTTTTGAAGGTTCTCGAGCCCGTTTAGCTACTGTTAATTCTACCCAGTATGTAAAAATGTTATGGGAGTTCTTAGCACCGATGCTACTGGAATTTGCTGGCTATAATCGTAACACATTGTTTTAACAAGATGACAAGACATGTCATACATCGAACGAGTCCTTGCCGGTGGTCAAAGAAATGTTTCCGGAAAAGCTAATTTCCAGACGAGGTGACATCCCATGTTCACCCAGAAGTTCAGATCCCCAGCAGACTTCTTTTTATGGGGTTATTTAAAGAGTCGTGTCTACATTGGTAAACCGAATACACTCCGTCAAATTAAAGAAAAAATCATCGAAGAGATGTCGGTGATCTTGCGGTCTCTTTGCAGAAGAGTATTCGAAAACTTCAGGACTCGCTTAGATGAGTGCAAAAACCGAAACGGTGGTCATTTAGACGATTTAATTTTTAAGAAATAAATTACAACTAATTAGCTTTCTCGTAAATAAACGATTTTTAAAATATGTTAAATGTTTTTTTTTATACGATTTTTTTAAATGTTAACTAATTCATGGCCCACCCTGTATTTCTTCGTGGAACTAAGTATGTATTTGAGTATTTTAAAGTCGTAAAGTTCTTTTTCTTCTAAGAAGTTGGTGTCTCGGATATTTTTGTCCCTAGAAAACGATGACATTTATTTTACCTAATTGGTAACATGGTGAATACAAATTTTTACCGAATTTTTCCTATCTTCAAAAATAGCAATGAAATGTGTATACAGACATGGACATTAAAACAGACAAAGAGAGAGTTGCTAAGAGTAAAACCAAATTAAAACAACAACATGCATTAGAAGTAAATTTAACCGTTATCAAAAAAAAGTAAGACTCTCTTGTGCAAGATAACATTTGTTTTATTTTTTTTTGCTTGTTGATTTTTTGGAGATTGGACCGTAACCTAGGTAAGACTGAATTTTTGGTGGACATTAAAATAGAAACACATTGGAATGCAGATCATTATATTTAACTAAGATCAAAAATATTAGTTTTTTTTTTTATAAAACAATAAGTTCACTTTAGGAAGTAAATTCAAATTATTTTAATAATATTACAATTAATTCTAAGGAAAATATGGGTAGCGGTGAGCATTTTTCCCTGGTTGAAAAAAGTGTCACTTTAGTTATACGAAGTAAGGAAAAATCTTTATGGGCAATAGCCAGAATAATGAGCAAATCTTTGGAGTTGATTGCAAACCAGTTTGACCAATTGAGTCAAACAGCTGACTGAAAAATCATTTGCATATCAAAAAAAATATCCTTACAAGTCTTCAAGGTAAATAATAAATAAACTGCAGCTTCCAATAACTTCCAGAACTGTTCGTAGAAGACTTGTTGAAGCTAACTTGTTCAGAAGGATCGCAAGAATGGTGCCCTTTCTAAGGAAAAAAATATAACAACGCGGTAGTCGCCCACAATAATTTTTATTGGAGAGGGCCAAAAGGAGGCAAAAAGTGGAGGAATGTTTTGTGGATGGACAAAATAAAGATAAATTTGTTTGGAATGATGGCAAACAAACCGTTAGAAGGCTTAATTTGAAAAAAACTGAATCCCAAATACATCCAGAAAACGGTACAGAATGGTCCAGGAGTCAGTATCATACTTTGGGGTTCATTTTCTTGGCATGGCGTTGGTCCAATACATTTGATTGAGGGTAAAATGGATCAAAATATGAAGGTGAATGTCATGAAGGATACGATGCTCCCTTATGCGGACGACCCAACTAAGACAACCCTTAGCACACATCCAAATCTGCTCAAAAGTATTTTAAGGACCAACAAATCAGCGTATTAGAGTGGCCATCCTAATTGCCTGATGGTTCAACAGGAGTGGTACAATATTTCAATTGACAGATGCCTCCAATTAGTTGACTTAATGTCCATCAGATGTCACACATTAAAGCTAAGGTCCAGGCTATCAGATATTAACATAATTTTTAAATCCAGAACAGCTTTGCATTTAATTCAATTATTTTAAATCTTTGTATCTATATTAATGTCGACGAAATTTGTTCTACAAATAATGGGTAATTTAAGTTTGAAAGAAAAGGAATACAAAAATTAAGTTTGGTCTTCATTGAAAAAAAAATCTTTTCAAGTCAGTAAAAAATTTAATTTTTAAAACTCTGTTTAGTATTTCTATTTTAATGTCCATGTATGTACATGTACATACATTCAGTTGTTGGGAGACCACTCCAATGTTTTAGATTTGATCTAACAAAGAAAACTGAAAAATTATTTGCATTTGAAAAACGCCATTATTTCCGATAGTGTGGGAATAAAAATCGACCAACTAGGGAAACATAAACGATGTTCAAAAATTTCCCTCCGAAGTATTGTTGTATCGAGCAAAAAATGTAGTGCAATTTAAACTTAATTGAATTTGTGTACCAGGCAAATTTATCTCAAAGCAGATTCACTGTTTTGAGAAAAACATCCGTGTGAACAAAAAATTAAGCGGGAAAAACATTTCGAAGAAGGCTCACGTTAGGCTCCATTACGGATCTTACTCTCCAACCTTGGAATAAGGAAAGCGAGGTGGCTTTTCATCTTGCAGTAACCAGTAAGGATTCTCATTATTCTTAGGTTGTTTCTATATAAACTAATATCAGATAAGAACGGTTATTGGTTGTATTTCCCAAGTAGTACTTTAACCTTGGGAATAAAGTACAAAGTTTGAATCTTTTGGCTTTTTCGTAAGAATTAATTCAGCTTTTTCTTTATCACGTTCTTTCATATCCCGCAGTATGGTTCCAACCCCCTTAAGGGTAAAGTTGTTCCTACTTTTGCTAAGGAGTTTGTTTTTTCTTTCCTTCGTAATCCAACATTCCGTGAATCCCAATGAAGTGTGCTCAACTCATTTAGCCGGACCACCAACCTCCTTCTTAGCTTTGGGCTAGTAAAATAATAGTATAAGCTCTTAATGCGACTTGTATAATTGAAAATCTCAGATATTGCATATACCAACACGACCGAAGCCTTGCGTTCCAAAGTCGTCAAATATTCTAAAAAAAAAACTAGATAAAAACTCAAGTTTAATTTGGCAATAGTTTTGGTTATTTCCACTTAAAAAAATCTTCCTTCTTCAAAAAATATTTCAGCTTGAAACATCAATAATAAAAAGCATTTTTGTTTATTTTGTTTGTTTAAATTACGACCAAATTAGTTAGTAAATATATTTTCCATAAAAATAATATGCATGTAAATCTTGTACATTTATACAATTACAAAAAGAAAAGAGTACAATTACCAGCATTTTTGACTTGGGACTTTTTTTGTTGTTTTTAAAGTTTGTATTTTTTTGTTTTTATTTTTGAAAAATGTTTAAAATTTTTCAACTGCTTTTTGGATTTATTTTGCAAGCACATTAAAACATTTGTTTGTTTATGCTAAAACTGCATTTTTTTAAAAATATTAACCACTACGACAACATCCTTGGAATACATAATCTAAAATCACATTGCAAGCAACATAATTCAATTTTAACTAGAACTTAAATAGTTACTTGCTAATTGCTACCCCCTGGTGCACTCCTTCGATTGGTTTAGTTGGTCTCTCTTTGTCTCCACTCAGTTATATACATAAAATGCTGGGGGGTGAGCGCAATCTTTTTTGCAAATTCAATTCACATGTTGTAGAGCACCATCACTTCTTTTTTGAAAATTCTGTTTTGCTTTTGTTGTTGGTATTTTCATAGAACTCAGGTTTCAAATAGTTTACCATAGTTTTTGTGTGAATGTGGGGTTTTGTATTTTAGTGCAGTTACTAATGTTTAGTTATCAATTCGCTTGGAATCTGCAACTAAAAATGTATAAAATATGAGCTGCAGCAATTAATTCCATTTTACACATTTTTCTCATATATCTCTCATCTCAATTTCATATCATTTACATAAATAATGTGGTGTCTGCGCCTCTTACAGTAATCTTAGTTTTTTCTTTTTTGTATATAATCGACGATAGCGACTTTTATATGGTTTAAAAATTAATTACACTAATGTCCTTATGATTAGTAAAAAAATAACAGGCGCTCCTGCGCCGAAGCAGACAGCAACCGCCAAGTACGCTTGATGCTGATATACTGGACGAGTGCACGGACACAAATCAGAAAGCCAAAGGCCATGATCAGCCACCACAACCAGGAGTTTTCGTGTGAAGCGAGATCGGTGGAGTGTTTGACAATCAGGGTCCACTTAGCCAGCGACAGACCGAAACCCGATAGAGCTCCGTATCGGGCGGCAATTGTGTGACAAAAACAAGTCAACATTAAGAATCCAATCCAATTGAAGAGGAAAGCTACCATGAATGCTGCCAGGAAAATGATATCTGTTCCCAGGAGGCTGTGATCACTTGTGAGATTCTCGGCATCGGATGTGTCGATTGCAATGAATGTGAGAGCAGGCTGGGTGCCGGTGCTGGTGGTTCGAGTTTGGGTGAGTTGATGATGTGGTGGCGGCGGAGGTGGTGGTGGCATTGCTAAGTGGGCGGTCAATGAGGGTGGCAGTTCGCCATTGAGGGATTTTTCCATTTGAACTTCTTCGTATGTGGGCAATTTGCTATGGGGTATTTCATGCAGATCTGAACTTGAGAGCTCGTACGGTGGCGGAGCACTGAAATCGGCCTTGGGTGGTGGAAGTTCATCCATATTCGGCTGTCTATTGGCCATTCTGATGATCTTTATCTGATGGATCGTGATTAATTCTAAAAATACAAAAAACAAGAAGATAGAATTATAAAAAAGATAAAAAGCGTCTGGTCAAAGTTTCTTTTTGGAAACTAAATTAAAAGATGATTTCAAAACAAAAAGGTCATATTTTCAAGATCTTAAGATAAAAAGCCGTAAAGTATATCTTCCAATGAATTTAATTCAATGTTTGGATTTAAAAGAATGTGTGCACTTAAATTTACCTTTGGACACACAATATAAAAGAGGAGTTAGCTAGACCCTAGCAGAGTCAAAAACATTTGATTTTGTGATAAAACAAATTATTTTTGTGGATTTGCAAATATCATTTCTAGTGCAATGTATGATAAGGAAAAAATAGATAACAGGGTTTACTGTTTCCATGACTTATCTGAACTTATAAGAGGAAGTACTCTATGCGTTTATTGTTTGCAAATGAGTCATCAATCTTTTTGTTGTTTAATTAACCGCTCCGAAGAAAATAGCAAGTGAGTTTCTTAACTAGTTTCAAAAGATTGGTTCACAATTTGATAATGTACTTGCTCATACCACATTAGGACTTACAAATTATTTACTTATTATTATGAAATAAGGAAACTTGATAATTATGTACATACGTGTATGATTTAAAATCAATTGTCCAGTTTATGTTTCTAAGATTTCTGAGGATCTTGATTAACAGAGCAGGAGAATGAATTATAACAGGACTTTAATATTAATTACTACTTCCTTTTTAAATTAGCCAGTTTATGTTTTTAAGATTTCTTAGAATTTTTAAAGACGGATTGAGAAGGAGAATGAAATATAAACACAAATCTTTGCATTTCTTTGAATCCTTTTTGATTTGTGCGAAAATTCTTGAGAAATCGAATCATAAAAATTCATGTTCTCAGATTTCTCACACCAGAAACGATTAATTTGAATTACAAATTTTGTTTATTTTTCTACGAATACAGAACTCTCAGAAAAAAAAATGGTTTAATTGTTTTATGACTCTAATTTTTATATTTACTTCAAAATGCTTTTATATTTTGGGCTAAAGCAATGAAGATGTTGATAAATTTTAACGCGAAAGTTTATTTTTTTAAGTATCACGTCGGATTGGATTTCCAAACTATCGTTTCTTTCTTCTGTTTATTTTATCGTGGATTACTCGTTTATAATGACAAATAATATTGTATAAATATACTCGCCAGCTAAAATCAAGACAATCACGCTCAGTGCTTCAATAAGAACTAGAATTTTATTAATAGCAGAAGAACAAAAAGTAATTGTTCATGTGTATCTGTTTTTGTTTATAATGAATAAATACTATAAAAAAAGCAGTCATGGTCAATATTCTTAATAATTTCTAACCCAGTCATAAATCGATTATAACGTTAGAGATTGCTTATAAAAATATGTTATGTTTTGAGCTTATTAAAGAACATTTGTAGATATGGTTCAAATTTAAGAACTATGTGTTTTTTCAAGCTAATAATAATTCGATATTAATTTACTTCGTCAAATCTGTTTTCAAACCGTCGTCGTAGCTTTGGAAATACCTAACAGATGTGATTGTTTTCTTTGCTTCTGAATCATCAACGTTTGATCAGCAGCAGTTTATTTTTATTCCGTTATTATAGACAGCTCAAACAGAACAAAGAATCAGCTACTTGCAATTTGAAGAATTCATGTTATTTTAGGCCGAATTGTGAAATAAGGGACTCTCAACTATAAGCGGAATTTAAACGACTTATGATAATGGGATAATAGCTTTTTCATGACAAACAATATACTATGGATTTTAGATATATTTTTTGTGGATAAATAGTCTTCTTTAATTTCAGGAATTACAACAAACTAAATCCAAATCTATACACCATCGCAACGACGACGATTTGAAAAATTACACTACTAGTGAAAAATTGTAAGCATTGAAAATTATACGGATGGGGTATGTTAGGTGGATTTCATTATGAAAGAATCATTCCAAAAGGTTTTCTTAAATAAAAAAGTAATGAAGAAATGGAATGAGATAGAATACGAAGATAGTTCATTTTTGAACATCAAAATCGATGATTTTGGTCATGGTAAGATGATTATCGTCGAATTAAATATAACTTTTCTGCTATTTAGGTGTCAAGTTGAAAGTTAACCCTCTGTGGTCACAAGGGTGCAAATCGGGCAGGCCAAAGAATTCAAAGTTAATGCACTCTTAGCACAAGCGCTTTAGCGCCACCTTGTGTGCATGGTAATTATGTCCTACTATAGGGCTACCAACGGGTAAGAAGTGCGGGGTCAGTGGCTTGAAGGGCTTTGAACTGTAAGGTTGCAAAAGTGCAGCTAGGCCAAATTTGAACCCGTGTGACTAAAGTGTGTCGTAAAGTTTCGTCGGTTCTTTGCGATTTGTTTTTACTCGTGATTTTACGTTACTGTCGTACACTTCAAAAAAAAAAATAAAAGTAGTTTTGCTTTTGTCTTCTATACACCATAAAGCGTAAATAGATCCAATAAAAAATGAGCCATGTTTTGTTTTGGATTATAATAAAAATAAAGGTGGAACTGACATGTTTGACCAAACATGCCACGCTTACTCGGCAGGTCGTGGTACAAGACACTGGCCTTTCAAATTGTGTACAAACATGATCAACCAAGAGGGCATTAATGCCTATATTTTGTATATTTCAAATGCTCTAAACGGAAGATTGACTAGACATTTATTTTTAAAAGATTTAGGATTTGTCTTAGTGGAAAACCTGTAAAAGTAAAAGTAAATTTTGTATGACACGAACGTAATAAGAAAAGGCCAAAAGTTCTTCAATCAGGGAACTTTTTACACCAATGTTCATTTCAGATTTTGTATGAATATTCGTCAGCAAATTATTTTTAATAAACAATAAAGCAGAAAGACATTCTGAACAAACTAAGGTTTGTGTATGTTAAGTACTACTTTCCATCCCACAAACAAAAAAAGTTGTCCTCAATTCATATTTGTATTACATCATATTTTAAAATTATTAAGACAACCAAAAGCCGTTTTTTAAGACTAAGGGCAACACAACATAGTTCTTAACAATAAATTGTGTATGAAGATTTGTAAAGTTCAAAACCTTTGTCTACTACATACAGTTTAAATAATTTTAGTATCTTACTTAATTTCTAGAAAATCTCTAGTTAAGTGTATTCATTTAAATCTTAATGAAGTTTTAAGAAACCTTGAGTTTATGCTTTCAATTTTTTGAAAAATATGTTTTGAAGTTAATTTTGAGTGCTAATTTTGAAACCGAACTTAAATTTTAAAAACACAAGTCTCCAACATTATTTTTATATTTTTTCAATATATCCAGTATCTGATTGGCCAGCTGCCAAAATATTACTTTCCAATTTAGACAACTTTAATGGAAAGTTGACTGGAAAGTCAAGAAAAATCTCAATAACTATCAAGTCAAGAGTTCTTCTATCAAAATGACAGTTCATCATGTTTTTTCTTTCAACTGAGAGCTAAACTTTACTCTATGATTTTTTTTCTGCACAAATAATTTTAATGTTCTCTGTAAAAGAGTTAATTGTCAATCAAATCGCGATGAACTTGTAGCTTGCTGAGGAGTGTTTTGTAGACGATATTTCGTTGGTACTTTTTGTACTATAGACTTAAAGTAGAGGTTTGCGAAGTAAAGCTCTGAATTTGAAATTCATGACCCTTGAAAAACTAACTTGTTGCTTTGGTCAAAATGTACGTTCATAGAATGTAGTTGACTGCAATTGAAGTCCCTTATGTTGCCTGAACCTGCCCATTTTCTTTAAGATTTATGTGAGGAAGGTTAAATCTAACAAATTTTTAAGATTTTTCGAAAACTATATAAAATAATATTTCAGATTAAAATTAAAAATTGGTACTCTAAGTTTGAAAAACCAACACGGAATTTATTGAAAAGAAAAACTAATTTATGAACAATAAAACAAGGTCTTAAAAATGTATTTGTTTTTCTTTGAATTTTAAGGATATCAAAAACCTGTTGTGATAGTGATTTTAAAGGCGAATTTGAATTTGAACTAATTGTAAAATTGCATTATGACTAAAAGGAAAAAAATTTTACCGACCCATGTAATAAGATCAAGATATATTCCCATGTGCTTCAACTAGTTGCATTTTTAAACTTTTTGAGGCGGTGGTTATAAACGACAAGTTTTGGCTGATTGGGTTGCACTAGTAAGACTAAAATACTATGGTGAAATAAACTCTTCAGTTATTAAGAGAATTTAGTTCGTTCTATGCTTACTTTTAATTATTTTTGAAAACATGAACACCACAAAAGAATATTTTAATGAGAAATACGAAATTCCTGGAGTTAAAAAAATGTATATTAAATTTTAAATTTGCATTAAGTTTCCCAAACTTTGGTAAGTGCTAAAAAGCTATCTTAAATTTTAAGCGATCACAACAAAAAAAAAGTTTATGATCAACATTCATTCTGAAAACAATGCAGCTTATAATTTTGGAAAGAATTGAGTGATCACAATCACGTGCAAAAACCAATATTTGAACCGCTCTATAGTTCAAATTCACTCGAATGAATTTCAGACTGAAGTAAAAAGTGATAGTCTAAGAGCAGGCAGCAAGTTTTGGGAGTGGAGAGATAACCGGAGTTCCTTCATGTATTATATCAAATATAAACTTTTTTTCAGCCGTGGTCGGGGGTAAGCTTTCGAAAATGGTAATTTGTCCGATTTTTATTTCGAAATGATAATCACATGAGTTAGAAATACAAACATTAGAAGTGTTTTATAACATCATTCAACTAAATATGCCAAATTTTAAAAATGAAGCAATAAATATAGACATAAAGCTTTTCCCATATCACTGCGTCTGGACAATTGAAAATACCATTGTTAAACTGGGTTTAAAAAATTGCGGGCCCAAAAACCTTAGTTGCGGTATTAACGTCATCGGCAGCAAAAAGATACGAGCTGGGTTGAAATTGTGTAAATTCGATATCGATACAACTATGTCGGAAGCTAAACCTCTTAGAAGATTGCGGTTTTCATATATGATAAGGGTTTGAAAATACTCTTCTTCTGCTATATATCTCATCGGGATTGGAAGCAATGATGAAAAAATATTTTTTTTTGCCTAGGGGTTAGTTCACGATTTTTTCAAAAGTGCTGAAAAATTCAAAATGTCGAGTTTTCTCAAAATTTTTACAACGATGAAAGGGTATATTCATTTTATATTGAGCAATAAAAACGCATTCTTATAACAGCCTTGGTTGCGGTATTAGTGTCATCGGCATCAAAAAGGTGCGAGCTGGGTTGAAATTTTGTAAATTCGATACCGACACAAGTATTTCGAAAGCTAGACCTCTTAGAAGATTGCGTTTTTCAGATATGAAAAGGGTTTGAAAATACCTGACAATTTCTTTGCAAACGAAAAGGAAAGTGAAGAGAATGATAGTGGGAACATTGCTTTCAATCTTTCATCCGATGAATTTAGTGATGAATGATTTTTTCTATAAAATCAATTTTCAAATACATAAAAACGTTTGATTTTAATTCAATTTGATGATGTTACGCGATTTTTGTATTGATTAGTTGGCCTAAAATTAAAAATGCATCCCTATGATCGTCTAAACTCGTCATTTTCTAATCAGTAAAAGTTTTCGGATATGCGAAAAAGTTATTTATGGTTTTATGGTGAAAAACGCATTTGAAAAATTATTTAAGCGTATCTGGCAAACAGAAGGCTACAACCAAAAGAACTTCTTGGGCATACATTTTTGTAATCGGGCAATTTTTTCTGGTATTTATTATATAAAAAAGTAATTAGGGTTTTAAGTTGAAAAATGCACTTAGAAAAGCTTAAAACACGTCTGGCAAGAAAAAGGCTGAAATTGAAACGGCTTGGACACACATTTTTGTAATCATTTCGACCTAAACGCACAGAAATTTTTCTAAGAATCATTTGTTTTGATTCTAGTGACCTTAAACATTTTTAATTTTTTAAATTTTCCCAACTTGGGTGTCGACAAAATTGATCCAAATAAATCGTCTGGGATGGCAAAACATATTCAAAATCATTTAAATCACTTACTGGAGTAAAGCAGGGAAGTCTACTCAGGGCTCTTCTATTTGCTCTTTTTATTAATGATATAGCTACGCACATTCCAGGAGGTGTCCGAATTGCGGGTATCGTAATAAACTAATAAATGTATTACGCTATGCTGACCTTCTTTTGTTATCCGAATCAGCAGAAAACCTTCAATTGATGGTAAATCGTCTTACGGACTATTGTATCAAGTGGGGTCTAGTCATCAACACAGACAAAACGAAAGTAATGGTCTTTTCGCGTTCCAATCGGAGTGAAGTTAGGAAATATTCAATATTCTTTTAACCGCACCAAACTTTTCATTTATTTGGAAACAGGCCTGACAAAACTTTTTACTTAAAGTCTAAAGTTATAAGCTGATTATTTAATTAAAGTGCTTGGTCTACGGGAAACTCGGTTATGTAAGATAATGATGCTCTACGAAATTCGGAATAAGGACTGGTGGATGAGGACATGGGAAAACATTGATGCTTCCTGTGGAGAAGTTGTGCGGATCAATCTCAACAATATTGTTCAGATGAAACTTGAAGAATATAACCAAAAGCAGATGATTGAAAATGCCCGTCAATTAATTATAACTTGTGTGACAAGAACTACTTCTAAAATTCGATCTCCTATAAAGAGATTTCCCTAATTTTTAAATCAAGATGCGAACTTCTTCTACATTTAAATGGAAAACTATACAACTTTTTGTAACTTGAAAGCTAAAGAAGATTGCTTTCAATTCATCAGTGTGTGTTCAATTTTTAACCAGCAAAGAAGAGTATGCTTTGGTAAGCAATCCATATCAGTACAGAAGATTTTGAATGGATCAGATTGGCCGAACCTTGTCAAATTTGTCAGAGCTAGCTACCACTACAGAATGCTAATAATAACGAAATATACATAAGTCATATAATGAAATTATTTATACAAGCAAATCATACCTTATTTACTTTTTTTGTAATTTTATACCATTATACATTATGTACTTGTTCAATTGTATACTAAAATATTTTTAAGTTACCAGTCGAGCTGACGGCTAAGCCAATGCTTACAAAATTCATAAAAGCTGTTGTAAAATTTATAATGATTATTACTTGCAATAAATGAATATTTGAATAGAATTGAAATTGAACGTTTTTAATTTGTCAAAACCAAACATTTGAGAAGTTAAAAATTCAATTTTAGTCTGCCGCCTCCCAACAAATTACGACGGCCACTTTCATCGATCTTATTTAAGAGATAACTCTTAAAGATTCTTGTAAACTTCCATTTAACATCAAAACTGGTTCATTGGACACCTTCATTAAATAAGGAGCTAGGAAGGCATTAAAATGAATAAAATCATTATAAAAGCTAATCTTTTTTAATTAATACCATTACTGGTTAAATAGTTAGCTACAAACTGAAAATATTAATTTAACTGAGGCACCTAAGTAATGGAGCGTGTGCAAGTCAGCCAAAACAACAAGAGACACATTTCTAATACTAAAATTGAATAAGAGTAGGTACCTACTGAAAACAAATAATTTAAATTCATCACACAAAACCGTTAATTGCAAGATAGGCGCAGATAGCTTAATTTGTATTCAAATAGAAAGCCCCTCAAAATCGGTTTGTTGTTGCTTCATTACATAAATTAATAATTTTCATTTCAATTTTTGTTTGTATGTCGTGTTGTAGATTGTAGATGAAAACACAAGCTTAGGAAATTCTGCCTAAATAAAAAATATATCTTTTTGTTATGACGACGCCGATGATGATGATGACGACGAGCGATGAAAAAAAGACAACAATGTTTACAAAGTTTGATTGAATCGTCCAAACGCAACGAATTAAAAAATAAAAACATGCCACATATTGAGGAAATTTTGTTATTGTTTTTTAATCAGTTGCTGGGTACATGTACACCCAAAACAATATTCGATCCGTTGTGCTGTGAAATTTCACAAGAAAGTTCGTCACATGCTCCTCTCATACGGAAAACGAGGCGAGTCTTTTTTTGTAGAATTATTGTAAACAAACAAAAGCGGTTGTGTCTCTGTTTGTTCATCGTGAGAATATCTAAAGTAGGTGGAGATCAGCATCAGATAGAGATACAGATACCTACCTAACCTAGGTACATAGATAGGTTAACTTGTCAATTGGCGAGATAAAATCTAGAATCGTGAAAACAAGTTTATTTTTTTGTGAGACTCTTTTAAATGAATTAGACGGACTCTGACGTCAGAGCACAAATAAACATATAGTAGGTATAGGTACTCTCGCAAAAGTCACAACAAAGCAAAAGCATATGACTCGAATCGACTCGACTGTCGCTCATCGAATTCGCATTCAATCTTTTATAATGGAGTTAAATACTTTAAAAAATCGTGAATGCAGAACGCAATTAAATTCTTTTTAGGGAAGCAAAACAGTTTTTGGATAAAATCACCTCCCACAGACAATCCGACGTAATGTGGGAGCATTTCTATGCTCCCGAGACTGTGATGTTTTCATTCTCAAGGCTCTGTTTTCTCCATAAAAAAGCAGCGACAACGCTTTAACCTTCGGGGGTTTGCCTTTTGCCATTAAAATAGAACAGAGTCGATCTCAATTTATTGTTGTTATCGATACACAATAGCAAAACATTGATTTTAATTAAATTTAAATTTGTTTCCATTTTTGATTTTTGATTTTTCATGGCCAAAAAATAAAGAGAACAAAAATAAAATGTCAATTGGAATAGAATTTGGATGCTGAGAGAATGAGTGAAGAAAATTCAAGAAAAATAAAAAAAGAAAAGAAAATTGTTGTATGGAAATGGAAATGAAAACACATAGATGATGGAAATGGAGATGGAGCGCACCTTTAAGGGCCTTTCACTGATGTAACTGGTTTTCCTTGGAACTTCCAACTTTTACACAACTCTTGCTGCAACTTGCACCGGAATTGTATGATATTTTTTTATTTGATTTTAGATTCACTTGTTTTGGAAACAAATACGTTTTTTCCTGCTCCCGTAATTTTGTGTTTGTGTCTCGTCTCGCGTTCTCGTCACCAAATTTAATTATTTCTTATTTGGTTTTGCAGCTGAGACGTTTTTTTATCTTCTTTCTTTCTTTTTGTCTTTCCGTGGGGTCGTCGTCGTTCTCGTTGTCGCTCACTTCAGTCTGTTTCTGTGTTTTGTGGCAGTAAATCGATATAAAAAAGCACACATAATACGACATACGAATGTATAGATTCACAGGAAGGGAGGGTTGGGTTTTGTGTTGTTTTTTTAAAAATTAGAGCTGTCAATGTAGTTCTTCTAGTGGAAGACAGAGTTACATTGTCGCTAAAGAGGAGACGGATATTTGAAAATGTGAAATTTAGGGTGGAAACACATTCATTGAGCAGAGAAAGTCTATATAGTTCAGGAAAATTTAAAATGACCCTGGTTCGAAAACATTCCGACAAAGCTGAATTTTTGTGCAGTGATTCATTTAAATGTTTCTTATACTTTCCTATCAATCCTGTTGTTTTTAACACTAGCAAAAGATGTCGAGCATGTTATTTGTATTTTGGTATAATTGATAGATTTAAAAAAAAAACAATCATATTTTTAGAAGGGAATTATTTTTCTATGGCTAAGAAGTAAAAATATATTTTTAAATACAACACCAAGTTTCAGAGTTTAAAGATCATTGAAATAAAAGGTATTTACTGCTACTAGCCAACTTCAACTTGGTGTCATCTATTTCTTAACGCTACTAGCCTTTATGGCTGAAAGACAAACACGCTTCAGCTTCGGCTTTGCCTGACGTTTACGAGTTCAGCCATAGGAATTCAATGTATTCTAACACAATGGAGCTTCGACCTCACGTTTCGTTTGACAATCGCAAGCAAAAGAACGTAATGTGACTTCAAACGGAAGCTCTAGTTTAATTATCTGAACATTTGCTTTGTCTGACAGCTCAAGAGTTGTAAAAAATGGCAACAAATAAAATATTTGCTCTTTGTAGGGATGAAATAAAAGAAATGTCTTTCAAAGAAACCTCGAAGCAGGCCCTCCGTCATGCAGACGAAGCTAAACCGTGTTTGTGATTCAGCCATTATGCAGGTTTAGCGGAAATATGGGGAAAATTTTAAATTGGATTTTTGTATTTTTTTTTATTTTATCAAGGTTAGGTTAGGTTATAGTGGCTGTCCAAGATGGAACGGACACACTTAGGCCAGTTTAATGGCCCATTGTGATACCACATGAATCTTGAGGCTTCCTCCTAAGCTCAATGGAACCAGTTAGAGTCTCTTACGAAACGTGAGAGGCTGATTATCCCGATATGATTTAGATCGTTTAGATCGTTAAAGAAGAATTCTCCTAGGTAATTCTTGCGTTTTCGAGCTAGAGCAGGGCATGTGCAGAGAAGATGAAGAACCGTTTCTTCCTCTTCCTCGTCCATACAGCTTCTGCAAAAGTCATTTGAGAATACGCCTAGTCTCATGGCGTGCTTTCCTATTAGACAGTGTCCGGTTATGACACCTATTATCGAGCTTATATGCGATCTGCTTAGAGAGAGCAAGCACCTTGAACGTTTTAAATCCAGTGTTGGCCAGATGTTTTTTGTGGCTTGACACGTGGTGATGTTGGTCCACCTGGTGCCTGCCCTCCTCACAGCGTCTTGCATTAGTAGCAGTTTACAAGTAGCGATTGGTATGCCAGTACTTGCCAAACGTGGTAGGATGGGTTGTACTGTACCGTTCCTGGCGAGTTCATCTGCCTTACAGTTACCTGGAATGTCTCTATGGCCCGGCACCCAGCAAAGGTGAATATTAAACTGTTGCGCCATCTCCATTAGAGATGATCGACAGTTATGGACTGTTATAGAGTTTGTAGAGACTGAGTCCAGAGATTTGATAGCGGCCTGGCTGTCGGAGAAAATACGGATATCAGATGTTGATATCACGTTTTCTTTGAGCCAAGACAAGACTTCCTTAATCGCCAAAAGTTCCGCCTGGAACACGCTACAATGATTGGGAAGGCGGAATGAGAGACTTAATTTCAGTCGTTCAGAGTACACACCACCACCAACCCCTTCTTTGGTCTTTGAGCCATCTGTGTAAAAGTGGATTGACTCATCCTCTAAGAATGTCCTATCCTCCCAAAAAGATCTGGTAGGTATAGAAATCTGGAAATTCCTATCGAATTGTAGTTGGGGGATGGTGTAGTCTGTGTGCTTTGGAATTGATTCTAAGTACCTTAGAATTACGGAGTGGCCAATGTTGTTGTTAGTCCACTGCGACGAAGCATTGAGGCGGATAGCAGAGCTTGCAGCTATTTGTTTACTAAATATGTCAAGAGGTGTAAGGTAGAGCAAGGTGTCCAGTGCCGCAGACGGGGTCGTGCGAAGCGATCCGCTTATACATAGGCAGGCTGAACGTTGAACTTTATTCAACTTATCCCTGTTTATACCTTTCTCTAAAGCAGTCCACCATACTGCCACACCGTACGTTAAAATCGGTCTGATTACCGATGTGTATAGCCAATGCGTAATTCTGGGTTGTAAACCCCATTTATTACCAATAGCTTTTTTGCAAGAAAAGAGAGCTACAGTAGCTTTTTTGACTCTTTCCTGTACGTTGCGTTTCCAATTTAGTTTTTTGTCTAAGACAAGACCTAGGTATTTGGCCTCGTCTGAGAATTTTAATTGGATTCCTTTAATGTAAGGAGGGTTGACAAATGGAATTTTGTATCTCCTCGAAAATAAGACCAGATCGGTTTTGTGTGGGTTAACACCCAGTCCACACCGATCAGCCCAGAGTATTAGCCTGTCCAAGGCATTTTGTAAGAGTTCTTTTAGGATATTAAGATGCTTTCCTGAAACTGCTATAGCAACGTCGTCCGCATAGGCTATCACTCTGAAACCCTCCGCATCCAGACTAGTTAGGATTTCATTCACCACTAGGTTCCAGAGGAGAGGGGATAGAACACCACCTTGCGGTGTCCCTCTACTAACGAATCGTCTACTAGAAGAGTTGCCCAGTTTTGAATTAATTATTCTGCTAGTAAGCATTAAATGAATTAACTCCCGAAGCGAACTCTCTACATTTAGAGATGTCAGTGCAGAAGTGATTGCAGATGTGTCCACGTTGTTAAAGGCACCTTCGATGTCAAGGAAAGCAACCATAGTGAACTCTTTATGATGGAGGGAATATTCGATGGTGCGTACTAAAGTGTGTAACGCTGTTTCCACCGATTTACCCTTACAGTAGGCATGTTGAGACGAAGACAGAAGTCTTGTATCGATACGTGCCCTTAAATGGATATCGATCAATCTTTCCAGGGTCTTAAGAAGGAATGATGATAGACTTATAGGTCGTAAATCTTTAGGATTAACTTGGGAGCATTTACCTGCTTTAGGTATAAAGACAACTTTAACTTCTCTCCATGCCGAGGGAACATGGACCAGGTAAAGACAGCTGGTAAAAATTGCCTCAAGGATTGGTGCAATTATATCAGAGGCTTTTTGTAATTCTGCTGGTATTATTCCATCTGGTCCTGCAGCTTTAAATGGTTTGAAGCTGTTGAGAGCCCATTGTAACTTATCCTTTGTGATCAGACCTTGTGGATATGTTGTATTTGAACTTGAACGTGCAAAGCTGTTGCAAGTTTCGGTAAGAGAACTACCAGGAAAGTGAGTGTCCAATAGTAGGTTCAGTGATTCATTACTTGAATTAGTCCAGGAGCCGTCTGCATTTTTCAAGCAGCTTGGCATAGCTGGATTAGTTGAAAGAATTTTCCGTAACCTAGAGGCTTCAGAAGTTTCTTCTATCATGCCACAGAAGGATCGCCAAGAAGATCGCTTGGATTTCCTTAGTGCCTTCTTGTAGATTCTTAGGGATTCTTTGTAGGAGTCCCAATGAGAGGCTAGTCTTGCAGCTTTGGCTCGGTTGAAAAGTTTCCTGCATTCCTTCCTGAGCGAGTCAAGCTCTGAGGACCACCATTGTGGTTTCCTCTTTCCTCTTATGTGTATAAGTGGACAAGAAATTTCTAGCGATCTGTTCATAGCTGAGGTAAGGTCATTGACTTTGTTGTCAAGTTCGTTAGCGTTAGAGGAAGGACTAGATAGTCCAGGTTCTAGTAAACTCTGTAATAAGTTCCTGTATAAAGCCCAGTCAGTTTTCCGATAGTTTCGAAAAGTCAATGGACTCGGGTTATCATCCACATTTATATTGAACTGGATATATCTATGATCAGAGAACGAGTGTTCTTTGGATACTTTCCAGTCCAAGATCATATGGTGTATACTATCTGAGACAAGAGTTATGTCTAAGACTTCTTGTCGAGTTTTAGTTATGAAGGTTGGTTCATTACCAACATTACTTACTAAGAGGTTAGTACCAAGAATATAATCAAAAAGAGACTCACCTCTGTCGTTGATATTCGTACTGCCCCATACAGTATGATGAGCGTTAGCATCGCTCCCAATAATTAGGCGGATCCTTTGCCTTTCCGCTTCAGCGACGACTTTCTCCAGGGTTTTTCCAGGGAGAGGGCCAAGGTGGTCATGCCCAAGATACGCCGATACCATCCAGAAACTTCCTTTGGCTGTTTCTAGCCTAGCTACGGTGGTATCTTTGTCACTGAAACGATGGAGTAAAAATACATTAATGCTACGTTTCACTAGTATGCAAGATCTAGGTTCACCTTTATCTGTCACACAAAGTGTGTAGTATCCAGGAGTCCTGAGTCCTCGAACAACGGATCCTGCAACCCATGGCTCTTGGATCAGGACAATATCTTCCCCGTTAGTCGCCAGACGGAGAAGAAGTGAGGCCGAGGCCTTTATGGAGTGTTGGAGATTAATCTGTACTAACTGCAGCATTTTGGCTACAATTAGGCAGATCAACCTCCACCACGGTTTTGTTTTGATCCTCTGTGTCTGAGGATGAACCCAAGAGTTCGTCCTCGCTCAGAAGGATCATGTTAAGGTCGTCCTCAGTCTCCATTAAGGATGGACTGTCCACGACTTTTGTAGAGGGTGCATTCGCGATTGGAGAGGACAAGAGTGCATCGTCACCCTCTGTTAGGAGAGAAGACGACGTCCCAGGTTCACCAACCGCTAGCTCACCTTCGGTAGTTTTTGGAGGCCCGCTTTCCGCGTTAACCTCATCTTTTTTATATATTCGAATTTTAATGGTTTCGAAACCATAGTTTATGGAGCCCTCGTTTAGGGCTAGAGGAGCCAAGGATTCTTTATTGAGTACCACAATGGCGCTCCTATAAAGACCCTTCACCTCCTCTAGCTTGGCTATTTTCCAGTTATGCGTCGGAAGGGACGGGTTACACACTTTGACCATCTCGAGAATGTCCTCGATACCAGCAGGTTCAATCGGTATCCAGATACGGGCTCTAGGTCTGCTGGGAATGTCTTCCACAGCGACAACCTCGAGCTTCGCACCTGGCCAAACTTCACCTAACCGGCTGACAGCAAGCTTGTAAAGGTCACAAGATCTCTGGTCGCCACAAACCATGAGTTTGACATGGCCTTGATGCCAACCCCCATCGCTTATGGAAGGAAGTGGTCCTGGAAGCTCTCTCAAAATGCTCAAAAAGCCACCCGAGAGCTTAACCTTGACCAACTGCCAACGATCAGCCGATATTGTGCCATCATCATCGCTCCTGTCAATGACCGCAACCACGACTTTGCCCTTCGCGACGTCACTGAAACTAGATTGTTTCCTGATGGGATTGAGGGGGGTGCTCGTGTTATGCACCCGAGGCCGTTTTGGTGTCGGTGCGGCCCCCTCAAGAGATCTTTCTCTTTTGGACGTAGAGTCCTTATTGGATCTAGTTGTAGCAATTATGCTTTTGGCCCATTCGACGCTAGCGGTTTGCTGCGGTGTCTTTTCAGCCCCCGATGATGCACCAGAGGCCTTCAAGATTCTCGCCGCATGCCGCCTTTGTTTATAAAGACCTTTAGAGATTTTTCCATTTCTGGAAGTGTTCTCAGTAGTAGTGGTAGGGCCATTTTTCACAACCCTGCCACTACTGAAATTAGGTATCGCTACCTTTTTATTCTCGTTGCTACCAACAGCAGAGGAGGGTCCATGGTTAGCCACTACTCCCTTCTCTGTGTTGGCCGCAAGAGATACGACAGCAGGCTTTGACACCAAGCTGCCGCCCGGTCCTGAAGTGATACCGGTCTCACATGTGTTTTTGTTTTTGGTTTTGTTCATTTTGGTCCCACGAGATGCGAAGAAAAGAGGTCCATCTGCACAGAGATTCGCATGTACAGATAAGGCTAGTTAATCCGGAGGTCGCCAGGTATCCGGATACTCCGTTTGAGACTGGGCTATTTTTGAATTGGGCCCCCAGCCAGGCTGATCATCGGCACGGGTCGTTTAACACCTTAGATCCAGCCCAATAATGATGAGAGGTGGTTGGGGAGGAAGAGAAAGGGTGAGGAGTCAGTTGACGTTAATTCATCATTCTGACTTGTAAGGAAAGATTGGGATTCGGTAACAGCAATTCAGCTAGGTTACCTAGAGTGAGAAGGAGTATAGGAGATAGGATCGTTGCTAGCTTTTTCGCCATTACAAACGTGGGAGGTGGGATGGGAGTTGGTGACATAAGCGTAGGCCGGTATGCCTTGTTTATGTGGGAATGGATGATGATTTTGGGAAGGTAGAGGGATAAGAACGTCCTTTAGTTTCAGATTTCTCGAGAATCATTGACCTTACTCAGCTTCTACAACTCGACAAGTTCGACGTTCAGAGTAGAAGAATTTATTTTATCAAACTGAATATAGTTTCGAGGCGAGTTCGGTGAACATTTTATTTCACGTTCGGGATCAGTCAATTGGCCACCTAGACCGTGCGATTTAACGCCTTTAGACTATTTTTTGTGGGAGTATGTTGAAGCTCATATACAGACAATCCCGCTTCAATTGAAGCATTGAAGTATTTATTCGTGAGATATCGGCCGAAATGTTGCAAAGAGTATGCCAAAATTGGACTAAGCGGATGGACCATTTGAAGCGCAGTCAAGGTCAACATTTGGATGAAATAATCATCAAACATTAAATTATATGGATACATAGATATTATATTATTGATTCAAACAAATATTTCATACATTTTTTCTGTGTGTGACAGGACTACCGGCCTGTCATCAGATAATTCAATAGAGACCAACAATCCACCATCCAGTCCATGATCCGGTCATCGCAGTTTGGATTTTTCGAGCGGATCAAAATCCTGTCATCAAAAATGACGTTTGTGTTGTGTGTGGTGGTGAGCATCCCTTTTCCACAGTCTTTTTGAAATTAAAATTTCGTTTTGTTTAAATTGTCGTCGAGTGCCTACATTCATTAATTCAAAACTATCTTTACTAGACACAAAACAGCTTCAAAGCTGTCGGCCAACATCCTACGAAAACACTTTCAGTCTGCACCGTCCTACCATAGTAAATCCTTGAGTAGGTGCGCTTCCAAATCATGAAGTTCACTTACTTCGAAAAATTGATTCACCCAAAACCAATAACTACCGACACTAAAGGTAAATCAAAGAAAGTAAACTACAGATTAACCGTTGTATCAAATGTGACATTTAAGGTTGCTCATAGCAAGACATAATATGCCCAGTCAAAAAAAACATTGGATTGCGGATGAGATTGCTGAAGAGAAATTGGATTGGATTTTACTCTAATGGAGCCTCATGGTTAGCGAGTATTGAACAATTTCCAACAAATTGCTTTTCTAGCAATTAAGATTGCTTTTCTGAAGTTAAGAATTAAGAAATATTACTTGACTGTCCCTTAAAAGTATAAATGTTAACTTTCATTTTCATTCGAAAAGTTTATATTTCTAATACCTCTAAGATTTTTATATTCTCAGAAACCCAAAATTTGTCATATAAATTTTTCGTTTCTGTCGTCAAAATTTCAGAGTAAAACTTCTTGCATTCGTTTTCTCAATTATTATCGAACACACGCACAATGCAAAAACGAGAAATGAAAGGAGTACATTTTTAATTTGACTCCTAAATTAATAGTGAATATTCACCTGATCTATCCATCTGAATGAACAAATCATCAGAAATCTTAGAAGTATTAACTAGCAAATAATTGTTAATTTTTGACAACTCGTGACAAATTCGATTGAAATTGTCTTACCTCAATTCTTCCAATTGATCTTAGCACTCTCTACCTTACACTGGAGGGCTCTCCATATTACGGCAATGGTTATCAAGTTCCGCCGGAAATAAAGATGGGCTTTTCAATTTCCTGAAATCAAAAATTTCTTTAATTTTAAATTTTGTATAATAAATTTATTTTACAAAAGAATAATAAACTAGCCTGATTAACTATTTATTTTAGCATTGAAATCATATAATTATTTAACACCTATAATCATATAATTAAATAACAACTCATGTGGACATCTTTCTGCCAATAGGAATTTTGATTCAAATACTTTTTGAAATCCGCATTTGACAATTAAGATTCCAAACTATGAATTTAAAGTGTTCTAGGTTGAAAATTAATCCACTCTTGAAAAGACTCTTGCCCAAACATGTGGTGGTTATAATGGACAATTAAGGTCTAATTGAAACGTTGTTAACGTCTTCACCCACCACCTGAGTCGCAGTCTTCCTCTACTGCGCCGTCCCTCTGGATTGGATTCGAAAACCTTCCAGCTGGAGCGTTGATGTCCATTCGCTCTACATGACCTAGCCATCTAAGCTGTTGGACTTTAATTCTGTTAACTAGGTCAGAGTCGCTGTACAGCCCGTACTATTCGTCGTTACATCTTCTCCTCCATTCTCCATCTATGCATACGGGAACAAAAATCACCCGAAGAATTTTTTTCTCGAAGCATCCTAAAACGCTTTCATCTTTCTTTGACCGGGTCCAGGCCTCAGCGCCATAAATGAGAACCGGGATAATGAGTGTCTTATAGATGGTGATTTTAGATCCTCGGGAGAGGACTGTACATCTCAATTGCCTTCTAAGTCTAAAGAAGAAGCGATTTGCATGAGTTATTACGCGTTTGATTTAAGCGCTGGTGTAGTTGTCTGAGTTTATATCGGTGACTAGGTAGACAAAGTCCTTAACTACCTCTAAGTTATAGCTGTCCATGGTGACGTTTTGTCCAAGACGTCGTTGTTCAATATCCTTTTTTGATGACAGCATATACTTAGTCTTGCCTTCATTGACCACTAAACCCATCTTCTTCGCTTCCGTCGCAATCCTCAAATACGCTAAACTGACATCACGCTTTGATCATTTAATTATGTCAATCTCATCTGCGTATCCGAGTAATTGGATGGACCTTTGGAAGATTGTGCCTCTAGTGTTGACGATTGAGTTTTGCACAATTCTTTCCAGAACTATATTTAAGAATTCCCATTACAGTGCTTCGCCGTGTCTAAAACCTTTTTTGACATTATTAAATCTTTAAATTAAAGCGACTTGTTTCCATAAATCAATCCAAAAACAAGTACATTTGTTTTCTGTGCCTTGCGTTTGGATTGATTTTAAAAATGTCCTCCTCACATCAGTCTATAAAGAGAATCCGCCTATCAAGAATTTTATCGTTATCCAAACTTTAACAAATCCGGAAAAAACGATTGCCAAATACGTTCGTAGTGAAAAATCTCATGTAGTTTCGCATTACGAACGGATTTTGGGATGTGGTTGTTCGGAATTCGTCAAGTTTCCGATTACGATGGAAAAGGACTGAATAATTTAATAGTCTCGAGATAAATTTGTCTACAATTTTTTAACTTCGATTGAAAGTGAAATACATGACCTAGCTACATATTTATGTTTTATATGTTCAAATCCATTTGGTATTAAAAAGATTGGAAGAACGGCCAAATCAAATAGTTGTAAGTATTCCAATGAAAACCTTATAACCCATAAGAGACTTCCGTCTCGAGCTCCAATGTGCATACATACATACTTTTAAAATGTAAAATGTTTTGAATATTATTGAAATAATTCACAACTTGAATAACCTGAGCGTGTTTTAAAATGTCGTTATTTATTTATCTTGCCGTGGGCGTTATGGCTTTTTTTGAAGACGAAGATGTTGTTCAATCTTAAAAGGATAAGGCCCCATTTTGTATCTAATAATTATTTACAATTTGTAGTCTCAATCGGTTAAAACGACGGAACGCGCCCATCTCACTGTTTCCCTAAAAAACAACTTACGTCTTAGCCAAGACATCATTTATCTATGTTCCGAACTGCCCGTAACTCTATAAACAATTTTATAAAATACCAACTTGAAGTAACAACCCAGTTTCAATTTCTCGAAAAAGAAAAATAAACAAAAAAGGTTTTGTAAAAAAAATTTGTTTTTTTATTTTATTTTTACTCATTGCGCACTTGTCTCTTTTTTAAAATAAAAGTACACAACTTTATTATTAACGGGAATAAATCTACTTAGCATCCTTCTTGGTGTCAACCTTACCACCACGTATCCTACCGGTACGACGGGCAGCAATGAGACCGACCTTACGACCGGCAGATGTTCCTCGCTTAACGGTGGAAGCCTTACCAATATGTTGATGGTTACCACCTCCGTGGGGATGTTCAACGGGGTTCATGGCAACACCACGTACCTTAGGCCAGCTGTTCCTCTTCACCTTGTACTTGTGGTAGGCACGACCGGCCTTCAAGATAGGCTTGTCGATACGTCCACCACCGGCAACGATACCAACCATAGCACGGTTAGCTGATGGGACAACCTTCTTGGCGCCTGATGGCAGCTTGACACGGGTCTTCTTTGTGTCTGGGTTGTGGGCAATTACGGTAGCGTAGTTACCAGAGGTACGTGCCAAACGGCCACGGTCACCGGTCTTCTCTTCCAAGTTGCAGATGATGGTACCTTCAGGCATCTGGGACAGAGGCATAACATTTCCAATTTGGAGGGTGGCTTTGCGTCCGCAGTACACGAACTGGCCAGTGTGCATACCCTCGGGGGCGATGAACATCTCCTTGCGGACCTTGTAGCGGTAGGGATCACGGAAGTGAACAACTGCCAATGGAGCGCCACGACCTGGATCGTGAATGATTTCCTATTTGATAGAAGAGATCCGATTTGTAAAGAAGGCATTCCCATTTGAAATGAAGATAAGTTATGATTTACTCACTTTAACTACACCCCTGATGTAGCCATGACGTTCAGCGAAGTCCAAAGGCCTAAGCTTGGCGGCTCCCTTGCGTCTCTTAACGTGGGCCTTGAAGACGGACCCAGCTCCCTTACGTTGTGCACGAATAACGCGACCCATTATTGGCTTTAAATAGCTGTACAGATGGAAAAAAGAACAAAACACAAAATTAGAATCAGTTGTCACTCACAAAATTAAACCGCAACACAGGGTTAGGATAAATAAAATGATTTTCTGGGCGAGTTTTTAATGGAAAATAAAAAATATCAATTTTCACATGCAAAGGAATTATTAAGCATTATAATAGTATTTATTTTAAATATGGATGGATGAAATATTCATTAATTTTTTGAGATTATTTTTTAAACACAACACGTACCGAAAGCCTTTTGAAAAAGAAAAGAAAGAGAGGGTAGGAAAAACAAGAAAAATGCAAAATGTCAGATTTTTTGCAGTTGTACCAACCTATAGATAAGAAAAAATAAAGAAAGGTGGTTTTTGCCGGGGATGTTAAACTTCCGATTGTAAATAATGAATGCATTCAGAAAAAATAATGTAAGAACCTGCTTACATTCGGAACTTTTTAGAGAAAATTACAAAGAAAATAAAACATTGATTTTGAAACAAAAACCTTGAAAAGAAGTAAAACCACTAAGCTTGTTTTGAAAGAAACTTATAACACTGTGATCTATCACTTTAACCAAAGTTTTCAATAAAAGTTAAAGCAAATTAACAATTTTAAGGATACAAAACAAAATAAATATATTAAATTATTTAAACAAAACATAACTTATCTTATTTTTTTGTTGGGAGGGGTTAATTCTTACAAACATGTGGCCAAAAATTATATTTGTCTGTATATGGGATATTTTTGTTTGTTTTCAACATATGATTTTCAGGAAACTAATGCTTAAGCTTAGGTTAGGTTATAGTGGCTGTCCAAGATGGAAACGGACACACTTAGGCCAGTTTAATGGCCCATTGTGATACCACATGAATCTTGAGGCTTCCTCCTAAGCTCAATGGAACCAGTTAGAGTCCCTTACGAAACGTGAGAGGCTGATTATACTGATATGATTTAGATCGTCAAAGAAGAATTCTCCTAGGTAATTCTTGCGTTTTTGAGCTAGAGCAGGGCATGTGCAGAGAAGATGAAGAACCGTTTCCTCCTCTTCCTCGTCCATACAGCTTCTGCAAAAGTCATTTGAGAATACGCCTAGTCTCGTGGCGTGCTTTCCTATTAGACAGTGTCCGGTTATGACACCTATTATCGAGCACCTTGAACGTTTTAAATCCAGTGTTAACCAGATGTTTTTTGTGGCTTGACACGTGGTGATGTTGGTCCACCTGGTGCCTGCCCTCCTCGCAGCGTCTTGCATTAGTAGCAGTTTACAAGTAGCGATTGGTATGCCAGTACTTGCCAAACGTGGTAGGATGGGCTGCACTGTACCGTTCCTGGCGAGTTCATCTTAAGCTTAAGCTTGCTTTATGACATTTTGCACCGTCTTGTTGAAACGAAATGTTATCAACATTATATATAGTAAATATAAATCAGTCAGCACTCGATAGCACCCTAAATTTTTCATAACTGTAGCACCTTTCTCATTTCAAAAGAAATTAGGATGTAAAACGCTTTAAACTGTCAACTTTCATAAATGAAATGGAGATTCATTAATGACTGGAAATTTTCTTCACTTTAAAAATGCCAATTTTGCTTATTGACGAAGCCATTTAACACAATTCTTCAGACGAACTTTGTTAATAGATTTATTTTTTTTAAGTAAATTTCCACAATTTGGCGAAGTTATTCTGACCTTCAAATTAATTCATGATATATTACCAAACCTTAATGAACAGAAAGTTTGAAAGTTTCATAACATGCATCGAAATTTATAATGCAACTATGTATCGCTTCGTATGAATTAACTAAATACATCGTTTTTTCTGAGCATTGAACGAGATAAAGTTAAAGTATATAGAACTACTTTTGGGGGTATGAAGTTATTTTAAAAAATGCTACAAAAACGGTATGTGCATGTTTCAATTTTGTATTGATGTAGACATTCGAATCTATTACAGAATCCGATAGGAAGGCTGTGGAGGGCACCCAATGTCAATTTTGACTATCATATCAAAAATGGTTCCCAATTAATTCGCAACTCGCAACATTTGTCGCATTCTGCAAACGAAATGATCAAGAATCTAGGAAATAGCACTGTGTCAATTTAAAAAATAGTTTTTAGGATTTTGAAATTTCTGGGCTAGTGTTAAATCATGTCGCTATAAACAAACATATAAGTCATTGGCCTAAATCTATCATCCTTTAAACAAAGCAAAACATAGATTTGCCTATGAAACTGACTGATTCAAAAATGGAGTAAAATATCAACATTGCTTAGCTTTTACCATCATGAAAGTTAGCTCGTCTAAAATGGCATTTTCGTTTTTATTCATGTTTATCTACATATGCTATTTCAAAACAATATTGCACTTTTGTGACGCAAAACATAATCTTTGACGTTTATTCCCTGACATTTAACTAAGTCAATTACACAGCATTCAACTGGATGAATAAAAATGTCGATTATACAAACTTTAGAGTAAACTTACCATTTTACACAATTTATAAACTTGCATCGTTGCAAGGCCACCTGTTTAATGAAACATAAACAATTAAACACTTCTATAAAGGTATACCAAACATTTTTGCTTCTCAATTTTGGTTATTTGAAAAGTGTGTATTGGCAGCACTTTTAACATTGCATCCAGCTGATTTCTAAACAATTTACGAATTGAAGTTTAAGGACGGGGAAAAACAAAACAAGAAAAATACGATTATCTGCAAATGAGTAATTTCCTTTGTTTTCAGATTACCATTAAAGATTTTAATTTTATTTTGCTTTGTTAAAAATAAAACAACCGCCCATCACCATTCATCAAAACATTATCAAGTTTAACAAGTTGCATTAATTCTAAATACTCAAAATGTCTGCCGAACTTGACCAAGAATGGGAGGAATACAAAGTAATAAACAAATAAGTTTTTATTCCTTTTAAATATTTCATGTATAAAATACTATTTTAGATCAAATTTAACAAAGAATACAAAGACCAAGAGGAAGAGCAGCAACGCCGAAAGTTGTACATGGAAAACAAAGTCCGAATTGCGGAGCACAACAAACGTTTCGCTGCTGGAGAAGTGACTTTTTCAATGGGAATCAATGCGTTTGCTGATAAAGCGCCAGGAGAACATCCTTGCGGTGGTCGTTTTCCTCCGAAAACCCAATGAAAAGGACGCAATGAAGAAATCTCAAAACTTTTAATTAATTATGACAAAATAACTCTTTTCTATTCCAATCAAATTTTGTATACTGTCTTGTTGCATTTTAATTTAATGTCGTCTTATTAAATGTGTTTGTTATTATAAAAAGGTTGTTTTTATTCCTTTGCTGTATATACCTCCGTTTTATCAATATTTTCCAAAGGTCTTGAACTTGTTTGATTTGAATTGTTTAAGACAAAAAATACTTAACCCTTATTCCATATCAAGTTTATTTAGTCCAGTAAAATAAATGCTTTTTTCTCCTTTCCTGTAACTTCATTAATGTTAATACAATTACCATAGATGTCAAGCTTAAGCTACAGGTTTTTTCTCACATAATTTCTTATACGCTCAACCGTTTTAGAGATCTTTTCATCATCTTTTTTCAAAGACAAGATGGTTAGGATATGATTTAGAACCCCAGAAATAAAGTTTAATTTAAAAAGTTTGAGACAAAAATGTTAGAATATTCTATGCTTTACAATTTTGTTAAAGGAGTTAAATGCTGTAGGCTCGAAGATCATTTGTGATTTCGTGATTTGGTAGTCTATAACTTATGACGCAGCCATGAGAAATTAAATAAATGTTTGGACAATGTTAGGGACACCAAACAGAAGGTAAAAATAAAAATGTACAGTTCACTACCTTGACTATATTTTTACTGTGCTTATTTGTTCTAATAGACAATTTTTCCTTTTGAGATATCCTGGTCATTGGAAATAATTTGTATTTGTTATTTATTACAATAAATAATAAAACTTATTAGTTCACACTTCTGAATATAACTTCGATTTCCAAGCCGTTCATTTTGAGTCGAATGTCCAACTTACTTTTCAATCCAAAAAATAAACGTATTTGTGCGAAAACGGTATTTAATAGAAAAAGGCAAAATGATTTGAAAGGATGTTTTTCTTTTTGTAACGAATCTTTCGTCTAAAAAGTTTATCAATTCAAGTTTTTTAAAAAAATGTAAAAATTGAAATACGGCTTAATCGAAGCGAGGAATTGAAATCAGCATTTCAAATTAACTCCTAAACGTACTTTTCAAAACCATGATAAAATTAAATTCAAGGTTTCTTAAAGCTTTAAATAAAGTCAAATGAAGGCTTTATGAGCTTAAAGGAAGTTAGTAAGATACTAAAATATTTAAACTGTATCTAGAATACCACAAGGCAGGCACCAGGTGGAGAAACATCACCACGTTTCAAGTCACAAAAAATATCTTTCCAACACTGGATTTAAAACGTTCAAGGTGTCTGCTAGCTCAAAGCAGATCACATATAAGCTCGATACTAGGTGTTATAACCGGACACTGTCCAATAGGAAAGCACGCCACGAGACTAGGAACATTCTCAAATGACCTTTGCAGAAGCTGTATAGACGAGGAAGTGTAGGAAACAGTTCTTCATCTTTTCTGTTCATGCCCTCCTCTGGCTTGAAAACGCAAGAATAACCTAGGAGAATTCTTCTTTAACGATCTAAATCATATCAGTCAACCATAATCAGCCTTTCACGTTTCGTAAGGGAATCAAACTGGTTCCATTAAGCTTAGGAGGAAGCCTTACGATTCAAGATTAAGTGTGTCCGTTTCCATCTTGGACAGCAACTATAACCTAACCTAACCAGAATACAATAACCAACTTAACTTAATAACTATTCTGTGCTCTATCTTAGCCTTAAAAACATCGTTTTTGAAAGTTTTTAACATTTTCAAAGACGTATATTGTCAGAGCCTGGGGACTGATTATGGGATTCGTGGCAATTCGTTTTGCTAGCGATTTTACCATTTTCCAATTATTGCTATCGGTTTCGTCTTCTTCGTTTTGAATTCGACCAATTAACGAATTCGAAATGTCATGTTTGTTGGCGAGTTGAAATCAGACAGCTTTTTTTTGCGGGTTCACAGGCGAAAGTGTTTATTTTTCACTGTTCGATTTCGTGGATTCTTTCTTGATTGTAATAATATAAAAACGTGAGTTAGCTTAGTTATAATTTTCTTGTACTTTATCCAAAATTCATAATAAAATATAAAATTTTAAAATTCATTAATTCTTCTGTAATCTTTAGGGTTCCTGGGTTTCCTCAAATTCCTCCCTTTCAAAATAAATATACACCATAATTGATTATATTTTTAAAATGTAATATTGAATAAATCACTGTAATCAAAACAAAAAAAAATTTGTGGAAAGCTGTCAAACCAAAAGTGTAAAATCAATGGAATATAGGAGGAACTACTTTCGCTTCGCCGCGAATTCCCGACGCGAGTCGAATTTGAAAGGTCGAATTAAAAACGATCCACCGTGAACCTCATAATCAGGGGCCGAATTCGAAAAATTGGTACTATGTATCTATTTGACTACTTTCGAACGAACGAGAATCGAATAGTTCTATTAGTGCCAACTGTATTCTTATGAACTTGCGAATAAACGAGGAACTACGTGACTCCAAAGTAGAATTCAAAACAAGGCAAAATCGAAAATAATCGTTCTACAACAAATGTGTTTGCGAGCGCAGTTTTTTTTGTCAGGGTGTAAGTAAAATGTTTAATATGATGATGGTATTTATTATAAAGGGCGGTATTATCACTCGCGAGTCACCTTAAAAAAATAAGCGAATGTGAAGTTAAGGTTCCTGAAACTGGATACTACCATCTATTTAAGAAAATAAGAGAAAATACTGCAGCTGAGAGACCAACTATACATCCCCGAAAAAAGCAGTGCTCTCATTAAACAACCAAGGCTTGGGCAATATCATATATTTTTTAACTTAAGGAATTAGGAAAATCAAAATCGAGCAGAATCAAAGAGGACAGATTTGTGTTCCCTTAAAATAAATAAATTAGGTGGCTCAACATTCCGTTGGGAACTAGGGACTAGTGACTTACAACACTCAACCATTCCTGTGTGCGAGTACTGTTGCCAGGGATGGAGGGACCTACAGTTGTAAGCCGAATCCGAACGGCTAAATTGAGAAAGCACTTTTCATGACAAGCATTACTCTTGGAGAATTTGTCAATTCCTCGCAAGAGGCAGTACCCGTGAAAAAAAACTTTAGGTGGCACAGGCAGGGAACGAACCCAAAACCAACGCACTGGGTTTCGGAATTAGGAAAATCAAAATGGAGCAAAATCAAAGCTTTCAAAAAGCCAACAAACAAAAAATCTAACAATTTTCAAATACAATGTTTAAGTGCTATGATTTTATTTGGAAAAGAAAACTGTTTACAACATAGTTTTTTTTAATATTATCATGTATAATTATTATTATTATTTTATCATTAAATTGCCCTAAAAAAAACTGGATGTTACTTTTTACATCCCTTTGAAGCTTGTTGCCTGGTTTCCCAAAACGTTTCCATTAACATATCAGCTTGTTTTAGCAACCTTAAAAAAATAACAACAAAAATTTAAGCAACTAAACTATAAATGAAAACAAAAGTGAAACAATCTACGGAAAATCGAAAACAAAAAAACAAAAAAAAAATATATTTTTGACTCAAATTAATTTAAAATAATACACAAAAAACTAACGTCAATATTAAAAATTAAAATAAATCTAAAAATAAATTAAAAACAATATAATAATTTCATTTTTAAAAATGAGGAATAAGTGCAAATAGAAATAGAAAGTTTTTTTGAGGTAAAATTCTTAATGTTAAAACGAAATAATGAAAAACTTGACACACGCCTTTTAAAATAAGTTTGTTATAAGACAAGATTTGAAGAAATTAATAATTTAGTTTCGTTACCGTTTTAAACAAAATAAATTAAATAAAACAAAAAATACGTGACAATCGTTAACATTTTAAATTTAACCATGGCCTAAAAGACGATAGAAATTCACATGGGTGCTTGTTTAGGTTTTTAATTTCAATTTTGTTCTGATTTGTTGTTTTAAAGGCTCATTTATATTAATAAGGAATAAAAGGGTGTCTCTTACACAAAGCAGCGAAAAACAAACAAATGTGTAGTGTGTGGATATTTACATGCTGCTTTCACAATCTACGTAGATTTAATTTGTTTTGTGCCCTATTCCAATAAATGTATGTATAAAATAAAGAAACTTTTAGAACTTAATTTTTACAATGATAATGATTAAAAATGTACCCAATATATAAACAAGAGAAAAGAAAGGACTTATCTGGTTCTGAAATAAACAGAGCATGAAGAGCTTTCCAACTGCCCATTCCGTATACGTCAGTTAATAAATGTTAAGAGCTTGTACTTTTTATGGAAACATTTGGATCACTAGCATAGCTGATAAAAGAAACCAAGTTGGGACCGACGAGATCCGACAATTTCTTAACCAAAGTTTAATAAATTTTTGTATGTAAATTAAATTTAAAAAAATTAATAAGCTCCATATGAAAGCCAATAAATATGTGAAACAAAATAAAGATAAACTTTTTTTTTCCTATTTAAAAAACATTTATTACTTTTTAAATATATTCAATAAAAATAATAATAATAAAAAAATAATAATAATAAATTGTATTCCATAAAAAAGATGCAAACATTTTAAAAGATTATTTAAAAAAAAGACTGTTTTTTTATACTATTCATTTATATATTCAAAAAAAGCGTTTGATATTATTTCTTAATTTTTCATTTGTTGTTGTTCTAATATTACTTGCGTTTTATACACACACGATGATAAAAATTGTGGTTTTTCTTTCTATTTTCTTTTGTTTTTTTTTCTCTTGCACTCTCACTTTTAATATATATATATTTTTTTAAATTTTATATATATTTTATTTTTATTTTTTTTAATAATAAGTAATCATAATTATAAGAATATTTTTTTGTTTTGTTGTTGTTTTTTTTTGTTTTTAATAAAAAAATGCGTTTAATAATATAAATTAGTTTTATAACTTTGTTGTTGTTGCTTTTTGTGTTTACTTCTATACGTTTTTTTCTTGTTTAATTGTTTCTTTTGCTCTTTATTTGTAGTGTTTTTTTTTTTAATTTCTTTTCATTTTTAAATTGAATATGGTGTGTTTTTTTTCTTTTCTTTTTTTTGTTTTGTTTTTCGATTTTCTTTAGACTTAGCTTATCTACCAGTTAGCCATACCAGGCTTATTGAGTGTCATAAAGTATATTTGACACGACGAAGCACCTTTGGCACTGCTGAAGAACACCTTGTCATTCCTTTCGCAGAGGAATTTCAAGCGTTGAGCTTTTTTGTGCATAAACACACCGTCCAAATGACCGGTCTCAACTGAACGAATCTAGAGTTTTAAGGAAATATTTTTTTTTAAATTATTATTTTTTATTAATATAATTTGTTTAACTTACTTCAATTGCTTTATTGCCCCAGCCCATAATTTGACCTGTACCGATGTAGGCTACTGATGTTGGCATCTCGCCCCACTAGTTTAATAGAAAAAAAAATCAAATTTTGAATGTACACCGGTTTAAATAATATAAAATGAATTTTTAATATAATGAATTACGAAATATGATAGATTTGCGATTAGATAATAATATATGTATGTATATGAAGTTGATAAAATATTTCGACCACTTTCCAAAAAGATACCTATAGTACACTACGGCAGATCTTGGAAAAAAACCCAGGAGCTTCAAATCGATACCCACCATCTCTTTATCGATTTTAAAGCCGCGTATGACAGCATCTATAGGGAAGAGCTCTACCGAGCAATGTCTAGTTTTGGCATCCCTGTCAAACTTATCCGTTTGTGCAGAATGACGATGGAGAATGCACGCTGCTCTATCAAGGTCGGAAAAGATCTTACCGATGCATTTGATGTCAAAAAAGATTTTAGACAAGGCGATGCACTGTCATGCGACTTCTTCAACATCGTTCTGGAAAGAATTGTGCAAAACTCAACCGTCAACACTAGAGGCACAATCTTCCAAAGATCCATCCAATTACTCGAATACGCAGATGATATTGACATAATTGGAAGATCAAAGCGTGATGTCAGTGGAGCGTTTTTGAGCATTGCGACGGAAACGAAGAAGATGGGTTAAGTGGTCAATGAGGGCAAGACCAAGTATATGCTGTCATCAAAAAAGGACACTGAACGACGACGTCTTGGACAAAACGTCACCATGGACAGCTATAACTTTGAGGTAGTTAAGGACTTTGTCTACCTAGGCACCGCTATTAATGCAGACAACGACACCAGCGCTGAAATCAAACAAAGAATAACTCTTGCAAATCGTTGCTTCTTTGGACTTAGAAAGCAATTGAGAAGTAAAGTCCTTTCTCGAGCATGTAAAATCACCATCTATAAGACACTCATCATCCCGGTTCTCATTTATGGCACTGAGGCCTGGACCCTGTCAAAGAAAGATGAGAGCGTCTTAGGATGCTTCGAGAGAAAAATTCTTCGGGTGATTTTTGGTCCCGTACGCATAGATGGAGTATGGAGGAGAAGATATAACGACGAACTGTACGGGCTGTACAGCGACACTGATCTAGTTAGCAGAATTAAAGTCCAACGGCTTAGATGGCTAGGTCATGTAGAGCGGATGGACATCAACGCTCCAGCCCGGAAGGTCTTCGAATCCAATCCCGAGGGACGGCGCAGTAGAGGAAGACCGCGAGCTCAACCAACTTGGCGTGCGAAACTGGAGACAGCTAGCTAGGGACCGAGCTGGCTGGAGACGCTTGTTAAGTAAGTAACCTATAGTGCTGCACTTAATTATTGGCACAGCAAGCTATTTAAGCTTTGATTTAACATTTTGAGCCTTGGAAACACGCTTTTTCTTTGTCTAGTATATGTATGTATTTATTATCAAACATAGTTTGATTAAAATAAGTTTTTCAGGTTTAAAGAAAAAGGAATTATGGACAAGAAAGTTTATATCAACATTTTGAAAGAAAACCTGAAAAAAGTGCTGAAAAATTAAACTTAACAGGCGCGTTCACTTTTCAGCACGACAATGACCCGAAACATACGGCTCACGACGTGCGTATGTGGTTGGCAAATAACATTGCACATATGCTTCCACACCCACCACAATTCCCGGATATCAATCCAATTGAGCATTTATGGGAATAGTTGGATAGGCGCGTAAAAAAGCGTTTGATATCTAATAAAGCTCAACTGAAACTAGTATTGATAAAGGAATGGCAAAACATTGGAGAAGAAACGACACAAAAATTTGGTGCATTCTATGCCAATGCGCTTGGATGCTGTTATAAAGCAAAAGGGCCTCTTTACTAAGTACAAATACTAACTTATGCTTATTTACATTACTCTGTTTAAAGATTTAATATATGGTTCCAATATTTTTGTGCTGGGAGAATTAGATGTTTTGTTATTCATTTTTTTTTCTTTAAATCTGGACCACTCATTTTAAATTAAACCGACTGCTTTTAATAGTATATATATGCATATACCAAACCAATACAAATTTTAAAAATATCTTGTTTCCAAGGCTTAAAATATTGCTTCAAAGTTAAAAAAGCGTGCTGTGACAATAATTAAGTGCGGCACTGTACGTTCACTTTAGGTTTGTAATACAAACCCCGAAAAAAAATCATTGCTCAAGTCGTACTTTTTGGAAATTCGGTAGTTTTTTCTACGAACAGTAGAAAAAATAAAATGTGAAGGAGTTCAAATGTTTTTTAAAAGTAATTATGAATAAAATGCAGTTCGAAAGGTTTTTTGAAATAAGTTGAAAAACCTGAAATTGCCCAAAAATTTTTGGAAATCTCTACAAAGCAAGTGAATTCCTTTTTCGTAAGAAGTAACAACGAAGGTAAATATTAGTTTTGATCCAACTCCTAAGGTCCCTCTAGTTGGAGAAAAGTAAACTAAGGCCGACTTTGTCAGTCGTCAAAGTTGAACATAACTTGATGATTTTTATAATCAATTCGTGATTTTGTTTTTATTTACTCAATGTTGACGTTTTGAACGGTTTTTTTTTTCAACTTTAGAATTAGTCAACTGAAGATTGGTAATTGGTATTGATTTTTTTAAAAATATTTATTTTGATGTAGAGTTTTTTTTAAACTTAATTTTATTTTCATAAAAGTTGGAAAATGAGTGCTTCCCAAAACGATCATTTCGTTGCATAACAATTTTAAGACGAAGTAAAAAATCAATTGTATGCATTTTTAATTGTAAATAATACTGTGTGTTTTCAACAAATTCTTGTGCGGCGCGGTGTAAGCCACTTTTAAGGACAGTAAGCGCCACCCTTAATTTTTAATAAGTCTGTTTGAAAGTCTTTCGCGTAGTTGAACTGCATATTGTCTATAATATTACTATTATATTATCCTCAATCAAAAAATTAAACCCTGTTTAACAGACATTTAGTTATAAAATTGACAGTTTCTACTTCATTTTCAAGTAGGGAAGTTTTTAGATTATCAAGTAGGGAAGCTAAGAAACAAATTAGTGAATAAAAAGAATTTTTAACTTGCGTGCAAACTTTAGAGTTGTATTAAACTCCAAAGTTGATGAACTTGAAAGGGCCCTAAATAGTTCAGATCTCACTTTTCTATTGCAAAGCAAGTGAAAAATTATTGAGAAAAGAAAGCATGCAATACTACAGGTGGTGGACCGTAAACTGGGGCCCTACTCTGTAATGCGTTTCGAAAGCAAATATTTTCGAAAACCAATATTTTGTACAATCTATTTCTAATGCGGATTAGAAAAAAACGTACGGAATGAAAATGCGTTTCCGAATTTTATTAGCGTTCGAAAACGAAAATTTTCTTTCTACACGTAGAGAGGTAACGAATTGAATTGTGTAAAATAGATAAAATCTAAGTAAAGTAATAGTAATTTTATTCAAAATTAAGCAAATAAATTCCATTACAGGAAATCATCAGCGAAAAATGTGCATATCAAACAAAAGCAATTTGAAATTATGGCAGAATTCGTATGACTTGAAAGAAAAAAGTATACCTTGGCAAAAGACAAATTTCAACACAAAAAACGAAATGACTATGAAAAAAATCAGCTTGAACTTTCTAAGCTTGATTTAAAAATAGAGATGTGGCAATTGCAAAGCAGTGAAGTGTAAAAAAAAGTCATTACGAGTCATTAATTCTCAAGTGATAATAATGACTGAATTTTAATTTAAATTTTTTCCTCGTCTTCTTGTGATTTGTTTTGATTTTTGTTTTGCATTTTTCTTTGACAAATCTCATTAGAAATACTTCGAGACTCGGCAAATCTATTCGATAAATAGAAAAAGTACTAGATGATGGTTTTATTCCATTCGAACATTTTACAGAGTACGAATTCATAAAGGAATCGAATATCAGATTCGAATCGGAGTGGATGTGCATTCCTTTAGCAACCACGAAGAAGGTGTTATAAGACTGACTGGCCTTGAAACTTGAACAGAGGAATAAAAGACACAATTTCATTTGGATTCACAAATTCTTTCGAGTCTTTAGAATCCCATGAACATTCTGAAAGGGAGCAACTCGCCAAAGCGATGTTTCGATGCCATCAAACGTTCGTCGATAGTGTGATAACAGTTCCACTGCTGCGTCTTCTAACACTTTGCTTCAGTCAAATGATTTCTCAAGTCCTTTTAAAAATGAAATAAAGATGCAACAAGAATCCTATCTCAAATCATCAATGCCTCCCATCAAATCTGACTCTGCATTTTTAGTGTTAGTCCTCACGTATTCTCTTCATTTAATGGTATTCATTTTTAACAAAAAAAAAAAAACAAATTGAAACTAAACCAAAAGATGAACAACGACCTCCAAAATTAAGATTTCTGTGTAGTGATGCTTTTTTGATTTCATTAGATGCTTATAGTTATAATGTAGTTTTGTCCGTGTTCGTTGCGTTAAAAAATGTTCGTGGTCTTGATACCAGAGACTTTGTGATAGGCGTGTTAAAAATGCGTTCCTACCAATTATAACAATTATTAAGAAGGTTAAGCTAAGGTACTGCCAATTGTATCCTTTATTGTTTTCATGATCCAGCAGTAAACTTTTGATCTGTCCTTGACGTTTATGAAGCTTATAAAATAAAAACTTTGTCCATCAATTAATTGAATGAATCTTTTAAGTGAACGATCAATGTTGTCAAAAAAATGTCGACTAACTTTTTTCTTGAAATGTATGTAATTTTGTGGGGAGGGGGGGATGAAAAGATTTGACAAATAAAATTACCTGCAAAACAATGTTCTTCGATACACGACCAACAGTATTCACATAAACTCCTTCATTATCATAGCAAAGAAGTAATTGCATTCCATTCGAATTTGGAAGCGCTACAATACAATGCGGTATGATTGCACCCTGAGTCTGTAAAAAAAAAAAACAAAAAGTTTTAGAAAAACAATTCAAATTAAAAAAACGGTTTACTTATCCGAAACTTAAATATTTGAGATAAATTACCAAATTATTCATTTTCATTAAAACTAGTCTTGGGACAAAATTTGTTTTAAATCGTTTCCGAGTGTTAAGCTTATTGATTTTTGATTTAATGTTAATGAAATTATTATTGTTAAACACTATTTTCATTGTTTACATTTAAATACAATTTTTGAAAAAAAAACATTAAACTCAAAAGCTTTTTTAAACTGCTTTTCCGTTAAACAATTTTGTAACAAACTCAATAATATTGGCGTGAAAAAATATTTTGTAATGTTTCTAAACTTGATAGTTTTCCTGAAGGTTTCGTTTCAGCTATTAGACCTTGTAAACCAGTTTACTTACATGTTTAGGAAGATAGATATCATAAACTTCAGCAGAGTCCAGATCGACAGCATGGAAACCTTCGGCTGAGCCGTAAATAACTTTCAATCTGGATTGATCTTCTATTGTTAGATCCACTAGCAGAGGACGATGTTCAAGTTCACCAAAGTTCTAGAGAGAAAATAAAATAAACAAATTATCAGAAATGAAATAAATAATAAGACTAAGAAAAACTTACTTTAAATGCCATGAACTTATGGTAAGGCTTTGGCGCCCAAGCATAAATTTCAATCGAGTCTTTTAAAGCAATCACTAGGAACTTAATCCTTTCGTATTTAACTATTTTGAAATGTACAGCACCTTGAAGATCTCCGACATTAATCCAACCATTGCGTCGTTCTACTTGCTGCAAAATTTCAGAAGTAGTTAGAAATAAGAATATCGAGCAAAAATATTATCGCCTCATTTTGAATAGCGAATCGAAAGTTTGACTTAAGCAAACATTTTTAAATCACTTGTTTCGCGACACATCTTTCTGAGCATTACAACTCAGATTTCTCAAATGTTTGATATGCTATTCAAAATAGGTATTAGGTACCAATAAGATTCGAGTATACTTACATCTGAGAGACCATCGGTTCTAAGGATTTTTGACTTTAACCAAGAAAGATAATACACACGTACACGATTCTTTTTTCCAGATATTGTAACTAAGATATTCTGTCCTTCGAGCACTTCCATCTGTTGGAATCGGCGACGAGAGATCAATTGATAGACCTTTTGATAAAGAGATTCGAGGAATATTAATGAGCACTTAGTTTGTGTGTTGTTATACAAGCAAACATACCTTTCCTTGTCCCGATCGATCGAGCAACATTAAACCATTCTCGGTTCCTATCAGTAAATTGACACCCCACAATGCAGCACACAAAATTTCCGAATTGAAACGCTTCTTATATTTACGAATTTCAGGAGTGTCACTTGAGGCGTCATGCGACGTTGGTGTCACATTCACATTCACGTGACTTTCCCGACGGGACGGTCCTGAACCGCCGGCACCAAATCCGAAAGTGAGGAAGCTCCTTTGTTTCTGTTGGAGAGCATAGGCATGGGGCGGAAGTGAAGGTGGTGTTATTGATTTATTATTATTATTAATACTACTACTCGATCTAGTTTTTGTGATCGAATGATTTGGACTATTTTGTCGTGACGACGACGAAATAGTCGATTGTGGCGAACTATTCGACGCAATAAACGACTTGGAAGGTGTGGAATGGACTGATGAGCTAACGGCCGCTCGATACTAGAAAAATGTTTAAAAATGAGATTATTATAATACTTAAAAAAAAAGAAACAATAATGATATTCATTTGCAGTTCAAGCTCAAATGAAGGTTAAATATATTGAAAGTGCTTTTTTTTAAATATTAACTTAAGTTTATTTTTTGATTAAATGCATATTTGTTTTTTATTTGCTATTAAAGGTATACTTTTGATAGAATGCAAATTCTAGGTGAATTTTTTCATGCAAAAAGTTTTTCTTTGTTATTTTCTTTAGAGAACAGAAAAGTTAATGTTTGAATTAAATCAAAAAATAAAATAAATTATTGTTAGTTGGATGTTAAAACAAAAGTACCGATGATACTACTCAATTAAATGAAAATATTATACATACAAAATAAATAAAATTCTTTTAAAAATACAAAACATATAATAAATATTGTGTGATTAGTCTTTCCCAGACGCCATGGTTGTTAAAAGAATGAAACAATAATAATTAATAAAATAAAATTATTCTTAAAGAACGATTTATTTATTTAGCTGAATGATAAATGTGAAAATTGTTCTATTTTTAACAAAAAGCTTTGATTTTAAGTAATAATATGATGCGAAGTATGTTTAGCGAATGTCATTTTGCAGTTTTTATAAAAAAAACTAAGACTAGTAGGGCAGTGCTCGTGGAGAACTTACAGCCATTCAGGGCATATGTTTTACGCAGGAATAGAGATAAACTTCAAGGCTAGTTTAAGGTATCTGCCAGAAAAGCTAACGCACTTAGACCAATAGTTGGCTCTTTCTGTACCACATGGATCTAAAGATCTACCTTCATATTAAAACCAATTGGTGTTAGATATGAAGCGTTTGAAAAATTTAATGTCGGAATTAGTAGTAGAAGTCTCTTGAGTGGAGTATTCGTCTTTGTGATAGGACAGGACATGCAAAAAAATGATACACTTTCCTTTTTCTTCTTCGTCTATGCAGCTTCTGCAAAAATCTTTTTCAGGAGCTCCAAGTCTAAAAGCATACCAACCTATTGGACAATGTCCTGCAAGAAAAACTGTAACGGAGCTAATGTGCAACCTAACAACAGAGAATTGCTTTGAGCGTTTAGAATCAAGCATCGGACGACAAGTGGGGCTAAAAGTCCATCAGTGGAATGTGCATTATGCTTAAGCAAAAACTTACAAGTAGTTAAGGGTAAACCGATGATAGATTGGCTAACCAACAAAGGTACTCTTGAAGAATTTGTCAAAAACTTTCAGAAAATGTATTGCCACGAGCTGATACAGGTTAAATTTAGTATCTTTCACGATACCTATAATTTTGGAGACCACAGATTCTTGAACATCGGAGAGTTTTGACTGTTTTAAACTATAAAAAACAATTAAATGAGATTCCTATCGTATACTCGCTTTAGACTCGACAAGTCAATTTGAACATTAGGAGGTATTTCAATTTCCTAGTGATTAAAAATTCAATAGATTCGAGTCACCTAAATCATAATATGAATCGGTTGAAGTATTTGAGTTCTTTTAAATCTACTCAGCCAAATGGCTTGTCGCATATGGAGTCAATTTGACACGTGTAGCTTTACTCTTGGAAAATTAGGAGGTGTTTAAATTTCCTAGGGATTGAAAATCTAATAGATTCGAGTCACCTAACGTTAACGTTAGGTTAACGTATTTGGATTTTGTAAAATCTATTTAGCCAAATTGGCTTAAAGTTGGTCTGGTTCGAAATTAAATGGCTTGTCGGAAATGGACGACTTTAAAAACGTAAAAAAAAACAACAGTCCGTAGTAACCATATTTTTCAGTCTCACACACCGTTCAGAAGAAAAGTGCTTGACTGTAGAGAGGTGGTTCTACCCCCTTTTTTAAAAATCATAAACTTATCACTAACTACACCTGTATTCCCTGAAAGTTGGAAAAATTCGGATGTTATACCTGTAGAAAAAGTAAAGAATGCAAAGAACCCAGAACAGTGGAGGCCGATAAAAATGCTGCCTACATATAAAAAAATATTGGAAGTGGTAGTTTGCAATCAACTTTCGTGTTTTGTAGAGGATGAAAAACTGCTTTGCGTCAAACAATCTGGATTTAAGCATGGTCACTCTTGTGAGACTTCAATGAGTTGGATCATACACGAATGAAAAAAAGATGTGGATAAAGGAAACAGTATTTTGGCAATTTTGTTGGATCTTCAACGGGCATTCGAGACTATAGACAGAACAATTTTAGTGGATAAACTGTACAGATATGGAATCAGGAAAAATGAACAAGATCTGTCTGTTTGCGGATGATACGCTTATATATGTCAGTGGCAAGGACGTTCCTACTCTGGAAACACTACTTCAAAGAGATTTGGATTCAATATACCTATGGTTGTGCAAAAACATATTGAAACTAAATACAACAAAAACGAAATGTATGTGCGCAAATAGTAACGATTTTAATAAATGGTGATTTCATTGAGTGTGTTTCGGAAATAAAATATCTAGGTGTTTACATTGACAATAAATTAAAATTTAACTTCCATTTAAACAAACTCTGTGATAAAATATCAAAAAAGTTGGGTTTTCTAAGAAGAATCAGAGATTGCATTTCCATGAGTTGTGCTCTGACAATTTATAATACAACTATATTTCCTCATTTTAATTATTGCTCTTCCATTATTTATAGCTTAAATTTATTTAAATAAAAAATCAACTTCTTATTAAAGACTAATATTTTGTAAGCAATTGTACAAATAGAATTAAGAGTTTTCAAGACTAATAAAAACAATAAATAAAAAAAAAGTCAGTAGAAAACGATGCAAATCAGTCAATTCCACAGTTTTCTTAAGAATTTCGGGTAAGGATCCTGGTTTACACCCATACAAAGTTAAGCGGACTCAAAAATTGATACTGATGGAAAATTTAAAGCGACTTTCTCTCTCCGATTGGGCTCTAGAGAAAATGTTTTAAGATGATGAAGCTTATTTTCGACTCAAGGGATTCGTCAATAATCAAAATTTGCGTTAGTAGTGGGGTAAAAATCTTCATTTTGCTTCATGAATCAACACTTCAAAAAATAACTATTTGGTTGAATTTGAATGCCGGCGGCGGCGTTATGGGCCACATTTTTTCGTCGACGATAGCGATCTTTATGTTACTGTCATAATGGGCGCCATGATTACCCATTATTTTTGTACAGAATTGGAAGATATGGACTTGAGAAGACTTGTGGTTTCAACTGGATGGTACCACTGGAACGTGACTTAACGCCTCTAGAACTGCCATATGAACGAAGTCGAGTTACAATCATAAATGTACTTCAATTGCGCTTCAAGCTTATGCTACATGTTTTGAAATATCTCAAATGATTTGCGGTTTAACAAAAGTTGTCGAATCATTATGTGTGTTTATCTTTAAATTTTTAAAAAGTAATATTTCAAAAACCTGACAATTGAATTGAATTAAGGGCATCAAAACCCATTGAACATAACAAATACAATTCTGGTGCGTTTCAAAAAATGGAAATATGTAAAATGTATAAATGTGAACAAAATTGTTGTTAGTCAAACTTTCTATGATTTCGGTTTTCTAAAATTTTTAGTGAATATGATATTATATTAAACAAAACTAAGAATGAAACTAAATTAAATGATAAAACAATGTCAATACTTTTAGTGCATATTTTCCTTTTTGTAACCTAATCTAATTAATTTCCTCAAAAACAAACATTTCGTACACCCAAAAAATGAATTAAAAACAATCCCTGATGGTTGCACATGCTAAACATACTCATCATTTTATGAAATAAATAAGAACAAAATGTATCAGTGTTCCTTCAAAATAAAGGTTAACACAATTTAAAATTAATTTCGTTAACAAAAAAATATATTATATAAGAACAAATAAAATGTTTTTAATAAAAGATAAACAATTCCTATACTTTTCTTTTCTACTGCATTTTTGTTTTTAAATATAGTAGGTATAGAAAATAAACAATATGAGGCTCCATCCATTAAAATTAACAATAAATAAACAAGAAATTAATTTTTTTAAATATATGTATACAAAAAAAAAACAAGAAAATTAATGCAGCAACAATTAATATAAATATATACGAGTATAACAAAAAATCATACGACAGAAAACTCTTTAATTTTTTTTTTTAAATCTATACGAGTATAAATCCATTTAATGAAATATTGTAACAACATATTATTGAACAAAAAAATCAATTACTTATAATTTGTTTTGCTTGTTAATTTAATAAATTTTTAGTGAGAAAAAAAAAATAGAATTTTTATTTTCTATACAAAAGAAATAGAAACAAACAAAAATAATACAAACAATATCAATGGAAGTTGCTTGTTGATGTTTGTTTGAACATTTTGTAGTATTTTTTTAAAATTTTTATTTTTATTGTTGTTGTTGTTTTGTTGTTGATTTGGCAGAAATACTTACTATTTTTTGAATTTTTTTCATTTATTGAGAATTTTTTAGTGGATTCGATGATGTGGCCATCAGCTCAAACGTCGCGGAAAGACAAAACACAATGAAGAATAAAATTCGTTATAAAAAAATATTTGTTTTTTGGTTTGTTTTTGTTTTTTAAAAAATTCTTTAACAAATCAATTTTTAGTCAAAAATAAGGTTTAGTTATGGTATCTAAATAAAATCTCATTCACTTTTGCTTTCCAAGTACATTCATCGGGGTAAGAATAATAAATAAATTATTTTAACAAAAAAAAATAATAAAACTATGTATTATAATAAACATATGCACGAAATGCTTTTTACTCCTTTTCAATATTATTATACTTTTTATATTTGTTCTACTTTTGTTTACAAAAATAAAATTAATAAATTATTTGATCGCCTAAGATAAATAAATATGATGAGATAATTAAAGGTAGAAATGCTCTACATGAAAAATTTAATGTCCAAACCAAATGATTAGTCACACAACAACACTTTCATTGGTTTAAAATAATAATAAAAAACAAACGGATTAATTTTTTTTAAATTATATCAAAGTTTTTATGCTAAGTTTTTCTCTTTTTGTACTTTTTTAAAAATTATTTTGAATGATGGTACTATGGTAAAGCTCACATATATTTTTAAAAAATAAAAAAATAATAATTAAATAACATCGATCATTGTTATATTTACCGGATAAACGGAAGAACAAATTAAAATAAATAATAACAAAAAAAAACAACACTATTTTTAAATACAAAGCAAAATAAGAAACGATAGACTTACCTCTTCACTGGAGGATTTATCATGGCGTGGTGGTGTTGCTGGCGATGCTTGACTAAGTAAGTCTGGCAAAACGCTACTCGTTCGAGTTCCAGGAGTACCCAAGCCACTACTCTCTCCGCTTCGGTTCTAATATTTTTTTAAATTTTACAAAATGAATAAATAAATAAATTTTGTTGTTTTAGATTTCAGTACAAATTCATTTAGGAAAAAATAAGTCGCAAAACACCAAAAACATGATGTGAATTTGAAATTTGATTTAAAAATGATTTTTCTTTTACGACTCGATCTTTGAAGTCGTTTGAATGCCAATAAGGAAATTAGTTTTAATTTTTAATATTTTAAATTGTTGTTGAAAATGATGCGAATTTTTATTTTTAAACAATAAACTTAAAATTGTTTTTTTTTTTTTGTATTGATGTTTAATTGATGAAATTGGACACAAACATGTTTGAGTAAATTTTAATAAGATTATCTTGTTATAACCAAAACCCTATTTTTAAAGCTGATATTGTATAACTTTACAACACTGGTAGGAGAAAAGTTCTAATTTACTTCCATTCCTCATTGTTTGAGTTTTTAAAAGTTTTTACTTTTTAAATAAATAAATAAATATATGCAAATATATTTGATTGACGGCAAATCTAGTTTTTAAACGTCTTCGAGTTTTTAGTTGTTCAGAAATTTGAATTAAATGCCGATAAAGTTATTATGATCAAATTCTATTTTCATTTAATTGAGATTTGATATCTAAATCAAATTTTTGAAAAAATTAAACTCGACATCTCTTTAAATCTAGTTTTTACGTAAAACGAGTTTTGGAGGAACTTCCAAATATGTATGTAAGTTAGAGAACTTATGTAGTTCTTTCTTATTTAAACATTTTATAAACTTTTAGATTCTTCTGTTTCCTTCTTTTATTTATAACACTGGATTAATATTTCTCTCCTTTTTAGGTTTCTATCTTGGCTTGTTGATCCGAAGGTATACAATTATTCTTAAATTAAACCAATCAAAGCTTTTTTAAAATTTTGAATCCCAAACCAAATTCTTGTATTAAGTTATTATTTTGATTTTTGTTTGGAGAAATTTTATTAAAATAATTTAAATTTAATATTTATCTCCACCAGTATTGTAAAATATACGACCAAAATATTATAAAAGCAAACATTTGTATTCATAAAACAAAACATAATTAAAAACAAATAAAAACTACTTTAGTGCTGTTTTTTTTTTTAAATTCGTTAATATGAAATTTTAAGAAAGATGTGTACCAAGTTTAGTATTTTTTTCAATTGAAAAATCTTTTGTTTTAGGAAATTAGATTGTAAAAAATATTGATAGTAGCCGGATATATAAATTGTATCTATTTTTTAAATTGTTGAATATTTCCCCAAAAGATGAGAACTTTTAAACGAACTTTTAAGCTAAGCAGCTTAAGCTAATCGATTATTTATTAATATGTAGAAATCTTTCATAGTCGGATACAATTTTATAATTTTTTTTTAGTACAAGGAGACTTTTCATATTCCGATTATAATACAATTTGTGATCGGTGATGGTTGAGACAGCTGGTAGCCACTTTTAAAATAGAGCCCTACCCGCTCAATATAGCTATTGACCGAAAATCAGTATCAAAACGAAATGAACCGTTTTAGAAAATAGGTTCAGACGAGAAAGGGTCTTGAAGCTAAGGCAAGTTTCTAGTTTCTGAAGCAGCTTTATTGTTATTGAATGGAAAGTTAGTCAAGAAAAATCTCTCTTACTTTCAAGATAAGTTTACTTGTATAAAAATATCAGGTGGCCAAATATTTTCAGTTAACTAAAAACTTATCTTTGTTAATCGCTGATTTATAAATTTTTGATTGGTCTTTTTTAGTAGTACCCTTGGGGAGATAGTTAGTGCGGGGGTTTGTCATGCGAGAGGTCTTGGTGGAACCCATCTAAGGTTTTTTTTCACGGTCCCCTCTATTTACAAAATGACTCGCACAAAGCCATGGTTGAGAGTTGTAAGTCACTAGGCCTTGGTTCTCTACGGAATGTTGCGATCTTTTTTTTTTTTTATATTGTGCGCGCACGAAAGGGGTTAAGAATACCCTCATAATGATCAAACACAGTGCGAGCAATTAAAAGGAAGAAAGGAAGTTAGTATAAGAAAGGAGAAACCGATGCACATTAGTTTTGAATGTCTGCACATTGTAATAGGTGGGAAATATTAAGCCTGGTAAAGCATTCCACATTCGTTTAGTGCGGCTAAAGAAAGAATGTCTGTACTACGTCTGAAATTGGAATTGAAAGGGTAAACTGTTGGGCATTTCTAGAAGTACGGGTATTACGGTTGAATTGTTTAAGGGGAGGAATGCAACTGGCTATTTCGCTAGACTATTGTTTATAGAAATAACGATAAAACAATGACAGGCATGAGATCTTGCGGCGGTTTTCAAGAGAAGCAAATGTCTTGGTAAGAGAACGATCTCCAATCATGTTTAGAGCTCTTTTTTCAATTCTACCCAGAAGAGTGGAGACTCGAGTACGTTATTGGAGCACCAGCCCAAATTAGAGAGTTATACTCAAGTTTTGGAGGAATAAAAGCTTTGTAAATTATAGCCATATCAGAAGGGGTAAAAAACTTCTTGCATCTTCGGACCTTAACACTTAGGATCACAAGTACTACTCATGGATAGTGGCATTAGGGGGGCTTACGCTTTTGCTATTCAGTCTCCTCGATGCAAGTACCACTCATGGATAGTGCCATTAGGGGAGGGTTACGCTTTTGCGACAGTAGACAGCATTGAGTTTTCGAAGCATTAAATTCTACACGGTTTTTGATTCCCCATTGAACAATGCTGTCAAGATCAGAATTTAATGAACTTATTATACGCTTTCGTTGGTAGTCCACATCCGAAGAACAAGGATGAGAATCCAAAAACGAAAATGAAAAGTTGAGGGTACTGTCGTCAGCGAAAGAATTTAGTGGGTTAGAAGTTTCAGACAAAAAATAATTTATAGAAATAAGGAAGAGCGTCGGTGACAAAGCGAAACCCTGGGCACACCAGCGTTTATTTTATGAATATCAGATTTGAACCCGTTCAATACTACTTGAATTAAACGGTCCCAAAGGTGATTTTTAACCCAACAAAAAAAGAGATTCGTCGATACCAAAAGTACGCATTTTCGGTAAGAGAGCTTGATGCCAAACTCTAGCAAATGCCTTTGAAATATCAAGTGTAATAATCTTACTTTCTCCAAAACGATGTAAAGATTTGTTCCACTGTTCGGTGAGAAAAACCACAGCTTGGATTCTCAGTCAAATTGGAACAGGAAGAAGTATTATTTCCTTACCGCACAAAATTATGGACTTGTAGCTTGTGTCAAGAGTTTGTTGAAATTAATGACAACTGAAAAACTAACTAGTTGTCTTGGTGTAAATTTTATGTTCAAAGAATGCAATTGACTGTAAATGAATATTGTCTAAACCTGCCCTTTGTAAACTTATTTTCAAAATAGGGTCGTGAAGCTCAAATCTCTCGAATTATTAGTTTACAAGGTCCAATTAACTCAGCAATCGAAGACACAACTTGAATTTGATAACGATTTTCGACGAAAAATCAAATACACATTTTCTGACTAGCGCCTGGCAGTGGCTAAGTCAACAAACAATATGTCCGATTCAGATTCTAGAAGAACCACCACCTAATTACCTTGAAGCCAATCTATTAATACTCAGGGAGTAATAGTTTTCTGAAAAATATGGAGTGGTGACATCATATGTCTATTTTTCTTTGAAAGTGAAGCTGGAAACAACGTTTCGGTCAATAGTGGGCGTTACGTGGTCACGTTAACCTACTTTAATTTGTACTGCGTTTATAGAATTTTGTTTAGTATGCCTCTGTTAGGATAGAGTGCCAAGCTACACAACCCATCCTCCAAGTAAACTTTTGCGCTCCTGATTCTTAAATCGTGTTTTCAGCAGTCTTGGAGATGTAAATTGGAAAGTCCATTGCTGAGATTTAACCCCTTTGAACAACTTTTTATGGAGTACCAAAACAAAGGGACGTTATTCCAACAATACGAAAACGATTAAATCACCTAAGGCCAATCTAATCTAAGCTTTGCGTGAGCTACAGCCCGAAACCATTAACTTGGTCTTAGGAAATTTGAGTGACAGTGGGCATCTACCCAACTGAAATTAAAAAAAAAGTTTTTAGTATCTTTAATTTAAATTTAAATACACGTTTCGTTTTTGCAATATGTTTCTTAAAATCTACTATCTAATGTCGGAAACACACATTTTGTAAATAATACATGTTTTTTTTTCTAAAGAATACAACGTTTACTTAAGCGGGTACACATGTTACAAAATGAATGAATAATAACACCACAAAAATTTATGATTAGACAATACAAAAAGATATGACTATTATGAGAAGATGATTCCTAAAAAAATATATTCAAACCAAATTATATTTAATTTAATTTTCATTCTAAACATTCTAAGCGTATAATAAAATTAAATTATTGTAATTTGCAGAAAAATTTAAATTCATTTACTATGTCTTTGAAAAAACAGCCATTAGCTTTTTTTAAATTATTTGTTTTTGATGTTATAGAACTGCCCTTCATCCTCATTGAAATAAAAATAATATATTTAAATATTTCCTCATTAGCATTCCGCCATCCAAGAAGAAGCATTTTTTGATTTTTTTTTAAAATTAATTTGGTTCTCAGTACTTTCAGTCAAGGTTTTTTTTTTATTTTTGTTAATAATGAAAATAATACATTTGTTAGCTCTAAGAATTTTCAATCAATTACAATCTGGAATTATTACTTTTGAAAATATTACCCAAGGGGGTTATCAGGTCTGTTAATTGGTTAATAATAATAAAAAATGTTAGCTTTTTTTAAATTCAAACTAAGATTTTAGGGATATTTAACGATAAATGTAAACAATTTATGTACAAAAAAGTTACATACAAAAATTCAATTTTAAAATTTTAAAAAATAGTTATGTTAGCACAAAACGTTACAAACAAATTTTAAATAAATTGTAGATGTATTTGAAAAAAAGTAAATGAATTAAATTTTATATTTATTTGTTGAACTAGCTTACATAGAAAAAAATATAGTATAATTGATTAACTTACTAAAAATATTCATATACAATATAAATCATTAAAAAAGAAATATATCACATTGGACGGAAATAAAATGTTCACATTTATTCGCTAAATAAATTTTCAAATCAATACATTTTTGTGTTAATTTTGTTGTTTTGTTTAATTTTTTAATTATTTTACAAATGGTAGAGGCTCTTTAGAAATTACTTGGAGATCATCGGAAATAATCTCGATGTTACTAATATTATTTTGAGGAAGAAACAATTCAATGTTGGGGGGAGGAGCTTGGTTTAATGCAATAATTGGCAACCGAACTAAGCTTTAAAATGTTGCTTTTGGAGGGGCACATTAAAAAAAGTGTATACTCAACAACTGTGGAAAAAGCCAAACTTTCATTATTGTTTGTTTTTTGTTTTTGCAAAATTTACATGCGTTAATTTACAATAAGGATTTAATATAAGAATATTATTATTTTTTAAATACATGCTAAGAATATCATCAAATTAAAATCAACTCATTCAAGCTCGTTATTCTATGATTTTTTAAGAACAAATTAAGTCTCATATTGATTTTTCTAATTTCTCTTATTATTTTTATTTACTTTGTTTAAAATATATTTTTGTGAGTTGGATTTCTTTATTTTATAAAATTATAAACAAACATAAAACGTGCGTTTCTGCAACGGAAATATATAATTGGTGATTTTTTATGGAAAAAAGTTATATATATGATTAGATATTATTTACGAAACATAAATTCTGATGGTTGCGGTTAGAATATTTTTAAAAAACTATGCAAATGATTTAATGAACTGCGGTTAATTTTTAATGGTTGTTAGCTTTTTTGAAAGAAGAAGTATTTTGTTTTTAACTTGAAATATTGCATAAACAAATGTTGTTTTAAATCTTCTTCTTTCTTAGTATCTCTAATTTATTACATTTCTGCTAGCTGAGGTAAATATAATAATTAATGGTTGCTACTTTATTTATATGATGTTTGTTTTTTTTTTTGTTCAAAGCGAATGAATTGAATGAGTAAAGCAATTAGATTATTATAAATAACAAAAATTAAATTACATTAAGAAGATATGAACAAAAAATAATAAAAATTGAAGAATAAGAATAAATCAAACGAAAAATAAAAAAAATAAGAAGAAGAAGGAAAATTTAGAGAAGAAAATGGTTTGGTTTATTTTTGACCGCCGAAATGTGTTTTGTATTGGTTTTTATGTTTATGCTTTACCTGCTGCTGTTGTTGCTGCTGAGCCATTATCAATTGTTGTCTGGCCGCATAGTTTTGCAAAAATATAACCGATTCAGTCTTTTCACGTCGAGGCCTTAAAAAGTCTAGATTTCTTCCTGTAAGGCTACTGCTCCAACTCGATTTGTTGGTTGATTCGGATTTTTGGTTTTGATTCACAGTTGACTGTTGCTGTTGTTGTTGGGGTGAAACATTAATTTGTTTATTACTCTCGGATTTTTTAAGTGACTTTTGTTGATCGGTCTTCAACTTTGAATCTTCACTCTTGAACATATTCGTACTGCGTTGGAATAACGCACTGGCACGTTGTTGTAATGGAGTATTATTATTACTCGTACTGTTGCTGTTAATTGGAAGAATTCCACCACTGGAGCCATTATTTGCCATTCTCTCACCAAGAACAGCTGAATGGCGTTTTGTAAGTGGAAAGAAGTCAGAATTCTCCCTGCGAAAGCCTCGGACGAAATTCATTGGCAATTTAGAATCAGACTCTTGTCTTTTGTGATTTTTATTATTACTACAACTTACAGCGCTATTATTATTATTTTTATTTGGTGTATTATTTGTTATTAAGGCACTGTTATTAGTTGTTGTTGTAGATCTATTTGGCATTGGTTGTGATAGTTTTCTTTGAGCAGGTGAAAACGAGGAAGACGTTGTAGAAATTGAAGATGTTGAAATACTGGTTAGAGGAGCTGATATAGCTGCAGCTTTTCTAGCTGCCGCTGCATTACTAGGCACTTCTGAGATGCTACTTCGATGCATAACCATCTTTTGATCAGATTTTAGTGTACTCGTATTTGAACGATTTAAACTTGCACCACGATTTGGAAAGAATTTCTCGATGTCCCAGTCGCGTAGGAGTACTGATTCTTCGGCATCATTTTTTCCAACGGCAGCAGCGGCGTTGGCGACAGCTACTTGACCTGATGCTGACTTTTGCTTTTGATTTTCTAGTTTCTGTACAGAATTTTGTTTTTTTATTTTCAAATTTTGTTTTTGAATTTGTACAAAGAAAAAAATGTTTACAAAGTAAATATTGATGAGATTGGAAGAAGTCAGAATGTTTCAATGTTAGAATTTCTATAAAAATGTAAAGTTTTTCTTTAAATGATAAATTGGAGAGTTGTTCAATGGTAATAAAGTTCTGCAAAATTGAAAACATATCGAGACTTAAGTCGGATATGCAATGCAAAGCAGTTCGATATGAGATCTAGAAAAAGCTTAGAAGACTTCGGAAAGAACACTCGACACAGATCAGTTAGGTCAATACTTCTTTTTAAAAATCTTAAATGAATTTTTCGACTTTATAGGTTAGCAACTCAGGACATTCCTGTAAGCAACTTGACTGTCTCTGTTAAGAATATGATCTCATAAGAATAATTAATTTAATATTTTACTTTGTAAACATTTTTTTCATCTAAAATTTGTAATGCGCATTCAAATTTCGATGAATTTCTATTTCTGCACATTGATATAATATATACAACAAATTGTGTATTGATGGTGTATGTATGATATTAAGTGCCTTGCATTAATATTATTATGAAAATCATTCATTTGTTCATATACTTTTTGATTTGGTTTAACACGAAAGAAACAGAAGGATTAATAAACATTAAAAATAAATAAAATTTTAAACGTTTTTGTTTTGTTGTTGAATTTTTTTTTTTTGTAAACTAAACAAATAGAAGGAATGATGTCAGAAATTATGGAAGGATATATTAAAATATAAAATTTTCTTATATAAACAAAATAAACAATTAGATTAAATAAATATATAACTTCATTAATAAAATTGTCTTTTTACTACATTAAAAAAAATGTTTACTCGCTTCGATCGCTTGATCACACTTTTTCTTTTTGTTAATCTGTAAAAGTTTAATTTTTTGTTTTCAAAAATGTTCTCGATAATTTCTAAAAGAACCACAACCACTTGTAAATATCTTTTTATTTATATATATATATATTTATACTATATGCAATAACTAGATACACTTTGCCTTGGTCAGAGAAAATCCACGTGGAAATCCCCCAGACTGGACGACACACAACAATTCACTTGTTTTTTTTGTCAAACCTTGCATTTGTTTAATGTTTTTTATTTATATTTTGTTTAAACAAATTGTACAGAGTTAATGTTAAAATTTAATTGTTTTGCTTGTACAAATAGCTGAGATTAAATTTAAAATCCTCAACCTCAAGTTTTAGTTAGAAAAAAAAAAATAATTGTAAAAATAAATAAATGCTTTCTAATAAGAATAACTAATCTAGGAAAAAATCACCAATTTTCGCTTTTTTTGAATTATTCTTTTCTATTTTTTATAAATATTTCTTTTTGATGGGTGAATAGAATCAATTAACAAATCAAAGTATCGAACTGAAAAATGAAAAACATGGTTCGATATCTCGATTTTAAGATACTCACCCTTTTCATGATTAGAGTTCGATCACCAGCTTGATCATCATCATCGGGTGTTGGGGGCAGTGGACGATTGGGTGGACCTCCAATACCATGAGAAGCCGGGGGACTGGTGGTATCCTCTGAGACAGGTCCAAGGCCGGGTCTATATGAAAATTCAGGACTAACAAAATCGAAGGAACAAAACAAAACAACCAAAAAACCACGATCCCAACAAAAAAAAAAACGAAAAAACACAGAAAAACAAACAAACGGAGCCAAAAGCAAAATGAAATGATTGTGGCGTGTGGAATGAAATGAACGAATGAAAATGAAAGTTTTTAAAAAATGGGGATAAGTTTTGATTTTTTTTTTAGTTTGGGAAAAATTATAACAAAAGAATGGAAGTTTCGGTGAAATAAACAAAAACAAAATTAAAAAGAATGGAAATGGAAATGAGATATTTATGTTAGATTTACGAGACGACATGAGTTAGTGGAAGTTAAGATGAATTGAGAGTTTATGTATGAATTAATAAACTTTTGTCTTCGAGATCTATTGAATTCGGATTTAACGGTAAGTAATATAAGCTGACTGATGTAAGGTACTAGGTAATCAATATCACAGTCTTGGGTCTGGAGAAAGACTTCTTTTAAAATATTAATTGTGACTAATCGTTTAATTTAACCATTGTCATTAATTTCTTGATGCTTGAATATAAATATTTAAGTATATTCAGGAGCTTGATAAATGGTTTGTTTGCTTCAAGATGTGGGGATTTGCAGCTCACAATCTTCTATGAGTAGAAGAAAATTATCATTTTTAACAGAAAGAGCGTGTTATACATTAAAAAAGTAATTAGATTACATCTTTGAGAACGTACCTACTGAAATTCTGAGTCGGTGAATTGAAAGATATGGACTTAGACGACATACGGTATCAACAGGATGTCGACTGAAGCCACACATCAAGCCTTACAATCGATATTTTGAAGATTAAGTTTGATGAGAGTGTTACATCTAGAAATTGGTCAGTAGATGGGTCGCTTCGATGATTCGATTTATAGCCTCTATGATATTTTCTTTTGGGCAACGTTAAGTCTTTGGTCTACGCCAACAAGCCAATGACGTTTGAAAAGCTTGGAGCCACTAATGATCGTGAAATAGCTGATATTTAAGCCGAAATGTGTGGTCGAATCATAGATGATTAGGTCCAAGGAATTGACCGCTGCAAACTTGTCCGCAATGGTCATTAAACTAAGTTGACTATTAATTATAAATTTGTTTGTATTTATGACGATAAAAAAGTATTTGAAATATCTCAAATGCTTTGTGTGTTATTAAAAAAAGCTTTTATGTCCTTATTGGAAAACTATTTACTTATCAAAATTGAACGTATGTACCCGCGTCGTACGTAGAACGAACGTTTAAATCACTAATCGTGCTTTATTCTCGGATACTATCTCTTGCAAGGAATTGACAAATCCTTCAAGAATGTTTCGCGCCATGAAAATTGTTTCTCAAGCTTTTCGGATTCGGCATAAAATTATAAGTGGCTTTAAGCCGTCATTAGGCCCTGGTGTTTTAGGAACTGCACAATAGGACAATTCAGAGTAAGAGATTTTATAAGTCCTGAATGTAAACGTCAAACACGTCGGAAGATCGAATTCATAGCTTAAACTGTTGGTTACTTAAATGTACCGGTTCAATAGACCTCTACATCAATGATATGTTGACAATTTGTAAATAGTAAAGTAAAACTTGGTTAAGTCCTTAACTGACTTTAGAAAATCTTAAATGACTATCAAAATAGTTTTTGATACTTATTATTTATGAAATTGTTACCAAATTTTACTTTACTAGCTATAAATTTGTCAATAAAACAAAGGAACTAAGTTAACAAGATACAAATGATTTTAGCCAACTATAAAGCAAACAAAAATTCAACCATAGTCAATATAAACGTTACTCACAGTGGTTTAGGTGGATCACTTGCTAATAAAGTACCATCGTTGCGGCCACGTTCATTCGGTTCCTCAGGTTCACTATCCGAATCACTGCTATCAATTGGATCCAATGGATTTACCGGTTGCGCATGATGATTATTGACAACAGGTGGTGCTGGTGCCGGTTTCAATTGTTGTTGTGCCGATGATGATGATGACGATGTCACGGAAGCCGATGATTGACGATTATTCCTTGGCGGTGCTTCGGGTTGAGCCTGTTGTTGTCCAGCGGATGAGACCAATTGCTGTGACTGTTGAGAGACGCCCAATTCATTTAATTGTGCAGCTAACATGTCCAAATCCTAGATGGTGATTGATTTTTTTGTGGTGGGATCGTTTTACGAGATGGTAGGTTTGTTTTTTTTTTTTTTTGGTTTTTGGTTGTGGTTTTAGTGGTGATTGAAGTGATATGGTTGGTGGTGATTTTGGTAGGTTGGTAGGTAGTAGAGAGCAGTACAGTGTGAATGTGACAAAATCACATGAAACATATATTTCTTAATCAATTTTTTTCAATCAAAAGTTTGTTTAAATTATTTTGTTTTTGAATAATACATACATCCACACACGAAAGCGATTTTTGTTTAATTTTTTTGGGAATTACATAAATGTAAAATTTTTAAATTGAAGCGAGTTTTTTTGCGAATTGGAATTTTGTTTTAGTTTCATTTTTTTGAAATAATAAATGTTTGTTTCATGCAATGTAGTTTTGATATTAAAATGCTTGGATATTTAAAAATGATTAATGTATGGTTAAGAAGGAAATTTTAAGGGTTGTGAAACATTTGCACAGCCAAAGCAAATTTAAGTGTAGACAATTTTTTAAGGTTTCGCATTTCAATCAAAGCTAAGCTATAAGAGAGGCACAAAAACTCTAACTTATTGATGTGAGCAATCAATTCTGATGCGAGAAAAAGGTTATTTGAAGGAATGGGTTTCAATCAACTTAAAATTTAAACTTGAGTCTTTTATTATAGGTTATTTGAAAATTTTCTAAGCACAATATTAGCAATTTACTGGAGTAAACTTGTAAGTCTAATTGGTTTTTCATACAAATGCTGATATCTTCCATTTTTAGGCAAAAAAGAAGAGAAGTTTCCAAAACAAACGAGTACTCGTAAAGAGCAGCAATGTGAATTAAAAATCTACTGTATATGATTTAACAAAGCGTTTTGCACTATGAACTTGAAAACTTTAAATTTAATTTCGGAACGCACTCAATATAAAGTTAAGTGCAAGAATTTGAGTCTACATATTTGCTGTGTGACATTGCCGTGTCAGTGAGACAACAACTTGGTCGAAATGACGAAAATATCATTGTCGTTTAGACCTCCATGGCAAACGATCAAAAGCAGTCAATTCCATAGCGTTTTCAAGAATTGGTAATCGCTCAGGCAACAGTTTTAGCGAATTTTGCTTAAGGATTTCGGTTTACACCTAAAAAAGATCGATCTGACTCAAGAATTGAAGCCGTTGGAGAATTTAAAGCACTAATGTTCTCCGATATGGATCTGGAGAAGATGCACTAAGTTGATGAATTTAATGGCAAAATCATCTTGGTAAGCAAACTTATTTTCAGCATTTTTGGTTAAATGGGTTCGTCAAAAAGCAAAATATGTGTTATTGTTCGGTTGAATCCAAACACAAAAAATAACTGTTTGTCATTGACGAAAACGATCGTTGAGTAACTTCAATAATCAACATTATGATAAGAGCTAGTTTTTGGAGCGAATAAGAAGATATGTGGTTACAAAAGAACAAGCCAAACAGCACACGTTACAATCGATTTATTGTAGAGAAAGCTTGATGAACGTATTACCTCAAGAAATGTGCCAGTCGATTGGCCAACTTGTTCGTGCGACTTAATGCCCTTCGACTATTTTTTTGGGTCCACTTTAAGTCATTGGTTTATGCAAAAAAGGGATCGAACGTTGGAAAAGCTCAGTGCCAACATTGAACGCGAAATGCTATATCAGAAATTTACTCAAAGAAAAAATGTGATTGTAACGAATTCTCTTGTTTTCGAAGAACTCTTGGGTTTAAGGCAACCCAAGAATTTTTCAAAAAATGTTTGTTTTTTAAATTTTAAATGGTGCACAAGTTTCTTCCGAAAAAAATACAGGAGCTGTTAGTCCATCCGTGGACTGGACCCTTACACGGACGCAATTTTAAAATAAATCGCTCAAGAAAAATGATTGCAAGCAGTCACGGAAATGTGTTATCAAATACCGTTTCAGCTATCTCCATTAATTCTATAATATTACTGGAAAAAAATATAAAAAGATAAACTGCCCTTTTCATAAGTAAATATTGTGCTTAAAAAACAATTAATGAAAAGAATATTTGGTTGCGATACATAACTGAAACTGAGCTCTTTTGAAATGTTCGTTAACACTTCTTTGGGGGCGTTTCTTACAAACAATTTCACAAGAATTTTCTTCCAGAGCTTTTAGAAAGTGTATACAAAATAAATATATGATTATGCAGTGAAATGAATGGTATACAGATATATGGTATGGCAAAAACGCTTAATATGTTTTTGAAAAATGTAAGTTCAAAAGGATCATTCAAAGCAAGTATATTAAGAACAAATAAAATGTTTTTAAATGTTTTTCAAAGCAAAAAGACAAAAGCACACACAAAAAACAAGATTTCTCAATAACAACATACCTCAGGTCTCCTCGGTGGAAGCTGGATTTTTGTGTTCATTTAATGTGTGTTTATTTTTCAAAAAATCATTCAATTGTTGATGTTAACAGTTTTTTTTTTTTTGATTTTGATAGTGAATGTTTTGTAATTCAATTTCGATTAAGTTTTTTTTTTTTTATTTTTCCATTTTCAATATGAGTGTGTGTTGTATAATGTTTTGGTATGTAGTTATTATTATTTTTTTTTTTGAAAAAATACAAAAAAATTCAACAACGTGAGACACAACAAATTTTGTTTCATTCGGCACCGTACGGAATTACACAACATACAGCAAATTTTTAATTATAAATGTTATTTTAAAATATTGTGTTGCAATAAATTAACAAATAGCATTTAACAGGTGGACAGGAATTTTGTTTTTGTAGGCAGAAATAGAAGTAGTAGAGTAGAATTTTTTTTTTTGAATACAGCAACAAACAATTTTTTTTAACATGAAAATAAAAAAGAAAATTCGAATTTGAAACTAAAAAAATAGAACAAGTTGGGAGTTTTAGATATAAAGCGGGTTGTAAACATCAAAATAAGGCGGTAGATAGAAACAAATGAGGTATTTTTTTTGAAACGTACCATTGGCTTGAATATATTTTGAGAATTGCGTTGCTGTTGCTGGGGTGTCTGCTGTTGGGATTGTGGAGATGAGCCGGAGCCTTTGGGAGTCGGCGGCAGGGGGCGATTGGCATGCTGTGGGGGATCTGGAACGACTATTAGGCGTTGTGGCAATGCCGGTCGCGAAGGTGGACCTGGCTCTTCGATCTGCTGTCGCTGATCACGCTAAAAATATTATTTGTTTTTAATAAAAAAAAAAACATTTTATTTATTATCGTCCTACAGATTGCGGTTTCTGATTTCTGTTTGCCTGAGGCTGAGGCTGAACTTCACTACCAGCCACTCCACCTTCTTGGATTTTTTGGAAGTTACGACGCAGAGTGTCACCACCTGGCACTTGGATAATGGAATCACCGGTAATCGGGGGCTCTTCCTCGTCATTATCCGAACCAGAGTAAGGATAGTCTTCGCGTTCTTTCTCTTGCTTTCGTTTCTTACAACGATCAATGTGATCTTTGAGTTGTATTCGCACTTGTCGATCAGTAGGTTGATCTTTAATGAATGCATGCTTTAACAACTGATCTGTGTAAGGCCTCTGATGATAGTCTTTCACTATAATTAGAAAAAAAATGCCATATTTTTTAGTTTTATTTTGAAATTTTTGAGAATCACAATATGACTTACCAAGAACCGTGTCAATAAATCCATGGAATTTCTTCGACCATTTTTTAGATTTAAGTCTTGGCGGCGAGTTGCGTGGAATCAAGAACAATGCCCTCATTGGATGCAAGTCACACAGTGGTGGTTGTGATTCGGCCATTTCCAATGCGGTAATACCTAACGACCAGAGATCGGATCGGTTGTCATAAGTTGCTTCTGGATTTTCATCGCAGGCAATAACCTCCGGAGCCATCCAATAAGGAGTACCTTTAAGAAAAGAAAAACGAAGATTTTATAAATTTGAATGCATTCCATAGTTAAAATGATAGCTACTCACCAATAAATGTATTTCTTCTGCCTATCGTTCGATCTAACTGAGCTGAAACACCAAAATCAACCAATTTGACTTCAGCATTATCTGTAAGGAGTACATTTTGTCCCTTGATGTCACGATGTATGACCTTATTCGAGTGCAAATAACTTAGACCGCGTAAAATTTCACGACAAATATACGCAATCCATTCTTCTTTAAGACTCTGTCCTTTTGTGGATTTTACCAAATCAGTTACAGAACCGGCACCACAATATTCCATAACCAACCAAAGTTGATCATCTTTCCCAGGAGGAGATTTCTTTATGAATGCACCATAGTATGTGGCAATATTACGATGGTTTGAATATTTTTTAAGCACATTTATTTCTAGCTTAATTTCTTCTTCTTCGTCTTCGGTAACGTCCATAACTTTGATGGCAGCTAATTGTCCAGTCTTTGTGTGTCGTCCCTGTGAAATAAAGATTGACATGAGTTAATAAATGATTATTAGAGTGGAATTAGCAATAAAAACAAGCCAAGCCAGTAGAAGTCTCCTATAAAAAGGTTGTCGAATTTGGAAAAACTATAAATATATAGTTTTTTCGTTACTGATGGACATTTTAATGGGCTCCAGCAGCTCAATAAAAAGTAAGCAGTTAATTCACATTTTTAATTATAAAAGTGATTTGTTTTTTCTCAACAAATTTGGCTAAGTGCCCAGTACCCAGTACCCAGAGTACAGTACCTGGAAAAAACAAAAACAACATCACTAACTACTTTAGATGCTTCCTCAAAGCTATTAAAAACCATTTTTGAAACTATACTTTTTTTCTTCTTATTGCAATCACGCCTAATTAAACTGCTGTAAAGCCAAAAGTAATTAAGAAATTTAAAAGCCCCCGTGAAAATACTGTAAATCACCGAGAGATTTTGAGATTTCTTCTAAAAATAAATTATTTACCCTTCAAATTTTCCAAATGTTCACAAGCAAAGCAAAGAAACCAAAAAAAATCAAAAATAAATAAACATCTCCTTAGATTTTGTTTCATCCCATTTGGAATTTAGTAGATTGTGGATTAAATACAAGGCGCTCCTCTGCTGTTATTGCTTATTGCATTTTTTTGTATATTTAGTGTGTTGTTTGTTGCAGCCAGCAGCACCAGTAGAAGCTTGTATACGTGGCTAGAAGTAGCAATAGCAATATCAGCATTCAGCACATGTGAGAAAAATCTCACTTTACACTAAAAACGAGGGCGAAGAGGGCGGACCAAAAGTAAACAACTTAAAAAGCATAGTTAGAGTAGCGAAGAGAATTTTGCTTTTAAGCTACTGCTTTCATTACATGAAATGAATTCACTTGGTTCGTGGTGCGTCGTCGTCGTAGCCCGTACCTAGTAGTTTGTATTCGAGAGATGACTACGACTACGACGATGATGTCGATAACCCCCGGCCCTGTCATATTTCCTACTCTTGCAACAAGTCCGACACCATTTTCGTCATATCATTGTTTATAAAGGAATTTTTGCTCTACAGTGAGAAAATTCCATTTCTGTCGTAGATATGTTAATTAACGCCTAATCCCTCTTTGTCTCCCGCCCGTACCTGCACCAGCACTACCTATAAAACGCATGTACATATGCTGTATGCACCAACAGCAGCGCCATCCCTCGTGTACCCTCGTACTACTCTGAAATATAAATACTCGTCGTCAGTCGGAGTAAAGTAAACTGACTGTACACATGAACTATGATGAAATTGCCATTTGTGTAACTTAGAAGAAAAACAAAATTCAAAAAAGCAACGTATGGGAGGCTGATGAGGTTGGGAGCAAGGTTGGTTTTGGAATCGGTTGTGCTTGTGCACTCCACATCCAATGCATCCAACATACATAGAATCTCATTTTGCACTGAGTTGTAGAATTTTTTAGTACTAAGTACATAACATTTATCTACAAACACTGAAACGGTTTTTTTTTCTACATTTAATTAATTGACTGAAATTAAAGTGAGAAATTGAGAATTTTATCCTTGAGGTGGACAAATTTGTCAACGAATAACAAATGTTTTGAAGTGTATTTGAATTATGTTAACTTGAAAATCATGCATTTAAGTTTGACATTGCTGGTGCTGATGTGGCGTTGAGTCGCGTCGGTCGGTACAAGGGGAAAGATTTATTTTATTGGGTTAAATGTTGTTACAATTTTGGAATTTTTTAATCATATAAGTATTGTAGGTCTCCGTTTTAATGAATTTAAAGTAACAAACATGACCTAATCTTATAATTAATTGCAAAACTAATGTAAGTTGTATATTAATGACGTGTTTTTTATACACGCGATGGATAAGATGGGAAGATTCGAGCTCTTCTAACATAGTTTTTACATGATTTTATAATCAGAATAGATTTAATTCAGGGGTTGGCATTTTAAATTAGTAATCTCAGATCATTTTTTGGAAAGTTTTTAGAACACCATGTTTTTTTAGAAGGTTTCAATTAATTATCAGAGCTACATATACAGAAAAACAAAAACTTAGAATTGAATACAAATTCGGCAGTATTTAAAACATGTTTCCATAGCTCTAATTTGTTTAAGTTTTGCATATTTTAAAAATACTAACCTAATCTCGAATTAGCCAACTTCTGATTTCCTTCAAAATAAACAGAAGTTTCAAGAGCAAACTTGAGGTTTCTCTGACAAAAATTATTCGTGGTTCGAAAAATGGGACGGTCATGATTTTATTAAAATAATAAGTATTTCAAAGCCAACGACTATAATACTATTGGAATTGATAGAGGATTAGTTCGCCTTACACTGAAGCAAGATGAGAATTAAAATTTGGCTATATCTTTGCGTCCTTTAAATTATTATTTTCAATAATAAGGCTAAATTGAAGTGCATTTGAAAGAGGCCAGTCTCTTTCTTGCCCTTAATGTACCACTCTTGGCAACTTTTTGTTTTATTTTGGTCATGACTTGTATTTAATTTTTGAAACTTGCGTATCTGTTCAAAAATATCCATGGGAGTTTATGGCAATTCTAGAGTTGGCAAACTTAAGAAAGAGTGAAAAAATGGCTCTAATTTTCCAATATGACATTTCATTTTGAAAAACCCTCTATTTAGAGAGGTGTCACTTTTGAAATTTGACATGTAAATACTTCACCATTCCTTAAAATGAAATGATTTGTTCTTTAACTTCCAAAATTAAATACAAAAATGGTGACAATTTTGCAATCAGAGTTTTCAGAATTCTGAAATTAAGTGGATTTCTGTATTCTATATTTCGATATTTGCGATTTTCAAGTTCATTTCAATGAATTCGACAAGTGAAATCATTTTGACACAGAATTAATATAAACTATAGAAAATGAAGTAATTTTAGAAATAGATTTGTTTCGTTGAAAGGTGTTGCTACACTTCATATTTAAGAAAACATATACATAAAAGCATTTAAAACGATTTTTTAGCAGGTACGAAAAATGTCTTCCCTACAACATTTTGAATAACACTATGTCCTTAAGAACTTTTAAGACTTTACTTCCACTGTGCTGCGGCCAATAGCAACCCTTAGTATTTTCGAGCTCCTTTCCGATAAGAAATAGCTGTAAAAGACTCTATATTTCATATTTTTCAAATGAAAGAGAATCTTATGAAAAACAGGGTAAAAAGTTTAATTGGAGCATTAGGTATTGCAACTTTTTACAGTTCTGTCGGAGAGAGGCCTTAAGAAATTTTAATTAATTTTAATTCTTGCCTTTAGATATTTGAAATTCTTAAAAAGTGGTATCACGAGCCCTGTGTTCTAATTCAATATTTTATCTACGACATTATCTGATACTATTGACAATTTCAGCTTATGAAATAATGGTTTCAAATTTTTACTTCTTGTTAAAAAAAAAGTGGTCTTAAATTCAAAATCATACGTTTTAGTTTCGGAAGCTACATTTTTCATGAAATAGAGCATAAGGCCCTACGTAACGAAATCAATAAACACATAGCAGTAGAAAAATAAAACTATTACAAGAACAAGGTTATACAATTTAAGACTGATTCGAAGAAAACACGGGGTCTTATTAACGAAATACTAGGACGAAAGAAAACGAATTTCGACGAAATATTGCAAACAAATTTTAAAAAAGAGATGACAACACTATCAATGGAATTGGTGGAGTTTTTCTCTCCTCAGACAGAAAAAATAATCCACAAATGCAATATAACAACGTCAAACAACATCAATGACATAGTGGAAAGTTCAATATTTTTATATGCAACTAATATCGCTGAGATTGAAAACATACTAGATACACTTGGAGAAAATAAAGCTCCAGGATTTGATGGAATCAAAGCAATTGATATAAAAAGCTATAAGCATGTCTTTGTATTTGCTCCTATTTTATGCAAATTAATTAATTTGAGTATAACTCAATCAAAAATTCCATCTACCTTTAAAACAGCAGTAGTAAGGCCGATTTACAAAGGAGGAGCAAAGGAACAACAAAACAACAATTGAAAAATGTGTGGAAGGTGTGATTGCCACCAGGTTGCAAGGTTTTGTTGACAAACATGCATTGATTCATAGAAGCCAGTACGGTTTTCAGAAGGGTTAAAATGCAGGAAAGTTACTTAGTGAGTTTGCGAATTGTGTAAACGAAAGTTTAGATAAGAAGCATCACGTATTACTAATATTCATTGACACATTTAATCACTCAAATCTTATTGAAGCTCTAAGAAGAATTGGAATTCGTGGCTCTATGGCTGATTGGCTGACAGAATATCTGCAAAACAGAACATTGTGTGTTAAAACCAAATGTGCTATGAGTGAGAAAAAAGTAATGAGATATGGAGTTCCGCAGGGATCTTAACTGGGTCCAATTTTGTTTGTCTTATACACTAACAAATTGCTACGACTCTTCAAACAGAGTATTCCCTTAACTTTTGCTGATGATACGGCTATTGTCGTTCGCCATAGTTATCTTGATACGGCAACAAAAATAATTCAAGACAACGGCTTGGTAATATCAGAAGCCCACAGTTTAAACCGATAAAACAAAAGATTTATTACAGAATGATAAATGCCCTAAAACACAAAAAGAATATATCGAATTAGTAAACAACTACAAGTATTTGGGAGTAGTAATAGACAGTCACTTTTTATGGGATAAATTTATAGACAAATTGAGGATGGAATTTAAGAAAGTAATGTTTGCGCTATCTCATAAGTGCATTACTTTTTGATGGAATCTAGTATACGTTATGGTATACTTGCTTGAAGTAATGCAGTTAAAACCGATATTATCAAAATTTAAAAAATACAAAATGCAACTATAAAACAAATTAACAACAACTATCGACAAACGTATGACACACTTTTTAAGCCCCTGCAAGTTGAAGATATTTTTAAGATGACAACCATAATAGAATACTTTGATGACAACCGATTCAATCAACCAATTCAACACCAACTTAACACCAGAAGACGTGCACAAGGAATGTTACAGATACCAAGAAACTACGACAATTACGGAACTACCAAGAGAAATTGTCATGCTTTAAAACTTTTAAAAAAACGAAAAAAAGAACTTATTAAATATTTCATTAATTGTACACTTTAAAATTTTATACATATTTTATTACGAGTATAACCGATACTTATTTTTTCTTTTAAATTGGAACTTTGAAATTGCACTTTATATAAAATCGGAAACTTTGCTTACGTTCATTTTAATTGATAAATATTCTTCTGCTGACAAGCTTCGGTTTCGCAGGTACTATTGTAAAAACCATAATCAGATAAATAAAAAAAAACATATAAAGGGTGATTTTTTTGAGGTTAGGATTTTCATGCATTAGTATTTGACAGATCACGCGGGATTTCAGACATGGTGTCAAAGAGAAAGATGCTCAGTATGCTTTGACATTTCATCATGAATAGACTTACTAACGAGCAACGCTTGCAAATCATTGAATTTTATTACCAAAATCAGTGTTTGGTTCGAAATGTGTTTCGCGCTTTACGTCCGATTTATGGTCTACATAATCGACCAAGTGAGCAAACAATTAATGCGATTGTGACCAAGTTTCGCACTCACTTACTTACTTACTTAAGGTGGCGCTACAGTCCGGGGCGGACCTGGGCCTCAACCAACAAGCGTCTCCAGCCAGCTCGGTCCCTAGCTAGCTGTCTCCAGTTTCGCACGCCAAGTTGGTTGAGGTCCTCTTTCACCTGGGTGCGCCACCTGAGTCGCGGTCTTCCTCTACTGCGCCGTCCCTCGGGATTGGATTCGAAGACCTTCCGGGCTGGAGCGTTGATGTCCATCCGCCCTTCATGACCTAGCCATCTTAGCCGTTGGACTTCGATTCTGCTAACTAGGTCAGTGTCGCTGTACAGCCCGTACAGCTCGTCGTTATATCTTCTCCTCCATTCTCCATCTATGCGTACGGGACCAAAAATCGCCCGAAGAATTTTTCTCTCGAAGCATCCTAAGACGCTCTCATCGCACTCAGTTTACTTTATTGGACATTAAACCAACCACACGAATGCGTACAGTGCGTACAGAAGAGAATATTGCGTCTATTTCTGAGAGTGTTGCTGAAGACCGTGAAATGTCGATTCGTCGCCGTTCGCAGCAATTGGGTTTGTTTTATTCGACCACATGGAAGATTTTACGCAAAGATCTTGGGGTAATACCGTATAAAATACAGCTCGTGCAAGAACTGAAGCCGAACGATCTGCCACAACGTCGAATTTTCAGTGAATGGGCCCTAGAAAAGTTGGCAGAAAATCCGCTTTTTTATCGACAAATTTTGTTCAGCGATGAGGTTCATTTCTGGTTGAATGGCTACGTAAATAAGCAAAATTGCCGCATTTGGAGTGAAGAGCATCCAGAAGCCGTTCAAGAACTGCTCATGCATCCCGAAAAATGCACTGTTTGGTGTGGTTTGTACGCTGGTGGAATCATTGGATCGTATTTTTTCAAAGATGCTGTTGGACGCAACGTTACGGTGAATGGCGATCGCTATCGTTCAATGCTAACAAACTTTTTGTTGCCAAAAATGGAAGAACTGAACTTGGTTGACATGTGGTTTCAACAAGATGGCGCTACATGCCACACAGCTCGCGATTCTATGGCCATTTTGAGGCAAAACTTCGGAGAACAATTCATCTCAAGGAATGGACCGGTAAGTTGGCCACCAAGATCATGCGATTTGACGCCTTTAGACTATTTTTTGTGGGGCTACGTCAAGTCTAAAGTCTACACAAATAAGCCAGCAACTATTCCAGCTTTGGAAGACAACATTTCCGAAGAAATTCGGGCTATTCCGGACTTTCCGAATGGACCACCTAAGACGCAGCCGCGGTCAACATTTAAATGAAATTATCTTCAAAAAGTAAATGTCATGGACCAATCTAACGTTTCAAATAAAGAATCGATGAGATTTTGCAAATTGTATGCGTTTTTTTTTTTTTTTTAAATTTCTCAAGCTCTTAAAAAATCACCGTTTAAAAAACCATTAATTATTTTATTTTTCAGCGAACGGAAAGAAATTATTTTTGCATTTACAAATCTTTTCGCAAGATCGAAAAAAGATTAAGTACTGTTTTTAGTTTCGAAATCTTAAGTGTAATACAAAATGTTTGAAATAGGACTGACTCTCTGAAAGCGAAATACCAAGTAGTTATTCAGGATCGAAAATAAAAGACACTGCATGAATGTCTGTTCCTAATCACAGCTTTAAGCCCTTAATCGCCTTTCTACTCATCTCATAAGAAATTTTTCAAAAACACTTTTTTATGACATTTAAAATCATGAAAATGAATATAAAATAAACCAGCAGTGTGTTCATATATGCGTTTCGCCCCGATTTAATGGTTGGGCTCATCAGAAGATATGAACACCATGATAATTTATTTTATATTCATTTTCATGATTTTAAATCATATTTATTAAATTAAACGGTGTTCAGGAAAAAACAATTGGACTGTTAACAGTCAAACATTTCATCTTCAAAAACGTTTATCTTGGTAGTTTAATTTTCCTAGTTGAGATTGATACAACGTTTGTATTGAACAGCAATTGGACTTCAAAGTTATATATGAGTAAGTGAAGTAAATAAAAACTAAGCTTATCCTTTTTCGTGACACGATATAAACTCAAACATGCAATTATTCAAAGGAAGAACGGGTATCGTCTTTGTTATTATTTTATTTGTATATGAAGTTTTCCAATAAATAAACTAATTAAATGAAAAGTTTAACTTGTCTATGACATGCAACTAATTTAAAGTTATGACCTAAAAAAATATAACATGCAATAATAATAAATAAATAATTGCTTTATTTTCACCCGCTTCTAACACGATACCCCAATTCATATGTTGATGGGAACAAATTATAATTAAACATGTTATAAAACCCTATAACTTTAAATAAACTATTGTTAGTTATGTTGGTATCGTTAAAAATTATGTACCTACAAATTGTAGCATAACTGATGATGGTTCATTTTGTATGAGTTTAAAATTATAGATAATGTTGAAAATATATACATATACATATGTATGCATGAAATGATATCGTGGTATCGGATTTCGAATATTTTTCTAAGAATAAGAAAGGGAGTAGTCGTGGGATTCAACATTTCTTCATCATCATAGCCATCATCATTGTCATCAATGAATGAAAAACCTTGACTCTTTGTTTTGGGTTTGTATTTGAAATAAAAACAATTTCTATCCCCCTAAGCGAAATAAAACAACATAAAGATAAAATATGTCACATCAAGATTATTATCGATTATGCCAAAGGTATGAGCAAATATTCTTCGAGGAATTTTCTTGCTTAGCAATAAATCTTTTTCTCTACAGAGGAGGGCGACAATACTGTTTACTAGGTTAAATAATAATAAGAATTTGTCTTTATTAGAAAAATAATAAATTAGAACTAGAAATATTGAATGGAACATTAATTAGCCAAACAGGATTTTTTATATTTCGGGGATTAGAATTCTGTCGATGAATGGAGAAAAAGTTGCAAATATCAAATAAACTGTGCCAAAAAAAAACAATACTGTTTTCAAGGATTAAGTTGTCATTAAATATAGAATCACACCATATAATTGTTTTAACACGACAAAAAGGTGTTTATGGTTGCCTAGAGAAGCAATGGAAGTCATTATAAACTTGACCTCAATGTATTTGGTCTTAGAAAACTCCGGTAAGGATGCCATATTGAGATTTGCCAACATGGGAAAGTAGAAAAGGAAAAGCATAGGTTATAGAGAAAGAGCCTTGACTTGCAAGTCCTTGTAAAAAAACCTTTTGGAAATTCCAAGAGATGGTATGATAAAAAAATATAGCTTCGAAAAAAAAAACTTTTAAACGGGGTAGGTGAAAATGTCATCAAACACCAATTCGTACACTTATGTTTGTGGCCCTGGAACTAAACTTTTTATACCAATGATGCAGTCCACTAGCATGTTCCAAGTGGAAGTCAACGCCATATGTCAATGCACAGAATGTTACCATGAAAGAACGGATTATTGAATTTTTATAAAAAAAAAACCATTTAATATCGAAAACAATATTTTCTGTAAAATAAAAAAAGTTTGAAGACAATATTTTTAATTTTTGAAAAGCAAATTTTTACAAAGTTTTAGTATTTTTTGTTTGGGTTTTTATTTTTTGTAAAAAAACTGTCAATTAGATTTTCCTTAAAATTTTACTAAATATTTTTTTCAAGTTGGAAGCCAAGCTAATTAGTTGGAAGCCATAATCTCAAATTTTTGAAAAGATATTTGAGTCGAAATTAAATGTTTACCAACTTTGAGTAATGTTTTTTTTTCAGGTTTTTATTTTTTATAAAAAAAGTGTTAATTCGATTTTCTAACATTTTACCAGATGTTAAAAACATTATTTTTCATTGCACAATATTGTTTTGGAGATTAAATCATTTTATATTCGTAAAATTTTCAAGGTGACATATTTTTTTTTCAGTTTTCGATTCTTGAGATATTTAGGGTTAACCAAAATGTTCACCTTTTTTTTTAAACTGCTATCGTAAAAAAAAACACCCACGCAGTTTTTTTAGAGCCCTTTCTGCCTTATTTTCTGTATAACAAAATTTATTTGAAGTCGATATCTATTCTGATTCTTGAGCTATGGACAACGAAACAAACGTCGCGAACGTACGCACACACGGACCTTGAAACGTCGAGAAATGTCAAAATTTGACAAATCGGACCCATTACAATTACTTCCATGTACTCTACAAGAACCAAAATATTGCAATCATGTCAGACAGTCACATTAAAAGCACCAAGCTTCTATTCGATAAGCTTGAAGCTGGCGTGGGAATTTGTTGATAGATTAAATGAGCTGGGCAAGTACTATAAAGTCTAACTTCATAAGGTTGTTGACTCGTTGGAGTCTAGGAAAATGAAAAAGCAGATTCCTTAGAAAAACAGGGAGCAACAATACCCATAACCCTATTGTGGCATAGGAGAGAATGTGATGAAAATTAAGATCAAATCAAGGAAGAAAGTCAAAGGATCAATACTTTATAATGAACTCCTCAGACAACGACAGGCTAAACTACTATGGAAAACTACAACCACAAATGATTTGCAGATTGTATAACTCCTATAACTAGTGGGAATAATATAATAATAATAATAAATTTTCTCACTGGTCATTGCAAGCTGAATAGACAACTCAGTATCCTAGAATTGGAGAGTAGTGTCATCGGCCGTACTATGAAGTACAGAAATTTATTTGCTAGCCGTACTACGCGAATGTGTAATGCCTTGCCACGCTTTATCTTTCCTCATCATTGCAATTATTGTGATTAGTGGAAATATAGTTTTCCGTTGGCTTTTTTGGTCGCTGTAGTTTTTTCAATGAAACAATTAAGTTACTTTAATTTTCCGAACGTTTCGGCAGATTGTGTAAACCCGTTTGTTTACATTGTTGTATTTGTAGTTTTGACAATTAGTCCATGAATAGATATGAAAACAAAAAAAAAAAATGATGCCGTGGGTTAACGGCACTTTGCAAAGCAAAAACAAAATGGGGAGGTTAATAAGTTTTTTTCGGGTTTTTCTTTTTACTTTTTTCGATGCAAGTCAGTTTTAAGCTTTAATTTTGCAGTCATTTTATTGATAGCGAACCATTGTACATTTTTGTCTTGAAAAAAGCATGTTCAACATCAGTTTATTATAATTAAGTCACTAATTTAGAGTAATCATTACGAAATTCTTTAAATTTAATAATTAATCTCGAATTATTGTATCAGTGATGCGTTCGAACAACCATCAAGTTAAGGCTGCGAACGCAATTTTTTTTATTGAATTCTAACAAATTTTCGTTAATGAACGGTCCGAATATTTATTTTGCAAGTAATTAAAATCTGTATCAATTTAACTAATCGAAGTATATTTATAATTTGTTTTTAATGATTTAAGCTTGCAACAATTCCATTTTGATTAATAAATATTAAATTTAAAAAGGATTATAATCGCAAAATACCTTATCCTTAACATTCTTGATTGATGGAAGTATACATGTACATATTTGCTCAAAAAAACTATGTGTCAAAAGAAAACCAATGTTTTAAAAAACTAATCAGAACAATTATAGCGAACCTGTTGAATAAATTTAGAGCAAATAAAATGAAAATTTTGACATGTATCACAAAATAAAAACGTCCTAAAATCGTTCTGAACTAATGCACAAGTCATTCAATATATCAAGTTACGCTATTAATGTTTATTGTTGACGTACAGAAGTTTTTTTTAGTGAATTCCCACAGTTTAACGCAAAATACAATTTTCATTCGTTCCTTAAAAATGTTTAATTACTTATTATTTTTTGAATGGTAATAAAAGTGCTGCTAATAATGAACAAAATTAATGAGTTTTACGTATATATTTTTGTTTTTCTTAATATAATAAATACTTACATAGAATCTGAACTAGCTAAAGTTAGCAATGGAACTTCATAAGTATGATTCTCGTAGCATTGTCTGTACAAAAAAATACGGAGGCACCCGCCTATTGTTTTCACCTAAACTTCTAACGTCGCCGAAAAAATGCTCTAATCAAACTACACCTGAAAAAATTGTCTGTTTTGTTGTTTTACAAAGTATTGAGTTACACTTTTGTCCATTTCCAATCATACTTAACCAGTTACAGCGCATTTTGGGTTCACAAATAATTTAAGTAAACAAAATACAGCACTAATAAATCATTAAATATGTATTTGGTCAGTTTTATTTTATTTAATATACATTTACACCATTTATTCGGATTGAAATTAAAAAGCTATACAAATTTTCCAATTTAACACCATGTCAGCACTTCAGATTCTGTTGGTTCGGATTGTTTCGTTTTTGAACGAAGACCAAAATGAAGCATTTAGATGTGCCTGAGAACTAAAATGAAGCATTTTGATGGGCCGGAACACTAAATGTGAGAATGTGTTTGGTTTTTGCATCATTTCACCCACACTTTCTTACATTTAGTGTGCAGTTAGCTTGTAGACAAACCGAAATGTCAGTCTGAGATTCCCATCTTGTTAAATGGAGTATTTTTGCTTTTAGTTGGATCAATGTGATACAAATACAATAAAGTTTACTAACTCAATAATATTAATAAATAGTAAATAGAACTTCCACGCCATCAAAGTTTGGAGAACGACCGGTTACAATGATGTGACTGGCCAGGGCCAGGAGATGTTCATTTGATTTAAAATTGCAGTTCATTTTGTTTGAGTCTAGTAAAACATTGGTTAAGTGTTTTGTTTGATTTGAAAGCAAGGCGAACCTCTGTCAATTTTTAGGAAATGCATTTTTTGAAGTTGTCGGATAAAGTTTGGACGTAAACCATGGTTTTGTGGTGCGTTCTAACAGGCTCATGAATATTTTCTCGTGGAATTTGCATTATGTGTTTTAAAAAGAGACTTCGAATTATGGTAGAAGGATAACCTTCCATCTATTCCTTATGCTCACACTGTGTTTTTGGCATATTAAAGATATACAAAAACCTTAAAGTGTTTGCTAATTATAAAAAAAATGTAAATTTTGTAATGCGTTAAATTTACCAGAAACACAGATATCTGGAACATTACTCAATAGAAGAGAAATAGTTATCTTACCTTAAAACACTCCAAATACTACAGTTCTTCAGCTCATTATAGGGGCAAAATAGATCTTTAGATCGCACTGCATTAGTACTACATCAATTAATTCATTAATAAATATTTATTGATTTGAAAAACTATCACGAACCTTATTGAATAAGGCTCCATTAAGCCTTAAAATGAGTTGTTTTGAATTTTAAGTTGATAGAGTGATTTTGGAGTCCGATTTTTATTAAGGCCATCAAAAACCACCAGAAAGTACAATTTGATTGTCAGGAATACACAAATTGATTGACAAATGATATTAGTGATTTGCTTGTGCTTTTGAGCTCTATAAAATAAAAACTTTGAAAAGGTGGTTTTTAAAGCACAATTTGGTTATAACGATATTTTTCAACTGTTTGATCTCTTGGGAAATTAAAGTTTCTTTCAAATTCCTTTCAACATTTTATGTTAAAGTTCAATGAAATATAGAATAGATAAGCATCTGTGCACATTTAAGTTTCAAAATCAATTTTTTTTTAAATATATTTCTCAAGAGACTTTATTTCTAGATAAACTGTGATATTCTTTGACCTAAAAAGCAAAATTCTCTGAATTCATATTTGTTTTTTTTTTTTTGATTTTTATCTTTTCTAACCTTTGGCTGATCTATAGACGTTATTTATATATCCATGCATAAATAAATATACATATTTCAAAATTTGGATTTGAAAACAGTCGTTGTCGTCACAACATAAGAGAGCAGTTCTCAGCAGTGAATATATTATTATTTCACATATGTACATACCTAATTTGTTTGTATTATTATTATTTTTAATATTGAAAAACACACAAGACCTGTGTTCTTCAGTCTTTTAGTTTGCAATTCAATTGTTGATTTGATCCAAGAAGCTAAATTGATAGCGTGTGTCGTTATTGATGTGGGCGCTTAAAATTATTTCATAAAAGCGCACACAAACCCATATGACCCAGAGTCAACAAAACATATCAACACAAAAATGTAATAAATTCAAAATACTAAATTATGCTGATGTTGAAATTCAACTTAAATTTTTTTTAATTTGAATTGAAATGACAACAATTCAAATGAGTTTGAAGAGGAGTCGGTCTCGGTATCGGCATAGTTTTATTTTTTAAACAATGTCATTGTCATCGAAAAAAATGAGAAGAGAATTCATAATTTTTGTACATAAATTCTTAAATGCCAAGCATAATTATTATTCATTTAGCTTTAGATGGGAATCTTTCAGCTTAATTGACTGCTATTTCTATACTTATTTATACTCGTATATCAAATGAAATGAGAACACATTTATCATGAGATGAGCGGCGGGCGGCGGCGGCGGTGATGGTGGTCAAAAATCTACATTAATTAATATAGAAACTTCCATAAAAGTTTTGATAAAATACATAAATAAACTATGCAACCGTAAAAAGTCATCTGAACAGAAATATCACAGTGAAAATTAAAGCCCATAATAAGTCGGTAGGTAAATATAACGAAAGAATATGTGGGGCTGTTATTTTTTGTTTTGTATTCATTCAACTTTACTAATTGAAACCATTATTTAAGTTAAATTAAGAAATAACAGAACAACAAAACATCCGGCAGACTTATTAAAAATAAATTTGTCAACTCCCAATACTCAGAAGTAAATATTCTAAGAAATGCGATAGTGTATTTCAAATGACATTATTCTTTTCTGTCTGAGTACATTAGGGTTCAATTGATTAGGCATATACAAACATTTTACTTTTCATAGAATTTTTGAAAAGAGTTGTCACTTTACTTTGAACTGTCTATGAAATTAGATCAAAATTCTTGAGATTCACGTACAAGAGGTGTTTTTTTTAGAAGCTACATGAAAAGTTTTAAGTTGTTTGACAGTTACAAAATGTCAAACTGTGATGACATTTCTGTTTAGTAAGGTTTTGCTTATTATCATGAATCGTTTAAAGCTAGAGTAACGTCTTCAAATTATGGCAATTTACTTTAAAGTAAAATCTTGTTCCGAAGAATTGTGTTTAGTAATGAAATTGATTTCTGGTTAAAAGATTCGTCAGCAAAAAAAATTAGCCACTAACGAATCCATTAAAATTAATGTGCTTTACACGCCGCTGGTCCTTATTTCTTTCGAAGTGAGGAAAGAATCTCACTTTTTTCCAAAAATGAATTACATAAACATTGACGACATTCATTTCCAACAACAGACTGGTCAAACCATCAATCTGTAGCTAAGCCAATTTGGTGACAACCTCATTTTCTGAATTGGTCCTGTTCTAGGTTAGAATAGGTTAAGGGGCTGACAGTTGATGTCTTTACCGTCACATTTAGATCAGTACAGATCCATTGTGATACCCCTCAGTATTGCAACTCAAGCTAATAAGAAAAAACCTGTGTTTAGTTAGTCAAGCCATTTAGAGGCTTTGACGAAGTTCAGAATGTTAGTACCTGGCGTACTAGAGAGTTCTTCTAAATCCCCGAAGAAATAGTTGCCAAGCAGTTACTTCCTTTGATGGGAGAGTGCGGGATAGTGACACAGAAAGTGCGAAGTGTCTTCATGCATCTCCTCGTCACCGCATCCTCTGCATAGATATCTGAACTGATTCTCATCTTCTTCATATGATAACCTAACAGATTATGTCCGGTGATTATGCTTACAAGTGATCGAAGTGATCCCTTGTTTGTTAAAACAGGGCCAGATCTTTCTTGTAGTGCCACAGGTCTCAAGAAGGGTCCACCTTTCATCGGCCTTGATAGTTATTCTTTTTGAGATTTCCTGTTTTAAATAACAGGTAGGGGTGCTAACTAGCTTTCTCGTTCCCTAGTATATCGCTGTGGCCTGGGACCCAGCAGAGTCTAATGTTGTGCTGTGCGCCAAGAACCTTAAGCTTGTCGCGGCAGCATGAAACAAACTTCGATTTTACCTCAGTTACAGTAATCGGTTTTATTGCCGCTTGGCTATCAATGTAGAAGGTAATATCGGCTCGTGGTATCATTGATACCTTTTAAGCAATTGTTGTCACTGCCAAAACCTCCGCTTGGAAGACGCTACTGTAGTTTGGAAGCCTAAGCGAGGCGGTTAACTTGAGAGATTCAGAATAGAAGCCTGCCCTTGCACCAGTGTCCATTTTAGAGCCATCAGTATAGATAGCTTTTGACGACTCACTGGAGTATGGTATATTATCTATCCATTCCTCTCTGCTTGGGATGGCAGCCTGGAATGGTTTATGAAAATCAAGTTCGGATATTTTACAGTCCGTTGTATTACTATGACCCATAACTTTATGAAGGATCTGGGCATGTCCTATGGAACTGCTTATCCAGACTTTAGTTTGACAAACTCTCAGGGCACTTTTAGAAGCAGATCCTTGACCAAGGAGGTCTAGAGGAATTGGTCCTGTTCTGGTGGTCTCCTTGTCCATGTGCATATCATTGTCTGTGTTCAATCTCAGACAGATAGGTCATCCGGATACCTTTTTGTTAGAGTTTAACGTTTAAAATAACAGTTGAAAAAAAACAGCTGAGATGTCAAAAAAGGAATAAAAAGAATTTCTGGGGTATGTAGGCATCTGACAGAACAGCTGATTCAACACATGGTTGAAATTTATTTTTTGACAGCTATCCAGCTCGCTCAACAAGGTATCTAAAAATCCACCTATACAAGATACCCTATCCACCACGGGATTGTACGCAGCCATTGTTTCTCGATGACTTTTTATGAGTGTTTGGTAACTGTCGACAATGTTCTACCAAATTGTTATCATACAAATACAAAGTAACAATATTTATGTCTTATATTATTCTATAAAGTTTTCAAGCTCCTAAGAAGCTGAGATGAACAGAATTCGGGACTGGTATGAATTTAGAGTGCAGATTTTATAAATCTATCGTCCGTTTTTTAGACAGCTGTCATTTTGTAAACGGTTCTCTTTTGACATTAGATAAGAAAGTAAACGATACAATTACTTCAAATGGAATGATATTCGCTTCAAACGTATTGAAGTTGTTAAAATTGACTATAAAAATATAGTGAACATTTTGCACTCACAGTTTGCAGTTTAGCGAGAAAAGATTCGTGACGGTGCTACCAAAATATTGCGTTTTAACACCTTTGAGCTTTCTTCTTTAGGGCCACTTTAACAATCAGGACCAGGCCCATGATCCACATTCGATTGAAGGTCCTTAGATTAAATTCTTGAAGTTATCGAAGTCATGTAGCTGACAAAAAATAAAAACAAACCAATACTTTTTAAGGATCAAGGTGTAATTAATTTGAATCTCACTTTTAAATTTGTCTACAACACCAGGTTTTTAAAATTTGCCATTTTCAAATATATGTATGTATAGCAATTTACAATAGGGTAGGCGTGGTAACTTCCTTATTTTATAAAATCATAACTTCTGTGTAAAGAAGTAGATTTAAAGCTTTATTTCATTTGGTTTTAAAAACGACATCTCGAAGGTGGCGACCGTTCTCATCAATGCACTGAGATAGTCGGAATTTGAAATTGTTTTCCACTTTTTACAGCATATCTGTGCTTATGTCGGCGATAGCAGCACGAATATTATTTTAAAGATGACAAAGGGTCTTTGGACGATCAAAGTATACCAACGATTTAAGGTAGCCCCACAGGAAAAAATACATGGTGCTAAATCTGACGATCCAGCACTGATGGCCAGCACTGAAGATCGCCTCTAAGAGAGATAAGCCGTTCGGGGAAGTGTTTAGGCAAAATATTTATTGATCTTCTTGCCGTTTGAGCTTTGGCGCCATCCTGTTCTACCCACACTTCCCCTACTTTAATTTCTTCAAGTTTGGGCAGAAAAAAAAATCCACAATCATGTTGACATAACGTTCAAAATTGCTGCTCTTTCGTTCGATTAAGTTCTTGCACCACTGCCAATTTGTATGGGTGAAAATTAAGTTCCTCATGAAATCTCTAAAGCAGCCAAATGGTTGTGTGCAGATCGCCTGGGGGATTTCACAATCGCCGCAACCCTTACCTTACCCTTTCGATGTTTTCCGGCCTCCTGACGGTTCTGGAAGATCCATTATGTTTCTTCTGCACACTACCGGCATCCCTGAACGTGTCCACCCACAACCAAATCAATTTCTGATCAAGCAAACGACCTGCAGGTTCGATATTTAAATGGTTTCTGAAAGCACGCTGAATTGCGATTATCGAACGGCTGAAAGAAAAGTAGGCCTCCACGGCGAACTCGCGCTCTTGCTTTGTCCATTCCATTGTTGATACATAGGGAAAACTTTAGATAACGTGCTTTCGAAAAAGCCATAATCCAACGCTCTACTATTGATAGCCGCTCAGTTGCGAGGGTTTAACCACGCCCAACACTGTATAATGATTTTGCAAATGGCAAATCTTTATTTTCTAGATATATTTTCTAGAATCATTTTAGTATTTCAATTAGTTTCCATAATTTCTCATTAGTTATGAGAAAGCTTATGTATCTGCATTTGAGTCTATCCCATTTTGAAATTTTAATTTTGAAAAGCCTTGAATATAATTCCTTTACTCGTATGTTCTGGAATAATTTGTTTTAGAATTACTTTTTAGTCCTGCTTCACGTTTAGTCCTATACACGTTTTCAACATTGTAGTGATTTTTTTTTAAAATATATTCCAAAAACTTGATGACTACAAATTCGTAATAAGATCAAAAATTTATTTTATACCGTTTTGAGTTCTTCTATTAAGAACCGTTTTAGCATAAATATTCTTCATGAATTTAAATAGCCTCAAAAGCACACAACAATGTTTTTTTTTCGAATTATAGAGCCGTTGTACATGTCTCAAAAACCTAACGTGATACATTGATTTTGAAGTCGGATTCGAATTAAACCAATGAAAACCATAACCTTGTTGACCTCGGTTCATTACCATTGTTGACCATAGTTATGGAAAATTTCCTGAAAGGATATAGCACTGCAACTGATTGATATCGTTTTTCATACATTTCTTAAGAGATACTAGTTGAAATGAAACTTCCAAGACCTATACCCTATTTTTTGTAAACTGGGCGTTTTTAATTCTTGTTTGATAAAAATAAATAGAGTGTGATCCCGATTTTTTTGTGCAAATGATATTTTTTCAAAATTGACATTTTTTCTTATGAATTCAATCAAGTGAACCGCACTGTACTTTTCACCCTCGTTAATGCTCCATATCTCACAATTCAGTTAGACAAATTAAGGAACATTCATTTATAGTATTTTCTACGAAAATTATTTTTTGATTACTCAATTAATCATCCTTTAGAATTTGTTCACTTATAGATACTTTTTTTTTGTAGGTGTGACTTTCCTTTCGATAACAGATTTGAAATAACTTTTGCAAGTTTTTTTCTGTTATTGTTTTTGGATACAAAAGAAAAAGAAGATTTAAGTGGGTTCAAAGCAAAACATCAACTTCCAGCACGATAATGTGTAGGGAGGGGGTCCGATTGCGCAATGAAGCGGTTAGTTATTTTTTTTCTTCTCCATTTGATGATGATCATGATTTGCCGGTAATTAAGAGACTCAGCATGAGTAAGTGTGGAATAAACAGTTTTTATCTCAATTTATAACGAAAGTATTGAATTTATGGCAGTGCAGTTTTTTTTTCGAAAGTTGTTTAAGGTACGTGGGTTGGTTGATTTTGTGTATTCAAATAAATGGTTATAGTGTTATTTGGACTGGGGGCTTGATATCGACTGCTTCGGGCATCGGCAGATAAACTGAATCCGTTGCTATCTATCTTCGATAAATATGGCGAAACTTTAAGTGGTTTTCATAATTTTTATCGGACTGGTTGAATCAGCAGGTTGCCTTCTCCCATTTGGATTCGATGATGGGTTCCTATTAACATTTAAAGAAATATTGGTTCATGAAAAAGATTAATTCAAAAAATTGAAATTCCTTACTTGAAGACTTAGAAGTTTAAAGTCATTCCATTGATCACTCTGTTGGAAGTTTGTGGTTTCGAGTTCTCAGTTCTCCACATTAATTTAATTATTTCTTAGTTGTGGCATACACATGCACTTGGAATAAGGATGAAGTTTGAAAAACAAACTTTTTCGAATAAAAATAACAGTTTATTCATTACAAAGAGTAAAACTTAGTTTAATCCATTTGTAGATGATACAATCAAAAGTATGGATTTTTTTTGTTTGAACTTCGTGTTCTCCTTTTCTAAGTTTCTCTTGGGAGGTAATTAATTTGTTCTCATTTCTTAATTACATTTTTGGAAAGTTCAAAACAACAAAATTGTGTCTTGATAGGAATAAAAGTTTTGAAAAAGAAAAAGAGGTGACAAGAAAGAATACTTGTTTCCTTTCTCTTTTAGGGTTTGTGGAGAATGGGGATCAATTTTAAAGTTAGATGGTTATAAAGTTTTGGAAAAGAGAGTTGAAGAAGTTCTTTTTTTGGTTTTATTATATGAACAGAAATTAATTAATTAAGTAAGGTCAAAAGTGATATGGGATTCATCCTAAAAGGCAAAGACTCGACATATGAGTTACTCAATTTTGTTTAATAAAGTGAGAGCCTCCTAAAGCCACAATTTCCCTTCTTATAATAAAAAGACGAGAATATAAAAGGATCGATATTCCATTGAGAAATAATAAAACCACAGCGAATTGCGGTGCCATGAAAAAGAAAGCAGTAATAATGCCCAAGTGTTTTTATGATTCTTGAAAGTTCAATAGAGTCTTAAACTAAAACGCTATAAAATAAAAAAAAAAACAGAAGTTATGAAAAATACTATCGGTTTAACTTGAAGGTATCAACAAAATTCTTGAAAAAAAAACTACCTTTGCCTGGAAGCTTCGAGGGTGCTTTGATCCCTTTGGAATCACTACAAAAATGAAATTGCCTTAAAACTTTAATTTACTTTCTTTTTTAAGAAACATAGTCCGAAATTTTACTCAGCAAATTGTAACTTACTTCATGGAACATTGAATCTTAAGGTGTCTGAAATGCAGCACAGCAGTATTTTTGCTTCATGGATGTCCTAACTTTCCGAGGAGCTAACATCGACTCGAACCATTAACTCGTTGTAGCCAAGGTAGCACTTCGGGTTTCCAGACCCAAGGCAAAACAGGGAGATGCTGGGAGAAGGTACAACGTCGAACGGCTACGAACACAAGAGATCGTCAAATCCTTTTCCGACCGAGTTATAAGTAACCTCTCTCGAAGTTCTCTGCCGCCAACACAATGTATCGAAAACCGGTGGAAACATTGCCAAGATGCAATCAGAGAAGCCGCCTCTGAAGTGCTGGGTATCAAACAGCCACCAACAAGGAACCCCTGGTTTGATGAGGAATGTCGGCAGGCAAATGCAGCCAAACAACAGGCAGGCAAAGCGGCGATGCATAAAAGGACGAGAGCTGCTCATGAGCTCTATGAGCAGAAGAGGCGAGAGGAACACCGACTTCTCAGAAGGAAAAAGAGAGGACATGAGAAGCGTGGGGTTAAAGATGTTGAGAGGGTTAAAAGCAGGAATGAAGTTCGCAAGTTTTATGAATAGGTGAAACGAAATTCACAGGTGCATAAACCTAGAACCGAAGGCTGCAAAGACGAAAGTGGAAACATCAGTGGAACCGCAGTCAATGCTGAGGATATGGAAGGACCACTTCTGCAGACTGTATAACGGCGACGACGAACTGAATTCCGCTGTCAGGCAGGATGATCCATTCAACATAGACGACGAAAGCAAGCAATCCCGTCCTCACGACTTAGACGAAGTAAAGATTGCCATATCGAAGCTGAAGTCTGTTAAACAGCCTGGAGCGGATGGCTTGAATGCCGAGCTCTTTAAAGCAGCTGGAGATAAGTTGGTAAGGTCGGAAGAAAGCATTCTTGATGAATGGAACCTCAGTATTGTTTGCCCGATCCTGAAAAAAGGAGATCCTCTAAACTGCACCAACTATAGAGGATTCAATCTACTTAACATCGCCTATAAAATCTTCTCTGCCGTAATATGTCAATGTCTAAAGCCCATCGTCAACAACTTGATAGGTCCTTATCAGTGTGGTTTTAGACCAGGAAAGTCCACAGCCGATCAAATATTCACATTACGGCAGATCCTGGAAAAAAAAAAACCAAGAACACCAAATCGACACTTACCATCTTTTCATCGATTTCAAGGCAGCATATGAAAGCATCTATAAGGGACGAGTTGTATAGAGCCATGTCTAGTTTTGGCATCCCTACCAAACTCGTCCGTTTGTGCAGGGTGACCATGGAGAATTCACGCTGCTCCAAAAAGGTTGGAAACAACTTAACAGAATCTTTCGATGTCAAAAAAGGTTTTAGACAAGGTTATGCGCTGTCATGTGATTTTTTTAACATCGTGCTTGAAAGAATAGTGCAGAGCTCACACGTCAACACTTGAGGTCCGTCCAATTACTGGCATATGCTGATGACATTGACATAATCGGAAGAACTCAGTGTGATGTCAATGGGGCTTTTGTGAGTATTGAGGCAGAGGCGGCGGAAATGGGTTTAACGGTTAATGAGGGCAAAACAAAGTGTCGCTATATAAGACCCTTATCATCCCCGTCCTGCTATACGGTGAAGAAGCATGGACTATGACAAAAGCGGATGAAAGCACCTTGGGTCGCTTCGAGAGAAAAGTTTTTCGTGCGATCTACGGTCCCGTATGCATGAAGGTGAGTGGAGGAGAAGATGGAACGACGAGCTGTACGGGCTGTAAAAGAAATCGACAGATCTCTTTGGAAATAAAATTGCTTTTCCAATAGGTTTTAATGGTCTTCATTAAAATCCGACTCAAAAATCACACTTTTACGCCAGGTTTTTGCGGTTTGTTAGATTTCAGAAAAGTTTTGAATTTTTTCTAGTGACATTAAAGACACGACCCTCCGGGATTGCTGTTAATATATTGTATTGGTTCTGCAGGCCTGCATTTCTTTTGAAATAAGTTTTGAGAAAACTTTTCTGATGCCATCAATTGTTACTACAAAATAAAATTCGTGATAGTTTTAGAATTTCAATTTCAATTCAGTTAAAATATTTAAAGTAATCATACAATTTTCTTGAGAAATTGTTAGATTTTACCTGTCTTACATAAAGTTTAAAGAAACATTAAACTAAAAAAGGCTATCACATCAAGTTTTTGAAGTATATTGAAACATTATCAAAAAATATTGTTGAAAATCGGCATTTTTCAAATTGGAGCAGATTCAAGCACAAAAAATAAACTCAAAAACGTGTTTTTGAAAAACATGAAAGCACAAATTTAGGATTTCTAAAAACGCCATATAGAGACGAATAAAGACTTATAACTTATATGAATTATCAAAAACTAAGTAAGCTACGAAAATTGTATTTAGAAGAAATAATTGTTAAGTCGATACTATTGTTTGCTATAGGCACTTAGCTTAGACTAAAAAGCACGGTTTTTGGTTATTTGTTGACCATTTTTAAAAGGCATACTTTAAAAGCCTCATGTGATAGACAAGTTACGTATGTTTAAGTCGAGATTTGAATTTAAGCCAACTGAATCCTTTGCTTCGGCTTCTGCTTTGAATGACATTTCTATCATAAAATCCCTCCAAAGAGCAAATATTTTGTTTGTTGACATTTTTTTACAGCTGTTGATCTGTCAGACAAAGCAAAAGTTCAGATAATTGAACTAGAGCTTACGTTTGGAGTCACATTACGTTCTTTTCCTTACGATTGTCAAACGAAACGTGAGGTCGAAGCTTCATTGTGATAGTATGCATTGAATTCCTATGGCTGAACTCGTAAACGTCAGGTGAAGTCGAAGCTGAAGCGTGTTTGTGATTCAGCCAATATTTTCCCGACCAATATTTTGGCGTAGCACAGTAATTTAAAGTAAATGGAACAGATCTACCCATGACAGATCTTTACGTCAATACAAAATTATTAACGTCATCATACGAATCAAAGTCAATTGAATATGAAACGTTTAAAAAGCAATAAATGTCACTTTAAAAAAAAAAAAAACATTATAATCCATATTTAATTTATATTGATGCAGCATTAAGTTTATGTTGGTGCTGCACCCTCGCTCTCCATTACTGAGAGATGCCGCATTTAACAACAACAAGCAAATCCATTTATGAAAATTATCGTAATTTACAAAATCTCAAAACAAATTTCATTTCAGCTTGAAGCGGAAACAAAATTAGTGTTTTATTCTTGAAATTCCCCCCAAAATAACGAAAATAAAAATAAACGAATAAGCACCAAAATGCAGTCAAATAAATTAAAATATTTTATAAAAAGGGGAGACGTCATATATTTTTGTGTTGGAAACAGTTTTCAACTTAATGCGGTACATGTGGTGTACACCTATAAAATTGGTATTGAAAATTCACTTGTTGAACAGAAATTGAAGTTTAAATTTAAGAAGAAAAAAAAAACGAATGACAACGACATCTGTTGGTGATGCCTGATGATGATGGTGTATGAGGTATGAGGTATGACCTGCCTCAATTATCTTTTCTACCACATCACACAACAAGTGCCACACGATCTTCGGTCGTCTGACAGTTTTTGAAAGCTGTCATACCACATGTGCAGTGTATTTAAGCGTTCATAATGTAGACAGACAAGACACAAAGCACCAAAATGTCTCACACGAAAAACGTTAAATGTTGGATTTGGATTGGTTTCGAATAATTTTTGGCATTTGCACGACTTGAGTTTAGTACATTCGTGTATCATCTCACTTTCTGGTGGCAAAGTGCTATTGAACCGTTAGTGAAAAAAATACAGAAAAAGAGTGACTTACCACGAAAGCACTCAATCGAATGCATCTAAAATGTCTTTCAACTTAAAGGTATATATTTTTTCAAAGCATGACAGTTTTTGTTGTTTCTTAAAAATTCGTAACTTAGAGATAATAATAATTTGTTCGTGCCCGTCAGGTGGGGTAAAGAGCGACACAGAGACAGAGAATAGAAGAAGATATTTTTGTTTAAAGTGTAATCTCATGGCCACCACAACCACATAAGCCATAACCATTTAAAAACAAATTGTTTTTCTTTTCTTTTTGTTTTGTTTTTTCCTCTTTTATATCAATTATTTTGGCTTTTTACACTTCCTGTTCCTAGCACGTTTGATGTGATGCGATGTGATGTGTGGTTTACATCTAACGTATAACGTTCGAGGAGAAAAATACACATCATTATACCACGTCTACATGAACAACATCACTGACAGTTGACGTAGGATTATTCGGTTTTATTATTCAATTCAGGAATTTTGTTTAGAGAGTGAATAAAGAAAAACAATTTAAAAAAACTATTCAAATTCAAAGAGAGGAAAAAAGAAATGCATTTTATTACCTTTGAAGAAGAAAAATCTATCAAGTTGTTAAATTAAATTAGAAAATAAAAAAACATAAGACACTTTTATTTTAGTATGTAAACGAGTTACGTAAAATCTGGAAGTTCTGTTTTTTTGCTAGCGCAAATCGATAAAAGAACTGTCAGATGAATGTCAATGTCAACAATTTTTTTAAGCTGAGTGTGGATGATTGTCAGATTTTAAAATGTTGTAAGATCTGTCAGTGCTCTTTCGTCCCAAAGTCTTACAGTTTTACTATCAGATGATAATTTTCAATTAATACGGTCCTCGAAGAAGATTTATCATATATGACATGACAATAATTAGGAAGTTGCCAGCAGGTCTTTTAACCAAAGACATCATAAGTGTTTGTCTGACAGTAGTACAAATTGTGTATTCAGACACAATTACCTGACAATTAAGTTACTTGCAAATTGTTTGCTCAGATGATTGTGAGAAATTTTAGATCATTTTTTCATTGACAGATCTAAACTCTAAAATTATTTTATGAAACTTGCAAATGGTTGATAATTTCTAAAATTCAGGCATTGTTTAATACCTAGTTTGCAGTTGTTTTAACAAAAATTCTATTTTTGCGACTTTGTTATTAATTATCTTTTTGTATTTTGTTTATAATTGTTGTAGAGTTTCACCTGAAAAATGTGTATTTACAAACTTTGATACTAGTTTTTATAGGCAAACGCAATTCATTATCAAGGCTAAGTCTGAAAGGTCACGAACTAAGCGATTAGACAGAAGTGACAAGCAATGGAAAAAAATCAAACATTTTGTTTAATTTTTTTTTGACTTTAACAACGACAAAATTAAAGATTATTTACAGTTTTTGACTATCAAACTATAGAAAAGAACGCACCTTTGTTTACGTCAAAAACTGAACGGAAATTTTCTTGTTTACAATAGTATCCAACAAAACAAAAGGTTTTCTTTTTTAGTTCAGTTTTTTCTTTTTTTTAATTTTAAATTCTCCAACCAATTTGTTTGGGAAAATGATGACAGCGTTCAATTCGATTTGTGAATGTAAAATTGCGGGTAAGTTCATTAATGTAAAAATGCAGCAGGAATACAAGATTTGCGTTCATAAATGTAAATACACTGCATTACTCCAGTCGGTAACTCTGTTCAAAAAAACAGTCTGACAGCTGTAATGCGATCAAACCTTCAGTCATTTTATTTCTGCTGCTGCTCTGCAAGAAATTGTCAGAACAAGATGAGTAGGTAAAATAATTGAATATTTATTAAACTTTTGACAAAAAATAATATCATGTTTCATATAAAACATTTTAAATAAGAATTAAGAAAACATTTGTATTGGACATTTTGAAAGAATTATGTTAAGGCAGAAAAAAGCCAAAACCAGCGTAACTCAAAGAAAAACTTAATTATTTCCGTCATACTTTTTTATATGCGCCTAATTTGATGACATTTATGAACCGGTTTTTGAAAATGTATATCTGCCGCAATTCTTGCAGTAGTTTTTCTGTTCATAGATGCATTGCATGGATTTTTTTAGCATGGCTTGTGCAACTAGTTGCATTTTTGAACTCACCCTGCGTTGCAAAACTTGTCAATCCTGAGATGTCATATTTATGAAAGGTGTAAAAATATACATTTAAAGTGTTTAAAAAAACCTTAGAAGGCTTCTATTTCAAAACTAAATTAAATCCAATATTAGATGTCATTTGAGTAATTTATGTTTATATTTAAACATTGAACGATTTCATTGATTTTTAATCTCTTCAAATTTACCGAACAGCTGATTGTGAAATGTCAAAATCATTGTCCATTTACTTTGAGCCAAAATGTTTGCAGTGAAGATCACAATACATTTTGTAGTTGTATGCAGCCAATCAATCAATCAATGAGTTGACAACGTTAGTAAATGCGCCCCTTATTTTTCTTTAAACAAAAATCTTTGACGTTTATTCTTTGACATTTAACGAACAGCTGATTTAATTTGAAAATTATATAACCAGGTAAATGAAAAGGTCGTTCACGTAAACTTTTCATTTTACACAATTTTCCATTATGTTGTTAATAAGTAAAATATTGAACTATGTACATATGTATAAGTTAGGCCCGTTCGCGTACCTTCTTAAAACAGTCTAATTTTACGAAAAATTACGAAATTTAACAAAATCCTGTTCGCGTACTTGAAAATTTCGTAGTTTTTCCTAAAAGAGAGTGAATATTTCCCCAACCTACGAATTTTAGCCCAAGAAATTTCTTTGGGCTGATTTGTGGAAAGTGTCAAATTTGATAGAACTTCAAATAAATTGTTCGCTTTTGCTGTCGCTTATAAAATTAAAATTTTGTGAACGAATTGTACCCCCACTCTTGAAAATATCTCTTTTTACGAATTTTAGTGCAGAAAGTAAGTAAATAAACGGACCTATTAATTTTAATAATTTATAAGAACAATTTGTGTAATGTCATTTTCTTTGGTCATAAAGTTCCAGGCTTTTGTTCTTTATTTTAATCTATTTAAGAACAAAGGTAACGAAATTGTTATACATAAATGTTTTTGTTTTCTTTGTTTTATTCAAGCTGTCAAATTGAATTCAGTTCTGAGTGACTGAAATCGCTTATCCCAGAACTATTGTCTTACGGGGCAGTTATAGCTGTCATTCAAAGCAATTCGAAAAAATGTTAAATTGGATGTTTTACCGTATTTTATTTTGATTAGAAATATTAACAATATACTGATCCATTCGAAAACACTTTTTTTTTTCAAAACAAAATTTTAATTTCAAAATTATTTTTTGACGAAAAAACATTTTATATTTTCCTGAACAGCTGATTCCATTTTGTCAACAAATTTAACGAATGGTTCCACTAATTTGTGATTCAATGGCTGCGTTCAATATCGTGTTGGATTTTTAGATACCTTGTTGAACGAGTTGAATAGCTGCATTGAGTTAGCTGTCAAAAAATAAAAACAATTTTTAGCTGTTCATAAAAAGCAGAGAAACATCTAAGCTTCAAAGTCAAAATTGTTGTAAGAAAAAACATTTAATGGATAATTCAACTGATTCGTCGGACGATGATGAATTGATAGCTGCTTAACAATTTAATAAATAAGCGATAACCTTAATCTGTAAACTATGTTAAATTCCTCTTAGCTCAATTGGAATTCTATACGATTAATAATTTACTTGCGAAATCTCCGGTTTTAAACTATTTACGTTTAAAAGAAAACTATCCTAACAGAAAAGAGGACTATTATGAAGTGACAATACCTAGATATAGTTTCGAAGAATTTCGATCTCATTTCCGAATGAGCAGAAGTTGCTTTGCGGTAAGATTTTGAGTTGGTTTGTTGTTGCATAATATATATCCGTTTGGTTATTCAACGCTTCTTTAAAAACCATTCAAGGGGCACCATCAATTAGAGTAGCAAATAAAATGTGAACTAACTAGTCTTGGTCTTGTTATTTATAATGAATTGCTTATTAACGATTTTAAATTATTAGGATCTCTTGCAGCAAAACAAAAGAACTTTTAACTTGGAGAAAAACTGTTGTTTTTTGTTTGGATCTTAAGTAGGCAGAAAGTTTTTTTATCAGTTGGAGACAGTTTCAATTAAGCTATGAGTTCTGCTCATTTTGCATTCAGCGAAATTTTGCAAGTGGTATATTCATTTCTCGGAGAGTATAATAAATGGCCAACTGGCAAACAGTTTCTTCATCCATCGTCTTTTATGTACAGAACATTGTCAAATACAACTTCAACTAACATTTTGTATCTTTTTGTTTACCAACAAATCCAAAAAGCTGAAATCAAGTTTCTTGAAATTCAACCATGTGTTGAATCAGCTGTTCTGTCAGATATCTACATACCCCAGAAATTCTTGGATACCTTTGGATTTCTTTTTTGACATCTCAGCTGTTTTTGATCAGCTGTTATTTAACACGTAAAACACTAACAAAAAGGTATCCGGATACCCTATCTGTCTGAGATTGAACGCAGCCAAATATATTTTTCCAATGTCAGGCTTCTGTCAAAATGAATTTTCAGTTGAATTTCTTTGACAATAAAAGACCGTTCACAAAAATATAAATGATAAAAATCAATAATAGCTCTAATTTTATTATTTTATTGAACAGCATATTTTTAGTTTTGTGGGCTCAGTTATAGCTATCATAAGCTCTCATCACAGAAAACTTAGTTTCAAAATTTAAAAGCTAATAAAAGAGTCAAATTAGCTATGTTTGGTGTTAAAAAGAAATTGATGAATTGTATATTTGTTTTACTTGAAAAATACTTTATTCTTTATTTTTCGAAAATGTCAGTTTATCTTTCAATGATAAACTTTTAAGCGCCAGTTATAGCTATCATTGGTTTTCATTACTGAAAACAAACATTCGAATTTTTTGACCGGTTTACAGCTTTCATTACAATTTTCTGTCATTGAAAAAAATTTCCTGATAGAAATCCACCGACAAATTTTTAGTGGCAAAAATCTGTCATTGGAATTGTGTGGAATTGGAACACAAATCAATGGAACGATTCGTTTCACTTTTGGACATAAAAGTATCAGCTGTTCAGGAAAATGGATTTCCGTCCGAAAAAAAAAATGCATTTTTAGAGACAAATAAATGCGCAATTACTCTTTTTATTCTTGGAAGAAAATTCTTTGAGTGATTTCCGATCGATCAGTAAATCATTTTCGTTTCTAATCAAAAGGAAACACCGTCAAATGTCGATTCAAAATTGTTTCCGAATGGATTTCAATGATAGCTATAACTGGCTCCTTACATCAATTGTATGATTTTAATCAGGAAAAGATAGACATTTTTAATGATGATAAGCAACCTGTCAAAAAATTTGCAATAATTGAATTCAATAATGAAAACCAATGATAGCCTCTTCAAAACCCGGTTTTCGCGAAATTCTTGGTTTTGGCTGAAAACCTACATCGAAAACTCAAGTTTTCCCATACATTTTTGTAAACCAAAAGTTTTATATAAAACCTCTCGAAAACTAGTAGCAATTCAAAGTCGAACTAAACAAACAAACCTTTCGAAAATTCAGGGCTCAAATTAATGTAAACAAAACAGCTGATGGCTGCTGTCAAAAAAAATATATCATTTTGAAATAAATTTGGTCGTGGTAATATTATTTATACAATTTCCTTACAAAATAAGAATTATTGCTTTTTTTTTATTTAAAGAATATGGAAGAGAAAAAAAAAGAAAACTTTGGGGGAGCTGCGTGGAAGCAAAAAAAAACGTCGAGAATAAAAGCCCGTGACTATTTCCAGCATTGGCGGTTTTTTTATGATCCTCCAGAGTTTCAAACGCTCTTTGTTAAGCGAGGAACCGGAATTCACTATGGCTACTGACGTTACGACCCCAAGGACGAGGAAGACTTGCTCATAGTTCGTAATAAAGTTTCCAAGGGATGTTCAACGCTTTTGCTTACTACCTGGAGCAAGACTTTCCGGTGACTCCGTTCAATTACAAGGTTTTGGGAAATATGAGAAAGGCGATAAGTTTATTTATGGAGAATAAGTATGAAAGAAAGTCTCTGGTGGAGGCTATGTCGCAGCGGGCTAGGAAAACTTGAGCCAAAACATTCCACAATGTGGGAATCGTTGTTCCAGTAAATAAAACCACAACAAAAGGCTATCGCCCCTTGATGGGCAGCGATGCTAACATCAAGAAGATCCTCAGTCCTTTGAATAAGCCAGGCGAGTCCTCAAAGGAAGAATCCAAAGAAATAGTCATGGAAAAATTTCAGCCCATCATTACAGCTTCAGTGATCGCTCTGGATGAGTGTGATTTTGATACGAATCTATTCTTTTATGTTCCGGCTCTTCTCAACCACGCCTATAAGTTGCTCCTTGGCCTCAATCTATGGGGATTCTAAAGGGACATTTGACCATTCATAGTCATAAGCTCTGTATTTTTGATTGAATTTGTTGTGAAAGAAGAAGAAAATGTTTTAAATAAAATTAATGTTTATTGTAACAATTTTGTTTGTAGTTGATTCTATGATATATTTTCTAGACAATTAGTTTCTCCTTAGTGAATTGTTCGAACCGGTTTTTTTTTTTTTTTAAATAATAAGCACACACTCAAGGGGATATATTACCCTTATTATGTAGACACAGTGTGAGCACTAGGAAAGGGAGAGAGGGGTTGAAAGGAGATGTCGGTGCACATTGGTTTTGAATTCCTGAATATTGCAATAGCTGGGAAAGACAGAGTGGCAAGGCATTCCACATTCGCATAGTACGGCTAAAGAACGAATCTCTGTACTTGACAGTACGACCGAACATGGGCTCGAGGGTATATTGATGAGCATTCCTAGAAGCGCGAAATCAGGGTGAGACAAAAACCATTTCGACGATGTTCAAGTGACGTAAATGATCTTATGATGGTAATATCACCAATCAATCTAAATGCTCTACGTTCAATACTATCCAAGAGGCTTAAGTAAGTTGCAGGAGCACCAGCACAGATATGGGAGTTATACTCAAGCTTTGGACGTATATAAGTCTTGTAAATAACAGCCAGACCAGAGGGGGAGAAAAACTTCTTGCATCGCCTTAGAAAACCCAAACCTCTTGCGGCATTTTTGGCGACATTAAATTCCACGCGGTTTCTTATTCCCCATTGTACAATGCTGTTTAGGTCGGAATTTAATGAGCTAGTCATATTTTGTCGTTGCAGTTCCACATCCGAAGAAGAGAGATGTGATTCTGAAAACGAATATGAAACGCTAAGAGTACTATCGTCAGCGAAACAATGTATTGGATTAGATGTTGCAAACAAGAGATCGTTAATAAAAATGAGAAAGAGTGTTGGAGATAGAACAGAGCCCCGAGGCACACCAGCATTTATTTTGTGGTTTTCAGACTTGAGTCCATCCAATACAACTTGTATTGAACGATTCGAAAGGTTATTACTAATCCAATGAAGGAGGGATTCATGCAAACCGAAAACACGCATTTTCGATAAGAGAGCAAGATGCCAGACTTTATCAAATGCCTTTGAAATATCAAGTGCAATAATCTTACTTTCTTCAAAACGATGTAAAGATCTGTTCCACTGTTCGGTGAGATGAACCATGAGATCACCAGTGGACCTATTGCCGTATTGCCGGTCATTAAGAAGCTTCCGTTCCTCAAGATATTTCTTAAGCTGAAAATTAATCAGCGTTTCCATGACCTTGGAAAGTAGGGACGTTAGTGCTATTGGTCGGAAATTTGTGGGAGAAGAAGATTCGCCTTTTTTTTTTGGAATTGGTTGAACAAATGCAGTTTTCCAACTACTCGGAACGAGCCCAGAAGAATAGGATAGATGGAAAAGCTTACGCAGTGGTTTTGCTAGCGTGCAATTCAGAATAATAGCGGGGATACCATCATGATGATGAAAATACTTTCAATGAACAGCAGATTTTTTATTCTGGACAACATTTTTCCACGAATCAATTTGGCTTTCAATAATCAATTCTAAACCTAAAATGCTCAATTTCAATGACTGCTTTGAATGAAATCTTTAACTGGCTGGAAATGTAACAGCGATAAACACCATTAACGCAAGATGGGTTAAGTAGACAACATCAGCTGTCCAGAGTCATCTTATTTTACGACACTTTCAACAAAGATTATAAAAACTGTTTCTAAAAAGAAATGGAGTGAAATGGTACAAAATTGTTACTGTTCTTATCTAATAAACGACTTTACTCTAGCGTTACTCATCGATGAGTGCTTGGTCTAAGTCTAAAACTATAAACCATCCTGAAACTGCAAATTTTGCAAATTAAGATCCTACCAGGACTTATGTTATAAAAATAAAAACAAATTACATGCAGTGTTGACAGAGACGTCAAATTAATGAAATACGTTTTAATTAAATACCAAAGTCCCGTAACTAATCAAGAATGTCTATATAGCATTGAAAGTATGTATGTTCAAGTTTCTTCAATACAGAAGTTATGTAGGTATGAGAAAAATTGTCTCAATCATTCCGCAAAGATACATACAAACGATTATAAACAAACTATTAAATGTCGTCCCCTAGTTAAACCAACCGAACCGAACCGACCAACTCAATTAGTTAAGACCGGTAGCTTGAAGAATGCAACCCACTTTGAAGGCGCATTAACCAGACTCAGGCATCATTCAAAAAAAACAACAACCTTAGCACATCATAATCTCATTAATTGATTTATTTAAAGTTGTGGTTTCAACTTACGTTTTTCTTCTTCCTTTATAAACTAAGATACATATAGGACGTCTTAAATTCATATACTTATAGATACAAGTACATAATGGGGTGCTATTTTGCGTTTACAGCTTTTTATGAGCTCCAACAGTTTTTTTTTTCCAAGTCTTTAAAGATGAAGCAAATAAATTTGCAATGTTGATAATAATGTCGACGAGTGAGTCAAGACGTACAGAGTATAAGTCATACATATGCTCAAGATCTAGTTGTGGTCACATAAATATTTTGCTACATTTTATGTTGTGCGGTATCAAAATATGTATATTTATTATAATGACGGTATATATGATGGGGTTTCCGTTATGAATATTTTATCAATTTATGCTCTTTTACCATTTTCCAAAACAACTTGTGTATTCGAAGAAAGTTCAAAAATACTCTCGAATGGAAGAGTATACTCTGCACCACATCATAAAAAGGCAATGGAGATCCAATCGAAGGGTAAGTACATTTCCCATATTTAAGACTTTTGGAAATCTTTTAAACTAAAATATCTCCTAAGACTTGTATCCATCCCATTGCTCAAAGAAGGACTTATACATATTTATCATGAGGTTTCCTCACAGGAAATTAAATATTTATGAATCATTCCAGCAAAGTTTGAGTTGAGATAATTTTCAAAGTTTTTCGATGAAGAGCTTAACTTATGGAGAATTGGATAGATTACAAATTCAAATTAAAGAAAAAGAAAAGTAAAACCATTCCGACATCTTTTCATTAATTCAAATAAAAGTTATTTTATAAAACTAGTTAAAATATCAAAAAGCAGTAATTCCAGTCATCCAGTGATGTTCAAATGGTAGACATGTGCATTCAAGAGGACACAAGCGTCCAAAGGTTTTTCTCAAAACCCACCCCTGTCTATCAACTCCTACTCTCACTTCCCCGCGGTGAACATCGGGTGCCTAGTACCTCAATTGGAGATTGGGTTCCAACCCCAGTGGAAAGTTGTTGGGGGCAGCAATCAAGAGAGGGGGGAGAGGTGTTTCCACTAAGGTACCTCTCCTTATCCAGGCGGCAGCGGACGAATTCTCGAGATGCAATCAACGGTGGGGCCTACAGTTCTTCGACATATTCGGAGCCCAGGCGGCCAGGCCTGTAAGGAGCGGTTTATCCGGCTCCCCTTCCTTGGAGTTATACTAAGGATCTGGCCCTCCAGGTTGGGGGTTATGTCGTCGGGGTGACTTCCTGGCCACGTAAAAAATACCTTTAGTTTCGAAGCACCAACAAGCCTCTGATACGGACGGATTCACTGTTGACAACCCAAGCAAACGAAATAAGGACAACGAACTTCGGATATGTACGTGGAATGTTAGGTCCCTTAACAGACCACGTGCAGCCGAACAATTAGCGGAAGCCCTAAACTGCTGCAAGGCAGATATTACAGTCATCCAAGAATTGCGATGGGATGGACCGGGCAAACGCAAACTAAAAGACTGCGATAGCTACCGAGAACAAAAACAGCGGATATTTGGGTGTGGATTTGTTGTTGGAACTAGACACAGGCAAAAAGTCTTGAGTTTCAACAGTGTGAGCGAGCGCATCACGACAATCCGCATCAAAGCTAAATTCGCCAACATAAGCCTAATATGCGCGCATGCCCCAACAGAGGAGAAAGATGAAGACATCAACGACATATTTTTCGAGCTCTTGGACAAGACATATGAGCAGTGCCCTAGCTATGACATTAAAATTGTCTTAGGAGATTTTAATACCAAGCTAGGAAGAGAAGACATCTTTGGTGGGATAATCGGGAGATACAGCCTACACGACACCACCTTCGACAACGAATTCAGGGTGGTCGATTTCGCTGCGGGCGGGACGTTCTGGTAGCTAGTACGCAGTTCACGCATCTTAATATCCACAAGGGCACATGGAAATCTCCTGATCAATCAACTGTCAACCAGGTTGAGATCGAAGCACATTTCTCCAGTATACAGGATGTCAGAACTTTCCGAGAGGCCAACATTGACTCGGACCACTACCTCGTTGTAGCCAAGGATATCCCGATCCAAGTCAAAATAAGGAAGTACTGTGAGAAGATTCGACGTTAGACGGCTACAATCGCAAGAGACTGCCATGTCCTTTTCCGATCGAGTCTCTAATAACCTCTTAAGGATTCATATGCTGCCTGCATTAAGCCAATTAAACCAATGGCAATATTGCCTTACAGCCATCAGAAATGCCTCATCTGCAAAATATGGTTGGAAGAAAGCATTTCCGATGAGTGGAATCTCAGCATAGTTTGCCCGATACATAAGAGAGGAGACCCTCTAAACTGCTCCAACTACAGGGGCATCAGTCTCCTTAACATTGCGTATAAGATCCTCTCTGCCGTATTATGTGAACGCCTGAAGCCATTCGTCAACAACCTGAAAGGTCCTTGTCAGTGTGGCTTCAGACCAGGGAAATCCACTATCGACCAAATATTCACACTACGGCAGATCTTGGAAAAAACCCAGGAGCTTCAAATCGATACCCACCATCTCTTTATCGATTTTAAAGCCGCGTATGACAGCATCTATAGGGAAGAGCTCTACCGAGCAATGTCTAGTTTTGGCATCCCTGTCAAACTTATCCGTTTGTGCAGAATGACGATGAAGAATGCACGCTGCTCTATCAAGATCGGAAAAGATCTTACCGATTCATTTGATGTCAAAAAAGGTTTTAGACAAGGCGATGCATTGTCATGCGACTTCTTCAACATCGTTCTGGAAAGAATTGTGCAAAACTCAACCGTCAACACTAGAGGCACAATCTTCCAAAGATCCATCCAATTACTAGGATACGCAGATGATATTGACATAATTGGAAGATCAAAGCGTGATGTCAGTGGAGCGTTTTTGAGCATTGCGACGGAAGCGAAGAAGATGAACGACGACGTCTTAGACAAAACGTCACCATGGACAGCTATAACTTTGAGGTAGTTAAGGACTTTGTCTACCTAGGCGCCGCTATTTATGCAGACAACGACACCAGCGCTGAAATCAAACGAAGAATAACTCTTGCAAATCGTTGCTTCTTTTTACTTAGAAGGCAATCGAGAAGTAAAGTCCTTTCTCGAGCATGTAAAATCACCATCTATAAGACACTCATCATCCCGGTTCTCATTTATGGCACTGAGGCTTGGACCCTGTCAAAGAAAGATGAGAGCGTCTTAGGATGCTTCGAGAGAAAAATTCTTCGCGTGATTTTTGGTCCCGTACGCATAGATGAAGAATGGAGGAGAAGATAATATAACGACGAACTGTACGGGCTGTACAGCGACACTGACCTAGTTAGCAGAATTAAAGTCCAACGGCTTAGATGGCTAGGTCATGTAGAGCGGATGGACATCAACGCTCCAGCCCGGAAGGTCTTCGAATCCAATCCCGAGGAACGGCGCAGTAGAGGAAGACCGCGACTCAGGTGGCGCACCCAGGTGGGAGAAGACCTCAACCAACATGGCGTGCGAAACTGGAGACAGCTAGCTAGGGACCGAGCTGGCTGGAGACGCATGTTGGTTGAGGCCCAGGTCCGCCCCTGACTGTAGCGCCACCTTAAGTAAGTAAGTAAGTAATTCCAGTCAAAGTTCAAAGAAAACTATTCCAACCGTAATAAGTCGAAATTTACATGAACTTACAGGGAATGCAATCTTGTCTAATACCTCGTATAGATACATTGTCAATATGACTCAACATCAATTAACCTTCAAACAACTTTAAACAAAGTTAGAACGCATTTCAAGAGATTACTAAGTTTTCGAAATCTGAGCGATAAATTAAATTTTTTGTATGTGACTCATTTAAGACCCAAACAAAAATCCACCGGGCATTCTTGGAAACGTGCATTATTTGTTTTAATTTGATGGAATTTTTAATATCTTTTGATAAGAAAGTTTAAACAAACAAAACTCAAGCCATTTTAGATTTATGTATCTGAACTTAAACCTAAAAAAGAAAAATGACGCAGACGGCACTCACTCCGCATGATGTCTACCCAAATACAACAAATGTGACCGCAATGATTCATCTCGACAAGTGGTCATTGAACGCGGAGGTGTGGAGGTATTCAAGACACATGTATATTTTCAGCTCAAGCCCCCACCACCACCTGATATGATTTTTGTAATAACAACAAAAAGAACGTGTCTTTAATTGAAAATAATTTATTTTAATATTCCAAGCACTTGTCCTAAATCCAAAAAACACTATAATGTACTTGTATATAATTGTTAAAAATACTTTTTTAATATTTTTTTATTTTTTACAAACAAAGAAAAAACAAGCTCAACAGATGGTTGTGCTGTTTGTAAATCTTTTAGTGCGATTATAGGTTCAATGTCTGTTTTTTAATTCAAATTTACATGTCTACCTGTAAGCAGTGGCTTGAGAAACGGCAGCCCGCCACTGCCACTGCCGACGCCATCGCCACCATAACTACCTTACTACCGCCATCGCGCTGACGCCGCTGGCGACGAAAGACGACGACGACGACGTTTATTTTATTTTTAATTTTACTCAGCCGACAATTTGTTTAACTAAACTCAGCCAACAGGCATCATGAGTTTATAAAAGTATAAAGTTTATAGGTAGTATCTCAGACCTCAGACATACAAGCTTAGCTTAAGTCTACGTACGGTACGTGTGATGAATGTCTAGCGCTAGTTTGAAGTTTTCCTTATCTTATTTTTCAAGGTGATTGGAAATGATTTGTGTGCTGCCTTTGCGCAGAATAATAAAATTGAGAAGTGCGAGAAATGAGCAAACTCTTAAGAAGAGTTTATATGAGTTTTTATTACTAACCTATGACGAATTGGAAGCTAACAAAAAAAAACAAATCTCAAGGCGTTTTGTTTTATTTATACAATTTACTCGATAAAATTTGAAGCGTCGAAAAATCGTATTAGTTTAGGACGGGTAGACAAAAATAAAATAATTAAATCTACGACTGGAACTGAAATACGCTTGTGTTCATGTTTAAGTGGCTTAAAAGCGACTCAATCACTTAATTTGTTATTGCTCTTCACCAGAATTTACTAACAAATAATAAAAACATGGATAAACCGTCACCCAAATGGGTTAACGTATTAATAAAAATGTCTAGCAAGTCAAATTTATATGATTTTTATCAACAGTCTGCATAACTTATAATCTGTTTTTTATTAGTTCTTATGAATTTACATAAGACCGGCAAAACTAGCCGGTAGTTTTTCTTCTAGCAATCAAATTGCTCATTTCCGATATAATTTTACTGTATAGAGTCAGGTTTATAAGGCTCAGCAAAGTTTTATCGAAGGAACATTGTAATCCTTTATTTCTAAAAAATCCTGATGGAACCTGGACAGCCTCTCCAGCCGAATCTCTTGAGCTACTGATGAAGCCGCGCTTTCCGGGTTGCGAGAGTGATAACCCCGAATCGCTTGAAACCACAGAGCTAAACGTAGCTCATATGGAACAAGTCAATTCCGTCATAACCAGAGAAAATATTTTGTGGGCCATCAATACTTTTTCTCCATATAAATCCCCAGGCATAGATGGCATACTGCCAGTTATGCTTCAAAAATTGCATGATGTAGCAGCTCCATGGCTGGAACAAATGTTCAAAGGATGTCTCCTTCTTAAACATGTGCCCATGTCGTGGAGACAGGTCAAAGTAGTTTTTATCCCGAAAGTGGGTAGGCAAGGTCACGAATCCGCGGAGGATTTCAGACCAATAAGCTTAACATCTTTTGTGCTTAAAACCTTGGAGCGCATTCTTGATTACCATATTAGAGAAATCCTAGTTGGACGACCTCTCGAAAGCTCTCAGCATGCTTATCTTAAGGGCAAATCTGCGGAGACTGCCCTCCATGAGGTAGTGCGTACTGTAGAACAAATAATCCATTATAAAGAATTTTCTCTTGCCACCTTCCTAGACATAGGTGCTTTTAACAACGTCCTTACAGAATCCATAGAAGAATCGCTTGTTAAGTTCGGTGTAGAAGACTTCATTCGAGAATGAATTATTTCCATGCTCAGTGGTAGGAAGATTCAAGCCTCTCTAGGCAATACAATCGCAACAAAACACGTGAGTAGGGGAACACCACAGGGTGGTGTTCTTTCGCCTCTTCTATGGCTTCTGGTCATGGATACAATTCTCGTTAAATTAGAGAGATGTGGAGTGAAGGCGGTAGCCTATGCGGATGATTTGGTGCTATTGGTGTCAGGAAAGTACACCTCTGTGATTAGTGAAATCACGGAGTCATCTTTGAAGAAAGTTAGCAACTGGGCCACTAGTTGTGGACTAGGAGTTAATCAAAGTAAAACTAAACTGTTGCTCTTTACCACCAAAACTAAAGTACCGCCCTTCACGCTACCTCGACTCAACGGTCAAATCCTATCATTGTCTTCCAGTGCAAAATATTTGGGAGTTATACTCGACCCTAAACTAAACTGGAAACTAAATATTGAAGTACCGGTTAAGAAGGCCTGTGTTGCCTTCTACGCCTGCAGCAAAACTTTCGGTAAAAAGTGGGGACTTCAGTCGAAGATGATTTTTCCAATCTGCTCTTAGCAAAGCCTATAATATTGATAAGCTAAAAAAGGTTCAGAGAGCTTGCGTGGGCACCACAGGGGCCATGCGTACTTGCCCAACGGACGCCTTAAACGTTATTTTGGATCTTCTACCAATCGACCTTTTTATTAAATACATATTTTCCTGCAGCGCCATTAGGCTGAAGGAATCAAACAGCTGGTTTTCAAATCAAAACCTTATGTTCACAGCTACACTACGAAATTAATTCCCTCAGATATTATCTCGGTAGACACTGACTACTGCACTCCTACTTTGAACATTAGTAAGGGTTTTAAGGTTATTTTCGTATCGAGAGAAGATTGGGAGGATGACATCGTGTCGATAAGTTTTGACACAACCATCTTTACTGACGGTTCAAAGATGGAGTGCGGAGTTGGTTCTGGGATCTTTTCTGAGTCCCTAAATGTAGCCAAATTCTTTAGGCTTCCTGACTTTGCTAGCGTTTTTCAGGCTGAACTGCTGGCAATAAGGGAGACATGTAAGATACTTAAACAAAACCCAAACCAAAATGTGGCTATCTTTACAGACAGTCAGGCAGCTGTCAAAGCCATTAACTCGGCCATATCCTCATCTAAATTGGTCCAGCAATGTCGCGATGGGCTTGCGAGCCTCAATATTAATCTCGGTGTCACCCTGATCTGGGTTCTGGGCCATAATGGTATCAAGGGAAATGAACGGGCTGACGAGATAGCCAGGCAAGGATCGGCCCTTCATAGCTCACTTGCGGAAATGGTTAACATTCCTCTTGGTGCTATGAAGGGTAAAATCTTTTCTATCTACCAAACTGAATCAAACCGAAGGTGGAGCAATTTACCCAACTGCATTATATCTAGGAAAATATTGCCCACCTATAACAAAACCTAAACAAACGATCTTCTATGCAGGCCAAGGCAAGACATAGCCAGGATTGTTGCGGTTTGTACCGGACATTGGCCTATAGGAGTTCATTTGGAGAAGTTGGGTATCTCCTACAACACCTTTTGCCGTAGTTGTTGTGACCAAAGAGAAAGTGAAACGACGATCCATTTCCTCTGCAAATGTCCTGCTTTGACAAACTCTAGAATGCAATACTTTGGTAAAGCATTCTTTCACGACCTTGATGAGCTATCTGAGACAAAGATTAGAGACCTAATCTTTTTTCTCAATGCGACAAAATGGCTCTAACATAATCGCTATGAAGCTTCTCTATCAATCTATCCCTTTCAATCAAAGGTCAAACGAGCTTTTGGTATCAAAACGGCCCACTACAGCGCTAATTGGATCTCAGGCTAGGTTGCCTTGAGATCGCCATTTCTACCTACCTACCTACCAGGTTTTTAAGATACGAGTATTATTTAATGTAACTCAATACCCTTGTGTTGTTGGAAAATCTATCAATAGTATAGTAGCATTTTACACGAATAACAAAAACAATATCCGCTGTATGAATACTGCCGATAAAAGTTAAAGTAGAATCATACTACGGATGGGTTTTCGAAATTTATACGATTCTCAAATGGATCTTATTTGATTTCGTTCTTAAATGTTGGTACGATTGATATTGCATTTGTATCTCGATGGTTGTGTTCGTTGAGTAGTTGTGCATTTGGAATTATGTTTGTGTTTTCCATTGGGGAAACAAATCAATCTGTTACTGTTGATTTTATTTGGCTTTGTTAATGAAAATGGACTAACTTGGCTTATTTTGCAAGAGAAAACAATAAAAAAGATAATTAAGTTTTGCTATGTTTCCACCAAAGGTTTATCTCAGTTTAGATTTAATATATCTTTTTGGTGTTTCCACCGAACAAGAATATTTAAAAATGATTAAGTTTGACAGCACTTTCTGAAATGCAAATGGTGTTTCGATGTTTCTTATGAAGTACAAGTGAGATAGTTTGATTCGTGTTAAACAATCAACAACTAAATAGTTCAGCACCATATAAGAATATGTTACCTTCTCCATCTTCATTTTTTGTAATTGTAATTTGATTAAAACAAAACTATATTTTTTGTACACAAACATGCAAATAAACAGACCATAATGCATTATCTGTAAACCCAACTTCTCCACAGAGGTTTTTCTTCACAAATTTTGACAAGACTCCGATCTCCGACGGTAATAGAGTCAAATCAAGCTCGTTTCAACTCGATTCAGGTATATAAAGAATTGAGGCGATCTTCAAGCTCGCTTCAACACCACATGTTAATGTAGTAGTCTACGAACAAACCCCCTCCTTGAAGCAATTGTTAAATGAACTTTTTTTTTATAGAATTTCAATTTCTTCTTGAAAATTGTACATTTTATTAGTTTTAGTTAGTTTTTATGGCTTTATTTTTTGATTTAATGATTTTCACAAAACTTTCTTCTATTTGTGTGTGTATTTTTTTCATTATTATTCTGACAGAACTTCTTTCAGTTGTACCAATTTTTAAATACAAGAATCTGGCTACTGCGGATCATTTTGTTGGCAATTTTTCACCAGAGCCAGTGACTTACAACTTTCAACCATTCCTGTGCGCGAGTAATGTTGTCAGAGATGGAAGGCACCTACAATCCGAACGGCTAATTTGAAAAAGCTCTTTTCCATGACAAGAATATTACTCTTGGAGCATTTGTCAATTCCTCGTAAGAGGCAGTACCCGTGAACAAAGTTAGGTGGCATGGATTGAACCCCAAACCCCTCGATTGACAGTCCGACGAAACACCATTTGCATTTTAGAAAGTGCTGTCAAACTTAATCAATTTTAAATCTTTTTGTGCGATGGAAACACCAACAAGATTTATTTAATCTAAACTGAGGATAAACTTTGAGTTAAAACATAGCAAAACTTAATTATCTCTTCTATTCTTGCAAGATAAGCCCAGTTAGTCCATTTTCATTAACAAAAACTAAATAATATCAACAGTAACAGATTTTTTTCCCCCAAAGGAAAACACGCGATTCCAAATGCACAACTACTCAACGAACATAGCCATCGAGATAAAAATGCAATATCAATCGTACCAACATTTGAGAACGAAATCACATAAGATTCATTAGAGACTCGTTTAAATGTTAAAAACCCATCCCTAGTAAAATTCTATTCTAACTTTTATCGCTAGTATTCATACTATGGATATTGTTTTTGTTATTTTTGTAAAATCCTACTATACTATGGATAGATTTTCAAAAAAAAAATCTTTATAAATTGTTGGTTTTCACATGTCTTACATAAATCTTAAAGGAAAAGCTGAACCATTTACGATCCGAAAGAACAAAACGACAAAAAACTGAAAAAATCAACGTCTCTTCCTGAATTAACATTTGCGACTAAAATGAGTTTGCGAGCATCTGGGCAGCCGGGAGCTGCGAAACTAATTCACGATGTAACCACCAGTCCTGGAAAATTTGAAACGTGTAGGAAAGCTTTACGAGAGCCTACTGATGAACCTACTTCAATGACTGGTGAAGAAGCCTTAGATTTAATTATTGAAGCAGACTTATCTCGCTTCCAATATGAAATTATAAGATCAAAAGCTCCTAAAGTATCAATCCTGAAGTTATGAGTGTATCGGAGACTTCTGTGAGAACAGATTTGCAAAGTTTGCTAAACCTAACAGTAAAGCGTTTGAAACCACCTCTTATAGAGGGAGCACTTATTTTAAGTCGCCAAAAACGCTGCTAAGTGTTCAGGTTTTCTCCGCCGATGCAAGAAGTTTCTTTTACCCCTTCTTATCTTGCTATAATTTATGAATTCGTAGGGAAATGGGCAGTTCCCCCAATAAGCCCCCTGATTCTCTTGGACAGAATTTAAAAAAGTGCTTTAAAAACGATAGTTAAATTTTGTCTAACTGAAACGTTTGCATCTCACCCCTCAAACAATTCAACTGTAATACCAGTCCTTCCAGGAATACTTATCATTTTACCCTTGAGCTAAATTAAGGACGTACTGTAAAATACAGATTCTTTTTTTGAGTCGCACTACAGGAGAGAACCACAACCTCAGCAGCGTTAGACACTCTCCTCCATCTGACACCCCTCGACATCTTCAGCAAACAAGTGACAGCGAGTACAGCTATAAGACTCAACGCCTCAATTTGATGGACCAACAATAATATGGGGCACTACATCATTCTGAACCTCTTCGGTTCTATACCAAAGTACCAAAACACCAATTTGGTAACAAATTCCAGGTATCCATTCCATCCAGAGATGAAAGGGAAGACAAAAAAAACTCCTGGATGACAAAAGCATTGATTTTTACACAGATGGATCCAAGATAAATGAGAGAGTGGGTAGTGGTGTGTACCCAGAAAAGCTGAATCTAAGCATCTCATTGCGCCTCCCTAATCATTGTAGCGTCTTCCAAGCGGAAATTTTAGCGATCAAAGAGGTTCTCTTCTGGCTAAGAGAAAATGTGATATCAACTTCTGACATCCACATCTTTTTTCTGACAGTCAGGCTGCTATTAAATCTCTTGAAGGTGTCTCAACCAAATCTCAAATGGCCCTCGATTGTCGATCGTCTCTTATGGAGATGGCGCAGCTATTTAACATTCACCTATGTTGGGTGCTGGGCCACAAAGACATCACGGGAAATTGTAGAGCCGATGAACTTGTTAAAAATGGAACCGTCATACCTATTTCGCCTGAAAGGGAGAAGATAGGTATACTGATAGCTTCATGTAAACTTCTGCTTAAGAAGCAGCTCTTATGATAACAAACTCTAGGTGGCACAATTTACCAACGTGCGCGCAGCCACGAAACTCATATGGCCTTCACTGGACCTAAAGCTTGTTATCTCAAAAGCAGACTGCATATTAGCTCCCTAATAGGTGTCCTTACGGGACACTGTCTTATATGCAGACACGCAATACGACTTGGTGTAGCCTCAAATGACTTCTGCAGGAGCTGTATGTACAAGGAAGAAGAGGAAACAATCTCTCACCTTCTCTGCACTTTCACTAAGACGCATACTTCATCTGGGAGACTGACTTTTTGATAATCCCAGTGAATTACTAATAAGGATATCAAATATCTTCTTCGCTTTATAAAAAGCTGAAAATGGTTCGACAACTAAGAAGAAATTCTCTAGATTCATGTGGTGGCACTATGGACCTTTTCTTTTGGCCTAAGTGTTTGGGTTCTGTATCCGCAGCCACTTTAACCTAACCTAAACCAACACGAATGTGAAATGCTTTAACAGTCCCAGTATTTCCCACTAATTGCACTGTACACGCATTCAAAACCAATGTGCATCGGAATCTTCTTTCTAATCCTAGCCCATTTCCTAATTGCTCGCAATAATCTTCATAAGGGTATTCAAAGGTTTCTCAAAACTCTATTATGAAAACTCATAACGAATTTGAATTTCCAAAACTTAGCAAACTACTAAAATGATTTAAACTGTTTCTAGAAGACAAAGACTAACACTTTGATATGTTCTGTTTTATTGTCCTTAACATTTTTGAATCAAAATATTTTCAAAACCTCATGTAGAACAATTATAAAGCGAGATTAACATTCAGAACATCTTTATCCTTTAAAGAAGTATTGCTGGGATAGATTAAAAAACAAACATTATTTTGTCGACCAGTGTAATTAAAATTAACCGATTCGTTTCATTTCGATTTTCCAAAAAAATCAAAAGATCGATTTCTTGCACCGAAACTTTTTAATCATACATTTTTTGATATTCAAAGAGTGTAAGATCAGATACGTTATTTTTCTCCAAACTATTTAAATTTGAAAAAAAAGTCACGACCCAAAACCGTCGTGTTCGCCCAAAATCATTAAAATTGTCTTTTAGGTCAGATCTTAAAGTTGAGTCATCTAAAACAAAAAAAAAACAAAGAAGACTCAAAGCCCATTCTCGATTTATGCTTTCTCATGAAAAAATGTATCCAAGTCAATGTATCACAGGTGTGCTATTTGCTACCAACAAACATTGTAATAGCAGGTAATTGCGAAACTTTGAATGACATCACGTTGCATATTTTTTGCATAGGGAGCTGCTGCAATTTTCCTAACAATATTTTCATGCCCTAGTGTTCAATGATATACAAAATGAAACAAGGCATAGATTTTTCTCGTTCGTCGTTGGTGCTTCGAGTCTTCGATTCTTTTTGAAAAAATGTAAAAAATAAAACAGAAACCAAAAAACAAGTTTAGTCATACCTTTCTGAGTAAATATAATAAAATAAAGTATAATTTATGAATAAGCGCATAAAAATTCTGTGATAAGACCAAAAGAGCTGAACACACAACACCCAACTAACCGGTTACACTTGACTTTGTACAAATCGAAATCCAACTCCATACCGCCGACAATTCGTTCCACTGCTGTTGCTGCTACGTATAGGCATGGCTTTGGCTATAGGTGCAACTGTATTACGTTACGTTGCATATCCACAAGCTGTTGAAGCTAGATCCTGGCCTGATTCAGGCTATAAAGCTTTTTGCAGCAAGAAGGTGAAGTTGATGTTAAAGAGAATTTTTTATTACTCACAGTCCGGTATGTCGTATAATTGTGACGGTGACTGTGACGGTGAGTGGGTTTTCTGCACAGGTAGTTAGATATGTTTTGTTGATACAAGGTACGATCGACTACGACCGACTACGACCGACACAAGACACAAGGCACAACCAACAACGGTCTTTTTTAGCGGAATTCGATTTGAGACTTCAATGATATGCCTATAAGCCTAAGTTTTAAAGCCAAACCGCACCTCATCGAGATCTTGAGACTTAAGCTGTAAACTTGGGGATTAACTCGAAACAGTCATAGGTGGGATTTTGTATTTTTATTTTTATCTTAATTCTTTTTTTTTGTTGTATTTGTTTTACATTTATATTTCGATTTGGATGATTTCTGGGACAAATTACTTCCCGGAATGGTGGTGAAAGTACAAAATGTGATATTTGATCGTTAAATTTAAAATCTGTTAATGATGAATGGCATTCAAGTGGCTTGTTGTTGTTGTGCTGTTGATGATGTTGATGTTGTCCGATGACGCACTCGAATGCATATATTTGAATTTTGATTACATATTATTTTTTTAATTGATTGAGTATAGTTTTCGGTAAATGATGACTGATGAGTGATGGACAAATACGAACAGCCAAGAGTGCACTTAGTTAATTTTTAAATAGAATTTCATTATTTGAAAAAAAAAAACATGTGATAAGTATGAAGAAGGTTGAATATGACAGGAAATACCAGCTTTTGATTGCAAAAACAAAATGAAGAGTGACTAACAATGTTATGATTGTGGTCTACTAAAAATTTCACCTTCTTTTAACGACATACAACAATTTTGAACTTGTAGCTTTTTAAAAACTAAACGAGTGTCAAGTGGAGAACACATGTTTTTACTTCTTTGGATACTCATTGAGCTAACAAAATTGTCTCGGCTAAAAATTCATCTGAAACTAAGTTTTAAATAGGTTTTATGGCACGAATTTTCTTTCGCACTCTTGCAGTTACAGGAGTACTAAAATACAATTCTCTTATTGCTCTGAAGAGCACTTCTTCAACGTTGTCAAGACCTGTTTTTATTATGATCTGTCTTATTCTGTGGGTCCACGAGCACAAAGAAAACAGTAATTGTACATACTGTCCTTTAAAAAGGGGAAGAAGACTTCTCACCCTAGATATCGTCCAAATACACTCTCTATCTCTCAAGTTCATGAAAACGCTGATCAATCAACAATTTAGAACGAAAGCTTTTTAATGACAGCCGATATCTTTCTTAGCAAAGCTTCATGGGTGATTTCAAAGTTTATCTCGCCGAATAGTGGAATACATCGTTACATTGTTTTGAAGATAGTTAGATTATTGCACTTAAAATTTCAAAAACATTTAATAACGTTCAGCAACTTTCTAACCATTCAATACAAAATTTTTTGGATGGTGTTCCCCAGGGCTCCGTTATTTTAATCTATCAAACAGTACCTTTAGCTTTTCATATTCGTTTCTAGAAGTTTCATACCTTGTCCTTCGGATGTGAATGTAAAACTTCAACGGTAGGGTACAATAAGCTGATAAAATTCGGATCTCGAGAGTATTTTGCAATGGGGAATTTTTTACCCGTGGAAAATCTCTTGCTTTAATAACGTAATATTGACTTCTGTCCTTGAAGCGCAACGCACCTCCATCGATGAGGAAACTTATCAACTTACTCGGTATTTGTATCAAAGATCACCTTTTACGGATTGATCAAAATACTGCAGATTACTTAGAATTTCTTCGAAGGTGCAGTAAATTTGTCCCCGTTCCGAATGGGCTATAAATTATAAAGCCTTCAGATGCATTTCAAAAAAATTTAATTCTTTTGGACAAAATCAAAAAAGAGCTTTGAATACCGCAGTAATATCTCAGGTCTTTCGCAGGTTTATTGATATTTCTGCATTCACCCCCCCCCCATCCTTTCAAACAATTCAGCAATAATCCTCGCACTTCTAGGAATCTCCATCAGTAAGCTCTTAAGGGGAATTTCTAACGTACTGCCAAGTATAGAGATTTTTGTTTTTAACCGCGCATCAAGAATGTGACAGTGACAGCAACAGCAATATGTTGTGTGAGCTCTTGGAAGACATCGGTGAATTTATCCTTAACGGGAGAGGCTTTGGCGATTAAACTGGAGAGTTTACTTTTGTGACAACTAGAGGGTCGTCAGTTATTGACTACTGCTGCCCTTTATACATTGCAATGGAAATAATTAAAAGTTTCTCAATTGAAAGTACAACCTTTTCGGACCACATGCCGCTAGTTTTAGGTCTGAAGGCTTTTAAGATACGCAAAGTTCCCCCAGTTCATTGTTGCTTCCAAGACTTAAATGGTTTACCAATAGACGCGCTCAATACATTGATTGAATTGATGAAGTTGTTGTACAAAAACTCTTGCCTTTGGATAGAGTGTTAAAACACGATGCAAACCCTTAAAAGAGTGTATCTATGCAGTTTGGTATGGATTGTCATAAAGCTCGAGAAACTTTACTTGAGCTACTTAACATTTACAGAAAATATAATCTCGATGCAAGCAGAAAAAACTATTGTGAAGCCAATAAAAAGTACAAAGCCCTACTACCAATGCATTCCCAGTCAACTTGCAAGTATTAACACAGCAAAAGATTGGTGGAAACTGGCTAAAAAGATACGCGGTGATCCTACGAATACTGGAACCCAAATAACAGCTTCTGAATTCATGCCATATTTCGAAAACTCCCTTAATTCAGAACGATCAAAAGGTGTTGTAGGAGATACCCAACTTCTCCGCATGAACTCCTATAGGCTAATGTTCGGTACAAACCGCAACAATCCTGGCTATGTGTTGCCATGGCCTGCATAGAAGATCGTTTGTACGGGTTTTATTATAAGTGGGCCATATCTTCCTAGATATTTACCCTTCATAGCACCAAGAGGAATGTTAACCATTTCCGCAAGTGAGCTATGAAGGGCCGATCCTTGCCTGGCTAGCTCGTCAGCCCGTTCATTTCTTACGATACCACTATGGCCCGGAACCCAGATCAGGGTGACACCGAGGTTAATATTCAGACTCGCAAGCTCATCGCGACATTGCTGGACCAATTTAGCTGCCTGACTGTCTGTAAAGATAGCCGCATTTCTGTTTTGGTTTGGGCTTTGTTTAAGTATCTTACATGCCTCCCTTATTGCCAGCACTTCAGCCTGAAAAAAACACTAGCAAAGTCAGGAAGCCTAAAGGATTTAGCTACATTTAGGGACTCAGAAAAGATCCCAGAACCAACTCCGCACTCCATCTTTGAGCTGTCAGTGAAGACACGATGTCATCCTCTTAATCTTCTCTGGATCTGAAAATAACCTTAAAACCTTACTAAGGCTCAAAGTAAGAGTGCAGTAGTCAGTGTCTACCGAGATAATATCTGAGGGAATCAATTTCGTTGTGTTGCTGTGACCATAAGGTTTTGACAACCAGCTGTTTGATTCCTTCAGCCTAATAGCGCTGCAGGGAACTATGTATTTAATAAAAAGGTAGATTGGTAGAAGATCCAAAATAACGTTTAAGGCGTCGTTGGGCAAGCTGTTCTCTGAACCTTCTTTAGCTTATCAGTATTATAGGCTTTGCTAAGAGCAGGCCACCACACAATCAACCCATATGTTAAGATTGGACATACTACGGCTGTGTACGTCCATAAAATCATCTTCGGCTGAAGTTCCCACTTTTTGCCGAATGTTTTGCTGCAGGCGTAGAAGGCAACACAGGCCTTCTTCTTAACCCGTACTTCAATATTTAGTTTCCAGTTTAGTTTAGGGTCGAGTATAACTCCCGAATATTTTGCACTGAAAGGCAATGATAGGATTTGACCGTTGAGTCGAGGTAGCGTGAAGGGCGGTACTTTAGTTTTGGTGGTAAAGAGCAACAGCAACAATAATGAAGCATTTTATTAAACGTAGAATAGGTTTGGAATTAATGCCCTGGACAACAGACAAATGTCGTGAAAATGTTATCTTTCGAAATTGTGGAAACATTCACTTCGTAGTTTTCCTCCTTTAGCTGCTGTAACCCGTATGTTCTTTTCCCCGAAGTGTTACACCACCAAATGTATTTATTTTTTTAATTTCCGGTTTCCTGGTTTGATTTGATCGCGTGTTATAATCCAATCAAATTCTGGCATCACTGCATTTAGAATGTAGAAGTAAATTAAATATCTTCATGACATCAGTTTTATATTTTACACCACATTGAGGACGACTCAAGGTCGGGTTGGCTATTAATAATATTTTTTTTTAAACGTGCTATTCTTCATATTCAATTTGTATGTGTTCCATATTCAATCTTAAATTTATTCAGGTAGGTAGAAAGAAACACTAACCCAGGTAAGGTACCCAAACACGTACTTAATAAAAATTAGAATACTCGGAACTAACCTTCCTTTTTTTAATAACATAATTAGTCTTTGTGGGTTACCTATCTATACAAAAAAAACTTCTTGAACAAAACACTCACAGTTCTTTTTTTAATTCAACCTAAATTGACTTGGTATTTTTCCTAACACACAATCTAAAACCCACTAAATTCCAATTCCTACCTACCCAACCAGCATACAGACTTATGAACCTACATACCTATCAATAATTTTTTTATTTTTTGCTGTCCGACTTTATTATTTCTACTTTTTGTTTTTTTTTTTTTTGTATTTTTTTTAACTAATTGTATCTAACAACAAAAAGCTGTTTATATGCTCATGGATTTAATATGAAAATAGCTTCACTGAAGTATGGTAGATGGATGATGGTCCGTCGGTCGTCGCTCGTCCATTCGTCCAAAACGGAAAAAACTTAAATAGAAAACAAAAAAAAACCTTTTTGGCACACTTGCCAACTATAGCATAAAAAAGCATTTTCAAGGCTTGGCCTCTGAATCTGAATACTTTTGTTTGGGCAACAGCAACTTCACCAAACCAAATGAATGTAATCCCCTTATATACTTATATCTACCTAACCTATGTACGAGTAGTTAGATATGTTGGCGGCTGACAATGAAAACATATCGATTTGGTCGGGTTTTTTCTTCTTCTCTGAATGCTAAAACAGAGACTGCACATTGTCTCTCCTTTTTTGTCTTGTTGTTGTTGTTGAAAAAAGGACATTTTATAATAACATGTACCTAAGTACTTATGTATGTATGAAAAATACAATTTTAGCTGCTGGCATGCGTCACACAAAACCCAACAACAGCAAACAAGGAAACAAAGGACACTTTGTAGCGTTGCTGCTGCTGCTGTTAGTGATGTGGATTGTGGATGTCTAGAAATGTGTTGGCTGACAGTGTTTTTTTTTTGACAAAGGCCATGTGGAAACATAACACCACTTACCTTGTAGACTTGGCCATAGGTTCCATTACCAACGACTTCGATTAGTTCAAATATTCCAGCAGGATCCTGCAAAAAAAGAAAAAAACACATCAGAAATAAGTAAAAAATCATATTCATGAGATAAATAATTTATGTAGGTAAATTGTGTAAGTACACAACGTATACATCTATGGCCAAAATAATAAGAACACTTTATAATTTTCGACTGTTCTTTTTTAATTAAATGAAGCTAAAATTGCACCAACAAGCCTAGGGTACGGATGGATTTACTGTTGACAACCAACGCAAACGAATAAAGGACAACGAACTTCGAATATGCACGTGGAATGTTAGGTCCCTTAACAGACCACGTGCGGCCGAAGAATTAGCGGAGGCCTTAGAACGATATAAAGCAGATATCACCACCATCCATGGGATGGGCCGGGCAAAAAGAGGATGAAAAACTGCGATATTTACTACGGTGACTGCTACCATGAAAACCAACAGCGCTTATTTGGATGCGGCTTCGTCATTGGAACCAGACTTAGGCAAGAAGTCTTGAGCTATAGGTGCATCAATGAGCGCCTCATGACCACACGCATCAAGGCTAAATTCGGCAACATTAGCCTGATATGCACGCATGCCCCCACAGAAGAGAAAGACGACAACACCAAAGATATGTTCTTCGAGCTCCTAGACAAAATATATGAGCAGTGCCCTAGCTACGATATTAAAACAGTCCTGGGCGAATTTAATGCCAAGCTAGGAAGGGAAGACATGTTTGGTGGAGTAATCGGCAAGAACAGCCTGCACGACAACACTTTCGACAACGGATTCAGGCTCATAGATTTTGCTGCGGGGCGAAACGTCATGGTAGCCAGTACGCGTTTTCCACACCTCAACATCCACAAAGGTACTTGGACTTCTCCAGATCAATCTACCGTCAACCAGATTGACCATATTGCGATTGACGCCCGAAACACTTCCAGCATCATAGATGTACGAACTTTCCGAGGAGCTTACATCGACTCGGACCACTTCCAGACCCAAGGCAAAACAGGGAGGTGCTGGGAGAAGGTACAACGTCGAACGGCTACAATCGCCAGAGATCACCAAATCCTTTTCCGACCGAGTTACAAGTAACCTCTCTCGAAGTTCTCTGCCGCCAACACAATATATCGAAAACCTGTGGCAACATTGCCAAGATGCAATCAGAGAAGCCGCCTCTGATGTGCTGGGTTTCAAACAGCTACCAACAAGGAACCCCTGGTTTGATGAGGAATGTCGGCAGGCAAATGCAGCCAAATAACAGGCACGCAAAGCGGCGCTGCATAAAAGGACGATAGCTGCTCATGAGCTCTACGAGCAGAAAAGGCGAGAGGAATACCGACTTCTCAGAACGAAAAAGAGAGGGGGTGAGAAGCGTCCGGTCGAAGATGTTGAGAGGTTTAAAAGCAGGAATGAAGTTCGAAAGAACCGAAGGCTGCAAAGACGAAAGTGGAAACATCATAGTGGAACCGCAGTCAATGCTGAGGATATGGAAGGACCACTTCTGCAGACTGTATAACGGCGACGACGAACCCAATTCCGCTGTCAGGCAGGAAGATCCCTTCAACATAGAAGACGAAAGGCAACAATCCCGTCCTCCCGACTTAGACGAAGTAAAGATTGCCATATCTAAGTTAAAGTCTAATAAAGCCGCTGGAGCGGATGGCTTGAATGCCGAGCTCTTTAAAGCAGCTGGAGATAAGTTGGTAAGGAACATGCACCAACTTATCTGTAAGATATGGTCGGACGAAAGCGTTCCTGATGAATGGAACCTCAGTATTGTTTGCCCGATCCTGAAAAAAGGAGACCCTCTAAACTGCACTAACTATAGAGTAATCAGTCTACTTAACATCGCCTACAAAATCTTCTCTAACGTAATATGTGAACGTCTAAGGCCCATCGTCAACAACCTGATAGGCCCTTATCAGTGTAGTTTTAGACCAGAAAAGTCCACAGTCGATCAAATATTCACATTACGGCAGATCTTGGAAAAAAACCAGGAGCTTCAAATCGATACCCAACATCTCTTTATCGATTTCAAGGCCGCATATGACAGCATATACAGGGACGAGCTGTATAGAGCCATGTCTAGTTTTGCCATCCCTGCCAAAACTCGGCCGTTTGTGCAGGATGATCATGGAGGATTCACGCTGCTCCAAAAAGGTTGGAAACAACTTAACAGAATCTTTCGATGTCAAAAAAGGTTTTAGACAAGGTGATGCACTGTCATGTGATTTTTTTAACTTCGTGCTTGAAAGAATAGTGCAGAGCTCACACGTCAACACTTGAGGCACTATCTTTCTTGCTGTCGTCAAGAAGGGACGTACAACACCGACACGTATCAAAACGTCACCATCGACAGATGTAACATCGCGAAACTTGGAGCGAGAAACTAGTGAAATCTAGCTAGGGACCGAGCTAGATGGAGAAGTTTGTTGGGTGAGGCCCTAGTTCACACAGGACTGTAGCGCCACCTTAAGTGAGTAAGTAAGTAACTAAGTTGTCGTTAAATATGACAGAAAACACTAGTTGCAGCTAAAAAAACATCTCGAAATCATTTTCGAACTGCAAAATAGAATCGTATTCATGATTGAGATGTCCGTCAAAAGCTAATCTATTTATACCATCTGCAGCGAGATTTTGACACGCAAGACAGCTTTAGGAAGATCCTTCGTATTCTGTAGGATACTAACGTTTATGCAAAGTCTAGTTAAAAGGTGCAATTCTGACGTAACCAGAAGCGGATTTATATTGCAAAAATATAAAACATAAACCACAATTCATAAAAGGCTTAAAGGAGAAGGGAAATGTTTTTTGATGTTTTGAAAAATGTTTGGTGGTCTCTCAATGTCAAGAGCGTTTAACTTCAAGCTCATAAAAGCAATTTAAAAACTTGGTGTTCACTCGATGGATTTGTCTGTTTATCAAGTTTTTTGTTGTGAAAGGAGTAATCTGGAAAAAGTTGTATATGTTGACATACTATGGTATATTTTAAAAAAAATGCACGCCCTAAATGGTGTATTCAACAGAACAACGGTTCCAAGTAGTTTGTAATGTTAAAAAAGCTTTAAATTCAAATGAAAACAAAACTGAAAACTGTTTTTGAGTGGTATTCTCAAACGTTGGATCTATCAGATCCACAACAATACCCTTTTTTTGTTGGAAAATAGTAGGATATCGGTATAGTAGGATTTTAACCGAATAAAAAAACCAATATCCATAGTATGAATAACACCGATAAAAGTTACAGTGGAATTTTACTATGGATGGGTTTTTGACATTTATTCGAGTCTCCAATGGATCTTATGTGATTTCGTTTTCGAATGTAGGTACGATTGATATTGCATTTGTATCTCGATGGCTGTGTTCGTTGAGTAGTTGTGCATTTGGAATTATGTATGTTTTCCATTGGGGAAAAAAAATCAATCTGTTACTGTTGATATTATTTACTTTTATTAATGAAAATGGACCAACTGGGCTTATTTTGCAAGAATAGAAAAGATAATTAAGTTTTGCTATGTTTTCATGAAAGGTTTATCTGAGTTTAGATTAAATAAATCTTTTTGGCGTTTCCAGCGCAAAAGAAAATTTAAAAATGATGAAGTATGACTCTCTAAAATGCAAATGGTGTTTCGATGATTTCGATGTTAATAGATTCAAATCAAGCTCGTTTCAACTCGATTCAGGTATATAAAGAATTGAGGCGATCTTCAAGCACGCAAATAATAATGTAGTAGTGTACGAACAAAACCCCTCCTTGAAGCAATTGTTAAAAGAACTTTTTTTTATACAATCTCAATTTCCAGATGTTTTCTTACTATTTCTTCTTGAAAATTGTCCATTTTATTAGTTTTAGATAGTTTTTTTGGTAAGTTAATTTTAAAATTAGATTTTCACAAAACTTTCTTCTATTTGTGTGTTTTTTTTATTATTCTTCTGACAGATCTTCTTTCAGTTGTACCAATTTTGAAATACAAAAATCTCTGTATAGTAATAACGGCCCCAACGAAACAATCATACGTGGGCCTCACAGGACGCACGTGAAAGGAAAACACGATTGTGATTAAAACACAAATAATAGCCTCGGTTGAACAGACTGATAATGTTGACAAACACCCCCCCCCCCCCCACAAACGGACAACGACATACCAATATGTCCACGCCCAAATCAAAGCTGATGTGACATTCCTCCATACAATGCGATGGGATGAACCAGACATTAGGAATTCAATTATGAAAAGTGTTTACTTTATGGGATGTGGATTTTCTGTCAGAGGAAAAGTTAGTCAAAGAGTTTTTAAGCTTTCGGTATATCAGCGAAAGAGAGATAACAATCCGCATAAAGGCCAAATTAAATAACCCATGGAATAGAAGGATGACTCTACCAAAGAAGAAATCTTCAAAGCTCATTGCTAAAACTTATGAGCAATGCCTTAAAAACCTTTTGCTTGGAGATTTTAACGCCAAAAATTATATGAAAGTCATCTTTGGTATGTCAATTGGACGATATACATGTTGATATCGGCCTAAGTCACTCCTCATCTAACTTATGTAGAGGATGTGAGAACGAGGAGACGAAGGAAGATATCTTCCACTTTCTATGCGAATGACCAAGTTTAACCAAAAGATGAGTGACAATATTAGGAAATTACTTTTTTGACAACTTATACTCCGTCTCGTCTCGAAATTCTTAAATTTTACCAAAAATTAGGATGATTTAGAGAGGCTCCTTCAGCCTACATCCCCATCAACCTTCCCAATACTTTCCCTTTTTAGGGGAGCACAATGGATCCAAAGTGATCCAAGTGATACAGATGATACACCTCTAGCACACTTAGCGTTCGCATGTACAGATAAGCCAAAATCTCATTGAAGAAGGAAAATTCCATTGAGTGCAAGATGAAAGATAATAGACTTAAACCTTCTAACAAAACGAGATTTTCGAAAACTGTCACTAAAATGTGGTACTCAACTAAGTTTAAAAAATCACAAAATAAACGTTTGTTTCTTTTAATTTGGCCATAACTGTATGACCATAGGTATGTTAAATTCATAAGTTCAAGTGTACTTAAACAAACAGAACTTAAGAGTAAAATTGATGTGGGTTAACAACAAGGAAGACCTATTAACAACAAAAGAGAATAAAGTACATATGAACACATATACTCATATTCCACCCCCTTCCAACACTTTATAACCATCGTTTTGTGCAAAAAGGGGTCTGTTTCTGTGATGTGCTATGTTCCCCAGAGTTGCTATTATAATATTGAGGGTGAATAGAAAAAAGGGACAGTTGCTATTGCTGCAAACAACACATCAACAACAAGAATCTTATCAGACTAGTTCTATTGAATAATTAATTTCATTATTGCCACTTCAAGAGGTCATTGGCCGAGGGCAGTATAGTGTGGTGTGGTTATGATGACGACAAAGGCAAAGATGGGGCTTAGTCAGCCGAAGCAGAGCCCGAGCCCGAGCCGGTTCGGCCCAGTATTCAAGCAACAAAACCAACAACACTCATATTGAACACGCCAAAGCCAAAGAGATTCATTCATATAGACACAACAACCAAGCACAATATGACCGATTACGACAATTTACACACGCACTGGCAGTGACTATGGCTGTGGCATAAAAGCCCCCAGCTCCACCATATCGTTCCAAACCTAACCAGCCAGCCTACGAGAATGATGTTCTCTTCTGTTATTTTTTTTTAACTTATTTTCATCATCGTTCTCGTCTTTGGTCGTCGTTCTCGTTTAATGTTTTTTTTTCTGATAAAAGACGAATACATATTTGCATTCTTCAGGTCATAACTTGGGAAAATATTTCCACCCCCTTCAGAGATCCTTCACCCCACCCCCTTTTGAATCTATGGGTAGGTATTTTTTTCTTCTAAGGTGAACAAATTCCAAAGCAGAAATGTTACCTGCCTCTTTTTTAATCAATGAACATTCGGAAAAGAAGAGAACCAAGACGATGATGATGATGGGGTTGAAAATCGTTATTTTGGTCCTCCTTCCCATCTTCACTGTCAACATACAATTTGGGTTTGACAAATTTCTAAGAAAATGATAAATTATACAAAAAAAAATGAGGAAAAATCTAATGGAAGAGGAAAATGAGCAAAAATATCTCTCTTTATAGAATTTCTCTCTAGGAGGAGATGTCATCTCTTCGTAGGTACTAGGTAGAGTGCATTTTTGTTGCAAGTCCATGTTGCCAAATTTCTTAAACAAGTCTGCAAGTCTAACTCTCCTCTACCGTTAGTGATGCTGCTACTGGATTATAATGGACATGGACAAGGACAAGTTGTCATTTTGTTGTTGTTGTTTTTATTAGTTTTTCTTTCTAACGGTTCTCATTTTGTTTGGTCTGCATTTATAAAGTGCACTTATCTTTTCAGTTGTGCAATTTATAGTCTCTCATTTTTCCATCCTGATGCTCGAGAAGGTTGAAGGCTGGGGGAACAAGAATGATAACCATTGATAGAGAGATGAAGGAAACTATAAAAGTGTTACCATAGCTTTGCAGGAGTTGAAGGTACTAGAAATGTCTTGTTAGACGAATTGCATCATAAACGGTGCTCAAATAAGACAGATTTTGATAATTTCTGACAAAGAAATATTAAGGATCGGACAGGGAATGAGTGTCGTTGGAACCCGTTTTAGAAATAAATCAATAACTTCGTATGATTCGTTTTGAATCAATAATCTAACTTGATTGAAAAGAAAAAAAAAACAAATTAGGACCCAAATGAGACCCTTGAGGCACTCCTCGTGTACAATTACAAATGAGAATAAATTTACGGAGAAAAAACAGTTCGACATTTGAAGGAAACAAACCTTCTAAAAAATATCAAATACAGTCCACAAATGAGCTACATGTCAAATAATTAACGGAATTGTTGTATAATCGAATATACATAGTCTTGTGACTAAAAATATAATTCAAAATTGATTTTTACAAAGTGGTTGATGTTTTATTTCTTTGTTCTTTTTTTACTGATTTTTTTTATTACAAAAAACTTAGACATAACATTTGGTCCTTCGAGCCGGATTTGCAGATTTTCCATGTTAGGGACAGACAACAGACTAATGCTGGGCAGAGACAGAGGCCCGTGTAAGCATTTACGAGTCGGTGCGGGTTCATGAGGGGCTGGATAAGTTCCCCCTCTAGAATGACAGACAATGAGACATATTTAGGCACTAAAATATTCGTACATTGTATTGGGTGTGAACTGTGAAGGCGCGAGCAGCAGATGGGAAGCTACGCCTTCTACGTGCTCTGACCGACACAGGCTCAGAAACGTCCTTCATCACAGAAGCTGCCGCACAACTGCTGAAGTTAGAAAAGCGACGTACCATTGCCGATGTGTCTGGGTTAGGAGTGGTCAGCAGTGGCATAACGCAACATTCCGTCGAAGCACGTTTTGCGTCCCGACACTCGACGTTTGAGACAGCCGTACAAGCTTTGGTATTCAAGTCGCTGACTGGGCATCTCCCGACCCAACGAGTGACGACCGGCAATTGGGACCACCTCAAAGGTCTTTCCTTGGCAGACCCCCATCTCTGTGAGCCTGCACCAATCGATCTTTTACTCGGAAGTGACGTTTGCGCTCAGCTTCTCCTTCCTGAGATAAGGCGTCTAGAGGATGGCATCGGTCTGGTGGTACAAAAAATCGAATTGGAATGGATTGTTTTTGGACAAGTCTCACCAGATTATCCTCGGCAAGTTCGCAGTTTTGCCCAAGTTGCTGACTTGAGCTCACAACTTAAGAAATTTTGGGACATTGAAGAAACGCCGTTCCACATCAGACTGAAGATGACATTGCATGTGACAAACACTTTTCGATGCACACAAAGCGCCTTCATGACGGGCGTTATGAGGTTAAGCTGCCCTTCAAAGGTGAAGGCAGTCCAGCGATGGGGTCCAGTCGACAAAGCGCTTATAGACAATTTCTGCACTTAGAAAAGAAGCTTGAGAGCAATCCGAAGATGCAGACTATAACAAATGTTTAAAAGAGTATGAAGAACTCCATCACATGGAGGAAATTGATGTAAATGATGCGGTTTTACAAACCCCATTTCACTACTTTTTGCCCCATCATGCGGTTTTTAAAGAAGCTAGCTCCACTGCGAAGCTGAGAGTAGTATTTGATGCAGCGAGCGAAAGCTTCGCACGGGAAATCCCTCAACGACCGGCTACTTCTGGGTCCAAAATTGCAGTCGAGCATCATAGATCTCGTTCCAAAATGGCGGACTCACAGAGTCACATTTACGGCCGACATCGAAAAAATGTACAGACAAATTTTGGTTAGTTTCCCAGACCGATACTATCAGCTGATCATGTGGAGAGAGCATCGAAGACATACCAGTTCAAGTTCGAGAGCTTTACTTTGAACTTTCGTTCAATTTGTCGAACCACGTTAAGACTCTCGGCATCAAATGGTTTCCTGTCGACGACTACTTTTCGTACCAGAATCTTCAACCTACAACTGATGCTACCACCAAACGATCTATGCTGTCGACTATAGCCAAACTTTTCGATCCTCTTGGTTGGATCTCACCGTGCATCATTACCTCAAAAATCATGATGCAGCGATTGTGGGAGCTCGGTTGTGATTGCGAAGAACCGATTGCACCAGCCTTGGAAAAAGATTGTAATGCTTTTCTACGAGAACTACCAATCATCGAACGACTTCGCATCCCGCGGTAGACCCACATAAGCAAGACCAACAAGACCATCGAATTGCACGGGTTTTCCGACGCTTCGATGAAAGCTTTTGGTGCAGCAGTCTACATCCGTGTTCTGGACAGCGATGACAACATCCATGTACATTTGTATTTACACAATGCAAATTAGCATTTATTTTTTCATTTAGTCTTAGTCTTTGAGTTCTATTGCATTCATAACAAACTAAATGTGCTTTAAAATTAAAAATTTTAGAAATAAAATGCCGAAAACAAAGGAATTATCCATTGAAACTCGATCGGAGATCGTTACCAAGTTTAAGTGTGGGATTTCGGCGTCGTCGGAGTTAGTAAAAATTTATGAAATTTTAAGGAAAACTGTTTATAATTTAGTCAAAAAGAACGAGACGAACAATTGCTTGAACAATTTAAAGAGAACTGGGAGGAAACCGGTGATGACTCAAAGAATGCAGAAAAATGATAGGCACAATAATAGAAAATCCCACAATAAGTCCCGTTAAGGTTGCAGGAGCATCGAGTCAGCTTATTGGTAAAAAAAAAGTAAGTAACGCAACACTGCGCCAGAGATTAAAAGAAATTAACGTACGTTGTGAGCAAAGTGGTCGATATTTCTGAAACAAACAAGCGAAACGCCTCTTATTTGCCTTGGAGTACATCCAAAAGCCTCTACAGTTTTGGTATTATGTGTTGTGGGCAGATGAGGCTGCATTTCAATTCCAGACCTTGTTTAGAAAACACTTTATGCATTTACAACGTGAGAAGAAGAAAGATGCAGTTCAGCCGCTAAACAGATTCGGAGGTGGTACGGTGATGTTTTAGGGTGTATATCTTACTTCGGTTTTGGAGATATGGTACCAATTGAAGGCTGGGTATACAACAATCTTAATAGGCTTTTTCCAACTATCGACTGGATTTTACAACACGAAAATGCTCCATGTCATAAAGGATGGTTGCATACAAGACTTTTAAATACCAAACATTGAAAATTGTTAAGGACCGAAATGACACAATTGCTGAAATTACCGAAATTTGGTCCACATTAACAGTTGACTTTGCGCGCAATTTGGTTGGCTCAATTCCAGCTAGATTGCAATTATTAATTTCATATGTAAAAATAATTAGTTAAGCTAAACTTCAATATTTAAGAATTATCATTAATCTGGAGCAAAATAATTTATTTAAAGTTTTGTATAAATACTTTTGATGCAATAAAAATGTGTGTAAATAATAAGGCTTAAATCAACATAGCATTTTGTTGCAACAACAATAAGAAAAAGCTTTTTCAATTGAATGTGCACAAAAAAGCTTGTTGTGTAAATACTTTTGACTACCTCTGTATTTACTTCGTATCCAAGTTATAGAAACTTGAACAAAATTGTAACAAGCGTTTTCGATAGACATTCCTTATAAATAAAAACCGTATTGAAAGACCTTAAGAACTCAGTATAAAATATAACTAAGCTTTCTTTAGCCACTTTTTCAAAAACAATTTCAACTGTTGTTAGAAATGTTAGCGGCCTAATGTGCTGAACCCTTTTGAAGTAGGGAATGACTTTTCCAAATTGGTCAAGGTAATAATAAAATATCAGGCTTAGTGTTAATTGTAATAGTCTTAACAATATGCTTTATTATTGAAGCCAAAAAAACTCCAAAAAGCATTTAATTTCAAGCTTTTAACACCTTTTTCCATAAATTTTACTCAACAGCAGAACTCAAGGTACAGAAAAGTGAATAAGGGTTTCTTTAGCACAACGTGTGTTTTTAATCGTTTGTACTTTGAGTCTTTGAAAACATTCCGATGGAATATTATTATCTTCTGTCCCTCAAAATACAAATTCAATTTCCAAAGTGAACAGGAAATAACGAATCCATTACTAAAAGTCCAAAAAATTAGTAAAGGAAAAACAAAAACAGGTAAAAAAAAGTTTGTTTTATGTAAATTTTGTGCTACCAGTTGTTTTTTTTTTTTAATTTAGAACGGTTTTTCGTTTGACTAGAATACTTTAAATTTAATTATGCACAAGTTGCTTCAAGGACTTGTGGTATGCCTTAGTAGATTGTGCATTTGGCAGAGACTGTCAGCTGACATCCTTCAATATTTCAATCATGTTCTACACACATTATTTATAGGTACATACTCGTACATAAGAAACCTTGTTTTCTTCTTCTTACGACAGGAAAAGTTTTTATTTTTTTAACTTCACCTAACCCCCCTCTCCTCCCATGAAGGAGGCGAACCCCATTTCAAACTTAAAAACTTTACCCTTACATCTTTTGCACTTCAAGTAATTGAAAAGAAAAACTTTTTCTTGCTGACATGATAAAAGTCAAGATGTGATTTTATTTCTCAAGCCACAATTTTTCGTTGTTTTTGGCATTGATGACAATGAATTTAACACAATTAATTTGTTCTGATCTCCGGGTGGGGTTATATGTATGTACTACATCCGTTATATCGTTGTTCGTTGTTCTTCAAGGAGATGACAACAACGACGATGACGAAGAATGGAGAGAAAGAGTTGGTTTCCTTTAATTGAATGAATGTAAATTCATGACCTTTTAGGTCGTAAACACTTAATCCTATACAAGAGATTTTACTCAACCTCTATTGTTGTTACGTCGTTGTCGTCGCCAATAGATTATAGGCTGAGTTATAATATTTGTGACAAGTTTAAGTGTTTTCAGAAGGAAGGAGTTTGTTCAGTTTCATATAAAACTCTTACAAGTATCATTTTTGTACTATATACAAAAAAACAACAATGAATCAAGAAATTAACGATGACGCAATCGATCATGACTGTTAAATAAAAATATCCCATCATGAACTTAATTGGTTACTCTTTTTTTATTGTTTTCTTTTTGATAAAAATTCATCATTTAATGTGGTTATTCCTTGTGCGGCCATTTTCATCTTGGTTCTTTGCGGTTCACTTGAACAAATATTAATTGAATGGAATAATGTCTATTTGTAACTACCCTATACCCACATGAACATGCGCTTTTAAGACTATGCATATGAAAACACATAACAATACTTGTTTGTTTAAGAATAACGTTTAAGATAATACTGCCTTGAAAGACTTAAGAGCAATTGGTGTAGACTTCCCAATCTTATTTATAAGAAAATAGTATTTTTTAGTCATACATTTTTTCAGTCGAAAAAGTTTTTAACTTGGTCAACTTAAATCATGTGCGAAACTCATATTTCGCTTCAAAAAGAAGTTAGAAAACGAGAAAGCTTACATTTCTTCCAACAGTTGGTGTAGTTTTTGAAAAAGTGGTTAATGAAAACATAATGAAAATTTTGAAAGATACTGAATTCTTCATGCTGATTTTTAGAACCAATCTCTACTAAAAACGCTTTATTAAAATTTTGTTCAAGTTGTCATGTGGGTCAACCATAAGATTTCTGGTAACAAATCTTTAATAAAACATTGACTATCAAAGTTTTATATTGGATTGATCGAGATAAACTTTAATAATTAAATGAAAATTGTAAGATTAATAGAGTTTTCATTGATGTAGGATTACCTCAAGGGTCCGTTTTAGGTCCTTACTTTTTTTTAAAATTTATTCGAACCCTTTCCGTAGCGCTTAAAAAAGTGGATCCGAAGCGACCAACAAAAGTTTAAAACTGAACTAAAGTCATGACCATATGTTTGCTAGCTTCACGTAGTATAAAAAATATTGGCATTTTCCCCTTTGAAGAAGTCCTCTACGATTATTTGGAGAAAAGGGCTTGATAGGACCTCAAATTCAAAAGAAAATCAGTTCAGAGCCCAAAATGCTTGAGCTTTGTTTGATTCATTAGACTCTTTTTAACCCTATGGCTTCTGCCACGCAATGAGCGACTGAGCGACCGAACGACAAGTCGCTGAGCGATCAATCTGAGCGATGGGTTAGAAAAATGCCATCGTCAAGTGCGGTTTGTCACTAGTTGAAAGTCGCGTTAATATTTATAAAGGGTGATTTTTTTGAGGTTAGGATTTTCATGCATTAGTATTTGACAGATCACGCGGGATTTCAGACATGGTGTCAAAGAGAAAGATGCTCAGTATGCTTTGACATTTCATCATGAATAGACTTACTAACGAGCAACGCTTGCAAATCATTGAATTTTATTACCAAAATCAGTGTTCGGTTCGAAATGTGTTTCACGCTTTACGTCCGATTTATGGTCTACATAATCGACCAAGTGAGCAAACAATTAATGCGATTGTGACCAAGTTTCGCACTCAGTTTACTTTATTGGACATTAAACCAACCACACGAATGCGTACAGTGCGTACAGAAGAGAATATTGCGTCTGTTTCTGAGAGTGTTGCTGAAGACCGTGAAATGTCGATTCGTCGCCGTTCGCAGCAATTGGGTTTGTGTTATTCGACCACATGGAAGATTTTACGCAAAGATCTTGGTGTAAAACCGTATAAAATACAGCTCGTGCAAGAACTGAAGCCGAACGATCTGCCACAACGTCGAATTTTTAGTGAATGGGCCCTAGAAAAGTTGGCAGAAAATCCGCTTTTTTATCGACAAATTTTGTTCAGCGATGAGGCTCATTTCTGGTTGAATGGCTACGTAATTAAGCAAAATTGCCGCATTTGGAGTGAAGAGCAACCAGAAGCCGTTTAAGAACTGCCCATGCATCCCGAAAAATGCACTATTTGGTGTGGTTCGTATGCTGTTGGACGCAACGTTACGGTGAATGGCGATCGCTATCGTTCAATGCTAACAAACTTTTTGTTGCCAAAAATGAAAGAACTGAACTTGGTTGACATGTGGTTTCAACAAGATGGCGCTACATGCCACACAGCTCGCGATTCTATGGCCATTTTGAGGGAAAACTTGGGAGACCAATTCATCTCAAGGAATGGACCGGTAAGTTGGCCACCAAGATCATGCGATTTGACGCCTTTAGACTATTTTTTGAGGGGCTACGTCAAGTCTAAAGTCTACACAAATAAGCCAGCAACTATTCCAGCTTTGGAAGACAACATTTCCAAAGAAATTCGGGCTATTCCGGCCGAAATGCTCGAAAGAGTTACCCAAAATTGGACTTTCCGAATGGACCACCTAAGACGCAGCCGCGGTCAACATTTAAATGAAATTATCTTCAAAAAGTAAATGTCATGGACCAATCTAACGTTTCAAATAAAGAATCGATGAGATTTTCCAAATTGTATGCGTTTTTTTTTTTTTTTTAAAGTTCTCAAGCTCTTAAAAAATCACCGTTTAGATCTTTAATAAGATCGAGAATGTGTAGATTCGGTGTATAACCCAATAAATCGTGAACGGAAAAATTACATCTAAATTTTCGCAGATTTCCAGAACGATTTTGGAAATATTGTCGTTGGAAAAGTTCGATTACATACACGTGTCTACAGAAATAGCTAATAACTTAGCTCTAACAAATGCAACCACCCAAGAAGAACAGTCCCGGTTAAACAGAAGCTCAAGCAATGAATTGAGTACAAGAAATGAGCTTGCGCAATATTTTTAGGAATTCGGGCAATGAACAAAAAGCACAATTTGTAATTAAAGATCAAATAAATAAAAACCTACCAGAACAATTTCAAATTTGTCCAACTTTTTCCCACTCTTTATCGGTGGCATCTTTAACTTAAATTCTTAAGGTTATTGTAATGGGTCCGATTTGTCGAATTGAAAATTTTGGCATTTATCGACGTTTCAAGGTCCCTAGAGTCTAAAAAAAGATTTTTAGAGATGTTTGTGTGTACGTTTCTACGTTCGTAGGTTCGCGACGTTTTTTTCGTCGTCCACCACCACGAAGAATATCTTTTTAAAACTTTGAGATATTGGCTTTAAGCTATTTTATCTTTTAAAAAATATTGTTGTCAACATTCAGTCAAATTTTGAGAAAAATCTAACTAATAGTTTTCTTTTTAAACCAAAAAAACATGAACAAAAAACTTTAAGATAATGGCTTTGAATTAATTTAATATTAACAAAACAAATATTGTGTTCAATATTCAGTAAAATTTTGAGAAAAATTCTTTTAAAAAAAAAACAATACTAAAACTTGGTAAAAATTTACTTTCGACAAAACACGGAAACCTGCAAACCTTTTTAGCAAGACAAATCGACAGACGGGATGGGAATGCGTCGACTGTTGCTCGGTCGCTCATTGCGTGGCCGGACCCTAAGTCGCATTGCTAAGGAACTCATTAGAAAAAAAACTCAAACTTATTTGACATTAAAGTTGTGAAATTTTCTAAAAAAATATAAAGATACTACTTTATATGGGGCCAGGGAATCTAGACTTCAAGTTATTTTAAAACTATAATATTCTCAACTTCAAGATGTCGAATAAGTTAACAAAAAGATTCACTATTTCCTACATATGTATGTAGGTATGTGCTGGTTTGATAAAGATTTAATTTTTTAAATTCACTAATTTAAATTTTATTTTTCACAGGTGGCGCCTAGTTGGCATATTTTCAGTAAAGAATGCTGCCAAGGTGGCGCTTGAACCCGCACCTATGTATAAGTTATCATTATAGTCAAGCATAACTTCATTATGCCAAAGCTATCTGCATAAATACTTTTGTGCTGCGATTGGAATGCAAATAGATACTAATTATGTTTTCTATATTGAAACAATTAATCAGGTTAACTTGAAAACATAACATTGATCGACGATAGTTGCCAACATTTGGCGGAAATTATTCCTATATCAACATACCTATTACCACATCTCTTCTCTTATATGCATCAGTTACACAGAACTTTATCTTTTAATCAAAAAGAATTTGGATGGATAAGACACTAGATTGTGAAGAGATAACTTCTTCTATGGTTTAAGGCTGAATATCGTAAGCATAAGGAGATTCTGTTTTTGTTCGTAAAACCCAAAAAGATAACCATAGTTCATAGACCATAAGAGAACCACATATTTTAAGTTAATTTAAGGTAGGTTATCTATCTAAGGTTAAATTAAGTGACTTAATTATAAACTTGCTTAGAAAATGGATGCAAAAAAGAAGCATTTGTCATCGCAACGTGTTTTTCCTGGAAATGTAAACTATTTTCTTTCAAAATCTATTTGATTAAGTTTTTTCAATCTTATTAAATATCGTTACTGAAAAAAAAAAATAGAACTGAAATGTAACTCGAAGACACAATTAAAACGTTTTGTGGACAGAATAAAGCAAAATTGTGTTAAATAGTGGAAGTGTGGACAAAGGTAGACGGACTCCAATCTCCGAACATCAAGAATTACTAAACACGGAGGATCAAGTGAACTTATTTCTGACAGTTTTTCATATGACGCTTACTGCATGATTTTTTTTCTTCATGAAAAAATATATGCGATAATTAATTATAATTAAAAAAAAACATGTGTTTCAGGAATTTAGATTTTTTTGAAAAAAAAGTGATACATTTTGCGATTTTCGGTTTAGATCATATATTGCACATTGAGCAGAAAAGTAACAAACAAAACTTGAAAAAATAAAATCAACTATTTATTCAAAAAATTATGTATTATGGAATATCGTGGAGCAGTTTCTTTTCTCATTCAAGCAAAATGCAAAAATGCAACCTTACACCGCTGTCTTGTGGTCAAAACAGGAAGGTGATCTAATTGGTCTAATCGAACGTCCTGCGATGGCATTTTGGCAACAGGCCCTTTCAATTTCTTCAATTGGAGATTATTCTTCATGACATAAGAGCGTCGTTCGTTAGTTGTGCTTAGTTTGCCGACATGGCATAGATCTTCGACTACCGCGCACTTCAAATCTTGAAGTTCGTGTGTTCAATATCAACGCATTCATGGCTGTCATGTCGATCATGTGGAAGAATATTCTGTGGTAAAATTTGTTTGATCTAGTTTGTATTCTATAGTATCCAACAAGAGCAAAAGATCAACTCCACCCATATGCCGATTATATGTCATGACTGCCTTTGGACATGATACAGTTTGGTAGCCCATTTCCTTTTTTGTTGAAGCGTTGGACTTCAGAAGACGGTTTGCTGCCAAAATATGTCGAAGCAATGTTCACAATTCTGTTGTTAAACCATGTTACCACAGAAATATACAGGTTATCAATTGTCGCCAGTTTTTCCACAGTTGCACATCTTCCTTTTTTACGAGCAGGCTATCCAGAGAATATTACCAAGGGCATTGCCAGGTGCGGCAACACTCCCCTCTGGTAAGACGGACGTCTCGTTTGGATTACCAATTCGTAGCTGACCCACTTCTAGAACTGTTAACTTGGTGGCCGGGCGCGTGTAGACACCATCCTTTCTCTTAATAACAGCCGACCGCACGTAGCCATCTAAGCTTGATAAAGTTTTTACTACTTTATTTTTCGGCCAGGTATTTCTGGGACTGCTTTCATCTACAATAACCACCATATGCCCCACCGCTAAAGGTTTTGTCTCAACGAACCACTTGGACCTCATAGTCAACGTAGGTAAGTACTCCTTTACCCATCGTTTCCAGAAGTGGTTTCCGAAGTTTTCATATGCAATCCAGTTCTTCATCAAAGCTCCAGCACTGTCATCTATTTCAAAGAAGTGTTTAATTCCATTAGACGAGCCAAGAAGTAAATGATTTGGTGTTAAAGCCTCTTCAGTCTCGGCATCGACTGGGACATAGGTCAAAGGCCTAGAATTGATAATGTGTTCTACTTCGACCATCATACTTAGGAGTAGCTCATCTTTGAGGTTTCGAGTAGTTGTTATTTGCCCCAAGGCTTCTTTAACTGAGCGAACCAGGCGCTCCCAGCTCCCTCCCATATGAGTACAGACCACTCTTTTGAAAACGATCGGTATTGACAGAGTCCGTAAAGGAAGTTTTCTGCGGCAACGATTTCTTTTGGGGTTAAAGAGACATTATCCAATAGTTCCTTGCCCCATCTTGCGATGTTAATAAAACGAAGCACATATCCCATTTATCTCTTAAGGTGCTTCCATTTAGAAAATCTCTCACAGTCAAGGATGTGTGATAGAACGGCAAGTTGATGAATAAGTACCCTAACCTTTTCCTTTGTGGAAAACTTATCGATTGCTCTTGGCCAATTATCTTCTGGTAGGCATAGAAATAGAGGTCTCTTGTACCAACGACTATCGGACTGAAGATCAAGTTTGGTATTCTATTTTGTGGCCTCATCGGCAACATTTTCACCGGTAAGGATCCATTGCCATTCTTTCGGATTAGATTCTTTTAGAATCTCACCAACTGTAAAAGCTACAAATTGTTTGAATCGCCCAAAATCGTTCTTTATCCAGCTAAGTGCGGTTTTCGAATCTGACCAAAAATAACGTTTAAGTATTTCCACGCTGTGTCCTCTTTTGATCGATTTGGCCAACCTCACTCCAAGTAGGGCAGCTTCTAGTTCTAGACGTGGAACTGATATAAGTTTCATGGGACAGACTTCTGTTCTGGAGGCTACTAAGCTACATTCGATTTGTTCCCCTTTTACGACACGCAAATAGGCAACTGCAGCATACACAGACATGCTTGCATCTACAAAGGTGTGAAGCTCGACGTGGTATTTGTCGTAGGAACTTATTTCGAATAAGTAGGGCCTCCTGGTTTGTAGCGTGCCTATTTTCGGTAAGAGTTGAAGCCACTGACACCAGCTTTGGAAATGCTCAAATTGTATTTATTCGTCCCATTCTACATTACTCCGCCATATTTCCTGAAGCAAGATTTTCAGAAGTATCAGGAAATTTGAAATCAGCCCCAGGGGATTGAAGATATTCATGAGCGTCCTTAAAATTTCTCTCTTCGTGGGTGCCGATTGACCATTCCAGACTTCATCGCTTAATTAATGTAGGCTGCAGCTAAATGAAAATAAATCTTCGGATGGGGACCACCACATTTCTAAAATTTTCTCAGACTCGTTAAGTCCTTTTCGACTTTCGAAAATTTTATCGAATTTTGCTGACCTATCACTAAGCTTCTCGAGAATGTTATTTGAATTGCTTATAAGGTTACGGATTTGGAATCTACCGCTTACCTGTATGCTAATCACTTCTTTAGCCAATAACACTGCCTCTTCTTCCAGACTATGTATATAGATAATCATCCACATAATGATTTTATATTGCCAGAAATGGCAAACTTGCGAAAACGGAAGAGAATATCGGAAAGAGCGGGACCGGTAAGGAGGTTTGGGTTGAGAGATATTCAAAAATGGGTTGCGGCTGCATCCCACACTAGACGAATTTTAGCTGGTTTATTAGGATTGACTACCGGAAATATTGGTAGATACCAGATTCTAGATAAGCTTGTGTCGAGCAGTTCGTTCTTTGTAATCTTTCGGGAATATCCCTTCTCTACGTAATAGGCGATTTGTTTATCCAGTTTGTCTTCAAGTAAAGGATTTCTTTTAAATTGCATCAAGGCATATAATGCACAAAGAACTTCCAAGTTTCTCTGGTCGACCTGAGGAATGGACCTTGTTCATAAGCTGTTTTGAAAACTCAACTCGCGTATGTAATTCAGTAACAAAGTTGCTGTTATTGAAATGGCCGCACAGTCGTTAGAAAATCTTTAAACTGAGGTCTTTAAGCCTGACAGAAGTGTTAGCCAAGTAACAATAAGTAACTCTGGTATATCATTAGGAGCTGATACTAGGAACTGCTACCAATTGTAAGATGTCAACGGGTGGTAAATTCTATGCAAAGGCGTTTTTTAATTCTTGTAGAAAATAAAGAACTATTGAATAATAAAGAACTACAAGTTCAAAATCTTGAAGAAAATAAATATTCAATATTAATTATAAAGTTGTAATTTTAATTTCGTTAAATACGATTTTGATACCTACGTTGGTATTTTTTTGACTATCAACATTTCGAAACCGGCAAATCTTTAAAAATGGATTAAATTTGAAATCCTTTTCCTGTTTATTTATTTAAATCTTGAAGAAATTAACTGATTTAACGAAAGGCGACTGTTTCGAAGTAATAAATTTGTCCTTTCAATTCATAAGGTTGATAATGTTTTACGGACCCCAATTTTCAAATAACTTATATTCAAAAAAAACTGTTATCTCTTATCTTTTACGATCCATCATAAACGCCCTTCAACTGCGGAATTTATTCATATTTCCGTTTTGCATTCAAATTCAATCTTTGAAAGAATTTATTTGTTTCGAAAAACTTCTTATCGTCTCTTACATACGATCAAACACTACTACACTTTAGCTGGAATTTCAAAAGCTGATAGCATGCGAAATTGCATTTCACAGTATACTTCAGAGTGTTAACATTGTGTAAGGTCTTTCTCTTTTTTTGTTATCTTTGTTTCTATATTTGCTTTGCTTTTATAAAAATATACAACCAACCAAAACGTCGTCACTGTCGTTCATTGACCCCTCATCAAGATCATTGATGAATCGATTTGCATTCATTCGAAAATATATATACAAATCCTATAAACTTTACCTACTCCAAAAAAAAAAAAAAAAAAAACAATAAAACTCGTTTAGATTCCCTAACAAAAATACACAAAATAGAAATAAATAATAATAAAAACTTGGTCATTGACTTCATTATAATCTAATAGCACATTTTAATAAGCTCAAAGACTTTATGACGATGACGACAACGACAACGACAGGCAGATAAAGATAACAATAATATGCCGTCTATTCTATGGGACTTAAAGGTTTATGTGTACCAAAAGAGGAAACAAAATAGACTTAGCTAAAAGCTGGGAGAATAACGATAGGAATCTTTTAAAACCTTTAACCTATCTAAAACTATAAGGACAATGATCATTTGATCTCGGAAACCACTTTGACCATTTCGATAAAAATGTGTGAAAATTACAATAAACCGTGGATTTTGGAATAGGTAATGTTATCCCAAAGCTAGAAAATTGAATTTGATAAAAAAAACTTTACTTTCTTATTCCTCTAAAAAGTAGTTAATACTTTTTTAGTTTGGATAAGAAAAACTACCAACGGCAACGACATCGAGAATAGAACAAAAACCGTAATATCCAAAATGTGACAGCAAAAGAACCCCTAAAGAGAATTATCAAAACTAAAGAGATGTGAGAAGTGTGGGATGAAGAATGAACAATAAAAAAAAAAGGTTAAATAAAACAGAAAACAAAAAAAAACTAAAACAAAAAGTGAACTCGCTCTTTTTGTGTTTTTTTTTTTCTACTCGATTCGATTTGCCGATTCTTCCTTTTCCTTTCCCAAGAATCTTTAATTTGTATTCTTTCTTTCTTCTGTTCAAACAAAAAGAACGAAAGGAAACCAATATTGTGTTGCCGTTGCCATTGCCACACCTTTCAAACATTAAATCCATGAAAATTTATAATAAAATTATCATCATTTCTCTTCAAAAAAAAAAACAACAAAGAAGAGATCCTTCCTTTAAAATTAAATCCTCTTCTCTGGAATTGGGTGGGAACGGGAAAGGAAAATCAAAGGCACTTCGGCAGTGGTGGTCTTTTGGCAGGTACAACGGGCGACGACTCCCCCCAGAAATGAAATTTCAATAATTGGTCTAAAGACATGAGAAAAACAAAAAATTACCTTTAAAGCATTCAAATCGATATCGTCTAACGAGCAATTCACGGATGGGGCCAGTTGGTGCGCCATTTTGATTTATTATTTTCTGCTTTGCTTCTTGTGTTTGTTCTTCTCAACTTCACTCTGTTCTCAGTTTCGGTTTCGGTTCTGTTTTAGCGGCCTCCTCTATTTATGCCCTTTTTTCACCTCTTCCTCTTCGTACGTTTCTCTTCTTTCTTCCTTTTTAACTCGTCGTCGTCGTGTATATGTATAAAATTCCTCTTTAAATTCTTATTCTATATTTTATTTTTTCCTTTTAAAACTTCTTTTTTTTTATTATTTATAAATTATTCATAAGAAATTCCTTTTCTCAGACAATGATTTTTTAAGAAATATTTTATATGAAGAATACAAGAAGAGAAAATAAAAACAGCACACGGAAATAGGTATAAAATATATATTAGAAAACAAAAATTATTCACTTATTTTGATTTTCGCCGCAAGAGAAGCAAATTACAGTTTTTCCTTTCACATTTTCCCGAGAAAAATTACAGGAGTGGTACATTTTTTTTAACTTAATCTGCTTTTAATTATATTTCTAACTAATTTGAATTATTCTTCCTTTTGTTTTATCGAGTTTCGACATTCGACGTCTCGTCTTTCGTCAATCGTCGCGATGGAGATTTCCTTTTTTCTATTTCCAATATTTTTCAAATTCGCCGCACAAGAGATGAGATTTTATTTTTACAGAGGAGAATATAAAATACCCAAAAGGAAGAAAACACAACGGATAACCCCCGAGTTCCGGTTGGAATAATATTGTAATTTTTGCAAATAATATGCAAAAGGATTAATTAATTGAATTTCAATTCGCCAATGGCCATTCGTCGGTCGTTGGACGAGGAGAATTTTCTTTCTTTTTTTTTTAAATAAAATTTTCTTTTTTATCCACGCCCGACTTTTTTCCTTTCACACCACCACGACACAAACTCACAAAACACACTGTGTGGAGCTAATATTGCTTCACTTTGCGTTTTTCATTCCTTGCTTAACTTCTACTTCGTTTAGCTTCTTCTATCTTTTGGTTCTCTGTTTCTGTTTTTCGGTTCGGTTTTGTCAGTTTTCACTTTGTGTTGCTATTCTCTTTTTTTCTTTATTCTATCTTTCCTTTCCCTTCGGTTTTTTTTTATCCGGATTTTGTTCTGGTTTTCTGAGACTTTTTTTCTTTCTTCTTTTTATGAGTTTTGAATTGGATTTGTTTAGTTTTTGAGTTGAATTTGTTTAGTTTTTTGGATTGTATTTCGAAAATGATGCACAAATATTTATATTTTTGAGTTAAATTGTCGGCCTCTGCGGCGGCGAATTAAATTAAACGACAGCTACAGCGATAGCGGAGCGGCTAAACGACAACGACGACGGTGCACGACGATTCATTATTTTCTAAAGGCTGAGGCTGACGCACCCTACTCTATTCTGACTGAATGGGATTTTCGTATCGAATCGAACAAAGTGATTTTTTCTTTGATTTCATTCATTTGATTGAGGTGGAGATGGATTTAATGGGGAATTTATATGGGAAATTCTCTTAAATTGGGGATATTTACTCTTAAAAATATGGCTGCGGTGTGGTTTTTGACATTTGTCGGGTGGATTAACTGTCATTGGTGGAAGTGTCAAATGGGTTTGGAGTGTGACATGCAGATGGCGACAAAATCTGAGAAGTTGTGTGTTAGAAGTTAGATGGCGTTATGAATGTGTTCTGTGCAATGATGGGACAGAGTATTGGTCGAATAAAAACTACTCCCAAAAAATAAGATTGACAATTCATTTTCGAGATTTAAAATCAATGTGAAGATTCAAATTTATAATATTTGGTGTCAAAATGAAGAAAATATACACTGAAAAAATCTTTCAATTGAAGCTTTTGGATGAAGAAGGGAGTAAATGATATTTGCAACATTTTGAGATATAAAGACTCAAGGGCGGATCCAGACTTTTCATCAGGGGGGGGGGGGTCACACACTTAGATATATGAGTTTTTACTCATGAAAAAAATTTTCTTTAATGTTTTGTAAAGGATGATAACAAAATTTATTAATTGCTAAAATGCCAACTTTAGTTATCAAATTATTTAAAAAACTGTTGTCCAGCAAGGTATGGTCTATTTGGATGAACCATATGAAAGCATTCCAACAGTCTTTTAAATATGCCATATTTAAGACCTAAAATACAATAGCTTAGAGGGTTTTTGGGTGAATTTCGCGCAGAAATGTAGGAAATTGTTTTGAAACGAAGCTTTTTTCCAAAAAAAAACAAAACACACTTTTCTTGTTTTCATTTCTTTTAATGCAAAGAACGCGCCAAAAATTTAAAAATCCAGAAAATGTGAGATGATCTGATATGTAAAAATGTCGGGCTTTTTTTGCTGTAGTTTTTTTTTTTAAATCAATTTCCGGGAGTCTCTTATTACTCTCGTTATCAATCTAATTACTCGTATTTTGATCTTATAAAGGCGTCAACAAAACTTAAAAATTGTAGAGACAAAAAGGTTTGATTCTTGAATTTAAGGAAATAGCTGCATTTAAGTACATAATTTCTCTAAAAAAAACTAGATTAAAACAAAGAAGGGTAAGTAAACAAATAAATTGGGAAGAAAAGTTTTGTAGTACTCACAAATTACACGTTTCAAAGCTTTTATATCAATAGATATGAAACGTTTATTATGTTTTTCACTTAGCCATTAATTTAACAAAAGTGTCACTTGATTTTTTTAGGACATTTGTATTATTGAAATTCGTGTTTGAATCTCAGTTCTAGAGCATCCAAAGCAAATTCACTTCAAAAGTAGATTTATTTAATTTTTTTAAATCTTTTGAATCAGAAAACCAATTTTGAAAGAAATGAAACGCACGACTGGGTCGCTAGAACTTGACAATTTCTAACAAGATCTAAAAATGTACCTGCAAAATAAGTTTTTCTCAAAAATTTAAAAGCCATTTTATTTGTCAAAAAATCTACATTAACCTATTTTTTCAAAAATCATTCTAAATTTTGTCTTAAAAATATTTTTGGTATAAGCACTAAAAAAAGAGCTTATAGAAATATGCACATTTTACATACAAATTTCGTCAAAAAATGTTGTCCCCTTTCTAAAATATCGAGTTATGTAAACAAAATTAGTATTTTATTAAAAACAAAAAAAAAATTACTATAAAAATTCGTCATCAATTTGATTATTGACAAGAGCTTGGACGGAAAAAGAAGAATTTTGAAATCGTTCCATTAGTTTTTGAGAAAACTTAAAAGCAAAACTTGGGCTTTTTTTGGTGCCTTTCTGGAGTAATACGAAAATATGTTTTTCTTGTAGAAAGAAGTCAAATCAAGAACACAAAATTTAGAGAAAGTTTTAGAAAAATCACTTCTTGAACCAAAAAATTTGTGTAGGGACAGCTGTTATTTTTCGTCAACAAAATTGTTTGGACTGTATGGGCCAGGAAAGAGAGACAGAGGAAAGGAACTGGGGTACCAACTTTTTTTGGCAAACCACTTTATGGTGAATGTCGTTAAATTACTAATAAATCTTTACATGAAATCTTTACCTATACAACTTAACTGTATAAGCTTTTTGGTTCACATGACCCCCCCTGGATCGTCAATTGGTCAAAAGTTGATGAATTTGTGCTGTGTTTTTGGAATAGGGCTGAATATCCGATTCATATTATGTTCTTGGTCCAATCTTCAGTGAAAAGTAGTACTTTTAGCAACAAAGCTTAAGGAAGTAAAATACAAATGTTGTTTTCATATACAATAAATAAATAATTCAAAATATAATGAGGGTCATATTCATTAACGCAATACGATTAGTTTTGAATTGAAGGGAATTCCTATGAAAAAGCAAACAAATTATCTCCCAGGGGAGGGTCATGACCCCTATGACCCCCCCTGGATCCGCCATTGTAAGGACTTAAAGTTTTTTGTTGAGAACCTATACTATCTTCCTTATAACGATTTATTAAAAACACAACCGTTCACTTCGAAATTCAAATTATTATATATATTTTCTCTCCGTATTTATAATGTTTGATTTTAATAAAAAAGTTGTCAAGGCGATAATTACAAACAATAATGATTATTATATTTTAAAGTAATAGTAGAATGATCTAAAGTAGATTTCTAATAAATAGTGAACACTACATTCTCTCCTTTTTTTTAAAGTTTAAATAAATAAAAATAACACAACATGAAATTGAAAGAAAATAATTATTGATACTCATATAACTCAATTATACGCTGAATCATCAAACGAGTTTGATTTATTAGTTTGAATTGTCCAATTTCCATTAATTTTCTTTAAATGAACAATGTTCCGTCTTGTTACTTCACCAGTTGTTGAATTCTAACTAAAACATCTCCTCCCTTCTGTTTGATAACTTCATGCGGTATTTCACCAAAGTTGGAATCTATCTTGTTTTCTTTTCGCATTTTCTTCACCAGAACTTGGTCACCAATGGTAAGTTCACTTTGAGCAGCTCGTCGCTTTTTGTCAGCATACAGTTTTCCTTTTTCTTTTTCAATTGCATCTTTTTCAGTAAATTCCTGATTAAAACCTTGATCTTGGTTAATTAGTGATGGAATTTTATCTTTAAGAAGTCTTCCGTAGAAAAGTTCAGCCGGAGCTTTTCCTGTAGTAGAATGTGGAGTGTTGTGGTACATAAGCAAATAGTCTATTAAATCTTCTTTCCAATTGGAGCCTGTAGCCTTGCTGATTTTTATTCTTTTAAGTATGTCCCGATTTTGTCGTTTAACTTCACAGTTTTGTTGGGGCCAGTATGGAATTGTGTTATATAATTTTACGTTAAACTCTTCACAAAAATCTCTAAACTCCTTACTGGAAAATTGTTTACCATTATCTGCAGTTATTATTTGAGGATATCCTAATCTAGAAAACATTTTCCTCAGAGATTTTATAATTGACGTTGAAGTTATATTTTTTAAAATAACGATTTCCTTACAACGGCTGTAATAATCTACGACGACAAATAGATGTTCGTCACTTGGAAGAGGTCCCATTAAATCTATTGCAATATCTACCCATGGAGCTGTTGGCATTGTTCGTCGTTTCATCGGTTCAGGAACAGTTGGCGCTGATAACAAGGAGACAACCTCTGCAGTTTCTTACAATATTTTCGGCATCTTGGTCGATTTTTGGCCACCAGACTTTTGTTCGCAACCGTCTTTTTGTTCCAACTATTCCTGGATGTTCTTCATGAGCAAATTCAATTACTTTTTTACGAAGCTGTTGTGGAATTACTATTTTGTTTTGCCGTAGTAGTATATTCCCATAAAAACAGAGTTCATTTTCAAATACTTTGAAATTAAGAACATCTTTGTTCCAATTTTGTTCATACATTCCTTCCTTAACGCGGTGTATTTCTTGATCGTTTTCTGAAATCCTGTCAATTTCTTTCAAGGTGAATGCTTTGGGAACGCTATTGCTGGCAATGTGATGAACATGTTCTTCGGAATCAAAATTCTTTTTAATTATAGGATCAACTATACAGAGTCTTGAAAGTGGATCAGCAATGTTAGATTTACCTGGTTTATATATGATTTTATATCTGTATGACTGTAATCGAAGAACCCATCTCTCAATTCGTGCACATGGCTTAGACTTTAAGCCAAAAATTGTTTCTAGAGGTTTATGGTCAGTAACGAGTTCAAAGTCTAATCCATACAAATATATATGAAAATGTTCAACTCCCCAAACTAAAGCCAATGCCTCTTTCTCTGTCTGACAGTATCTTTTCCAACAATCTGATAAACATTTGTTTCCATATGCAATTATTCGTGGCTTCATTTTGTTATTAAATTGTATCAAAACCGCACCCAATGCCACAGGACTTGCATCCACAATCAGTTGAGTTCTGTCATAAGGATCATAGTAACCTAAATATTTATCATTTTGTAAAATATTTTGTTACTCTTGAAATGAACGCCGTTGTTTTTCACTTAAAGAAAGTTCTGATTTTCGATTACGATTTTCAATTTTTAATGCGTCACGTAATGGCTCGGTTAGAGTTCCCAGATTTGCTATAAATTTACCTACGTTATTTATAAGCCCTAAGAAGCTTTCAAGCTCTTCAACAGTCCTAGGCTCTCGAAATTTGTGTATAGCATCTATCTTTGAAGGTGATGGCTTAACGCCTTCTGCAGAAAGAAGATGTCCCAAAAATTCTATTTGTCGGACATTATATACGCACTTAGCATCATTTACTAAAATATTATTTTCGTTTATAACATCCAATAGTTTTTTTTAAACGTGCGTTATGTTCTTTTTCATTTTGACCAAAACCAACTATGTCATCAATAAAATTAACTACACCTTCACATTTACATAAAATTCTTTCCATTACCTTTTGAAATATTTCTGGAGCGCAATTCATTCCAAACATTAGCCTCTTGTACCTGAATAAACCACTATTGGTAATAAATGTGGTTATGTACCTTGAGTCTGGACAAATTTCTATTTGATAAAAAGCGTTCTTTATATCCAAACGAGAAAAAATTGACGACTTCCGAAGCTTGGGCAAGATAAGATTCATCGTAGGCAGTGGATAGTTTTCCCTTAATATTGCTGTATTTGCTCTTCTCATATCCACACATAAACGAAGATCTCCATCTTTTTTCAAATTAGGTACTATAGGAGATATCCATGGCGAATGTCCATCTACAGCTTCGATGATGTCTAGTTCGAGTAATTCGTTTAACTTATTTTTAATTTTTTCTTCTAAAGGAATGGGTAATTTTCGACAAGGTTGTATTACTGGAGGAATCGTTTCGTCAATAGAGATTTTGATAGTTAAATTTTTTATTTTTGGAAAAGTTGTTTTTTCAATTGAATTTAAAAGTTGTAAACCTATTTTGAGAACTCCAATTTCTTTCGCCGTTTCTTTACCCAGTAAACATCTTTGACCAGTTTTTATAACATAAAATTTTGCATCAACAATTTTGTTTACTACCTGTATATCGGCGTCAAAAGATCCTAAAACGTCAAGTGCTTGTTTTGAACCGTAGGCTAAAAATATTTTATTTGGCTTTTTGATTTGGTTTCTAACCAAAACTCCTTTCTTCTTCATTTCCAGACAAACTCCTTCTGAAATAATATTTGATGTGCTACCAGAGTCAATTATCATTTGAATGGAAACTCCGCCAACCGAACAAGTTATTTCATCTTCCTTTCGGCTAGAAAAATGAAAAATAAACTCTTTGTCTTTTACCTTTTCAACTGACCGTATCGATTCCCTTTTCAACTTTTTGTTTCGGAATGTGCTGTCAGTAAAACCTTGTTTTGATTTGGTGCGACATTTGGATTCAAAATGACCTTTTAATCCGCATTTACGACAGTTCTTCATTTTCGGAGGACATTTTGAGTCTTGAGCTGAGTGATCTTTTGAACCACATCGAAAACATTCAAATTTTCGAGAAGGAAATTTATTAATTTTATTAATTTCAATGGTGCTATTATTCTGTTTGTTGTTAAAATTTTCCATTTGAATGTTAACTGTTTCTAACGAATTAGCCAGAAAAATAACATCATTTAAACTTTTAGAATCATCCATATTTTCCGTCTAAGCTTTTCAGAAAAACATTTCTCAACCACTTGGTCTTTAATATGTTCATCCGGATTTTCAAACTTACATTTCGATGCTTGACGCCTTAACCGAATAATGAAAGCTTCAAATTTTTCGCTTCTTTCTTGAAACATTTGTCTAAAAATATGTCTTTCATATGTTTTATTTTGACACGGATTGAAATATTCATTTAACTTTTCAACGCACACTTCATAGACATCAATGTCTCTATTGGCATCTAAAATTGGATCAACATTTGCACCTGGTAAATTGTAAAAAATTTCTTGGAGATCTTGTCCACCACAATGAAGAAGAGTTGCCCTCTTTTTAATAGATTCTGTGGTTCCAGAAATCTGAAGAAAAATTTCAAAAGATTGTTTCCATTTTGCCCAGTTTATTTCCAAAGATTGAGAATCTCCGAAACAGTCAAATGTTCTTAAATGGGTTATATTTTCCATTTTCCAAATTGATCCCTGTCAATCAAATTGATATGAATCGTAAATACAGAGGCATGAATTTAATCAATATATCAATATTAATGAATCAAATCAACACAAATTATGCAATTCTTAGAATTTAATCTACATATGTATATGAATTTAACTCATCCATTCAAATTTCATCGTTACGAATTTAATCTTTACGAATTTAATCATTTCGAATTTAATCCACAAAACAATAAATTCAGACATATTATACAAATCGTCTTAATAACCAATGCATCTTTATAAATCAATATGAATTTAATCAAATTAAGATTTCTTTTCCTCCTTTCCAGAAAAAGATCTTGCAAATTATGACTTACTTAATTTTCGTTTTTTCTTGACGAACTTAGAATTATTTTTGATTTTTTTCCTCCAATGTTTCCTTTTTGGTTTTACAAATTTTCTTCCTCGTCGCCAAAATATACTATCTTCCTTATAACGATTTATTAAAAACACAACCGTTCACTTCGAAATTCAAATTATTATATATATTTTCTCTCCGTATTTATAATGTTTGATTTTATATAATAATGATTAATATATTTTAAAGTAATAGTAGAATGATCTAAAGTAGATTTCTAATAAATAGTGAACACTACAGAACCTTTATCGTATTCCAATCTAAATAAAATTGAATAAACAAAAAAAACAAGAAAAATAATAGCTTTTTAACAATGTTACTTTTATTTCATTACAGTAGCGTGATATATTTAAAAAACAAAATTTGTCAGAAAAAGAGCACTTAACTCTTTCTTGCACAAAAAGTTGATTAGTATTTTGAAATTTTAAGAATACAAAGTAGTAAAGTAACAAAATTAATTTTTTGTTCCTTTTCTTTTGAAAAGTTGTTTTCTGTTTGCATAGTTCCGATAAAGCTTTTTCATAAAACCAGTGGTGTTTCCTTGGTATAAACATCATTTGTTCCTTTAAATTTTTTATTTTCTCAACAGAAAGCTGCTTTATCTTTTTTTCTCGGACGAAAAAGTCTTGGTTTTTTTTGGAACTATTCGGATGCTTTTTTTATAACAGCTTCATTGAATAAAGCATCTATTCCTCGTAGCATTCCTTATAAAAAAAGGATCCATATTTGTTTATTGTAAGCTATTTGACGCTATCACGGAAATTGATTTTTTTTTATTCGATATGTTTTTTGTAACATTTTTGGAAGATTTTCTAATGATCGAAAATGGTTCTTCATTCAATTATAACGGTATTTTTTTTGCTGACACTTTTTATTATATGTCGGTATTGCTCAGCAGTGTAAATGGTTTCGTTTTTTCGTAACTCTTTTTCGATTCTTCCGAAATCCCTGTAACTGTCAAGATAAGTATGGCCAACTTCAGAAATTTTGTGGTCAATCAGGTCAAAATATTCCGTAAAAAGAAGACTTCGTATAGACACAATAAAAAGCAGTTTTTGTTTTGTCCATTGCAAGAATCGGTCCATGCAATCAAAATTTTCCTCTTTTTGGCAATTTGACATTCCTGGAAGAATGTATAGAGTGCACTCTTTACCACGGTGCTTCCTCTGTCTGAAACATATTCGGTCCAGGTTAACAAATACGACATCTCCACATCGGAAGTAATGATATGGATGCCTAGATTATAAAACCACATCTACCTCAAGTAAAATGCTTTAGACGTGGTTAATTTTGGTAAGGGTATTGTTTGCTGGAGGTCAAATGTAATATATAAGACGTTACGATCGGACCGAGCTTTTTCGCGGTCAATTTTTTGTCTTTGGAATCTAGACTTATAGCTCTGTTGGTATTTCGCTGAGTTTTTGCCAGAGTCACAAATGCTACAAGTGTCACTTCTTGGAAGGCGGAAAGACTGATTGAAATTCGTGTTGAAAATTCGTCGGTTAAAATGTTAGCTAACAAAATATTGGACATTTTTCTCTTGTTATGTGCATTTTTCAATAAAAAGTCTATATAATTTAGATATATTTAACAAAGGTGAGAGATAAAGTTTATTTGGGTTTGTGTTCCTTGAGAAGTGCGATTCTTCGGCTGGAAATTCGTTAATATGCTCCAAAATATAGTCGACTACATGAGCGGTTATTTTGTTTGGTCGGTTGAAATGCTGACCTCTTTAATCCAAATGGTGGAGCGAACTCACAGCTGTTCATTTTGCTTTGAAGAACGTTCAATTTGTTCTCTTTCCAATTTGAAATAAGGAGCACATTGCACTTTTTCAAACTCGTGTGGAATTTGTGCAGACTAAAACATGGTATTCATATGCAAAGCTTCTTTACTTAAGTGTATTTTTCTTAACTCGACTTGTTGATTTTCTTGTTATGCTTTTAAAAAGTAGAACGTTCTTGGCATTAATGTGGAGTGAATAAAAGCTTGATAAAAAAGCCAACCTTTGCTCAAAATTAATTTTATTGGAACTAGAATAACGACAATTATCACTTTCGCACAAGTTTCCAGAAATAGGTTCCTTTTTTAACAATACCTGCTTTTGCTTCCCTGTTCTCTTAACAAAGCGGTTGCTCGTCGATTCCATTTGAATGGATTTTTAATTTTTTTTTGTTTTTTTCGGTGACTTACCACTTCTATCATGTGAGAGAACTTCCGTGCTAGAATGTTCTTGATTTAAAACAATTTCCGAAGCCATTTCCAGAATCTTTGTTGTGGCTGGTGCATCTTCTGCGTCTTCGCTGAGCGTTGAATTGTCTCGAAGGTATTTATTACTATCGCTCGCAGAAAAATCAAGCCCATGATCACTTTCCTCAGAAAGACCATCATCAAAATCTGTGTAGAAAACTATAAATAAGAATTCATAAATATTTCAATGACAAACATGACTGACATGGGAACGCACATCCAGCAAAACATCGATAAACTATTGAACTAAGTCTACGGCAATACTTGGAGAAAGTGTTGCATAAATTCAAAATGAAAGACTGCAAGCCAAAAGCTACTCCCAAGGAAAAGGGTCTGCACATTGATGTTGGTGACAAGGAAAGATGTACAAATCACCCCTACCGCGAATTGATTGGTTGTTTAATATACGCAATTGTGGTGACCACAAGACCGGACTTATGTGCTGCAACTGGATACATGAGTCTATTACAAAGTTGTTTTGATGAACGCCACTACAACAATGCAAAACATATTCTGCGCTACATTCGTGGAACAATCGACTTGAGAATGATTTACCGAAAAGAAGGTACTACCGAGACCCTGGTGTGTTTCTGTGATGCTGACTGGGGAGGAGATAAAAATGACCGGAAATCTACTTCAGGGTACGTGTTCAAGTTATTTGGAAATACCGTGAGCTGGGCCTCAAAGAAGCATTCAAACAGTAAGTTTGTTATCCACAGAAGCTGAATTGATTGCCCTAACTGAAGCAGTATTTCAACTCAAATGGATTCGAAAGATGCTGAATGAACTCAATGTAGAATGCATGATTCCAGTAATCATATATGAAGATAATAATTCCTGTATTAAAATTGCTGAAGATTGGAAGGAAAGCAAACGAATGAGGCATTTAGATGTCAAATACTATTTTATTTGAGATGAAACTTCAAAGGGCGTTATTCGACTAGAACAAAAACCAACTGAAGATCAACTAGCTGACTTCATGACGAAAGCATTAGGAAGAAATTTGTTCCTAAAACATCGTAGAGTTTTAATTTTTTTTGATTTTGTTCGATTAAATCATAAGGGTTGTTTCCTCTTGTCAAATTCAAATAACATCAACTTAATCTAGTCGATTTAAATAGATAGATAAGATCTTTATTTTTACAATTTTCTTATAAGTCCAATATTTCATAATGAAAGATATACAAAGCATGGCTTTATAAGCCGTCTACCGAAAAAAAAACTAAATAAAAAAAATACAATATTTGAGTAAAAAGAGAGAATATTTCACAAAATAAGTTTCATAGCTAAAAATATGTAAATATAAATAAAGACATTTTTTTTATTTATTATTTTCATAATGTGACTTTTAGTTTAGTCAAAAACAAAGAAATTAAGGAAAAAAAGAAAAATATTGGTAAAGAGTTTTTAGTTTAGCTAAATGATAATGGTTTGTAAGTGAAAAAAAGCAAAAATAGGAAGAAGAACCCCATATTTGTCAAGTTTTTTTTTTTTAAGTTTAAGGGCTTTTAGTTTGGTTAAATATGAAAAAAGGAGAAGTTTCAATCACTTTAACATCTTGTTACAACTCAAAACAAACTCAAACACTCGTTTCGATATTTTCTTGCATGTGAGACATAGCGTATAAGAGGCTTCCAGCCACGATTTCCGTTTAGTACACCGACACATTCCTATTGGGAAAGAAAACTATTATAAAAGTAGAGCCTTCGGATTTCCTGTAATATTGGACAAGTGCTAAAAAATGCAAAACGTCTTCGTTTTGACCAAGGTTGCAAAGGGAACACACAGGGTTTAAGACTGTTCTATGTGGTCTATAATTAAAATCCAGCATTTCATTTCTGATCTTGAAGATCAAACTTATAAAGTAGTTTCCTTCACCAAGTTTCAAATTAAGTTGTCTTTATATATTTCTGGATGTTGATGCAGTCCCTCGTGCAACACAAAGTTTATACATCGAGTCATCTATAACAGAGATACATTCATAAAGTGCATTTTTTAATGCTTCCACATTGTCCACTGGCAATGATATTGAAAGGTTATGTGCTACAGCAAGATCATACCAGTTTTTGACCGGACAATATCCACAACTAAAACAAATTTTAAGGAGTTTTTTTTTGCACGTTTTGATCGGGTCGCTTCATATCTTTGATCATAAAATAGGCGTTAGCTTTAAGTTTTTCAAGAAAATTTGAGGTAAGCCTGAATCTAGGTCCAACTGTTCGAAACCATATACTTCATTACCATAGCAAAAACAAGTATTCACGGTGGCATTGAAAACTTTGAATTTTGAAATTGGATCTACGAGTTTATTTGCGAAGAACTGGGACCACATTGTATTTATTGCAATTTTTGCAGCGGTTGTTTTTTCTTTTATAAAGGTTTGAATGTTAAGATTATATGTCATTGTATACCCAAGATACTTAAATTCATTTACCACCTCAATTTGGTGGTATTTATTCTAAGATCCCATAGATCACAAAACTGTTCTAGCTTGTTTATCTGGAGCTATAGAGTATGCGGACTGTCTGATAAAAATCACTAGATCGTCAGCATAAAACAAGACTTTAAGTGTAATATTCCCGAACTGAACTCCCCCAGGTATACTGTTTTCGACATCGTTCATATACAGTGCAAACATGATAGGGCTTAGAACACATCATTGAGGGACACCTGCTTCACAACTAAATTCTCTCTATACTTTTCTACCATTCTGAACAGATGACATCATGTTTTCGAGAATTTTTTCGTAGACTCTGATAAATTTAGTAGATAGGCCAATTTCCCTATATCATTGTCTTCCAGTGCGAAATATTTGGGAGTTATACTCGACCCTAAAATAAACTGGAAACAAAATATTGAAGTACGGGTTAAGAAGGCCTGTGTTGCCTTCTACGCCTGCAGCAAAACTTTCGGCAAAAAGTGGGGACTTCAGTCGAAGATGATTTTATGAACGTACACAGCCGTAGTACGTCCTATCTTAAACTTTTGGTTCGAATATGGCCTGCTCTTAGCAAAGCCTATAATATTAATAAGCTAAAGAAGGTTCAGAGAACAGCTTGCGTGAGCACAGGGGCCATGCGTGCCCAACGGTCGCCTTAAACATTATTTTGGATCTTCTACTAATCGACCTTTTTATTAAATACATAGTTTCCTGCAGCGCTATTAGGCTGAAGGAATCAAGAAGCTGGTTGTCAAAACCTTATGGTCACAGCAACACAACGAAATTGATTCCCTCAGATATTATCTCGGTAGACACTGACTATACTGCACTCCTACTTTGAGCCTTAGTAAGGGTTTTAAGGTTATTTTAATATCCAGAGAAGATTGGGAGGATGACATCGTGTCGATAGGTTTCGACACAACCATCTTTACTGACGGCTCAAAGATGGAGTGCAAATGGCTCTTACATAATCGCTATGAAGCTTCTCTATAAATCTATCCCTTTCATTCAAAGGTCAAACGAGTTTTTGATATCAAAACGGCGCACTACAGCGCTAATTGGATCTCAGGCTAGGTTGCCCTGAGATTGCCATTTCTACCTATCAAGGACCTCCTATTAATAGTGTCAAAAGCCGTGTTAAATCACCGAAATAGGCAAATAAGTTCTTTTTTTTATCAATAAAACGCCTAGCAGTTGTGCTGAGTACAAAAAATTGATCAATAGCTGAAATGTTGGCTCGAAAACCAGCTTGAAAGCAACTAATCATATTATTATCTTCTACCCAGGTCGTAAGTCTAGTATAGAGTATTTGTCTAAACACTTTTCTTAAAGGTTTAGCACAGCAATTCCAATAGCAATAGTTCTCTGTCAAATCACGGTTACCTTTTTAAAAATGGCTGTAATTCGAGACAGACGAAAATTTCCAGGCACTATCTCTTCAATGAATATTCTATTGAAAAATTCTAACAGGTATTCCAAAAACTCAGGAGTAGCATGTTTATAGAACTCTACTGGGATCCCATCAGATCCAGATGCTTTGTTATTTTTCTTTTTTTTTAAGCAGCTACTAGTTCAACCATTTTGAGATTGGAATCCAGTTCAAGAATAATGACATTAGGGAATGCAAAGCTCATTGTATTTAGATTAGGGTCAGGCAGAAGTAGAGTTTCAAAATAATTATCAAGTAGATTTTTATCAATTGTGAACGATACCCTCCTATTCTGCCCACTCAACACTTGTACTGTCTTCCAAAAAGATTTCGAGTCCTTGCATTCAACGAGCTTAGAAGCAGTGTTTTTTAAATAAAGGTCTTTTTTGAGATTGCATCACCTTTTGTATTCTTGGTTTGATTGTAAATACAATGATTTAAAAACTGCGCTATTTGAGCAAAAGATTTGTTGCTACTTTTTTTGCATTCTTCGTCGTACCATACAGACTGTAGGGTATTTCTACGTTGGGAAGAAAGTTCTGCAGACTGTATAATCACTGAAGAAACTATGTTAGTTATAGAATCTATCGAGTCAGATGTCACACTTGGCATCGTAACTAGCTGATGCTTAAGTTTAATTTTATATCTATTTGCAAGTCTTTCATACCATTTTAATTTGTCATTGCCGGTTGTTAGTAGATTTACTAATAAATTTTCTAATTTTGCAAAAGACAGTTATAGGGAGATGAGACGAATAATTAGCTAGATAGGTCTCAAAGTCATCAATTATACTTAGCCATTCACCTTTAATAAGGCAGTAGTCTATTACAGTGCAACCCTGAGCAGACACGAAAGTGAAGTTTCCGTTTGAGTCACTTTGAGATTTTCCATTTAAAACGAAAAAACCAAAGTCTTCAATCAATTCTAATAAATGTTTCCCATTTTGATTTACACAATTGTCAAAAGATTTTCTTTCGCTAGAAAAATGGAAGTTATTTAAGAACGAATTCCGAAAGTCACTTATACGAGCATTTAAATCTCCGATAATCATCATATTTTCATTTTAGTTAAAAAGTTATAAAGCGCGTTTTAGTTAATACTTCATTCATTATAATTTAAAAAAGACGCTGGGATGCGACCCACACTTCCCATCCCGTCTGTCGATTTGTCTATATGTACTCGTATCAATTTTTACCAAATTTGCGTACTATTTTTTGTACTGTTGGATTTTTATATAAAAATTTCTGAACATCGAAAACAATATTTTCTGTTAAATAAAATAAGTTTGAAGCCAATATTTTTAATTTTTGAAAAGCTATTTGAGTCGAACGTACATTTTTACCAACTTTTGTTAATTTTTTTTTAGGTTTTTAATTTTTTGTAAAAAAACTGTCAATTCGATTGTTTTCAAAATTTTACTGAATGTTGACAACAATATTTTTTGATAGATAAAAGTATATTAAAGTCAATATTTCAAAGTTTTGAAAAGATATTTGAGTCGAAAATCAATTTTTAACAACTTTTATACATTTTTTTTTTGTTGAAAACAATATTTCTTATAAGTAAAAATTAGTTAGAAGCTATTATCTCAAATTTTTGAAAAGATATTTAAGTCGAAAATCAATTTTTACCAACGTTTTTTAATATTTTTTTTTAGGTTTTTATTTTTTGTAAAAAACTGTCAATTCGATTTTTCTCAAATTTTTTCAGAATGTTGAAAACAATACATCTTATAGTTTTCAATTTGACAAATCGGACCCATTACAATAACTTCCTATGGGAAGTTAATAAATAGGTAGAACTTGAAAGTGTTTTGTATCATAAGTGATATCAATAACTATATAATTCGAGCAGATTTTATATTTAATAATATTATCAAAGCCAGTATTATGTATGCCACACATTATGCCACCACTAACTCTACCGACTCTATTGTTTCTAATTTCTGGTATACTTTTTATATTATAATTTTTAAAATACTTCAAAAACTGCAGTTCTTTTCCTTCTTCTAGAAAAGTTTCTAATAAAATAAAGATATCATATTTGTTAATTAATTAAAAAAATTCAGGCATTATAAGTTTGTTTTTTAAACCAGTAATGCTGCAGCAAAAAAATGTTTAATTTATAATTATTAGAGAAAAAACTATTAGTTTGAATTTCATTGCTAGTAAAAGTGAAATGCAGAACCTAACTGAATAATTCACTACATTTTTACCAAAAACCAAAGTTGAAACTAATTGTCAGTTTGTCAAATTCAAGAATATGTTGACTCAGCTGTTCTGTCAAATACCCTCATGTACCAGAAATTCTTGGATACATTTGGATTTCTTTTTTGATAGCCCAGCTGTGATAGAATACCCTCTCTAACTGAAGTTCAATGAAACCAATGGCTCCTCAGACAGCTAAAAAAAATAAACATTTATTAATTTAAACATTCACTAGAACACAGTTTTATGGCCGTAAGCTTATACCGCTTTCTAAAAAGTCCATTTGTTCTCCGGAATCGGTCTACTACCTTACTTTTGTATTTCTGATATTTGTACTGTTTGAAATTTGCTCAAACTAAATTGGGAGTTATCGTGAATAAAATAACCCTCCGAATATTTTTCATAGGTGAAAATTGCATTCGTCATTATTTTTACAATGTCCCTTGTAAGATAAAATAATAATGTATAGTGAAATAAGAGTCAAAATTTCAATATGAATTTTACATTCCTAGAATAAAAATATAATTCCAAGGGATAGTTTCAATATATCTAAGTCGTAATTCTGATTTAGGAAAATGGGAAACTTTATTCACGAAAGCCATAGCTTACATGACGTCTTAAAGATGTTTAATATTAACCTGACGAAATCACTGTTTGTTTACAATGATTCATTAAAAAAAAACATGCTTAAACCACAAGATTTATACAGGGATTCATAGTTTTTAGACTATGATGATACTAGTCGAAAAGGCTTCGTTCCGAACAATCAAGTTGCACTTTTGCGAAGTGTTTTTAATGGCCACCATTCAAATCCGACTCCCAAATCACACTTTCACATCAGGTTTCTAACTGTAATGATTCTGCAGATTGTATTTTTTCTGAAATAACTTTTTAAAAAATCTTTTCTAACATTATCAATTGTTCCACAACTCTCAAGATATCACCAAAATTCATCTCGATTAGGTTCAATAGTTTTGAATGATATATGTTTAGTTTTCGTATATTTTAATTTCTAATAATCAGAACTCGATCCTATTTTAAAACTGAACAAAACACTAAATTTCTTAAAAAAAAAAACAATAAAATAATATTCGTGATGGTTTTTGAAATTTATATCCCTATCTTCAAATCTTAACAATTCATATAATTTTCGAAAAAAAACTTTTTAAGTAAAAAATAACGATATCACTTTTGGTTACAAGTTTTAGTGGTAGTTTTTTTCCACAGAAGTTTAAGCGTTAACATTTTTTTAGATATCCTGGAATCGAATGATAACCCTAAATTAATAAGGTCGACAAATTCTGGAATTCTATGCTTTCAAATACAATCAATAAAACCACTTTATTACTTTCGATGAAATATCTTTGTCCATAAGTTTATTCATTTTACAAATACAGGGTTTCGCATTAATATTTTTGTTTTTTTTTTAACAATTATTATTATTATTTGTTTTTTGTTTTCCTGCTGAAAAATATAAGTAAAACAATTTAATTGTCTTCATAACCATTGTAAGCATAAAAATTTATAATTCTATTAATTTAAAATTTATCTAAAATAAACTTACTTATTTATGAGCTAAAGAGAAGAGGTTAACAAACAAAACCGTTATAGGAGTTGATAAAGCACTTATGTATATATAAATAGATAAATTTAATTTAGTAATATTTTTCTCTTTTTGTTTTATTTACGTAATTTTTGTTCTTGTTAGTTTTTTGTTAAATGCATTTAATAAAAAATTATAACTAAAAACCAAAGTCTATTCGCCCGCATCAATTTGAGAAGTTTTTTTTGATTAGAATAAAATTCAAAAAAAAAGATCAAAGGTTTGTTTTTCTTTTTTGAATATAATAATTAGTTGTTTGGTTTTTGTTTTTTGTTTTTCGTTAAATATAAATATGTGTAAAAAAGAGTTTTAAAATTTTTATATTAATACAATTTTGTTTTATATAAATTTTGTTTAGTCTTTGGCCATTAAATTACAATTTTTTGTTTATATCTTACAATTTTTTATTTGGTTAGATATTTTTTGTTTTGTTTATGATTTAACGAAATAAATGGAATATTTTTAATTTAAATTGTTTTAAATATTTCTTTTTCTTTCGTCTTAGTTTTGTTCAAAATGATTTTTATTTGTTAATAATAAGTTTTTTTTAGTAAGATTAAGGGAGAGTTTGATTTTTCTTTGTTTAAAGAATGGGATGTGTTATTGTGTATAGTTAAACTATCACCAATTGGAAAGGACTTCTTCTCTTTTTTTTATTTGTTTAAATATAGAATCAAGCTAAGTTTTTTGTTGTTGTTGTTCTTAAAATTTATAATTAAATCACAATATGTATATTTTAAAAGTTAAATGTTAAGTTTTTAGTTAAGGTGTGTGTTTTTTTTAGCACATAGTTTGATTTAGTTTATTTTTTTGTTAATTTTTTGTTTGTATTTATTTGTTTAGTTAAAAGATTTAAACATTGAATTTTTAATGATTTTTTGTTATAGTTATAATGTTGGTGCAATAAAGACAAATTTGAAAGCTTTTTGTTACTTTTGGGGAGTTTTCTTAGTGAGTTAATAAGACTAAGTACTAAAAATGTGTTTTTATTCTTCTTTTAAATATTTAAGTTGTATAGTTTATATTTATAGGTATATATATATATAGAAATTTGTTCCATGGGTGTTTTGTATTAATATTAATATTATTTTTTTTTTAGGTTTTTATTAACACAACCAATAGTTAAGTGTTATATTTTGGTATTTACATGCTGTTTGCTTTTATTTATTTTAAATTCTAATTTTATGTTAACTAACAACTTACCTATATATCGTTATTATATCAATTCTATGTCATATTTTATTATTTTTTTATTCATTTATTTATTATTATACACAACAATTCGTTATTTGTTTTATATTAATGTTAAAGTTTAAGTTGTTAAGGTTATATAGTAGTTAATAAATATATAAATTATTTTTTATTTTTTTGTTTTTGATAGACGGAAAATTATGTTTTAGTTTTTGTTTTGTTTTGTTTTGTGTGCTTTGTTATTTCACTAAAGGTACATTTATACTAAAAAATAATAATTTTTAATAACATACAATAAACCTATTTTTGTTTTAATTTATTCGTTGCTGATTGTCAAAATTAAAAGAAATTCAATCATTGGCAAATTTGATGGTTTGTTTATGAAATGAAGTATTAGTTTTTATGTCTATGGAAGTATTGTTTAAATAAAATAAATAAAATACAAAAAAATTAAGTTTATCATGCTAGGGTTTCATTTAAGTTCTAACTTTTTAATCACTTAATGTTAGACATAGACCCTTACAAGAATTAGGCATTCAAATCGAATATATTGTGCGTCATTGGTTGTACAAATTTCAATTTTTTTTTTGAACTTATAAAAGGAACTTAATTTGAAGATTTCCATCTTAACATAACTAAGCTTTTATTTTTAAACATACTAATAAATCCTATCTAAGAAAATAATATAAAGCTTCTAAGGATCAACGTTGATATAAAGGAATTAACGAAGATTAGTTAAAATATTAACAATATGCAAAAAAGCAAAGAAGATAATATTAGATTATTCAAAAAACCGACAAACGATATTATGAGTCAGAAGCAACTCATCTATTTAAAAAATTTGGACCTATTTAAATTGAATTAAAGAAATCCGATATATGAGGGCTATTTAAAATAGTCTACATACATATCGGAGTTCTAATGTTCTTGGTAAACTGACTTATTAATAATGTAACACCCTTTAAACTCCGTAACTGCAAGGTATCATAAAGTTATGATTTATGAAGAGATGTTGACTGATTTATATCAAGGCTCTGTATTTTGCATTTGATTTTAAAAAAATAACTCTATGGGAAGCGGTTTTTTGATGACAAAGAGCTCAAAGATGCGAACAATTCATCATTTGTAGAAAAACTAACAGCTAGGTTCTACAAAACGCCTTCGCTCAAAATTAAATAAAATTCCATATAAAATGAAAATTGGAGTTATTCGTGTTCAATATTCCGATTTTTGAGATTTTCAAGTGATTTCAATTCGACTAGATTACATCAGTTTGATTCTTGAAGGTAAATAAAGGATATTGTTTTAAACCACAAGTAATTTTAAGAATAGAAAATTAAGTTTAACTCATTTTTAAAATAGACTTGAATCAAGAAAAGTTACAACTTCTACTTAATGATATAAGGAATCGACAAAGCATTTAAAACGACTTCTTAGCACGCCATATGTACATACATACATATGTCAAAACAGAGTAAAACAATGTTTTTTTAAAGACTTTTTCGATTGTGCTTTGGCTCATAGCAACATCATTCTTTTACAACCGTTCGCGATGGTTTGAAACTAGTTTCCCTAAATCTGCATATAACAATAATGCACATCAGCACAATCAATAGAAAAAAACACTAATATTTTATATTTATTTTATTGAAATTTACAGAAAAACTAAAAACATAACAAATTGTACACATCACGACAATCAACAAAATTGTCTATTTGCTAATCAGATATAGTCAGCTGCTTACTTTTCACAGGTAATGATTTCGAAAAGTATTCGAAGTTTTAAATTCGATAGAAAGATAGACGCCAATGTTCCGAATTTCGATCGAAAGTCACGTAAAATGAAATTCCATGTTCTTCAATTCGATCGATTTCGATAACTTCGAAATTGTTTCGAACTGTCAGAACTGGAGGATCATCCATTTTTATTTTGTTTCTGAAGTAAAAGTTTTGCTGTTTTTAAAATACATGCAATATTATTGGCAATTTTGGGGCGCCAGTTATAGCTATCATTGGTTTCAACATTGAAAACAAACATTGGAATTTGTTTGACAGGTCGTTTATAGCTATCATTAAATATTTCTGTCATTGAAACAAAATTCCTGATTGAAATCCACCGACAAATTGTTACTGACAGAAATCTGTCATTGGAATTGTGTAAAATTGAAACACAAATCAGTGGAACGATTCGTTTCACTTTTTAACATAAAAGTATCAGCTGTTAAATAAATGTGCAATTTCACTTTTTTTTTCAAAAAAATTATTTTTGTGAATTCCGATCGATCGGTATATAATTTTCATTTCTAATCAGAGGGAAATACCGTCAAATATCGATTCAAAAATTTGTCCGGATCGATTTCTATGATAGCTATAACTGGCACCTAAGTGAAAAAAGTGAGCAGAATTTAAAAGAAAAAATGAGAAAACGAGTTTTGGAAGACAAATTCAATATATTGGATTTACCTGATACAATGATAGTGTGTGAAAATTATGTAGAATTATTCTGATTAATAAAGAAAATTCTTGATTTTCTCCTGCTTTCATTACAATTTAAGATTAGGCAAAGACGCTTTTTTTATAAGTTTTAAGAGAAATGGAACCTTTTATAATACCTTTATCGATCCCGTCAATTCAAAAACTTGCTGGAAATCTCCGATTTCTAGCAGAAGGAAGCTATTAAAGATCAAATCACAGAAATAAAAAATGTGATTTTAATGGGATCAAAAAAGAAACAAACCGAAATACAGAACATCTATTTGCATGTTCGAAAATCCAATTCAAATTAACGAATTGTGAAACACCCAAATACACTTTCGCAATTTTACTTGACTTCGGAAACCTTATTGTTGGGCAATATTTTTGAAGATCACAATTTGGAAATTCAGTTGACGTTGATTGAATTTATAGACAGCCCAAAACATATCACATTAAATCTATGTTATTTTTAGTTGTGAACGAAATTCTTCAATTCCTACTTACGAATAGTTTATTGTTTCCTTAATCGAAAGGTCATATTATTGTACAAAATTTTGTTTCGGCATTAAGGGGCCGGTTGTAGCTAACAGTATAATTTGAAACAGGAGGAATCTGAAATGTTTTACTGATGAGCATTTACAGCAATCAGTAAATTTACGTCAAGTTTCAGTTAATTAAAAAAGAGGACCGATTGTCATTTTGACATAAGTTGACTTGCCTTGAGAGTTAGGGAGATTTTTCTGGACTAACTTTCCAGTCAAGTTTCCAATAAAGTTGCCTTAATTGGAAAGCAATATTTTGGCAGCTGGCAAATCAGATGCTTAAAACTTGCCTTACTTTCAAGTCTCTTTTGTCGCCTGAACCTGCCCAATTTTGTTTACTGTTACTTTTATCAGTGAAATTTTTAAGGATTTGATTGGAACAGTAAAAATTGGAACAACTTTGGCAGTCAGCTGTTCAGTAAAATGAAATTTCATTATTAAAAAAAATCAAATTGGTTCTATAAATTAAAAACTTTAAATTCATTGTTTCTTTTTGAAAAAAAAAAAATAAATAACATGTTCCAAAAACTAAAAGGAACATTTTACTGATAGCTATTACCGGCCCATAAGTAAACTCTCGAATTTATAATTTTTAAAATATAAATATAACAAACTTGAAAATAACCCTCCATAAGTTATGGTTTAAAATAACAACTAAAATATATATGAGAGGAAGATTTTATATTTTTTAAATTAAAAAGTACCCATATAACTTTTCAGATTTCCACAACTATCGAAATTCACAATTAATTTTCGGATTAGAAGAGTTATTTAAAGCAAGAATGCTACTGGGAAACTGTTTTTGTACATTTTGAATAACTTTCCAATCTAGAAATTTATTCATAATGTATATTGACCCTGACATAATTTCTGTATATAAATTAATCAAAGGAAAAGTTATAGCTGACATTTTTCAATTAAAACAAAGAACATTGAAAAACAAAAATATAAGTTTAATCTATAAATTAGACAAAGTGTCAGCCAAACTTAAAGCAACTTAATTTGTTGTTTTTATTTTTTGTGTTCACAAAAATAAAAAACACAAACATTTCTTGTACTACATATATGTTGATTTTTATTGTCTGTTAAAAACTAAAGCAACTTTTTTTTTTGAAAAATTCATATTGTAGTAATTTTACTTGATATTAAATTATAAATATTTTATAATTAATTATTTAATTATGTACCCAAACTTTGCATATTCAAAAAAAATAGTGAACAGAAGATCTATAACAACGGGGTCTAGATCTGGACGTTATTGCAATTTTCATTGACCGGGACCAAAAATAATCACCAGTATCAGAAATTCCATTGCAATCGAAAACTCTTACGAATCTCGAAAAAAATACAGAATACGTTCGTAGTAAAAATTCTCATACAATTTTGAATTGCGCACGTATTTCATGATACAATTTTTCTGAATCAGTAAAAGTTTCCGATTACGAGGAATTCATGAAGGCTTAATGGGCAGGTTCAGACAACACAAGGGACTTCATTTGCAGTCAATTTCATCCTTTGAACGTGAATTTGACCAAGGCAACTATTGAGTTTTTCAAGTGTCATGAGTTTCAAATTCAGAACTTTACTTCACAAACTTCTACTTTAAGTTCATAGCACAAAAACTAACAAAAACTTTTAAAAAAAACTTCTCAACCATTTAAAAATTATTTTCAATAAAATCTTTATAAATACGTTCATCGTTCAAAAAATCCGTCATTTTCCCTATACATAAAAAAGGCTCACTAGACTCACCCGAAAATTACAGAGGAATTTCATTCATGAATGTGATTGCAAAAATATTTAGCAGTATACTTGACTGACTTGTAAGACTCGAAAAATGGATCGAACAGAACAATATTTTATCTGATCTACAGGCTGGTTTCAGAAAAAACTTTTCAACGATTGATCACATTTTTACACTATCATCTATAGTCAAAGCGTTGCAAGCATTTAACAAAAAGGTCTTGACTTTAAAGCTGCTTTTGACTTAATCAATAAGAATGCTCTTATTTATAAGTTGACACAAATTGGTATATCTACAAAGTTACTGAAAGTAATTAGATAGATGTACACGGGTACGAAGGCTGCTGTTTGGGATGGAGTGAGCTTTTCAGAATGGTTTAGCACCAGCATAGGAGTCAAACAAGGATGCCCATTTAGCGCTCTTTTGTTCTCGTTATTTATAAATTATGTTGCTGAGGAACTTCCTGGGGGAATAAGAATAGCTAGCTATACCGCGAATGTGTTACTATAGGCTGATGACCTCGTTATACTTTCAGAATCACCCGAAGCTTTACAATTGATGATTAATCGGTTATCTATATATTGTAACAGATAGGGTCTTTCTATCAACACGACAAAATCCAAAATTATGGTATTTGCCCGTACTCAAAGCGCTTATTATGGAAGAAGCTGGAAATATAATGGTACGCAATTGGAGGTAGCAAAAGAGATCAAATATCTAGGTTTGAAATTGAATCGAACATTAAATTTCAAAATTCATTTATCAGAGAAAGCCCAAAGCTCACTAAGTTTAATAGATTTAACATGGAAAAATATCTTCTCTAACAAACAAATTAATTTATCTACAAAATACAAAATATTTAATTTAGTAGTGAAATCTACTCTCTTGTATGCTGCTCAGGTTTGGGGATCAGAAGAATATGAAGAAAACGAAAAATTTTACAGGAATTTTATAAAGAAACTTTTTAACCTTCCTCTGAATTATGCGATATATTTAGAAACAGGACTGCCAAAACTTCTAACAAGCACCCTGAAGTCTCAATCTGACTACATCATCAGAGCATAAGACTTTCAAAAAAACTTCTTTCATATGAGCTGAGAAACGAGGAGAATGGCAATCTGTTGGCAATGAGTGTGGACCGAGATTGGATGATGGTTTCAGCAATGTGAACCATGTGAAAGAACAAATGTACAGCATCATAGAGAAAAATAAGGACATAATGAGGCATTCACTGATAGAAGAAGCTCAAGACCCATTCAGTTGAATAATCTACAGTCAGCTCAGCTATAATCTTGGTGCCAGAAATTATTTCAAAGATTCCTGAGTTATGAAGAGATATCCCCAATCTTTAAAACAAGATGTGAAGTTCTAAGCTTAAATGGAAGACCTTATAATCTTATTTGTAACAAATTGAGTACGTTGTGCAATTTAAAATCAAAAGAAGATTGTCTACATTTCATTGGTATCTGTCCAATATTCTAAGCTCAAAGACGCTACTTTTTCGGGAAAAATACTCTTACCCTATAAGAGACTATAAACATCCTTAACGAGCATGATTAAAAAACATTAAGTACATTTTTGGACGATATTTACAAGTATAGACCTTTATTAATAACAGAATTCTATTAAATTCAAAACATACACAAGTTGAAATATGGTTTGTCAACCTGGCTGACGGCATAGCCATAGCATCTAAATTCAAAAAATTGTATAAAATTTTGTCAATTTATGTAAATAAATGGATTACTTACTTACTACTTAACTAACAAAAACTTTATTGACTACAAAACATTCGTAAGGCAAGATACAAGTCCATCACGATTTGTATTTTGTATTGTAAGGAAATATTACTTATTTCTTTTCCAAATTGACAAGGAATCTTTTTGCACAAAACATTAAATGAAGCTGTGCGAAAATATATAAATAATAGCGCAATAAAGTTCAACTTACAGTTGAAGGAAAAGACAAAGTCAACTGTCATTTTGACAGAAGTAGACTTGACTTGATAGTTAGGGAGATTTTTCTTGTATAACTTTCCATTCATCTTTCCAATGAAGTTGCCTTAATTGGAAGGCAAGTTTTTGGCAGCTGGCCAATCAGATACTAGAAACTTGACTTACTTTCAAGTCCCTAATGTCCTGCCTAATGTTTATTTCTTTAGTTTCTTGAGACTTCAACAGATTCTGCACATGTTTCAATTCAAAAGCATAAGCTAGAAATTTTATAATAAATTATATAAAAAATGTCGAAAATATCCGCTTAATATAAATTTAAAATTACTCTTTAAAAAAAATAGCAAGGAAGTTAATAATAAAATTCATCAGAGTCGCGATAGTTATTATAACAACAAAAATATAAATGCCAACAATAATCCAAGATAAGAATAGAAAGACATAATTAGATTATAAACAGAAAACAAAATAGTCAGTCTAATTCTATGACAGTTGAATATGGAGATACATGTATCTCAAATCCAAAAGAATTTGCAATTCTATTCAACAATTATTTTACTAATGTTGGTAAAACTTCTTTTCCTCGTGATATCACAAACTCTTGTGAATGTTGTAATAGCTTCGGCTCTTCAGAAGTGGTACATAGTGGAAATAGTTTCTTCTTCGAAACAATAAATGGCTTGAAGTACTGAAAACTATAAATACACTGAATCAATCAACCTCAGTTGGCGTTGATGGCGTTTTTAATACAATATTAAACAAACTGCTTTATATTTAGTGTATGTTTTGACGACTATTTTTAATAAAAGTATTTATTCAGGTGTCTTACCAAATGACTTAAAGTCTGCTTTTGTTATACCCATTTTCAAAAAAGGGAGCAAAAAGGATATAAAAAACTACAGACCTATTTCATTATTACCATCAATTTCACACATTTTTGAAAAAAAATATACAAAAATAGAACCCTACGATATCTCAGAAGCAAGAATTACTTTAGCCCCTAACAGTTTGGATTAAGATCGGGAATGTGAACAGAAGATGCTTTATTAAATTTCTGCTGTTTAATACAACAAGGAGTGTACAAAAAAATGAAATGTGCTGCGGTTTTTGTTGACATTACAATAGCCTTTAATATGGTCAGTCACTCTATCATTTTGAAAAAATTGCATGATGTTGATTTCCGAGGATTCATCTACAATTGGTTTGAATCCTACCTGTGTAAAAGGTCTCAGATAGTCAAAGTAAGTAATGTTCTAAGGGATTCCATTGACATTAAATTGGGTGTCCCACAATGGTCAATTCTTGGGCCTTTTAGTCAGTAACAAATCCAAAATTATGATGTTCAGCAATGAACTTCATGGACTAAATGACATAAAATTATTGTTCCATGCTCCGTCTTGTTCTAGCTTCAATTCTGTAGTAAACTGCTGCAGTACATGCTTCAATATATAGAAATAGTGAAAGATTTTAAGTATTTAGGTGTCAAAATTGACCAACATATAAAATGGTCTGAGCAAATTATGGATTTAAAGCAATATCTTCTTTCAACCGTAAGATGCTTTTATCAAATGCACCTCCCCAAACTGATACAATAAGGTATCAGTTGTTGGGGAGGTGCATACTTAAACAAAATCCAACAATTAACAGTTCTTCAAAAACGTGTCCTAAGAAAAATATGCAACGCTGCCTTCTTCACTCCCTCTTCAGATTTATTTAGACAAACAGGTATTCTACCAGTAAGACACTTGTTTAATTTTAAGGTTTTGGAGATATTTTTTATGAGGAGTGGTTATTTGGAAAGCCCTACACTTTTTAGGATTTCTTACACTATCGTCTCTCGCAAAATATACAAAAGTCTTCCAGCTGAATTACGAAGCATTAGAAACCGTCCACAGTTCTTAAAATCCGTTAAATTATGGCTTCTTAATTTCGATACTTATAATATTGAATCTTTGTTAAACTACGTCATAAGATAATATTTTATCTCTTTATTTATTTGCGTAGATATATAATAATTAAAATATTGTTTATGCAGTTCAAATAAATCATAGCGATCAATTCATAAGAAACTTTTTTCCCTGTTTCTGTATCTTTATCATATTCGTTATTTATAATATGTCCTCCTCACAATATAAAAATTTGTAAATGTGGAATTAATTCAATTTTAACTTAAAATTCAAATGCTACAACCTATTCCCTCTAATTAATTGTACAAAATACACATTAAATTAGAAATAAGATATCTAAAAATTGTTAGGAGAATATGATATTAATAAATAATAATAATATCATAATTATTCACTTGAAACCGTATTTTTAACTTTCCTGAAGTATCCTTCTACATTTCTTAGCTTACAATTGCCGTGATGACCAAACCACAACTTTTCCCTGTCGATTTGCCTTTAAGCATCAAAGACTTCAAAAAATTAAAGTATTTACAAAAAAACTACTTTTATGGGCGTTTTCAAAATTGAATGGTTCATGTGCAGTAAGTACTATTCTTAAGAAATATAAAACTTTGAGTGAATTCGTATAGCAATTGCATGTTCCAAAAATTTGGGAGTATCCTTTCTTAACAGGATACTTCAGAAAAGCTTAGACATGTAGTAAAAATTTTCAGCATAGTCTCTTGATTTAAAACACAACCAGAATCTGTTAAAGATTCTAGATTGAAAAGAAAATCTCAAAGGACTGTAAAATAGGATATGATTTTTTTCTACAAAAAATGAATGAAATTGGACATGTTTTTTTTTCTCCAGTAAACTGCAATAGTGTTTTAAAGACTGCATTGTATTGTATCTTCTGGACACGATGCTAGGGATTTGCAAAGTGTTGATACATAATAAAAGTTTAATCACAAAATATTTAAAATTGAATACCAAGTATTATTACAATATGAATTTTTCTAAAAAGCTGCTTTAGTTTTTTTGGTCAGACAGAAAACGATAATTTTACAAAAAAGAGAAAAATGAAAAACAACAAATTATGTTAGTTAAAAGTTTTGGCAAACTTTGTATGTGCCAGACTAATAGAAAAAAAAAATAAAAACATTTAACACTCAATCTCAATTTTTATTTAACTACAAAATCAAAATAATTAACTATAAATTTAAGATATGTGTTGATACATACAAACAGAAATATCAAATAATTATTATTTATAATAATTTAATAACATATAATATAGCAACAAATTATATTTAACATCAAAATAAAAGATTTTCTCTTGTTTTTTTTTTGTTTATAAATGTTTGCTGTGTGCGCTGATAAATTACAAAAATTAAATTTTATCATGTTTATGAATAAATACAATTTTAATAAATGAACACAAAAAAAGAAAAATATAATGTTTTCTTTTTTGTGTTCAGTTAATGACAAATACAAAATACATTTGAAAACAAAACTCAAAAAATTCAACAAACAAACAAATAAACACAAAAAATTGTTTAAATATTCAATTTACAATATTTATGTATGAATGTGCGTCTAAATGAATTTCAAAATTGGCAATAAGTATAACAATTTCAATAATCTATTACTAAGCTGAGCTTGAGATGCACGAATGACTTTTTAGTGTCAATTTTCTTTTTGACAAACAAAACATCGCACCTTGTCAATTCAAAGTTAAGTTAAGATAAGTTTTTCATGTAGCGCGGAAGTTTGAGCAGATTTGAAAAATCAAAAAAACTTAAATATGCTTTTAGTTCATATTTCGGAACATTATTAGTCAAAAAATTGATTATTCTAAGTTTCTAATGTCTTTGATTGGACTTAAAAAAAAGTCATCTATGCATCTGGGAGCTTCTACTGTTACAATAGTTGATTTTTTCTTTTATATATTTTTGAAAATATTTTATTTTTTAAAAGTTGTGTATTCAAAATGTTATTTTTTTATTTTATGATTTTTAGTTTTTATTTTGTTGTAACAGAAAAAGGGCACTTAAAATGAATTTATATTTGCTGTTGTTTTAATTTATTTTTTTTTTTAAATACAAAACTATAAGCATCGTTTTATTTATTGGTCAGGATTCTTTTTTCTACTTGCGAGCGATAAAAGACCCTTTATTGCCTCTGTTGCTGTGCGCGACGTTTTCGCTGTAGAAATTAAAGTGGAACTATTTGTACTCGAGCTATCACCACTTCTTGTTGTTGATGGTGGATTTGATATGGGAAATTTTCGAGTAGATCCCTTTTCATGTGGTAAATTGAGCGGATCACGAACTCGTCTCAAGTCGTATTCGATGTCGGCGATTTTACGCTTCAGTAAGTTATATTCTTCGATGTCGAATCGCTTCTTTTTGGCACGTTTGTGTAGTGTAAGGAGGAATTGTCGGTCCTTAACTTCAGGAAAATTATATTCCTAGAATCGAAAAAAATATGAGTCATACCTTTGAAATAAATAAAAATAAATTATACCGTGTTTGTTGTGCAAAAATACGCATAGGCAGCCATCGCTGTGCCATAGGTTACGAAATAGGTTACGGGTTCCATAATATCCCAAGAGTACTCCCACCAGGTGAGGCGAGCCAATATTCCAAATTGTACTGACATAAAACCTAGACCGGCCCATGTCATGAAATTAGCTCTACGTGATGCTTCCGCGCTCAGTTCTGTTTTTCTCTGAAAAATAATGCAAATAGTTTTGCAATTGAATAAATTAAAAATGCAAACAAAGAACAACACAAATTTATATAAATTGAATCTCAAAAAAAGGATAATTTTATTGTTAAATATTTGATATAACGATTTTCAATTAAGTTAGCCAACATTTTTGTTTTATGTGATGACAATTATTATTGTTTAATAATGATAATTAGTGAGACTATAAATTAGTGCTGTTTCGATACTACACAGTGGTTAATTTTGGTTTTGATGTTTTAATTAATTTTAATTATTTATGATTTTGGTTCTTGTGTATTTATTTATCCGGTTGGTTGTGGGTTTCAATGGAAATATTTATATACAATAATTCAAAAGTTTTGTAATTTGTTTAAATATTAAGTTGATTGGGAAAGTTTAATGGAATTTAAGAAATTTAAACACTGAGTTTTTCGAAAAGTTAATGTTTTAAAGTATTGAGATCAGCAAAAATATTGTTAATTTGATAATTCAATGAGATGAATTGATGTGACTTGAAGACTTATTTTACTTACCTCTTCCAGAGGACTCAGCTGATGTTTAAGTTCTTCTAACTTACTTTCTAATTCTTCTTCTTTGTGCAAATGATATTCTCCTACTTGTAATGTTTCGTATAACTGAAATAAAAATAAAATAATGAATATTAGTTTTTATTTAATGAATTTATAAAATTAAATTTAAATTACTTACTTGTTCAACTAATGCTCTAACATCACCTAATTTTGTTAAATCTTGTGGAGAGATTCGTTCTCTTTCTGGAGGAACTACTTTGTATTTTTTATCGTTAATATTCAACCTGCAAAAAAGATATGTATATATTTAATTCTTTTTAAATAAAATAATTTAAAAGTTTAAATTTTAACTGTTCAAAAAAATTATTTATACATATATAGATGCTATTTTAATATGGGAAACGTTTTTGTGACTCGGTTAAAATTTTAAGGTAAAAGCTGATCTGATTCGAACAATAAATGTTTTCGAAAACATTTATGATTTTATGTTTTTTAGATCTTTAGTTTTCTGAACTTTGGGATTTTTGGGTTTCTGGATTTGGAACTTCAGAATTCTATCTAGCTAATTATAAGTTCTTAGGAAAAGTGCGATATGAATATTGATGATATCGTTACGTTGTAGAACGTTTTAAAATGGCCTTAGATTTCGGGATTTCTGAATTTTTAAGAAGAATATCTGTTTTCTTTTTTTGGAGGTTCTGTAGGCCTTGAAGCATAATGCTTCGAAATGAATAATGACAAATCAAGTCTAAGGTTTCGGGTTGTAGGTATTTTGTGTTTCCCGAACTGTAATTTTTGTTCATCTGAAATAGGAATATGTTTCTATTTATTACTATGAAATGAATGTTGATGAATTAGGTCCCTACTAAATTTTAGAATTTACAGGATTTTGTATTTTTTATGTATATAGATTTTAGAATTTTACTAGAAGAACTTAGCGATTCTGAAAAAGCCCTTGGAACACAATATATAACGACAAGAATTGTTCTGTTTGGTTATCTATGGATCTCGATATTAAAGGCCCCGAAATTTCAATCACTGACTGTGTTTGAAACATGTTGCTAAGAAGGCACCAATATAAAAAAAATCCGATCACTACCCTTGACGACTACTTTATTTTGCAAAAGTTCTAGAAACTGAGCATTTGTACCAATATTTTTAAAAATGGTTCGATATACGCAAATATTGACAGTATTTTAGATTTTAACGATTTTGAAGTTCTATATTTCGTGATTTTTTGAAAAATGGAGTAAAGAATGGCCTGACAAATCCGGATACCTGAACTTTGAGTTTTAATGCTTTTTTTATCTTTTTTTCTTGGGACTACCGAAAGAGAATCACTCATTGAGTTTGTATTATGTTTACGAATGTTTCGATACAATCTGGACTAAAATAGTGGGTTTTTGTGATTTATTTTTGGGTTTTGTTGTTTCTAAACTTCAGATTTAGTTGTTCCAAAATATGAATTTCCTCTTCAGAATTGCCTAATATAATTATTGAATTATTGGGGCCTTAACACGATCTAAGATTATTGAATTTCAGGATTTAAGGTTCTGAAAGTTATTAATTTTCGGTATATTAGTTTTTAGAACTTTGCGTTTTCTAAATTTCGTGATTCTGAAAAAAGATCCAAAGCTAAGCTATAACTATATGGTTTTGGGATTATATTTTAAGAATGACTCTATATAAATATTGAGAAGGTAATGGGTTTTTATTATGTTTGGATATTGAAGTTGTGGTTTTTAGGTTTTCGGATTTTCATTTTTTTGATATTTGCTTGCACGTTTTTTAAAATATAGTCTTAAAAATGGCTACTCCACATACAAGTTTCTGATATATGGATTTTTAGGATTTTTTTGTTTTCAGTTTTGTGTTGAGTCCTGAAACATAATCACTAAGTGTTTAAAAAAACATAAATATTGACAAATCCGAGATTGAAATAATGAGAATTTTTGGTTTTCAAGAGCTTGAGGTTTCGTGATATAAAATATCATGAAATTTTAATTACGTAATGTATTTAGAAGACGTTCTTATTTGGACTCGTATTGAAAATGTGGCGTTTTTATTTTTGATTTTAAGGATAGTAGTTTTTGGTTTTGGAGATACTTTATAAAGCTCTGAAACTTTATTACTGAATCTATTTGAAAAATGTTAATAAAAGGCTTAGGCTTGCTTACTGGCAAAATAACAGCTTCCCGATTTAAGGCTTTTTGATTATTTAAGATTTCTGGATAGAATGATTTCTGAAATTCTGTTTTTTTTTCGGTTCCGAGATAGGACTCGATATTTTGTCACATCATATTATATTCAGAGCATGATGTTATGAATAATCCCACATAAATGTTGAAAAATGTTACTAGATTTTAGGTTTTGCTTTTATAAATGTAAGACAACATTTGACAACATCTGTCTTACTTTAGGCCACAAAAAATACCAATACCACAATAATTATTTTGTGGTTTTCAACCTCTTTTTCCATTTGTTTATGACAACACTTTGATGCAGACAAATTTTATATTTGCCCCCAAGGTTCAAACCCGTCATGTTCATTATCCTTTGCTGAATAAGTACAATTTAATTCAATAAATAAACGACAGTGTAAATGACTGACAAGAGCACACATACATTAATCGGATATAGCCTAAGGGAGGAGGTAAATTTTGTTTTTCCAAAGGAAAAAAAGAAAATATCAAAATCAGCCTGATATTTTGTTTTATCCTATATCATCAAGATATGTCTCTACATATGTACATATACATTTTTGTTTATATTATTTGTAAGTAGGAGATGAAAAATTGATTCTGATATCCAGAAAAATATTACACTTGCACAGCTATGTCCCAAATAATAGGCACAAACATTAATTTTTGGTTATTAGGTCTTTAGCACTTGCATAAGGTAATATCTTTTAAATGTAAGCATTTAATTTAATGGTAAATATGTGGTTAGTGTTTTTTTTAATTTGTGACTTTTAAAAAGTAGAATTGATTGCAACATTTAACTAATGTTAAAAATATTAGTTTTTTTTTATTTGCTGGTGGATTATGTTTGAAAATCTTAAATTTAATTTCATTAAATGGATTGAGATTTTCCACATTTTTGAGATACTTTTTTAGAGAAAAGTCTACAATGGAATGGTTCTCAGTGAGATTAAGGTTGTTGGATGGTTAAAATTAACTAAATTTTGGTTATTAACAATCAAATAATACGATTTTTAAGTCAATCTACAGAAAATATCTTAGAAACTCGATAAAGGGAATATAAAGTAAAAAGTTAATGATGAAAAAGAGAATTCTTAATTTAGCTGTTCGGATTCGGCATATAAACTGTAGGTTCCTTCCATATCTGACAACATTACTCCCACACAGGAATGGTTGAGAGTTGTAAGTCACAAAATAAACGACTTTTTCTAAATTATTCCATCCATAACAGAGACTTGACACACGGTCACCCAAGAAAAGTAACCATTAAGTATGATATAGTTATCTCTAAGATTCAACATTGATCTTATGAGCTTAGGGTTAAACGCTCATCATATTTTTCAACTAGTTTTAAATAAATTCATTTTTTTGTCCATACTTTAAAAAACATTCTTTCCCTCCCTTACAACTTTTGAGCTTCGTGGTGTATGTTGTTTAATTTGGCGAAATAAATCCGCTTCCGAGTACGTCGGTATTTTTGCAATTGCATTTTCTATGGAGGGAAGACCCAGAGGAAAATTGCGTGTCATTACCTCGCTGCAGATTTCACTGGTCAGCATTCCCCTTTGCATTCTTTTACATTCTTAAGTGAACACAAGATTTTAAGTGTCAAATGCATTGCAGGTTTCAAAAGTATGTAGTTGAATTTCACTTAAGAATGTAAATACTTCAAGTGAATAAAAAGACTTCACGTGAATACACAGATTGAATGCAAAGACTTCATGTGAATGCAAAGACTTCATGTAAATGAAAAGACTTCAAGTGAATGGAAAAACTTCAAGTGAATACACCGACTTTAAGTGAATGCAAAGACTTCAAGTGAATGTAAAGACTTCAAGTAAATACACAGACTTCAAGTGAATGCAAAGAATTGAAGTGATTGAGAAGACTTCAAGTGAATGCAGAGACTTCAGGTGAATGTAAAGACTTCAAGCGAATGAAAAGACTTCAAGTGAATGCAAAGACTTCATGTGAATGAAAATACTTCAAGTGAATACACAGACTTCAAGTGAATGCAAAGATTTTAAGTGATTGAAAAGACTTCAAGTGAATGCAGAGACTTCAGGGGAATGCAAAGACTTCAAGTGAATGAAAAGACTTCAAGTAAATTCAAAGACTTCAAGTGAATAAAAAGACTTCAAGTGAATACACAGATTTAATTGAATGCAAAGACTTCAAGTGAATGAAAAGACTACATGTGAATGAAAAGACTTCAAGTGAATGCAAAGACTTCAAATGAAAGCAAGGATGCGTTAAAAGACTTCAAGTGAATACACAGACTTCAAGTCTGCAAGGATGAATGAAAAGACTTCAAGTGAATGCAAGGGCTTTAAGTGAATGCAAAGACTATGTAAATGCAAAGAATGCATGAATTCTCAAATGAATGCAATCAGTTGAATTTATTCATAAAATATTGCATTCTTTTACAAGCATGATTTCTACAGGTTTTTTAGAATTGTGTTTTCTCTTTCTGTTAAGATATGTTTTAGTATAAATGGATTAATTTAAATCAGATGTTTTATATCAAAAATGGATAAGCTTTAGATTTCCTTAGTGTCTCTGTAGTTAATTCAAAATCAATTCCAGATCAAAAAGGTATTTAAAAGATTTAAGTTGTCCTGAATTTGAATCTCGCCTTATAACTTTTCTATCACATCAAGTTTTTAAAATATGCCTCTTTAAACATTTTTTAGACATGAATAAACCGTGTTTTTAAAGTTAAGATAAAACAGACAAAAAATTTTAACAACAAATTGTGTGAACAATGATCATTTTATTATTTTCATTAGTGTCTGGAAAATCTCATTGTTTATGTCTTCATATAAAGTTTTAAGAAACCTAGAATTTAATGATTTCATATTTTAAAAATATACTTTTCGGAGTTGCTTTTAAGTGCTTATTTCGGATCTTAACTTTGATCTTAACTCTGAAATGATCAAATTTTGAAAATAATTATTTAATTTTTGTTTTCATATTTCAAAAACTAAAATTACTTTCAAGTCGTTTTGTACTTTTTTTTTTGTTAAAGTCATTTAAGCTTAATGAGATTCCGTGTGTCCTTAAGATTTAAGCAAGAAACGTAAATTCTAACAATTTATGAACATTTTATAACTGATATAAATGTCTTAACAGATTATTGAAGAAAGGGATTATAGGTTCCGAAAACCATCGAGAATGTGTATTTGAAAAAAACTACTTCATGAGTTCTTAAAGGTAATGTCTTAACATTTTACGGAACAGATTGGTTTTGAAATCAAATTTTCGCAACTCGATCACCAGTTCTTTCTGGAGTCTGGATTTTCGAAATTCTGCGGTTTCTGGATTTTGGATTTTCGAAATTTTGAACTTAACCCATTTTAAGGATGGATACCTTCTCATTTCTTTCGTTTTTTTCTATTTGTATGACTTAAAATTCTTGCAGACCTTCGGAACTTATTTCAAAATCTCACTTATGAATATTTTCCTATAATCCAGAGTGCTAAAAAGACTACAAAACAACTCAGACATAATTTAAAAATCCAGTTTAAAAACCTACCAAAACATTGATTTTTTTAACCATAAAATAGTGTTTCATGAGATTTTTCTTCAAGAGTGTTTCTATTAATTGACCATAGCTGTTTCTGGCAAGACTAAATAAGATAAAACACAAGGCGACGAGGAGCCATCTTAAAAGAAAAACCCACGACTTATCAACACCTCAGGACACAAATTACCTATATACAGAATTGTTGTTGTGTGCCATTGATATTAAGTTGTATATATTATTTATCTTAAATGTCATCTTTTGTCGTCTTCTGATTGTGACATATATTGATATCATCACTGTCACTTGAGACCTCAAGGTTCTTTCTTTTTATTTACATGCTAAAAGGGTATTATTAAATTTATTTCTTCATTCTTCTGAATGAATGAAGAAGGTACTTGTATTTCCACATATGACGATGGAAGTGAAAAGAACCAAAAAGAAGACGAAGAAGAACTTACCAAAATGGTTCATCCATAAGACTTTCTATGCTACATGTTGAGGCTATCCGCACTCCTTCGTCATTTAATATTATCACTCTGTCAACTCCACGATCTTCTAATTTTAACATTTCAATTAGGTTAAATACTTTGTGTGATATAGGCTTGAGGGCGAAACGACATTTTTCGTTTCGACTTGGCAGCGGAACGGTTATGTGTGGCAGGCCTTGAATATATTTTATGGTTACTTCTCCTGGAAAGAAAAAAATTAAAACAAAAAAAAAACATTACAAAAAGGTCATTTGTGTGATTTTATGAAATATAAATTAATAATTCATAGACTTTGAAAAGAGTGCTTTTATAATGGCGGAAAGGCAATTTGTCCAAACTCATTAAATCCATAAAGAAAACCATCCTTTTAGCAACGGGTGTTTTTTTTAGAGATATAGAACTTTCAGTTGGCAACACTATTTGAAATGGTGACTATTTTGACAGCTGTCAAGTGATTTTTTAAGTTTGTATTTCAAATATGTACGTATCACCCAGTACGTCCATTTTACGGTCAACATTTTACAGTCAATAAACAAAACTGCAGTCTTTGAAGTGGTGATAATTGTCAAATGTGTCTTTAGGCTCCGTTGCAACCACAAAAGGTGTCTCTTTGATAGTGATAGGGAATTGATTTTATGCTTTTACGCGAAAAAGTTTTCTGGCATTTGCTAATGTTGAACTTTAAGCAATTTTTGGTACACCAGGTTTAGAAACTGTCGAAATTTATTTGGAGGAGAGGTATGTCATTATGTGATGAAATGATTTTCAAACATTTTGTACCGTTAGTGTGAAAGGATATTTGACAATGTTTAATGACCATGTCAACGTTGTTAATTGTAACGATAAAGAGAAGGAGGCCTAAATGACTACCTTGGGGGACACCAGAAGTGTCTATAATAGGATTGGAATGTGCGGATCTGAATCGGACATAATATTCCCGATTCTCACGGTAAGAAGTAATTCAATTTAGGAAAACTTAAGGAGGAGTGTTTGAAGACCATAAGATTATAAGCAATTTGGTTTGTTGAAGTCAGTGGAGATAGAATGAACTTTATTCCCGTTTTCTAAGGCTTTTTGAGTTAATGAAACACACTGTAAATTTTTGTGGTGGTAGATCTTCTTTTCAAGAACCAGTGCTGAGCTGGGGTCGTTAGGGATCTGCAATTGAAGCTGAGAAATTTATATAAAACGCTTTTGCCTACCCTTTCGGTTTCTTCTTTTGAATTGGACTTATAAAAGATGTCACATTAGGCCTACAGATTAGACTACTTCGCACCAGCTGTAGCAGTCACATGTCAGTTATCATGCTTAAATTATAATGTCGGAAAACGATCTTCCGTGTAAGGTAAATTATACGTCAATTTGTTTTATTCCTTTTAAACGTTATATAACTTTAAAAAAACACCCTTTACATCCGCACTTCACATCTCATAAAATTGAAAATAATATTTTTCGCAATTAACCTTTTTTTAATGATTTCTTTTTCTAATAAGGAAAATCTAAACATCAACGCGAAACACCGTCATTATTTTGTAATTCAAACTTGTTAAAAGTGTTAAAAAATTTAAAACATCCTCAAAACCATAAGAACACTAAAGGTGTTCCAATACCCTTCAAAATGAGAAGAAACTCTTCAAAAAACTATGAAAAACCTGGCTTTTTGTTCTGCATGATGATGATGGAAAAGTCGTGAGACGCGGCTCGGCGCGTGACATACATTTTTAAGAGCTCCTCAAGAAGCTCTTTAAAAAACACAGAAATATTTCCCTAAAGAGCCTTTTTGTTTTTGTTGTTGTCGTTGTGTTGAATATGGTAGAAAATTTAAACCTTTAAACCTTTTCGCCTTTTAACAACATTAGGGTGTACTTGACAGATAAATAGCACTGTGCTTAACACACACATACATAAAGCTTATATACACGAGTTTAAAATGTTTCAAGTGGAAATAATTAAAGTTTCTTTTGTCTTCTATCAGAATACAGAAGAGTACGCACATTCATCCTAAAGTACCTTACCTATAGTTGCAGGTAGTTAAGCTGTGTTAGGGTAGAAGTTTTTATCTCTTGAACTTATAAACGAGGTACGACAACGACGCACGGCGGCGGCGACGACGACGCGACGAATGAAAGTAACTGGAAAATAATAGCTTTTCAAATTGTGGGTAGTTTTTAGCTATAGAAACATAATCAAGGACATTTTTAAACTTTAGAGTCGTTAAATAGTTTCTTGTAGGTTCTTAATGTTACCTGTTTATATTTTAATTGTCGTCGCGTTGCTGTAGTTAGGTACAGGATTTAAAAAAATTATATGTTTATAAAACTATGATCGGCTGAAAATTTATATTTAAGAGATTAAAAGGACTTAACGAGGTTGTTGTGAAAATGAAATTAGTTTCAGCACTTCTTTTAGCAACAACACAATGTTTAGATAGGATGGATCTAAACTGTCAGAGTGGTTCGAAACAACGGCAGGCATTCCAAAAGAATGTATTTTGAGCCCTCTGATATTCCGTCTGTTTACAAGTATTCCTGATATTCTACCGGGTGGTGTAATCTTTTTTTTACAAGTTTTGCTCAATGCTGACGATTTGATATTACAAGCCGACAATCCGTTTTCATTGCAACTTCAAATTAATAAACTACAGTCGTACTTTCAAACATGGGATCTAAAAATTAAGGTTCAAAAAACAAAAGCAATGATATTTGAAAACCGACAATGTAGAAGAGCTCCTGAAGAAGCCTGGAGACTTGGTAGCGAACGCGTTGAATGTGTACGTGAATTTAAGTATCTATCTTTTCCAAGCACGCCAAGAACAAAATCAGAGAAGCTTGGTTAGCATTTAATTCAATGTGGCCGACTATTTTTGCAAATCCCGTAAAAATTCAAGGTTTTTAATGCTACAGTCAACACCTGTATGTGCTATAAAAAGCATTTGGGGTTACTCCGTTCGAAGAGCATTTTTTGTTTACCGAACTCCACGCGCGCCGCCGTCGACCTACGCGATTCATGTCCAAATAGGATTACCACCAATCTATATAAGAAACCTTAAGGCTACTTCAGACTATTATACGAGAGTGATGAGAATTAGTGATACTAGTCTTCATAAATTGATATTGGTTAGACTATTGCAAACAAATGCATCACCTTTCAAGGAATGGCGCTATCTCATGAAATCTGCAGGAGTGGCATGATTTTTCTGCGACTATCATCTCAAGAATAGATTGCGCAATATTCGATCAACACTTGACCATAGCATCATTGTCTTCTTCTAGAAATATTTATAGTAAACTCAATTACCGAATACCTACGGAAGAAAGCTATTTTAATGTTTTTAAAGTACGAGTGGAAATTCTCAACCTTAATTTCATCCCCCATTAAAATCATTAAAATTGCAAAAAAAAAATTAAAACTCTCGCTTCTCATCCGAAATTGTAATAATTAAATTTACGTACTTAACTATTTACATTAAAAATCTTCTTTGTAAATTTCTGTTTAAATTTAGTAATTATTTCAATTATATTTCTTTCTTTTTTCCTTTTTTTATTAGTTTATTTTGTGATGTAAACTCCGGCAGACGGCAGACCGTATTCTTAAATGAACTTTATACAAATTTAAATTGAAAAAATAAAGAATTTTATAATAATAATATACCTTAAAGATAGAATTTTGAAAACTCATGGAAAGAATGTGATTGATATCGTTTTTCATTGATATTTGTATATCGTTCTCTTTATAATGAAATAAACATTCATTGATTTCTAAAAATACTCTTTTCTCAAAAATCAAAATGAAACATTTCATTATAAAACTCTGTGTTTCACTATTTTTAATTTTTCATAAACCTTTTTGAAATGTACATATGTATTTTCGAAAAATATGTCTTAAGCTTTAAAATTTCTTACTCTTTTCATGTCTTTTTCTTGTGGAAAATTTCATGAGAGATTTTTCAACGTGATTACTTTGTTGAATCTGACAGGTGCAACTTTTTTAAAGAATTCTGTCTTAATTTTTTGCATTGAAACAAAAGTTTTCCGCCAAATTTCTACTTTTAAAATGAAAAGTGATTTTTAATTTGAATTCTTTAAGAAAAAAGGAGATGGGATGCGACCCACACTGATAACTTCCCATCCCGTCCTACGATTTATCTTCCTTTAAAGTTTGTAGGTTTTCGTGTTGGATTAAAAAAGTTGTCAGTTGAATTCTTTGAAGTTAGGCACAAAGGACTTAAGTCAGGAACTGGGAAATCCGGCTCAATGTACTTGATACGTTGATTTCAAAATAAAGATGAATTTTACGGTCTTAATAATAACATTTGCATTTTTGTGGCACTCAAGTTGTTAGTATTAAACGAAAGAGACAAAGAGAACGTTATACCGAAATAAAAATCTAAAATGCAATTTTTTGACTTAAGACCATTTTACCGAACGTCAAGGAATTATTCTTAAACATTTAAAAATTACCAACAATATTTTTCATATAAAGAAATGGTTTAGTTTAAAAATCTACCTTTGTTAAATAGATTTTTAGTCGAACACAAATTTTTACCAATTTTAGTAGCAGTCGAAACTAAATTCTTACAAAGTTTTAGTATTGTTTTTGTTTAGGTTTTTATTTTTTTGTAAGTAACTATCAATTAGATTTTTCTCAAAACTTTACTAAATGTTGAAAACAATATTCTTCAAAAGGTAAAAGTTGTCTAAAGCCAAATTCTCAAAGTTTTGAAAATACATTTGTTTTGAAAATAAATTTTTAACAACTTTTATTAATTTTTTTAGGTTTTTAAACATTTTTCGAATGTTGAAAACAATATTTCTTGTAAGTTTAAATAAAATGGAAGCTATAATCTCAAATTGTTGAAAAGATATTTGTGTCGAAAATCAATTTTTACCAACTTTTATTTATTGTTTTTTTAGGTTTTTATTTTTTGTACAAAAACTGGCAATTCGATTTTTTCAAAATCTTACTGAATTTTAACGTCAATATTTTTAAAAAGATAAAAGTAGTTTAAAGCCAAAGTCTCAAAGTTTTTATAAGATTTTTGTGTCGAAAATCAATTTTTACTAACTTTTGTTAAATTTTCTTTTAAGTTTTTATTTTTTGTAAGAAAACTGTCGATTCGATTTTTCTCAAAATTTTACCGAATGTTGAAAACGATATTTCTCATAAGATAAAATAGGTTTGAAGCCATAATCACAAGTTTTTAAAAAGATGTTCGAGTCGAAATTCAATTTTTACCAAGTTTGAGTAATGTTTTTCTTAGGTTTTTACATTTTATAAAAATTGGCAATTTTTTCGTTGCACAAAATTGTTTTGGAGATGAAATTATTTTTATTTCGTAAAATTTTCGAGGTTTTTTTTCCAAACAAACGCTAACCTACGTACGCACAGACATCTTTCCAAAAATCTTTTGTTTCGACTCTCGCACATTGAATCGTCGAGAAATGTCAAAATTTTCAATACAATAACTTCCTATGGGAAGTTAAAAAGTTTAGTATTTGCTGTTAAATGTGAAATGCTTTGAAATGTCAAATTCAACAAAGTCAAAATTTTGCGTTGAGTTGAAATAAAACAATCAAACTTCATTTTAACAGAAATTCAAATAATGTTTAGAATTAAAAAAAAATTTATTGTTCAGTATTTTAGAACCCTGATCTGAGGCGTGTTGAAATCAATAGCAGACTAAAGGGTTTCCAGAGCACAAAAACCAGTCACACATAGTTTCGTGTCGATTTGTTCTAGTTTCTTTATATTTACCACCAACGGAAACCTATCCTCAATATATCAACTCTTTTTTTGGAATCATTTGGCTAAATCCCAAGGAAAAATAATTAGATTTCCCTTGTAAGCACCTAATTTTTGTAATCAAAGAAAAGAAAATTATTCAAGTCACAATCCTAAATAATTGGCAACCAACAACAAAATGTTAGTAGGTAACATTTGTTTAGTTTGATCTCTTGATTACGCGTATCAATTTCTTCTATTTTATATACCACGGCTTTTTCTTTATAGGCAACAAAAGACTTTATGCGTCTATTATAAGGAAGGGTTTATTGTGGCAGTGGCAGCACGTAAACGGGTGCTCCACCGCCACAGTCGCCGTCGTCGATGGCAAGCCCGTGTATAATTTCAATAATCATTCTGACATTGAATTGTGTCGTTATAGGAGTGCGAATGCCAAGAGCAAGACCGAGAAACTTTTATAGAGGAAGAACTGAAAGAACAAGTTTAATTCGACGAACCATCAAGCATCTCGTTCAATGGTAAGTCGATACTTGATACTTGAACTCGATAGCAGGGAAAAAGATCAATAATTCCAAACACAAAATACGAGCATAGAAATTCATTTGAAGTGCATTTCTTCTCGTTTTCGAACTCAATTTCTAGGAGACGATGAGTATATTTGCTGAACTGATGAACCCATTGAAAAAGATTAAAAGTCTTGTTATGAGCAGACAATGTTTATTATGTTAACAAAAAGAGGAGGGGACCTGGTTTGGTGTTGGAATTAAAAGGATTTCATCTTTTCATCTCATTGACAGTAGGGGGATAAAATGTCTTTCTTCTGTCTGAAATGGGTAAACGATACTTTTTTTTTGGATAGAAATAGAAAAGCTCATACTCCTAATCCCAAGTTAAGATGTTTATCTAACTTTGGGTGTTATTTTTATAGACTTTTGTGTATAAAGCGCATGTTGACAAACGATGATGTCTAAAGAGGAAACTGTTTGTGACAGATAACTTAGAGGAGGAGATGAAGAAGGATATATTTTGCTTTTTGGATTGTATATAGTGCAGATAAATATAAAGAAACATTTTGATGAGAGATGAAAGGAATAATAAACTAAGGTAAGTATGTAGTGAATTAGAATTGACAAAGGTTGCGTGACAAATTCGAACTGACACGACATCAACAATCCTTGAATCCTTGTTAAAATGCTTTTTGCTTAAACAAGTATGGCAGACATTTATGAGTATAAAAGGGCTATAATCGAATTCTTCATATTATGGGAAAAAGGTGAGAAAACTGTGGACCTTTTCACAATCAATAACAAATAGAACTTCCTACTTCTTTGATGTAAAACAACCTTTTATTATACAAAAGTTCACTTAGTTACATAAATTACACTAAAATTGTTGAACCATTCCTTCAGAATTTTTACAGGCAGCGGCAATGTCATCAAGTTAATTTCTGCAATTGCTAAAATACCCAGAATTGGTATCTTAACGTTCAAACGCTAAAAAAGGAATAACTGTCCAGATATTTGAATTTATTTTTTTTTCAAAAATTACTTACAAGGTAGGACATGAGTCTTATAAAGTGTTTCAAGCCTTAACATTAATATCAGAATTCCAATAAAAATTATATGCTTAAGTATTTAGAAAATTGTATCGGGGTAATATTAAAGCAAAGGACCTTTTTGAATGAGAGAATTTCAGCTTGCCGTAAAGATAATCAGGTTGTTGTGTTTGGATGATTTCATGCAGGTCACTCAGAGAGCGAAAGTTTATTAAGCGGTCTAGGCTACAACTAGATTCTAATAGAGTGGCAATATTGTTATAAGCAACATTCAAACTGCGGCTAGTCACACAGTCTAGTCTAAAAAAGATTTTACACCCATACAGCACAATTGGTAGTATAAGGGCCTTAGCAAGTAGCAGTTTGGTTTTGATCGGCATGAAAGTTCGAGTGACTTGAAGAAGGCGGAGACTTCCGTAAAATTTACCAATGGCACTATTAAGGTCAATTTACCAATGGCACTATTAAGGTCATCCCAAGTGAGAGTGCGATTGAATACTACTCCTAGGTTTCTAGCAGTGCTAACATATTCAATGGTTTCGTCTTCAAGTTTCAATGGGTTTAAACCCAATAAATCAAAGTTTTTGCGATAGATGGGGAGGGATGTTGATTTGATAGGGTTAAGGCGGAGATAGTTCTTTTTTGACCATTGTGAAATGCGGAACAGATCCTCGTTTATTAAAGCTACGGCATCATTTTCAGGCCAAAAAGTACTACTCATCAGGAGCTGCACATCATCAGCATAAAGATGAATCAAACAATGTTTAGCAATTTGTGGTAACTCATTTATGTAAAGTGAGAAGAGGATTGGTCCAAGGATAGATCCCTGTGGCACTCCACTCAAAACATTGAGAAATGTGGACGAGTATCCATTGGCCACCATGCATTGTTGCTTTCCGCTGAGATACGAAAGAACAAGCAAGAACAGGACTCTAAGGAAAACCCAAAGTTAATACGCAGCTTTCTACAAAGAATTGAGTGGTTAACAGTATCAAAAGCCTTTAAATAATCTAACAGTGTTAGCAATGTAACATCATCACTGTCCATAGCCATTCTTATTTCATCAGTTATAAAAAGTAAGGCGAATTGCATCTGCGATTAGGTCGAAAACCAGAATGACAGGTTGTTGATTGTGAGATATTTTTGGATCTGTCCCAGAACAGTTTTTTCAAACACCTTCAAAAGAAACGGAAGAATGGCAATCGGCCGAAATTTTTAGCAGTACGAGTTTGCTTTTTGGGTATGGGAATAATATTAGTCTTCTTCCATTCTAAATGAAACTCGGAAGTAGTCAATATGCTGTTAAATATGTAGGTTATATAGCGCAGTTTATATGGAAGCAGTAGTCTCAAGAACTTAGGGTCCAATTGGTCCAGGCCAGTAGCATTAGATTTAATCGATATTATAGTCTCTTCCTCTTGTATTGTTATAAAACTCAGAGAGCTGTTGATAGCAGTTGATTCCTCTTCAGTAAGGGAATGAACGAGTGAAGCAAAATTTAAGGGCATTTACGTAAGTTTTTTGTTAAGAGCATCACAATCGATTTCAAGCATGTTTTTCCACAATTTTTACCATTACGACAACTTGATTACGCAGTCTGCAATACAGTTTGTGGAAGTGCTCCAGTTTGTAAGTCTCCATTGACTGTAGGCGGCATTTCGTTGTGACATCAGAGCAGCTGTCCGAAAATCATGAAGTTTGAAAACTAGACTTTTAATTAGCAAGATTTCTGAAGATTCCTAATTGACATAAACACTTTGCACATCATTTTGAGAAGACATGGATCGATCATATAAAAATTGTGAGGAGTTAAGCTAAAATTATAAGATTGAAAATTAATAAGTAAAAAACGAAGATGTTGAGCCACGGAACCTCTTGGTAAGCCTTTCAGATAAACATTTTTCAACAACTAGTAGAGAAAGTAGAAAGCTTTAAGCGTCTTGGAAGTATAGCCTCTGACGAAGTTGGAACCGAGAGTAATTTCAAGGAAGCAAACTGAAAAATACATTAGTCAGTCTTATCGGGAAAGCAAAAGCTTCATTTGGCATGTTGCCTTAATGTTTGAAATAATAATTCTTTCAGTTCAAACACAAAGGTTGCACTTTTTCGCTCAAATGTTGATTTAATACTGCAAATTTTCATAAATCAATGTCTACGAAACACCTCGAGGTTTTTTTTTATAATCGTATTTCCAACCAAGAACTAATAAAGAAAAATGTTTAAGAAATTCATTGTATTAAGACGTAATTGGCAGTGGATTGAAAATGCTTCGATGTGTTACTTGTTAGGCGATGCAGTAGATTCAATTTTCTCAGGAAAGCAGAACAATCAGGAAACAGTGAGATTGGGGAAGAGCTGTTGGGAGCTGCAAAGAAAACTGCAAGAAAACCGTCTATGGTTGTGCGTTCTTTCCAAGGCCATGAACATGCTGATTAATTATAAGCTCAAGAAATATTTAAAGATCGAAAGCTTCTTAATGACCGGCAGAACAGCTTTCGCAGCAAAAGGCTCACTGTTGAACCATCAGTGTTTATATCGTTTTGGAAGAAGTTAGATTATTGCACTTGATATTTTAAAAACACGAATTTGACGTCAGGCTCTCTTCTTGAAAATGCGTGCCTCGGTTAAGATGAATCCTCTTTCGTCTTTCAATATCACTTTTCTGATTGTTCAATACAATTAGTATTGAAGATATAGATATATCCTTTATCCACGGATGGCACTTGTATCAATGAGACTGAACACCTCGATATTCTCGGTATGTATATCACTAATAAGACAAGACTTATATACCTCTTAAGCTTGAGTATAACTTTCATATCTGGGCTGATGTTGAAGCAACTTTTTTAATTGATAGGTTATAATATCATCTTTTGTTCATTATGTAACTTGAACATCGTCTTAAAGTTTATTGTCTCACTCTTTTTTACCGTTATTTTAACAGCTTATGCTCTGGAGAAATAGCCATCTGAATACCTCCTCATAAACAGTTCAACCGTAATACTTGCGTTTCTAGGAATGCTCATCAGTATACTCTCGAGCCCAACTTTTATCGTCCTGTGAAATACAGATATGTTGAGCCGTACTACACGAATGTAGAATGCCTATCCATACTCTGGCCTTTCCCAGTCATTGCAATATTCGGGAATTTTAAAACCTCTCTCCCAACCTTAGTGCTTACACTGTGTTTCTGTACATTTACATTTTGTGGACAAATTGATTTTTGACTCTGTTTCTATGAGAAATTTTGATTTTTGTTGTCTATGGTTTAACAGTTGAGAATGAACGTTGTGTTAACATTTCTGTTCAGTAACGTTTGACAAATTCATAATGAATTCATAACAATGCTTTAAATGTGTATACATTTACTAAAGATTTTGTTTTACACATTGTCATGTTTAAAAACTAAATGCCATTCAATTATTTATTAAATTATAATAATAAGATATTTATTTCAACAATATTACTGAATTTTATTATTATTTAAAGTTCTCAAGAAACTATTATTTATTTATTTTATTATTATTTAAAGTTCTAAAAGAAACACCCGATATAAACTGTCAGCTGTCAAATGAATTTAGTTTCTAAGTTGCCAGCACCAGATGGCAGAACACCAACACAAGATGACAGAACAGTATTGACAGTAAATGACATGTTCACAAATCAACACATATTCACAAATCAACACATCGTTGTATCTGATTCGTTAAATCAACTGTCAAATGCATCTTCGTTAAATTTGTAGAAACCTTTTATATTGGACAATATGACAATCTATTTAAACACAAATTTCATATATACGAGTATATAACGTAAGTACGTGACGTGATGCATTTCACAAGTTTCTCACTTTACGGAAAAATTCTTTTCTTTTATATGGATCGGACCCCCACTATAGTTAATATAATTTAATACAGTCTAATAGACTTAACTATCGCATAAATTAAACGCTCATACATCATCACGGTAAATCAGATACCAAAAAAAAAGTATAACACACTTCCCGACTTACAAAAATATACATTCAAACAATGCAAGTCCATACATAGAACCTCATATGGATAAGTTGTACGTATCTAAAAAATAAACTGCATTTTCGTTTCATATCACCAAATATCTCACTGTACATTGTTCCAGAAATGCTCCAGAGCATGAAGTTGGACAGGAAAAAAAAGTAATTTTTTTTCTCCCCGTCTCACCGAAACGCCATCTTATCAGGCACAGGGAACTTATAGTCCACATTTTTAACAACAACAACAACAACAACACAAAAGAGAAGGGGTGGGGGGAGGTGCATATAAGATGGCACATATTTTAGTCCCACCAAACTAAACACCACCAACTTTTCCTATAATATTTTTGCAAAATATTTTATTAAATGAATACTTTATAGCACCTTCAATTCTCGAGTACCTAACCTTATCCACTCTAACTCGTTATTCTAAAACTTTTCCAACACTAAACTTTTATGTGTTATGAGGCTCACATATCGTTTTAGATGATTTTAATTATAATAAACAAAACAAGAGTACTTCGATGATGATGTTGGTGTACTTAGTTTGACTTGAATACGAGTTTTAGTTGCAGTTTGTGGCATTATTTTCAAACACAATCTATTAAAGTGTTTGTATTTGTTTTTCAATTTTATTTGTGATAATTCGAATATGTGCAGTGTTTTGATATCGTGACGTGACACAAGTGAAAGAACGCACAATTCGGTCATCATATATTCACTTTATACCCATTACAACTTTTGATATATGGATAGGTATATGCACCTGACTTACAATTGGCTACTGGAGTTTTCTTTTTGAAAAAAGGTAGGAAACTAAAAAACAAAAATATAAAAACAAAACAATATAGTACAACTATTGATGAGGTACTAAATTGAAGTTTAATTAACTCAGTTCTGCTAATCGAACAGTGAATCTGATCATGAAAAAAGTTAAACCAAATTTCATATTTTCTAAATTGATAAATAAAAACATTAAAAGAATGTTTCTGGAATTTTCAAGTAAACGTTTTTAAATGCAGTTATCTTTATTTTACTTAAAAAACATGAAATTAAAAGACATACAGTGTAATGATTAGTTTTTCACACACAAATTTCAAATTGTAAATGACGTTGAAAAGTTATCCATTAAAAACATGAAGATCATTTAATTCTCTATTGACAAGATTCTGACACTTTTTTTCTTAAAATTATTGTTGACAAGATATCGAATTACATATTTCAAAACCTCAAAAAGTGTTAAAAACTCGTTCTTTTGCATTAAAGTTTTGACGGGCAATTTAAATTCAATTACAAAAAATATTTTTCAAAAGTCCCAAAACTATGCTTTTCCTAAAATTACCAGAAATTGGTAAGTGCTAACATTTAAGGCTTATAAATTTGCCTACAACACGTAATTTGGAAGCTTTTTTTTAAAGACCACTAGATACGAATTATTGTGGCTACCTAAAAGTGAAGTTTCAAACATTTTTGACGATACATTATAAATCTTTTCAGTGCATACTTTGAATTGAAGAATTTATGATTTTTTATAAGCTTTAATTTAAATTAATGTACATTCCAATAGGTTGTCATAAAAAATCATTTCAAAAAACACCAATAACACTCATTAACTATTGTCGTGGTTGTCAATTTTTCTAATTTTATTGGAAGTAACATCTCTTTGTTAACTTATAACAGAAGTGGTTTTCCTCAAAATCCCATTACTAAAATTTAAATCGAAAAAATTTGCGCTCCTCAGCTTTTCAATTGGATGCCAATTGTTTTTTTTGCAGGTAAATATAATTATACTTAAGTATTAAAGTGCTTTCGATTGTGATATATTTTGTTGGGCTACGTCTGTCATCCATTTGCTTTAAAAAACAGAGATTTTAATAGCGTGTGTCCGGAGAATGCGACCACATACGCATGCGACCGATCTCAAGTATTTTCCCAAAAGTCTAAAAACGCAAAAAAAAAGTTTTCGGTGACTTCTGCAGGACAATCGGCTACCTACACGTCTGTCGAAACCATATTTGAGATCAGCGAACATTGAAGTGGTTTCCTTCCCTATTTCAGTTTACGGAAAAGTTGCATTTTTAAGCAATTTTTGTCAGAAACGGCTGCAGGCGAACGTTTCTGTTATCTTCTTTTTTTTAAATTTTTATATCAACTGTTTTCCTTTTAAGCCAAAAATCTCAGCCCTCAGCTTGAGGTCTATAAGAATATGTAAGCATAATTTTAATATTGAATAACCATGTATTTAAAAAATGGGGATCCAAATGCCATGTTATAAGACATTTTCATTTAAACAATGATTCAGTTTTGAAAACATTTTATTTCGAATAAAATGTTTCATTTTGAATAGCTCGATATTTGGGAATCTTTTTTAAGTTTTGAAGCTGTCATATTTTGACGTTTTACATATTAAAATTTATTAAATAAATTAAAAATGGTGCAAATTTTGAAGTTGCAGTTCTAAAAAACTAACTTTTGGGTCTTGATTTCTTCTCAAAAAATACTCATTTTTATATTAAAATTAAACTTATTTTTATTGGCGAACCTTATGATATGAAAAACAAGATAATTTCTTAAACGCCTGATAATTATGGTTCTTTGCTCTATTTTATTTTACTCTAAAATAACGAAGTTGTCAGAAAAAGGGGTCTACAAACATACAAAATTTACAAAGTTACATAAAAACAAGCTTTTTCTTCAGGACTTAAAAAAGGTGAAGCACCGCAAATGAAGGTTTTTCGTGCACGTGACGTGACGTTAGGCAAAGGACTTAAGTCAGAAACTGGTCACACAGGCTCAATGAACTTAAGACTTTAATATAAACAAATATGATTGTTTTGTCTTATCTAAAGACTAAATTAATACGATATTTAGCAGCTGTTCTAGCCGGACTAGAAATGCTGCTACACTCAATCAAAAGCCTTAAATACGATTTTTGGCTTAAGATCTTTTTACTTAACGCCAAAGATTTTTGGAACGATATTTTACATACGTTTATTTTTTCTTGTCGAATATTACAGAAAAGAAAACGTATCGGAAATATCGATAGGGACTATGATAAGAGTCACATTTGTCAAGTAAGAAGTACGCCATTTTTATAAAGAAACATGGAAATCATTTGAAATTCATTACAAAATTTTTGTATCAAAAAATTGTAAAGTCACACAACCAGTTTTTTAAGAAAGGTTACACGGTAAAAAACATGTAAAGATGGAACTTTTGAAATTATTTGGAATATACAGCAGCAAATTTTTCATGGAATAATTAAAATAAATAATCTAAATCAAAAATCAAAAATATAGTCGAACCCGCTTAACGAAAACGGCAAAATACTGTGGTATTTGTAAGCGGGTTTTTTCTTATTTAATTGGAAAACATTTCATTTTAACGGACATTAAAAATTTCATCAATATGTTGAATTTATATTTTAATGATTTATAATTTTGACCAAGTTGATGTTTATGTTTGATTTGAGAACAATTGAGTGGTGATTCTCATCGGCTTTGTTGATCTTTTTGATGATTAAATGAAAACAATTTTCATCTGATTTTTCCCAACGTTTCGACGGTGATTGCCGTCTTCTTCAGGGGATGTCTTTATTCACATAAATGATAAGAGTGTTTATTAAATACATACGAATATTATGTAAAGCTTTCAAGTATGACTTACATTGATTTAAATATTACAAAAACATTAAAACAAAAATTATTTAAACAATTAAAACAATTAAAATTTAAAGCGCTTCCGACTTTGAAGACTTGTCACTGTTAAATGTAAACTGTTGAATTGTTTTTGTCTGAAACTAAGGAACAGTAAACGGCGGATATGTTTTGAGTGTCTTGTTTGCGGTTCATATTATTTTTGTTATTTATTATGTGAAGTGCTTCTAATGTATAGCGTTTGGATGTATGTTTCTCCGTTGCAAGAATTTGGACTCCTTCAAAGTCTGGTTGATGTCCTGTTTCGATGGTGTGGCATGCTAGTGCTGTCTTTTCCGGGTTTTTTAGGCGAATGTCTGATTTATGGTTAGCCATTCTTTGTCGAAGGAGTTGTTTAGTTGTGCCAATGTAGCAGAGATTGCATGGTTCGTCCGGTTTTCCTTTGCAGTTTATTTTGTAAACTACGTCTGAGCGGCGATCCTTGTCCGTTTTCGTCTTTAGGCATGTAAATAAAGATGCAACTGTCTGGTTTGACTTATATGCTAAGTTCACGTCAGAGTTGTTTTTGGCGACAACTTCTTTGAAATTTTCCGAGAGTTTGGGAACATACACAACACTTTTATAAACACCATTCTTCTCTTCCAACTTGTTTCCGGAAGAAACTTGATGTTTTTGACGAAGTATCAAGTTTCTTATGATTTTTATCGGAAAGCTATTGTCAAAGAGTATTTGTGTTACTTTTTTCTCATTGTCGGAGTGGTATTTTGAGTCACTCAACGCAAAGACTTTATTTATGAGATTGGAAGCTGTGTTCATACGTATGTGTTTGGCTTGATTAGATCGGAAATTGACAAGTCTTCCAGATGCCGTATCCTTCTGATACCAGTCGAAAGATAGACGGTCGTTTTCCCGATAGATTTTAACGTCTAGGAATGTTATTGACTCACTTTCTTCCTTCTCTACGGTGAACTGGATCTTTTCGTTGAATTGGTTGAGGCATCGTAGCACATTATCAATTTCTTCTCGATTGAGACGATTGCTGACTTGGTTTTAGACTATTTGCTTGAAGAATGTTTTAAACTAAACTACAGACCTAAGTTTATAGCAAAATACGTTGATGATATTTTCGCGATTGTTAAAAGAGAAGAAATCAAGTTTAAAAAAAACGGATACATTTTTTGAAACCAGAATTGCAAAAGCTTCAGTTACTTTTTAGCCTAAGTTTGACTTAGTAAGCTACTAATAAATTAAGAATTCTAATGGGTAAATTCTGATTAGAAAAATTATAAAGTGAAAAATTTATAAGCTAGCATAACTTTTTGATTCTGAAAAGTTTGAAAACAAGTTTCGTAAATATTTATATAATTATGTAGTCAAAACAAGCTTAAGAATTTCCAATCTACGAATTGGCTTATGAACTTAATTTTGCATAAGTCATAAGTAACTTTATAAGTTGTCATTTTTTTTTAAATTAACAAGTCATCTACAGACTTATGACCCATTAATTTTGTAATACAAAAATTAGCAACCCTATTTCAAACAGACTATTTCAGAAGACACTTAAACTCCACTTTTATTTTATCATTTTAATTAAGTTTCAACTCCACTAACCTCTACCCCACTGTTATACAACCTTAAAATCCATCAAAACTATGCTAAGCTGTGCTTACCATCAGACCACAAGCCCAACCATAAGCACACACTCTATATCAACGGTTTTCGTCTAATTTTTATTCGTTTAGCTCTAATTTTTTTGAAGCTTCAAACCGATGCGATTCGATCGTCTTATTTCTTTTAGGCTTTCATTCCATTTAAAACATTTAAAAACACGCAATGCATGCAATATACAATATAAATATATTCAATTGTTGCTGCAGAGAGGCAAATATTTATAAACTATTGTGGTATAGCGGACTTATGTTGGTGCAGGGGCAGCGGCAATAAATGAAGAAGTATATAGAAGCATCAACCAGCAAACTAACTTAGCGCAGCATTTAATTAAGATTCTTAAACAGAAAGAAAAGTTAATTTTAATTTCCTTGCACGCGCGCTTCTTCTTCTTCTTATTCTTCTGCCACTGCTGCTCCAAAATAGATACCTTTAGAGACTTTGATGGCTATAAACAGAGCAGGTATGTAAGCTTATATCATGGCTAACTGCGATCGCATGGTCTATATGTTTCCGAAGACCGAATACTACGAAGTCGACGACGATAAAGACGAAGTCAGTGGATGGTATAGTTTCTACAATGATGCTTCCCAATTGAATATCAGTTAAGTTTTTGATTTTAATCATTTCGGTTGGCTTCTTGGCCAAAAGAAGCCACTCAAACAAAAAACTAAATAAGAACGTTTCCTAAAAATAATTAAAAGAAACTTTTCTCTAGTTCCGGTTTTTTCTTTCGACCATCAACAAAATAAAAGTCGCATCAGCAAAGAGTTGAAAATTTAAGTCACAGAATCGAGAAGAAAAGAATTAAAAAACAAGGTCGAAGCCAAATAATCATCAAAACTTGGCCAACGGGCAATTGCAATTTATTTTAAGTGAAAAATTGAAACAAAAACTCGGACGGCTTTATTGGTTGCATCCTTGCACTGAATGTGAGGCCGCCGTGGCAAGTCCTGCACAACACCACCATCCGCAGAGTGTGTGATTCTCATATATGTGATTAATTTTTGTTCGGCCTATCCCTTATTTTTTTTTCGTGCCAAATTGAACAGATAATCCTTTCGGAGGAATCACCCAAACGCTCTTCGTCTCCCCCAGCTGCTGCTTTGGCCGTTGGTGAAATATCCCTCTGGCAAGGACGAGGAAATTATATCGTGTAAATTGCATGGTGCATCCTTTCAACCCGGATGTGATGTCCTTCCGCTTTCCCGAGTGAACGTTTTTGTGCGGTTTTGTTTTCCTCTCCCCTTCCCCCTAAAAAACAACAAACTGTGTGGTGTGTGTCGTGCGTCTGAGGTCCTTGATACCCATCGTATAGAAAAAAGCTACCTACATCTCTATATACTCATCGTTTCCATGTATGGTGTAGATAGATACCTTTTTTAACCGCTGGCGTGTGTGACAAGTTTTGCAAAATTGGCTCTAATTGAAAGTCCTTGGAGTGCCGTTGCTCTGATATTGCTACTGCTCCTGTTCCTGCTCCTCAAACTGCTACTGCTGCTGCAAATTATTCTGCTCCTGTTTATATGTAGTGCAGAACTTTGATGTGAGATAATTTACGCGGAACTGAACACTTGTGCAGTTTTACACGTTTTCTTTTTTGTTTTCGTTTATTGGATCTCTCTTTTCCCATTGATCTAGGAACTAGGATAACTCACTCACAGCAGGTAGGTGTCTTTTCCTTTTAATGAATTTTGCAAAAATTTCTTTTTTTTTAAACATCAAACACATACAAAAAAATACAGACACAAAAATTTTGCAATGCAAAAGAAAATTAATTAACGAAAGTGAAATAAGGACGAAGATTTTCCACACATGTGGTGTTGGTGTAGATAAAATCCACTAACGTTCGCCTTTGCCTTTCATTTGATGCCGATACCACTGGCGCTGCTGACCGTCGGTCGGTGGTAGAAAAAAGGATTAAAACTGACATAGTTGTGGGTGGATGGGCGTGGTTGGGTGGTGTTTTCTGATGAACTTATTGCCGTGTTACCGTTTTTGTATTGCTTGCTTCCTATTGCCGCCATATTGATTTATATATCGAAGAAGAAGAAAGAAAGAATTTATTGCATGTGGTTTTATTTTATTTCATTCGGTTGAGATATTGATGAGGGTGATTCTTAGTTTAAGTTTCAGGTTTTTATTTTTGAAAATGGATGGAAAAAGAATCGCCTTTTTTCTTTAATTGCTTTGAGTTTATTTTTATTGTACTATTTTAAAAGTAAAGTATTTAACAAACAGATATAGAGAAGATATCTTCTTTTTTTTCTAAGAAAGTATTATGAGCTTTAAATCAAATAAATTGGTGCGATGATTTTATAGGGAACAAGTGTTTTGTTAAGCGTTGAGAAATGGGAATCAGATGGTGGATTAGCGATTGATTGATTACATCAGGCTTTGAAAAAGTTTGTGTGTTTTATTTTATAAATAGAGGTGGATTTTAGCATAAAAGAAACGGCTGGGATGCGACCTACACTGATAGTTTCCATCTCCGTCTGTCGATTTATATTGTTTAAAAGGTTTGTAGGTTTTTGTATTTTGTTAAAAAAGTTATCAGTTGAATTATTCTTAACCATTTTTAAATTACCAACAATATTTTGCATATAATGAAATAGTTTGATTTTAAGATCTATGTTATTGTTAACGAGATTTTAAGACGAAAACCAATTTTAAAAAATGTTTATTACTTATATAAACAAATACAAATTGGATGAATGAAATTAATTTGAAGTCAATATCTTCTATTGTTCACGAGATATCAAGAACCGAACATCAATTGTTACCAATTTTGCGTTCTATTTTTTGTAGATTTTAAATTTTTATGAAAAAACTGATTGTTAGATGTCTTAAAGTTTCGAAAAGTTAATTAAGTCGAAAATGTGTTTCTAACGACTTTTAATATTTGAAATATTAAAATTAGTTTACAGCCAATGTCTTAAAGTTTTGAAAAGTTATTTGAGTCGAAAGTCATCAATTTTTACTAACTCTTATACATTTTTTTGTAGGTTTTGTATTTAACCTGATATCAAAAACGTTATTCTTAGTTGCACAAAATAGTTTGGGAGACAAACCCATTTTTTATTCCTAAAATGTTCCTTTTTTCCAAAAAATACTCGTTTGGTATCACGTTACATATGTGATATAAAATTTAATTCAAGTCTTTAGCGTCATTGATTCGTGAGATATTTTGGGTTAACCAACATTTTCAACTTTTTTTAAAACTAATCGTAAAAAAAAACCACCCACGCAATTTTCTTGAGAGCCTTTTCTGCATCTTTCAGCATTATTATCTGTAAAACAAAATGTATTTAAAGTCGATATCTCTTCTGGTTCTTGAGCTATGGACGATGAAAAAAACGTCGCGAACGTACGGACGCACATCTTTCCAAAAATCTTTTATTTCGACTCTAGGGACCTTGAAATGTCGAGAAATGTCAACATTTTCAATTCGACAAATAGACCCAACGCTTTATTTTAATTGACATCAAAAAAGGTTAAAATAAATAGAAGTGTGGGCTTTTGTAATAAATAAATTTGTTTGATTTGAAAAAGTTATACAAAAGTAAAGTATACGCCCAAGTGTACCAATAAAACATAGTATTTCTTCTATATAATTCTCTTTAATTATCGTCTTGTATAGTGTTACTTACGACTTATGTTAGGTGTAGGTTAAAGGGTATTGAACCCTTCTAGCAAGAAGAAAAAGATTTATTTTAAGCCTACAACAAGTCTTTAAGAGGCTTGATAAATTTCAAAATGTTTTTTTTGTAATACCTAAGCTAAATTTTTCTTTTAGGAAATTATGAAAAGGTTGTTATGAATAATTAAAGTTTGAGTTGTTGTATTGGAGAGTAATCATCGGGACATTTAACTTATTTATTATGTTATTTTTGATATTATTTATTTTTGTTAATACAAAATACGAAGAATAAAGTTTTTGGCACCTTTTAAAAAAATGTTTTTTTTAATGAAAAATTAAAAACCTAAGAAAATAGTTTGTAGAAATTTATTTTCGATTCGAATATTTTGGCAACAATTAAAATTATTTAATTCACACCAAATTTATTTTATAAACAATTGACACTTTTTGACTAAAATATGTGGTGAACAAAAATAGATTTTGAAATCAACCTTATTTTATATTTCTATGGAAAATAGTGTTGTTAAATTTAACTTAATTTTTTAGAAAAATTCAATTGGCAAGTTTTATTTTTAAAAAACACTCAAGTTTTATGAGAACAAAAAAAGATATTCATTTCCAACATTTTGTTCTTACACAAAATGTTGCTATTAATATTTTGTCAAACTTTGAGAAAAATTGACAGCAAGGTAGAATGGACGGGAAGTTATTTTCCCTTAACCTTGTATTTGTTTTAAAGAAATTCGAGTCGAAAACTAGTAGCTTTTTTTGTATTCTAATAATTTCTCTTAAAAAACTGTCGATTCGATTCTTTTAAAAACTACACCAGATGCCAAAAACGTTATTAATAGTTGGATACAAAATTTTGGAAGCAGTATCATTTTTGTTCGTAAATCGTTTCATTTAAAAAAAAAACATTTGTTGAATGTTTTTTAAGCTCATATGTCTTGATCTTATTAACTATGAAACAAAATTTACTTATATTCAATTCAATATCCCGAGTGTAGTGAGGTAACGAACGTACGGAAATGTACAGACTTCTTTCTAAGAAACATACATTTGAAAACTTCGAGAAAAGTCAACATATTTTCAATTTGACAAATTACTGATTTAAGTAACTTTCAGTTAGAATTTAAAAACCTAAATTTTCAAAACTGGATAATCAAATTAAATGCACGAACTTGTTCTTGCATCCAAAGAATTTGGGTTTATTGTTTTCATAGCTCGTCGAAACATTTCAACAAACAAAAGTAAATATAAAATAGTTAAAACACTTTTAACAACATTTAATTTATTAAAAAACATACCCGCAAAATAAGTACATCTTTAAAAATGTATATGCCATTTAATTTCTCCAAAAAGATTAAATCTTTGATTTTTAAATTAATTATAATTTTTTTAAATAGTTTCTTGTTGGTGGCGACTTCAATGCTAAACACACCCAATGGGGATCTAGGCTCATAACAACAAAAGGTAAACGGCTATACCAAGCAGGCCGAAAATACAACTGCGAATTTTATTCTTCTGGTTCGCCAACATATTGGCCATCTGATACTAACAAAATACCAGACCTTATAGACTTTTTCGTAGTTAAAGGTATTAAACGAAATCATATAAGTGTCGAAGGTAATTATGATTTATCATCAGATCATACTCCAGTAATTTTATCACTGAGCGAAACAGAAATAATAGAAAAAAGTAATCCCAAGCTCGTGAATAACAGAACAAACTGGAACGAATTCAGAGACAAACTTGAAAATTTTATAAACCTAAGATCCCCTATGCAAACAATTGAACAAATTGATCATGAAGTAGAACAATTTATTGCTGATGTGCAGCAGGCTGCAGAAGAAAGTACTCAAACTATTTCGAATGCGAGAGAAAAAGAAATAAAATATCCTATCGAAATAAAGGAGTTGATATTGGAAAAAAGAAGAGCTAGAAGAAAATGGCAATCCACGAGATTCCCAGATGATAAGGTAGTTTTTAACCGTCTTAACAACGAATTAAAAAAAAGAATCTGTGAGTTTAAAAATGATTCACTAAGTAGATTCCTGAAAAGTCTGACGACGGATGCTTCTACAGAATACTCCTTATGGAAAGCAACTAAGCGCCTAAAAAGACCTCAGACACAAAACCCGCCGATAAAATCTCAAGATGGTAAATGGATCGGAAACCCGAAACAAAAGGCTGATCTCTTTGCTGAACATCTCGCGAATGTTTTCAAGCCATTCCCAGCAAGCACAGCTACAGATCCCTTACAGTTTGTTGACAGAAACGACGAATGTGAAATACCTTTTGTCACGCTCAAAGAAGTAAGAAGCATGTGTCAACATAAGCTGTCAAACAAAAAATCACCAGGGTACGATCTTATAACTGCTCAGGTTCTGAAAGAAATGCCTCTTATAGCCTTCAAGAAACTCCAATTTATAATAAACGCATGCCTTAAACTAAGATATGTGCCACATCATTGGAAAATTGCGGAAGTCATTGTTATACCTAAACAAGGTAAGCCACCAACAGAAGTTACATCTTACAGACCAATATCGCTTATACCAATCATGGCAAAAGTTTTTGAAAAACTGCTACTTAAAAGGCTTAACAAAATAATTGAAGAAAGAAGACTAATTCCGAGCCATCAGTTTGGATTTAGAAATAAACATTCCACGATAGACCAAGTGCATCGAATTACGGATGTTGTGGAAAAGGCACTTGAAGAAAAACAAGTATGCTCGTCTGTATTCTTAGATGTTGCTCAAGCTTTTGACAAGGTTTGGCACTTGGGACTTGAGTACAAACTGCATAGGGACTTCCCCAGGCAGTACTACGAAATACTGAAATCCTACATTACGAACCGACTCTTTAGAGTACGGTACGACCAAAATTACTCGGAACTTAAGAAAATTGAAGCCGGTGTACCACAAGGAAGTGTCCTAGGACCAACCCTGTATCTGTTATATACAAGGGATATTCCAGTGGACATCAACGCTATCATGGCCACCTTTGCTGATGATACTGCAATATTGGTGCCAGATAAATCCGTTACGAAGGCTACACAAAAATTGCAAAATGCAGTCGATAAAGTTAGTGATTGGACGCACAAATGGCGTATCAAATTAAACGAAACAAAATCGACGCATATAAACTTTACAAACAAAAACATAAACAATGTTCCAATTTTTATAAACAGTACAGAAGTACCTTACTCCAATACCGCCAAATACCTTGGAATGAATTTGGATGCAAAGCTTAAATGGAAAGAACACATCAAAAAGAAAAGAGAAGAACTAAACTTGAAGTACAGAAAAATGTACTGGTTAATAGGAAAGAACTCTGACCTATCTATCCAGAACAAACTAATGTTATATAAGCAAGTATTGAAACCCGTTTGGACATATGGCATCCAACTATGGGGCTGTACAAAGAAAACAAATGCTGAACCCATCCAAAAATTCCAAAGCAAGGTCCTTCGTGGAATAATAAATGCCCCTTGGTATATAAGAAATAGCGATCTACATCGTGACCTTCAAATTGAAATGGTTACAGAAGTGGTTAAGAAACACGCTGTATCACACAATAAGCGGTTGCAAAGTCATACTAACTCTGAAATGGAGACCGTATTAAATGTACGAGACAATATTCGGAGATTAAGAAGAACCAAGCCTCATGAGCTAATGGGCTAAAAGCTACGGGAAAGTGTTATAACCTTAAACTTCCCCCAATGCGATTTTAAAAATTAAGAAATAAAAATCATTTGTCGATCTTTCATAGATTGGTCCTGATTCACCGGTGGTTTTAGTGCGGTAAGAGTCCCACACTACTCGGTACCGATTCTTACCGAGTGTCTTTTGAAGATTTCCATCGGATATAAAAAAAAAAAAAAAAAAAAATAGTTTCTTAGAAGCATTTTTGTAAAGAAGTTATTAAGTGTCGATTTACCTTTTGCTTTTAACTTTTATTACAAACTGTAAACCCATTTTTAAGGCATCGAATTTCGGAAAACATATTAATTATTTTTTAAAAACTGAAAGCTTGTTTAGCGCAGGAGGAATACAAAAACATATTTTTTATCTATCAGGCCGTTTGTGATAAAAATCGTATTATTGATTTTTAAGCAAAAAATTGGAAAAAAAATATTTGGACTGAAGAAATGACTGTTTTATTTTACGTATTTTTCCGGACTTAATTTTGGAGAGTCTGTTATTACTATGTTATCAGTCTTCTTACTCGTAGATTGGAACTAGAAGACCAATTCTAAAAAATCACTGTTTTGCGTGAACCCATCATAAATATCCTAAAGATCTACGACCTATAAGTCTATCATTATTCCTTCTTAAGACCTTGGAAAGATTGATTGATATCCATTTAAGGGCAAGTATCGATACAATACTTCTGTTTTCGTCCCAACATGCCTACTGTAAAGGTTAATCTGTCGAAACAGCGTTACACACTTTAGTACGCACTGTCGAATATTCCCTCCGTCATAAAGAGTTCACTATGGTTGCTTTCCTTGACATCGAAGGTGCCTTTAACAACGTGGACACATCTGCACTAACATTTTTAAATGTAGATAGTTCGCTTCGGGAGTTAATTCATTTAATGCTTTCTAGCAGAATAATTGACTCAAAACTGGGCAACTCTTTAGTAGAGGGACACCGCAAGGTGGTGTTCTATCCCCTCTCCTCTGGATCCTAGTGGTGAATGAAATCCTAACTAGCCTAGATGCTGAGGGTTTCAGAGTAATAGCCTATGCGGACGACGTTACTATAGCAGTTTCAGGAAAGCATCTTAACATCCTAAAAGAACTCTTACAAAATGCCTTGGATAACTAATACTTTGGCTGATAGGTGTGGACTGGGTGTTAACCCACACAAAACCGATCTGGTCTTATTTTCGAGGAGATACAAAATTCCATTTGTCAACCCTCCCTATATTAAAGGAATCCAATTAAAATTCTCAGACGAGGCTAAATACCTGGGTCTTGTCTTAGATGAAAAACCAAATTGGAAACGCAATGTACAGGAAAGAGAAAGAGAACGACAAAAAAGCTACTGTAGCTCATTTTTCTTGCAAAAAAGCTGTTGGTAATAAATGGGGTTTACAGCCCAGAATCACGCATTGGCTATACACATCGGTAATCAGACCGATTTTAACGTACGGTGTGGCAGTATGGTGGACTGCTTTACAGAAAGGTATAAACAGGGATAAGCTAAATAAAGTCCAACGTTCAGCTTGCCTATGTATAAGCGAATTGCATCGCACGACCCCGTCTGCGGCACTGGACACCTTGCTCTACCTTACACCTCTTGACATATTAAGCAAACAAATAGCTGCAAGCTCTGCTATTCGCCTCAAAACTTCGTCGCAGTGGACTAACAACTACATTGGCCACTCCGTAATTCTAAGGCATTTACAATCAATTCCAAAGCACACAGACTACACCAACCCCCAACTACAATTCGACAGAAACTTCCAGATTTACCTACCAGATATTTTTGGGAGGATAGGACATTCTTGGAGGACGAGTCAATCAATTTTTACACAGATGGGTCAAAAACAAAAGAAGGGGTTAGTGGAGGTATGTACTCTGAACGACTGAAATTAAGTCACTCATTCCTCCTTCCCAATCATTGTAGCGTGTTCCAGGCGAAACTTTTGGCGATAAAGGAAGTCTTGTACTGGCTCAAGGAAAACGTGATATCAAAATCTGATATCCGTATTTTCTCTGATAGCCAGGACGCTATCAAATCTCTGGACTCTGTCTCTACAAACTTTATAACAGTCCATAACTGTCGATCATCTCTAATGGAGATGGCGCAACAGTTTAATGTTCACCTTTGATGGGTGCAGGGCTATAGAGACCTTCCAGGTAACTGTAAGGCATATGAACTCGCGAGGAACGGTACAGTACAGCCCATCCTACTACGTTTGGTAAGTACTGGCATACCAATCGCTACTTGTAAACTGCTGCTAATGCAAGACGCTGTGAGGAGGGAAGGCACCAGGTGGAACAACATCACCACGTGTCAAGTCACAATAAACATCTGGCCTAAGTGTGTCCGTTTCCATCTTGGACAGCCACTATAACCTAACCTAACCTAAGCCTTATACTATTTTTGTGCGTTAAAAAATAAGATAATTGAAGACAAGTTTCAGAAATTTAAAGTCAACTTAATATTAATTTCTCGATCTCTTAAAAACTGAATAACATAAATTTTATTTTCATATATAAAAAACCCCTGCCATTCCCCTCCCTCCCTGATCCATTATTGGCGAGAGGTGCGACTGAGACTTACAGCCAGACGGGTTGAATCACCGGACCCACTTTTTTCGACTTATCCAACAACTTAATGACATGTTTGATTAAAATCTTAAATTTGACAGTTTTTACGAATGCAGTGCTTACCATTAGGTAGTTTATATGTTATACAAATAAAAAGCTATACAACATAGTTACCATTCAAAATAATGCATAAAAAAGAACAACCTTTATTTTAAATACTTAATTATGCTTCACATAATTTTTTACTTTTGCTAAAATAATTATTTTAATTTTGTGTAAGACGTTCCTTCCTTTTGTTTCCTTTGGAAAGTAACCAAGTCTGAGATAACTCAAATATTTATGTGATATGTACATTTTGAAATACAATACGTTTCATTATTTAAAGACCCCTTTAAGTAATCTATAAATTAAGCTACTGCCAAAGCCCAACTCTTCCCATTCACAAAAATAGATCCTTATATTGTTTAAAGCTGTTATAAGAATAAGTGTGTCTAAGAAGGATAATTTCCACTTACAGGGACCTTCAATTAGCGTCACTAATTGTCAATTATACTACGTTTCAAAAAAGCACTTTATTCAAACTAATATTAAATTCTAAAATAAATTACTCCTTCATTATGTGATGGCTGATGGATAACAAATAAACTATGTTTTCAATGGTGTCGTCTCGTCCTCGCCTGTCTTCGGGGAATATCTATCTACATTTCGACATAAACCAACTTTGATGTTTGATGTCTCTCAAAAGCCGCGTACTAATTAGAGTCCTTAATGACATTTAACACAAAAGCTTACTCCATCCTCACAACAATCACCCAAAATTCTCAATGTCTAGGACTCAGATACCAAAGTATATATGTATTTATTCGCAAATGTCTTTGTCAAAAGCACTAATTGTGTGCAAATTAAAGGATTCTTCGCTACAAAAGAATATAACTAGAAGCAGCCAACTTCCCATAAGGGAATCCACTTTATTCCTCAATGCTCTATTGAAGACACAGACAAAGAGATCCACCTGAATGCCAATAAAACAGCTCCAAGTCTATTTAGCTGCAATTTATCCTGAAAATTCTCTTGTCTAGATTCTTGGAACCTCACAATATGGCATATAATATATTTATGTGTTCCCTCGTCCGTCGCTTCGACCTCCAAACGATGGACGACGATACTATGACGATGAATGGCGCCTTAGTGCTTTTGGACAAGAAAAAATTCAATGGCACTATGTTATCTCTAGAAACATTGACAAAGACAAAAATTTAAAGGTTTTCTTATTTCTTTTGGTCCTGTCTTAAGCACTCTATATTTACATATATAAGACTTTTGAAATGAAAATAGGCTCATGTGGGTTAGGTGTAGCAGCAGCCGACCCGCCAACATAGACGCCCGACACGATAAAGACGAAACGACTCCAGAGCAAAGGTTTGGGCTGAAATTATGTTGGAATACGGCCAAAAAACCCGGATATGACCTAAATTCGGTGCTTATAGAGCTTAAGCGACATACCCGACTAGACACACATATTCTGAGATATAATCTCTTCTTTTTTACATTCATAAGGTTATAGAGCAACATCTAGCGGCAGCATTAGGCAGCTGTTTTTTTTTTCAATGGATATGAGCGTAACGTGACACTTTTTTTTCCCTCGAGATACCGATTTTCGAATTTTGTTTTTATGAAAGTTTTTATATAGAGAAAACTAATAAGACCGTGTATGATAGATATTTAAAGAGACCCCCGCAGGAGGAAGATCTTTAAAATCTTCATCTAAAGATGTTTTTTTACGTGTGTTTTCTTTTTGTTCATCTTGAACAAACACTCACAAATGTAATTTCCTAATGTTATTTGTCTGGGGGCCATTCTGTTCTCGATTAAGACTTTTTTTTTGTTCCAACCCCCGACCAAACTCGTGTGACCCAGAAGAATGTTTAAGGGACCACTTTATACCCCACATTCGAAAAGCATATGCCACCTATAAACGAGAACAATAAAACCAAACCAAACGGAATTATCAATATTTGAGCCAAAACATCATTAAAAAGGGAGGCCGAGAGGTAAGTGATTATAGTTCGGGGGTATTTTGGCAAAAAAGAAGTTTAGTTTCATAAGAAACACCCTCATGTGAGTGTTTGGCTGGCGTTTTTGTCACTGTGTCAAAATGTATACAAGTTTTTGAAACTTCAATACAATGCGCCCGGTCTGGTTTACCATCAGCTTAATCAGAATGAAATTCCATTACCAAGAATAGAGCCATTAGATAGAGAACCTTGTCCACAAGTTCGATGTTATTTTAAAGTGTGAAAGGGAGTTTCAAATTATAACAACTACCACTACCACATGACCTTTGCTTTGGCTATGGTTCTGGCCAGTTGGCTGAGCTAGTATGTTTGAAGAATTGAGAAATTTTAAGTGGCCAAAGCAGGAGCTTCATATTGTTTACTCCGCTCGTATGTCATGAGGGGAATTGAATTTTCGTAAATGCTATGTATGTGAGGATCTAACAAAGGGGATGAAAGAAAGGCACCCAACATCAGATTAAAGAATTTATAGATTTTCCGAGAGAGCTGGTTAGGTAATTTTTAAATTGAAAAGATTAAAATTTGAATAAGTGTTGTTATATCCTTAAAGAAGCATGAGGATGAAACATTTTGGTTGGGGGTTTTAAAAGAAGATTTAAGTTTCATAAAAATTGTATTTTAAATTTAAAATATTTAACATCGTTTTTTTTTTTTTAATTTTTAATTGAATAACTAGATAAAGATAAAACAGCTAGCGTCTCCGAGCGAAAAATCCGGTGATACCCTTACAAATTGTTTTATTATCCACCGGACACTTTTATCCTGTTTTCTCTAACATAAAAGATTTCTAAAGGCAATTTATCATAAAAACCGGAAACATTTAGAAATCATTTAAATGAAACCTAAGAGAATAAGAAGGATACAAACCACTAAGCTAAGATAACATTGATTACTAGCTTTACATTTAGCTTAGGATGGGTTTTTGTTTTCGGTTTAAGGATTCCCTGAGTTATGAGTTAAGATATACTGCATTGACGCAACACACGTCTCAAAACATTCCCTACGGTTAATTTTGTGGCTTAGCTCATCCCGCGACAGCTCAAAACCTAGGAAAGAACTCATCCCAAACAAAAATTTGAATAGTGGGAAATTAATTTATAGGGCGAAATGGTTTGTGTATTCGATTAGTTCGTTCCAATGCAAGAACCATTTTTTTTATTCCCAGTATTTCATATTTTTGGTTTAATAAGAAGTCAAGGTTTTCAATTAATCATAAATTTGTATTCAATAAAGATAAAATTAGCATTGTTTGCTAAAATGTATTCAGTGTGAGAGCCATAAAAGGGAATTTGCAAATGAAATAATATATTTGTTAGGGGTAATAACTACAAACTACCCGTGGCATGATGGTTAGTGCGATGGACTGTCATGCGAGATGTCTTGGGTTAGATCCCTGCCTATGCCACTTAAAATTTCTTTATGACGCGTACTGCCTCTTGCGAGGAATTGAAATTGACAAATTCTCCAAGAGTAATTCTTGTCATGAAAAGTTCTTTCTAAAATTTGCCGTTCGGATTCGGCTTAAAACTGTTGGTCCCTTTCATCCCTGGCAACTACAAATTGGAGGATAATGAAAAAAAGACCAATTAGTGATAAAGTATTGGCCATAAGTTCTATTGACTGGTCATGCCATGAGTTATTCCAGGTTAAATGACAAATTTGAACCATGAAAAAACTTAAACAACGCGTAGTTCTCTATCTATCTATTTGATCATACGTTTCATGTTCAGATTCATCGTTTTGGAAATATCATTATTTAAAACAAAAGTAAAGTGGGAACAATGTGAAATGGAAAAATAAGTGAATGCCTTTTTCCACACTATTTAGGAATTTGTAGAAGATATCCAAGTTTAAATTTTTTAAAAGTTTTCTGGAAGATATGAAAACTCTACTTTAAAAATGGTATTAAAAATATAAGTTTTTCGTGAATAATTTTCATTTGAATATTGTACAGAATTTTCCAACAAGATAAGAAGAGAATTGGATCTTTATTTTATTGTAAAGGGAAAGGAATGGCGCTAATAATACAAAATGAAATCAGGCAATTAGCCACCATGTCTGCTGTTGGACTATATTCCTTTCATAAAATTTGACTAATGACCAAATCCCAATTTTCGGAGATAAGTCATCGTTAGATTTATGAATTTAATCTTTAAAGGTATGAACTGATCGTTGGCTCCAAAGAAAAGAGTCTAAATTACACATTTTTACACGGTTGTTGGTATCGAAGAATCTTTTCTTCTTTGGATTAGAAATAGCCTTTCTAATCTTTCAATACAAATTGTATTGAATGGTGTTTCTGAAATTCATAAAATTAATACTGGTGTCCCTCAAGGCTCTGTTATGTTTCCAACTCTTTTTCTTATATTCATAAACGATTTCTCAGCTCTTCGTATTCGTTTCTAGTTTCACATCCTTGTCCTTGGGATGTGGAACAAATAATTAGGAATGATCATATATTTGTAATTGCTTAAAATGCTGCTATATGCTTAGGATTTCTCCGAAGGTGCAAGAAATTTGTCACCTCTTCTGATCTGGCTATAATTTAAAAGTCTTCACTTTTTCAAAATTTGAATATAATTAGCATATTTTAGGTCTTAAAACAAGAGCTTTGAGAATGATAGGCGATAGAACTATAACTGAAACTTTTACATATATCACTCGAACACCACACCGCAATGATTCATCTCTTTTTATTTTTGTTTAAACAATTTTCTGTCAAATTAGCCCCCGCAAACAATTAAGCGATAATACTCGCAATCCAATATTATTGTCAAGTATATAGACTCTTTTAATAACCACCCATCAAGAATGTCATTTCGATATTCAAAACTTTAAGACCAATGTGCCCGGTATCTCATCTTGAATTCTTTAAATTTGCACTGTGTTTAAACTTTAAAAGAGTTAAGGGTAAAGCTCAAAAGGTTCTTTTTTTTTATATTGTACGCGCACTCAAGGGGATATGAATACCCTTATAATGTTTATACACAGTGCGAGTAATTAGGAAGTGAGGATAGGATTTGAAAGGAGATACCGATGTGCATTAGTTTTGAATGCCTTCACATTGTAATGAGTGGGAAATATTGAGTCTGGTAAAGCATTCCACATTCGTGTAGTGCGACTAAAAAAAGAATCCCTGAACTTAACAGTACGACCGAAATTGGGCTCAAGGGTAAACTGATGGGCATTCCTAAAAGAACGAGTATTACGGTTGAATTGTTTGAGGGGAGGAATGCAACTGGCTATTTCATTAGAGATTTGCTTATTTAAGTAGCGATAGAATAATGCGAGACATGAAACCTTACGACGGTGCTCGAGAGATGCAAAAGTTTCAGTTAGACTAAAGAGATTTTAGCTGTTTATCCTTTTTTACAGAAAATTTTTCTCCTGGATAGTTATAACAAGAAAGTTGTAACCTATTGTAAAATAGCTTATGTTTAATTCGAAGGGTTTTTTAAAAGGTTAACAACTTAAGTAAAGTAATTTTGATAAAATATCTTAAGTTGTTTTTATGTTTATTTTGATATTAATCAAAAAAGTTAAATGGATTATGCCAACTTCAGATTTCTTATATTGACTTATTAAGAATACAAATAAAAATACATTAACGGTTCAACCGAACTAAGAACATCTTAGGATACTTAGTAAATAAAAAAAAAGCTGAAAAGCTGTAAACATTAATGAGTTTCTCAATTTCTTTCATAACGAAAATTGGAAGATAAAAATAAACTTTCTGAAAAACTATTAAAATAGACTTAAGAGTTTTTAAATTTTGAACGCAGTAATAACCAGTTGAGTGCCTAAAAATTAAAAAATGGAGCTCTGTAGCCATTTATAATCACTTCTTAGTGAAATAATATGGCCCGGGAACTTATTTCACAAAACTGCAAACTGTGATTACAACATTTTCACTATTTTTAACAATTTATGCTTGTTTTTAAAGCGTGTATTTTTCCATTTTTAGTAATGGCATATTTTTAACTTGTCAAATGTCAAAAGAAGATAGCTTTAAAAGTGACATCTGCCCGATTTAATGTCTATTCAAAATGCAACCTCTTATTGGAGAACTCTATATCACATCTTTTACCTACTATATTCCTCACACCTTACAGAACAAATTTGAACATTTTGAAAATTGGTCTAGAATCAAAAATAGCAGTTTGTCACGTATTTTTATTAAGATACAAATTTCTCAAAACATAATTTTGTAGGGAAGTATATTTCCTATAAAGAGTCTTTTGAGACTTTTTTGATGGGAAAGTTCAATGACGAGTTTTTATTACTTAAAAATCCTTCAATTTCGAATTTCGCTGCTTCTGCTATTATGGCATTCGTTTAAATTTTGAAACACCCTCTACAATGATGATTTTTCAGAAATTCTAATTTGGATTCCTGATTCATGGCAAACTCAAAACATCAACCCTATGCACCACTGTGTTATGTTGTTTGCTAGTGGTAAAGCTGATGATGTTTTCAAAGTGCTTCACCACTAACAAAAACTACTCCAAAAGAATTTCTCATCATGTAAGATTTTCCCAAAAATCCACCAAAGGTTTTGTGGGAAAACACAGATTGCTTTTGCTGAATCATCACTCGATAGAGGGAAAAGGTCATTTGGTGGAATCAAAACACACACATAATCCCACCTCTTCCTATAAACAAAACCAGGATGAACTTAGTTTCTATGCTTTCAAAGTATACCCTGCATAGAGTAGAGTTTTGGAAATGCTTCATGTTCAATGTTCATACTAAGGATTTACACCCTTACACAAAATTCTACTATTTTAAACAAGTAGCATTGGAGAGGTATTTCGAACTAAAGTTATTGAGAAGGTCTGGATTTTGTGGACTTTGGTAAAGCTTGAAAATGAAACTGAAGCTAACTACAATAAAATTTACAACTGAAAGATAAAACCTGTGACTCAGAGGGAACTAAATTTCATTTTGAACATTTAACTGATGAGAGTAAGAAATTTTACAGAACGTTGTCCCTGTTACCAAAAATTAGTATTGATATTTTCACTAAAAAAAATGATTAAAAAAAAGATGCATCCTTTTAAAAAACATACCTTAAATTCTCACATAAATTTTTAATATTTTTTGGGGTGCTACATTTTAATTAAAAAAGTTTCTTATTCCTTTTATTTTATTGTTATTCAAATGACCATCAGGTGCGGTGATAATAATTTTAACTGTATCGTTAAAAAATTGTCAATTTAAAAGTAATTTCGTGTTCAATTTATGACATATAAAACAAACACACCACAAAACACATTAAAAACTCCTTAAGCTTGACCAACAAATTCACGTTTAATTCCCACCTCCCCGCAGACTTTTAAACAAAAAATAAAATTAAATATTTTTGAAAGAAAAACAGGAAAGAAACAGATTCAAAACGGTGATGGTGTTTGGTCTTTCTCACCCTTGAATTTAAATATCTACGATAATCCTTGTAGTCGTACGTAATGAAGCAATTCCCTGGGTGTCCTGGAACAAATGTGTTGTGATTAACATCTGTTGTTATACCAACTACAGCAACGACAGTATACAAGCACAGCTCCCACACGAATTCCGAAACGTGAAAAGTGTCACGGGCATTGCATATCCTTGGATCCTTGTACCTTTGTATAAATCTCACCCCTTGAGCTTTACTGATTATGTACATATCAGCTCCCTACCTTTGGTAACATGTTTATTTAAGGATGTGGGTATACAAAAATTTTACATTTTTGTGGTGGGTGACTTTTTAACATAAATTGACACTTTTTTCTTTTAATACTTCTAAAAATGTAAGCGGAAATTATTTACATACATGACGCCTTTTTTAAGTGTAACTTAAGTGTCTTATTTATTTCATACCACAAAAATGTACGTTTCAAAAGTTAAAAAAAGGGTTTTGAATTTATGTTGCATGCAACATATTTACATATGTAAAAAGTAATTTATTCAAATCATTCGAAAGAATTTACGCACAAGCGAATCACAACCATTATACATTTTTTTGGGGGATGTGATTTAAATCCAATTTAATCCTTTCGTATGCTTCATTGAATTGATTCATTATTTTAAAAATAAAAATATACGAAAAAAGATTTAAAATGTAAAAATAAATCAATAAATAAAAATACATCTCAGAATCTTCGATGGTGTTCAATTTATTCATTTTGGATTCTTTTTTACGGAAAGAAAGAAATGTAAATCATCAACTCAATAATTTGTATGTGAATTAATTTAATTCACAAGAAAACACGTTTACAATAAAAAATGAAAGACACAAATTGACGGAGCGTTCAATGAAATTATTTATTTTTACACCACTTTTCAAGATTTATCAAAAATAAAAATGGGAATTCACGAATGAATTGTAAATGAGATTTATTCGTGTGTGTGTTTGGCAAGGGTATTGTTAAGCGAATGATATCAAGTTAAGAAATTAAAGGAACAACATTTTTTCAGCATTTTTTAAAAGAGTTTTCGAAGAATTGGTATCATTGTCAAATGTGTTCGTTTTGATAAAAATGTAAAAGAATTCCAAGGATTCAAATTTCTTCACTTCTGTTCTTTTTATGTTTAAATAAAAAGGTAAGGATCAATCTACAAACAAAGTAAATTCGTTTGAAAACCGTTTTCGAATGTATTAAATAGGGTCGTCCTAACTTGTGAATTCACTTGAAATGTTGAGTTTCTTTTTTTAGTCTTATAATTTCGTGTTGGTTAAGCTTTTTTTATAAATGCATCAAATGTTTTTTGTTTAGTTTTACATTTTTGCTTAAAATTTTTTTATTTTTGGTTTAATTTTTGAAAAATTTTATTTCTTTAAAAGTCTTAAAATGCATAGGTTACTATTGCAAAATTTTGACAAATGTTGGACGAAATCGGCGTTTTTATTTAATTGTAACAAAAGAATCATTTTGAAAATGTCCTGAATATTGATGTTTTTTTTTCCGTAAAATTAGGTGCGTGACCAAAATTACTTAATCTGCAGAAGATTAACGAAAAGCCTAAACGTTAAAAGAACATGTTTTTTAACGTGCGTCATCGTTATACTGAATATCAGAATTCCCTATGATTGTTTGATACAATTTGGGAATTATGATATTTGTCTAAAAACCTATTTTTCAAAATAATATAAATTGAACTCGATAATTATCTTGTAACTGTAGACTGGAATACTGAATTTTTAAAACTAAACTTGAAGAATATGCTTAACCATTCCACGGGTATCTTAAATACAGCTTTTAACTTATTTGTACCTTAAAGGACTGGAAATAATATCTCGAAATCTCCGTGGTATTACAAAAGACTGGGTCTTTGAACAAAAATTTAAAAAATCATTTGCCAAGTATAAAATGTCAAACGCTTTAGATGAAAAACAATTATTTTGTAAACTTCGTAAAGGAATTCATTGTTATCAGCAAATTCTTGCACAGGAATTATATTTCGAATATGGAGCTTAATTTCAAAAGTGATCCGAAACGATTCTGGAGTTTTATTTATTCTTAAAGGAAATCAATTGGCATTCCAACTACGATGAATGTTAGAGGGGATAATTCTACTGACATTAATAAGACTCTTTATCTTTTTGCTCAATTTTTCGAATCAGTTTACTCAACTTCACAAGGAAACTTGGATTATCTTAAAGATATTACCCCTAAAGTAGATATTGGCTCAATACACTTAGAATTATCTGAAGTATTAAATGGTCTTCAGAATCTCAAACCCAATCACATTCTTGGTGTCATGTCGATGGCATTTCTGCTCTTGTCTTAAAAAAATGGTCTAGTTCTGTATGCTTTCCATTGCAAATGATATTCAACTTATCTTTTTCGTCCGGAATATTTTTGGACGAATGGAAATCTTGTTTTCTGATCCCAATTTATAAGTCTGGTTTTAAAAATAATGTTGAAAATTACAGAGGCATTTGTAAGCTGTCCACAATTCATAAATTGCTAAAAAGTTTAGTAAAGACCGTACTGGATTTCTTCGTAAAAGAACATGTACTCGTAAGTGATGGTCATCGGGTTGATCAACTGTCACTAATCTTGCATGTTTTTTTCTCTTTTGTAATCAATTGTATAGAAAGTCAAATTCAAGTAGACGCTTTCTATATGGATGCCACAACATACTGTTCCGTTAGCTTCATAACTTTGGGATTCACTCTTATATTCTTCAGTGGATTTCATCTTTTTTAATTGATAGGATAAAAAATAAATATGGTGGCGCAACAGTCCGTTGAGAACTAGGGCCTAGTGACTTACAACTCTCAACCATTCCTGTGTGCGAGTAATGTTGTCAGGAATGGAGGGGACCTACAGTTTATATGCCGAATCCGAACGGCTAATTTGAGAAAGCACTCTTTCATGACAAGAATTACTCTTGGAGAATTTGTCAATTCCTCACAAGAGCCAGTACCCGTGAAAAAACTTTAGATGCCATATGCAGGGATCGAACCCAAGACCTCTGGCATGATAGTCCAACGCACTAACCATCATGGAACGGGTACTACTTAACTGGTAGGATACAAAAAGTAAAACTTGACAACTAAACCTTGAGAGCTATAAATGTACCTCAGGAGTTCCCCAGGGCAGTCATCTTGGTCCACTATTATTTATAATCTTTATCGATGATATTTGCAAATATATAAAATTCAGCCAATGTCTCATTTATGCTGATGATCTTAAATTATTTTTAAAAGTGAATTCCATTTATGATTGCTTCAATCTTCAAATATACCTCGATCATTTATCAAACTGGTGTTTGGTTTACTGTCTTAAACTTATTGTCAAGAAACGCTTCGCTATCTCTTACTCTAGGAAGCTTTCAACTTATGAGTTTGCGTATTCTCTTGATCGTATCCTCTTCAGAGAACTGCTAAAGTAAAGGATTTGGGTGTCTCCTTTGATTCTACAAATCTATTACAACTCATTAGTTAGATCATTACTTGATTATAAACTAAATTAACCCTAAAACTTATTTTGAAGAAACTTAATAATATGGGCGTAACTCCATACATTAAAAAAAATTGTCTTAAAATATTGTATTCCTTAAAATTGTAAAGGAAGAAATATTTGACTGACAAGAATTTTTAAACATAGAATTTGGAAATGACTTAAGAAATATTCTTCATAATTATTTACATTCTGACCCAAAAAATATAACCCAAAATTGTCTTTGCTTTGAGAGAAAATGGCCAAAGGCCATCAATTTTTTTTGAAAGTAAACACAATTTTTTAATTCAAAATAAAAATTCTTAAGACAACAAGAACATGTGAAATTAAATATAATCCGAGGCAAATATTTGGTACATTCAGTAAAAATATGAGCATTTCCGAATGTTCAAAAAATTAAGTAAACATTTTTGACATTTTCTGATTTGGAAGTAACGACTTTGTTGAGGACAAAATTTTGAAAATTGAATTTTTGATATGATTTTGGAAGATCTTCAAAAAAAAAAAAACACAAAATCGTGTTCCATCAATTTTTGACTGAAGGTATTTAACCTTTTGTTTTCTAGTTATTTCGCTATGGAACCTAGATATTTCTTCATCAAAATCAAATCAATTTATGCAAAATGTATTTGAATCCTCCGGGAACAAATTGTTAACTTACAAAAACTAACAGAACGTCAAAAGTGTTATTAAATTCAGTTTAGCGATGCTTTCACATTACAAACAATGCACAGTGCTCTTGTGCTGATACTGGCTCCCGAAAGTAGTTTCAGAAGAAATTACGCCAAGTTTTTCCGTGAAAAAAACACAATATCTTTTGTATACATTTTATTAAATCTGAACCTTTCTTGAAAGATTTCAGATTTCCCAGCATTTCCTTTAAAATTGTCTTAATGCAAAGCAGTTGATAAAATTGTTGAAAAAACACTAGAACCACATTTTTTTTTTACTTTCACATATTAAAACTTATGCAAGTAATGTACAGTATCAGAAATCATGTGTGTTAACGTTTTTGATCTTTAAATCGGACTTTATGTCCATATCAACTGAGAGTTTTGTAATGCAAATCATGAGAATTATGTTCATATCTCAATATTTCTTTTCTAGATATGAAATAATAAGTTTCATTTTGATACTTTAAAAAACCTAGTATTTATTGAGATAAATCAATGCATTGTTATTTCTTTGTAAAAAAGAGAGTATAACATTCAAAATAAAAAAAATCAAATAAATGGCCTTCAATGCTGAGATTGCATCACCAATATCCTTTTCCTGAAATTTTCAATTATCAATTCGCATATTTGTGTTGTATACTCTCAATAATTTCACGAATTCCATTTATTAAGATTTGAAATTATTGTTGAGCATTGACATAAAACCTATTTTGAATATGGTTACAAAGAAAAAAAGTGTAAAGGTGTTTATTCAACAGAAACATGATGGCCAATTGTATGTATCTCGTCCAGAAATAACACGGTAACAAAACTTTTCTCTTAAAATAGCCACTGTTTCGATACTAGTGTGGTATTTTTGTCATAATATTTAAAAACTTGATTATTCCATTTTTAGAAAAGGTGAAGTTTCTGCTTTGCAAATGTAAAAAATTGACAGCTTCAAATGTGAAGGCTGCCAAAATAACAGGTAATTCAAGATGAACTCTTTTATTGGAAAACTCTATATTTAAAGAATAAATTGGAGAGACCGTTGAATTAACTGATTCCAATAGTAACTTCCTCTTTTTGTTTTTAAAATAAGAGTAGAAAATATGTAATACGGGATTTTATGGCACAGATCCTAACATTTCTGGCTTAGTTCAACAAAAAAATGTGATTTCTTTTCGATTTGATAAGAGAAAATAATGCCTGACTGTTTTACCATACAAAACTTGGCGTTATTTCCGGGATCCCTCCAAATATGCTGTCCCACCGCAAATAGGTCAATTTACTCTTTTGTCAAACTTTTTATATGCTATTTTCTTGTTTGGGTTTTGTACAGCCGACTTATTTCACGAAGATCCGTTTACAATTCTTAAGACAAAAAGCACTTACTAAATCAATCACCAAATAAAAAACCTAAAATGCAAATTTTTGACTTAAATCCTTTTTACCTAAAACTAAAAAAGGATGCTCAGAAAAATATTCAAATTTGATATAAATTTGATAGCGCTATAGTTAGTGAAGATTCAGGGCCTTTTGACTTAAAACTCTCAACGATTACGAGCGACTAGTTTAAGAAATTAAGTACATTTAATGACAAGAATTACTCTTGGATGGTTTAAGTATTCCTTAAAAGAGGTAGTACCAGTGAAAAAAACATTTAGATAGCACAGAATGGGATTGACCTCTTCCATTGCAGTCTTACGCACTAACAATCACATCACCGGCATTTCGCAAAAAAAATATACATTGAGCTTTTTTGAAACAATCGAACATTTTTGTTTTTTCACAATTTTACGCAGACAAACATTTCATTTTGTCAACAAAATATTTGCCGTAGTTTCCATAATTTTAAAATGTATTAAGCTCCAGATAGATTCATCTGCAATCATGTTTCCACAAACGCATGAAATTTTAGATTCTAAAACACACATAACAATATAATATTCACATTCAATTCATTCATTCGACAAAGACACAATTGGTGTGCCACAGGGTTCCACTCTGTCTCATACATTGGAAAAATGTCCAACATTTCCCAAAAAACATCTGATTTTTTCACAATTTTAACCAGACACAAATTTCTAGCATTTTCTTATTAAAATGTTTGCCGTAATTTCCATAACTTTAAAAGCATTTCTCTCCAGCTTGGTGCATCTGCAATATTGTGTCCGTAGACGAATGAAATCACAAATTCGAAAACACTTAAAACAACATTCGCATTTAAATTATCCAAAGATCACTAAAAACTAAATTGGGGTGCCTCAGGGTTCCACTTTGTCCCATACACTTTTTCTCTGGTATTCAAATAGTGTTCTGTAAATAACTTTTTAATATATTGAATTGTTTCACATTTTTCCTCTTAATAATTATTATTTTCGATATTCGAACTTGTAATTGAAATTGAAATATATGCTTAAAGCTTAGTAAAGTGTAGGAAGATAATTAAATTCAATTAGATTCAACAACTGTTTACCATTGTCAATATCCCTACTTGTTTGAAGCGTGAAAAACTTAAAAAATGCATTTCTCTCTAGCTAGGTTCATCTACAATATTGTGTCCGTAGACGAATGGAATCACAAATTCGAAAACAATCAAAACAACATTCACATTTGAATCATCCAAAGATCACTAAAGACAAAATTGGGGTGCCTCAGGGTTCCACCTTGTCCCATACACTTTTTCTCTGGTATTCAAATCGTGTTCTGTAAATAACTTTCTTTATATTGAATAGTTTTACATTTTTCCCCTTACTGATTATTATTTTCGATTTTCGAACTTGTAATTGAAATTGAAATATTTGCTTAAAGCTTAGTAAAGTGTAGGAAGATAATTAAATTCAATTAGATTCAACAATTGTTTACTATTGTCAATATCCCTCCTTGTTGGAAGCGTGAAAAACTGGAATTACTGATTTGAAATTTAACTAAAAATACTGCCAAGTACCTCTTCATTATATTCCAATGAACAATCTCCTTTTGTATCTTATTTAATTTTAAAATCTAATCAAATTCATTTAATTTCAACAAAAGAACTCATTTAATACAAAATTTAATTTCAGATTATTCGAAACGAATATTCACATCGATTTGAGATTCAAAATAGGCTCCGGGCAAAGTCACAGTCTTTGTTATGGCGGTGGCACAATGGTTAATGGATATTCTCGTTCATCTCAAACCCGAAAGGATAAACGGTAAGTCAATATTGAAATAAATATACATTTTATTTTTTTCGTTTTTCAAAAACACTTATCTAAAGAAAAATCAATGAAGTATGCGACTCCATTGAAATTGAAAATATCATAAGCTGTAATTAATGGAAATTATCCTGGTAATTTATTTAACGAAAACAGATTGATTATTGTTCATGAAAGCATAAGTCAAGTTAATGTAATTACAGGGTGTATCAAAAATATGTATAAATTCAAAGAAATAAAAACACTAATTGAATTAAATTATATAAAAACAAAATATATAAATCAAACAATTATACAGTTAGTGTTTAAACTAATGCAACAATTGCAAAAACATTGTCTTCGCACGCCATCATCACCACCATCTTTCTAGTTAAATCTTTTTTAAATCAATTTAAAGTAAAAAGTTTTTATCTTAATTAAAAGGTAAAAAGGCGCTATACGTTCGTCCGAATTATGAGAAAATAACACGCGATAAAAAGGAGAAATTTTATAGGTTTTTTTTTTTTTTTTTAATTGCACGCAGAGTCGAATAAGCAATAAAATTACATTATTTTTTAGTTATATTTTATATGAAGTGAACATAGTTTTCGAGCAACAGTTGTTGTTCGTTTCGCTGACTGTCACGCACCATTCTGAGCTAAGAAACTGAATACTATTCGTTTTTGAATTCAAGGACTATGAACGTGTCGTACGTAGGCACAGAAAATGGCATGTTGAATGCAACTCGGGTTATAGTACTTTAATTAAGATAAGAAATATAATAATAGGCATATAATTATGTTTATTATATATAAGAACAAATTATAGGCAGGAAGGCATAACATAAAATTACATATTATTTCAAAGTGCTTAATGCTTGCTTGTATTAGGTTTTCAAAAAATGGGAAAACATGTTTTTCATTTAAATTAGGAGAAAAATGGTAACATCCGGTTTTATTTCAGAGGAAGTCATGTAAACATACTAGCTGAACCGATAGACGTTGTTCTGTTTTTTCATTTTAATGGGAATGCCAAGCAAAAAAAATGAGAAACGACAGCAAACATTTTTGAAGGATATTCACAGGAGAAGAGAACAAATTCAAGATAATTCAAAAATGGGACTAAAATGAATATTTTTATTTAGACAATAAGGAAAGTTTTTTTATTTCTGAAGCTGAACCCACAAACAAAACACTAGATTTCTAAAATAATAAGTTGCCCTAAGTTCGAAATTTTCAAAGCATGCCTTGTCTCTTCAAAAATTTTAAGAATTATCAAAAACTTTTTTTTAAGGCTAAGGTAAACTTACTTACTTACTTAACTTGTTTTTGACAGTAACTTGTTTTTAAGTGTGTTAATTAAATTAAAGCAAAGCTTAGCAAGTTTTAACAAAATTTGTTTACTATTAAACTACGATAATTAAGAGAGTCTTTTAAAAATTGTAGAGTTTTGGGTAGCAAGATCCATTTAATATGTTAAGGAATGTTGGCCGATCTAAAGTTACATTTCCAAGATATTTTTGTCGGTATCCTCTAAATATGGGGCACACACCAATGAAGTGGTAAGTATTTTCTGTCGCATCCTGATTACATACTAGTAGAGTGCATAGGCCAACAAAGTCGTTGCGAAAAGCTTTAGCATTTAAGTTCAAAAGACCGCACCTTGCTTTGAAGATTAAGCTGATGATGTCACGGACATTATTATCTTCAAAGTAATTCGGGACTTCCGCATACAAAAGATTGCAATAATCGTCGTGAAACTGTGACTTCATTGCATTGCTTGTAAAATCGCCTCAATGCTTTTCTACTAGCTTTGTCAGCAGCAATTTGTGCATTTGATTCCATTCTGAAATTGGAATTGAAATCAATCTCCATCTCTTGGAAAAGGCCTGACCATTCCTGGGCCCACTAAATATTTTTCTCGATGATTGCTTCAGAGAGGATACGCGGTAAACGGTTACGTGGCATTAACATCACTTTACGTATGTTTCGATGTGTATTGCATAGTTAGGCATATTATCAGGCAGACTAAAGCATCTTTTGACGAAGAAACGTTGTAGTTTTTCAGTTTGAATGTATTCCTTGTATCCCCACACTTGCATTATTGACTTTGTTGCTGCATCGTGCACTTTATATTTAGCAGAGTGAGTAACAAACTTGTTCTTTACAAATTTCGACCATTTCGAGTTGATTGAGTTTTTCGATGATGTAAGTCTTTTTGTTAAGTGATATGACCAGGACATTTTTCAGCTGCTGCACTTCTACCTCCATTCCTAAAAATTACTATTTCAGACTTTTCTAAGTTGACAGTTGGGTTCCAAATCTTGCAATATCTGCCGAAGCTATCGATGATCGATTGTCAGGGTACTAGGTCTGTCAGAAAGAAGAACTATTTCGTCCGCGTATAACAAAACATTTATTTGCATAACACTTACAGTGAGACCAGTTGGAAGTTCTAAGTGTAGATCGTTTAGGAATAGAACAAATAGAAGGGCACTCAGTACGCATCCTTGTTTGACTCCTTTGGATGTCTGGAAGAAGCTAGACGTACTAGTTCCATTCCAGACTGTAGCAGTCGTATCTTTGTACAATTCACCTATCTTTGATAATTTGTAAAACAAAGCTTCTCTGTTAATGTTTGTCGAACGCTGCTGACAAATTTACAAAGAAAGCTTAAAGCTTTTTCATCTGGCTCAGCTGAAGTTGGACGATACAAGAAAGGTTGTAGACTTTGTCAACTGTACTATATTGTTTTCTGTATGCAGCCTTCTATTTGTCGAGTATGTTGTTCTCTTCAATCCAGAGAGTGAGCCTCCTGAGCAGAATTGTTGTAAATATATTGTAAGGCGTGTCCAGAAAGGAGAGCTCATGATATTTGGAAGCGATACTGGCATCACCCTTTTTGTATAGAGGGAAAATTATTGCCTTTCTGAAGGAAGAAGGTATATTTCCTGTTTCAAAGATATCTCTTAGTAGAGTGTGTATCTTTTCAACAAATGAAATGCTTGCGTTTTTGTAGAACTCATTTGGAATACCATCTAAGCCGGGTGCTTTGTTTTCTTTTGTTGTTTTTATTGCTGAGGACACTTCAGATAGTTCTATTTGACTATCAAGCATGAATGGTTTCGAAAACTGTTATAGGTAACGTAATACTCGACGAAAATGAATTCAGTGTGCCTTTGAAATGTTCTAGAACTCGTTAGCCGTGATTTGTATTCCAATGTTCGTTGAATTTCCACGTATTTATTTTGAACTCTGCATGTATGGTGTTTTTGAGACTTTTCGTTTTCAAGAAAAAATCAATCGTATATAATTTAATTTTATGATCAAAGATTAAACTTTATTATAAATATAATGGTTTGTTATTATGATTTAAAACAAATTTTGGGCAAGTAGCCGACGCTTTTGGCTCGAATAAATTCCAGCAAAGAGGACCAATTTTTGACTACTTTTTGAAGCAATTGAGGCTGAATGTAAGCAATAACGTGCCAAATACTCTCTTCCAATGCTTCTCATAACTCTACAAAAAACAGTCCATCGGTGTTAAATCACACTATTTTAGAAGCCATGCCACGTTGGCTGTATGGCATGTAGAATCGTCTTGTTGGAATTAAAGGTCGTTCACATCAACGTTTTCTAATTCAGGTACGAAAAAGTAATTAATAGTGGCTTCTTTTTTGAAGATATATGGACGAATGATTGAATCTGTCTTGTTGATTATACCAAATGTCACAATTTTCTACTTAAAATTGTAATCAGTGGCCGTCTTGTTTTGGACTTTCCCAACTGGACAGCACAACTCGAACTGAAGAGAGCGTGAACTAACTCTTTTTGTAATAAAGTTGCATGATTTGGAAACGTTATTTAAGAGAAAGAGTATTACAAGATTGAAAACCACAGGTTTAAAAAAAGCATCCGTTGGCTCTTAACATAAAATTGTATGATTATTTCACAAACTACAAACCCTTAGGTACCTGATAAGTTTCGGGAAATTCTTATTTATTATGAATCTTCATATGACTCTAAGGTTTTGAGAAACTTTGATTTTAATGCTTTATTGTTTTGGAAAAAAGTGTTGGAAATAATTTTTAGTTCTGATTTCGAATTTCAACTTTGATTATAATTATCTTCTCAATTTTTATAAATACCAATTTAAAGCATTTTTTTCGATACATTTTATAGCATCTTTAAGATGAAGATGGCTCCAAAAAAAATTAGTTTCTAAACTATTATTTCTATTTTTGTTAATCTTTTACTTCGTTTTTTTTTTTTTGTGTAAAAAAGTGAAATTTTACATCTTATGGAGATTTTTCAAACATTTCATTGAAATTTTAAAATATTAAAACTTAAATACTGAAAAATATGTCAATTGCACATTTGACATATTTGACAATTCATTGTCATGAAAATTTCTTTATAAAACGAAAATTTGACAAATGTAGGATATTTTCCTATAATTCTACAAAACTGTCGAATTGTTTATGAAACGGATTTTGACAATTGTCAAGTTGTAAATTAACAAATTTTTGCCTGTCGCAATTGTCAATGTTAATGAAATAGGTCCCAAAACATGCTTTTGGAAAATATCAAATCTCCACCGATATTAATTCACTGTATTTGGTCATCTTCGTAGTGATTGTGGCATGATGGTTAGTGCGTTGGACTGTCATGGTAGAGGTCTTGGGTTCGATCGATCCCTGCCTGTGCCACCTAACTTTTTTCACGGGTACTACCTCTTGCGACGAATTCACAAATTCTCCAAGAGTTATTCTTGTTATGAAAAGTGCTTTCTCAAATTAGCCGTTTGGATTCGGCTTCAAACAAGAGATCCCCTCCATTCCTGGCAACATGAATCGCACATAGGAATGGTTGAGACTTGTAAGTCACTAGGCCCGGACTGTTGAGCCACTTAGTTTATTTCATTTGTATTTATTTGGTCTTCTTCTCTAATGACGAGAAGCTTAATAATGGATTTGATTTATTGTCAAAAAACTCAACCCTGCTGAAATCATCTAAATAACTTGTAAAATTTAGGATATCAGGTTGGGCTAATAAAGAAAGCTCTTCAGATTTCAACAGACTTACGTTGTTAAAAGAAGATAATGTCTTAAACGATTTTACGATCGTAGTCGTAATTTTAATAGCGAAATTTCAAAAATATTTGACTCAAATCTTGTCTGATGTAAAACTGTCAGATAGTGTAAAATAAGTGTCATGAGGATTTCTTTCCAAACCAATGTTTCAGTTTGAAACGATTCAGAATTAGAACGAAAAAAAAAGTTTACTTCGCAGAGGAATTCCGAAGGTTAAGGAAGCTTTCTGCAACCGTTTTAAGGTTGCACTTGCCTTCACAACACAATTTACTTTCCTGGCTGATTAGATTCCCTATAGTTCAGCGATTTTTTCTGAAAGATAATGCCCCAATCTAGGTCAGTCGTAAAAGTTTCGTCCAAAAAAATCAACCTTTTTAAGGTTCCGGATTGTAAACCAATTCAAAACCTTCAAAGAATTCTGGTTCGCATAGTTTAAGTCCATAATAGGAAATTCTTCCATAGTTGCCGTACTCTGAAATACACTTGTTGATTTATGGATCCATTTTTTTGAATAATTTACTTAAGTTTAAAAAATAGTCACCAAAAAAAACCCTTTTTAATTCCTTAGCATCAAAACTTGTCATTTTAAATATGAATAACCTCTTATCTTGCTCCAATTTTTTAAGTGTCATTATGTGACCATCATTTAAACGAGAATTTCAAAACGTTTAACACGATTCATTAATTCTTATAGTATGTGTCATTGAATCCCAAATCCTTAAGTTAATAGACCACGTGATGTTTCCAAAATATACAAACTTCATATGATGGTACGACAGCAGTGTTTTGGTTCGTGTAAGGGAACTTTGCATGCGGCAAAGGTAAAAACAAAACCCATTAACTTAAACTCAAAACTATTCCACTGCGACTGCATATGCCATCAATTCTTATTTTCCCATGACAAAACATCTTAAATGCCATTTTCGAAGGTATCTACTATTGACACATCTAAGCATTTCACAATGTGCAGTGAGCTTAAACATCCTTAAAATTTCCATCTTATAAAGGTATACCTAAAGGTTCACGTTCCTGGCTATGCCTTGCATGAGTGCATTCCTGTCTGCTTTTGCCTTCTATATGTAATGTAGTCAGACTTTTATGAAGAAAGTACACGCTCCATTGACTCCAATTCTATCTTCTACCTTGAAGCCTTAGAGAAATAGAGATTTAGAGACACGAAATGTCTTCATGTCACCTTGTAAAATTCCTTGAAATGCTTGTTTTTTCTTCCTTCAGATGCACAATATGTTAACATAATTTCTCACTCAGCCAACATCCCATATAAGGGAAGAGTATGTAAGCTCCGCCTGAGCGCTTATTGATTGTTCCGGAGTCGAGTGTCTCCTTTCGTCTATATTCATATCCGTCCTCCGTACATTAAATAGTGGCGACGATTGGAGTGGGAGCTAATAACTTCCTTGTGTGATTTTCTTTCCTCTCTCGGTCGCTCATCATCAAAGGCTTAATTTTATCCTGAATGTCCTTGCCAACACAAATTCCGGTAACATAATAAAATAACTGGGTATCTTTTATTGTTTGGAATATAAATACTGTGTCGTCGTCATCCTTCGTCGCAATCATCAAGAGGAAGAGAAGTCTCGAGTAAATCGAGTGAAGTAGTCAAATTCCATTTTGTGAATAAAGGACACGCAGCAGTGTCAATAGCCTATTTAAGGACATCATCCCATCAGACTAAGGCATACAATTTTAGTTAATCGTGACCTTAAAGGATTTTCTCACAGGATTATGTTTGTGTGAAAATCTGTTTGTTGTGTTGTCAGAAAAAAAAAAGAGGCGCACAAGAAAAAAAAAGGTATGTCCTTGCTTTGCTTTGCCTCTAAGAGTAAGACTGTAAATGTAACTGACCTTCTTAGCTCATACCTTTAACCAATTTTTATGGTTTTTACGGTGGAGAAAAGAAGTGATTTTGTTTCTTATTATTTGTTGGTCCTTTCTGATTTGGGGATGAATATGACGGAAAAAGGAAACTGATTTTTACACATTTCTTTCTTTTTTTTGCACCCGAAGAAAACGCAACGTGAGTTGAATACAAAATTCATTGCTGATTTCCGAAAGAGATATTTGTTATTTTTTATTCGGGTAACTACCTACGTTCTACTTAGAACAGAAGACAATACAACCAAAAACGCACAAACATCGCCCATTTTTGTATCCGATAATGGCGCCCAATTAAAGTAAAAATACCTTTTATCTCGTCCGTTTATCGATTGTAATTTTCGATTTTCTTGAGCAGGACGAAAAAAAGTGCAGAGAAAGAGAAAAGTGTCCTGAATGAAGCCGTGAAGAAAATTTAGAATTTTTTGTTATTTTTATTTAAAAGGGTGTGAAAAATAGAAAACGTTATATTTTTATGAGGCTATAAAAAGTTTTCATATATTTTTGTCAATTTCCCAATGAAATCAAAATCGTTGACTTTTTTTTGAAAACTTTTGAGTGGATGGTGGAAGGTGTAACAATGGATTCATTTAAGAAGTTGAATAGAAATCGGAAAGTAAATGTAAGATTTGCATATAAAGCGAAATATTTAAACTGTTTCTCGATTTCAAAAAACAGAATGTGTGAGGTTTGAAGGTTCAAACTTAAAGATTCAGAATTTAAAAACTTTTTTATGTTTTAAGTTTCATTAATAGATCGAATAATGTCGTTAAACTTTGTCTATTAAGACACTTTAATTGGAACATATGGTACTACAAAACTTACAGTTTGGTGATGGGGTTATGTCATTTTGGAGAGCAGCATCAAACCCTCATGTTGTGTTTTATTGAAATGTATAAAAAGGGTGTCCAATTTTATAGGATATAAGAAAATGTGACAGCTGGAAAATTGGGTTATTAATTCGTTTTCGACCAGAATTGATCATGCAGATCTTGCGATTTAACGCCATTGGTATTTTTCGTTGGGTTTTTTAAGGTAAAATGACTAAGCAAACATTTTTATTACTAAATAAGTTTAAATAGAGACCCAGCAATGGCAACAAATTAATGTCCCTTAAAAAAGTACACTGGGCGTATACGTTCTTTTTTTTTATTAAAATTTATATCACTATGCTACAAAAAACAAGATCATGTAACTTTGACCGTAGACAACAAAAATCGTTATTTTCAAAAACCGTTTAAATTTTTAATTTCGCGATAGGACGATTTGATCAGCCAGATCGATTTCAGTGATTGTCTTTTACGAAATTCGTAAAATTACGATGGAATTCGTGATAAAGCTGGATTTAATTTTGATTCACTAAAACAACTTAAAATGTTTACAATTTAATTTAAAATGTTTACAATTTTTAAAATTAAAATAAAACAACGAACAATTTTAATAACAAAAACATTTTAACACCTCCAGATTAACGTAATGTTGTGAAGGAACTGGTTTTTGACATCTATTGGTATTAAAAAAAAAAATTGTAAGTAAAAACTAGTAAACATTTATTTTCGACTCAAATATCTCGAGAACAAATTAAGGCATTGACTTAAAACTTATTTCGTCCCAAACAACATATTGTTTTTAACTTTCGGTAAACTTGAATACAAAAATAGTTAACAGGTTTTGTTTACTAATCAAAAAATGTCACATTATATTGGTAGAGAGTCCCTAAAGGCTCTTCAAAAATGCTTACGCTTCAACAATTAATACATTTCGAGGTTCGTTAAATGACAATTTGCGATATTTCAAAAAAATAAATTCACATGTCACTTCTTTTCTGATGGATTTTGGGGGCCTTAATTTAAATCTGACTCCAAAAACACTCATCACGTAAAGTTTCTGAGACTTTACTTTTTAAAATTGAGGCATTTTTTAATGATATCTAAATTTAAGAAGTATAGTTTTGTTTGCAATAAAATTCTTGATGCTTTTCCAAATTTACATCCCTATCTGCAATATTAATTGACAATTACAAAAGGAAAGCCAGTTACAATCAAGTGTTGACAGCGAAAAAGACCTAAAATGTTAAACAATATTTTGTCAAGTAAAAGTGATGACGATACTCAATCGGGTATCTGTGTAATTTGTCCTCTGTGCCTTTGAAATTTTAAACAAATAATATATATGATTTCGAATTCTTAATTGGCCTAAAATTAAAAAAAAAAATTGTATTACACTGTTTTTGAGAATGTTTTAAACATTTTAAAACTCTCAATTTTTATTTTGTTTTTATTATTTTGTATTGATTTAAATAATAATACACGATTTTGCTAGCTTTAACATTTTAAAATTTAAAAAGTGTCAGCGTTCTGTTACTTGTAGCATCGAAACATTTGGTGAAGAAATGATAAATATTGAAACAAAATGCAAATATTCTGTTCCATATTTCTAATTATACAATGAAATTGTCTTGACACAGTTGTCATCTTATTTTTCTTACACATTTGCCACCTGTCAATTTTTATGAAAGCACGTTACAACTTTGGCTGATTTAGATAAAAATGTTTTGTAAAAGATTGAAGCATCTAGATCTATCACTCTAGATGCTGAAAGAAGGCGTGATGTTAATTCAGAAACTAGTTTGATTAAATTTTTAAAAGTACCTCACATAAAATTCTTTTCTTTTTAGTAAAATTCTAAAATTCACCATTCACCATAGTAGTAAAGGTCAACACACAAAACAGCCAATGCAATGTCACTAAAGCTAAAATCATGAGCTGTACGCAAAACAGGAATTTCAAAATTTAAATAAAAGTACAAAATTTATTGAAGACAAATATACAGATTGAGAAAATATTTAATACTAAATAAAAGTAAAAATATTTCCTGTATTTAAAATTTCAATTTCGTAAACACTATTGAAATGTTTTCGAGATACCGAATTTCGAAAAAAACTATTATATTCAAAAAAACAAAAACAATGACATTTTTCATCATAAAATATTATTAAGATAGAACAAGAGTTTTTGCAGAAAAAAAAAACATTGAAATCGGTTGATTAGTTCTTGAGACAACTTCAAAGCAAAATAAGGCTTATATGGGGAATACCTTTTTGGAGCAATACAAACAATTTTTTTCATTGAAAGAAACCAAGTAAAAACAAATATTTTTAGATACATTTTATATCGGTTTGCTTTAGAGAAAATTTTGGTTTTAGATTTTTAGCCAAAACATTTGTATGAGGACTATTATTTTTAGTCTTACCAACAAATTGAAAAAACACCTAAACCTCAAACCCTTAATTTCCAATTTTGAATTAATTGTCCCGATGGTTTAGGCTGTAGAGGCACGCACAGACAGAAAGGCGGGCGGAATTTTTCGACTTCTCTAACATCGTAATGTACGATACCTAAACAACTTACCATATAATTCCTCTTTATTAATTAAAAACTGATATCGATAGACTCCGGTCACCAAAATAAACCGGTTTGGAAAGACATTTTCTAGCAAATTTAATTGTAGAAGACTTTGTGGAAGACCTTTCCTGCGCTGGAAAGATGGTCTTAAATCTTTAGCTTCGGGTTGCGATACTGAATGACATCAGCGTTCATCGTCTTTCCACTGATATAAGAATGCACGTGGAGAGACTTGCGAAAAATGAACAATGTCTCAGTATTTATAGCTCTTTCGAAAAAAAGTGCGTACGTGCCGAACTCCTCTTCCTCCTTACACGGTTCGACCCATTCTTCAGAACATTTTTGTGCACATTTTGTCTGTCTGAAAATCAGTCGTAAGAAACTTTTAAACAACTCTTGAGTTTTAACAAAGAAAATTAATAGGATGACTTCACTTTGGAAAACAAAGAAAAACACTGTAAATGCTATCTGACGAAATAAATAGATGTTTATATCCATTAATTTAAGGAAATACGTAAATTATCTCAAATTAAATAAGTCTTGTACCAGCTTATTTTTCGATATTGGTAATTGCGGAACACCTGTTGACCAATCAACTTTATACGTTCCTTCATTAACCAAAATGATATTTTGAACTATCCAAAGAAATTCTTAAATACTCTGGAATTGTTCAGACTGAAACCTCATAACCTACAATTAAAAATCGGAGAAGTAATTAATATGTTATTAAATATAAGCAACAATCGGTCTTTATAACGAAATTTGGCTTGAAGTGACAAGAGTTTTAAGAACGTCAGGTTAGGTTAGATTAAAGTGACTGTCCGTGATGGCGTAGGGCACACTTAGGCCACTTTAATGTCCCATTTTGATATCGCATAAATCTTGAGGCTTTCTTTTTAGCTTAATGAAACAAATTTAAGTTCCATACGAAACGTGAAAGTTTGATTATGTTAATATGATTGTTGTCCTTTAGATCATTATAGAAGAATTCTTCTAGGTAATTCGTGCGTTTTTGAGCTGAATCAGGGCATGTGCAGAGAAGGTGAATAACTGTTTCCTCCTCATCCATACAACTTTTGCAAAAGTAATTTAAGAATACGTTTAGCCGCGCGGCGTGCTTTCCTATTAGACAATGCCCGGTTATGACGCCGATAATAGACCTTATATGCGATCTGCTTAGATCTTCATGCAAACACCTTTAGCGCATTAATTAAAAAGTAGGCTAGGTGGTTTTTGTGACCTGACATGCGGTGTGTTATTAAGCCTTCTTGATAGCGTCTTGAATTAGCAATAGTTAGCGAAAAGTGGTAGAATGGGTTGTCCTGTAACATTCCTGGCTACTTCATCTGCCTTACAATTTGCTGCAATGCCTCTATGCTCCGGCGCCCCCCAAAGGTGAATATTAAACGGTTGTGCCATATGCATTAGGGGCGATCGACAGTTATGGACTGTTATTGAGTCTGTAAATTCCAGAGATTTGATATCTTCCTGACTATCCGAGAACATACGGATATCAGATGATGATTTAACATTTTCCTTATGCCACAATTAGACTTCTTTTATCGAAAAAAGTTCCACCTGTTATGGGGAAGGCGGATTTAGAGACTAAGGGTCCCGAAATAACTTCTTTTTTTTTAAATGCTGTAAGAACATCGAGTGTAGCTTCAGCTTTGTGACACGTAACTCCGCCGCCGTACTGTTGAAACCAAATGTTGCCAATCTTCAGTTTTTGTGAAAATTCGTTCAACATGGCCCGATAACGATTGTCATTGACTGTAACGGCCAATCGCTCATTTTCGAGGAAAAATACACCAAACCGTGAATCGTTTTGGGTGTATCCGTTTTTAATGAGGGTTTTCTGTGCCCCAAATGCGATTTTGCTTGTTTACCCGCCAAATGAGCTTTATTCAAAAACACGATTTTTTTTATAGCAAAATCGGCATTTCTCAAGCGATGTTCAAAGCGTATACACAACCATATTCGTTCAGCAGAAGGATAAAACTTATTATCTGTCAAATTAGACATGAGCTAAGTATTACCATTTACGAAATAAGCACTAGTTGAAAAAAAAGTTAGATTGGGGACCCTATATATATTATTATAATTATAAAGAAAAGTTTTAGTGCTTTTTCTTAAACTTAAATCTTTACATCATAGAAAAGTCCTCTAATATTTTAAGTGGCTTTAAAAAATGTGTTTAAAGCTATAATATAATAGCAAAACCTCCTAGTCAGATTTTCAAAACCTTGAAAAATTCATTTAAGATAGAGATAAGGAATCTATATGTTACTTTAAATTCGTCTCAAGGACATCCATTAAAAACTATCAATCTATCTATCTACCAACAATCTTCAAATAGAAAAAGGAAAATCCTTTATGCCACAGGAGAAAGAAAAGAAGATTAAATACTTTTTATTTTATTTTATCGTTACCTTTTCCTCTAGAAAACTACACATACTCATACTAAAAACTATATAAAAGGCTACTTGATTAAAATTCTGACAAAAATTACCCATTCTCTCAACAAATAAGATTTATATCTTTTGGTGAACTCAGAGATATTGCAAGATACTTCATCACTTCCTTTAAGACAGATATATGTATGTCTTTAGTATACGACGAGGGACTTACAAACCTTCATACTCTTGGTGGCAATGGTGACTTGCTTCGGTTCGCACGTATGTTACTGATAATAAAAAAATTATATATTTTCTGGAAAACTATATTAGCCTCAATCTCCATTCCCAACCCCAGTTTTCTCCATTTGTTATAAATATACTTTTCTTTCATTTTGAACTTATTTCTGAAAAAGGAAGTTGACCCTCTTGGATCTTCGAGTATGTTCTTACTTTTTTCTTCTTCCTTAAGCGAGTTTAATATAGTTTAGCCTTTGAGTTGAAGAAAGAGGAAATCATTAATCTTCCCTTCATCATGACAGATTTAACACTCATAAACTTTAAATTGAATTATTTTCTTTCATCTTAAGACAGATTGAGAGCGAGATGAAAAAAGGAGGTCAAAAACCTGAACCCTAACATAAGTTTAAATCAAATTAAACAAAACAAAACCTGATTACCTCAAATGTTTAGTCTAATAAAAAAGTATTTTCGTTCACCTGTAATCACGAGAGTATTTTATTGCCAATCTTAAGTAATTGAAGTGCGGAAATTATGGTCTTTAAAACTTACCACCAACTTTAACTGGCTATTATAAACTTCACGAGCGACGCGACACCGCGCGCACATTAAGAGAATTATCAAACACTGACCTGGAAAAAATAGAAAGAGAAAAAAAAATTATTACAAATTAGAAAAACTCAACAATTAAAACTTCATTTCATTTCATGCAACTACATTTATTAAGTGTGACTAACGGTGACGATATAAACAAACAGTGGACCAAAATTAAGTTTTGCCTGTCGAAGAAATATTTAGTTTTTTAAAGTATGGTAGGGACTTTTATGTTGTGGGAATTAGGACAGTTAAAGTTAAATCTGTGTAACCGGCCAGTTCTTTAATATATGCATAGACCAAAAAGTCTCCGTACAGTGGCTTTATTTTTGTTGATTCAGAGATAAAATATTTATTATAACAATATATTAAAAACAAGTATTTTGAAAATCACAATCACATTTTTTTTAATTTGGTAACCAGGTGAATGTGGAAACTTACTTTTTTTAATGTTACCATTTTGGTTTTTACATTTATTCCTAGCATTTTTTTTTTTTCAAAAAAAACTTAAATAAGGCTGCTGTACGGAGACTAAGTTAAGTCAAGGATTTACATCGAAAATAGTGAAAATAAATTCAAAACTAGGTTATTAATGCTTTACTTGAACATAAGCTTTACAAATGTGTTAAAATTTAAAAATAGACGGTTTTTTTAAGATTTTGTATAGACAAATTTTTTTACTTTTGGGCACATATTGTATCAGTACAAATTTTGGAAATCGAGTTTTTAATCAAAAATGACGTAGTGGAAAGTCCGTCTGTTACTGTCCCCTAAGGTCCAAAGCATTGGAACGATTGGCTTCAAATTCATAAATTTAGGTTTTGAGCCGATTCACGTTCGGCGATTTTTTCATTTGTTAAGTCTAAAAATAATGGTTGTACAAATGTTTAGGTAAAAAAAAACAAAAATATACATTTTCTCAAAAACAAACAGAGAGATTTTTTTATAAATATGATTTAACATTTTTTTTTCTTAATTTGGCTTTTTTAAAGTTTTCTTAAGAACTTATAAACTTATTTTGTTTTCCGCACAAGCTCTTGTCCTATTTCTATAATATTTAATGATAAAAAATGTCATTGGTTTTATTTTTAATTTTCAAACAAATCCAAACTCGATGTTTTCAAAAGTGGTCAAAATTTTTGTTTACAATATTTTGAAATATTAATGTTTTTTTGAGGAATCAAATGGCATTTAAATTTTTGTAAGCAATCTTTTTTGCAGGCACATTTTAAATCTTTAAATTCAGTAAATATTTTTTAACAGAAAGTCGTGAATTTTATTTCTTTAAAATTCGATATCTTAAAAACGGGTCTACATTTTTAAATGAAATGTATTTGTAAAATATATATTTAAAAGGACTAAACAATTTTAACAATTTAACATTTGATTCTAAATAACCATTTTAATTGCTTTTTGAGTGAATTTTGCAAGAATTTATTGGAGTAGTTGAAGCAAGTGAGGATTTGTTAACCTTTCACAACATTCTCTTTCATAATTTCGTTGTTGGTTAAAAAAGTAGTTTTGTTTTTAAATTTAAGTAAACTATTAAGTTTTTACGAAAAAGTAAATTTCTCACCAAAATTAGCTAAACAACAACTAATAGGTTTGGTAAAATTTGATTTTTCCATTGCTGAACCAAATTAAACACTGTTTGTGTAGAAGCTTTTTAAATTCTAAATCACTTTCAGATCAGGTTTTTCAGATACAGCTTTTAAAAATTTGAAGAAAACATATACAATCTTTAACGCTTTTTAAAGCTATCCAAGTTCATGCAATAATAAAAAAAATTTATAATGGTTTTGAAAATTTTGTATCCCTTTCTTGAATAGTTTGCTTAAATATTTTTAAAATTTCTTCAAATTTTCGAAAAATTCTCATAATTAGACCAATTCACCAGTTTAACATAAATCTTCAATAAAAGGTGAACCATTTATGCTAAAACGTTTTTTAACAGAAAAAGGTAATCCAATTTTTTGAAATATAAAAGATATTTGGATTTGGAATCAGCACTAAAAATTAACTCATATGAAGAAATTAATTTCAAGATAAAGCGGTCGAAATATTGTTTTTTCAGAATTTTGAGGGATCAAAATTCTGTATGATACTATTAAGTCATATTTCGGTATGTCCTAAATTTTGTGTTTTAAAACACTTACGGCCAATTTCTTGACGAAGTTCTAGTCTGTAAGACTCGGTTTATTGATAAATTACAACTGGATTAATTCTATGTAACTCATATCTTCTTCGAGTTCTCAAGCGTTAGAAATCTAATTTATTTTTCGAGAAAATACTTAAACATGGACGATTTGCCAAACGACATAAATAGGAGCCGTATTATGTAAAATATTGTGGACACTGACAGTTTCATAGAGTGTAAGATTTACATAACCATTTAAACGCTTAAATCTTTATTCACCTGGACAACATGACCAGCTAAGTAAATAAGTTTATAGAAGACAAAACACCCGTTTTGGCTTTATGTTCATCAGAAAAAACATTTCAAAATACTAAACTTTTATCAATATTGATGGATTTATCATCTTAAAAATAATCTCCTCGGCCGAATCTATTGCACACGATTTTTTGAAATTTTCCAATATTTAAAATGCTTGCATCATATGATATTTAAGAGATTGCAGGACTTGAAACCAATTTTGTTTGATCTTTATTCAAGTAAGATGATTCAGTGCAACACAAATATATGTATGCACATTTGTACATTTTTCAAAAAAGAATAATGTTGAATGACACAAATCTTAAACTAAATTCAATAAAACACGAAAACACAATTTTTATTTCGAAAATGAGAATATCAAAACCAAATCCTAAAATAAATATCCACTCTAACAAAGGCTGACAGATTTTTTAATATTTCGTACGTCAAATGTCAAAATTTATAGTCAGAACTACCTAGGGGTGCTACAAAAACTTAGTTCCATTCCAAAGAACATTCAGCGCCTACAAGAACCTAGAAGGTGCAACATCTAGTGATTAAGAGGAGAACTCGCTTCGAGAACATTTAGCGCCTACAAGAACCTAGCAGTTTCTCGAACCGATTTGAGGTACATAAATAGGCGTTCGGAAGTGAAGCTGTTCATTATTGATTGTGAACTGTGATAAAGTAAAGACTGTGTTTGAAAAGTAATAATTGAAAGTGTTGAATAAATAAGTTTGTGAGTGATTTGAATAAACCAAATTGTGTTTTATTTGCAAAGTGTGAATACGTTTTAATTGTCGGACCAAGCCGAATATTACAATACTGTGAGTTCGAATTTCTTGAAATATAATTGTATCCTTACAAAATGTGTTTCTGATAGTTCAGTGTTTTAACTATTTATAGAAAATGGGGCTAGCACTTGATTTAATGTATTGTTTTTTGTTTTGAAAACAACAACAAATGTTGATTTAGAATTTATTAAAACGACATAATAGAAAATGATTAATGCTTTAAAGCATTAAATGCATGCACTTAATATTATAAAAATTTACAAACACACTATTTATTTAAGAAAGTCAAAATATTGATGTAAAAATAAATATATTAGGTGGCACAACAGTCCATTGAGAACTAGGCTCAAGTGACTTTCAATTCTCAACCATTCCTGTGAAGAATTACTTGGAGATTTGGTCAAATCCTTGCAAGAGGAAATTCTCTTGAAAAAAAAACTTTAGATGGCACACACAGGGATTGACGAAAAAGACTTCAGGAAATTTTTTTTTTTTAAATTTATTTTTATAAATTCAATCTTAAACCTATCTTAGCTTAATTAACCATAACTTACAACTAACTTACTGGTCCCATACGCACACTCTAAGTGAAACAATAATACTTAAGGCTGATGACTTTTGGCCCTAAGATCTATTGAACTTCAATTCCATTTCTTTTATTTTTTTATTCATTAGAAAATTTAGAAAAAAAGTAATATCAATATCCTTTTTTATTTTTACTTAAAATAAGGTCCTTAATATAAAACTCCCTATTCTACCTATAAACTTCTTAAAACTAGAACAACCACAGTAGCAAATCTAACTATGTAAAGTTTTTTGTTTTCATATTTTGTTGTTTTTTTTTAATTTTTTTTTGTATATTCTACTTAAAACTTAACCCTAAAACTATAAAACAAGTATGTAAGCCAGCCAAGGCTTAAAACCCCATCCCCACTACCCACCATAAAGTGCCGATTGAAGCCACCAGAACTTGTTCTCCTGCTTCTATCAGTTCGGACCCGTTCGGACACAGCCTTACTGAACCAAAGGAGCTCTGCTCCGCCTTGTGCCATGACGTCCCGATTGTATGGGAGTCACCTATCCACAATTCTTCGTCTGACGTGGTAGATTAACGGAACTGCCAATCTATCCTGTATTAGACCGCATTTGTCTAAAAAGAGGAATGCCTCTGGTGGAATGAAGCCGCTTAAGCGTGCACTTTCAAAATACTCGTCGTTCAGACAAAACGTCCCGAAAATTAAATAGTTGGTCGAAGACATAGCTCTTGCAATGTGACCTCGAATGAGTAATTTCACGAAATCTTCAATTCTGTTGATTCGAGCCCCGTTGTGTAGAACCTACACGGCTGTTCGATATAAGCCGGTACAGCGTCGTAAACACTGCCGCTCGAACACCCGAAACTTCTCCATCCGGGAAGGGGCAACGTTGAACCACACAGGACAACCATAAACGATCATCGGCCGTATGAGGGCCATGTAGCAAATTACCTCCACTCTGGAGACAAGCCGACTGCTAAGAAACAGCCGTTTTGTCAGAGCGAAGGCTTCGCTAGTCCTGGTCAGAGCAGCATTTATATGTCTGTCGAAATGTAAATATTGATCTAACCAGATACCGAGGTACTTCACAACACTTTTGCCAATTCTTGCCAATTCTCCCTCGTGGCCCTAACCAACGGAGTCCGGAACAGAATTGTCTCCAACTTCTGGACATTTATTTTCAGTTTCAAGTCGTCGCTATATCGCTGAATCTTGTCGAAATCACGCTGCAAGAGAAATCTTATAACCTCAACCCTTTGGGCCGTTCAGTACGCAATAAGATTGTCGGCGTAAGCAATTGCCTTTGTAAGACTACCTATCAGATCGCTTGTGTAAATGCTGAAGAGAATCGGCGAATTCACCGCTCCCTGTTGAAGACCATTTTTAATTGAGAATATTGTGGTAGAACTTACATTGCCACTTTTGACAACAAACTTTCTACCGTTAAGCATATCATAAATTATACACAACAATGGCTTGCTTATGCCAAGCCTGCTCAGTTTTAGGTAGAGACGGTGTCAAAAGCCTTTTCCAAATCAACCAGAACAGCATAGTCCAACGCACTAACCATCACGCTACGGGTACAACAACAAAAATATTGATGTGTTCAAGAAAAAATTAACAACTTTTTCGGAACACAACAAGTTCAAGTTTATTCAAAGATAATTAATACATATTAATGTATTGAAATGTTTTGCAAAGAAATGTTACTGAAAAGTTGTAATGAAATATTATTCTCGAAAATATTTTAATTTAAAAATTCTGTACTTCGAAAAGTTATAAGTGGATTTTAAAGAAAACCGTTTTTATGATTTAAAAAAAAATCGCACTTTTCAGACTATTTACAGCATTTTGAAATACAAAATATTGGTCAACCAGAATTTAGACCATGCAAAATTTTGTAATACAGAATTTTGACATACAGCCTTGAAACGGGTTTGGGTCAAAATACTATAATATCGAAATTCTGTATTTATAATACTGTATTTTAAAATATTGTGTGATCAAAATTCTGTATCCAAAAATTCTGTATATCAAAATTCTGTATTTTGAAATGCTGTAAATAAGACTGAAAAATAAAAGTGAGCACATTTTAATTTTGTTAGTCTATTAAAAGCATTTTAAAATACAGAATTTTGAAAACAGAATATTTTTTTTTTAAAGAAAACATCATTATAATGTTTCTTTCTAACATTTTAAAATGAATGTTTCTTATCATAATAAACTATTGCATTAATAATTGTATCAAACGAATTGATCTGTAAAACCCATCTAGTATTATGAAATACAGTATTTTGAAAATACAGAATTTTAAGATACAGTATATTTAATGTACAGTATGTTGAAATACAGAATATTAACCATATAGTATTATGGCCATACAGTATCATACCGTGTTATACAGAATTTTGACCTTGCAGTGTTTTTATGATTTTTATATCAACCTTTAAGCAAAATATATTTATTTTTAACTTTCAATTTTTTTTAATACAAGATGGCAACCCTGTCTGCTTTTATCTTGCTTTTTATGTGACATAAATTAACAATCGTTTTATAAATCTGTGACTTTAGGCAAAAAAGGGCACCAAGACTTGATTGAAAAAAGAGGCTGGGATGCGACCCACACTGATAACTTCCCATCCCGTCTGCCGATTTGTCTTGCTTCAAAGTTTGTCTATATGTACTCGTACCAATTTTTACCAAATTTGCGTACTATTTTTTGTAGATTTTTTTTTAATGAAAAAACGGACTGTTGGATTTTTATATACAAATTACTGAATATCGAAAACAATATTTTCTGTGAATTAAAATAAGTTTGAAGCCAAAATTTTTAATTTTTGAAAAGCTATTTAAATTGAAAGTAAATTTTTACCAAGTATTAGAATTGTTTTTTTTTTTAGAGTTTTATTTTTTGTAATAAAAACTGTCAATTCGATTTTTTCAAAATTTTATCGAATATTAAAAACAATATTTCTTATAAGATAAAATTAGTTTGAAGAAAATATTTGAAGTTTTTGAAAAGATATTTGAGTCAAAAATCAATTTTCACCAACTTTTGGTAAATTTTTTTTAGCTTTTTAATTTTTTGCACAAAAACTGTCAATTCGATTTTTTTTTTTAATTTTATTGAATGTTGACAAAAATATTTGTTGAAAGATAAAATTTGTTAAAAGCCAATATCTACAATTTTTGGAAAAATATTTGAGTCGAAAATCAATTTTTACCAACTTTTAAACATTTTTTTTTATGTTTTTATTTTTTGTAAAAAAACTGTAAATCCGATATTTCTCAAAATTTGTCCTAATGTTCAAAACAATATTTCTTATAAGTAAAAATTAATTAGAAGCTATTATCTCAAAGTTTTGAAAAGATATTTGAGTCGAAAATCAATTTTTACCAACTTTTATAAATTTTTTTTTAGGTTTTTATTTTTTGTAAGAAAACTGTGAATTCAATTTTTTTCAAACTTTAACTGAATGTTGATAACAATATTTTTTGAAAGATGAAAGTAAATCAAAGCCAATATCTCAAAGTTTTGAAAAGATATTTGAGTCGAAAATGAATTTTTACCAACTTGTATTAATTTTTTTTTAGGTTTTTATTTTTTGTAAAAAAACTGTCAATTCGATTTTTCTCAAAATTTTTCAGAATGTTGAAAACAATATTCCTCATAAGAAAAAATAAGTTTGAATCCTAAATTTTAAGTTTTTGAAAAGATATTTGAATCGATATTCAATTTTTACCAACTTTGAGTAATGTTTTTTTTAGATTTTTATTTTTTATAAAAAAAACTGTCAATTAGATTTTTCTCAAAATTTTATCAGATATCAAAAACATTATTATTCGTTGCACAAAATTGTTTTGGAGATGAAATCATATTTTAGTCGTAAAATTTTGGAGGTGACACATTTTTTTTGTCAGTTTTATTGATTTATAAAAAAAACCGTTATATTGATTTTTTTCAAAAAATAATTCAAGTCTCTAGCGTTTTTGGTTCGTAAGATATTTAGGGTTAACCAAAATTTTCACCTTTTTTTCAAACTGCTATGGTAAAAAAACCACCCACGCAGTTTTCTTGAGAGCCCTTTCTGCATCTTTCTGCCTTATTATCTGTATAACAAAATTTATTTGAAATCGATATCTCTTCTGGTTCTTGAGCTATGGACGACGAAAAAAACGTCGCGAACGTACGTACACACGCACGCACAGGCATCTTTCTAAAAATCTTTTATTTCGACTCTAGGGACCCTGAAACGTCGAGAAATGTCAAAATTTTCAATTTGACAAATCGGAACCATTACAATAACTTCCCATGGGAAGTTAATTAAGACATTAAGTTAAAGCCAAATATGGAACTTTTCTGATGAGACTAGCTTCGCTAGACTTAAGTAGTTAGAAAACAAAATACATTAGAGACGAAAATGTTAAATTTAATACAACTTTAAAATGCAATTTTTGACTTAGGGTCTTTTTACCTAACGCCAAAGAAATTTGATTAAGATTTCCTTATTTTTATTTAAAAAAAATGTATTACTTTGACTTTTAAAAAAAATATATATATATTTTTTATTCAAGAAAATACGTTCTAAATTTCAGTACATATAGTTAAGAATCAAAAGAGTTACAAAGTTTCGGCACATTGAGCCTCGTTTTAAGCCACTGTGTTGCAGTGGTAGAATATGGTAGTTATAGTTAAAACGAATGAAATCGGACACTCTAGTCGTTTCTTACTTTTTTTAATTAATTAATTTATGTAATCCACCAGCTGACTGTGATGGCTTGACAAATCTAAAACACACTCTGTGCTGTTTGCATGGTATAATTTTTTTTATAGCTATGAGCGATATGGCGACCATCATCAGCGTAGCGCAGAACAGTGGCAAAGAAAAAACTTATGGAATTAAATTTTATGCAAGTTTTACCACTTTAGAGGCTTTCTATAGCTGTGGGTATACAGAGGGTTGAAGGGGTACGGTTGTCTACTATACTACATGCGGTGTTTCAGGAATGGAAATTTAGTTTTAGTTTAAGTTTTCATGGAACTTTATATGGTTCCATGATGATAATGATGAAACTTCTTTTTTAAAAGCTATGCACATAGTCGTCTGGTTTTTTTGACAAGCAAAATACCGACAATATTGCATTAGGTTAGTTATAATGGATGGAATATGGCTGTCAATTAAAACCAAAGTTTTTTTTTGTGATGTGTTGTGGTCCGGGTATCTCGAGACCCTCCACTTTATAGACAGAGAATGGAAACGATTAAAAGTTTTGTAAATGTTTAACATTTCCATTTCGATGCAAAGAGAGAGACAGATTTTATTACAACAAGAACGACGACAAAGTAATCTCATTGTTGTTATAAGAAACTTTACAAATTAAGTAATAAATTGAAATATGAGATGCAATTATCGAAGGAATTAATTGAGTTAAGAAAAGCTCTTAATGCAAAGGTTCTTGATTTTATAAATCGATGCACAACTTATTGTGGAATGTAGAGAATTGAACACTTACAACAAACAGTTGTTATCATAAACGTTGAGAAACACATTTTACTCGCTTGGTGCTTTTAAACGATTGTAATTTTTTACGATACAAATTTAAAGACACTAATGAACCGTTTCTAAGTATATTTTGTCATAAATTATTATTTTATTAATAACTTGTTGAATAGTTTGCAACGTTTCTTCATTTGAATTCTCAAAGGAGACTTAAAATTAGAAGACAACTTTGATATAATCTTCTGAATGATGAAGAAAGACTTATATCACACATTTAATGGAGCTTGATTCCAAAATTTAGGCTAACCTACCTCATGGACGTTCAAAATGTCCAAAAGGCAAAAGAAGACATGATAAGCAATTTATTTAAGGTGCGATTAGGTCACAATTGCATCTTAATTCTTCAGAGTTTTTTTACTTTCCCTTAAAATTGGTCACATGTTTTAAAGAAAATTTGATTTTCTATCAACATTGATAGCTCAAATAAATCTTAAAAAATTGCTCTAACACCGACCAAACGAAATCGAAAATTATTAATTTGATTTTTTTTTTAAATTTCTTTTTGAACATTTACACTTTTTATTTTATTGAAATACGTATCTAAAAATTGTATGTTGCAATATATTTTGTCGATGCTTTCTGTTGAATGAAATTAGATATTCCACTCAATTAAATGGTTCGACAAATGGAATAAAAATATACTTTGTTGAAAAATAAAACAAAAACCCAACTACAAAAACTCGTTAATAAATAATTTTTGATTTTTGAATTAATTCATTTCTTTCGAGCAAATATTAAAGCAATCAGTATCAATTATCGAATTGTATGTTCAATTTAATAAAAGACGTGTTGAAACACTTTTTGTTGAACACGTTGAGGATTTGTAAGCTTTCAATTTTTGCATGGAAAACAATTTGTAGATTTTAAGTGAACACTTTTTGAGAAAATGTTAAAAAATAAGTTGAACAATTTTAAAAAATTGACATTGAATTTTGAAATTACTTTTTGGTAAATTATTTTTAGGATTGAGAAATATTCCATTAAAATAGAGGTTAAAATCTTTAACGGAAGTACTTTGATTTGTTTCGTCACGAATTTCGACAGGGGTTTATCTTGTCTCGTAAAATCGTTTTACAATGTTTTTTTGAAAATCGAAAACTAAGCCATCTAAAAAAGAATTAAACTTTCTTTTTAATAGTTTTGAAAAAAAAAAACATAACAAAATTAAGTTTCAAAGTTTAATCAAATTAACCTCAAAGCCTTGAAGATCATAGATTGGCTAGTTAACTTTTTGTTAAGCAAAGATATGACTTCGATTTGTTTATTTAGGAAAAGAAGAATCTTAAACCGCAAATAGATGTATTTAATATTTTTTAGCAGACATACCTGCAGTCTTTGTCAGTTTTTACCATTGGTAAGACCATTTTTAAAATGTTATGTGGCAAGTTTTTAAAGTGTTTAGGAATTACTCAAAAACTAAGCTGAATAAACAAATTTAACTTCAGAAAATTAGATTGTTTTTCAAAATTGATAAATACAAAATGTAAATGCATATTTAATTGAAAGAAAATAATTCCAACTAAATTCTGTAATAAATGCTATGAATATTTTACTTTTAATTAATTTAATTAAAAATTCCTAGTGAAGGAAAATTAGCAATAAAAGGTACTTGGTCGAAATGTTATCATTTTAAGTTTTCAAATTTATGATGATGAAGAGGGGAGTAGTGCAAAAAAAACTAAACTTTTCCATAAAATCAATACATTCGAAAAAAAAATTCCGAAAAGGTTAGTGTACGATGTTTCTGGAAGGGTAATTTTTTTCATTGAAATGGGGGTTAAAAGAATAAGACTCTTCGATGTTTTTTTTAAATATCTTCATTTTTACTTGCGACATATAGGAACTATAAGGTAAGTTTTGCATTCGTATAGAATTTCGAGCTCGAGATTATAATCAAACATGATATGTATTACGATGGTAGAGAAGTCGAAAAAAGTGGATCCCGCGATTCCGCCCGGTCTGTTTCGTCTATCTGTCCACGCTCCTACAGCCTAAACCATTGGGTCGAATGAGTTCAAACTTGGAAGTTAAGGTTTTGAGCAGATTCGGGTTAAGCGTTTTTTCATTTTTTTAAGGATCAAAACTAACAGTACAATTTCTTTGGTCAAAACACGAAAATTCGAATTTTCTCAAAAACAAATCGATAGATTTTTTTTTTAATTTTCTATAAAATTTTATTTTTTAACTCGGTTTCTTTTAATAAGAAAAACATATTTTTGTATTGCTCAGGAAAGTTACCGCTCATAGAACCGTTATTTATGCCAATTTCAATATTTTTTTTTGAGCAAGCTCTTATATTTCCTTAAAAATATTTGATTATCAAAAGTGCAATTTTTCATTGTTTGGATTTTAAAAAATATTGATTTTTTTTTTCAAAATTGTATATCTCAAAAACGGATCAACATTTGTTAACGAAATTCAAATGTAGAGCGTATATTTACAATCACTAAACAACTGCATACCAAAAATATTTTTAGAACAAAATTGAAAAATTTTATTTATACAAAATTAATTTAAAAAAAAACGCTCTAAAGATTTTCGAAAGAAAAAATTAAATCAAAGGTTTTCTTTATTTATAAAATAGCATTTAAATTTTTAAAGACAAACTTATTTTTCAGGTCAAACTTTGAATCTTAAATTGTTTAAAAAAAAGAAACTTGTACAAAAGAAGGAATGTGATAGGATTGTAGTTGGTACCTTTTACATCCCAATAACATTCCTTCATTATAATCTTTAACATGTCTTTATCTATCTACCTGCATAAAGCTGACCACGCTAATGAACTATTCTTTATCCCTTTTAGACATCTACTTAACTAAACGACCAATAGATGATCGCTTTAAAATTTAAACATATTCCTCCTCTTTCTTATCTTTAGATAATTTATTTTCTATCCTGGTTCTTCTAATATAAAATTTAAATAAAGCTATCCAAAAGAAAACGCTTTGAACGAACTAGTTGAATACACAAACAATTGTTTTCGTTAAGTATGCTTACAAGTATTTTTCATTTCAGGGATGAGTTGTCCTAGGATGAGTTGTGTCTTGGGATGAAACTACCTTACCGACAGAAATGGTGTGTATTCGATAAGTTCATTCAAATACACAAACCATTTCCCTTAAGACAATATTTTCCAGTATTTCATATTTTTATTATGATAAAAAGTTAAGTTTTTTAAACAAATTATAAATTAATATTCAATAAAATGCATTTCGCATAGTCTACGGAAAATTCTCTTTGTTTTCACACCTTATTTGTTAAAATTAGTTTCATATAAAAGCCGAAAAAGGGAGGTAGCTAGGTAGAAATGGCGATCTCAAGGCAACCTAGCCTGAGATCCAATTAGAGCTGTAGTGCGCCGTTTTGATATCAAAAACTCGTTTGAACTGTGATTGAAAGGGGCAGATTTATAGAGAAGCTTCATAGCGAATATGTTAGAGCCATTTTGTCGCATTGAGAAAAAAGATTAGGGCCCTTATTATGAGCGTCGTTTGGCTTTCGATAAACGATATTTATCGATAGTCGAACATCAATAGTTGAATTTGGTATTATGTATTACTATTGTGAATGATTTTGTTCGATATTATTCGTTTTCACTTTCGATGGTTATCGTCTGCATTTTTCGGTTCGAAGCGTCCCTCAAAAGCCATCTATTTCTGGCAATCACCAACAGGTCATAACTTCTATTCCTATCCATCCTTTCGCTTGCTATTTCATCGTCGTCTGAATCAAAGAAAAACTCGCTGGAAATCATGCTAACTATCTGAAAAGTAGTCAATTAGTTGCTTGCATTATATTTTTATAAAGTTCAACTACTCACATTAAATTATTAAACAATTTCCCTACATGAATTATCACTAAAATTAACTCAAATGTCAAAATTTAGTCTTTATTCACAATCTCAAAGTTCGCTGTTCACAATAACAAGAAACTCTGTCGATGAAGATACATAATACCAAAAATACTTATTATCGATGCTTTCGACATTTATCGCATCGATCGTTGAACGACACTCGTAATGAAGGCCTAGGTCTCTAATCTTTGTCTCAAATAGCTCATCAAGTTCGTGAAAGAATGCTTTTCCAAAGTATTTCATTCAGGACATTTGCAGAGGAAATGGATTATCGTTTCACTTTCTCTTTGGTCACTTGTAGGAGATACCCAACTTCTCCGCAAAAGGGAGACACGCTAACGAAATAATATATGATGATGATGATTCGTCCAGACTTAATTTCTATTCAATCACTAAACAACCGCAAAACAAATATATTTTTAGGAAAAAAATAAAAATTTGTACACATACATATATATACAAAAATTAATTTAAATAAAACCGGTCTAACGATTATCAAACAAAAAATTGAAAAATTTAATTTTTTTGAAGATAAACTTATTTTACAGGTATATTTACAAATCTTATAAAGGGACTTTTTTTTAAAAATAGACTCTTTGCATGTTCATGCGATCCAGCTTTTATAACCTCTTTTGTAGGCTTAAGAATCTTCTGATAAAAATATATAACGTGGAAAATTTATAAACAAGCACCATATTTTTTTTCTCAAAAGCTTGAAAATTACTTTCGTTAATTATAAAATAATTAAATTCCAATACAACAAAAAGCTTGTGAATTGTTTTTTTGTTTTTAAATTCATAAATCACTAAATATCTTATGAATTAAATTTGTTTAATTCACAAGTCATCTGCAGACTTATTACTTAATGATTTTTTATTGGCAACTCTTCTTGGCTCCGCTAAATTTGTGTCTCCCACTTCAAATTGAGTGTCCTTTTAAGTAGGTGTTAAGAACGGATAAATAAAGCTCAATACTTAACTTAACTTTGTAGCAAAACATGCTAGTTTTTTTTAAATTGTTTTTGATTACCTATCGAGTTTTTATAATGCTTTACCCTGAAGTTTTTTTTTACTCCTGAATGTCAAGAAAATGGAAATCAATAAACTCTGTTTGAATTAGAATCTTTTGAGGCGACTTATTTTGACCTTGCATCATTCTATCCTAAGGCCAATATTTTTTTAACAAATTTATAAAAGTCTAAACAAGTCAAAAATCATCTAAATATTCGATCTTAAATTGGATTTAGATCGATAGATACAATTTGTTTATTTTCAACTTCGAAATCACAAAAAACACATATCCAATTTGGTCGTATGACAGTCTAACAATTAATGCACAATCTCAAAAATGCCATTCAGTTATAAATAATAAAAATTACTCCCTAAATATGAGCTGTCTTTGTTCAATCTAAAATAAAACAAGGGGTTCACTTAGGCGTATACGTACTATTTTTTTTTTTTTTAAATTGAAATCCATTTATTTTGATAGTTGGTATTCAACGAAACGAACATGAAGCAACATCTTCCAGGTCAGCTAGTTGCAATTTATATTTCCAATCGTCTATTGAAACACTCATGCTTCTTCACTTTCTAAATTCCAAGACCAAGAGTTTTGGATTGGATCTTCGACGTCTAAGGATTATTTTGTTTATACTTTTTAACATGACTTTTTTTCGAGAATCTAAAACTCAATACGTTTGACCTACAAAGAAAGTTTTCTCATATCCTGTATAATTTAAAGGTAAGTTACATATGTACATATATATGTATATAGTTCAGAAACAACTTGGCAAAGAAAAAACTTTACAATCAGCTTTTCGAAAAAAAAGTTAAATATTTGTTTTATTTTAAGGTATCTTTCTTCTCTTCGAATTTAAGAAGGATTCAAATTTTTCTTTAGTCTTCTCCAATAAAAAAAAGCACGTGTGTGAACTTACTGATTTTGAAATACAATGTTTATGAATATAACTAATTAGAATCGAATCCAAATTAAGATTGTAATAAGAATGTAATGATTACATAAACATCAATACACAATTAATTGCGATATCTACAATAATTTGCATGTTAATTTTTCGTATAAGTATGTATATACAATTTATTGCACAAAACATGAACACATGTTTCCAAGAATAACAAAGAACGATAATGAGAAAGATAATGATACAAAAGTTGATAATAATTGAGTTCTATATTGATTTATGAAGTTGCCGATACTTGCTTGCTACGTAACTTGAAACTTTTTCTTGTGGATATCAATAAAGTCTGTGCTTAGGCATGTTTTATTAGAAACATGTAAATGGAAAGAATACACAAATATACCGAATCGATAATAAGAAAAGAAAACAACTTTAGTTTTTCTTTTCCCACCCCTTCCAAACACATTCCTAAGGGTTCTTGTTATGTGAAGAACATCCTGCTGGAAATACTTATCAATACTTGCCACCTTTTTAGCCCTCATCATTTTCATAAGCTTCTATCTATTCAATTAGTCAATTAATTTCATATTTCATAGTTCACTGCAATGCATAACTCATTCCAATATTTACCCTACATCATAATCCATACACAAAGCACCTCCTCCTTTATAAAACCCCATCATACAATCTTTGCTATGAGGTTAAAAACCACCCTTGAAAAAGTATCAATTAATTCAAAATGTCGCTCTCAAACATAACAAAATTGTCAAAACACCGACAGTGAGAACGAAAACAAACAAAAACAAGGACTAGACGACGAGTACGACGCTCGACGAGGACGACAACGATGAAGCATAAAGATGAAGATAATGCTACAAAGTAGGTAAAGCATCATAGCTCATAACTCATAAATATATATGTAAAAGAGCTTCAAGATGTGTCATAAAATTTATAATGAATGAAACTCATTCAAAAGTGTCAATCACACTTCATCTACCTATGCGGCATATTCAAAAACTTCTCCCATAACCGCACAAACTTGTATACCTAACCTATCTATAGGGTCTATAGCGTATAAAGGTTAGATACTATCTGCAATGACGTCAGATTCATAAATGAAAAGATGCTTATGCGGTTATTAAGCGGAACTTCAAAAATAAAAAAAGCACCCGCCATTATGACAAATAAAGAAGAAGGTGAATTAACCCATTTTACATATATACAGATATGGCCGAAATAATGGGACCACGTTAAATTTTTGAAGGGATTTTTAATCTGAAATTGATTTTGAAATTATGTCTTATTTTTTCAAAAACATTTAACAGAGGGAACTTAAGATTTAAGAACTGCTTAACAAGGATATGTCCAAGAGTAAGATCGCAGAAATAAGGCGGAGTAATATAAATTCAAAGAAACCATTAGATATCCGTTTTTGTTACTTTGATTACAGAACAACTAAAAACTCTAAAACGCTTTCTTTTTTTGTTGTTGAGGCAAAGAATTTAACTTGACAGCACTATTAAAATTGGGGGTCATTTTGATAGGTGTTAAGATCTTTCGATTGATCGTTTTTTTAGGGATATTCGAGGCCTCTAGACTACGTCGATAAGCCCGTTTATGCCGATTTACGGTCACAAAAATAATTGAAAATTGGACCTAAAGACTGGACTACGTTCGAGTTAGTTGAAACGGTCGTTCGTCAAAAAATATGTTAAAATTATAAGATTTACTTTCGAAATTTCTTTCAATCCGAAACCATTTTTAAGTACTATGCCTCTAAATAAAATGTCTTGATTATAGTTTTTAGGTTTAATCCTAATTTTAAATCTTGAAAGGGTTATTTTGTTCAATACAACTCGTGGTGGTTTTTCAAATTTTGAATCCCAAACTGTAATATTCAGTTTAAATATAAATTTGTGAAAAAATTTCATAAGTTGTAGAATTTCACTTGTCTGACATAAAGCTTTAAGGAATTTTAAACAAGTTATGCCTTACCGGTTTTTTTTAAAGAAAAATGTAAAATGGTTTGAAATTTAAAGAAGTTTTTGTAACGAATTTGTTGTCGAAAAAAGGCTATCGCATCAATGTCTTTAAAGTATTATTGAAAAATATAAACATTTTGTTGAAAAATGAGATTTTATAAACAGAAAGTTAAAATCGAGGATCTTATTTGAAAGCACTCAATATTAACTCTAAACGTATTTTTTGAAATCAAGAAAGTAATACATTTTCTAAACTTCATACAGAGTCAAATGAAAACTCTTTACCAGGGATAGGATTTTACAAACTTTGACTTTTTTGTTTAACCGGAAGATGAAATCGGCTTGCGGCAAAAATATGTATTTTATTTAGCCTTTTTCTGCCTTATTTGCTTTTTTATTAAATTTGTGTGAGAAATATCTGATAATTGGTTAAGCATTAAAAGAAATGCGAACATTTTCGCATACCGTTGAAATCCTTTAGTTAAAAACCCAGCTTTTGAAGATTGTTGTTGGCCTATGAGCTTAAGAGAGAAAAGGTTTAGTTGTTCATAACAGGCGCTGCACCGTATATAAAGAATAGTGGCAAAACTTTGCAAGAGTTGTACTCGAAAATGGTTTACGTAACTTACGTCGCTCCCCGTGTAAACAAAGTTTGTGAAAGCATACGCAGTCACTACTCAAAAGTTGGGGCCTTCGTGTCGAACTTGAAAAAATTATTTCTTAATAGTCCATCTCGGATTGCTGTTTTTAAGGAATTGGTAGGTTTTAACTCGCTGGGGTACTTGGTTAAAAGAAGCAGCATTTTATGCGGACTATTTTGCTCGGATCAAAAAAGTCGTCAACGCGCTAGAAAATGATGCAAGCTGTGTTGCATTGGCAAAAAAAATGATCGAGATGAAGAACTGCAAGCGCAGCTGGCGTGCATTTCAATTTTGGGTTTTTAGTCGATCCGAAAAAACATATTCTCAAAGGCCTTGAAAAAACAGATATATTTGAGAGTCTGTACCTACTTATAATTTAAGCTAACAATATTCTCATCAAGGAACATCAATTGGCAAAATGCTGCCTGTTTTGAAATACATCTAAGAAAATTTGAAAAAAAAGCAAAAGAGCCCACTGAAGAGGAAGCTTTGAAGAAGTTTACTGACGTTTTCGTTGGAAAAACAGGTAATAAACGGCGACGTTGATTCCAAATTTCCAGGGCAATTCCTTCTAAGGGACAACCAAAGAAGATTGCTACCTTAGAAGGAAGATTGCATAATGTTCTTGATTGTCTTGGGAATCGTTACGTAAGGAGTCATCAGCCAAATAGGAGGAATAATATGTACTATGCGAAAATATGCAAGTTGTCGTAACTATATTTGAGGCTGGTGGAAGTATGACCATAGCCTTTTTGTGACGGCGTCTAGAAACAAACTCCAAACGGTTTGGCTAAAATGGTCAGGCTATTTTCTCAAGTTGACGACAGATTGGCCCTGATTTCACGACGACAATAACGGCAACGAAAAGGGAACAACGAGTTGCGAATTTTCCCATTGAACGTAAGATCCCTGCATCATTGGATTAGTAATTACTAATTACCTTTCGGATAGTTCAATACAAATAGTATTGGATAGATTCAAGTCTAAAAACCATAAAATATTATGGAATTTAATGCTTCGAAAACCCAATGCTGTCTTGTATCATTAAAGCGAGATATACCCCCTTTGCCATTATCAGTGGATGACATTCGCATAAAGGACACTGAACATCTTGATATTTTCGGTATCTGTGTCACCAACCAATTTTCCTCTTGTAGAATGATCATATACGAGATTTCGCCAAAAATACAGCAAGGTGTTTGGTTTTCTTAGGTGATTCAAGAAATATTTCACACCTTCTGATCTGGCTGTTATCTACCAGACTTATATACGTCCAAAAATTGAGTATAACTCCCATCACTGGGTTGGTGCTCCTGCAATTTAAGTAAGCCTCTTTGATAGTATTTAGATCATTTAAATTAATAGGTGATAATATCATCATAAGATCGTTTACTTCGCTTGAACATCTAAGTAAGGTATCTTGTCGGACCCTTTTTTAATGATCTTTTAACAGTGTATGCTCTAGTCAAATAGCCAGCTACATTCCTGCCCTTAGTTCAACCGTAATACTTGCGCTTCTAGGAATGCTCATCAGTATACTCTCGAGTCTAACTTCGGCCGCACTTCGAATACAGAGATTCGTTCTTTAGCCGTACTAAGCGAATTTGGAATGCCTTAATACACTCCGCACTTCTAGTCATTGCAATATTCAGGAATTCAAAACCAATGAGCACCGAAATCTCCTTTCAAACCCTCCCTCCTTTTCCTAGTTCTCACTCTGTGTCTGCATAATAAGGGTGCTTATTATAATAAAAAAAAGAACGCTCTTTAGAGCTCGAACGGCAGAGCACCAATAATAACCTTTTGAAAAATCATCATACAATTTTTTGTTTTACCTTAGCATCAAAACATCCTTTATAGCTGACTATATACAGCCATATTTTTAAAACCTGATGTGATAGAAAAATAATAAGGCAAGATACAGATTCAGGATAACTTTATTTAAAAAAAGCATTATATTGTTTGTGTGGTAGACGAAAAAGTCTGCCTCAGTCTCAAGTCTGCTGTAGGACTACGTAGAAGTTTAATTTGCAAAGAAAAAAAAAACAGACTGGGGATTTATTTCTCAAAAATATGTCACAAAAATAGTATTTAAAGTGTTGAAACAAAAACTTGTTACTTTGGAATGTGACTTTTGGATGTTCGTGTATCAAGTTCTTGTTATGGAAGGTATATTTTGGAAATAGTCGTATTTATTGACCTACTGTAGAATGTTGCATATAAAAATATGCCCCCAAATGGTGTCTTCAGCAGCATAACGACTAAAATGTTAACGAAGCTATGATTTTGTTTTAAGACGATTATCCCTCAATAACTCGAAAGGTTCTATATTAACAGTCTTACTTGGTTTTAATAACCGAGACTTGGTTAGTCTGAAACCTGCAATTTTATGCTTTTAGTGTTCTTAATAATTGAATTTAAATCCAATTAATAACCATTCCATTGAGCGTAAGACTGTAAAGCGTATTCTTAAAAAACGATTGTTTTGGAAATTGTCCTTGAACTCTTCAAAAAAGTTGTCAGTAATTAGTTGGCTTTTTAAAAAATAGAAATAATTAAATTAAATTAAAAAAAAAGGATTTTCAGCTAAAAATATAAAAAAATTCTATCAAAATGTCCTAAATTTTTGGCTTGCAGCAAATGAACTCCAAAATCTTGACAGCCAATATAACTGCCATAAAAGTCACAAATTAAGAAAAATTAACATAATATTTAACCTCAAAATTGAAGGCTACTTTTTAGATTTCTTGCTTCAAAAACAAACATCTCCAAAAATTATGTTTTGTTCCTATTATTTTGTCCGTCACTGTATATAAAAATAAACATGTGTATGAGTGGGAGGTATGAATATTGTTGACGATTTATGTATTTCTATGACAAATTCAAAATATACACGAGCGTGTACTGTGTAGGTGGCAAAGGTACTTATGTTCCTCACATATAGCATAATCGTATACAAGGAGTACTCACACATACAACACTTGACAGGATACAAGATAAGCTTTATGGACTTTTATATTATTTTAATGAAATACGTTTTAAGGAAATAAAAATAACAATAAATCTCTCGATATTAATATGACTTTTGTTCTGTGGGTTGTATTGTATTTTGTGAGAAAGGAAAAAGGTGATGTGATTTGACTTTTGAAAATGATTTGTTTTTTTTTCTCCTTCTTTGTCCTTCCGTTTTTCAGTTTTTATTTGGTGTTCAAATTAACCTTAATTTTATTGTTAAGGATTATTTATGTTTGGAGTTTGAAATATTACCATTTTATTGCTTGGCAGTATAAGTTTTACGAGAGTACGCAGTGATTGAGTTTGCTAAAACTCGCCTTTCTTAAAAAAAAAAAAAAAAACAAAAAACAAAACAAAGCAAAGCAAAATGACAAATTACATAAAAATGTCAACAGAAGTGTAAAGGTTAAGTTTTATTGCAAAACGTGAAAAGTCTTTTTTCAGACCAATAATTATTTTAATTTTATTTATTATACCTTGCTTGACGTTGACGGTAAGAATTATTATTAAGAATTTAGTGAGATGCAAAAACTTGATTACATCTAAAAAATAATTGACTTGACAGGAGAGAAAATAATTGAAAATTTGAAGCTGTTACAAATTAGTCTTTGACTTTGATTTGGTCACTTTCGTGTTCTGTCCATGGGTCTTTTAACGTTTATTTTCAAAGTTGAAACAGGAACGCTAACAAAGCACTGCGTTCTCTTTTTTGTCTAAAAAACTTTCCGGATACCTAGAAAAATTTGAATGATAAAATAAAGACCTAAAGTATCTTTGAAAGCCTCGGAATAGGATAATATGAGACCCTTGAGATTAGACTATATCCCGATAGTTTGTTGACTATGCAAATCAAAAAGTGATACAATTCGGATTCGGATGTTTTTTTGGCTATTCGGATAGTGTCGGATTTTTACGGATAGCCGCAACGTAATTCTTGTACTACGAAATTTTAGACATTTTAATAATGCAGGGTTATCCAATAAGAGGTTAAGTTTTGATATTTAAAAGATAAATATTTTTTTAAAGAGAAATCAATGTGTGTTTATTTCAATGTAAAAAGGAAGGTATGACATTAACAATGGGAAAGTGAAATCAGCCAGTGCTAACATTTTTCAATGACCAATTCAATAAATTCATGAATACCATATTTAAGGTCTCGGCTCCGTCATGGTATAGAACTTAATTATCATGTAGACTTAACGATAAAAGTATGAAGGTGTTAAATCATAACATATCGGTTGATATCACTTTGAAAAATAACAGGTCAGGAAACTTTTGCGGTTTTTCTTGCAAAGCAAAGTTAGGTCCATATAATTGTTTTTAAAATCAAAATATAACAGTCCCGGGAATACAAAATAATTATGTATTCAAATAACAGTTGAACAATCTATAAAAATAACTGTTGAGCGAGCATCGTTTTTGCATAAGCATAAGCCCGCCAGCCCAAAAACCCCATCATAAAGTGGAACGTTGGGGTTTTGAGGGCTTTTCAACTTATCAATCTTGGATTTTCCGGACCCCAAATACGAAAATTCTTCTTATTAACACAGTTTCTGAAATGAAAATAGTCCTTATAACTGAAGAAAGATAGTTTTTCAATACAAATCCTGATTTCATGCATTTCAAAAACTAAGTTCCTTTTAAAAGTCTTTAGCCCTAAGTTTTGTATGCAAATTACGGTGTAATGTCTTTGGTGCAGTAGTTTATTCATAAGATCGAGAACGAATCGATAAACATTTGTTTTTCTCAACATTATGGGTTAGAAGATCAATATTTCATGATTAAGTTGTTCTTGAGCAACGCATATGGTTTTGATTCTTCACATCACTTTATTGCCCCAACAATTAAAGTTTGTCTAACAGCTTCACAGTAATCGAGAACGTGTTTAAAGGTATTTAAAAACAACTGCACAAAAGTGCTTTAGTTTTGCTAACTATGACTTCAAAAATGTCATATCAAATCATTCAATTTTCAGTAATGGCATAATTTTTATTTGTCAACTGTTAAAAAAAGACATTTTCAAAAGTGACAGCTGCGCAAATAGCTATTGCGAACCTTTCTCTTTCAGAAACAATGACATACAATTTTTGTTAAGAACTTCGATAGTAGTTCTTAACAATAATTTAATCATTTTGCATTTAATGTCTAGAGAAGAAACCTTAGCTGGAATAGATCCACGTCAAAAAAGTCCCTGTTCATAAAAAAAAGTTTGCTATCGAAGGTGAATACTTGTATTTTTATACAATGGCAGTTCACACTCATAAAGATAGGCATAAGCAACAAACTTGACATTTAAAGACCGGGTTTTAGGTAAAAAGTGACATTGATGGCTGTTTCCAAACGACATTCAATGACTTAAAATATCTTATATTGTAATTAAATGACTTTTACTGCCACAGACTCTGTTACAACAACTGTGACATTTGCTGTCACAGACTCTGCTATGTTAGTTAGAGAGTCATTTAATGACGTCTGTTATGTCAAACCGTCACTATTCAGCTATCTCCCTATATTATTTGATTTCTGTTATTTCGAACTGGAATTATAATAAGTGGCTACTGCTATGCCAGCGTTTGATTAAGCTACTGTCATTTAGTATAATTTGCTATCTTAGATTCTCATTCAGTGGCATATTCTGCCTAAGATTTTAGACTCAAAACATTTACTTTTAAATATTGCGATGAAGTGACAACTGTTTTAAATATCTGTACTTATAATTAATTAAAATTTTCTACATCAAATTGACGTTTACTTATTATTGTTTCTTATTGTTTCTCTAAGATACTTTTCTGTCATTTAGTGACAATCTTTTTCTGACACTGTTGTTACCCATATAGCTTTCATCTCTGTTATTAAGTGAATATTTAGTGACACATGCTAACTTTGACTGTAATCTAATAAAATTAGCTTTCTATTCCATTCAGCTAGGATTCTTTATAAGCTTTGCATTTTCTGTGACATTTGTTGTATGAAGTGTCATTAAGTGACGAGTGCTAGCGGGCTTTTAAAAATGAAAAGGACATGGAGCGTTGTTGTCTATTCGCACTACATCAACCGGTCATATAAGTCGTTTGACTTTTATTCTTTTTACCAAATCAGTGTTTAATAGACGGTTACTTTGTAAGTGCTTGAGAGAGGATTTTACTACTCTATTGCCTTCTAAACCCAAAGAACCAGCAGACAAAGCCCTTAGCAACCTCAAAGTTCTAACTGTCTATGGTGACGATTTGTCCAAAACTTCTTAATGTCCGTTTTTGATTGCAACATATAAAGGGTGATTTTTTAAAAGCTATAAAAAAGTTGTTCAAAAAAAAAAAAACACATACAATTCAGAATAATGCATGAAATTTTTATTTGAATCGATATAACGGTCTTGATCTTGACTCCGCCTGAAATGGTCCATCCGCTTAGTCCAATTTTGGTATACTCTTGCCAACTTTCTTCCGGTATCTCACGAATAAATGCTTCAATGTTGTTTTTCAATGCGTCAATTGAAGCGGGCTTGTCTGTATAGACATGAGCTATAATATAGCCCCACAAATGGTCTAAGGGCGTTAAATCGCACGATCTAGGCGGCCAATTGACCGGCACCGAACTCTTAATAAGTCCATTGTTGCGCGTGCTGTGTGCATGCGGTACCGTTTTGCTGAGACCACATGTCAAACTCTTCCATTTTGGGCAAAACAAAGTTGGATATCATCTCACGGTAGCGCTCACTATTCACTGTTACGTTACGATTCCCATCATATTTGAAGAAGTACGGTCCAATGATGCACTCGCCCATAAACGCCACCTTTGCAATGCTTCTGGCTGATAATCACTCTAAAATCGACGATTCTGCTTATTTACGTTTCCATTGAGCCAAAGATGAGCTTTATTGCTGAAAACAATGGAAACGGAAGAACAGAGCAAGTATTTTGATAATAAAATTCAATAATTTGCAAGCGTTGTTCGTTTGTAAGACGATTCATGGTTAAATTATAGAACAAACTGAACCGATTCCGTCGCAATGCTCAAAAATGCAACACTGATATCACGGATTGATCTTCCAATCATGTCATTACATATCCGAGTAATTTAATGGACCGTTGGAAGTTTATACCTCTAGTGTTGACGGTTGAATTTGCAAACTTCTTTCCAGAACGATGTTGAAGAAGTCACATGACAGTACATCGCCTTGTCTAAAACCTTTTTTGACATCAAATGCATCGGCGAGATCTTATCCGACCTTGATAGAGCAGTGTGCATATTCCATCGTCACTCTACAATAAACGGACAAGTTTGACATTGATGCCAACACTAGAAGTTGTCCTGTAAAGCTCTTCTCTATAGATGCTATCATACATAAGTGGTCTTGAAATCTATAAAGAGATGGTGGGAAATTATTTTAAGTTCATGTTTTTTTTTTCAAGAACTACAAAGATCTAAGAATATATGTTCAATGGTGGACGTTCCTGGTCTGAAGCCACACTGATATAGGCCTATGTTGACGAACGGCTTCAGATGTTCACATAATACGACAGAAAGAATCTTATACACGGTATTCAGGAGACTGATGCCTCTGTAGTTGGCTCAGTTCAGAGGGTCTCCCTTCTTTAGGATTGGGCAAACTATGCTGAGATTCCATTAATCGGACATGTTTTCTTCCGATCATGTTTTGCTGATGAGTTGCATACTTTTTTTTGAATTTGCATTAATTCCATCAGCTCCAGCAGTTCTGTTCGACTTAAAATGAGATATAACTATCTTTACTTTGTCGAAGTCGGGTTGGTTCAATTGTGCTATTTCCCTTAGCGCTGAGTTCGATTCGTCATCGCTGTTATGTAGTTTGAAGAAATGATATTTCCACATTGTTAGCAAAGAGGAACAGACCTATTTGTTTAAAATGTCAGAAATTTCAAATAACATGTGTAGATTTTGCGAGGTACTAGAAGACTACTTTAGAGACCACTTTGTGATTTCAACTTTATCGTTTAAAATTAGTAAACTCAGCTTTTTAGTTTTGTTTGATTTTAAATACAAAATTTTGTTACAAATCTTAAATTGATATGAATGTGTTTTTGTTCGTTTTAATTAAAGACCGGTACCATACAAATCAACAATTCTCACTTTATTATCATATTTTTTTTCAATTTCTCACACTTTCCGTATCATCAATTTTTCGTCGTCTTGAGTAATTAAAAATAAATCTTAATTAACCAAAATTATGTATTTTTAGTACGATGTCAAAGTCAATTGAAAGTGGAAAGTCGTGTTTAAAATTTAATATCCTCACTTCCTCTGAAAAAAAAGAAAATGTCTTCTTTTTATTTCATGACGTTCCCAGAAGAATCTTTTTCTCTCACACATATTGAATCATAATAATTTCGAGCGTTTATTTAGCTTTTATTCAGTCGGTGTCACTGTCACATACAATTCTGTTATCCTTGAGACATAATCTCATATTTTCTAACGATAACCGCTTCACTTACTTTACCCCATCACTTAAATGAAATGTTTAATTAGCAAAAATAAGTAATCATTAGACTGAATCTCTGTGCAAATTTGTATGAACCTATTCTCTTTTTTTTTCTTAATTAAATGAACTTTATCTGATCCTAGGAGCTAAACCAAGTCGAGTCGAGCTGAGTTGAGTTTAATCAGTTCAGCGTTTAATGTAATAATTCCCTTATGACTCAATGAACCATCGAATCATAATAGAATCATGCTCGCTCTATGTTTTATGCTTTATGCGCTTTGTGCATTTTACAAATCGCGTATAATAGATCTTTGCCCTTGCTCTGGCTCAGGCTCTAGCTCCGGTTCTGGTTCCGACATTACCTCTGGTTTTAGCTCTGGCGCTGGAAATTCCTTTAGACTCTCATTCAAATATTTACACACACTCCAGACCATTATAAATTGGTATGTTCACTCCGGAGCTATATGCCACCGGATGTACCCTTGAAGCGATTCAGGGTATAATGTACACACGATAGAATAAGAAGAGGAAGTATGCTCATTCATACGTGCATTTTATCATTTCGGTCTACGGAACAGACGAGGGCTTCGTTTTTTATTTACTTTTTGTTGAAACAACAATGGAATCAAATCTCCTCCTCTCGCCCACATGAGAGTTCTCGAGTTTCTCGTGGAACGATGGTGTAGGAACCAGTGGCAGTACCAAGTTGGTTTGGTTGATCACCATCATCATCCATGCTGATGGCATGCAACAAAATATTGTGGTAGGTATAGTTCACATCAGTTACCGCCACCGCCGCCGCGGTACCACCACCACGATACCGCCCGCCTGATTCGTATACCGAGAATTCTAATGGTGATGGTGATGGCACAGACGACGACGACGAAGAAGAACCTTCTGCAATGGCTTGGTTTCGTTTTGCTGTTTAGTCATCTGTTGTGGGCCCAGTAAATTCAAAACAAAAAAACTCAAAAAACAATTTCGGATATAGTCAAGTAAATAAATTCAACCCTTTTTCACGCGACTCGAGAGTTCAACCGTTAAGGCGGAACCGAATTGTTTGCTATATCGTATCTTTTTTTTTTTTCTTTTGTGTGATTTTTATTTGTTTTCTAGTTAATATTTTTTTGTTGTTGTAGCTTCTTTTTTTCAAAAAAAAAAAACTCTAAAAATGATGTGTTCTTTTAATATCAACGAAACATGAAAATATTGAAAAAGGGATTTGATGTGCATGTTGCTTTGCAATGAATATTTTCGTCGGATTCGTGATGTCAATCAAAATGCATTCAATAAAATAGTAACAAGAAGTATTGTTTATGGTCAATGAAAAAAGGATTATGTTTGCAACTCGTGTCTTTAGTGTCTAGAAGGGTTTTGAACTTTTATGTGGGTATCATAAAAAGAAATTGGTTTTCCGGGATGTTTGCGAATAGCGATAGCGAATTACCGGTTAGAGCTTGAACACCTTCACTTCGTTAACGACTCACGACATTGTATTTGACGTAATCGGTTGATTGACCTTTTTTTTAATGACTTCCTTTCAACTTTCTCTCACATCACAAAACCAAACGTCGATGGAAAACTATTAACTTTAGCTAGTAATTGAATCAAGAGCAATTTGCAGTTACTGGTTTTGGGAAGAGTTCTCTTGAGGAACGGGCATGACGAAGTATCTGAAAAGTGCTCAATACAAGCTAAATATGAGTATTTTTTTTGTTTTGAAATTACAGTTCATATTCACTTAGAAAACTTTATAAAATAGGCTCTAAAATTGACAGTTAAAGTCCAGGTTTAAATTATTTAGTGACAATTTCTACTACTGGATGTCATTAAATGACTTCCTTTTACCAAAATTATGTTTAAATGTCTTTTATTTGCTTTGATTATGCTACAGCTGTGAAATTTGCTATCACAGACTTTGATTTAGTGGCATCTGATAAGTTATAGTGTCATTGAATTTCGTATGCACATTTTTAACCGTCATTTAATGACGTATATGCTATTTCAGTGATTTATTTGATGTCTGCTGTTTCTAACTTTTATCATACTAAGGGACTTTTTATATATTCGACTACAATTAAATTACTTTCACATAGCGCCATTTGTTTTCTTAGATTGTCATTTAGTGAAGTCTTTTGTTTCATATCGTAGTTCTTAGACATTTGCTTTTAAATACTGCCATTTACTGACAAATGCTATACAAATCTGCATTTATAGTTTAAGACAACGTTTATACAAAACTTATGTGTACTGGTTTTTATTTAGTAACGTTTTTGTCATTTATTGACGTCTGTTTTCTAAGACTGTTGATATTGATAATTTCTTTCGCTCATGAAATATAGTGAATTTTCGCTAATTCTTGCTGTCATTTTATGTCGATTTCTATGTTATGATATAAACTTATAACGTCTTATAGTTTAAAATGTCACTAAATGACGACTGTTGTTTCCAATTGTTATCATTGTAAGCTATCTCCGACATTTATTGATTTTAAGTTTATCATATTGACGTTTTGTGACACCTGTTTTCTTAGACACCTATCTAATTCAATATGTCATTTAATTATGTTTGCTATCTCAAAATTTCATTTGATGGAGAATCATTTCTGCGACTGAATTCATTTACAGTTGCATTTTTGATGTTTGGTTTCTTTTCTTCTGCTGTATCAGTAAGGTCTGTTATCTCAGACTTCGACAGAAATCTTTGCACAAATCTTCTATCTCCGATTGTCATTTTAAGGCTTTTTTTATTTTGTTCATTCTCAGACTGTCTCAAATCTTGGAAATATGCTGTCATAGGCGCTGAATTAGTGACAGTCTGTTTTTTCTAAATGTGATTTTGTAATCCATTTATCCAATAGTGTTCTTTGGCTACGTTTGTTGGTCTATTTCTTTTTTTATTTTGTGAGGTCTGTTATATCGGACCGTTAATATATTTAATGACATCTACTCTCTCAAACTGTCATTTGTGGTATTTGCTTTATTAAACTCTCATTAAGTACTAAGTATACTTCTTGAGAATTGAATATTTTCTATCACAGACTCAGATTTAGTGACGACGTAGTAGAATGTTAAAGTGTCAGTGTCATTTAATGACGTCTGCTACTTGAGGCACCTCATTTAGTTAATGAGTTAACTATGCAATGGATTAAGGCATTAGCTATCATATCCTGTCATTGAATGACAACTTTATCTGAGACTGATCAGATTTAGTGAGTGCTGCCATTTCAGACTGTCATTTAGTGACTAATTGTATCTCAGGACGTGATCAAATACCATCTGATTCCTCAAAATGTCACTAAATAGCGACAGTTTTCTCAAACTATTATCATTAACAGCTGCAATCTCTTATGTTCTGAATTAATGATGTATCAAACTGTCAATCTGTTGTTTTAGACTGTAGTTTACTAAAATTTGCTGTCTCAGAGGTTTATTTAGGAACATATGATATTTCTTTAATGACTTTTGTTTTTAGCTCAGAACGTGCTTAATTTTTTTAAATCTGCTTTTACCGATTCTAAATAAGTGACATCTTCTTTATTAGAGAAGCATTCAATAACGTATAGTATCTAAAACTGGATTAAAGGGGCATTTGCTATCTCAAAATGTCATTAAACGATGATTTTATATCCTTATATTAATTAATGACCACTGAATTTCAAAAAGAGTCAGGGACAACTGAATTTCTGTAATCTTAAGAATTTCTTTCAAACAAAACTATCATTTAGAGATATCTGCTTTCTCTGACTTCAACTGTAGGGTAATAATTTCACCAATCTACAACTTCCATTTAGACACTAGACACGTCTATTCTCTTAAATGACTTTTCCCAGGATATTAATAGACCTTTTGTGAGGTCTAATTCTAATTCAAACCATTATAATCAGTGACATCTCCAAAATTAAACTGTGACTAAAAATGTTAAATTTCCCAAACTGTCTTATATTGGCATTTTCTATATAAGATTGTCATTAAATGACATCGTCTATTTTGAACTTCTATCTTTAAAAATTGGCTATTAATTTATAATCGTACAGTAGCTTTGTAATTTCTCTGACATTTGTTGCATAAAATGTCATTTAGTGACGTAAGTTATATTCTAAAATTTGCTATCTTACACATTTATTCAGGACAACGTATGCTATCTTAAACAATAACATTTGCTTTCTCAGAATGCCAATTAATGATGACTGCTATCTCGTAATATCATTGAATAATTACTGATTTTTCAGACTGTTATCATGGACAAATGCAACCCTGTAACTTAAGGAATTTCTATTGAATCACATTTGTATTTAGTGACATCTTCTATTTCAGATTCCGGATTTAATTTACCAAAATCTTTAATCTTCAACTGTCATTAAGTCAAGTGTTTTATCTTTTGAACTGATTTTTCTGTTCTATAAATTGGGTGGCGCGACAGTCCGTTGAGAACCAAGGCATAGTGACTTACAACTCTCAATCATACCTGTGTGCGAGTAATGTTGTCAGGAATGGAGGGGACCTACAGTTTATATGCCGACTCCGAACGGCTAATTTTGAGAAAGCACTTTTTCATGACAATAGTTACTCTTGGAGAATTTGTCAATTCCTCGAAAGAGGCAGTACCCGTGAAAAGACTTTAGATGGCATAGGCAGGGATCGAACCCAAGACCTCTGGCATGACAGTCCAACGCACTAACCATCATGCCACGGGTACCACTGTTCTGCTATTTGTAAAATTGTCTGTTATCTCAGAACGTCATTGAATTCCCTTAATGCTATCTTAAACAATGACATTTGCTATCTCAGAATGTCAATTAATGAAGTTTGCTATCTCATAATGTCATTGAAAAGCAACTGATTTCTCAGAATTTTGACAAATGCAGCTTTGTAACTTAATTTCTAATAATTCAACCTTTTATTTAGTGACATCTTCTGTTCCAGATTCCGAAAGTTATCTTTCGAAATATGCAATCTACAACTGTCATTAAGTCAAGTTTGTTATCAAATAAACTAATTTTTCTTTTCTGCTACTTTCAACATTGTCTGCTATCTGAGATTGTCATTGATTAACCTTAGCTGGATGTTACTATTACCATTTGAATTTCTCGTTTTGCAAGATCTCCTGATTCTGAATGTCATAATCAGTGACAATCTGCTATACTAGACTGTAACTTAAAATGTTTAATTTTTCAAACTATTTCATATTGAAATTTTCTATATAGGACTGGCATTAAGTGACATCGTCTGTTTAAAACTTCTATGTTAAGAAATCGGCTATCTCATCCTGCTATGCTGTGATTAGAACTTAAAAAAACTGTTTTTTCTCAAGCTTATGCTAAGTTATTTCTATCTCAGACTTTTACTAAGCGACGTTTGCCATTTTTGATTGTCATTTAGTGACGACTATTGGTCTTAAATTGTCATTTAATGATAACTTCTTTCAAAGATGGTTGTCATTGCTTGCTGCCTTTTCTCAAATTTAGTAAATTTTTGTTGTATTTAAGTATTCTTTTATTGACATCTTACATAAAAAACTATAAACAATCTGATATTGTTAGTTACTATTTCTATAATTTAGTAACATTTTGCTGTACTAAACTGTCATTAAGTGACATCGACTATTTTAAACCCAAATCTTAAGAAATTAGCTTTCTTATCCTGCTAGATTATGATTGTATAGGGCTTTTCTTGATCAAAATAAGAAACAAAACGTATTAACTTGAACAAAACTTCTTTATTACTAATGAAAAATATTATTTTGATTACATGGAAACAGTGAAAAATAAATAAGCTTTAAATTGATTATTCTGAGCAAAGTAATTATTAAGTACAGTGATATTTCATATCGTCATAGATGAAGCCTCTTACAGTTCGGCCATCCTGACTATAAATCGTCCTCGATTTACTATTAAATGCAACAATATTTACATCAACATAACATTTGCCTTTTAAATTAACAATTTTTTTTTTAATTATCTTACATCTAAAGACTTAAACAAAATTGAGTACATCATACATAAATACAATTAAAGTTATGAAATATCAGTTTTGTTTTTACTGTTCAATTTGACAAAGTTTTAACATTAAAAAAAAACTTTTACATAAAATTGATGAAATAAAAAAAAAAATCCGATTAAATTGATTGATGCAAAATTAGAGATTATGTTTGAGCATAAGGCTTCATGTTCTCAGGGCAACATACCCCTTTATACGGCACGCGAGATATTTGGATATTTTCTATATCTTCTATAATATAACGGTCATTAGGCAAGACTTTTTTAACCTCATATGGACCTTTATATTTAGCTATCAATTTTTTGTTTATTCCTGGAGTATTTACAACGTTTTTAATTAGGACATAATCACCGATTTTGTATTTCAAAGGTGGCTTATGATTTTTATCAAAATTAATTTTGTTTTTGTTTTAGCTTTTGACAGTTTTTTCGTTTGCAAATTTTCGGAGCTCATCTAAATTTCTAGTTTCTTTCTGTAATATATTTTCTTCTAGATATTCTTTTAAGTTGTCCATAACTTCGCCCTTTTGACAAACACCAAAAAGGAGTACACTAGGGCAAGCACCTGTGCTCTTGTTTTGTGTGTTATTGAGAGCAAACTCAACTTTTTTGAGATGTAACATCCAACTACCTGCATCCATTTCACTTTCTTTCGACAGCATAGGGGTAAGGCACCTGTTTATTCGTTCAACCTGGCCGTTGGACTGAGGTGAGCTAGTGGCCACCTTAATATGTTGAATGTTATACTTTTTACAGAAATCTAAAAAATCGCCTGAGGTGAAGCAACTACCCCTATCTGAAATGATGCGTGTTGGCTTACTATAGTATGCAAAATAAGATTCAAGGCATTGAATAACTTCTTTAGTCGTTGTAGTTTTAACAGCGTAAAGCTTCGTATATTTTGTAAATCCGTCGACTACGACAAGTATATGTTTTTTGTTATTTGAAGTTGAGGGAGGTAATGGACCGTAATGGTCGATGTGAACTGTATCAAATGGCTTGTCTCCTTTAGGAATATTGTGCAACACTGCTTCTGTTTTTCCAGAATGTGAAGCGAAATGCAGACATTTTAAGCAACTACTTATATATTGCTTTATTTTGTTTTTCATTTGGGGAAACCAGTATGTTTTCTTTAAAAAATTAAAACATTTCTCAACCCCGAGGTGACACAAATTTTCATGGTGAGTCTGTATGACATTCCTTTCCATCGAAGCTGGAACATAAAACAATATTTCTTTGTTAATTTTTCGATAGACTAACCCATTTATAAGTTCGTAGCTAGAACTCTCCCTTTTTTCAAGCAACTCGACTAATCTTTGTATAGTTGTATCTTTTTGCTGCGATGCAGCAAGCGCATGCTCAAACGTTTCAGGTTCAACAACCAAAATGTTAGGACAACTACTTAAGGCATCAACATGACCCATTCTCTTACTATCTCGGTGCTCGAGGACGTAATCGAAATCTTGGAGCTCTAGAGCCCAACGAGAGATTCGAGGATTAAGATTCTTTTTATTTAGAGTTTGGGTCAGTGACCTACAGTCAGTGACAATTTTGAACCGAATACCTGTAAGATAAACTCGAAATCTCCGTAGCGCGTATATAATAGCAAGGGTTTCCATCTCATAAGAATGGTATCTTGATTCTTGATCCGTGGATCTTTTCGAAAAGAAAAAAATAGGATGGAGCTTTTTGTCTTCTTGGCGCTGTAGCAATACAGCTCCAAAACCTAAGCTGCTGGCATCGCAGTGAAGCTCTGTCTCGGCGGTCGGACTATAAATGCTCAAAAGTGGAGCTTCTAAAAGGGTTTTTTTCAAAGTGTTAAAAGCATCCAATTGCTTATCTCCAAATTCAAACTTTGTGTCCTTTTTCAACAAATCGTTAAGTGGTATTGCTAAAAGAGAAAAATCTTTTATGAATTTTCGAAAGTAAGAGCATAAACCCAAAAACGAGTGCAACTTCTTTTCATTTGTAGGTATAGGAAAATCGGCTACAGCTTTTAAACCTTCATAATTTGGACCTATTCCATTCGCCGAAACCTCATATCCCAAATATCTAATTTTCTCATACATAAAAATGCACTTATCTAAACGAAGATGCAAACTATATTTGTAGACAACCTCTAAAACCTCTTTTAAGACTATAAAATGTTCTTCTTTAGTCTTCGTTGCAATCAACATATCATCGATATAAATCAACAGTTTACCAGAATCAATAAGATTTTTAAACATTTTATTAATGTAACGCTGAAAAGTTGTTGGGCCGTTCTTAAGCCCAAATGGCATTCGAAGGTATTCGAATTGTCCCATTGGGGTTACAAAGGAAGTTAGTTTAATAGAATCTTCGGCCATTTTCACGTGGTGGAAACCACTTTTAAGATCAAGCAAAGAAAAGTATTTTTTGTTTAGCAATCGGTCCAGGTGATCTTCTATTAACGGTAATGGAAAATTATCCTTGACCGTAATTTTGTTTAAATTGCGGTAATCGACACAAAGTCGAACTTCACCTGACTTTTTCTTTGTCAGTACTATCGGAGATGCGAACGGTGAATTACTTTCACGAATTATGTTATTTTTAAGCAAATCGTCTAGAACTTTCTGCAACTCAATTTTATGTGCATATGGAAGACGTCTAGGAGTACAATAAAAAAAACTGTTTGGATTAGTCAGAACTATTTCCATTTCATAACCATTATCTGAATATTTCGCATTGGTTGTAATACTCCCGAAAACTAAATGTTCTAATTTTATCTTTTCATCATAAGTCAAATTCTCGTTTATGTTCAAGTTAACAATTTCGTCGCGGGCATTGCATAAATCAATTTTTGAAATAATTTCGTCACAATCAGGATTTTCCATTTTTTCAACATAATTTTTATCATCAGGCTTAAAACTAATATTCAAATCCTTTACACATTCTAAATTTTTAACATTTTCAAATTGTTCTTGTTCTTTAACATCAGCTCTTTCGTTTTCAACTATTTTAGTATCTAAATCACCAATCGCTAACTTAACATTTGTTTTATGTAAGAAATCTCGACCTAATATGATTGGGTCGTTCATAGTTTTGTTACCCACAACATATAGACAAAAATTAACATAGTTATCATAAAATTTAACACTACATGATAAATTACCTAAAATTACCAATTTAGAACTGTTAATTCCAACGAAACTGCAAGGTGATGGTTCAAGTGACGTCATCAAAATGGGTGGTACGTACCGTTGTTGAATGAAACTTATAGGACTGCCAGTATCTATAACGGTCATGATGTTCATCCAAACTCCAAAACTTTCAGCTTCCCGATTCGCAGATTTAATTTCATACTTCAGCACTTCATGAAAATCGGTCATCAATGTTGAAACTGGAGATTTCATTGTGCATTTTCCTCTCTTGACGACGAGAACTGAAGACTTTTGTGGACAATTGGTGATAATATGTCCCTTTTGTCCGCATCGGAAACACGAACCTTTTTCTCGGCAAGCTTTGGGACAGTTACGTGATATGTGACCCTCTTCGTCACAGTTAAAGCACCTGACCTTAGCATCAACACGTGGCACACTTCTCGAAGGTTGTACAGATCTGTTGTAACCAGAACTCGTAGGTTGCAACTCGGATTTCATTTTTTCATACTTGCGCAGAATGTTCTTGAGATCAGCGATGGTATTTGCAGTAAGCATGATTTGCTTATTAAATATTGAATCAGGAATCCCCTTGATTATATAGGCAATCACATCCCGTTCATCAATCTCTGCGGAAGAAGCTATCTCCTGCATGGATAAGACGTATTGCTGGTAATTTTCATCTCTACGTTTTTTTCGATTTCGCAATGTGTTATGGACGTCTGTTGCGGTTGTATGGTAGTGAAACTCGGAAATCAGAGCGGCTCTCAGATCTTTCCATGATCGAAACGTTCTTGACCGCAAAAATAACTTGGCCGTACCTTTAAGAAGTCTTTTGAAATAAATGAACGCCTCTGAATCGCTCAGATGGTTAGTGACCATAGCATCCTCGACGTTTTCAATCCACTTACTAATAGAGTAATTATCGTCGCCACTAAATAATGGTAAGGACTCCTCGATATCACGTGACGAATGTGCACTAACGTGCTGGAACTCACGAATAGGGCTGTTAGTGCTGAGTTCAACCAAACGTTTTTCCAACGCAGCGATTTCTTCCTTTTTCTTGACTAATTCACGTAGTTTTTCAAGACGTTGTGACACAGCGCCATCCTCGTCCTCATGTGCGTCATCACAACTTGCCTCACTTTCCTGGTCAACAACAGGGAACAGATTTTCAATCTGCTCGGGTTCAAGCGAATCAATGGCTTCATTTAAACGGGCCTTAAGTGAAGTCTTGGTACCATGTGTGCTTAAATTCATCTGGACAAGCTTCTCTTTAAGGATTTGCACAGGAGCGTTTTCCAAAAAACTCAAAACACGAGCCATTGCGTTTGCATCCATGTTTGGAAAAATTTTAGGATCAAATTTTAGGACAAACAATTTTTTTTTTAGTAAATTTTCTTTAATTTATCGTAAGAAATGCAACCACTATTCAATTAAATGAGGAACTTTATCCCACTTCTGATTTATTATAGGGCTTTTCTTGATCAAAATAAGAAACAAAACGTATTAACTTGAACAAAACTTCTTTATTACTAATGAAAAATATTATTTTGATTACATGGAAACAGTGAAAAATAAATAAGCTTTAAATTGATTATTCTGAGCAAAGTAATTATTAAGTACAGTGATATTTCATATCGTCATAGATGAAGCCTCTTACAATTGTAATTAGTAACAACTTATTTTCTCAAGCCCATGGTTATTTATTTCTGTCTCAAGCTTTTATTAAGTGATGTTTTCCATTTTGATTGTCATTTAGTGACGACTCAGCCTTAAATATAATGATTTTTGTGTCTTAACATTTCATTTAATCATGACTGCTTTTAAAGGCTCGCTGCTTTTTCTCAAATAGAGGAACTTTTTGCCGTATTAGCAGTCATTTATTGACACTTGACACCTTACACAAACTGTCTTATATTGCAAACTTATAACATCTGCTATGTAAAAACATCATAAAGCTGATATTGTTACTTACTATTTTTGTAATTTAGTAACATTTTTATGTATAAGACTGTCATTAAGGTTCATCTGCTATCTCAGACGGTAATCTGGTAAAATTTTCTATAACAATACAGTGACATTTGCTATCTCAAACTTCAAGCCTTATATTTGACAACTGTTCCTTAGATTTTGTTGTCTTAGGTTTTTACTTATCAATGTTTACCATTTTAAACTTTCATTTCTTGATGTGGGCTTTATAAAATTGTCATTAAGTAGTGCTGCATAAAATTAAATAAGTGATTATTGTTAACAAAATTTTGTGTTGTACTTGCTTCTTTTGTAAAGTTTTCAAAAAGTATGAACTACATCAACTAGTCGCGGAATCTTTGCTACTTTAGATATTTATATCGCGTTAAGTAGAATATTGTTCAAAAATTAAGTCTAACAATTGTTTTAATCCTTAACATAGAAATCTAACCAACAAAAGATGCAAATGAATTGAATTGTAAATAAATTACACACCGCCACCAACGTTTCTAAAAATTAAGTTTTCATTTTTGAAGTTCTTCTTTCTTAAATATTTAAGTTCTCTCTGTTTTTTCTTTTCTTAAATTAAACTACCTTATTTTAACGCTCCAATTGTTGCATTTAACTCGTACCAGCAGCACAAAAACTTCAACTTTTATTCCTACAAAAAGTTTAGCATAAAATGTACAATGTTTGTATTTAGGTTGTATAGCTATGCAAATTTATTGATGTATAATAAGCAAGTTATAAAGTTCCTAAATAATCTAACTACTTTGGCTACGAGTACCCTGTTACTGTTACTGTATTATGGAAAGTCCTTGAAACAAATTCTTCATTATTCGGGTTTTTAAATATTCATTGTCTTAAAGGGCTTTTTGTAAATGATATGCCAAAGTATGATGAAAATTTGATGAAAATCAACACTGTCGTATAGAGTACCCTACAATTTAAAGCTTAAAGAGAAAATATGCTTAACATTTATTATTCAAAAATTATTCAGCAATCGTTCTCGAATTGTTCTTTTCCCAAATGAATATTTTCCGAGGATGAAAATTACTTCTTTCTTTCTCTCTTTTTTTTTGATGAACGTTCAAATGAACATAGTCCTCTATTCATCATAAGACCCGAGACACCATAAATACAAAAAAAAAAGAACCGGAAGAAAAGATTTATTATGCCTATATCCTGGTGATGACCAGAAGATGATTCGCTCTTTAAGTCCTAAAGGACTTTTGTCTTTTTTAAGGTTGATGCTTGTAAATGATGGAAAGATTCCCAGGCTTACAAATTGTATGAAGATGAAGATAATGGATTTGCTCACGTAATTGAACAAACCTTATATTCTATTTAAGTGTTCGACACTTAAACATATATGTATTTAGTTTGGCTCAAATAAATTTTAGAATTATTTCAACAAAAGCCTTTAGAGATATGTGCAAGGAACTAGCTTTACAGTTTGTATAATTCAATTATTTCTAATCGCTCAAAGTGTTATGGAACATGGAAGAGAGAAATGCAGTCACGTATCCGGATTTTCTATATAAAATGTATCTAAAGTCGTATATTCCCAAAAGTGCATGATGGAACATTTTAGAATAGTATCTATCTATACCTAAGTAAGGTCTTAAAGGAGTAAACTTGTTGTGTATACTCAGAAATTCATCAGCAACAAACAGACATTCCCATGCAAAATGCTTAACATTTTAAGTTGGAAACACGTATTTTGTTATTTAGAAGAGTTAACTTTTCAACATTCCTTCGGAATAGAAGAGGTTTCGAACTTTACATACGTACTGGTACACTTAAGGAATTCACATCACTTCTACTGTTGCTGTCAATGGATGGTATTTTTGAACTAATGAACTTTTATCATTTTTCAGTTGAGCTTGAATAAACTCATAGTAAAAACTCAATTTAAAAACATAGTGTACAATGTATGTACATTTACTGGGGAAAAATTCTAAGTGAAGTTTTTGAATACAGTTGTCTCTATTTGAACCTAGATTTATGACTGGAGGAAAAAGTTCATTGTAAATGACAGTACAGGTATTTATTTATTCACCCGACAGAAAGACGAAGATTCACTTGGATTTGATACATATTTTTAAAGACCAGATTTGTTTAAATAGCCGTAGTCTCTATACAAATTTGTTGGCCAGTACCGAAAATTAAAATTTTCTCACAAACGGTCTAATATATTTTTTTTGTATATAAACTTATTTACTTACTCTTATCTTGGAGAGTAAGCTGGCCAACGCAATACAAAAAAATTAAATTTATGCGACCCAGTCGTTCATTTTCTTTTTTTCTCATTTTCTAATTTTTAAAAGCAAATGATTTTTTGAAGTTACCAGATCAATACAAAATAACAATATTTAGCAAAAAAAATTATTGTCATAACTCCCGAAGAAAGAAAATTGCGTTGGTAGTTTTTTTTTACTATAAAAGTTTAAAAAAGGTGAAAATTTTGGTTAACCCTAAATATCTCACTAATCAATGCTGCTAGAGACTAATGAACGTTTTTGTTTATAAATAAACAAAAAAAAAATAGATGTCACCTCGAAAATCTTACAAGCAAAACATGAATTTATTAAAATTTATTTACGTATATAATAAAAAAAAACTTGTATTTTTTTTATATAATTTGCAGGCACTCAAGGGGTTATTAGAACCCTTTATATGTTTATATTTAAACACAGTGCGAGCATTAGAAAAATAGGGAAGGCGGTGTTCTAGCGATGTAAATGTTTGGATTATAGTTCTATCGCCTATCATTTTTAAAGCCTTTTTTTGTATTCTATCCAAGAGATTTAAACTTGTTTTAGGGGCACCTGCCCAGATATGCAAATTATATTTAAGCTTTGTAAATTACAGCCACATCAGAAAGGATGAAAAATTTCTTGCACCGTCAGAGATATCCTAAGCACCTGGCAGCATTTTTGGCAATATCAAATATATGATCGTTCCATAAAAGGTGATCTGTGATACACATACCAAGTACTGACAGTTGATTAGTTTCTTGGATGCAAGTGGCACTCATAGATAGTGGCATTAATTTAATGAGCTTATCATACGCTGCCGTTGAAGTTCCATCCAAAGGACAAGGATGTGAATCTATAAACGAGTATGAGAAGCTGAGGGTACTGTAATGGATTAGAAGTAGCAGACGTAAGATCATTTATGAATATAAGAAAGAGTGTCGGAGACAAAACGGAGCCCTGAGGACCCGCAATTTATTTTATGAATTTCAGACTTGTAACCATCCAATACAACTTGTATTGAACGGTTAGAAAGATAATTTCTAATCCAACAAAGAAGAGATTCATCAATACCAAAAGCACGCATTTTCGATAAAAGAGCTTGGTGCCAAACTCTATCAAATGCTTTTGAAATATCAAGTGCAATAATATTACTTTCTCCAAAACGATGTAAAGATTTGTTCCACTGTTCGGTGAGATGAATTATGAGATCACCAGTGGACCTATTGCTACGAAAACCATACTGTTGGTCATTTAAGAATAATTCAACTGACATCTTTTTTAACAAAACACGAAAACCTCTTATTGAAATTCAATAGAAACATTAAAAAAGCTGCATAAAAGCTATATAAAGATATTATTTCAATTCAAACCAATGGCATACCTTTACTATTAAAATAAAATACATATCAATAGACTTTTTTTGAAACCTTATATTGGAAAACCCTATATTTTTAAAATACCTATTTATATAATTTGAAGTGTATTTTTTTTTTGCAAATGAAGTTTTGTTTGCATATTTTTGAAATGGATATCTTGTTCCAAAAGCCAAAACCTGCCTTTAAAAACTCTTAATTGAAGTATGAAGAAGGGTGCCATTTTTTGTTTGTTCTGTTTGATTCCATAGATGAAGATGTCTTGAGAAAAGTCACATCGTTAAAAAGCTGTTATTTTTTTTGTTTTTTATATTGATAAACAACATATTCAGAGACTGAAATACGAAAAAAGATCTGAACAAAAAACTTTGAGTCTTATATCGCAAAATGGTGCTTACGTCACCTTTTTTTATCCAAACGCTTCAATAAGAATATTATATTCCAAAAAATAAAAAAAAATTATCAAATTCTGAAAACAAATTCAACTTTTAAAGAAAACAGTTTTTTTTAAGCTGTACAGATACGGTAACTCGATAAAAATATGCAGCTGTTAATAGTTTATTATAAAAATGTTTTAAATTTTCAAAAAGAGTTTTAATTCAGAATTTCATAAATATTGCTCACGTTCTTCTACAGAAAGCAAAAATACGCTTTATTTACTAAAGACACACAAGAACATAATGCATACATTACAAAAGAAGAATTTTAGTTTAAGGGTTCATTCTTTTTTTGGGTCGCTTTTTATATTAAATTCCTTAGGAATACTTATTTAAAGATACAAAGGTTAATGTGTTCATCTTTAAAATTGAATATGGACTGCATAACACCGCAACAGCCTTTTGCTTATTGCGTAGGTATTTAAATTAAAATCATGTTCTTTTTCTCATTCAGAGTTCAAAACACACAAAAAAAAAAGAATTTCAAAACAATGATCCTTTTTCAAAAGCATATGTGGAAGATATCATTAAATATGACCTTTTTTCAAAAGTAATTTGAATTTAATAGAAATGGGAATTTAATATTTTGGTAAACATATATCATTCAAGTATAATGTTCAAAAGTTCTAGTCTTTTAGCCCATTTAAGAACAAAAACTTAAATTCAAACAAAATACCTAAAACCTGTAACATATTTTTTTATTTAGCAATTTCCGTCTTGAACACACACAAACGAAAAATAAAACCAAGAAAACTGCCACATTCTGAGTGTGTAGGTAGGTACTTTCATAATTTATATTCCATCATCATATATTTCCAAGGAACAAAAATAAACCCATATCCACTTCATTCAACCTCGGCTAAAAATGATATAAACCGAACAGATACGTTTAAGGATATTTAAAAAAAAACTCCCTCCATAACGCCTAAAAGGATAAGAATAAGAGTGAAAAAAAAGCACCCCCTCATAAATGAAGAATTTGAATGCATAATTTATTAAAGAAAAACACTTATGTAGAGCCTCAAACCATCCGGATAAGGATCCGCAGTCATTTTGAAACGCAGACAAAATGAAAGATGGCGTTACACGGTGATGGGAGACCGAGCAACGACGCACGGTAACGGTATATCGCACAAAACGACACCCAACATCAACATCAATGGCACACATGGTTGCTATATTTTTCATTTTCTCCGAACTTATTGTTGCATAAGGACATTAAAGTGTTACCCAAAATGAAAATGAAGGAGATCCTTTATATTCGAAAAGTGATGGGGGAAAAAAAGTGCCACCCCCACCGCACAAAAGAATGGGGTAGAAAAAATACATAACATAAATAAGAAAATGACTCAAAAGTTTAAAGTATATTTTTTGTTGTTGTTATTTTTGTGAGTTTTCTTAGATTTATTTTATTTTTTTGGAAAAGGCGGAAAAGTTTTGGTATTATGAGTCACGTATCGCGCATTGATGCTATGCTTTGCTCTGTTGAAGTTGTTTCAAGTTGAGCACTATAACAGTTACGTGCTAGGCAATTCGTTAGCGAGATAGAAGACGAGTTTTCAAAATATTTTTTGAAGATACACAAAATACAACAAACAGAGAAAAATATAAGTTTTCAATTTTTAATGAACATTTATTGGTATTAGAAACTTGAAAATATTATTTCTGTTTTCAAAAAAGGGTCGTCAATTGCACCCACAGATTTTCTCTATTTTTGAAATGAATGGAAAAATCAATTTATCTTCATTTGAATTCAGAAATGAAAATGAAAACTTTTTTTTTTATTATTTTTCCAAAAAACATGAAGTATAACAAAATTGAGCAACAAAATAGAAAAGAATTATAATTTATTGCTGTCTGTACTAAAAATTACAAAATAAACTTCAAGTGCACTTCGTATAGACTTTGTCTTATCCTTGAACACATTTCAGAAGGATACAAAAAAATGTATTTCCTTTTTAAAATAAGAAGAAAAGAAAATAATGAACAGGACTTTATTTACCTTAACCTAATAAAAAAGCAAAACCATCTTGAAAAAGTGACCCAAAATCCACGAAATTCAAACAGAGGCTTTTGAATTTCTTAAGAATGAACTGGATCCTTTTTGGGGTAGGCAGGTAAGTGGGTGCTCTTGATGATAACAAGGATCAAGGTTTATGCCAAGTGGCTTGAAATTATGAAAGCCTGGTCATGATTAATATTTTTATTATGACAGATTTGCCTACTTTGTTTTGAATCATAAATTTAACATAACTTGAAGAAATTCTAAGAATTCGAATATCCTGACAATGAGTTTTCGAAAAAAACATATTTTCGTATTTTTTTCCAAGTGTTTCACATCTTCTATCATCATCATTATTTTGACTGCATGGACAACACAAACAAAGTAAATCCAATTTCCGTTCAAGATGGCGAAGCAGCAGGTTCCTCATTTTCTTTATCCTTTCTTATACTCGTAGTAGTATTGGATTGGATTTTGCATAAGGCTGCAGAGAAACGTGGATAACATTAACGCGATGAGGCGTGTAATTAAACTTTAGAGTCTTCATTTTTTTGTGTTGTCTTTCACTTGAATATTTTGAAAAGGAAATAAAGTTTCGGTATAGTTTATCTGTTGGTGGCTTTTGTGAAATGAAAAATTTCCTGGGATTTTCCTCTGAATTGCGTTCTGCTTTGAAAAGTCTCAAAGATGTATTTGTTTCTTGTTTTGTTCAATGAAGAAACTTGATTTATTATAAATTTTAGAAATTTTTTAAGACTTTTAAATTTAATTTTTAAATAAAATTATGTTTTTTGATTTCGCTTTTTTCAATGTATTAAATAAAACAAAAATAAAGCTATTTTTTAAAAAAAAAACATGCGAATTTTTATTTTAATATATTAAAAGATATTCCATATAAGTTTTTGATCGAAATAGATGAAGACCAAAATCGAGGTTCGTGTTTAAACTTTCGTAAAAATCGTTATTAACTTTTATGAAATGACAAATATGTTACTTATCATGGTTTTATGAGATGTACTGTTATTTCAAAATCATGTAACCTTGAGTCCAATAAAAATATTAAATTTAACCCGATCATGCCAAAGACACTCCTGAAAAAAAGTTCAAAATTTTCAGTTGTTTTCGGAAATACTGTAGCTTAGTTAAAAATGGTCATGCAGGTTATGAACAAATTGTGAAGATTTTTGTTCACAGTTTTAAAATCTTTTAACGAACAAAAATCAGATCTTCAATCAGGTTTTTTTTTAAATATTCGACACTACCATTTTTTGCTGAGATATTGGAACTCAAAGAAAAAGCATAGTTTTGCCTTGGATCGAAGATATCACAATGGGATGCGACCCACACTAGATAGGTTCCCATCTGTGCCCGTCTGTTGAATATTCTTAAGGCTCAAAAAAATATTACATTAGATACAAACATTTGAAGTCAATATCTTTCTTTGTTCTCACAATACTTGAGTTGAAAACCCGTTCCTATCAGTTGTTTATTTTTTCTGTAAGTTTGTCTCTTTTGTAAACAAAAGTTGGCAACACCATTTTGGATAGAATGTTAGTACAAGCTTGCAACAATATCTTCAATATGATTTCAATATCTGTTTTTGTTGTTAAGATTTTTAGCCGAAAACCAATATTTACAAATTTTAAAAGGAAATATTTTTACAAAGCTTTTATGTGAACAAAAAAAGGTAGCCCTAAAACTTGGATTTTTAAGTCAAAGCTAGGTTTTGTGTGCTTTAAAACCAGCTTAAGCTAGACTATAAAAGATGTCTTCTAGTAATAGCTAAAGCTAGATTCATGTGGCTTTATATTATTTTTCCAGCTTAAGTTTTAAATTGTGCGATTAATATAATAACTTAAGGCATAATATTATAGTTTAAGCTACAAAAATATCCAGATTTCTGAACGTCTACGAGTAGAATGGAAAGTTTTGACTAGTTTTTATTTTTACATTTTTGTTTATTTGCATTACGAATATGACCGAATTTATAGGAGTGATACAGTAACAGTTTTATAGAAAACGGTCAAAAGTTATTGATAGTGACTTTTATAGTTAAATATACGTTTTCTGGAGCTTTTGGAGCTATCAATTGAATCCATATTGCTATATCTAAACTTTTAAGATGTCTTAATGAATACATCTATTAAAAGTGTTTCTTAATCCTAAATTTACAAGCAACCTGCCAACCTGTAATGCAACTGAAAAAATTTAAAAATATGGAAGATAGGCTTATTTCGGGTCTTGAAAAGACTAACAAGATAATCATTAATCAGCAAGAATATGCAGGAAAATTACAGCTGGGCTTCAAATGCCTTACTTTAATCTTCAAACAAATGCAAAAATAAACTGATGAAATAATTTGAAAAGAGCTCTTTATAGAGACATTGTTTGACCATTTATGCGCTTCAAAATTTGACAATATATTTAAACGACGACGATAATATTAAAGTGCTCTGCATCCGTACCAAATTTGAAGCTTAACGATCCATCCGATAGGCTATAGCTTGATTAGGAATGGACTTATGCACATAGCTGAAGGACGTTATAACAAGAACATTTTTGGACTTATCCATTGATTGTTTGTTAAGTTAGATGTTCTTTTTTACACGCAAGCAAAATTTTACCATACACTGGATATTTTACGGTTTCTTAGAACCTCAAAAGTTAAATTTCAAATTTTCATTAAAGTTTAAAAAAAAGTGAAGAATCTTTTTGAATAAGTTCCTAATTTGAAGAAAATAAATAAAAATAAATATTTAAAATTTATATTTCTTGTAACTCGAATTGTCTTGCAATTCAGAAATTGACATTCGAGACGTGATCTCTCTTTATTAAATTAGAACTCTAACTTTCTCAATCTTGTTTTTCCGGAAGTAGTAGTAAATTGCAACGCTATCAATACTTTGTACAAGGTTTCATAAGTTTCTGCTCTGAAGAAAAATTTTGCCAAAAACCACTTTTTTGTTCACGACTTTAATTTTTTTAAGAAAAACATAACGTTTTACATAACGTTAAATTTTAAATTGAATTTTATTTCTAAGAATCTTAAAACTACAGATTCACCATGATTGTTTTAAAACCTTGATACGTTTATTTTTTTTAAAAATAATGCCAAAAATTGTGTTGTATCTAGTTTTTTTTTTTGAGAGCTTGATAACTTTAAATAACACAGGTAATCAACTCAGCTGTCGAAATATAGACAATAACATTCGAAACTTCTTATAAATACAGAAAAACTTAAAGTAAGACTAAAACTAAAAGCACACACATTGCTCTTAATCTTCTAAAGTGCTTACACATATTTCAAAACATCATACAGTTGAGACACATTAATTTATCCTTTTGAAGATTTATGACTTTCCAACTGTCTGGTCTATTTTTTGTTTGCAAAACTTTGATGGTTAAAATGTGTGGGGGGGGTTGCTAGTATGATTTTTATATATATAGAGAAGTAATACTAGAATTTTCTTTCAAATACTTTTATTGGCCTTCTTATGACAGAAAAGTGTTGATTCAGCAAATTGAAATCCAGAAAAACAAAGTAAAATTGATTTCTTTCAAAAGAAAATAGAAGTTTTACCACACAAAGAGCAATTCTAATACAAAAGTCTCCAAACTTCTACGCCTTTGAATTTAACCCATTTTAATTAACTGACTTAAGCCTATACTCAAAAAGACTGACAATGAGTTCCAAAATTGGTAAAATCATTCATAAATTCAATATAAATGGAAATAAATAATAATAATTTATCTTTATCAAATTAAAGCCTTAACTTCCTCAATCTTGTTTTTCCGGTAGTAGTAGTAAATTGCAATTTTTGTGTTCTTTTTTTTTTTTTTAAACAAATTTTCGAAAAAAAAATTAATGATATTCATGTCAATTTTCGACATCAGACCACACATTAAACTTCCTGGTTCAAATTTCAATATTAAATATTTATCTATGAGTACCTAAACTGAGAATGACGTGCAATTAATTTCATTTAAATTCTTAATAAACATCAAAAGTAGGTAGACTACTCAGGCAGCAGATAGATATTCAAAAAAATAACCTTGAAACTAAAGTTTTGACGCTAAATAATAGACAGCTCCCTCTTATTATAAAACCTAAAAGCATCACTATTAAAATTTATAAATATACGAGTATAGAACCCAAAACCAATTAATGATGCTAAAAATTGAGTGATTTATTATTTAACAACCACATTTTGTTGGATGGACACGAGGACGTGAACGTTGACGGTTGGATTTTGGTATCGGTTTAGATTTCAATTTCGGCCGTCACACCAGCAGGCTATAATTTCACAGCATCTAAATATCTAATCTGTACTTGACAGAAGCATCACTCTCAAGCTCAAGCTCATCATCATCAAAATAGTTATTATTATCATCATCATCATCGAAAATTCACAAGTAAATTAACCTTTGACCTATTTCATGGTTGATGATGATGATGATGGTAACGCAATCAATCGAACGAATGAAGTACGAAGAATATAACGAGGATAGGAATAAGACGAATCCATTGGCATTTATAATGATTGAAATATGAATTTATGAAATTCTACATCCATATTCGAAACATCAAGATAGAAACATCATCACAACTGAATTTATTTCTCAATCAATTAAAATGTACTTCATATTCAGTTCTGATGTATCCTCCACCTTATGTTGTACGAGTTGAAGGAAATTAGTTTTTAACGAAGTATCGAGACTCGACGAAATGGAAAGTGCGCTCTACTTGAAATTTCAAAATCAATGTCACATGAATATTGATGTGGACACAACATCAAGATCAGCTAAAGCCATCCCAGAGAAAGAGAAACATATTCAAAAATTCATACAACAATGACAACGTATGCAATGAGTTATGATATGAGGAGATGTTGAAATTCGCATCATGACATGACACACAAAAATTAAGAATGACAAAGGTCATGATTCATGAATATCGCACTTGTCGGAGAGATACCAAAAAAAGAGGTTTACTAAACATAAACAATGATATAATGGGTAATGTCATTTTGACAGCAAGACATAAAAAGCCCATAAACAAAATCCAAACAAAGTTGGCCAAGCAACGCCGCCACACAAGTCCATACACAATACCACAAGTACAAGTATCCGATAGGTAAGTTTTACCTACAAGTAAATATCTGTCAGCAAAGCCTTAACAAAAAGTTCACTCAAAAGTGACACAATTATCTCAGCCTAGAGCCACACACTATAGGCTATAGGCATTAGCAGCGCCACAACCTGGTAGCGGTGGTGATGTGTTACAATACCATATACACGAGTATGTAAAGAAAGAATCTCCAGCTCCATTCATAGTTATTCAATATACACTACACATAAGTGAGATTACCATGTGTGTAGGGTATAGTGTTTGCATCAGCAAGTGCAGGGAGGCAGATTGTTGTCTTGTTTTTTTCGATTTAAACTCTGATTAGGGGCAAGTTGTGGTTTCAAAAAAAAAATGTCTAAATTTAGATGGTGTTGTATGTCTGATGACAGATATTTTGACTCATTTTTTAAGCTCCCGATTTTTTTGAACTACTTCAAAGGCGTTAAGAAGAACAAGTTTTTAACGTTGAAGAGTGTGACTGATAAATAAAAGAAATTTGGTGAATAAAGTTCGGGAAGAACCAGAGCATAATGATTTACAACTGTCAACTATTCATGTCTGCGTGTAATGGCAGGAATAGAGGGGACCTACAATTTTTGGGCCGAGGATTTCTAGAGCTTTCGCAAGAAGCCTTTCCAGTGAAATAATTTTTAATTGGCGACTTTTGGCATGAGAATCATACGCACTGTTCGTTTTTGCCACCAAGGCTGTCTTCCCGATAAGAAGGTTTTTCGAACCAATAACTGATGTCAACTGTCAAAAATGTGCTATACATTTTATGCGGAGAAATGGAGCGTTTATTATTGAACAAAGAAGATCCAACTCTTTTAAAGCATTAGGTTGTTCATAGTTCGAATATCGCCTCATAGTTTTTCTGTCACATAAGGTTTTTAAAAATATCCCCATTTACCCCTTTTGAACCTGGTTGGATTACTCGTGTATTTGTTAATTTTTTCTGGGTCGAACCAGTTAAAAATTCTAATGACTGCCAAATATGATGATGATTTCCCAAAGTAAAAGCCTCTGTTTTACTTACTTGGTTTCTGAAAATTCTCATTAGTTATGAGTCCTCATTAGACTATATCAATTTTTGAGAAATCTTGAATTTAATGATTTCATGGCTTTGAAAACTACGGAGTTAAATATGAAGTTTTACAATCTGTTTTTTTTTTTTCGCCCAAAACCATAACGCCCACATTCTAAAATGTTGTAAGGATAAAAAATCGCAAAAATATTAATAAATTGTTGGTTGTCATTTTGTCCAAGACTTTTTAATTATGAATTTGGGCTTTGTGACATTTATTTTGAGCATTATGATGATAATGATATCTATTGTTTCGTATGTCTAATCGACCTACGACATATGACGCAAATTATAAAATGACAAAAATCCTAAAAATAAAAACGTCGTAAAAAAGTATCACTAAGAAAACGTCAAAAAGCCCAAATAAACTTTTAATGTCGTATAGCCTAAATTTAGAAAAGGCGTAATTATCAAATATTTTTATTTTGGAAACATTTTGGGCTTTGAGATGCATAAAAACAGTGAGTATGTAGGGGGAGCATGCAGTCCATCTAAGCCCCCCTGTTTAGGCTCACCATAGTTGGAGCAGATGTGAAGTTGGGTGTGGCAAAGTTTCTTTGCAAATTAAAGAATTTTTTATTTACAAAGAAACTGTGGAGGTTGCACTGTTTTTGGGCGATTTGACATTTTTTCGTTTAATGTTTCCGTTCAGGCGAAAAAATTCAAAACTCAAAGTGCCCAAAATAGACAAAAAAAATTGTCACAATGTGCAAATGTTTAAACACATGACATCTTTTGGGCGATATGTCAATAAGTAATTTGGGCGTTAATGTTGTCCAAACCGTACAAGAACAATATATTAATAAAATAGTTTTGGGCGCAATGACATTTTTAATGTGGGCAGTGTGGTTTTGAGGGAAAAGATCTAACGCCTTAAAAAATAACAGTTTTCAAAATTAGGCATTTGTACAGAAGTGCATTTAGCGATATAAAGTTGCTTAAAATGTCGATGATTTAGCAGAACGTGGTTCGATAGGAAAAGTGAACAAAAAAGATGAAAAAAGAATAGTGAATCTGCTTTCGCGGAATCCTGCTTCAACACTACGGCAAGCCCAGCAAAATTAATGGCAAAAGGTTTAGATATTTCTTACGAAACTATCCGAACCCTTATTCATACTCATAATCTGAAATGGCCCAACACAATGAAGAAGCCTCTGTTGACTGAAAAACATGTGACAAAGCGACTCGTTTAGGTGCATCAGAATATTTATAGAGATTTTGAAAATTGGCCGTCGCAGTCTTTCGATGCAAATATATTAAACAGAAACTTTGTAGAAGACGCACATCCACATTGAAGCAGTTTTCTTATGAAATTCGTCAGATCTGGAGATCCTTGCCACTAGAAAACGCAGTCAAATTAGTAGAAAGCATGCCCCAGAGATGCCAGCCAATTATCGACGCCGGTGTTGACTGGACACATCATTGATGTATAAATAAAAATGCAAGTTTCATACAATATTTTTTTTTTAAATTAACACGACCACGCTCTTACTTGACGCATGTATGTCAAAAAAAGATGTGATAGCATTCAAAAACAAAAAGTACTTTATAGCCGTTTTCCTTTTTTTCTGTTAAAGAGCGTGTTAGCACAAATAGTTTAACGTTTTTTTTAATATTTATGTAAAACCATTGTTAAAATTTAACAAGTTATGAATATTTTAACTACAATTTTATGAAATACGATAAATATTTAAACTGAATGTTAATGAAGGGACTACAAATTTGAAAAAATATCATGAAATTTATTCCAAAAAACTACTTATGTACGTGTTCTTTTCGAATTTTAAAATGTAATATCTCAAAAACTTGACGTCAAAAAGTGATATTGAAGCCGGATTAAGATTAAGACGATGACAACCCATCAGAAAATTGTAATTTAACTGTCAAAAACAAAACCTTGTGAGACATTGTCATCCCTAAAATTTCCGGTTGAGCAAAATTCAGTCAAATTTTAAAGGGGATTGCTCATTTTATAAGGGACATCCGGCCCGGAGTGTACACCAATGAAATTGGTATCAAATTAAAGGTTGTTCTAACCCGGATATATCTGCAAAAATGTTTTGTCGATAACTCATGGGAGATCCAAGATATTTGAGATTGAAGTTCGAAATGTCCAACCATTAAAAATTAGCACTTTTTCGACATAAATGCTAATATCTTTGGATATAGAAAAGCTAGGAAAATCAAAAAGGTATTAAAATAAAGGTGTCAAAAATATCTTTCAAATGAAACTAAAATTACATTTCTATGATTTATATATTTTGAGTTATTTCTAATGAAACCTTTGAATAACAGCATAACACACTCCGGGCCGAAAATGAGCATACCCCTTTATTTTGGAAATAAACAGTCTAATGTGAAAATACAATGAGTCGAATAGAGCACAAAATTTACTGAAGACTTTTATTTGTTCTCTATTTTTGGGTTCTCATACAAAATGGGGTCTGAATTTCTAATTACGTTAGAAACGTTTACATTATAGTTTTGTAAAATAACTACTTTTCGGCTTTGCTCCTAAAAATCTAAAGCAACATTTATTGGATGTTTTTCTTTTTGCTGCATGAGAAATTTAGTTTGTTGATGTCTATGGTTTGACAGTTGATGATTTTAAATTATGCTGACCCTTCTGTTCAGTAAGGTTTGGCATTTCATCTTTTAAATTTTGGCAATTTAATTTCAGTACATTCATTCTGTTAGCGAAGTTCATATAACTCTTCTTTCATTTTAAGGTTTTTAAGGATAAAACTTCTCTCTGGTTAAATGGTTTCGATCACGAATCATTCGTTCAAATTGAACTGTTAGTACCTTGGTGGTATCATCTGTCTCCATTTCTTTCTGAATGTCTTGCTGGCAAGCGATACTGAGCCATGTTTTGTTGATTTGTTGTTTTCAAAAACCAGCTAAAAATTGATGGCATTTAATTCCAACAAGACGGTACAACTTGTCTAAAAGAATTCTCAATCAACTTATTACAAAATTAAATTAATTACAACTTTATGGAAAAAAGTGGTCCTGTTGAATGGCTCCTTCGTTCCCGCTACTTAAAACTTTTCGACTACTATTTTTGGGGCTATGCAAAGTTATTGGCGCCAAATTATAAACAACCTTTTGTTTAGGGTTAGTAATTAGCTAAATATTTAGCAATTTACTAAGGGAATAAAACCTTTTTAAATCTTTCTTTTCGTTTTGCTAGCTAGTAAATTACTAATTGCCTTTTATTAAATAAACGAACATCCAAACATGTCTAAAAAGAGTAAATAAGCTAAAACGGACCTATTAATTGGAATTTCCAACTGTTGACTCGACCATTCCATCTAATGCTCTTTTAAGAATAACTGTACAGATGTCATATGGACTTAACAATAACTGTACAGATGTCATATGGACTTAAGAAATTGTAAAAGTGTAAAGAGATAGTAAGATGTTAAAATCCTTAAAAATTAGGTAAATTATGTTTTTTTTTAGTAAATAAACTTCTAAAAATGGCTTTAACATTTTGCTAAGTCGTTTAAAATTTTGTGCAATTGATTTTAAAACTATTGAATAAGAAAAATTAGTGAACAATTGGATTGATTGGATGGACTATGGAACTTTAACTATGCCACAAATCACGTTTTAAAAAAATTAATGCCAATTGAAAAATTCTTCTTAACAGTATTCATGTCTTGCATTATAATTTAAAACTCTGAAGCTCTTAAAAAACACCCTAAACAACAAATTGTAAAAACACTTGAGTGAAATTTTTCATTCACTTATTAGGACATTGATTCTTTCATTTAAGCGTGATTTGTAAGTGAAGAATCTACTTGAATAAAAGATATACAGTGAAATTTGGCAGATTCCTTTAGAGAGTTTTTACTGTATTTTTGACAGAATAGCGGCTAAGGTAGGTACGTGAAGTTTCTTGTTTTATTGCCGATAAAGGACAGAATTAAATATGTCATAATGGCAGCAAATTCATGCGACCATATCATTACCTTTTTTATTTTATATTTTTGTTCATAATTATTGTACTAGAACCTGATGCCCCCAACTTTGAATATTGTTTTTCGTTTTTGTTTTGTTTTGTATTATTTCAAATTATCATAAAACAAACAAACAACAGCCGTTGTTTTGGACGACAAGCCAGCGCAGCGCCGCCGTCGCTGAGCCACCATGCTACGCGTCAACTAACAACTGCACAAAAACAACAAACTAAAAAAACAACGCTGGAGAGTTGAATCAGCAGCACTTGGAAAAATGCTGGCCTGGCGGCATTAGCCAGCCGCGCATGGTTTTTAGTTTACATCCGAACTCGACCGCGAAAACATTACCCTCAAAAATATAGAGATACGGGATGTCATTATATTTAACGTTTTTAGAGGTGGTGTAAAATATACGCTTTACGCTTTAACAGCTGTGACCTCTCTTGTTTTTTCTTTTTAACATTAAGTTAGATACGAGTACCGTGTCAATTGAAAAGTTGGAATCATATGAAGTAATTGGATTTTAATTAAAGATACTCAAGCATATGTATCTACGATATGATGTGTCGAGACGCAATGGTGCATTAAGAGTCCGAGGAGTGAATCAAATGAAGATTATTAAATTGACGGATAAGTGATGATTGTTACTTTTTTTCTTGTTTTTTAATCATAAGTGAAGGTCACTAAATAAGTTTGAAAAAGATACAACAAAGTCAACTTTAAACAAGTATCTAACTATCTAATGCTTCCGTGAGATCATTTATCTTAATTTTTTGTTTTATATTCATTTTTATATGAATTGACGTGATTTTCGAGTACCTACCTATCAAAAGAATAGTGCTTATTTACTTTTAAGGCTTTTTTATGATTTCAAAAGATTTACTTCTAAATTGAAATTACTCTTGAACACAATTCGTCTGTGGTTTTCGGTGAATTCTGAGCTCAAGTTCTATTTGATAGATTGTTGTTGATGACGGACGGTTTTGTATTGTTTATTGTGAGTTCTGAAGTTGAAGTTAAAGTAAAGAATATACATAATTGGTTTTTGTGTTTGATAGAAAAAAATAAAGTTCTTTGTTTGAGGTTTAAGAGGAATATAAGAGGGTTTTTCAACACTGAAATGGACATATTGGATATCATATTGACTTGAAGGTAAACAAAACAAACAATAACTCTACTTTTAAGATTTTATGTCCAATTTCTTTTTTTAATTTAATAGTCGTTAACAATTTTATTATTTTTTCAGTTTTATTTAAATTACCTACCATTTCTGGTTTCGTTAACAATTTTTGTTTTAATTGTCAAGTCATGTCAATGTCATTACCTTACACCCGCAAATTCATAAAGAGGTCTTAAAAAGAGAAATTAATATTAAGTTTTATGATGTGGTAGGTAAAACCATAGGTAGGTAAATAATTGGATAAAAAATATATACAAAAAATAAAAACAGTTTTTAGAAAACTTTTTTGGAAAATTTCAAACTGTTTGAATGAGTGTTTGTTATAATTTATTGGATTATAATTGCTTAATATTTTTTGCTAAAATTGTAGATCACAAGAGAGCAGAAAGTAAAGATAAAGTTAATGTCAATTCTTCCATCGAGTTGTAAAATTTTAGTCAAAAACTGTGAGAAAACTAGATTCGTAGAACACTGATAACTTTCAATTAGTTCAATTAGTTGAATTTTAAAAAAAGTTTATACAAATTTTGATTGACATTAATTGAAGTGAAGAAAAATTTGAAACATAAAGAAAAGTCAAAATTTCAAATTTGACCAATCCGAACGATTACAATAACTTCCATTGGAAATCTTTGTCATTACAATTTTGAATGAAGTGTAGGAGTAATACATACAATAAATTTTTTAATTCATGTATTTTCTTTCAAAATCTTTGCGGTTAATTTTTGTGTGTTAATATGTTTCTTATTCACAAAATTTCTTAGTCAAGTAATTGACAAAATGTATCAACGTCAATTGACAAACAAAGTATATCAATATCAAAGGTTGATTAGGCGGAAACGGTTGGTTCGAAAAAAATTTACTATTTGAGCTAAACTTTTAGCAAACATCTTGCAGCGTTTTTCTAATGTTTGAATGCCAATGAACTCACATTTTTCAATGTACTCTAATAAAAATTCCAAACTTCGCAGCAATATTTCAGGACCGATCTAACATACCGACATAAAGGACTTTTAGTGTGTAAGGGTCCCTAAGACCAAGGAGTTACTTGAAGCATTGTTCACCATGAATTCTGTGTGATGCACTGATTAGGCTTGGAATCAAAAATCATTCCAAGATTTTTTTTTCAAAAAAAAAAACAAAAACTCTAGGATAGAAATGATAAGGGCTAATTTGATAAGAATATAAATATCATTTTGGAGAAGCATGCAGTCTTACAAATTTTGTTCAACTTCAACATCATCCGCAAACATAAGACGCATTGAATTTGAAAGGAAATCAGGTAAAATTAATTAATAAAAATAAAGAACAGAATTGGACCTAAATGACTCCCTTGCGGAACGCCAGAAATTACTGAGAAAGACATAGTTGCATCAATTTGCGTTGTGTATTCGTTACTCCTATTTCACTTTTGTGAATAGGAGTGATGAAGGATGTTTTTCTATTGGATCAATTGAGTGCAAACTTCAAAATTAATGTTTTAAGACGAAACAGTTGTGTTTTTTATGTTCTTTAAGTCCAAAAAAAAAACAGTAGTCCCCATACAAATATTGTAGACAAAAATAGGAGTGTTTTTTTTTTTAAACAGTACCAAAGAATTTTATAATTCTTTTTTTTCTTAATTTGGACTCCACCTTTCAGCATTTCTAAAGAACTAATGAACGAATTAATTTTTTTTTTTCGAAAAAGTTCTTTTGATTTTGAAATAGTACATATTTATTTTTTTTTTCAAAATTGTATGTTTCAAAAATGTGTCACATTTGTGTAACAATATTCAAATATTAAACTTATATTTATTAAGCATTAAATAATATACCAAAAGCATTTAAAAAAGAGGGATGTGACCCTCACTGATAACTTCCTATCCCGTTTGTCGATATGTCTTGCTTGGAAATTTTTAGGTTTTCGTGTTTTGTTAAAAGAGTTGTCAATTGGATTATTCTCAAACATTGCCTATAATAAAATAGTTTGAATTCAAAGTCATTTTTTGTTAATGAGATTTGTAGTCGAAAACCAATTTTTAACAATTTTAGCAACATTTTTTAAAAGTTTTCATTTTTTTATATAAATAAATACAAATTGGATGAATGACATTAATTTAAAGTCAATGTCTTTTATTGTTTACGAAAACGGAGCATCAATTTGTACCAAATGTGCATAATTTTTTTTTTAGATTTTACTTTTTTATGAAAAAACTGACTGTTGGATTTTTATCAAAAATTCACTGAATATCGAAAACAATATTTTATGTAAGATAAAATAAGATTGAAAGCAATATTTATTAATTTTTGAAACTTTAGTCAAAAATCAATGTTTACGAACTTTTAGTAATGCATTTTTACGGTTTTTTATTTTTTGTTAAAAAACTGTCAATTCGGTTTTTCTCAAAATTTTACTGAATATTGAGAGCAGTATTTCTTAAAAGATAAAATTAGTTTAAAGCTGATATCTCAAAGGATTGAAAAGATGTTTGAGTCAAAAATCTAATTTTACCAACTTTGAGTAATGTCTTTTTAGGTTTTTATTTTTTATAAAAAAAATTATCAATTGGTTTTTTCTCAAAATTTTACCGGATGTTAAAAGCATTATTCTTCGGTTCACAAAAATATTTTGAAGATAAAATCATTTTTTTTCCTAAAATTTTCGAGAAGACAATTATTTTTTGTTCAGTTGCTTTGATTTATAAAAAGAACCGTTAGTTGTAATTTTTTCCAAAAATATATTTCCTTGGTATCGTGTTACAATATATGATATAAAATTTAATGCAAGTCTCTAGTGTGATATTTAGGGTTCACCAAAATGTTTACCTTTTTTTAAATTGCTATGGTAAAAAAAAACACAAATACAATTTTTTAGAGAGTCCTTTCTGAATCTTTCTGCATTATTATGTGTATAACAACATTTATTTGAAGTCGATATCTCTCCTGGTTCTTGAGCTATGAACGACGAAAAAAAGTCACGAATGTACGCACGTACAGGCATCTTTTTAAAATTCTTTGATTTCGACTCTAGTGACCTTGAAACGGTGAAAAATGTTAAAATTTCCAATTCGACATATCGTACCCATTGCAATAACCATCCATGGGAAGTTAAAGATAATGGAAATATTATCTTTATTCAAAATTCATTTCCAAAAAATCAGTTTTTGAGTGAGTTTTTTTTTTTTTGAGAAAATCTATGCACTCAAAGTTCTGAAGATACATTTTATATTTTTGAATCTTAAAACGAAGGGACAACTTTTATTAAAGCTCTCTGCATTCAGGAACTATTACGTGTGCCCCAGTAGTACTTTTTTATTGAAAACCTAAAACAAGACTAAAAATTGGTAAAAACTAATTTTGTACAGAAATATGTTGAGAAAAAATGGAGGAGTTTACATCGAAGTTATATTATCTTAATTAAAATATTGTTCTTTACTGTCGGAAGAGTTAAAAAAAATCAAATGACAGTTTGTTTTTGAAAAAAAAAGTTAAATCCTACCACAAATTTAGAAAATTTTTTTATTTCAATGATTGGTTGTTTTCTTTTCCAAATTTTTTAAACGATAATTTTACTTACTGCAAAAATGTTTATTTTTTTAAAAGGAAACAATAGTGAGTTATCAGTGGTTTTCGCCACTCAGCTTTTGAAATCCCTTATTAAAAACGTAGACATCCCTTTCCTATTCCCAAAATTTTATGATTTGAAAATGATACTTCAATAGTTTTGCTATTTTAATAGTAACATGTTACGTTTCAACTCTTTTGAACCCAATCGAAATTCTCGAGGGAAATTTTGAATTTTTGTCTGCTTGTGTAATTTTTCTCGAAAAAATGAAAATTTCCAAGAAATGTTCTTCTATCATCTTTATCAAATATGAAGAGTAGAATAATACAAATTCTGAAATTCCTTCATAGAAAAACTACTAATTCCTTTCCTTCTTTTTTTTTTGTTGTTCAGAGAAATAATGAATTTGCGATAAATTGATGATCCTTCTTCATTCTTCTAAAAACTTATGCACACAATAGATTTGTGTTTTTCTTCTTGTGTGTTTATCACATTGTTCAACTATCTCATCACACAATTATCCTTATATTTTTGTAGATATGTATATTTTATCGCAAGTCACATGCACGAACATATGTTTAGGAATTTTGATCACCCACAAAAAAGGAAGAAAACACGAAAATATGTTTCAAGGAACTCTTATCCTTGTTTATATGTTCCTAGAACTACTGTATTCCTCAAAGACGTTATGGAATGAAAGGACACTCTTATATTGTTCATTGAAGTGTGCTACTTCCTTTTCTCATTATCTTTTCCTCTTTCATTTTTCTTTCTTTCTTTTATGTTATTTTAATTCTTTGGAGAATTCTTGTCTTAGGAGGAATTTATATACAAAGCGAGATATATTCGCATAAAATTGAGAAAGGATTTAAATTGATGGCAAGTTGTGTATTGGGAAAAATTTAGAACTTGACATTCAGAAGAATTCTTGAAATTTGAATCTAAATCTTGTGTTCTTTTTATATGTTGGATGAAATTGAATTGAGAATTGCGTTTTTCAGTGACCTTCAGAAAACTATATGAATTTTTGAACAAAAATAGCAATTTCCTTTCAAATCAAATTGAAATTGAATTAAATTTATAAAATGTTTTTATTTTACAACCATTAGCCACAAATCAAAACTTATTCGAGTGAAAAATTCCTTCCAAAACCATTTCCAATTAAAATTAGAAAAAAGCGACACTGAAAATATGATTGGCAGGTTTATTTTCAATCATCTATAAAACTAAATCTCTCTATGAAACCAGTGAAAAATAATTGCAAAACATATATTTTTAATTTAATACAAAAACAATAAACCCGAACAGAAAGTAAAAACAATTTTTAACCAAAGATACTCTATTAACAAACTCTTATCCAATGTTATCAGATTTTTTTCTATATTTAATTAAAACACAAAATATCGATTTTTCATGTACATTGAGTGCATAAATAAATTCTAGTATCAAAAAAGATTATTATTTAAATTCAATAAAACTTGTTGTTGGTTCTGAATCAGTAGTTTTGTATATTTTATTATGTCGTTGACCCATGAACGAAAGATAATGAATCACATTGTGTAATTTGATATTTTCAGTTGGCATTGAACTTTGGTTTAAGTTTTATTGAAATTAATTACACTCCATATAATAAATTCAACAGAAGTGTCATTTTGTGCTGTAATGAAATCTAATTAATCTCGTACCGATTTCAAATGTAAGATAAGGCCTTTAAAATACAATGTTAAAAACAATGTTTCACTTTACCATTAAATATTGAATCTAAAGCTGATAAAGAAATAGTGTTAAGAGTTAAAAAAACATTGAAAATTTTCAAGCGTTGAGATGAAAAAAGACAAATATTAAAAATAAACATTCAACAAAAAATTCCGTTTTTATTCATTTTTTTTTTGAAAATGTTTCATTAACCAGTAATTTTCTTCGACAATTTAAATTAGTGCTCGAAATTCAAGTAAAACACCTAATTTTCTATTAAATAAACATATTCTCCAAAATACTGGAATACTGAATTTTTAAATTGAAACTTGAAGAAATTGCTTAACTGTTTCACGTATATCTTAAATACAGCTTTTAACTTATTTGTACCTTATAGGACTGAAAAGAATATCTCAAAATCTCCGTGGTATAACAAAATACTGGCTTTTTAAAAAATAAATCATTTGTCAAGTATAAAATGTCAAACGCTTTAGATGACAAACATTCATTTTGTAAACTTCGTAAAGGAATTCATGGTTCTCAGCAAATTCTTGCAAAGGAATTATATGTCGAATATCGAGCTTAATTTCAAAAATGATCCGAATGCAGTTTTATTAATTCTAAAAGAAAATCAATTGGCATTCCAACTACGATGAATTTTAGAGGGGGTAATTCTACTGATATTAATAAAACTCTTGATCTTTTTGCTCAATTTTTTAAATCAGTTTACTCAACTTCACAAGGACACTTGGATTTTGTGACAGATATTACCCCTTAAGTAGATATTAGCTCAATACACTAAGAATTATATGAAGTATTAAAATGTGTCTTCCGAATCTCAAACCCAATCACATTCCTGGTGTCGATGGCATTCCTGTTATGTTGAAAATTACAGTGGCTGTCCACAATTCCTAAATTAATCCAAAGTTTAGTAAAGACCTAACTGGATTTTTTCGTTAAAGAACATGTAAGTGATGCCCATCAGTGGTTTATATCGGGTAGATCAACTGTCCCTAATCTTGCATGTTTTCCGCTTTTGTTATCAATTGTATAGAAATTAAAAGTCAAGTAGACTTTGATTCTGTAAGCCACAACAAACTGCTTCGTAAGCTTCATAACTTTGGGATTCACTCTAATCTCCTTCAATGGGTTTCATCATTTTTAACTGATAGGGTACAATAAGTAAAACTTGACAATCAAACCTCGAGATCTATAAAATGTACCTTAGGAGTTCCCCAGGGCAGTCATCTTGGACCACTTTTATTTATAATCTTTATCGATGATATTTGCAAAAACATAAAATTCAGCCAATGCCTCATTTATGCTGATGATCTTAAGATTATTTTTAAAAGTGAATTCCATTTATGATTGCTTTAATCTCCAAATAGACCTCGATCATTCATCAAACTGGTGTTTGGTTAACTGTTTTAAGCTTAATGTCAAGAAATGCTTCGCTATCTCTGTCTCTAGAAACTCAACTGACTTTTCGGATCCCTATACGCTTACAACTCTATACAACTCATTAGTTAGATAATTACTTGAGTATGCTGATGATATGGAATCCTTTCCAACAAACATTTTCGGAAAGAATTGTGAAAGTTCAGAATCGTTTCACAAAATGTGTGTTTTGTAAAATGTGCTGGAATTTTTGTCCAGATTCTCAAGCTCGACGTAATCTTCTGGGTCTGAAATCTCTCAAATCGGGAAGAACTATTCATGATATAATATTTGTGGGAGATATGTCATGTAACCATATATAAAGTGTCCTAACCTTCTATCGATAATTTGTATTTATGCCCCGATTAGACCATTGAGAGAAAGATACCTTCTTTTTCAACCTAAGCATAGGACTAATTTTAGAATGAGTGAACCAGTTTCAAGGTCAATTAGGGAGTTCAACGGAGTAATTAGTCATATTGACATAGCCTGGCTAAGAAACAAATTCAAAACTGATTTGTATTATCTATTTTTAAGAAATAAATGATGAATTGTAGATTAATAATTTTTTGTACGTACCTATGAATTTATTCTTTATTGCATCTGTTGAGCCTGTAGCTCGTAGATTAAACAGGTAAATAAATAAATGTTTTCCAAAATACAGCTATTTAATTTATTTTTGAGTAAATTTTGTTCAAAAACTGGTTGAGGAGGAGAAATTTATATATCACTTATTAAAAATATCAATGTAAGAAATAAGAACAAGTGTAATAATTCAATTCCGTTTCTATGAGTTTATTTTGGTATTTTTTTTTTCGAAAATCTGCAGTTCATGACATTCAAAGTCAGAAGAAGCTGTGACATTTTTTGAATTAAGAGTTTGAATACATTTAAGATCTGTGTCAAGTAAAGCCTAAGGTTAAGTTGAATATAACTGTCAAATATTTTCGAAAACGGTTTCGGAGATATTTGAGTTATAACTTAAATACAAAAATCTAAAAATCTAATTTATGTTCTATGAAACAGCGTATAACAAATAGAAAAACAATTTCCCGAAAAATGTGTAGAATTAGATAAGCTGCGAAGTACACAAACAGCTTAAAGAACATAAAGCTTTGAGTTATTACAACCTTTTTTTTTGCTCCGGTCCAAAAAGAGAGAACTGTTCAAGTAATGTTATGATGTATGAATGATGAATAAAGAATAATGAATAATGAATAAAAATTAATGAATAATGAATAGTGAATAATGAATGATAAATAATGAATAGTGAATAATGAATGATAAACGAAGAATGATGAATGATAAGGTTCTTAATTAAAACGCCCAGTAAATGTTCTTGCCTGCCTCATTTTTTCCCAGATTTTGAAAATGTTTACCTTCTCATATTATTTGATTTTGATCTTTATCATGTTTCTATTTTTGCACAGTAGAGCTTGGGTCTTTTCAGTGGAGTTGTAGCACCTATTTTTGCTTAGGAGTCTGCCTTTTCGTTTCCCTCTACACCATGAAGGGTGACAGTATTTTACTCATCTTATCAAACTTATTCAAAGTATCAATACAATCTCACAGTATTTTCGACCGAAGAGATTAGATGATTGACTATCTGACATAATGGCTAAAAGCTTTTTTTTGAGATTATGTTCAGCGAATTTTGAAATGGTATTTATTTCTGCTTGAAAACTATTCGAGCATTTTCCATTTGGTGTAGAAATTTTGATTTTAGGCCTAGAGATTCCTGAACCAGTTCCTTTAAAGATACATATCCTCTCGACTTTAAATTTTGTATTAATTAGAATTAAAAATAAATAATAATTTTAAAGCTCTAAAAATCTCATCGTAAATTGGCATTTAATATATTATAAAGTGATATAACTATCACTTCCTTCCATTGTTTATCTTATAACTTGCGAAAGCCCTTAATCACTTATTGTGAATTTCTAAACAATTTGCAATTTACCAGAGATAACATCAACCTTGTTTTCATATTAATTGTTTGTTCTTCAGACATAACATCTTCTTATTATATCAATTTTCAGTTAAAACAAAAGCCAAGTCAAGATTTATTATATAAAACTTCACATACATAAATTGAACCACTTTTAATGCGACTTAAAATAATATAAAGATTTAATTACTTAAACTTTTAATTAAAATTGAATATTCGCTTTATATATATAAAAAAAGGTGAACTTAAAAACAGGAAGGTTAGGTACCACACCTATGTCGATATTAAATTATTCAATTTTTATAAGTCAACTTATAATTAGAATATCGTCTTTTGATTCAAATAAGCTTTAAGAATATTGAATAACAGAAATATGAGATAAATTAAAATGCATATTTTAATATGCAACGAAATGTACAGCTTTCAAAGTTTTAAAGAACCTTAAATCAATTGATTTAATAGTTTTTAAAAACTCCTTTTATATGAAGTTTTAATCTGTTCAAATTTTAAAAACATCTGTTTTCAACACTATTTTTATATTTTCAATATAATTCAAAAACTTCATGTAATGTTAATAAAACAAAATTACTTTCATAACGTTCTGCCATTTAAGCATGCATTCTTCAGTGTGTCTCGAATATTTATGTTAGACAGGTGAGAACTACCAATATTTGAAGATTTTTTAAAATACTATAAATATTTAAGCTGAATACTAAAGATAGGATTTATAGATTTGGATAGGATAGGATTTCAATATTTGAAGATTTTTTAAAATACTATAAATATTTAAGCTGAATACTAAAGATAGGATTTATAGATTTGGAAAACCATCACGAGTTTGATTGAAAAAAAATCTACTTCGTTAGAGTAGATAGCTTGAAAAAGACGTTTTGTATTCAATTCGAATTTAAAAAAAAAACTAATATCTAACTCGAAAACCTGATCATAAATGATAAATTATTTCAAAGTCAAATTTGAAAAAAAATAAATTTCAAAAATTTAATAAAAATACAAACTCTTCTTAGACTAAGTTTTTATTTGTTAAATGAAGTCCTTAAATCCTTTTTTCTGTGGCTTTCCCTCAAAAAAACTTTGTAACAAATCAAAGCTATCACCTTTTATACTTTTAAGTCAACTACATATGTACAAGGATAAAGTTATTGTGCAATAGACGTACGTCATCGTACGTATCTTTATCACTTTACTTTAGTTTGCCACATCATCTATTTAACACAATTGACGTGGTTTGGTTACCAGGATATAAACTTTCATGATAATCTTTAAAAGAGATTTGTTCTTTATTTTCTTTCCTTATTTTGTTGTTGTCCTTTAGAGCTTTGTATAGTTTTATATTACACATGTTATCTCATGGGTTTTTGAACTTGAGCAAAAGTCAAAGAGTGGATTTATTTTTTTTATAAGCAAAAAAAAAAACATTTTATCTTCCGTTTAAAAAATAAAGTTTTAACTTTGAAAAGGACTTTTAAACGAAAAAAAGGTATTCACTTTGATGATGATGAAAGATGTATCTCTTCTGAGCTTTTAGTGTATTTTTGACGACAATGAAGATGCTTTTATCGGATTTACTAGTTCGTCAAAAAATCTAGTTTTTTTATAGTCATTTAAATGTTGCTTCTTTTTTTAACAAAAGAGCCAAAAACTATGCAATGTGCACAGATACAAAAAGATACACGATAAACATGAAAAAAAATCACATTCTTGAGATTTTGTTAGATTAAGAAAGAGCTAAATGCCGCTTTTATGTTTTATTATGAAAATTAGGATTTAGTTTCAACATTTTTATATTTTATACATTTTTTTAAACTGATGCAATATGAAAAGTGTTATTTTATTTATTTTCGTTGCATACTTACTTTTTCATGAACTACTTCGAAGATATCCAATTTATTTGTATATTTCCTTAATAACATAAGAAATAGATAATGTGCTTACCTGAAAAGAGAAAACAAAATATTTGAATATTTGAAAATTGTTAAGAAAAACTATGAAACATTTTACACATCTAAAAGATGTTAATAGATAAAAACTATTATTTGAATACGATCAACTGACACACAAAAAGTATAGGTCCTAAATGGCTATGCTGTGGTACTCCAGAAGTTTCACAGCTCCATTTGAAGAGACTAGATATTTTGAAGTTTACTCGACAAAAAATATGAATGGAGTTTTGAAATTAATAACTCATATCTCTGAGCTTGTAGATATTCAAGTAAGTTACTTAAGTCTTTGAAACAGTATTCAAAGAGGCCTTACAATGATTTGAGCCATTTACGCTACTTAAACTCACTCTTTTTATAGTTCTAACTCTAGTGAAATACCCAACTGCATTGCTCGCCTTTTTTTATAGTTGACGGGCACTCAAGGGGTTATAAATACCCTTAACATGTTTAAAGTTTAAAAACTGTGCGAGCTTTAGGAAAATAGGAAGGGATGAAAGAGGAGATACCGATGTACATTGGTCTTAAAGTTGTGAATGTTAAAATGATAAGAAAAAACAGAGTTGGGTAAAGCATTCCACATTCTCGATGTGCGGTTATGTCAAGAATCTCTACACTTGACAGTACGTCTGAAACTGAGCTCAAGGGTAGACTGATGAGCATTCCTAGAATTACAAGTATTACGGCTGAATTGTTTGAGGGGGGGAATGCAACTGACTAATTCGACGGGACACTCAATTTAACCGTCGAGGTTCTAGGAAAACCCAACTATGAAACCTTTCGGTACGAGCTAATGATAGAAACAGATAAATTGGAAAATCAGACATGCATTTAGGGCTTACAGCCATCAGAGAATTTTCAAGTCCCTCAAAAAAAAATATAAAATAAAAATGTATGTAATTCAATATTGTATTTTTTTTTAACAAATTTGAGTTAATTTACTGAAATCAAAAAATGTCTATGTTTTAAGGAGGTCCTCCACATTTTTTTATGGAGGCATAACAAATATCAAGAAGATGAAACCAATTTCGATAAGGGCTTTTTATTGCCTCTTAAAGATCACTTCAACTTTTGGTAAAATTAGATTTTATTTGACTGAAGTATGAATAGTCACTTTCCACAACAAAACAGATGGAAATCAATAGAAGACTGCTACATTTTAATTCTTTCAAGTTTAATAGAAGCATTACCTGGACCTGACCCAAAAACCTAATTTAAATGAGTCTCTTGTTTGCTATAACAAACATTTTTGGCCAAAGTAAAAAATAAAGTACAATTTTATGATTTGAAGGGTACTTGCATTCTTTTCATAGACCATCAACATTAAAAAGTTTCCCATAAACACTAAGAGTCAAGCTCCTTCAATTTTAAAAATATCCTCAAAAGTATTCATCCAGGATGAATATACCATAAATTATATGAATCATAAACTTCATCAAAAGAATTCATAGTCGTGTAGGTAAAGGTAGGTACACTAAGTCCATTTATTATGAGTACACCGAATTTGTTTATTTTGTCATTTCAATGAATTTTATGATTTTATTTCCAGGAACGAAACAAATCATAAAAGTAAATTTAATGCTAATCTAACATAACCTGGTCTAGGAAAAGTCCTTGTGAACTTAAAGTCCATTTGATTAACCATTTTCTCCTCCCTAAAATGCCCTTTCCGAAACCTCCCATCATGTCCAACACATGTAATATGTGCGTTGAGTTCTTATTCAAATGAATAGCATTTGCATTTTAAGCTTAAACCAAGATTAAAAGTATTTGCATATAATATGGTTGATTGCTTTTGCTATGGTGGTGGAGCTCCATTGCGGTGTTAGGTTCTTTAAAGAGCTTGTCCTACTTAAATAAGGACGAAAGGAGTATGGTGTGTGTGTGTGGTGTGTCTGAAGGTAATACTAACCTGAAGGAGTGAGCATTGGGTACATATTTCTCTAAATGGTATTTAAACACAAGAAATAAAAACTAACCTAACTAACCTTGTTCCATAAACCCCTATACATAGAGAGCCAGAGGAAAATACAAAGGACTTTCTTAAGGACGACGAAACGTTCATCTCATGATGGTGATGGTATAAACAAAAGGGAATACGAAATTAAGGGTATTAAGGTGTGCAAGAAGAAAGTTAATTAACAAAAACCATTGGTGTTGAGTAATTGGCTATTGAACTTTTAGGTATTATATTGTATAAAGGTCTCCCGTCTCAAGTAGGTAAGGTATAATGCCATACAAGGAATTAGCAAATTGGCCATTTATTGCTCATTCATTGAAAGATGTGAGTTGTAGGTTTTTATTTTATTTTTGTAAATTAATGACAATGCTATTTGTCTCTGGCTGGGCTTTTGTTGTGCAGTGTCGGATTTAATGGATTGCATTAAGATTATTTTCCGCAAATTAACATTGAATAGGTTTGATTAATAATATCTTGAAAGTGATTTGTTGGTTATGGTTGGGGAAATTTATTGGATTGACCTTTTGGATTAACAACAAATTCAAAAATGAACATTGATTGATTGATAAGAAGAAAAGGAAGAAAGACGGAAGCATATTTATAGGTGTTATTTATGTATCGGTATTGCACTTAAATTTGTTGTATTCTAAATTGCAGGATTTATAGGCAGCTTAAACATAAAATTTATTTCAGAAATTTTTGGTTGTTTTATAGTTACTGAAAAGCCTTTAAAATTCTTGAAGATTCGTTAGCTTCGAATGGTTTTTTGACGTCCTTGAACTTCACAAATATCCACTGATATCATTTTGTAAACATTGATTTATTGTTATATCTTTTTATCGTTTTCAATATTTGTTTATAATTTTTCTGCGCCATTTAATTCACTTTCACATACGAGTTAGTCTAATAAAAATATTTCGCCTTTAAATTGTTTGTTGGCAAACAAAAACGAATAAATTAAATAAAATAAATTATTTCTAATATACTGCTAAAGTGCACTCAAATTCAACGAATAAAAAATGATTAATAATGTAATTTTATTTTGTGTTGTTTAAAATTTCCCTTTTAATTCTCTTCATTTTTAAATGTGTTTTAAAAAAATAATAAGAAACTATTTTGAAAGATGTCTAGACTATTTGATTGTTTTTGCTTTAATTTTAGTTATTTCGCTTACAGTTCGAAAATTCCCGGGGTAATTTTTACAAACAAATACTGTTATGACGAGAAGCCTATTGAAATACAGAAATTAATAAAGGGTGATTTTTTTGAGGTTAGGATTTTCATGCATTAGTATTTGACAGATCACGCGGGATTTTAGACATGGTGTCAAAGAGAAAGATGCTCAGTATGCTTTGACATTTCATCATGAATAGACTTACTAACCAGCAACGCTTGCAAGTTATTGAATTTTATTACCAAAATCAGTGTTCGGTTCGAAATGTGTTTCGCGCTTTACGTCCGATTTATGGTCTACATAATCGACCAAGTGAGCAAACAATTAATGCGATTGTGACCAAGTTTCGCACTCAGTTTACTTTATTGGACATTAAACCAACCACACGAATGCGTACAGTGCGTACAGAAGAGAATATTGCGTCTGTTTCTGAGAGTGTTGCTGAAGACCGTGAAATGTCGATTCGTCGCCGTTCGCAGCAATTGGGTTTGTGTTATTCGACCACATGGAAGATTTTACGCAAAGATCTTGGTGTAAAACCGTATAAAATACAGCTCGTGCAAGAACTGAAGCCGAACGATCTGCCACAACGTCGAATTTTCAGTGAATGGGCCCTAGAAAAGTTGGCAGAAAATCCGCTTTTTTATCGACAAATGTTGTTCAGCGATGAGGCTCATTTCTGGTTGAATGGCTACGTAAATAAGCAAAACTGCCGCATTTGGAGTGAAGAGCAACCAGAAGCCGTTCAAGAACTGCCCATGCATCCCGAAAAATGCACTGTTTGGTGTGGTTTGTACGCTGGTGGAATCATTTGACCCTATTTTTTCAAAGATGCTGTTGGACGCAACGTTACGGTGAATGGCGATCGCTATCGTTCAATGCTAACAAACTTTTTATTGCCAAAAATGGAAGAACTGAACTTGGTTGACATGTGGTTTCAACAAGATGGCGCTACATGATACACAGCTTGCGATTCTATGGCCATTTTGAGGGAAAACTTCGGAGAACAATTCATCTCAAGGAATGGACCGGTAAGTTGGCCACCAAGATCATGCGATTTGACGCCTTTAGACTATTTTTTGTGGGGCTACGTCAAGTCTAAAGTCTACACAAATAAGCCAGCAACTATTCCAGCTTTGGAAGACAACATTTCCGAGGAAATTCGGGCTATTCCGGCCGAAATGCTCGAAAAAGTTACCCAAAATTGGACTTTCCGAATGGACCACCTAAGACGCAGCCGCGGTCAACATTTAAATGAAATTATCTTCAAAAAGTAAATGTCATGGACCAATCTAACGTTTCAAATAAAGAATCGATGAGATTTTGCAAAACTTTATGCGTTTTTTTTTAAAAAAAAGTTCTCAAGCTCTTAAAAAATCACCGTTTAGTACTTCACTAATAACTTTTAAGCTTTAAACGTTATTGAAGAGCAGTCTTTTTAAATGTACGATCATGTAATTTTCTGTAGTACCCGTGGCATGATGGTTAGTGCGATGGACTGTCATGCGAGAGGTCTTGGGTTCGATCTCTGCCTGTGCCACCTAAAGTTTTTTTCACGGGTACTGCCTCTTGCGAGGAATTGACAAATTCTTCAAGAGTAATTCTTGTCATGAAAAGTGCTTTCTCAAATTTGCCGTTCGGATTCGGCTTAAAACTGTAGGTCCCTTCCATCCCTGACAACAGTACTCGCACACAGGAATGGTTGAGAGTTGTCAGTCATTAGGCCCTAGTTCTCAAACGGACTGTTTCACTACCCAATTTATTTATTTATTAACTTTCTGTAAAAAAGTTTGACATTTTTTTTCCTCAGACACAACTTTAAGAAGATATCTTCACTTTTAAAATAATATAAAATAATTAGTTTTTTTCGTAATTCTTAAGTTGTTCCCACAACAAATACAAATTTTAGAAAACATTGTTAAAAAACGTTTTTGAAAAGTTTCCGAAATGTTGTTAACATTTTCTGATTCGCTTTTTTTTGTGGACGCTTTGAAAAACATTTCGTTATTAAAATTGATTCTGAAATGTTTTAACAATAATTCTTTGGTCCGGAGACACCTTCAGAATAGAAATTTATAAAATATATCAGTGACTGCTTTCAATAATATGTTTGTAGCGATTTATTTCAAAATGCCGGTTGTGAAGCGCTTTGCAACAACCTGTTTTCAATTTTTAAGGATCCACGGCCGTACTAGCGAGTTCTGTAATTTTGGTAATATATAAATTATTTTGGTTGTTCTGCTTTGTGATATGTAAGATTTTTGGGAAATATTGATGTCTGGCCAGAAAAGCAAAAAACTTGCTCAAAAAATCTTCAGATAATTCTTAATAACAAATAAAATATTCATTTAAGAAAAATCACGTTACGTTCTTCCAAAAAAAAATTGTTTTCAATATAATTACAATTTCATGTCAGCCGGTTAAAAATTGTCTGAGATCCGGAGAATCCGGTCAACCAAAGAATGCAGTATTGAGATGAGTTTCGAGTTATAGAACATCATGAATAATATTACAATACATTTGAGACTTAAATTCAGTAACCGACTACATAAAGGTTTGCCCCGGCCTCAATATTTTGGGAGAACGTTTTAAGAATTATTAGAGGTTAAGAAAACGACATTTCGAAAATTTTCGATTGGTTAACTATAAATTAGGGTTGCTTTTTATGTATTCGACACTTTCAACATCAAAATACTACTATACTATACTACAATACCTTTGATACATTTTCCAATGTGTTTCTAATAATTTTGGCCACATTTAAAAAATGATATCTACATTTTTGGGTGTAGAAAATCGTAATAGACAAGAAAAAACCGTTCGATGTTAAATCAAGGCTGTAGGTCGGATGTCTCATCTATTCAATAGGTTGAGTCTTGCTTTTTCATAATGGAGAATACATTTTCCGAATTTTACCCCAAACACTTCCTTAAAATAACTTATTTAGTCAATATAATTCCAAATTGAACGTTGTACGATTCTCAAGTTCTAGGGCGACTCAATGTCCAGTCTTGGTAAGGAAACACACAAAGCAAAAAAAACCAACAACTTTTGTAGATTTTGTTTTTTTATTTTGAAACCGTCAATTTCTGTTCAAATTAAGACTTATCCATGACTTAATACCTTTTTACGATATGAGAGCTTAGGTCTATATTCTTGTTAAAACCGTTTCAATTTCTTTAGCAATAATTATATTATTTTCCCCCTAAGTACGTTTTAAGCAACTTTCATTCATCAGGAAAAAAGTTTCATTAAATTTCTAAAACTTTTTCCTATTTTAAACCTTTTTACGATGTCGTATGAGGTTTTTGAGCTATCCACATTAAATTTTTGAACAATTCCTTATACCGATTGATTCCAGCCTAAGCGAAATTGCGAGATAATGCATCTGTACTAATATTATACATAGGAAAGTCAGTTTGTTTGTTTGCTCGGTTTTTCCGTCACAACGGAGCTATATTATGAAATTCATTTTTGTGTGAGGGTAGTTACAAGGCTCAAGAGTGTTTTAAGCTTTAACTTTTTACCACGAAAAAATATTTCATTCCCAATTTATTCGCGGGTAACATTTATAATTAAATATTTAATATATTATTTTTTTTAGGATAATACTTAGTAGCATATCCTTAGGTGCTAAATGCTATTGAACTTATCATCGTGATCTGGCATCAGGCGTTTCTTATAATAACATTATTTTTTTTAAAGCTTTATTATGTACTAAGTAAAATTTACAATTTGTATGTTCTTGCAAAGCCTAAGCTTTTCTGCAGAAGATTGAACTTATGATTCTTTTTAAATATGCCAACTGTCTCTTTCTATATGTGTTGAAGTGCCGTTGTATGTGAAGACACTTCGTGCGCGTTGTCTGATTTTAAGATGGTTAAGCGGTTATTTTAGTATTGAAAATTTTCTCGACTTTAAGGACTCGGAATTTGTTTTCATTTTGCTCTCTTATTTTGTTGTATTATTCTTAGAGCTGAATTTTGAAGTTTTTGAAGTTTCTTGATGTGTGTTGGTGCTGCGTTTCTCCAAGCGAGTATGCCATATCTCAGCTTTGACTCTACCAATGCGTAATAAACTTGTCTCAGAACATCCCCAGTAGCATGGTACTTTAAATGCGAAAGTGCGTAGGGACTCTTCTTCAGATCAGTACGTAGCTTGTCTATATGTTTTTCCCAAAGGAAATGGCAATCAATAACAACTCCAAGATATCTATAGAGTTCAACAACTTCAATGTATGTTGTAGGCTTGATTGGACAGAGATCATTCCTGAAATATATTTGTTGGTCTGTTTTTTTTTTTTAAATGTGGACTTCGGATACGCATACGTTTTGTCTTAGAAGCATTTATTACCAATCCGTTATCGTGATACCATCGAACAGCAGCATCGAATTCGTTTTGCATTATCATTGTGGCTGATTTCAGAGACCTATCGCGAACAACAATTGCAGTGTCATCAGCAAAAACAAGATGAACATAAGTGGTCCTAAAATAGATCCTTGTGGAACTCCATATTCGACATTCTTTTCGTGACACCATCGAACAGCAGCATCGAATTCGTTTTGCATTATCATTGTGGCTGATTTCAGAGATCTATCGCAAACAACAATTGCAGTGTCATCAGCAAAAACAAGATGAACATAAGTGGTCCTAAAATAGATCCTTGTGGAACTCCATATTCGACATTCTTTTCGTGATACCATCGAAGCCATAAACAGTACAAGTACATTATGTCCCAAATTTAAGCTCTCGTTTATACAGTCAGCAAATTCACAAAGCAGTTGTCCTGTATTTTTGTTCTTTTGAAACCCGTACTCAAAGCAATGCTGGAACAGTATTAAAAATTGGAGATAGGCGATACCGAGGACGGAAGGTTTTTTTTTTTTAATTTAGTGCATAGTAATTCTGAACTTATGCAAGTGTTTACCCTGATTTACAAAATAACATACATGATGATTATTTTGTCTGTAAAATAGCAAGAAGCATTGTTGTTTTAAAAATAAATTCAAAAATATTTGATGAAGTAGCAGAGGGAATATTTGACAAAAGACTCGGTCATGGACTCAGAAGGGAGAATTTCGTACCCAGTAGAGTTTCTCATCTCACTTAAGCTGTCCGGATTGTACTCACGTAAGTTGCAATTGAAATTAGGCCTGCCAGCAATGATTATACGAAATTAAGATTCCTATCGATAAGTAACCATTTGATTTTGAAAATACTGGGTTTTTGAATTGTTTAAATTATTACCACGATCATAATTTATTATTAGCGTTTAAATTTTCAAATGTTTTTATGATACCTAAGCTGTTTTTTTTTTTATTAACAAACATCAATTTATTGACTTTTACAAAAGTAAGGCCGCTAGTTAGCTGTTAAAAAAAAGTTTCTTTATAGTTGCTTTAACCTTGCGTATCAAAGTAAAAATGCTTTAAATCGTTCTCAAGCCACTTAAATTTTGCACTTTTAAAAAATGATCTAAAAACATTTTCAAGTACATACTCGTATTATATTCAAATAGATTAATCCATGTAAAAAAGGCACATGAATTTTAAAATGTGTTTACATTCATAAAATGAAACGTATTCATTCACAAAAATTTCTTTTTTTTTGTCTAGGAATAAATTAACTTAAATTGACGAATTCGTCTAACGAGTTAACTATGAGTACACTATTTTGCATACAAATTTAGTTTGAATGTTTTTGTTGAATTTATTCATATTATGGTACACAGGTAACTACACTACACCTACTCTACATTATTATATTTGCATTTGCACAACCCATAAAACACATCAATTTAATACGCAAAATTAGCGCGAAATATTGTTTTGATTAACATAATACAAATGAGTAACAACCATGATATGAATATAAACAAAAAAAAAAAACATTCAATATTATTCTATTTATAAACTTTTTCGCACTCAATATTTTGTTCTTTCTTTCTCGTCTGAGCCATGATTTATTGTATCTTTGATCTAAAAGGGTATCGTGTTTTGTTTAGTATTTATATGTTTTTATGTTATTTTGTTGTATTTTTATTTTGTTTTAGAAGCACGTAGAAAAAATGTCAATCTTTCACCTACATAGGTAGGTAGGAAAAAAAAGGTTTTATCGATTGAATTTTCACATCATTATACGCGCTTGTACCTTACCTTCGTTTTGAGTTCTATTTTAACGAGGAGAGTTTGTTCTATCGTCTCCTTTCGTACGGTGCTGACATGTCACGTAAAATGTCAAATTGAACTTCAGAATTGCTTTTGTTAAAGGAACATACAATGTTTTTGTTTAATGTTCAAGACCATTCAATACAGAATATAGGTACACAATGAGTTCCAATCAATTTTTTATAATAATCTCATAGAGAATAGAGGATTATTCAATTTTATGGTGCATAACATTAGGTGGGAAATTTATAATAATGTTTATTTTATGTACAAATAAATAACTATTAAAATTTATTACGGTTCTCAAAATATAAATAAACACACTCTGTTGGTCATATGAATAATGGATGATTTGGAAAGCTTTTGAGAGTTATATTTAACATTGCATATCCTAGGGGAATCATGATGTTTCTACGAATATAAACGTCAATTTTTTTAGTTTGTTTCTTATTTCTTATAAAATATCAAAATTTTATCCTCTTAAACCAAAACAAGAATTTAGAAGAATATAAGAGTGGTGTTAGACATTACTATATAATAAAACCATCTAAAAGTATGCAATATATTTCAAAACGTAAGTATTTTTTGTTTAAAATTATAGATTCTAATATTGAAACGCTGTTTTTGTATTTTGGTATTATAATCCACTTAATTCTCACTAAAGGGTTTGAAAAATCAATTTTTTTTAATTTGAATGGTTTGCTAGGACTTAAAAAATGATGTCCCAAAAGGTTTTGGCTAGGAAGAAGATTTAAGTACACGCATTTCAAATTTTAGTATTAAAGCTATCACAATATTATCTCATATTTCCAACTAATCAACAATTCAAACGCGTTTTTTAAGTTGGTAAGACTTATGAGTCATGTTTCAAATAGGTTTCAAAGGATTGAATGGAAATTATGATTAAAATGTGGGAGAATACATTATCTTTAAAAAAAAAACGTAAAATATATGTTAAGATCTGTTTGTTATAAACAATTATATTTTTGACTTAACGTTTTAGAAGAGCTCCATTTGGCCAAAATTCAATGTCTTCAAACAATTCCATAGAACTTTACTGCATTTTTTTTAATGGCTTAATTTTTTATTTTTTATTATAAAACTACAGAAGCTCTTAAACCGGGCTAAGACTCTGAGAAAAGGAGACATAATCGCAAAAACAATGGATAGTTGCAAATTTAAAATAAATTTAATTTCGATATACTCTGTAGTAGTTTTAAGGAATAAATTCTATAAAAAAAACTATTTTTTGAGCCAATATAGGTTTGCAACGTTTTCTAATTAAAGTTTTCGATGCCAAACGTGATTTGGATTTTGCACCTTTAAATCCCTTAAAGGGTAATTTTTCTGCATTATCTGCACACACAAATATTACTTATTTTCCTAAGTATATCCAATTTTAAATAAAAGAAATAAAACACTATTTTCCTAAGTTTATCAAATTTAAAATACAAAATAAAACATCTAAAAGTATGCACTGTTTTTATGATACAAATGTTAAGGAAATGCAGCCAAGGGACATTAAAAGACGCTTATTAAGGTCAACGATCGTCGTCGATTCCAATGATACAATTTTATGAACTATTTCGACCTTCTGGGTATAATTTCCGAACTAAAAATTAGATTTAATTGTTTCAAAAGCATTAATTAATGCAATGAATTTAAATACTTAACCTTTAAATGTTTAAAATTATTCCGTTTTGCTAAAAATTATTTAAAATAAAAACTTATTCGGGCGCTTTAAAGCCCGAGATGAAAGTTCTGGGAAAAGAGCTTAATAAAAGATATTTTCACCATCTCTTATCCCAGTCCTTAAGGGCTGAATACGATTTTGTTTTAATATCTCAACATTTGTTTTAATTTTCTTGTTTAGAACTAAATATTTTGTGTTTTCTTAAGCAACAAAGTATAGTTTTAAAAAACGCACATCCAAAAGTATGAATTCGTTTTTTATCGCAAATATATTTATTTTGTTGAAATTTAATTCATAGTTTCTTTTTATTTTTAATTTTTTAGAAAAGCCAAAGAGCACACATTTAACTACGTGGATCGTGTACGTCTGGGTCAAAGTTCGTTACAAAAACAATATCGTCCGCCGTGCGGTTCTGGCTGGCGCCAAAAATCCATTTCGAATCTAGACCTTTCAACAAATCGTCATTCTTCGAGTCATTACATCGAAAACGATAGACGTTTGAGACCAAGTCGATCCCTAGATTACAAACACTCGTCCACCCACAAAGAAGACACTCTAGACATAGCTGAATTTTATTGGAGAATCGATCCCGAGAAAGATTACGATCAAATCCAACAACAACATCACAACTACGGTGAGTGCAATAAATATTTTTATGTAATGTTTACATACAATTAACAACCCTCTAATGGCAAAATGTTTTTACCCACTTTCAACAATAATAATCTGTCATTGTTGATGATTTTTTTAGTTTTTTGACATTTGCATAATAAATTATCGTTTTTTTTTTTGTCTCCATTAGTTGAAGAAAGTGGTTATCACTCAACAAATCTTTACAATCAACCATTTGACATTGGAAACGAGTCGTGTAGCTTACGTCGTTCGAGAAGTTTGGCAGTTATTCGTGAGGAGACATTTAGTGATTTACAAATTTCATCGGCAAACAGTCACAGGCGATCGCAGCTAATACCCCGAGCTAGGTTAGTGAATCGAGGCTTTTTTGACGATCGGTAAGCGTATTTAATTCGTAAATTGTTGTTTGTTAATCTTGTCACCAGACAAGTATTCGATTAATCTGGATGCTAATAATGTCTCAAGCTTGTTATTGGGATTAATCAACAAACAAGAATAAGAAGACCGAGTGAGATGGTTTTCTGTGTGTGATGTGATTTATTAGATATTTTTAGGAATTACCTACCTAATTTTTATTTGTTAATAAGCAAATAATTTTATTATTATTATTTTGAAGGTTCCATTAGATTGTGGGGGTTTTATGGATATCAGTTGATTTGTTTGCGGGTTTCGGATAAGATTATCGCAATTTTTGCAAAAAGTGAAACTTTCGGATTCTTTTTGGTTGAAAGTGTTTTTTAGTTTAATTCAGTTCTAGTAACCTTAGTTTCTAATGAAGAAACTTTAAAATTTCGAAAATTAAGATAAAAGTGCATCGGAGTTTTGAAACTTATATTAAAAAGAAGATCACGAGGAAGCGTCAAAGTTGAAGTTTATTAGGAAATTTTGTTGTCAGTGATTTCACTATGTCAAACCTTGTTTTTGGGTTAAAAATAAACATTAAAAAATTCAAAAATTGTTTGCCTTTTTAATATTAAAGATCAGCTGATAAAAATTTCTCAGCTACAGAAAAAAATCTGAAAATAGTACGTATACGCCATAGAATGCTGATGTGATAAATATACATAGATAGATAATTACTTCGAGTAAAATTGAATAAGGCTATAAAATCAAATTATCTTTCTGTTTTTTGCATCCATTCAAGAGAAGTTGGGGTTTTTCAAATGTGTGTTTCTGTGTTGCAATAAATGTGGCTGTATACAAAAGAAAATCATCAAGTTTTAAAAGGCTCTTAAAGCAATATTGAGAGATTTACAAGGCAATAAAAGCTGAAACGATGAATTTTTATAGTTCCTGCTGTGTTATATAAAATATTTTTTTATGGATTTGGGATATAAATGGGTTTTTTTTTTGTCAGTTTATGAGGAACATAAAATATTTAAGTAATTTGCAGTAGTTTTATTTTATTAAATTTACGAACAATTTAAATGTATTTAAAAATTCAATATTTCAAAAAATATATGCAAAATGCAGTGGAAAGTTTTGACAATAATTAAGTTAGAAGAAGAATTTTGATGATTGTTATTTGTATATTATTAAGTTTGAAAATTGTTGGGAATAATGTTCAAATAACGAATAGTTTTCTTTTAACTTCAAGTGTTTTATATAAAAGAACGATGCTTAGAGAGATTATTAGAAAAGTCAGTGTATACAAAATGTAACGACATGAACCGTTTTTTTTCTTGATGAAAGCGAAAAACGCTCAAAAACACGTTAATGATATTTTTTGAAAAACAAACTTCTGTTAATATATGATTTTATTTAATTTTCCACAGTAATAAAAAACTTTATTGAAATTTTGAATACAATGTTTATTAACGAAATTATGACAATTACAAACAACTTTTTCACAAAGTATTGGCTCGTGAAACTCAGTTTAAGAACAAATTAGAATGAAATTGATATTAGTTTTATTTCTTCATGGGTATCTAACGTGTTTGAATTATAGCATTTGATTTCACCCGGGTAATACACGGGTATCCTGAGTTTCTGGTTTTATACGGGTTTTACACTGATACCCGATACGTAGTCGGGTACTCGGGTATTTCAAAAACCATCAGGTTACCGAAAACAAGACGGGTGCCTAAATTTGAATAAGGATCGTATCAATGAATCATTAACATGCATATAACACAGGAAAATTACATAATATTGCCGACAAAATAATTTCATGGTAATTAAAATTTGTATTTTCTTAAATATTTTTTGAATACTTCCTTCACAATTAGATAAAAACAACCAGAGAGACTACATTGTTTTATTGTTATTGCTTTACATATTCATTTTTTTTAAACATTTATTTCTAATTAGTTGAAAAACGTTTCTTTTTATTGCAATACATCAGAACAACTGTTTGTGCATTATAATTTGAATACAAGTATATCTCGAAATATGCTGTCTGTGATTAGCATTTAAAGTAATTTTGGATGATGATGACTAAAAGATGCGTACTTTGTATTACAATGATTCATATTTAAAACAACCATCTATTTTTATGAGAATCAACAAGAGAGAATACAAGTAAATTGGTTTATTAAGCAAACTGTTAAGTTAATTTGCATTGGGTACGTCGAACTTATATCTTGCGGGTGCCCGGATACCCGGCTTAAATCTGTACACTCCCGGTACCCTGGTATTGACAGCTCTTGCTCGAATTCTAAAGTTGCTCATAAGAAGAACTTTGATTGATTTGGATACTTAAAAGAATTTTCTAAATCGAGTTAGGGACACATTTTTTTTGTTCCAACTTATTTTTGTTAGATATTTAGAACTTAAAAATGATTTTTAATCGAGATCTTTGATAATGATTAGATGTAAAATATTCCGTAATTGAGTTCTTAATATTTTTCAAAAATAGTTTCGGAAGTAAATCAATATTTATTAAATTAGAAATTTGAATTCATTCTAGAATTATGTCAACAAACTGGCCGTAAAATTAAGACAATTTATTATTGAATTCTAACGTTGTCAACTTATTCAAATCGATTTATTTACATTTAAAACATTTTAATTAATCATTATATATAAACACATTCGGATAAAGAAATGCAATATCACTGACATAACAATTCAATTAAACTAGCCCAAGGTCTCATAACAGTCTCCTTTCATATTAATAATGAATAATATTTATCAATAGCAATTTCAGTATACAAAAACAAAATATTGAATTAAAATTGAAGCATCACAACAATTTCTCATATTCTAGAGATATTTTGATTTTTCACATTGAATTTAATAAATTAAAAACACAGCATTGTCGAGAGCATTCAAACATAAAACAGTTAAACAAAAAAAAAAAACTGGACACGGACGTTTTGAATTTTTAATTCTATTAAAATCCCAAAATAAATATCACAAAAAAATTATACGAATATCTTGAGAAGATAGAAATTATAAATCCAAAAAAAATAAATAAATTAAAACAGTAACACAAAACAAAAAACAAACAAGAAGAAAAATTAGATTTATTGGGAAGGACATTTTTTTCATTTCTTTGCTTTTCGTGTCATAATAAAAATGGAGTTCAACTCAAATCCTCATCCTTTTCTCGTGCTAACGATAAATATTCATGAAAGTATTAAAAAAAATATATATATATATATATTTTAGGTCACGACAAGCATCACGACTACAGTACAAATCACTACACACAGTACAGTACCACTGCATCAGATCTCGTTTCTCTCAATTAATTTAAAAGATTTCGGTTCTCAATTTGAATTTTATGCTTTGAATCAATGAAAATAAAAAAAAAGTAAATTATGACCGAGAAATATGAATATGAATTTTAAATATTTATGAGATACGACAATACAGCAGCACACAGACATTAGGGAGTTCTTGTATATATTTTTTTTGCGTACCATTTTTGAGCTTAAATATGCATAAATCGTGAATGATTTGAACCCATTTTTTTTAAGACTAAACCCAACAATTTACGCTCAACCCTCAACGCTTAGTTTAGATTTAACAGAAAATCAACCTAAAAACACAGCTGTCATTTTCCTTCATATCCACAAAAAGGGATGTAATTATCACCACCTCTGCCATCGTTATCATCATCATCATCATCAATCAAACTAGGAATATCCAATACTGTCACAAACAAAAATATAGATATAGATTCAGCTTCATTTACATGAGAAAATGTATCTCTCCGTCTATTCAATAAAATACATTAGACCTTCCTCTAACCTATTATCACAGATTCTATATAGATAGAAGTTCTCCCACACAAAACGTTAGGCCCAGAAGTTGCTCAGGACAGAACAGAGCATACAATAATTGTGTGTGACCTCAAGATAATTTTATCTCAGAGATTAGGCAGTCAAAATCATTTATAGATAGATTATAATCACAGCACTTAGTTCGATTCCCAATTCCCATCACTACCTAACCTACAGCTATGACCATAAAAATAGGAACAACAAAACTTAAATTTAATAAACTAGTTCAAAAGGTAAATACTTCGTTATTGTTAACACTGTTTATTCGTGATTTTTAAAAAGCAATAACGAATGTCAGGACTTTTGTGTTCATTTAATATAGACTTTATTTAAAACTGTTTAAAAAATATACATTCAAAAAAATTCGGGAAAAACTTATTTTTAGTTATATTAAATCATATTATTTAAGCTTAGGTATTGACACAAAGATAAAACAATTCATTTGTATGCAGATGGGTTGTTCAAAAACCGATGTTGGTGTTGAAAGCCTCCTCCATCGTACTCCGAATGAGTAGATCTATATCTCTTATTTCATCTTCCCAATCATTGGAGCGTGTTTATGTTATAACTTGCGGCCATAAAACAAAATCTTTATTGACTCAAAAAAAAACATGATATCAACTATCGATACACGCAAGTTCTCAGACAGTCAAGCTGCCAAAAAATCATTGTCTCTGTCTTAATAAACTTACAGCTTCAAACTGTTGATCAATTCTTGTGTAAAGATGGCGCAGCAGTTCAACAGGCATTATAGGAAATTGCAAAGCTGACGAACTTATTCTATAGCATGATACAATAAAGAGAGCAAACCTTCAATGGCCTAAGACCACTTGTAGGTGAACCAAATTAATTTGGTCAATTTTTGATGCAGAAGTCCATATAGACCTCTTAAACTTAAACTCTTAAAGGGTGGGCATCCTTTTCGACTTGGAACTTTATGAAATGATGTTTGTAAAAGCTGCATTGATGAAGAAGAAGAGGAGACAAGGTCTCAAATTCTATGTTCATGTCCTGCCTTGTCACAAAGACAAAGACTCCACCTTGGATAATTTTATTACATATCTAAGAAACTGCGACATCTACTGTCTCAAACGGTTCATAGCTAGGTTTAAAGATCCTAGAAAGATAAACCAACTGTAAACCTAAATGTGTTGATTTTCCCGTCAGTAGCTATCTTAACCTAACCGAATCTAACCTTGGTATTGATAACTTTTTTAAGGAGATGAGTACCACATTTTAGTATTTTTGCTTTAATCTGTAGAATCAAAGTTAGCCAAATCTCGGTTAGTACTAAAACATATAATGGACCAAACTTTTCTGTTTAAGTTAATCAACATTCATCTTCGTTTCCGGCTGCTAGTAGCAGCACTTTAACTCCTCCTAGAGCATAGGGCGGCAACCAGTTCCTTCCATCTCTCTACTCCTAGCACGGTACCTCAGTTGGGACCACGTTTAGAAGTTTTGGGACCGAGTTTCCTTTATGACAGATGATCTACATGCTCCTCTTGGCCTTCCAGGCCGCCTTCTACCTTGAGGATTCCATTGAAAGCACTGCTTTGCTATATTGTCGTCCGGCTTTCTCAATGTATGGCCAATCCAGCGCCACTTTCTCTGCGCGATGTCAACATCTACTTTTGTTAATCAACATGCTCTGTTTAAATTACCTATACTCAAAATATAAATATTGTTCTTTTGAAATGAGAGGTTTATTATTAATATGTTTATAGATAACAATCCATAATATGTCAACTTATGCGACATTTTTCAGAACATTTTATCTGTAATACAAATTAGAAAAAACTGTCATCTAAGAAAAATAACCGTGACGTATTATGAAGGCCCCTTGCGAGTTTGACAATTAGTTTTAGCAGCTTGGGTTTCTCTGTATTGACTTTCACCTTAAATTTAATTTTAATTTTATGGTTTATATTTATGGTTTGCAAAATTGATATGGGTAAATCTGTGTTTATGCAAAAGCACCTTTCGGAAACTGTACGTTAATTGAAGCATCCTGCAGAATACGAATATTTCGGGCAAGTGCACGTCGTGGTTGGGTCAGATAAATTTCAGTTGAGAGGTCGAATTTTCGACTGCTTTCTGCAGCAATGTCAGTAATACGGTGCCGAGTTTTCTCTTTAAAGGCGTTAATAGAATCGGGCTTACCTATGTATGTAGGCTTCACATTATCACACAAATTGAGTTTAGCAGTGTTAAATCGCATGATTTTGGAGCTCACGCTTCAAGCTCACGATGCGAGAAAATGCTCTCACAAAAAGTTTCCTGCAATAAGTTGATTATTTCGATGGCTTTATGGAACCGAACCTTTATTTTGGTAATAAATTTGCACGATTTACAAAAGTTGTTCAGAAGTAAGTAGACCAAATATTAAAAACCTCGCAACTCAAAAAAAAAAAAAAAACAATACATCCAAACCTTAAGTATGACTCCCATTTCAGGAATGGCATTTAGTTGCGTGAACACCTTCGTAAAGTTTCTTGTGCAACCCTATTTACTATTATTTTAAAAGCTTTTTGCATTCCTCTTCTCACGCCTCAAAAAAAATCCTCTTTAATTTACTCTGCAGCCTAACACTGTCAAGTCCAGAGATTATTTCTTTAGTCATACTTCACGAATGTGTGATTTTACCAACTTTCAAAATTAAGCCTTAATAATTCGTCTTCAAGAATGCTTATCCGTATTCACTCGAGCACAGTTTGGATAGAAGTGTCAATTACAAAGATTCATTTTTAAGCCGTACAACGCTAATGTGTATGCCTTATCACGTTAAGCCTTTCCCAGTCCTTGCAATATTCAGGAATTCAGAACAAATATGCACTGACACCGCATTCGAAACCTCTCTCACTGTATAAATGCTTGCACTGTGTTTTTATAATAAAAAGGAAACTTGAAATAACTCGAGTGCCCGCCAATTATAAAAATAAAATTCTCGATAAGGGCGCATGCGCTTACGTCGGTATCCAAAGAAAAAAAATGGGGTGGCGCAACAGTCCGTTGAGAACTAGGGCGTAGTGACTTACAACTCTCAACCATTCCTGTGTGCGAGTACTGTTGTCAGCAATGGAAGGGACCTACAATTTTAGGCCGAATCCGAACGGCTAATTTGTGAAAGCACTTTTTCATGACAAGAATTACTCTTGAAGGATTTGTCAATTCCTTGCAAGAGGAAGTACCCGCGAAAATTATTTTTTTTTAAATTAAGGTGGCACAGGCAGGGATTAAACCCAAGACCCCTTGCATAACAGTTCAACGCACTAACCATCATGCCAAGAGCCTGCTTTAAAAAATACCTATATTTAAAGCTTTAAAAATATACCTGTAGATCAAGCTTATTTTTAAAAATTTAAATACCATTTAATTTCACTAAACATTTCAAATTAAAACTTAATCGACCCCTGGATAGGTAAAGACAGACTTCCCTCCCATCGTTATGTCTAGTTTTTAATAAAACCTCGAGTTGGAAATTTATTACCCGAATTCAATACTTTGCATTTATTTCGAATATGTCATGTTTCTTCAAATGTTCCTATTATTTTGGCCATAGCTGTACTATACTCTCCTACAATTCAGCTTACCACATCAATGTCAAATATAGAAACGCACATCAAACCAATGTATAGCTACCCCCCACACAAATCATTCATGATGTCAGTTTATTGAGGGCTACAACAGACAGCAACTCACCACACGCATTATTATAGTTTGCGGTTAGATGGAAATTATTTCAAGACTTTATCATGTCATGCAACAATGAGCAAGCTTTACAAAAACAAAAACCACACAAAAATGAAAACCACACAAACTTTGCGTGATGTTTTCTAGTCGTACCTCTATGACTTAACTTCAACTTGAACTTGAAGGTCATGCGAGGAACTTGCAGTGCAACAATGCTGCCGCCGCCGGCACCGCGCACTTAGAACCGATTTCTATGCTTCACGTCTAATTTTTACTCTCTCTTTTTGTTTTTCTTAATAGGTTTTCAAATTCAAAGCAACAGACTTACTACCCTCACCCCCACCACCATCATCAACATCATCAGCATCAACACCAACATCAGCATCGCCACTACCAATCGTCAACACTTGACCGGGCACTTGTGGTTTCCGGAGGAGAATCATCGCCCCATACTCCGCCAATTCTGGTTGCCCAACCCCCCGAGACAACTACGATAACACGTGAATCCGACGAGTACTACGAGAATCTCAAACGATTAGACGCTCATCAGCAATCAATCTGGCAAAACGAGAAAAGCGACTTGGAGAGCTTGAACTCAGAATACTTCAGGAACTCATTACACCAAAGTGATTCTAATTGCGGCGGCGGCGGCGGTGGCTGTGGCGGAGGAGGAGGTATCAGTGGAGGTTCTGAGAAACAACGATTGTATCAGAGTCGCAGCCACAAGTCAACCTCACATCATCGCAAGTATTCATCGCAGTTCGGTGGCGAAGAGTCGTCGTGCCCTGAGCTGAGTCAGAGCAGTGTTTTCCCAGAGACAACAACTACAAGTAATTCAGACGATCAATCGGATAGCTTGACCGTCTCTGAGCAGGAGTACGACATTGAACGGGTTGAGGAGATCCTAAGCAAGGTTTACAACGAGAAGTTCGAAGTCATTAGCTTGACCGAGGAGCAGAACCAAAAGAGGTCCGAGAACCCTGACGAACAAGGAGCCCTTATCGCCTACGATTCGGTGTATCTCTCGTCTGAGGAAAGTTCCGAGGGCACTCTAGTCGAGGGGAAGCAGGACACCTCGTCACTCCTGCACATTTCCATCGAAGACATCTACGACCCTCCGGAGAGACCGTCAGAAGTCATCGCAGAGAAACCTTTGACAACAACGACGGTTGAGAATCCCCTCTACTCTCAGGTTCTACGAATTCCGGCAGTATCTCACCCATCGGTCGACACAAAGCCGAAGATCCTAGCCCTGGTCGAGAAGAAAAATAAGAAGCTCAAGCGATTCGCCGATTACGCTATCATACCCCAGCGAGAAGCCAACAAGGGAGTCATCGAACATTTGACATACATCTCCTCATCCTCGGCAACAAACAACCACCCTCAACATCAACCAATCGATAACCAATACTTCAGTCTGCCTGACGTTAACATCGGCAAGAGCCTGAAGGTCTTCGAACGTATCGACGCCAAATTGCGGTCTTCCTACAACTTAAAGGAGGACACCTCAGGCAGCGCCAAGCAGAAGCAAAACGAAGCCACTGCAATCAACGATTCCATAAAACGTTTCGGTCGTGCACACAAAAAAGTACGCCAACGCGAAAACGAGAGTCAATCCGAGGCGGAGGCAACGGCGAAAAAGAACGAAACTACCGAAATCGAAGAAGAAGTCGAAAAACCAAGGGAAGCACCATCCATTCAAGTGGAAACCTATGCCAAGGAGATAATTGCAACCGAAGGTGAGAGTGAGACTGACAAGGCTAACAACAACCTTCCTGCAATTGAATTAGGCCAATTTCGGATAATTGTAACTGATGCCCAGAATAACGTCATAGAAGAGGATTCCATTGATGGCCACAGCGGCGGGGAAGTCCCATCCCTACTCTCGACAAGCATAAGCAAGGAAGAGCTGAAAAGTGCTAATGGAAACCACTCTTATCATAAGAAGCAGGAGGAAGCATCAGCAACAGCATCAGTAGCACCACCAACCCAATCCCAACCTAAGAAAACACTCTCCCGAACTCCCTCAAAGTCAAAGAAATTAATTGGAGGAACTGTAGCCCACTCGGAGGTGTGCAAAGCCAAGGACAGACGATTGTACGGCACATACCGTGCCAGGCCAATTAAAGTCAAACCGAATGATTCCCTGAGGCGCGTAGGAAAAATGTCCCGGCCACAAGTTATTCAAGTTATCGACTCAAAGAAACCCACCATGGAACCGCAACAACACCCTCTGGCGGGAAAACAAGCTGAAGATGAATTTCTTCAGAAAGTCGATGCTGTCCGGTGCTATTGGTCCAAAATGAACGAAACGAACCAAAAACAGAATCAAGAGAAGGCTGCAGCACCCAAGGAGCATAATCAACCATCATCGAAGAAGGATTTCATCATCGGCGAAGAAGTCAAATGCGTGAAGCCGACTCCTCCCATCTTCGACGATGACTTCCAGAGTCTGATGCCTTCAATAGAAATTGTCGAACTCGGCGATGGCGACAAACACGCCACCATTGTGAAGGCAAACGCGGATGAACCAGTTCCAGAATTTGATCACATCCGTTACAAGGTCATGAAGCCGAACCTCTTCCGCAGCAACATCCTGAATCGCAGCAAAAAGGAAGCACAATTCGACGGCCTGATTCAGTACTTGCAGGAATACAGCTTCCAAGAGCTGCTCACAAACAATAATGTAGTTATCGTCGAACCGGTACGAACCAAAATTGAAAGGCCCTCCAAGGATTCACAGCTGACAGACGGACAGCAACAACACATCACGAAAGGAGGACAAAATTGTAAAATTACTGGCGGAGCTGGGAGTAATTCTGGCAATGCAGTTGCCAACCCCCATCCCAATCAGCAGCCATCATCGGCGACGGCAGCGGCGCCCGGGAGTCACAACAAGCTCAGCAAGAGACACTTCTTCTACCAGCCAGTGCGGGTTAATCGGGAGCTGCTGGAGGAGGAGCTGCCCACTCCGGATACGGTTCGGAATGTTCGAAAGTTCTTCGAGGAAAATGTCCTGCCGGGGAGCAGAAGAGGAGATGAGTTGCTGTCGCCCGAGGTGCTAGCCAACGACAGACAACAGAACAACACTGAAGGACGCAGGATGAACCAACGTTTGAGATACTTAACCATTGATACATCGTATGGTAATGGCCAAGTAAACAACAGCAACAACAACACTAATGGCACTGGGATTGGAACTGGAACTGGGACACTGCGAAAATGGGACTCGGTGAGTTTGTCGAGTGGGATATCAAGCGGTGATTTATCATCACCATGTGAATGCAGTAATGGAGCATCCACTGTCGACGACGGCAGATCACCGTCACAACACCTCCAGATAAAGGATGACAACATCGAAGTTGCTTCATCCCAGGACGTCGAAAGAGAGATCCGAGGTGGGATGCATGTTCGGGATTTCATAAGGAGGCATAATGCTTGTGGTTCTCAGGATGCAAACGGATTATGTGGTTATTTTATGGATGGCAGTGGTGGTGCTGGGGAGGACGATGTAGATGGAATAGGAAGAGATGTCAGGTCGCATCATCCAGACGATGAGGACGACGAGGACGAAGACGAGGTCGACATGGTGGATGATGAACTATGTGAATCGTATTATGTCAGTGAGGTAAGTGAATTTCATTCAAATTTTCAGGGATGCTGATGGTTTTTTGGTTCTTCTTCTTCTTCCTCGAAGGGGATTTCCTCTTTTCAGGCTTCACTCAAATGTTTCCAAAAGTTTTCCCTTGGGAATGTGGTTGCTATAAGTTTGAGAAGTTTTTCCTCTTTTTTTCTGATGACGGTGAAAGTTTGACCGCAGCAGTCGATTTTTGAAAAATATTCCACAGGACTCTTTTCCGTCGTCTCGTCCTTGTTGATGGTGCTTCAGTCTTCATACGATTTGCATGAGGTTTTTGTGTTCGTGGACTTTGTCGGGGTTTTTCTACTTTTATGCGGGATAATGTATGGAATTGAAAGGAATAGTTTTTTTTTGTTGTTGCTGTTGCAGTTTCGTCCTTTTTGGTTTAAAAAGTTCTTTGAAAAATAGAATTGAAAAAATAATGGAAAAAATAGCTCTTTTAAAAGGAGCAAAGGTTTAGTGATGTTTTTGTTAAATCAGGAGGTTTATTGTGTACCCTGATGTATGGAACGAAAAACCAGAACCTAGAACCAAGGATGAAGGAGTAAATTGAGTTTTTCCTGAAATTTGTTAGAGTTTACATGAGCTTTGTTGAGATTATTATTTTTTTTTCTTTTTCTCTCTTCTACTTTTGTAAGGATGGATTTATTGAAAGAGGTTGACATTTTTATTTTTTGAAAATAATTTGTTATTGTCAAAAAGTTTTTAACAATTTGAAGATATGAACGAAGCATATTCATTAAAAATCAATACGAACAAACTTTTGACAGTTTGAAAAAGAGATTTATAATTAGTGATATTTTGAAAGGAATAAATTCGAAAAAAAGTAGTTTTTAACAATGATAATTTGTCTGAAGTGATTTTTAGTGGAAAAAAATCATTTGATAAAAATGCAGGGTTTTTTAGGGATGAGATGAAGTTATGTTCGGTAAATCATTTTATTCACAGGAAATCATTTCTGAGCTGTTAGTTAGCATTTCCGAGAAAAAGGATGTCATTAAAAATTTTTGTTCAAAATAGGGTGAACTGTATGAACTCTGAAACAAATTAAAAACTGATTGAATTTACATTTTGTTGGTACTGAAAGTTTTACTTATTTTTTTCATTCGAAGTCTTTTGAACACAAAACTTTTGTATAAGTGTGAAAAAAGTTCTTAAAATTTTTGTGCATTTTGATGATAATTAAGAAATGCTTCGAAATAAGAAAATCCGTAGCTTTAATTGATTTTTTTTACAGAAAAACGGTTAGACTAATCAAGTTTTAAATTGTTAGTCATATAAAAAATCATGAAAAGAGGTCTTACAGAGATTAAAAAGAGACTACAAGAGTTACAAAAAAAGACCACAAAAACACGTTTTTTTAGCGACGACAAATATTTTTTGTAAAAATTTCAATCAAATTTTCGAATATGATCTAAAATTGTACCTGTTTTTGTTATTTGCCAAGATATTGATGACCAAAAACACAATAGTACAAACTTAAAAAAATGGAAAGTGAATAAAAATTGTTAAGACTAAACTTTTTGATAAATTCAAAACACTTCTATGAAGAAAACACTGGTCGAAAATCGTACTACTCCGAGAGTTTTTCTGGCCTTAATTTAAATCCGCCTCTAAATTAATTCCATCGCGTCAGATTTTTAAGATATTGCTTTTGCAAACTCAAAATAAAACACGTATATGAGGCTTTTCGAGGCTATCTTAATTTATGAAGTAGTTTTTCAGCAAGACTCGTTATGGCCAACAATAATGCCTTTCTTAAATATTTTTATTTTTTCATAAAAATTTCGAAAAATCATAAAAAGTTATTAGACTTGACCTGCTTTGCATAAATCTTGAAAAAATACTGTTTTTTTGCAAAATTGTATTCTTTTTCAAAATGTGTTTTTTGTTTTTAAAAAACACGAGCCATATTTAAACTTTAAATTTGGTCTGAAGGCTTAGATTTTTAAGCCAGTTTTATTTAATCTTAAATAAAGTATTTTTAAATTTCGGAAACAATCAAGTTTTGGTCACAGCTTGATGTTTTTCTCATTGCAAAGAAGTTTTTCTCCCCCTCTGATCTGGCTGTTATCTACAAGACTTATACACGTCCAAGACTTGAGTATAACTCGTTTAGATTGATTGATGATAATACCATCGTAGGATCATTTACGTCGGTCGAATATCGTCGTAAAGTTTCCTGTCTCACCCTCTTTTACCATTATTTTAACGATTTATGCTCTCGTGAAATAGCCAGCTGCATTTCCCCTTTAACAGTTCAACCGTAATACTCGCACTTTTATGAATGCTCATCAGTATACCTCGAGCAAAACTTCGATCGTACCGTCAAGTATAGAGATTCGTTCTTTAGCCGTACTACGCGAATGTGGAATTCCTTACCACACTCTGTCTTTCCCAGCGATTGCAATATTCATTAATTCAATTCTTTCCCTTTCCTAGTGCTCACACTGTGTCTTCATAATAAGGGTAGTAATATCCCCTTAAGTGTGCTTATTATTAAAAAAAATAATGGCTACGTTTTCTATAAAATCAAACTGGATTCTATTTTTCTCAACTTTTTGCTACGTATTTAACAAGGTTAGTTTTCTAGAAACCCCTTAAATTCCCAACTTTTGCAAATTTTCGAAAAAATTGTAGATTTGTCTGATGTAAATGAAATTTTTCTCGACTTTACGAATATTTAAAAAAAATTTATAAAATTGGATTTTTCACCTTTAGTTTGTTTTTCGCAAAATTGAGTTTGCAATATGTGTGTTTTGTTTGCAAAACTTAATACTTTTTTGTAAACATTTTTTGTCCAACAGAAATGTCTTTTTTCACTGTTCGTAAGTTAAAAAAAATGTTTTAAATTTTCGCAGTTGTTGTTTATATTTTTTAAGTGTATTGCTTCCTAAGATTTGATTTTCTTTCGCGTACATTTGTATTCTTTTTTGAAATGTGTGTTTTTTGCAAAAATTGTTTGTCAAATAAAAATGTTTCACTTTTATCTCACCTTTCATTAAAACAAATCTTATTAATTTTATTTTGTTTTTGTTAAAAGACCAGAAGAGTTTGAAATTGAAATCTTTGGAATGATTCTTCCTAATGCGAACATTTGCTTGAAACGGGTAAACAAATTTTCAAAAAAAGCACTAAAAAGACCTGAAAACAATGTCCCTTAAATTTTAAGACTTTGCAGATAAACGAAAATCTTTGCTAAAGGAACCAATGTTCCTTGTATGTGAATGGGCCATACAAATTTCTATCACAAATAATTCGAGGCTCGTATAATTATTAATTCAGTGTTTAGGACGACATTTTTATTGAATATTGAAAATCTAGCATTTATGAATTTCTGAAAGAGCCTAGTTTTGGTGACCTTGATGTTTTCCTTGTTGGTTGACTATTTTAAATATTCGCAAGTTTGCAAAATAATATTGCGTACAATTTTAATAAAATCTAAAATTTGTTTTATTTTTCTCAACTTGTTGCTATAAAATCACGTTATACCGTAACCAAGCTTAGTTTTCTTGAAAAACCTTCAATTTTTAACTTTTGCGAAAATTCGCACATGTGAAAATTTGTTTAATGTACAAATATATTATTTTTTTAACCTTTCACTAATTAAAAAAAATCCCAAATCTTAGCTATTTGAATATTTCAAAAAATAAAAATATACCTGTTCGTAAAATTTGATTACAAAATTTGTATTTTTAATGAAAAATATATTTTCTTATTGATTTGTTCATAAAAATTAATTTTTTTATGTTAATTTTATCTTTCGTTAAATTTGTTTTCTTCTTAAAAATGTAATACTTTTGTAAAAATAAGATATCTCTTATTTTTTCCCTTTTCGTAAAAAATGTTGTTTACTTAAAATTTCATGTTTTTCTAAGCTTTCATAGATTAACAATTGTTCGCAATTATTTTATCTGTTCATTAAATTTGATTTTTTTCGAGTAAATTTAATTTTTCACATTTTTCTTTAAGTTTAAATTCTTTCGCAACCTTAAATTTATTTGCAATATTTCTGCTGAAAGTTAGCATGCATACATTTTTGTCGAATTTTCTACAAATTATTTTGTATTTCATGCTTTGCAGAGCGTGGTCTTCTAAAGACCTCTTAAGTCTAACAAAACAAATGATATTAAGAATCCATTTTCTAGAAAAAATTTGCAATTTAAATTTTTCGCAAAATTTGATTATTTTCTTACAAAATTTGAATTTTTCGCAATTTTTTTTTTAATTTCAGTTTTTCCAATTATTTTTCCAAGACTTGTATATTTTTTTAACATTTTATTCTTTTCTAAATTTTATACTTTATTTGCAAAATCTGTTTTTCTTGTTTAGCAATTTTTTATTGTTTTGCAAGTTTTATTTTTATCGCAATTTATCTTATTTTGCAAAAGTAGATTTCAACTCATTTTTTTTTTCTTTTGCTTCGCAAATTAAATTTGCTTTCAATATTTTTGCTTAAAATGATAAAGAATAGACTCTTGTCAATTTTCTTTCCAAATATTTCGTATTTCCTGTTTTTCAAATGTTTCATTTGAGTTATAAAATGTATTTGCAAAATAAATAACAACTTTATATTTATGACAAAGTGCAATAACATTGGAATTTTTCCACAGTTTTTTTTTGTTTCCTGCTTTTCAAATTCAAATGATGATAGAGCAATAACAGGTCAACAAGTGCCACAAAACAACCCATTTCTCTTCAATTACCTGAAAAATGCGGAGAATATTGTTGGAGTTGTTACCATCTTTTTCACTTTGCTGATATTTCAATTAAATTTTCTGCCATAAGCAATTTTTAACAATCAGAAGTAAGGGAAAAAAACCTTTCAAAAAATACCAAGGACTTAACTCGCTAAAAAATAAAAACAACAACAAAAAAAATCATAGATCCTCCTTTATCTAGTTAGGTTGGTAGAATATCGCTTACAGAATCAATTTAGCAATGCTGTCAATATTTTTTCACTCAATGACCTGCAAAAGTGTGCAGTTATTTTTATTTTTCTATCTCTCTAAGCTCCAACTCCAATCCAAGCATCAGCTTTAGCACTCATGTGGTGCGCTGTGGTAGGTAAAACTCAGAAACTAGAAAAAAAACCTTTTAGCTTTTCAAACAGCCGTATCGAGCGCAAAACCTTCCTATCCTTTTTCCCTATCCACCACCCTCACATCCTTTAAAGAGAAAGACATTGCATAGCAAACATTTATAATTCAAGCTTGCAGAAAATAAAAATATCCTTCACCCTCGTTTTTACACAGGAGCAGCATCATCATCATCATCATCTAGAGATACCTTATATCGCATTTTAATCCTTTTTAGATATTCTAACCTCCCATACTCTCTTCTTTTTATTTGTACTCTTGTTGTTGTTTTTTTTTTGCAGGATATTCTTGAAAAGATACGAGAATGTGGTTCCACTGTAACGTACTATGGTGGTCGTGTTATGATGCACAGTCCACCGGCTACGGGTGCAACATTGCGTATACCTCGTTCGAAAATAGAATTTCTCACATGCAATTCATGTCAGCCGAACGAATGCCCGCATAAGGATCAAATCCACGACCAGTTACTTGCCCAGCATCAGCTCCAGCAACAAAACTACTCTGGTAAGTGAACCGTACCTATGAATGTAGGGGTGTTTTTATGTCAACTGAATTTAATCCTTTTCATTTTTTGTTGGAACCGTTTTTCAGGTATCAAATTCAAACTTGTCAAGTCGAACAGCTGCAGCAGTCGTCTGGAGCTGATTGGCACTCAGAAACTCGTTGGTAATCACGACTATCCGGACACCATTGGGGAGGACGAGTCCTTCAACGGCAATAGCACAACACCAAAAACTCATGATAATGATGGGGATGGTGATGAATACGACGATGGAGAACCTTTAGTCCGACGACTTGTCCATCGTTTGGAAACAACCGGCAAGATAAACAAATACACGGGACCACGGATCATAGAATCACAGTGCATCGAGAAGATGCCAGTTCGTCGGCCCACAAGTTTGGTGGTGGATCGACCGAAGTTTGAGGCTTCATCCACCACCGCCCACAAACGTTTTTCTGAAGGATTCACAATTAACAACCAAATGGTTGGCAAAATCCCAGACCAACAGCAGCAGCAGCAGTCTCGTGCTCTCGTGCTCCCCAAACAAGTTACCGTCAATAATCATATCAATTTTGTTACGTCCACGTTCACGTCCTCGTCCAGTCCGTGTTTTACATCCTCTGCCATGGATATTCGTTTGGTTGAGAAGGCGGGAGGTATTGACCAGGCTAAGCTGACAAACGGCAAAGTACGCCGCAATAAAAATGTTGACTTGGCATTTACAATGAAAGGACCCAATGGAACTCTAAAAAATCTTTCCTCTTCAAATGGCATGGACAAGGACATCCCAATATCCCGGAGAATAGAAACAACTACTCCCACCACCCCAACTACCCCCACCAATACCAGCATCGCTACCACAGAGAAGAACGATAGAAACTACAGAAACACTGCAAAGGATTCAAGAGATTTTGGAAAAAATTTCAACATAACCGAACACTTCGATGGTCACCTGCTGATGCCAAAAAAGGACGAAATCACAGTTGCAGGAAAAGCATCGAATACAACGACAACGACCACGGGTAAACAAAATCCCACCCCCTCAAACAACAACACTCCTTCGTCTTCTTCCAATGAATTGATTGTGGACAAGACTTTGGTGCGGCACTATGTGACAAATGACAAACGATTGCTATCGAAACCCAAGTACGACGACATCGAATTTGAGGAATTCGAAGTCTACGATCCCCTCAAGGATGTCGCAGCGATAACTGCTAAAGCCGAACAACTAGTCGACAGTTTGGCAGATGATATACAACGTGCAGTTTCTGCAACATCTTCATACGAGCTCAAATCCTCAAACCAGGACGAATCTTGCTATGATAGTTTGGATGATAAAATTTAAACAAACATAAGATTTAAAAAACAGCGAAAAAGGATCATAAATCAACAACAAGATAAAAAGAAAAACAATTCATAAATAGTCATAATAGTCTTTATTTTTTTTTTAAACATTTTATTTTATTATTTTTATTATTGTTTAATCAGTATTGTTATTGTATTTTAATATATTATATAAAATATTTAGACGAAGAAAAATGTGCTACGTACTTAAAGGACATTGCAACGTTTTTGATATTTTTACAGTGTTATGTTGCAAAGGACAATAAAAATATATTATTCTATGTAAAATCAGTAAATGGCCAAAAAATAAAGTAATTTATCCAAAGTCTTCTATTTAGAAAAAAAAATTGTTTAAATGTGTTAAATTTATTTTTGAATAAGAAGATTTAAATATTTGTTTAAATAATGTTAAGTTAACTTTGACAAATTTTACAGCACAGCGAACAAACAAAGCTTAACAGGATCAAAATTTCAATTTTGGTTTTAAATAGACTTAACGTGTTTATAAGGTTTTATACACTCACTGGTGTTACATTTAGAATGTTGGGATTTTATAGAATTGTATTCATATAACATTTTTATTTATTTGGCTATTAATCCTGTTGGTATCCTTTATGTTGTACTAATGGTTTTTTATCTCTAAATTAAAGCGAAAATCCTTTGCAGCGGGTGTTAGGAAGTGTTATAAAAATAATCTTGGTTATTTATTGAGATAGAGTGTTTTTTTTGTGTTTTATTTGTTTTTATCATCTTTAAAAAACGCAAATAACCATTAGGTCGTTAAATTTATACCAAACACACAAAATAGATTTATTTTTATTCTGAAAATAAGTTCTATGGCTTTGGTATTGAAAAAATGATAAAGATATTTCAAAAGGATTTTTGAAGGTTATAAAAGATAAAGATAAAGACGACAATATATTTATAAATCGAATGTCATTATTAATAAGTGCAAAACGAAGAACTTTAAAAAGATACTTGCGCACTTATCTTTTGGAGAAGGGACAATACGGTAGCAACAACATTGAACTGCATAAATAATTTAGATAAAATTATTTTAACACCTTAAGAAATTCGATGTACATTTTTTGTCTTCTTTTTCTTAGAAATTTTGCTATCTCCTTTTTTTAAAATAGAATTTTAAATACATTTAAACTTCTTTATACGAACCTTCAAGAGAACAAAAATTGCTTCGTTATAATGAAGTTTTAAAAAAACTCATTTCAAAGAAATGTATGTCTTGTTTTTAATTAAAAACATATCAATTTTCGATTGTACATGAACAGTTTTGATTTTTGTTTTATTATAAAAATCATCCAATTTAGTAAAGTGAAAATATGCCTAATCTGAGGTTTCATCTCTTGTTTCAATAAAACTTCGAATATTATCAAATGCAGATCATTCATTCTTTAAAATTGTCGACAATGTACTAAATTTTTGTCTCTTTTCTCCCCTTTTAAGTTTTTCAATCATCGAAAACTTCTCTGATAGCAAAATAGCTTTGCGCTTCGACATTTTGGCAACAATTCTCGAATAATGCCAACTCAAAGAATTGACCTGTTAATATTCGTAACATTTCTACTACTCATCCATGCATACCTACATTCACTTTAAAAAATTTGTTTCCCAAAACGGCGCGGCGAGTTCCCATTTAAAATAAGGAATTCAAATTGTAGTAAACTTTGTTTTCAAATTTGAAAATTGATATTTCGTTATAAAGAAACAACTTTGTTTTCGGGCCACAAAATTAGTTCCTTACAAAGAGAATTTCTTTATTAAGAACCTAATTCGTTCGGCATAAAGAAGTTTGACTGTACTTCAATTTTTAAACAGCATTTAAGGGCTTTTATTTCAAATTCAAGTTCAACAGATTTAAAATAAACTATTTACCCCTTTCCCTAAAAAAACACAATTTTTGTTAGCAAATCAAAGTGGTTACTTAAAGAATTTAGGTTGAGTTTCAAGGCACTACCGATTCAAATACGTTAGACAAGAAGGCATAACATTTGGACCAGAGAAATTCGAAAAAAAAATTTAAAGCTAAAAGTATTAATCTTAAATTTTTTTCAGAGTAGCGTCAATTTCGTTTTTAAATAATTTCTTAAGCCTACCAACATTTTTCTACTTTATCTTGTGAAGAAATATTATCATCTCATTTGAAATATCGTTTTATGAATACGTAAAAAATGCTAAGTTAGTGAAAAGACGTTTTCGTTTTTATTTTGATGCTAGATTATGGCACCCTATCTGAAGTGAAAATACCGAAGGATGGTTAAATTTTAAGAGCCGATTTTGACTTTGAAAATATGTCAATATTTTCTGTGAGATAAAATTAGTTAAATTTGAGTTGAAAATTAATTTTTACTAAGTTTTAGTAATGTTTTGTTTAGGTTTTTATTTTTGGTAAAAAAAGGCAATACAATTTTTCTCAAAATTTGGCCCAATGTTGAAAACAGTATTTTTTATAAAAAAAAATTAGTTTAAAGCCGTAATCTCAATTTTTTGAAAAGCTATTTGAGTCGAAAGTCAATTTTTACCAACTTTTAGTAATGTTTGTATTATTCGATTTTTCTCAAAATTTTACCAGATGTTAAAAACATTATTTTTAGTTGCCCAAAATTATTTTTCAGATAAAATCAGTTTTTGTTCGTAAAATATTCGAGGTGAAAAAAATATTTTTTTTTGATTTATAAAAGAACCCATCAGTGGATTTTCTTCCAAAAATATATTAGTTTGGTAAAACATTACAATTTATAATATAAAATTGAATTCAAGTCTGTAGCGTTAGTGGTTCGTGAGATATTTTTTGGTTAAATCAACATTTTTTTTTAAATTAAATGTCTATTGTAAAAAACACCCACTCAATTTTCTTCAGAGTCCTTTCTGCATTTTTCTGAATTATTATTATCTGTATAAAAAAATTTATTTGAAGTTGATATTTCTGCTGGTTCTTGGGCTATGGACGACGAAAAAAAACTTCGCGAACGTACAGACGTAGGAACGATCGTACACACGCACGCACAGACAACTCTCTAAAAATCTTTTATTTGGACTTTAGGGACCTTGGATCGTCGAGAAATGTCCAAAGTTTTTAATTCGACAAATCAGACCGATGACAATAACTTCCTATAGAAAGTTAAAAATTATAAATAGTGACTTGAAACTCATTTCATCAAATAAAAAATGTAGTTTTCGACATTCAGTAAAATATTTATAAGAATTTAACAGTCAGTGTTTTTATAAAAAATAAAATCTCCAAAAAATAGTGCGCAAAAATTATTTTTGTTTGTGTTGATAACGTATGATATTGTTCTTAGAAAAATCCAAACTATATTTGAAATACAAATTTTCAAGAAATGCTACTAAAATTGGTAAAATTATAGGTTTTCGACTAAGGTTCTCGTTAACAAAAATAGCTTGTGATTGTTTCATTATATGCAAAACATAGTAGGTATTTTTTAGTTAAAAAAAGTTTTTTGAAAAGATTTAACCGAGAACTTTTTAGCAAAACACAAAAACCTACAAAAGCAATTGATGGTTTTCAACTCAAGTATTAGGAAAACAAAGAAAAATATTGCCTTCTCATTTTTTCCCAAACAAAATATTGTTATGAATATTTTGTACAAAAGATTGAGCAAGTTATCAGTGTGTGGTCTTTTTTAATTAAATTTAAAAAAAACTAGCATTAGAAAATTGTATTGTCAGCTTGAGTGTAAAAGGAATTGCAATTCTGACTGTTTATTTGACATCAAAACAGAAAAAGCTAGCAGCTCAAAATAAATAAATTATTATGTGTTATGTGACTAAATCTGCTCACATTATCTTCCAGTTCACAGTTTTAACATATTAATGGGAGAAAATTTGTCTTTACCAGCTTTTTTCTTGTCTCTTGTGGAGTTAATATTGTTGAAAGCAATTGTTTCCGAAGTCCACTATAAATTCAGTCAACATCATATTTTACTTGGTTACCATAGGCTAAATTATTGTTCAATTTAAGCACATGAGTAGTGACAGTTTGTTTAAATAATAGGTTGTTGTCAAATAGGATAATAGAAGGATTTAAGATTCAGGGAAGTACTGCAAATAGGTAACAACTGAGTTTTAGTATCATTTAATGTAAGTTTGTTTGATTTTGACCTGTCATCAATATCGGAAAGATTGTCATTGACTCTACAAAATAAAACTGAAAGTCATTAAGATGAACAGAAACACTCCTGCATACCTTCTTGAAGTCATTAATATCTATGCAAAAAAGAAAAGGGCCTAATATAGATCCCTGTAGTACGACTGAATTGATTTAAGGTCCAGATCGATTTTTTCCCATTACCACTCTCTCTCATCTATCACTCAGGTAATCCTCAATTAGATGCTCTTTGGATGAACCCAACATAATTTCACACTTGCAACATAATATGTAATGATCAACTCTATCAAAGGCCTTTAAGAAGTCTAACAAACAAATTATGGTTAGTTCTCCTTTATCAAACTTGAGCCTTATATCATCCAAAATGTGTATCCTTCCTGTGGACCACACAGTTCTGCAACTGGATTTGTAAGGATAAAGCAAACCATTCCGAACAATATTGGCAACAGCTGTTTACCATGATTTTCTCAAACACCAGGTAAAGAGGCTCGTGGCTATTTGTGAAAGTTGTGAAAAAGAGTTTTTTACTGCCCTAAAAAGGGCCGTATTTTAAACGTAAAATTGTTCAATCAAAAATATTCTACAACATTCTATACATTCTTTAAAACTATTCTAGAACACTTAGTTTAAAATTATAGATAACGAGCGACAAAAAAAAGTAAGGTTTATTGAAAAACGCGTTTTAAGAACGAACAAAATAATATTTTTGAAAACAATTTTAAACACAATTTTAAAAAACGCAGTAAAAATTATATTTTGAACAGTTTTTGAAGCTTTGGTTACTTTTAACAGAAAAGCGGTTAGATTAATAATTATACAAAAAGTAAAAGTATTGTTTCATCACATTAAAAAAACTTCACTTTTTCGCACCAAAATAAGATCAAAAAAATGTTAAAATGATATTCACTTTAAATTTATTGAAACTTAAAATTCTTAACTAAACTCTTTTTGAAGAATTAATAAGCAAAAAAATTATGGTTTTCGAAAACTGTAAACTGTTTGTCAGTTTCTTAAATATTTTACAGAAAATAAAGTACTTCTTCAAAAACAATTAAAACAAATTGTTTCTGTGAAAAGGTAATGTGATTTCCTTCTACTGTAATAGAAAAAAAAATATAAGAAAATATTGAATAAAAAACTTAAAACAAAAAAAATTGAAGGATTGGGGATTTTCAACTACAATAATAAAAAACAGCCTAACAATTTTTCTCTCCTTTTGTCTTAGTTTTCAAAAATCTTATATTTTGTCTGAGTTTTTAATAACAAAATTTAAAAAAAAACATTGTTTTTTTTTAACTCAAAATCTGCCAACACCAAAATAGAAGTTCAAAATTTTCAAATATCATAACGTCAAAATGGAGCATCAATATAATATTTGTTGAATTCAAATTTGAACATTACTCCTATAGGGTTGACAATGACTGAGACTCTAGCAAAATTATCTCCCTAATTCGTCAATATTGAAATTTTTAATCAAATTTTGGTATATCTAATCTAAAGCTCAGTTTGGTATTCTAAGTCCAACGTTTATGTTTTGAAACCGTGAGAAAAAAGGAGATAAGCAACTGAGTAACTTAAGCTAGGTGTTTTTCATTCCAATTGTCATCTGTAAGCCTTTTTGGGTCTAAAACCTTAATCAACACCATACTTTTTCTAAACAAGTATATTGTCATAAATCAAAACGGTTTTTTTTATATGCTCTTAACTAAAAATTTGATAAAACACACACTTTCAACAATTAATTGAATAATACTTAAAACTCAATAGGACTGCTGAGACTGGGTTATGTAGTTCTAGTCAAAAGTTTGTAACAAAATATTCAGCTTCTTCTCGGTCTTGGAAGTCTTGGAAGCATTCTAGTTAACAACTGTACTATTCTAGACAGTTTCCCAGATCACTTAGACTATACCGCTCTAAAAATGGTATTCGGTAAAAGCTTCCATGTGTCCATCCCTTCAAGATCCTTCTAGGATGAAGAGAGACCTCTGGTAGACGATGCGGTACACTTCTATACAGACGGTTGAAAGACCGATCACGGAGTTGGAAGTGGTATCTATTCGAAACAATTGAATCTCAGTCTAGCATAAAGACTTCCTAATCAATGTAGTGTATTCCAGACAGAAGTAATGGCGATTAAAGAAGCTCTGACCCAAAAAAAACATTGTATCCTGCAATCTTCTCGGACAGCCAAGCCGCTCTTAAATCTCTCGCGTCTGTCTCCACAAACTCTTAAATAGTCCACGATTGTCGATCATCTCTGAATGAGATGACGAAACAGTTTAATATTCACCTCATTTTGGTGCCGGGCCACAGAGACATTCCAAGAAATTGCAAAGCCGATGAGTTCGCCAAAAAACGGAACACTTTTGCCTTATTTTAGACAAAAACATAATATAGGAACACCACATGCAAATATCTTTTGAAACAATATGCTCTAGAATCAACAAATGCTAGATGGTCACAGAGTACCACCTTCCTAGCAACCAAACAAAAATGGCCAAGCATAGAATTAAAACGGCCAATAGGCTTGATATCCCTGAGCAGACAAAGTATAAGCTCCACAATTGGAGTAATAACAGGACACTGCCTCACAGGAAGACATGCTCTGAGGCTAGAAATGACTTTTGTAGAAGCTGCATGGACGAAGAGGAAGAGGAAACAGTCCAACACCTTCTATGTACATGTCCAGCACTCTCCATTAAAAGGAATAACTTTCTCGGTAATCCCTTCTTCGATAATACCAGTGAACTGGCAACGATTGACACAAAATGTCTCTCTAACTTTATTATAAGTACAAAATGGTTTGTTTAAGTTCATTACCCTCGCATGAGTAACCTCATTAGTGGTATCACAATGGACCCTTGAGGTCTACGTGCGTCGATGACATTTGGACAGCCACTCCAACCTTACCTAACCTAACACCTTCACAGTGACAAAGTAAGCCCGATAATTTTATTCGTCAACGCTATGAAATTTATTTTGAGCTTTGAATTCGTTGCCTTGCAATAAGTCCAAATTACAAGATTAGGCAGCACGCCCCCTATTACATACCTCAGCGTAAAAATAAGTTGATCTTATTTCTCAAAATAGTTTGGCTTTATACCGCTTTTTCAGAGTACAATATGACCAATAACTAAAAATTGGCCTTATTTAACTTTAGTAAAGTGCAGTAAAGACAAGTTTTAAAAATTGGACTTGGCTTTTTTTCAGGGCACCTTTGCATTTGCTTATATTCTAAAATCTTTCTTCGAAAAAGTAGCGGCACGAATCTCCAAATTGAATGTCATATGGTCCGATTTTTATACAGCGGTACGAACATTTTCGAAAAAACAATTTGATGTTTTGAGCATTGCTGTTTTTGTAGATTCATACAAACTACTATTTTTAACGGAAACACCTATCTCGTAAGCCAGTCGATTTTTTTACCATTTGAAAAATTAATTAAACGTTTTCTAATCACAATTTCGGATATGTTCACTAAATGTAACTATATTTAACATGCGTCTTCTGATTTGTAGACAATTGCTATAAAAACAAGTTCAACTTGCTTTGAAAGAATAGAATTTTCTGTGAGTAACTGTTTTTTTGCTTTTTAATAAGGTGTAAGTCTTTGTCAAATAAGCAAACAAACACTAATTAATTCACTGCCATAATTAATGACTAATCATCGACCTTATTATCCACTTAACCACACCTGTTGATCAGCGATAATGCTCCATAGCAAACTTCTAGCACTCAAGACTATGCCTCATTTTTTCCAGACATCAAATGAAAAATGTCTTTTTATATCAAAGACAACTCAATCGCAATTGCAAATCGGTTGTGTTTATGTTCAATGTTAAGACTTCTTCAATTTCAAATACCTCATAAACAAACTTGTAACCATACCTTTTAATATCATTTTCTTAGAACTTATTTCCTTATATATCTACATTTTATTACTTTTTTTTTTGGAACTGTAAATTGAATTTTTCAATCTGGAATTTACAAATGGAATGTCCCACAATTGATTCTCTTCTTTCTTTACTTTTTTTTTAAGTACCCACTTCCTTATTGTAGCATCCTTATATATTTATTTATGAACCTAAAGATTGTTGTCCTCAGAGTACAAAGAGGATTTGTATAAGGAGAGTAAAAATATTGGTTTTCTAGAGGATATTGTATTCTGTCGTCATACACACACAACAACAAACAAAAATGCTCTTCTATACCTTTCATTCAATTACAATAATTCAATGCTTCCTTGATGTACATATAAGTCAAGCCAAGCCAAGTCAAGCTAACAAAAGGAAAAAAGGTAGCTACTTTATACCTTTCTAGAATTATCAGGACATACATTTGATAAACTCTTAAATCAAATTTTTCCAATCCTCTCTGGGTTAAGTAAGACGAGCAAAACGGCAGGACAGTCATTTTTAGGATTGATGTCCTTATTTTCGTTGTTCAACTTTCGTTGTTTTTTTTTTTTTTTTATTAAAATGCTAAAATAAATTCAATTCAATTAACATAAGAAAAACAACAAGAAAATTATTATTTCAAGGTGAACATTATACAAATAAATTAAATCCGACGAGGAGGAGAAAAAACATCGTTTTTTAAAGGACATCATACGTCAAACACACGTTACACGTGTGAAAAAGTATATCATCGAATTTCGAGCTTTGGTTGTGGATTAATTCCAAAAGAAGAAATCCTATTTCTTTTCCAAAAGTCTAGGATTCGGATTAAGATTGAGAGAGAGAAAGAGAACAAAAAAGTAAAACAAATTACAGTTTAGATAAATTCCAACCGATAACTTTTACAGGATCTAAAGCTTTTTAAATATGTACACGAGAGCTAGAGCCTTTTCTATGGAGTATTAAAATTTTAAGAGTTTAACAAACTTAATACCTGCTACTCGTAGGTTGGTCGTATGTTTTTGGGGATCCGAGTTTTCATGATTCCAAAGTCCATTTAGATTGGGTAATCGGATTTGTAAGTAATTATGTAGACTTAACCTTGTTTTTGATTCATATACAAAATCCATTTCAAGGACTTGTGGACGAGGCGAGGGAAAAAGCGAGGACGAGGAATGTTTTTTTGATGAAGTCAACTAAAAATAAGTTTCAAGTGTTTACCTTGTGCCATGAGTAGCTCTTGCTAATTGGAATTTCGTAGGGTGTCCCAACCCCGGGCCACTGATTTTGAATTGTTTGAACTGAATAGAAAAACAAATCGCATTCACTTCGTCCTTTGAAAATATCCTAGCGCACATATTTGTAAAACCATTGAAATTTACCGTCTGAACAATTACATCATTGATTGAGTTCTTTTATTGAAATCACAGACTTTGCCGATGAAAATGTCGATGGATTGTATTCAAAGTTCATTGACGCGATTATATTTGGATAGGCTCGAGAATGCCTCGACTGAGTGAAAGGACGACTAACGACCAAACGCGAGGTGGTGTGTAAGTTGAGTAAATTATAAACTAGGAGTTGTCAACGCCAGGCAGGATGTAGGGACGGTATGAGTATCGAAAATTCAATTAAATGACAGACAAAGTAAGAGTTTATTTATTTCACTGAGGACATTTTATTTTTCGTTTTTTCATTTCCAGGTCTATAAGGATATCCTGTGTCGTTTCAGCGTGGGTATATGTTTACCAACTTGAGAGCACATAAGCGTAGGAAGTTAATTTTTTTTAAAGGAGCTTTGAAACATATGTAAAGTGTGTAAAGTCGAACAACTTGTAGATTTTTCAACAGAATTTTTGTTTTGACTTGGGCGGAATTAAAAAAAAAAAAAAATAGTTAAAAGGTGAAAGAGACACACAGTGGGAGTGTATTTTTTGACATTTTAAGTAATTGAAATTCATTGATTAAATTCTGCGAAAAAATAAAATAAAACATAAATTGGTTGTCTGAAAATTCATTGAGATATAGGAAAATTGACGAAGAAGACTGAATCTGAATAGACATATAGGAATGGCGTTTAGACACGAATTTTGGTGATGGGTTTTGATGTCCTCACTGAAATCTTAAAATCACTCAATCGTCAGGTTTTTGAGATATTACTTTTTAATACTAAAAAAACACGTTTTAATGGTTTTTAATAAGGGCTTGACTTGATCGGAACACGTACGTAGCTCCAAGTGGTTCATCAGCTTAATTTTGTATGGATGTAAACCAAGATCCTCAAGCAAAATACGACATAATGTGGTCTAAGCTCCAAATTTCGGTAGAAAATGTTTATAATTTTTAGAAGTTGCTTGTTTGTATTCTTTACTATGATGCAAATGTTGAATCTATTGAATGTATGGACATTGACAGTTTCATGATTTTTGAAAGGATGCTTTCACAAATTAAATTCAAAGCTTACAAGTCCTTATTAGATAATCCGATATAATATTTTTTTTAAGGATACTTAAGTTCATAAGGCAGTCTTTTTTTTTCTTAATAAATTCGTCGATTTTCTTCAAAACCGTGAAAAAATTAAATTCAAATTTTTTTAAAACTCCATGTAAAGTTAAAAGAAGACTAGAAACTATACCAACAATTGTTTCCACTTCTGAGATTGAGTAAGTGTTGTCTAAGCGTAAGTGTGATAAGCTACGTTATATTGATGGATTTTCACTAATCATTTTACGAATGTGTGATCGTTCACTTGCAAATGGCGAGTTTCTAAATACTTGGAAACATTCAACAATCACACCTATTTACAAATCAGGTGGTAGGCAAGATGTTTCAAACTATCGTCTAATTTGTAAAATTGCTACGATTCCCAAATTTTTTTGAAAGTTAGTCTATGACAAATTGACTTCTTCTCTTAAAGCAACGATTTCACAATTATTTTAGTAATTTAGTCTTGAATGCACTTGAGAAAGGTTATCAGTATGATGTTGTCTATACTGACTTTTCTAAAGCTTTTGACAGAGTCAATTACGATGCTTTACTTTACTAACTTTTTAAAATGGCTAAATTCATACTTAAGGGATCGTATTCAGAACGTTCGTATATATAAAATTATTTCTGTACCGTTTTATGTTACGTCGGTCGTCCCGCAAGGAAGCCATCTTGGCCCTCTTCTTTTTTTGTTGTTTATAAACGACATTCCTAATATATTTTTAAATTTAAAGTGCTTGATGTAGGCAGATGATCTAAAAGTATTTCGTTGTCTAAAATCTGAACATAATTGTTTTCTTTTGCAACAAGGTCTTGATATTTTATCGGACTGGTGTTTAGCTAACTGTTTACACTTGAACATTTCCAAATGCAATTGCCTAACGTTTTGCCGACACCGTTGTCCAATTAGTTTTATCTATATAATCAATCATATGTTATTGTCCCTTATAACCTTGAATACTGCTATCTGGAATCCTTCATATTTTCTTCATTCATTTAGAATCGAAAAGATCCAAAACGATTTTTGAGAGTTGTAGTGAAAAGACTTCAATGGGACATAGATCTTCTTACCTACTTGGTGTTTTGCCTTTTAACATTCGTAGGAAGTTTACAGAGGTTATGTTCATTCGTGACATAGTAGCAGATTGATTGTTCATACATTTTAGCTCTAATTGGGATTAATGTTCCAGCGAGATTGCTTCGAAACCAATCGTTTTTTAATGTTCCATATCATAGAACTGTGTATGCTACCAATAAACCATTATCTAGTTGTTTAAGAGAAACAAATTCTGTTTGCGACATGATTGATTTCAATGTTAGAAGATATTTATTTAAATCAAATTTATTGTTAATTCTAAATAACTTTGCTGGTGGTAATGTTTAAAATTTTAGATTGTGTGTATTTTATTATCTAGTAATTACTGAAGTACCCATTTTAACTTTGTTTCATGAATAAACTAAACAAAAATAAAAAACTTAACTTGAAAATTACCAAAAAGCTGCTAAAACTATTTAAAGTCTTTCTTGAATTTAAGTTTTACCTTAGCCTAAACAACGTCGTTTTTGGTAGTCTTTTACATTTTCAATTGGGCATATTTTAAGAAAATAATGGTAAAGACAGATAATAAAGCTGAATTGGCTTTCAGGAAAACCTTATCCTTTAAAAAAGTATTGTTTTGTGTATGTGAGAGAAAAAATAATTAAATTTAGCGACTAATTAGTTTTGAAGCAAAAAGTTTTTAAAAAAAAGGTTTCAATTTTATAAACAAATGTTTTTTAAAAGAAAACAATGGATGTTCATTAAATTACAAATAGGAAAGTACGTTATTATCGGTAGTAAGCAATATAAGCCCCAAATATACTTTCCATGACAATTTCTATGACCAATACGAAAAGCACATACATATATGGCCTTGATATCTTCACCAACTCCATCTTAAAGTTCCTGAATCGATTGTGGATCATTGATATAAATGTGGAAAAAAGTCACCTTTTCAATAAGTGACAACTCTAGGAAACTTTTTCGATTTTGCTTGTGGCGCACTAAGCGCAGTTAAGGTCGATAAGACCGTCCAAATCAATATGTTCCAATTAACTGTAGTTCGGTTGGACAATCTATTCAGTGTAACCGTTGAACCAGAACAAGTTTCGCATAAGTTAAGTTTAATCACAAAAACAGTCGCCAATCTAAAAACCGCAACAAAAAGTGACAAGTTGATGTTGTGAAGGCGTTTCATTGTTGGATTTTCCGGGCTTCAAATAAGGGCATTCTGCTTATTAAAACAGCTTCCGCTATGAAAATATAAATTATAACTAAAGGAAGATAAATTTTCGATAGAAATTCGAACCATTTTGTTGCACGCCAGGAACCGAATTCTTATTTCAAAAGTCTTTAGACCAACATTTTATGAAAATTACAAAAAAAATGTCGGTTATGCAATGCAGAATAGACAAGCCTGGGGTTTTCGTTAGCACTATGGGCTACAGCATAAACATTTTTATTTGTTCTCGAACAACGCACATCGTTACATCACTTTCTTGTCCAAACAGCTCAAATTTCGTCAACTATTACCGGCCGAGAAGGTTCTTAATTCTGACTGTAAAAACGTCATTTCAAATCGTTCCATTTTCAGCAATGATATAGATTTTATTTGTCAAATGCCTAAAGATGACAGCTTCAAATGTGATAGCTGCCCAAATATTAACTGTTCAAATTAGAACCTTTTATTGAAAAATACTATACGTGGAAAAGCTTATTTCGTATGACTTTTTAAAATTAAGAACAAGCTATTGCAAAATTCAAGCGATACAACGAAACAATTAATTTATTGAAGGAAATTTTTGGTAAGCGCGTGGTGAGCCAGTGAAATAGCCTCCATGATTATACGATATAATCCCACTGGTCTGTTTTTGTTTGGTTATGCACGAAATCGCTTGCCTAAATTAAACTAAACCTAAGACGAATAATGCTTTGGAAGAGAATACTGAGGGCGTTATTACTGACATACTTCCATAATTGCTGCAAACAGCGGTCAAAAATTGGGCCTTTCAACTGGAGTTCATTCGAAACATCGGCGGTGGCCACTATTTCAAAATAATTTATAAAAATATTTACAAATCTTTATATTTATAATAATGCTTAGTTCTTGGTCATAACATTAAACTATAAACGTTTTATTTCTTTTAAGAAATCACATCTAAAAAGCCTTAATTGGGGAAGATTGGATGTCTACAATTTAAAGATTAAATTTTGAATGATGTATGGCTTTAATATTTTGTCAAACAATTTAGATTCCAAATGCAAGTTTTACTTCAACTCTTTGTATATCTTTTCAGTTCTTTGGTCTTCAGACTTTGTCCACTGTTTTCAAAGAGCATATGTTCTGAAATAACATATTTCAATCACAAGACTTTTCATTTAACCTAACTTACATAAGAAGAAATATGTTTAGCTCATAAATCATTACAACCTTTTCAATAACCTTTACTTTTTCGGAACAAAATTAAAAAATGTAGCTTTAAAATAAGTAAAACGATATTTATGTCAGTTTTTCACATACAATGATGAACCCATCATCAAATTTTCAAGACTTTTTCTACAAAAATTACATCTTTAAGTTTTCCATGTAGTATTTTCAATAGAGTTCGAAAAAGCAATATTTTCGTCGTTTGTTACTGTCATCTTTTTGATTTGTCAAGGTACTTTTCCGTCAGCGTTCGTTGACTATTTTAAAATAAAGATCGTCGCATTTAAAATCCTTAATCTTGTGTTTTCATTTGAGTTAAATATCTCCTTTATTATCATCGACAACATGGACTTGATGTCTTAGCACCAACAACTGATGCATCAAACCCACTGAATAAATTACCTGGACAAGTTTCTTCCTGTGCAGGTGGTGGTGGTGGTGATGCTGTTGTTGACTGTGAACTGCAATATCTTCCTTTCGCTCTAAAATCTGGCCTTGATTCCTGCAAATAAACAAAACATATAACATTCATAAATCATTTTAAATAAAACGTTAACACAAGAAAAAAAAGTACGTATACGCCACAGTGACCTACAATAGAATTCATCACATACACAAGACAAAAAAAAACACAATCATACGCCACAGTGACCTAATATAATCCACACTCACGCTTAAGCGGATTGAGAGAAGTTCTTTTGTGTAAAAAATCTCAAGCCAACCAAAAAACTATATTATTAAAATTCCCAACAAACTACCTTTAACCACGAGCTCTTGGGGAAAAAAGTGCTTAATTGTGTTTTGTATGTAAATTCAATTTCTACAAAATTTATGTCGACGTAAATTCTTCTCTGAAAATTCCATCGCAATTAATTAAAAATAAATTAACAAAACTTCGCATCCATGCCAACCAAAGCAGATGATAGTTTTCTTATCCTTTTTACACAAACTATAGATTCTAAAGGTACACCACATCAAATTTTCCATAAACTTCATTCCATCCCCCGTTAACGTCACAGGTTCCTTTTAGCAGAAAACAAATATCTATCCTAATAATAATTTGTTTGTTATTAATTCAGAGAGAAACCTGTACAAACAAACAAACAAACACACAGCTACTTCTCTTTCCGTTCTTGATCCTGTTTTGTCATCAATATCCTTCCTTTGGATTTGGATCCTGGAAATATAATTTGTGCAAAATTCTTCAAATATACAAGTTCCATAGAGAAACTCAAAATTCAGCAGATGAAAACTTAATTGGAAGAACACACAACGCACAATATCTAATCAAGACAAACAATGTTATCTCTCTCTCTCTTCAAAAACTTATGATTTGTTCAAAATTTCTCGGTGAACCTTTTTACCTTCCTAACGCTGCCGCTTTCGAGCCACCGAGCCTCATCCATCACTTCACCAAACCTTGTTTGGAAATCGATTCAATCTTTTATCTCGTATCCGCTAAAGCTTCCTTAATTAAGTTTTCATTTCCATAGTCGAATCCAGTACCGAAGGCTCGTCGTCGTCGTCCTCGTGATCGTCCTTGTTGTAACTGGGGCTGGAGTTTTGTGTGCCTCACTATTCATAATATGATGTTTTTGAAAAATCTCCACCATTAATTTCTAAAACCTTTAAACCACATAATCAACCCCAACAGCAAAATGGAGAAACAGCAACCCCAACGCCAACAACACGACATGACTACGCGTCAGCGTGCGGTACTGTACAATGGGCGGGTGGTGGCTTTTTGTGGGCTGTGTCAGTCTATCTACTCATGGTCTCCTCCTGGAATCCTGATTAATATCTGATGCTCAAAATTCCATGTAAGCCCTCTTTATGTCATGCAATTAATTAATACTGCAGTTTTCGACACAAAGCTAGATTCTCGACCATATTTGATATTGGCGCAATGGCGGCGGGCGTAGAGCGTCGGGAATGAAAGCAGCAAGGTTAATTGCTTATCCTGGTAAACGGAAGCTGCAAACTCCTATTCCCCACAGGCATAAACTGCCCAATGCATGTTCGTTTGGCGTGACATGCCAGCTTGCTCGAGCTCACAACCAAACGCAACGCAACGATTCCATTTAATGGACAAAAGCCTTTAATCGGAAAACAGTGTGTGCGACTTGAGTGCCTTAATTGCTTTGTAATTGATGGCGGTCATTGGTCGATAAACTACACTATCGCCACCTCATATACGAGTATACCTATAATTATTCCACCTTTATAGAACGAGGACAAAGACGAGATGATGGCCATCACAGCGACGCCGCCATCAAACGAAAAGGACATCGATTTGGGAAATTTTTGACAACAAACTTCCAGAGATCCTTAATGACACAACCACACCACCACCGTAAAGAAGCGTCATATTGTGCTGATGACAGAGAATTTAAGTTTCCCAAATGAGTCGGCAAGGATGGATTCTGAGACTCACTCCCGTTTAATGGGAAAAGTTTCACGAATCTCCAGTAAATCAGTTTTGTCTAAAGCTGGGTGCAGAAATAGCTCGACATTTCTGAGAATCCCAAAATTTTATGATAAATTAGAATTTCATATTTTTATTCCTTTTTGTTTGTTTGCTTTATTTGTGTGTTTATCCTTCTCAAGACAAGTGGAATTAGTTTTTCCCACTCAACGAACATGACACGACGAAGAAGACGAAGACGTAGACGATACAAGGACGATATAAGGACGAGAGACAAATATATCGTTTTGTCATATTTTATGCGCATTGGAGGAGCTATAGAGATTTATTTATGTTGACAATGGTTCCCTTTGACACTGCCATTGATTGATGAAATTGCATAAAACAAGATGATGACTTGCAAACAAGGGGATATAATATTTTGGATTAAATATTGTTTTCGGTTTTTATACTAAACTCCGACATCAGGATCATCGGAGTTAGATTTATGGATGACAAGGACGAGTAGTGCAAGAGAAGAAGATTTTTTGGGGAATTGTGTTATTTCTTTTTTTATTTGTGAGACGCAGAAAGACAACCACGACAAAGCGACGAAACGTAATGTAGACGAAAATGAGCTAATCCTGGATGTTGAATATGGTTTAAGGCTGTGTTACTTGAGAAGAATCTTGTAGTTTTAAGGATTGATTGTTTTTTTCCTTATTTATTATCCTTTTTTTCGTGTTGTTAGTTTCGGAATAAAAGTTATTGTTTGTTTTGACATAAAAGTTTTAGATTTATTAGATACAAATATGTGTTGGGAGGGTTTTATGTAGAATAGACAGACAAAAAATGATATCATGCAACTCCGACTGAGTTCCGAAATTTCCATAGAAATTAAATTTAGGAATTGGAGTTAATAGGAATTTAAAAAAAAAACATAGTTTCAGTTGACACGGTTTTTAATTAACTAAAGGTTACAGTTTTAGAATTATGATAAAGTAACTTCCCAGTCCGATTTGTCAAATTGAAAATGTTGACATTTCTCGACGTTTTAAGGTCCCTAGAGTCGAAATAAAAGATTTTAAAAAAGATGTCTGTGCGGGCGTGTGTACGTACGTTAGCGACGACGTATTTTTCGTAGTCCATAGCTCAAGAACCAATTTTCGACTCAAATATCTTTTCAAAAATTAAGAATATTGGATTTAAACTTATTTTATCCGTCCGTTCAGTCAGTCCGTTCATAAAAAAAAAAACTAAAATCTACGCAAATTTCTTAAAAATGTGTCTTCGATTCTCGATATCTTGTGAACAATGAAATAAAAACTATTAAGAAATGCTACTTAAACTGGTAAAAATTGGTTTCGACTTTGATTTCGAAACCAAACTATTTCTTTATATGCAAAACATTGTTGGTAATTTTTAATTTTTTAACAAAACACGAAGAACTACAAACTTTTAAGTAAGACAAATCAACAGACGAAATGGGAAGTTATTAGTGTGGGGCGCAACAAAGCCTCTTTTATGTTTTATTTTAGGAGAAAAGAAAATATTTAAAAACAATAATAATTTATCGAAGTTAAGTCAATAACGATGAGATCGTTGCCGCAATTAAAGCACTTAAGAAAAACAAAGCGGTAGGACTTGATGGAAATTCCACAGAGCTTTTACAAGCAACGGCAACGTCATCAAGCGAACTGCTTCATCCGCTCATAAAAGAAGCCTGGACCACCGAAAGCTTCCCCCATGAGTGGAAGATGGGAACTATCGTCAAGTTCGCAAAAAAAGATCTTACAAAGTGCGAAAACTGGAGAGGAATTTGCGTTCTACCAGCCGTTGCCAAAATAGTAGCAAAAGTTATACTGGAACGCATAGAGAACACCTGAAGGCCACACTCGATGACGAACAAGCAGGATTCCCCGCTGGATCTTTCTGTATTGATCATATTAACACCCTGCGGATCATTATTGAACAATTCGTTGAATATCGATCACCACTACACTTGCTGTTCATCGACTTTGAGAAGGCCTTTTAAAGCGTTAACAGGGAGTATATCTGGTTAGCTTTGTGGAGGAGAGGCATCCCGGGAAAACTAATAGCTGTTATTAAAGCACATATGATGGATGTCACGTTCTGCACGATGGTAGGTTGTCAGATGATTTTAAAATCCGAAGCGCAGTCAGACAGGGCTGTATTCTGTCGCTAATATTGTTTTTGCTGCTAAGCGATGTACAGCGCACAGCTTTGTCAGGTAGCGGAGGGATCCAATGGACTTTGAAATACTATTTAAAGCACTTGGATTACGCGGACGATGTTTGCTTACTCTCGCATAGGATCATGGATCTCCATCAAATGACAACAAGTGTGGAGAGAGAATTAGAAGCTGTGGGGCTGAAAATTAATTCCGGAAAAACAAAAATGATCAGCCTCGAAACCCGATTATCGTCTCAAATAAATATTTTCGCGCAACCGGTGGAAAAAGTGGAGAGCTTTCAATACCTTATAAGTATCGCTTTAATCGAAGGCGGAACCGAACAAGACGTCATCTGCCGCATCGCCAAACTCTATCAGCTGAAGAACAATGCTACGACTGTTTCGCACAAATGTCGAATCTGTGCTTCTTTATGGGTGCAGCACCTGGAAGGTTACTTCGGCCATTACAAAAAAGCTGCAAACCTTCGTAAAAAGATGACTTTGTAACATCCTAAGGATTTTCTGGCCAAACTGAATTTCAAATGAGGGCCTTCATAGAAGGACAGGTGAGGAACCTATAGACGCTATAATACGAAGACGTAAGTGGCAATGGATTGGAAATACGCTTCGAAAAGGTAACGACTGCATTGCAGGCCAAGAAATGCAGTGGAATCTGCTTACGCATTAAGGAAGAAGAGAGAGGACCGAGAAGCACATGCCGCAGGACAGTCGAAGCAGAATCAGCGTCAATAGGCAAAAGTTGGAGAGAACTGAAACACATCTCCGGAAACCGCACACGATAGCGCGTAGGCGTAGTAGAGGCTATATGCCCCTTTAAGGGGTTCCCAACGGACTTAACAGGTTTGAGGACCTAAGGAAAGTAAGTAAGTAAGTCAATAACGACTTTTATGTTATTATTGAACTCAGCCAAATTTAATTATAGAATAAGCATTTTAGTTTTTTGCCAACTTTGTCATTTAAGACAAATAGTTTTTTTTGAAATTACTTTTACCATATTTCAAAGAATGAACTGCATAGGTATTTTGATACTTCAATAATTTGTTATGTGTTAAAAAAATGTGGCTTAAAATGTTTCGTAGCCAATTATGTAATTAGTAAAAGATGTTTGACAGTTAAAAGAAAAAAAAAACATAATCTTTTCAAAAACACTTAATTTAAAAACGCAAGCTGAAACACTTTTAGAAGCCAAGTACTGTTTAGGCTAGATACTTGTAACATTTCATAATTTTTCAAACTGCTGTAATTACTAAACACTCATTCATAAGGCAAAAAGTAACTCCAATTTTTTAGAGAACACCAGGTACTAAGGATTTGTGTAGATGTTTTTTGTAGGCAACTTTATAAATTATTTTTTAAAAGCTTTGCCATTTAAAAGTTATCAATAAAACTTAACTTAACAATAAAATTTGAAAAAGAAAAGAAGTGCATTCTCATTGAGGAAATTTAATTTTGAAACACAAATTTTAAAATACAAAGTTTAAGTACTACGTTAAGTTAAGTACTACTAAGTCTGTTACATAACAGCGTGGTCACTATTACACGTATAGATAAACAATCAGAGAGTCCTATTTCTTTTGCTATGAGTGCTAGAGGGCACCTGATTATTTCATGCTTTTTGTAAAAGTCGGCTGTCTGTCAAATTTAGTCTACAATTGAGTGGTTTTTTGAAATGAGTGCTGCTTACGCCTCTTGCTTTGAGGCAATTTTTCTATGTTTTCACGAAAAAAGACCCAAATTAACGCAAAATGCTGCTGCTAAATATATGGGAAAGTCGAAGCAGTTCGTTAGCAAGTGGATAAATCACTATAAAAAGGTTGATAACGTTGATGATCTCAAAAAAATGCGAAAAAAGGATTTTTCCATTGTTCTCGAAAGATCCAAATTTAACTTTACGTGAAGCTGTTGTGAAATTGAAAGCAAAAGGTTTTGACATATCTTACGGAACGATTAGCAGGCACTTGCTTGCGAATAAACTAAAATATCGCAGTACTTTGGAAAAACCAATGTTGAGTGCAAAACACGTTGAAAAACGAGTGGAGTGAAAGAAGGAAAACTTGGACCTAGATTGTAGCAACGTAATTTTTTTTTATGAATCCTCCTTCTGGGCATTTCCGAGCATCAAAAACGCCTGGACAACCTTCACCAATAGGATGCTTCAACGGACTGTTAAACACCCCGTCAAGGTCCATGTTTGGGGTGTTCCTCAAACAAAGTTTTTGATACTTTGTTCTTATTCACCGAGAATTTAAATGCCGAAAAAATGAATAAAATATATCAAAAAGCTTTGTTACCATCTGCTAAGCAATAGTATATCAAGAAAAATGAAAACTGGATCCTCAAAGATCCAGCGATAAAAAACATCGAAGTCGAGCGTGTAGCGAGTGGAAGGCGCAAAACGAAGTTCTCACTTTAGATTGGTCATCTCAGTCACCGGATGCAAATCCCATAGAAAATGTGTGGAGTCTGATGACAATTCAGACGCAAGCCCTGTAATTTAGATCAACTTTCTCGACAAATTCGGAATATTTGGAGTCCGAACGGCTAATTTGAGAAAGCACTTTTCATGACAAGAATAATTTCAAGTGGGAAATTTATCAATTCCTCGCAAGAGGCAGTACTCGTGAAAAACACTTTAGATATCACAGGCAGGGATTCAACCCAGGACTTCCAGGATGACAGTCCAACGCACAAACCACTATGCCACGCACACGAAATAAAACCAACCTGTTGGCCAAAAAGCGGAGGAAGTCACAAAAAAGTGAGATCGCTAGTGTTCAGAGCTCAAAACAACACCCGGTGAATTATATATGTAGATGGTTCACTGCTGATTGTGGATAAGGACTAGCCAAGAAGGTGGAAACACTGGAACGTGCAACTGATATCTTTTGAGTTTGCCCGATTCAGCGCCAAGTTTATCGAGAGAATTAATGCAACTTCTCAAAAACGGAATTGTGAAGTCCCAAAAAAAGGAAGACCTGATGAAGTTCGAAAACTGGAAAGGTATTTGCGTTTTACCTACAGTTTCCAAAGTATTACCGAAGATTGTCTTAAAACGTGTAATCGAGCACTTTGAACCAGCACAATTCAAAGATTTTTACAGCGTCAACAGAGAGTTTATTTAACTTGCTTTGCGAAGGAAGGGTATCCCTGATAAGCTCATCTCTATTATAAAGGCGGCTTAAAACTGGTCTAAATGTCAGGTCTTAGACGGAGTAGGGTTGTTAGAAGAATTTGAAGTCCACAGTGAATTCACACAGGTCTGAATACTTTCAACAATTATTTTGTTATTGGCGATCAGTAATGTGCTAAGGGCATCCTTGACAAAAAAAAACGGAGGAAAATGATGGACTCTGGCAACATATCTGATCCATCGAGACTATAATGCGTGCGATATATGATTTCTATCTCATAGAATGATAGATCTTCATCAAATGACAACAAGAGTGGAGAGAGAAGCAGAAATTGTGGGGCTGAAAATCAACACGGAAAAAACTAAGACGTCCAGCCACTTAACTTCCCACTCATCCTCTTTGATACAAATTATTCAACAAGTAGAAAAATGTTGCTATTGCATCTTGGAAGTGTTGTCTTTATACTGAAGGCAAGATACAAGATACAAGATACAAGATGTTGTGTTTATAAAAAAAATGATTTTTAAAATTTAAATTAAATCGCCCACCAAAAATTCTTCACTTTTGCACAAAGTTTTAACAAGACAATCAAATACCAATCTTTTAAATTTCTGTCTTATTTTTAATTAAGTCATTTAAGAGAATGAGAAGGGAACATGTAAAATTCTTCTCTTATCTTCATATAACAGATGATGGGCGCATCCTTAGATCCTCGTTTCATAAATCTTTCCTTATACCTGCACCTTAATTGTGTTCTTCAAAAAAGTTGTTGCGTTCTTAAAAGATAAGCAAACAAAAAACAAGTTTTAAGAACAAAAAGAAACTTTTTTCATATTAAAACATGACTAAGTTTTTTTTATTTTTATTAAACTTATGTAAGCATATTTTTGTATCATGCTTCAATTCCTAATCACATTATTTTACCCTCAAAATATGAACAAACAAAATAAAAGAAGAAAACATCAGTTCAAACTTTCCGGTTGCTTGAATTATAAAAGATTTTTTTTTTTGTTATGATCCGCATCCTTTTTTTTTGCTCCCGTGTTTTATTGTTTTTGTTTAATATTTTTTACTATTTTTGTTGTTGTTAAATGAGAGCACCTTTCAACTTTAACCATTGCTGCAATAATTCAACTCAATTATTCAAGAAGAAGCAGCAAAAATAAAAACATTCAACTACCGCAAACAAAAACAAAAGCTATAGTGGTAGCGATGATGATGGGGGTTGAGGGTGGGCGTTGTGTTCCACTTGAAAATAAATTAAAAACAAAGAGAAACCCAGGCTCGACTTGGTGCTCCTCATCGTCATCATCATCATCATCAGCATCGGTTTCGTTGTTGATGTTGATGTTGGTTATAGTTGTGCCGCACTAAAAGTAAAACCAGAAAAGTCTGCAGCAACAATCTCACCCACTCCCCCCAAAAACAACAAAAAGGATGTTTTTCCACTTAAAAAGAAAAAAAAAGATTCTTTCAAGAGATCTTTCGAAAGGATATTCGCCTCACAACCAAGAGACACACACAAAACACTTTTTGAAACAATTCCCATTGTCTCAGATATGCGAAGAGTCCTGCTGCTCCTTCACCTCCTTCTTCCCTACCCCTTTTCCCTTATTCTGCTCTCTACATTTGCACATCCTTGTATCCTCGTAATTCGTCATTTTTGTCATCTTGACTATAAAATTGTTTCTGTCAAACGGCAGTTGCAGAAGGATAATAGCTCCAGGATAATTGTCTGTTGACGATAAAAACAACGACGACGATGAAGATGACAACAATGAGGATGACGTCGAGTCGGCAGAAACACTTGACTTGACATCCGTGATGTACACTTGTACAGTGAATCATAAATTAAACCGTACTTTTAGTCCGTTCGACATCATCAGCGCTGCGGCGGCGACGGCGAACAGTGACAGCTCATCGATGAGCATCCCTTAGTTAGATAAATTCGACCCTGCGCTGAACCCGTATAAATACTTCTGTGGATGGAATATTTCAAGGTGTTGCCTCGGGGACTTTGGATGCGCTGCTGCCGCTGTCAGGTTACGTTAAGTGAAAACATCCGACGTGTGCAGCATGCAAAAGCCAACATTCTGTTGCACCACCACCCCACGGCAACCATTTCTATCCATTTGCATGTCAACTTGGCAAAAAGGAAAACATTCGAAATGTTATGTTGTGAAAGCTTAAAAGGGGGGGGGGTTATGTTGGAAAGGTGGTTCAGACCGAATCCTTGTACATGCCTTGGAGCTTATTCATTTGTAGTTATGTATCATCCCGGGATCAGGATAGGATTGTATTTATTTTTAAAGCTAAGTAAAAATTTCATGTGCGGATAAAAGGGTTTCACTAACCTACCATATGCAAGGATAAAAAGAGAGGGAGTGAGAGAGAGAAAGAGAGTATAAAGGATTGCTGGCAATATGGGCTCTAAGCTCCAAGGCATTACTACTTTACTTACTTGGACGTCGCTCGTTCTTGTCGACAACGACGAGAACGAAAACGTAAACGACAACGACAACGAACGACGACAATGATGATGATGGGGGTGTCTTTTACATTTGTGTATAGTTCTAAATAAAAGGGCAGGCGGCAGGGACGACAAAAATAAGGGTGGCGTCGTCGCCGTCCTCGTCGTCGTATTCGTCGTCAGTCTGCTGGCGGATGTGGAAATGGATGTGGTGCCTTCTATATTCTTCTATAGTTTGCTTTGCTGTTGGGGTATTTCATGTTGTTTTTGTTTTTTAGCTAAAAGCAACAACGTCAACGTCAACAAGCGATAAATGGGTAATTTGCTTCATAATTTTATGATCGCTTTTATGTTGTTATCTAAAGGGGTGTAGGAGAAGGTGGAGTACGTATATATTGTGTAGGATGAAATATAGAGTTGGGAGGTTTTGTTTCTTTTTTAAGTTTTTTAAGTCTTTCAAAGACTTGTGCTGCAAAACCAATGAACATATGTAAAGGGGGTTTAACTATAAGGGTTTAACTTAGTTAAACCCCCCAAAGAATTTAATGAGGTTATAAAGTGAATGGTTAGGAGTGTTTGTTTATGTGCGGAAGGTATAGTATTTGAAGGACTTTTATGTTAGTGCTTAATTGGCAGTTTATGCAGCTACATAATGTAGGTGCGCATACTTACGTAAAAGGGTATTAATATTTGACCGTGTGAATTACTTTAATAACTCAATCAGAAAGTGTTTTTACAACGAAATTTAATTTTAATAAAGCGTTTTTTTTTAACTTGAGCTGGAGCGGTTTTGAAGAGTTTAAAAACAATTTCTTCAAATGGAAATTCAATTGAAATATCAAAACGTTAACATTTTAATAGACCGAAAAAACAGCTGTTCAATTGTAACTAACCTATGTTTTTTGACTGATATTTAAAATTTTTTGAGTTTTTATTTTAAAAATTACAATCCGGTCCTGGTTTACTTGAATTATTTAAGTTGCGTCGCCTTAACACTGTCTTCAAATTTGTGGTAGAATGTCAAAAATTATTTGTATGAAAATGTTTGTAGCTTTTTTTATAAATCTTATCAAACATTTTTATGAAAATTTCATACTCTGGCTCAAAATGTTTTCAAACTAGAATTTAAACAATGGTATTTTAAGGATCTTTAATCTTTAAAAAATATAAACTAATGAAAGTTCAAAAATATAGGTACTTAAATTTTTTCTGATTTTCTTTTTGATTTTTTTTTTTTAATTTAAATTTAGCTTGAATTGTTTAATGAGCATTTTTTTTTTTCAAAATAAAATTTAAACAAAATACCATAAATTAAATTTCCCACTAAATATTATATTTTTTCTGATGTTGTTTTCAATTTTTCAATATCATTCTTTGTTCTTTTAATACTTAAGTCGAAAGCCAATTATTATAAGTTTTTTGGTGTTTTGTAAAAAAAGTTGTCAATAAATATTTGCAAAAAAAAAACTATAAAACAAATAACTAAAAGTTAACAACAATATGTTGCATAAGGTAAAATGAGCTTGATTTTAAAAATTTGATATTTTTTATCGATTATAGTACCATTTTGAAAAAGTTTTTCTATTTTAAATACCACAAAATTTAGATTGGATTTTTCTAAGACCATTATCTTACGTTAACATCAACGTTTTGCACAGAATGAAATTATTTTGAAGAAGCAAACATCAATTTTTATCAATTTTAAGTGCTACGTTTTTGTGGAGTTTAATTTTTATGAAAAAATTGACAGTTTATTTAAAAAAAAAACTTTTACTGAATATTAAACAATATTTTTTTTAAATGAAATTAGTTTGAAACCAATATCTTTCATTTTTGTTAAGATATCCGAGTCAAAAACCAATTTTTACCAATTTTTTATAATTTTTTTTAGTAGTTTTTTATTTTGGTTTTATTTTTTCCCAAAATTTTTCTTAAAGTCTAATAAATATTTTGTTGTTCGTAGAATATTCGAGGTGACAAATAATTGTTCAGTTTTTTGTTTAGTTTTTCCAAAATTATATTTATTTGATTTCTCGTCTCAATATATAGGGTCTTTCAATAAGAACGGGTAGATGTTGTGTGTAGATGTCTGTACTGGCGTTTGCTGTGTGGCACAGCAAAATAAGTTACGGGTTCTAGACAGTTACGCTCCGTATTTATATAACGCTTCATGCGAGCCTCTTCGAAAGCTTTGTCGCAAGACTTATGGGGTCCCAGTGCTATTACCACCTTCCCATCCTTGGATATGGATAATGATGTACCTGGGCCCTCTTCTGTCGCAGCACAGTCTTCTTCCGAACCTTCTCCAGAAGCTGTGTAGCAAGACGTAGGGGGTCCCAGTGCTATTATCACCTCCCAATTCTTGGATGTGGATGAGAAAGTAGCAGAGCCCGTCTGTCGCAGCACAGTCTTCTACTTGAAATGTCAAAAGTGTATCCATAATGGAGACCGATGACTTTACAGATAAAGCTCTCCCCAGTGAGGAAAAAGAAAACCTGTTAGGTTTCTTTTCGTCTGATAGGGATGAGATGGATTAAACAGTGGTGGAGGTTGATCTGCCTATTTGTAGCCAAAATGCCGCAAATACTATAGATTAATATTCAACACTCTATAAAGGCTTCGGCCTCCCTTCTTCTTATCCTGTCAAAAACTGGAGAAGATGTCGTTCTTATCCAAGAGCCCTTGATTGTGAAATCCCTGGTTCGAGGATTGCGAACTCCTGGCTACTACGTATTATATGTAAAAGGAAAAGGTAACCCAAGGTCTGCATACTAGTAAAACGTAGTCTAAATGTGTTTTTACTCCCTAATTTCAGTGATAAAGACGTCACCACAGCCAGTATGGTAATAAACCACCATACCTACTAGCTGGTATCAGCGTATTTGGGCCACGAACACCAGGGCTCACTGGTACGCTGAAGAGTCGACTGTGAAGGCCCACCACGTCTACCGTAAAATGGACGCAATGCGCCCGACATTTGCGTTAACGAACACTCATTTTGATAGTAAAGTTTTATCACTTGAACGTGCTGTTCCGTTTAACTTGATTTGACACATGTCATTAAAAAGGAATGGCCGCCCCGGAGGGGCCAAAATCTACCCACGCCCATTTAATTCAAACACTCTATACTATACAAAATTTATTTCTATAGTAAAAAACAAAATTTATTTAAAGTCTTTACCGTTACTAGATTAGATTAGGTTGCGCAACAGTTCATAAAGAACCAGGGCCTAGTGACTTGAAACTCTCAACCATTTCTGTGTGCGAGTAATGTTGTCAGAGATGGAAGGGACCTACAGTTTATATGCCGAATCCGAACTGCTAATTTGAGAAAGCACTTTTCATGACAAGAATTACTCTTAGAGGATTTGTCAATTCCTCCCAAGAGGCAGTACCCGTGAAAAAAGTTAGGTGGCACATACAGGGATTGAACCCAAGTCCCTTGTGCCATGACGTTCCGATTGTAAAGGAGTCACCTATCCACGGTTCGTCGTCTGACGTGGTAGATTAGCGGAACTGCCAATCTATCCTGTATCAGAACGCATCTGTCTAAAAAGAAGAATTCCACTGGTGGAATGAAACCGCTCAAGCGTGCACTTTCAAAATGCTCGTCGTTCGGATAGAACGCCCCGAAAATTAAATTGTTGGTCGAAGACATAGTTCTTGCAATGTGACCTTGAACGAGTTTTATCACGAAATTGTCAAATTATTGATTCGAGTCCCGTTGTATTGGACCTCTTTGGAATAGTAATGCACGTAAGAAGATTCGGGTATTCGATATAAGCCGACACAGCGTCGTAAACACTGCCGCTCGAACACCCGAAACTTCTCCATCTGGGAAGGGGCAACGTTGAACCACACAGGACGACCATAAAAGATCATCGGCCGTATGAGGGCCATGTAGAAAATTACCTTCACTCTAGGGTCAAGCCGACTGCTAAAAAACAGCCGTTTTGTCAGAGCGAAGGCTCTTCTGGCCCTGGTCAGAACAGCATTTATATTTCTGTCTAAATATAAATACTGATCTAACCAGATACCGAGGTACTTCACTTTACTTTAGCTCGCTAATGGCTGCCAGTGAAGATCAACGATGTTCATCTTGCACCAATTTTTGCACGTATCCCTCGTTGCCCTAGCCAACGGAGACAGGAACAGAATATCTCCGACTTCTGGACATTTATTTTCAGTTTTCAGTCGCAATATCGCTGAATCTTGTCGAAATCACGCTGCAAGAGAATTCTAATAACCTCAACCTTTCTGGCCGTTCTGTACGCAATTAGATTGTCGTCGTACGCAATTGCCTTTGTTAGACTACCAATCAGATCGCTGGTGTAAATGCTGAAGAGAATCGGCGAATTCACCGCTCCCTGTATAAGACCATTTTTATTTAAGAATGTTACATTGTCACTTTTGACATCAAACTTTCTACCGTTAAGCATATCATAAAGTATATACAACAATGGCTTGCCAAGACTGCTCAGTTTTAGGTAAAGACCCTCTAACCATACGGTGTCAAAGACTTTTTCCAAATCCACCAGTACAGCACCTGTGCATTGTTGTTTTGATTTATTCCATTCATTATCAGAAACGAGTTTAGACGCAGCATGAATTGTGCCATGACCCGCCTTGAACCCGAACTGTTTATCCGGAATCATTTTGTTGTCCACAGCCCACTTAATCAGAGCCCTATTAATGATTTTTTCGAAAACTTTGCTGATGCTCGGAAGAAGACTTATCGACCGAAGATTTGACGGGTTGGAGTTGTCCTTTTCCTTTTTCGGGAGAGGATGAATCTCAGCGGTCTTCCAATGAACTGGATAACATGCATTATTCAGTACATTATTGAAGAGTGTGGTGTAAATGTCGATTGCCTCCACCAGTAAATATCTTTGGGCAACGTTGGATATACCATCGACACCTGCTGACTTTTTGTTTTTTATTGAGTTGAAGATGAGCTGAAGCTCAACCTTCGTCACTAACAAGGGACTTGGTCCCGTTTGCTCGGCGATTATGGCATTTGCCAAGGAATCGTCATTGAACCGCATGAAACCGCGGTTCTCAGATCGCCATTGTGTCATATCATTTCGAAGGTAAAAGTGTACACTTGCTGGAAAGCAGCTCCCACCACCTCAACTTTTTCCTTCGGATCTTCAATTATGTAAAAGTCATCGTTAAAGATGGCTTCCTCTGGATCTATTTGCCCTGTCATGAGTACGTCACTGTTCTCCCCAGTTCTTTGGAGTTTAAGACACGGAAGGTCATTATCGTTTTTTTTCCTGAATATCATGTTGATTTTGGGGAACATACTAGGGTCACTCGAATTAACTGACCGGATCTTGCGGTCCCAGTATTTGTTAATGGATAGCCTGTAATTCTGTCTAATCAACAGATTGACATTTTTTATTGACGACTTCAGTGTCCTAACCTCCAAGTCGTGTAAGTTGTCTGTGCAAGTTTTTGAGTATTGTCAGTAAGCCACTCTTGTGCCTACGTAGTGCGTCAATAGTCGTGTTTCTGTAAGCGTCCATTTGGTCCCGTTCTTTGTATTCCAACGCACTAACCATAACGCTACGGGTACTACTGGTTCTTGATATATTGACGACGAAAAATGGTATCCCGAACATACCAACGTACTAAACTTTCAATTCGACTAATCCGACCGCTTTCAATAGTTTTCTATGGGAAGTTGATACTAATTGAAAGCGGAATTTTTAGTTCGAATTTTTGACTTGAAGTTTTGACAAAAACATTAAAATTTGTCCCTCAAAATTATTTTTCCATAAATATTGACGGTTTGTTTTCCTTTAAAAAGAAGATTTTTGATAGGACCAAAAAAGTGCCGCTTTTTGGTCTTTTTTAAAACAGCAAGCGTAAAGAGAAAAAAATATATCTAAGAAATTATTGATTTAAAAATAATAAAAATTAGTTTTTCGAATCTGATATTTGGTGACCAACTAGAAGAGCGATGTAGGACAACAATAAGCAATTTAACAAGTTAGAAGTTAAAACATTTTGAAGAAAATTAGACTCTTGCGTGTATTTTTTTAATAATAAAAACGTCTTTGAAACAAATATTTCAATTAAAGAATTTCAAAACTATGAGATGCTTTTCGATTATTTTAAATCAATTACTTTTTCGAACTAACAAAATATTTTTCTCTTGATGTTTTCTAGCTATTCTATTGATACAAAAACCCTTTGTTCTTCAAGCAAACATTAAGAGCTATACTTCTGAAGAATAACCCACCGGCTCCCCTGTAATTCTTTCGGGTTTTTGTTTTTACTTTGTATAAAAATGTACATGTTTCAATTTTTTCACACTTTTTACACATCAAACAAAATTGAATCTTTGAACCTGAACACCTCATTGTGTATCAGAACGAAAATATGCTTTGATAATATATTACATTTTTCAAGGGGTATTGTGCCCTTAGAGAAATAGTTCAATTTTTCAAAATAGTACCTTTTTCAAATGACAAAAACTAAGTCTTTTCTGTCACGCATTTATTTAATTTAACAAGTTTCTTAAGTCAAATTCAAGACATATGCATGTGAGTGTAATATTGAACTCAGACATGCAGTCATATTAATAAATTTATAATAGAACAAAAAATGTTCAATCGTGACGGATTCTTTAAAAAATAAAATAAACAACACAAAACACAAAACACATTAGTCCACCTGTCGAAAAATGTATTTACATACAAGAATTTTAATGAGAGCCAAAAACCCTCATTATCAACCTAAACATCAGGTATCCCAGACAGTCTTAAATTTCACAACCACATTCTTGTTTAATTTATTTATAACTCACTATGAATCAACAAGTGAAATGCTTGTTATTAAAATAATTTTCAATTAAAAATACAATACTCATACAATAAAAACATTTAATTATTTAAGTTTTCATACATTTAGCAACTTAGCGCCTTTGTCTCTCATTTGAATCTTTTCCAAAATAAATTTAGACAAATTTATTAGATTTAATAATTCATTCTTCTATTAGACAAAATTTAAATTAATATTCGAAATCAATACTCAAAACGAAAACAAACAGTGCCAAGAAAAAGAAATAGTGTCTCTTCTGGCTACATAAAAATATCAATTCTGAAAATCCACCTAAGTTGCATGCAACCACTATGCAACTCTTGCCTCTCTTCTTCTATCTTCAAACTTATAATTTTATATTTTCATTATAAATTATTCTTGTGGACAAATATTAACATTTTCTTATGTTCACAAAAAGCGCGTCATTCTGAATTCTGACGAGCGATGAGGCGCAGAGAGAGAGTGAAGACTGTTTGTCAACTTCTTAAGCTTTTTGGTGAAAAGTATTTTCATTTCAGCATTTTCTTTGGTGATTTTTCCTTTTTTTCTTTTGGCCGAGTAAATATTTTCTTTAAGAATACAATTTAAAAAGATTTTTTTCTTTACTTCATTTAAGCGTGTGGTTTGTGAAATATACAAACTAGACGAAAAATTGAGGTGGTTTTATTTTTGATATTCGTTTTCTTTTTTTTTATTTTCATTTTTTATGTGTGTCTTTAAAATAAATATTTTTTTAATATTAATGGTTTTCAGTATTTTGGTGGAAAGAAAAATTGAGTAGGTATGTTGTTTTTCTTGTTTATCAAAAGAAATAAATACAAACCATTTAAAAAGGAAATACTTTTTGGCATCAGACCATTGGCTTTTTAATTTAGATTTCAAAGAATTTATTTAATACTTTGCGTTTGAATTACGAGTATTTATGAACTTGAACTTGGAAATAAAATCAATAGAATTTCGTTCATGTGAGAATCAAACTGATTATTAAAGTATTTCTCTTTTTTTTTTAATAAAAACCGAAAGGTAAACCAATGATTTTAATCAATGTTCTAGTTTGTGCCGAATTTTGAATGCAAACCACAATCATTTCCATGCAATTCATTAATTTAATATTCAGATGAATCGGTGTTTTTGTTTGTTATGACCTAAATCTATGAAAATACACAAAACATCTCTATTATTTTACTACAACCACATAATATTAGAATTCAAAACAATGATAGAAAACAAACATTTAGGTTAAATAATAAAATAGTCGATGAGTAATGAGAACCAACATACAGTGTTATCATTAAAAAATTTAAATATGACAAAGTTAGTCCGTTAACTACAAAATCGATTGCTCATATTAAAGTTTTTTTTATTTTTTTATATAATAAGCGCACACTCAAGGGGATATATTACCCTTTTTATGTAGACACAGTGTGAGCACTAGGAAAGGGAGAGAGGGGTTGAAAGGAGATGTTGGTGCACATTGGTTTTGAATTCCTGAATATTGCAATAGCTGGGAAAGACAGAGTGTGGCAAGGCATTCCACATTCGCATAGTACGGCTAAAGAACGAACCTCTGTATTTGACAGTACGACCGAAGATGGGCTCGAGGGTATATTGATGAGCATTCCTAGAAGCGCGAGTATTACGGTTGAACTGTTTAAGGGGAGGAATGCAGCTGGCTATTTCTCTAGAGCATAAACCATTAAAATAACGGTAAAAAAGCGTGAGACAAGAAACATTTCGACGATGTTCAAGTGACGTAAATGATCTTATGATGGTAATATCACCAATCAATCTAAATCCTCTACGTTCAATACTATCCAAGAGGTTTAAGTAAGTTGCAGGAGCACCAGCCCAGATATGGGAGTTATACTCAAGCTTTGGACGTATATAAGTCTTGTAAATAACAGCCAGATCAGAGGGGAAGAAAAACTTCTTGCATCGCCTTAGAAAACCCAAACATCTTGTTGCATTTTTGGCGACATCGCGTATGTGATCGTTCCACAAAAGGTTGTTGGTGATACACATACCAAGAATATCGAGATGTTCAGTTTCCTCGATGCAATTGCCATTTATGGATAATGGCAGGGGGGGTATATTTCGCTTTAACGATACATGACAGCATTGCGTTTTTGAAGCATTAAATTCAACGCGGTTTCTTATTCCCCATTGTACAATGCTGTTTAGGTCGGAATTTAATGAGCTTATCATATTTTGTCGTTGCAGTTCCACATCCGAAGAAGAGGGGTGTGAATCTGAAAACGAATATGAAAAGCTTAGAGTACTATCGTCAGCGAAACAATGTATTGGATTAGATGTTGCAGACAGGAGATCATTAATAAAAATGAGAAAGAGTGTTGGGGATAGAACAGAGCCCTGGGGCACACCAGCATTTATTTTGTAGTTTTCAGACTTGAATCCATCCAATGAAACTTGTATTGAACGATTCGAAAGGTAATTACTAATCCAATGAAGGAGGGATTCATGCAAACCGAAAGCACGCATTTTCGATAAGAGAGCCTGATGCCAAACCCTATCAAATGCTTTTGAAATATCTAGTGCAATAATCTTACTTTCTCCAAAACTATGTAAAGATTTGTTCCACTGTTCGGTGAGATGAACCATGAGATCACCAGTGGACTTATTGCTACGAAAGCCATACTGTCGGTCATTAAGAAGCTTCCGTTCTTCAAGATATTTCTTGAGCTGATAATTAATCAGCGTTTCCATGACCTTGGAAAGAAGGGACGGAAGTGCAATCGGTCGATAATTAGACGGTGAGGAAGTTTCGCCTTTTTTGGGAATAGGCTGGACAAATGCGGTTTTCCATCCGCTCGGAACGAGACCTGAGGAGTAGGACAGATGAAAAAGATTACGCAGTGGTTTTGCCAGCGATGAAGAACACCTCTTCAGAACAATAGCGGGGATACCAACTGGACCAGCAGATTTGTGTATGTTAAGATCTTTTAGGACTCTCGCTACAGTAGTAGTGCGAAAAAAGATTTGCCCCATAGAATCATTAACTCGCTCAAGTACAGGCGGAGTCATAAAACTCACTGGCAGAGTTGAATTGGCGGCGAACTGCCTAGCAAAGAGATTTGCTTTCTCTAAAGAGCTAACAAATGGAGTGTCATTCACAACGCGCTTAGAAACCGAGGAAGAGGAAGAATTCCTCATATTTTTTACACAAAGGTGGCAGCGAACGAGTGCAGTTGAGTCTATTTATTAGGTGTTACTTAGTTCAGGTGTTCTTAGCTAACTTTTGTAAAATTGTCGGAAACAAATACTCTAACGAAATAAAAGAAACAATTATAAAAAAATAAAAAGGGAAACCAGTCAAAAAATTAAATATCTGAAAAATGATCTATTCCAAAATCAATGATTTGCCGATTAATAAAATTTTACAAATCCAAAAAGTCATTGCAATTGGTTCATCGAGGTAGCAGACCAAGAAAAACAAAAAAACAAGAATACTCTGCAATAATAAAATAATAAATAAAGCCCCTTACATATCATTAAACAAAATATGAACCCACATCGAACAATTCGGAGATGATCTGTTGATGGTGGACTAAATTTTTTTAAAGCTGTAAAAAAGCATCTCATTTCAACCAAGAAACAAGCTGGCGAGATTAATATTTCAACATCGCCACATAAACTGGACCGTTAGAAAATGGAGGAAAGTACTCTTTTCGGACGAGTCGAAATTTAATTTCAAGGGTTCCGATGGTTTCCGTCGTGTTCGCAAACCAGCCAAAGTCACTAAATCCACGTTAGCCCAAAGCTACTGAAAAAACACTGGAGAAGCAACGTAATGGTGTGGGGATGTTTTTCAGGACATGGACTGGGACCGATTTACCAAATAGATGGTAAAATGGATAGTTTTATGTACCTTGACATTTTGCAAAATATAAAATGCTGCCATACGTTGAGGATCAGTTGACTCTGAAATGGATATTTCAACGACCCAAAGCACACGTTCAATACGGTTAAGATATAGTTTCAAGAAAACCGGATAGATGTGTTACAATGGCCAGCACAGTCCCCAGATATTAACCCCATAGGCAATTAATGGGAAATTGAAGATCGACGAATTGTAAGGATTAATTGCAAAAATAAAAAACGATCTGTTTGATCAAATTAAATAGGCTTGGGAAAGTATCCCAAACAGCATTATAAGCAATTTAATCGACTCCATGCGTGGAAGATGTGCTGAAGTGATTAAAAACAAGGGGTAAAAAATATATGTTCGAGAGAAATTTATAATGGCAGACAAATTACTGAGGAATAAAATATATACCATTTTTGATGGAAATTTTTGTTTTAGCAGATTTTTCCGATGAGCTGGAAATATTGAAACCAATATAATTATAATTACAGCTTCGGGAATATTGGGATTCTTATTAAGTTTATGAACTTACGGGTATTAGAAACTTCTCAAGCAATACAGATGTTAGCCCTAAATTAAGACAACATTTTAGTAGACTTTTCTTAACATAACAGTTTAAATGTTGGTAGAATTTTGTCGAATTGAAACCTTCAGCTCTTTAAAGTCACGAGGTTTAGTAAAATACATTTTGATTTTTAAACACCCCCTGTGCCACGACAACCATACAGTCTTAGTTTCCTCCTTCGACCCTATTCTGTTGCCACAAACTTGTTAAATAGCGGTCATCTGTTAAAACGTTTACGAAACTTTCGAACTGTAACCGTATAAGAATCACTATGGAAAAAAAAGCAATGTACTTGAAATGCGCCCTGTTTGGCAGACCAGTCTCCGCCTCATGACGATCCGCATCCAGGCTAAATTCGGCAACATCAGCTTGATAAGCGCGCACGCCCCCACTGAAAAGAAGGATGACAACACCAAGGATAAGTTGTTGGAGATTTTAGACAAAACATATGAGCAGTGTCCTAGCTACGATATTAAAATTGTTCTGGGCAATTTTAATGACAAGCTAGGAAGGGAAGCCATTTTTGGTGGAATAATCGGGAAAAACAGCCTGCACGACGAAATTTCCGACAACAGATTCAGGCTCATAGATTTTGCTGCGGGGCGAAACATCATTGTAGGCAGTACGCGTTTTCCACACCTCAACATCTCCAGATCAATCAATCGTCAACCAGATTGACCATATTGCGATCGTCGTAAGACACGCTTCCGGCATCATGGATGTCCGAACTTTCCGAGGAGCTAACATCGACTCGGACCACTACCTCGCTGTAGCCAAGGTAGCACTTCGGATTTCCAGACCCAAGGCAAAACAAGAAGGTGCTGGGAGAAGGTACAACGTCGAACGGCTACAACCGCCAGAGATCGCCAAATCCTTTTCCGACCGAGTTATAAGTAACCTCTCTCGAAGTTCTCTGCCGCCAACACAAGGTATCGAAAACCGGCAGGTAAATGCAGCCAAACAACATGTATCGAAGCAGCGCTGCATAAAAGGAGGAGAGCTGCTCATGAGCTCTACGAGTAGGAGAGGCGAGAGGAGGAGCATCAACCGAGAGTTGAAAGATTCAAAAGCAGGAATGAAGTTCGAAAGTTTTATGAGCAGGTGAAACGGAATTCAATAGTCCATAAAAGACGAAAGTGGATACATCATAGGCTATGGAAGGACCACTTCTGCAGACTGTATAACGGCGAAGACAAACCGAATTCCGCTGTCAGGCAGGATAATCCATTCAACATAGACGACGAAAGCCAACAATCCCGTCCTCCCGACTTAGATGAAGTAAAGATTGCCATATTAAAGCTGAAATCTATTAAAGCCGCTGGAGCGGATGGCTTGAATGCCGAGCTCTTTAAAGCAGCTGGAGATAAGTTGGTTAGGAGCATGCACTAACTTATCTGTAAGATATGGTCGGAAGAAAGCATGCCCGATGAATGGAACTTTTGTATTTTTTGCCCGATCCTAAAAAAAAGGAGACCCTCTAAACTGCACCAACTATAGAGGAATTAGTCTACTTAACACCGCCTACAAAATCTTCTCTGTCGTAATATGTGAACGTCTAATGCCCATCGTCAACAACCTGATAGTTCTTTATAAGTGTGGTTTTAGACCAGGAAAGTACACAGTCGATCAAATATTAACATTACGGCAGATCCTGGAAAAACCGAAGAACACCAAATCGACACCCACCATCTTTTCATCGATTTCAAGGCCGCATATGACAGCATCTACAAGGATGAGCAAAGTACTAAGTCAAGGACTTAGTCTACCACCGCTATGAAAGCAGACAACAACACCAACGAATAATAACTCTTGCTAACCGCTGTTTCTTTGGGCTAAGAAAGCAAATGAGTAGGAAAGCCCGCTTTCGAGGGACCAAAGTTTCACTTTATAAGACCCTTATCATCCCCGTCCTACTATATGGTGCAGAACTATGGACTATGACGCGGATGAAAGAACCTTGGGTCGTTTCGAGAAAAAAGTTCTTAGTGTTCTTATGCATCGAAGGGGATTGGAGGAGAAGATGGAACGACGAGCTGTACAGCGACGTAGACTTAGATAGAAGGATAAAAGTCCAACGACTAAGATGGCTGGGTCACATAGAGCGCATGGAAACCAATGCTCCAGCCCGGGAAGTCTTCGAATCCACACCCACAGGACAGCGCAGTAGAGGAAAACCGAGCTAGATGGAGATGTTTTTTCGGTGAGGCCCTAGTTTACACAGGACTGTAGGGCCACCTTCATGAGTTTATTGTGAGAGGACAACAATTATGTTTGATGTCTAAAAAAAAGTCTTTAAATATTTATATTTGAAATGTATCTACATGAGAGCGTTCCTACAGGTCCTAAAGTACTATACTTTTTGGGCTGTTACCGTCAAACTTTTATAATTTAAACAAAAATATGACCTTCATTTTATTAACATACAAAGTACAATATACAAGTTTACTCATGAGCTTATAATATAATAGTCCTTATTTTTAATCGTATGTAAATGTGCCGCCTATCCCTAACAACTCAATCAAGGTCAGCACAGAAATGACTCTTCAAATGTAAATACTTAGAATTGGTAACTTTGTCAGGTGTTTATACTAAAGTTTACCTTTTAATTGACCATAGCCATTTTGTTGTCAAAACAAATAGTTTTTAAGGTGTACTGCTGATATTTTTCATGTTCATAAAGAAATTAAATAAGATATTACAACACAGCCATTTAAAACAACCTTCACATATATTAACCCCTTTTTAATTACACTACATACACTTATGGCTTTAAAAGCCAGTCGACTATCCAGCCACAGTCAACCAGGCCCTTAAAATCTATTGTTTGATTTTTTGGATTAAGACTTTCTCATAATATTTCACGACTTTTCTGCAACATAATTAATTTTAATTAGAATTTAAACCTTGAAATATTGCTAATGAGTATAGAAAGTAGTATGAGTATGAGCCCATAAAACTATCCCCATTTAATCTTAAAAACATTGTTAAGGCTTAACGCTTATGGTGACAACGACGACGACGACGTTTAAAATGTCCTTTTTTTAGTGCCATATTTCCTGCCAACTAAATGTTGCAGTAAAAATATACTAACTTCTGCTTCCATTGTTTCCTATATTGTCCATTTTGTGGTGGGTACAAAGGCACCAGGGTGACCTGACTATCTCCACAATACAACCGAGACACAAACGGTTTTTCCTTTTCCCCCAAAATCACAAAAAAGGTTCATCCAAAAGGATCTTATGAATGCATAAAATGATGTCACAACTTATGATTTATTTATTAGAAGCTTAAAATTATGCAAAATAAATGTTAAGGACGAAAAAAGGCAAGTTATTATTTAAAAGCTTTTGAACATCTGTTGGAATTTAAAAATAATCGAGAACATTTTTCAAACCCTCTCCTTGAGCTTTTTTCTCAAATTGACTTGTTTAAGGGTTTAAAAACTTAAACCAAGTACTTTCTTCCTATAAAAACTATTTAAAAGAAATTCTATTCTCTTCAAACTTTTTTTATCGACTTTATGAATTCTCAACTAAACAACTTATAGAACTTTACTTTTCGAACTTATTACGGGTAATAATTAAATTAAACTCGTTAATCCCATTAATTCCAAGAAAATTGAATTCCAACCCAAGAATATGCTTTGTTTGAAAAAAAATGTTAAGTACGCGAAAAACAATAATTTCAATAAAATAAAATCGGTCACCATTTTAATGGCGCTTTGCTTAATCCTTTTGAATCCTTTTTTATAGAGTTTACTGGACTGGTAATTTTATTCTTTTTGCATTCTTACATAATTCATATTTTATTTTCATCTTTTTGATAACATTTTTGTTACTATCCTTTTTCTGATACAAAAAAAAATCAAAAATACTAATTACTGAAAAAAAGGATATAAATTTGCTTTGGCATGGATCACTCCTTGTCCTTAAGGTATTTTGAAATGACCATAGTGCTGAGAAAATGGAATTCTAATTAACTACGAACAAATCCGCGACCCAAAGTTGATCTCAATTGGATTATATACATACACATAGAACTTTATTCTCAAAAGAAAAATAAGGACGAGGGTGGTAAAGAGAAAGAAAAACAAGCAATAAAGAATAAAAATAAAAAAAAAGATAAAGCAACATGATTTCCGCCTTTGTGGGTGGGTGTGTGGGTTTTATTTTTGTTTTTCTTAATGGCGGCTTTTCCTTTTTATGGGAAGTGTTGGTCGCTTTATAGTCATCCCCTAGATTTTCCCTTGTGGACTTTGTGGAGGAAGGTAAATATAGAAATTCTTTGTTGGCTAAATTCACCGCCGCCACCGACGCGACAGTGGCACGAGAGACGAATTGGTCGCGACTTTGTTAAGTGGATGAACTAAAGCTTAAAGGAGTCTTATTTTAATGATATTGTATAGGTTTTCCGCTTCCGCAGTGAATTGAATTCAAACTGTGACGTTGTAGAATTGTTGTAGAAAATAAATTTAATTGTTGTTGATGGTCATGTCGCGCGTCTACACAATCTCGGTGTTGTATAAAAGGACTCTAAAAAGAGAATTCATTAACCTCATTCATCGAACGACAACAGAAAAGTTATTTAACCAACAAAATGTGTGTATGAAAATTCTTATACAACGTTTTCGAATACATTGAAAACAAAAAATTAAAACATCAGTTTTGAAAATAATGATTAACATCTTTTTGAGGAAGTAAAATAATGAAAATTTACCCCCGAGTTTTGAGACATAGAACGATATGAAAGTAACTAAAATCGCTTCATTTATATTCAACAATGTGCTTTTAGAGCAATACCCTTTTTTGAAATTATCGTTTTTATGATATTTTTCAAAAACCATGTTATTTTTTACAGTTTTCGCTTGTGTTCGTGTACAATTACCATCTTTTGTAAGGTTTATCACAGGTGTTTGGGTTGATGATGGAAAAGGCAATAATTGTTCATTTGGATTTGAAAATTGTTGATTATTTTTTAAAAGTATATTGTCACTAAAGAATTTAATAAAATGTTAATGTTTTTGAATATTTGTCATACAGCAGTTTTTGAGAATAATTTTCTAGTGAAAATATGTATAATATAAAGTATTTCTGTCTAATACAGGGTGCATCCGGGAAAAGGAAAGAATTTTGAAAAATCATAGCGCCATAGTTAATTTAATTAGAAGAAACGAATTTTGTGGAATTAAAACCTTCAGCTCTTTAAAGTAGCGAGATTAAATTACATACATTTTAAATTTCAAAAACTCTCATACAAAAAGGATAAATCAGACGGTCTTAGTTTCCTCCTTCGAACCGATTTTGGCGCCACGAACTTGTTAAACTACTAACTGAAAAATTCGCCATAAAGCGTTCCGTCAAAGAAATAAGCACCGATAAAAGTTATCCAAACTGTAACCTTCGGGGAAAGTGTATGTTAAATCACGTGGAAGTTCTCACACCAGTGAATCTATCAAACCTTAAGAAAACTCATGGTTTGATTCGAGCTGTAAAAAGGTTATTGGGATCAAAGATGTTAGTTTCCGCATAAATAAAGCCAACCCAACTGAGGAGAACCGGAATAAGTTCAAACAAGCTAGAAAGACTTGTAGCGGACATATTAGATGCATTAAATTTTTGCATGACTAGAAATAACGGCAAAAAATACTACAAAGCATTGTTCCATAGGGATTTATAAACTGGGTAGAATTTAATGCATCGAAAACTCAATGCTGTCTACTGTCTCCAAAGCGTAACCCTCCTCCAATGCCACTATACATGGGTGGTACTTACATCTGAACAACTAACAGTTCTAGGTATTTGCATCACAAATCACTTGTTGTGGAGTGATCACATATTTGACATCGCCAAAAATGATGCTAAGTGTTTCGGTCTACTACGACGATGCAAGAAGTTTTTTACCCCTTCTGATCTGGCAATTTACAAAGCTTTTATTCGTTAAAAACTCATATTTGGGCTATTGCTCCAATAACGTACTTGAGGCTTCTATATAGAATTGAAAAAAAGCTCTAAAAATGATTGGAGATCGTTCTCCAACAAGACTTTTGCTTCTCTTGAACTTCGCCGCAAGGTCTCTTGCCTGTCATTGTTTTATCGTTACTTTTATAAATAATGCTCGATTGAAATAGCCAGTTGCGTTCCTCCTCTTAAACCATTCAACCGTTATAGCCGTACTGATAGGAATGCCCATCAGTTTACCCTAGAGCCCAATTATGGACGTTCTGTTAAGTACAGAGATTCTTTCCTTAACCGCACTACACGAATGTGGAATGATTTACCAGGCTCAATATTTCCCACTCATAATAATGTGCAGACATTCAAAACCAATGTGCATCGATTTCTCCTTTCTAATCCTTTCATTGTTTAATCAATATAAGGGTATTCATAACATAACATATATTTTCTAAAAATCTTCACCTTTCATTGTTTAAAAAAAAAATCAATTGGGCGCACAAAAAGAAGTTCTCAAGAAAAACCCGTTTAAAAATGGCAACCTTAAATTTAAATTTTGGAAATAATTTAATTTTTCATTACATACCACTTTTAGCCGAGTTAAGATGTTCAAATATGTTAAGACCATACACTCGTTTTAAACTCGACAATTCAAGATTTTAAGGACCATCTCTTTTAGATTAATAGTACGAATCTAATTTTAACCTTGGTATGTACCTGTGGCATGATGTTTATTGCGTTCGACTAAGAAAACAATTCAGGATAAACAGTTCGGGTTCAAGGCGGGTGATGACACCATTCAAACTGCGTCTAAACTTGTTTCTGATATCCAATGGAATAAATCAAAACAACAATGCACAGGTGCTGTTCTGGTTGATTTGGAAAAGGCCTTTGACACCGTATAGTTAAAGGGTCTTTACCTAAGACTAAGCAGGCTTGGCTAATTAGCAAGCCATTGTTGTATATACTTTATGATATGCTGAACGGTAGAAAGGTTGTTTTAAAAAGTGTCAATGTAACTTCTACCACAATATTCTCAATTAAAAATGGTCTTCAACAGGGAGAGGTGAATTCACCGATTCTCTTCAGCATTTACACCAACGATCTGATAGGTAGTCTTACAAAGGCAATTGCTTACGCCGACAATCTTATTGCGTACTGAACGGCCCAAAGGGTTGAGGTTATAAGAATTCTCTTGCAGCGTGATTTCGACAAGATTCAGCGATATTGCGACGACTGGAAACTGAAAATAAATGTCCAGAAGTCGGTGACAATTCTATTCCGGACTACGTTGGCTAGGGCCACGAGGGATACCCGAAAGAATCGGCGCAAGATAGTCATCGTTGATCTTCACGGGCAACCATTAGCGGGCAAAAGTGTAGTGAAGTACCTCGGTATCTGGTTAGATCAGTGTTTATATTTCGACAGACATATAAATGCTGCTCTGACCAGGGCCAGAGGAGCCTTCGCTTTGACGAAACGGCTTTTTCTTAGCACTCTGCTTGACCCAGAGTGAAGGTAATTTGCTACATGGCCCTTATACGGCCCATGATCCTTAATGGTTTTCTTGAACGTGGCCCCTCCCCATATGGAGAAGTTTTTGGTGTTCGAGCGGCAGTGTTTACGCGACTGTATTGGCTTATATCGAATACCCGAATCTTCTTACGTGCATTACTATTCCAAAGAGGTCCAATACAACGGGGCTTTAATCAACAAAATTGACAATTTCTTGATAAAACTCGTTCGAGGTCACATTGCAAGAGCTATGTCTTTGACCAACAATCTAATTTTCGGGGCGTTCTATCCGAACGACTAACATTTTGAAAGTGCACGATTGAGCGGCCTCATTCCCCCACCACTTTTTAGATAGATGCGGTCTGATACAGGATAGATTGGCAGTTCTGGTAATCTACCACGTCAGACGATGAACCGTGGATATGCGACTCCCGTACAATCAAAACGTCATGGCACAAGGCGGAGTAGAGCTTAGATAGTTAGATTTGCTGCTGCGGTTGTTCTACTTTTAAGTAGTTTATAGGTAGTTTAAGCTAGTTTTAAGTTTTATTTAAGGACCTAATTTTAAGTAGTTTTAAAGTAAAAATAAAAAAAGGATATTGCTTTTAGTTTTTTTTTCAAATTTTCTAATAAATACAAAAATAAATAAAACTGAATTGAAGTAAAATAGATCTTAGGGCCGAAAGGCATTAGAATTAAGTATTATTGTTTAACTAAGAGGGTCCGTATGTGACCAGTAAGTTAGTTGAAAGTTATGGTTAAGTAGACTAGTTTTATGAATTTTTGTCTAGCTTTAAGATAGGTTTAAGATTCAAGTAATAATTTTAAAAAAAAGTGCGTTGGACTTTCATGATGCTCTGCTATGCCATATTTTTTCACAGGTAAAGCTTCTTCAGAAGAATTGACAAATACTCCAAGAGTAATTCTTGTCATCAAAAGTGCTTTCTCAAGTTAGCCGTTCGGATTCGGCATAGATACAGCAGGTCCTTTATATTCCTTAAGTTGAGAGTTGTAAGTTACTAGGCCCTGGTTCTCTACGGACTGTTGCGTCACCTTTTTTATAATTATAACCTTGAACCTAGTTAGAAAATGATCTAAAAGTTTCGAACTTTATAAGATAGATAAATGATCTTACGGCCCGTTTCTTGCCGTGTTTCATAAAGCATTGTTATTTTGTATTCCTTGAAGGTTGATTAGTAAATTTCAATTTAGTTTACATTTTAGTTGAGGGGGAGATCAAGGTTCTTAAAAATGGCAACTTCGAAAAACCTCGGGACCGAAATACTTTAACTATTATAGGCTTTTTATGAAATACATCCAATAAAATAATATACAAATTCTCAAACTTCACATTGAGTAAGGTTAATTTTATTTGTTAACACTTAAAAAAAGTGTTCAAAACTTATGGGATTATACTTTGTAAATTAAAATAAAATATAAATGTTATTAAAAAATATGAATTGGTCTAAACCTTTTTTCCTGAAGACCATCTCAAGGATTTTAACACCTTCAGATTCTTTTCAAAAACTTTATTAAAATATTACAAATTCTTGGAAAATACTTCATAATTCGATTTAATTCATCTCATCTCATCTACAAATAAATATGTAGTCAAATCATGTCCTGATGATGGAACATTTTTTTAACTTTAAGACTCTCAGTGGGTGTACAACAAACCTACAAAACCAAATTCTCTCTTCTTCTTTCCCTATTATAATTTTGAAAAATTTAAATTGTACAAATGTACATTGTACGAGTAACGGAAACGAGTAGACAACCTAAGGATACAACAACCCAATTGTACCCCCAATTTGTGTACAGATACATATAACTTAGTATAAAGTATAAAGGATAACGCAGTTTAAAACCTGGGGAAATGAAATACACAAAAAAAAAAAAAAAGAAACCATAAAGTACATCCCGAAGGTACTTAAAAAAACACACAGCTCTTTTCTTTCAAATGGAATAACTTTTATATCAAAATTATATATAACCGTATTTAAATATTGCCTCAAGCTTCCAAAAACCACCACCACTCAACATCCTTAAAACATCACGTTCTATCTCATCCTGTCGCGTCGTCTTCGTCGGTCGGTCGTCCATGAAGAATCATGCGGAATATTTTCTAAAAATATCTTACGCCTCCTGTTATGGAATTCAATTCAACACAGGATTCCTCAATTCAAAAAATACAACACCAACACAAAATTTAAGGCACCCAAAAATGCAGCAAAAAAACGACCAAAGCTAGAGCTCATCCGGTGCGGTGCGGCGGCGAAATACAAAACGGATCTCTGAATCTAGCGCAATTTCTCGTTGGCTTTAGTAAACAAAATATACACCGTACATGAGATTTTGTGCCAAAATAGACATCGACAACCCCTTCAACCGACATTCAGAGATGAGAAAATAAAATGGATAAACATTTCCGCCATGATGCATATTCCTGAAATGCAAATTCCATGAAATTACACCCACCGCCGCCACTCCGGGGACGACGTTGTCGCTCATCGCCGCCGTCGAAAGCTGCGTTTGAGTTTTAACTTGATTGCGGAACCAACAGCATACGGAGGAGTCACTTTATATCCTAGTTGAGTTTTTTATGTTGCTCGTCCTTGTTTTGATATACAAATGTAATTAGATTTCCATAGAGTAGCAAGCCAAACCTTGCAAAAAAGGAATTAAAAAGAAATAAGGGAATAATAATTAATCCATCAATTAAAGTTTGAATAATTCATGATGACGTCATGCACGTTAAAAAGACCAAGGCAGTTTTATTTCAAATTTGATTTACAGGTGACTACCGAGTATGTCAGTCAACTGACGTACTATGTACCTACCTACGTTGTACGTGTTGCGAGGTCCTTCTTCTTTCACGTCACGTATAGAGTTAGGTATACACAGGTTGGTGAACCGCCACTCCTTTTTGAACATCAAGACAGACCAGCAAAGACTTGAACACACGCAACAGCAACAGGAGTCAAGTTTTTTATTTGCGACATAAAGAAACTATGTGGCAAGTATTGCATTCGTACAAAATTTTGTAAGCAAACTTGGAAATTAAGGTTTAAGATGATTTGGGTAATGCGTTTTCTTTTAAGATCAAAAATACCAGAAGTTCCCATAAAAACGTTCTGGCCAAAAATTCGATTTTCTTCAAAAACTGTCCGATAGATTTTTTATAAAGTTTTCTCTACAATTTTGATTCTTCACTCAGCTTTTTTCAAAATACATTAATTTTTTTTCAAAATACCATATATCAAAAACTGGTCGTTATTTCAATTCAAAGACAGATGTTGAAATTTCAAAAAAGGTCTTGGATTATTATAGGAGGCCTTAAAACTTTCAAAGGAGGATCATTTACATCATCGGAGATCCTGAAATTCCAAGGCGTTTCTCAACATTTTAAGAGAATCTGGAGATTTGAAGGCAGGTCTTGAAATTACAGGAAAGATTTAAAAATATCAAAATGAAGTACTTCGGAATATCAATGGAGGTCCTACAATTTTAGATCATGCTTTATAATTTCAAGGAAGGTCTGGAGAGTTGTTGAAGACAAAGTTGTTAAAATGTCAAGGAATATATTAAAATATCAGGGGATGTCCTGAAATTTTAAAGAAGATTTCGAAATCCCAAGAGAGTTCTTGACATTCCAAGTGATTTGTTAAAATTGTATAGCAGGTCTGGCTATGAGGCTTCAAGGGAGGTTTTAAAATATCATAGGAGATTTTAAAGAAGAATTGGCGATTTTAGGGGAGATCTTGAAATTTTTATGGAGATCCTAAGATTTCAGATCAGATGAACACCTGCCTTGGAATACCACTAAAGCAGATTTTGAAACTTTAAAGTAGGTCTTGAAATATCGTTTTTAAATATGAAGAGAGGTTCTGAAATTAAAATATTCGAAATATCAAGGCATGTCTAATAAATTCAAAGAGAGTGTGGAGTACTAGAAATTTTAAGAAAGGTTTAAATAATATTGAGACAGTACTTCGAAATATCTTGGGAGAACCTAGGATTTTAGGATAGTCTCGGAATTTCAAAGAGAGTCTGAGGTTTAAAACAAATTCAGGGCAAGTTTTAAAATATCGAGAGAGGACTTCGAAATATCACGGGATGTCCTGAAATTTCAGGGAATGTCTCAGAATTTTAAAGATAGTTGACATTTTAAGAGAGGTTGTGCTATTACATGGAAAATCTTGATAAATCAAGCGAAATCTGACATTTCAAGGCTAACTTCGAAAATTAAAGGAAGATATTTCATCAGGGGATGTCCTGAAATTTTAAAGAAGATTTCTTAATCCCTTGAGAGTTCTTGACATTCCAAGTTATTTGTTAAAATTTTATGACTTTTCTGAAGATTTGAAAATAGGCTATGAGGCTTCAAGGGAGATTTTAAGATATCATAGGAGTCCAAGAGATTTCAAGGAAGAATTGAAGATTTTAGGGAGAGATCTTGAAATTTGTATGGAGATCATAAGATTTCAGAGATGAACACTTGTGTTGAAATACCACTAAGGCAGGTGTTGAAACTTTAAAGAAGGTCTTGAAATATCAAGGTTTTTAAATATCAAGAGAGGTTCTGAAATTATGATATCCTGAAATATCAATTCATGTCTAATAAATTTAAAGAAAGTGTGGACATTTAAAGGGAGTACTCGAAACTTCAAGGAAGGTTTAAAAAATATTAAGACAGTCCTTCGCAATATCTTCGGAAAACCTGAGATTTTAGAATAGTCTCGGAATTTCAAGGAGAGTTTGAGATTTTAGAAAATTTCAAAGCAAGTTTTATAATATCGAGAGAGTACAACGAATTATCAGGGGATGTCCTAAAATTTCAGGTAATGCCTATAAGTTTTAAAGAAAATTGATATTTTAAAGAAGGTCGTGGAATTACATGGGAAATCTTGATATATCAATGGAAATCTGAAATTTCAAAACTTACTTCGAAAATTCAAGGGGGGGGGGTGTGGTAGTTCCAAGAGATGTCTTGAAATTTTATTTCTAGCCAATACAAGTAAGGCTTGAAAATTTTAAAATATCAAGGAAGTTCATGAGATATCGTAACTTAAAGAGATATCAGGGAAGGCCAAGAGATTTCAAGGCAGATTTTTAAACTTCATAAAGGTTTAAAATATCAAGGGAAGCCATTATTTCGTTTCGACGAAATTTTGTTATTTCGATGTCGCAATTAAGACAAACTTTGAAATTCGGCATTTTTTTGTCAAAGTTATTTCATAACACCTTAAAATTGTTATGACAAAAATGTCATGCTTATTCTTAAGGTAGTCGATAGGTTGGCAGTTGATGACCACACTTAGATCAATGTAGACCCATCGTGATGCCTTGAAGTATTCAACATCTCTTAAATGAGTGATTAAACCTATGATATTCATGGGTTGTCCTGTTTCAGCCATTTAGAAGCTTTGGTGAAGCTTAGTAGGCAATTTTTTGGAATGTCGACAAGTTCTTCAAGATTATTGAAGAAGTGTCTGACTTAGTTTTTTTTTCTGTAGGAATTTGGCCATAATTTTTTTTTGACAGTCACACAAGTTTTAATGCATTTCCATCTTTCATTGCTTTCTTGGAGTAGCTTGTTAACATTGATGTGATACATTTTAGTTCACAGAATGAGTTGGAGTCTGAGGGATTTTTTGAAACGTACTTAAGCACTTTTCTTCTAGGGCAAGCCACCAGTTCTTATTTTTGCAAATCATCGAAATAAGTTTACAAGTTCTTGAATAATAAATGTAAAAACTAACATTACTCTCTTTCATATAAATTAATTAATTTAAAAAACGAACCGCTCCAAAGATTTCCGAAAAAAAATTTAAACAAATGGCGTTTAAATTTTTGAACATAAACTTATTTTTCAGGTATATTTTTCAATCTTAAAATATACGAACTATTTTTAAACAGACTCTTTGAATGCAGGAGCAATTTTATGCGACCTAGTCTTGCGTTTTATTTGAATAATTTATAGGGCACAAAAATGCCATTTTCCGTTTTGCTTTCATGAAAGTACATTGGACAGAGAATAAAGATGAATTATTGTTAACCCCATTAACACACAATTACTTCCGGAACCCTTAACCTCTTCAAAAAAGAAAAGTTCCTTTTTGTTGAGCATATGGAAAGAAAAGAGATTTAAATCCTTAAGAAAAATATGTTTGGTCAAATTTTGAAGGACAACTTTGAACTGTTAGCCGTCCACCGCCTCCACTCGAAATCATCTGATATTGACTTGAGAATAGAACATGTACTTTTCTTTTTAGAAAATATCCAAAATACTAAAAAGGGCAAAATGAAAATGAAAGCGAAAACCACTGTCACGTACAATATCTTGTGGCATTTTCTGTTTTTTAGGGGAAGGAGAGATGAAAAAACAAATCCAAGGACAACGAAGACGAAGACGAGTGAGCTTCACAGCGACAACGACGAGAAAGTAATCCTTGTCCCAATTTTAACCCAGAGGGACCTTTTTTTTTTAAAAAAAAAAAAATTATCCCAAGAAGAAAAAGAAACAAGTTAAAATAATAAGTTATACCGCAAGTTTGGGTGACATTGGACGAAAATCATTACGAGTGGCACAAGTGTTGAATTTGAAAATTGGCACGATTAATGTGTTTTTGTAGAATTTTCTTTTCATTTTATCACCGTCCACTAACCCCCTCCACATCTCTCAAAAGAAAAATAGACAGACGCAGCATTTTGGGGTTTGATTTTCAAGAAATTGAAGAAAATGCAAGATTTGAAATATAATCGACTTTTTTTGGGTAAAAGGGTTGAAGTAATAAATGAACAAAGATAACAGCGCGATTTTGATTTTGACGAGGGTATATTCATTCACTAGGACTTGAAGATGAGTTTTTCTTAAATTGCAAAAGTTTTGAAGGAGTTCGTCAAAAATAAATGTGTTTTCCCTTCATTTTTCGATAAAGGTTCATTGACTTGTTTCGGGGTTTTGAAATCTCTGACAATGAAAATTGTATACTGGATTTTAAGGACTTTTGTCATTTGTTTCATAAGAATTGAAAATCTTAAGACAAACAAGATAAAATATTGATGAAAATCACCAGAACATTGGTTGGTATTCAGGGCGTATACGTACTTTTTTATTTGTCTTTGAAATTTAATGAATATCATTCCTTCGTGTTGGGGATATTTTTTAATGTTTTCCTTTAGCTATTCCAGATAGTCGATTTCAAAATCACATATAAATCTATAAATACCATTTTATCGTTTCAATTCAAATGTATTCAAATACTTAGATTGTAAGTCTATGAAAATTGTGTATTATTGACAGGCTAAAGAACTTTTATAAATGCCAAACATGTTTAGGTGCATTCAATTAGAAACCAATCAATGGAGAGGGAAAATATTATTTCCAGACAAAAGCATTTTCAAGAAATACCAGAAAGTGATACAAAGTGAAAAGGAGTGTCTCTTGGTTAAGTTGGTATGTATTCCAATTAATTAATTAATGTCTTTAAATGGAACAATCAAAGGTATAGGTATTTATTTGTATGGAAATTACACCTCAATTTCATTAATTTATAAACAAATTCAGTTCGGTATTTTCGGTTCGAATGCCTCTCTTTTAAGATGAATGTGGATTCGTTTATTTATTCGTCTCTTTATGGTCGTTTTCCAAAATCAAAGCGATTTCTCAAATTATTTCAATCCTTCTCAGAAAAAAATACCTTAATGGTCTTCATTAAGATGTTTGCACATCATCAAGCAGAAAATAATTAAACCTTAACAGTTTTTGGATGCAAACAAATAACGTAACGTTGTCCTTTCAGGAAACAATTTTTGTATTTTATTCATCTGATTTTAACCAATTTGTAAAGTGATTTCTTTATATCATTTTCAGAATGTTTAAGAACCATTTGATTTTTTAATCAAAAGAATCGAAGGTACAATTTTCATATGTTTGTGGATGTATAAACGGTGTAATTTCAAATACAATGTTAGAAGAAAATCCTAAGAACTTTTTTTTGTCCAAATATTTCTTTTTACAGAATAAATTATTTTTGAAAACCACTTTGAAAAAAGGAGGAATAATATGTCAAGAAACAGAATGTTTTAAGATTATTCCCTGCCACAATTTTTGGAAGGTCAAGAATTTTAAAATTAAAAACAATAATTTTTGTTGAGTTTTCTAACCGTTAATTTTTTTCTGATAATTTCATTTAGCAGTACTTTTCAAAATTGTTTTAAGAATTCAGTTTTGTTTAAGATAGTTTATTTTATTTTTTTTCTTTTTTTTTGCAAAAAATTTGGTTTGAATGTCTTCACATTTAAAATAAATAAATTGGTTGGCGCAACAGTCCATTAAGAACCAGGGCCTAGTGACTTACAACTCTCAACCATTCCTGTGTGCGAGTAATGTTGTCAGGAATGTAGGGGACCTACAGTTTATTTGCCGAATCAGAACGGCTAATGTGAGAAAGCACTTTTTCATGACAAGAGTTACTCTTGGAGAATTTGTCAATTCCTCGCAAGAGGCAGTACCCGTGAATAAAACTTTAGGTGGCACTGGCAGGGATCGAACCCAAGACCTCTGGCATGACAGTCCAACGCACTGACCATCATGCCACGGGTACTACTTGTCTTCACATTGAAAAGATGAAATATTGAGCATAGCAAAGCATTCCACATTCGTGTAGTGCGGCTAAAGAAAGATATTCTATACTTGAAATTACGTCCAAAATTGTGCTTTAGGGTTAACTGATAAACATTCCTAGAAATAGGGGATTGGTAGTTTAATTGTTTGAGTTGAGGAATGTAACTAGCTTTTTTCCTAAAGCATTGTTTATGAAAATAAACTTTAGAAGGCTGTCATTTTCTACTTTTTTTATTTCTCTAAGAACTTCTAAACTGCTTTAGATGAAAAATATTTTTTTACGATGTTGTTCATAGTCAAAAAGATTTTGATACCGTTTTTAGCAATGTAAACCTTCAATATTTAAAATATTAAATAAGTTGAAAATTAATTTAGGCACATAATAAAGGCAAACGGCACTTTTGATATGTCCTATTCTTAAAAGTAAAAATTGTTAAATTTGATGAATAAAGAATAAATAATCTTGTAAAAGAATGCAATCTTTTGGGAGTGCAATCATTTTTAATCATTTATTGAATTCGACTTCCAAATTGCATTCATTAATTTCACCTAAAGACTACCAATCATTTGACCTAAAAAAGATTATCATTTTTTATTCATTTTGAATGCATTCAATTGATTGCAATTATTTGAGAATATATAAATTCCTTCCATTCACTTGAAAGAACCCAAAGACTTTAAGTTAATGCAAAGACTTCAAGTGCTCGCAAAGAATACATGAAGTCCTAAATGTGAAATGATTGCAGTTAAATGAAGGGAGAAACAATTATTATAATTGAAAATTTTTAATATCCAATCTTTAGGCGAATTCGATGAATGGAAACTTTATATTGAAGTCATGAAAGAATTAGAGCATTTTTATAAAATTATTATTTTCATTTTTGTAAATTTTCAAAAATTGACAATTTAGTTTCTTAATAAATGTATTTAGAAACAAATTGTTCCGAAGACGAGAACACGTATCTGTGTTTATGCTGCTACTGCTACTTCAAGCGTTTGCCCTTGTGCCTTATTATTTGTTATAGCGAAATGCGAAGCTAACTTTAATGGGGAATCTGTAGGAATTATTCAGATTCCAGGAATAATTAAATTTTTAAACTTTCCGACTAATTTCAGTTGCAACTTATGTGAGGGCACAGCGGACAGCTCAAGTGAGTTAAGAAACTAGACTGGGTATGAAGTGCTCTGTTCTGAGTCGATGAATGTGTCCATTGACGAAAACTCCCTCATATCTCCTGCTTACTTACTTTCTTAATGTGACGCTAGAGTCCTGTGTGAACTAGGGCCTCACCCAACAAACTTGTCCATCTAGCTAGATGTCTCCAGTTTCGCGCTCCAAGTTGGGTGAGGTCAATTTGCACTTGTGTGCGCCACCTGATCCACAGTCTTTCTCTACTGTGCTGTCCTGTGGGTGTGGATTCGAAGACTTTCTGGGCAGGAGCATTGGTTTCCATGCGCTCTACGTGCCCCAGTCATCTTAGTCTTTGGACTTTTACCCTTCTGTTCCGTCTTCTCCTCCACTCCTCTTCGATGCATACGGGACCGTAGATCACACGAAGAACTTTTCTCTCGAAGTCCATGCTTCTGCAGCGTATAGCAGGACGGGGATGATAAGGTTCTTATATAACAACACTTTGGTCTCTCGAGAGAGGACTTTATCACTCAATTGCTTTCTTATCCCAAAGGAACCGCGGTTAGCAAGAATTATTCTTCGTTTGATCTCAGCACTGGTGTTGTTTTCTGCGTTTACAGCGGACAGTCCTTGACTACCTCAAAGTTACGTCTGTCGATGGTGACGTTTTGACCGAAACGTCGGTGTTGTGTGTCCTTTCTAGACGACAGCTTGTACTTTCTTTTGCCATCATTAACCGTTAAACCCATTTTATCGCCTCTGCCGCAATACTTACAAAAGCCCCATTGACATCACGCTGAGTTCTTCCTCTAGTGCCTCTAGTGTAGACGTGTGAGCTCTGCACTATTCTTTCAAGCACGATGTTAAAAAAATGACATGACAGCGCATCGCCTTGTCTAAAACATCAAAAAGTTCTATTAGGTTGATCCCAACCTTTATGGAGCAGCGTGAATATTCCATGATCATCCTGCACAAACGGACGAGTTTGGCAGGGATGCCAAAACTAGACATGGCTCTATACAGCTCGTTCCTGTAGATGCTGTCATATGCGGCCTTGAAATCGATGAAAAGATGGTGGGTGTCGATTTGATGTTCTTGGGACTTTAGACTTCCCTGGTCTAAGACCATACTGGTAAGGACCTATCAGGTTATTGACGATGGGCTTTAGACGTTCACATTTTACTGCAGAGAAGATGTTAAGTAGACTGATTCCTCTATAGTTGATAGAGCTCATGAGCACCTATCGTCCTTTTATGCAGCGCCGCTTTGCGTGCCTGTTGTTTGGCTGCATTTGCCTGCCGACATTCCTCATCAAACCAGAGGTTCCTTGTTGGTGGCTGTTTTAAATCCAGTACATCAGAGGCGGCTTCTCTGATTGCATCTCGGCAATGTTGCCACTGGTTTTTTATACATTGTGTTGGCGGCAGATAACTTCGAGAGAAGTTACTTGTAACTCGGTCGGAAAAGGATTTGGCTATCTCTGGCGAAGTTCTACCTTGGCTACAACGAGGTAGTGGTCCGAGTCGATGTTAGCTCCTCGGAAAGTTCGTACATCCATGATGATGGAAGCGTGTCTGGCGTCGATCGCAATATGGTCAATCTGGTTGACGGTAGATTGATCTGGAGATGTCCAAGTTCCTTTGTGGATGTTGAGGTGTGGAAAACGCGTACTGGCTACCATGACGTTTTGCCCCGCAGCAAAATCTATGAGCCTGAATTCATTGTCGGAAGTGTTGTCGTACAGGTTGTTCTTCCCGATTATTCCACCAAAGATGTCTTTCCTTCCTAGTTTGGCATTAAAATCGCCCAGGACAATTTTAATATCGTAGCTTGGACACTGCTCATATGTTTTGTCTAAGAGCTCGAAGAACATATCTTTGGTGCTGTCGTGTATCTCAAACAACATTATATCTTGGTACTATAATCGCTATTTGAAAATCATGCTGTTTAAAAAAACACTCTTTCGTGTCACATAGTTCTCGACATTGTTTCAGCATTTCGCTTGTGTGTTTATGTTATTGTAAGAACCACCTAATGATAGGCAACGATGATATATCCGAAACCAGGCAGCACATAATGATATGCTACAAATTAGTGTTCTAAAAAAATAGATTAAATAAGTGTTACCGGTTGATCTGCTCGATTGAGATATTTAAACGCGCTAAAAAGTATCTTAAAACAATCTTTAGACTCGTAACTTCCTGCACACACAAAAATTAAGTCATAATATAGCTCCGTTGCGACGTGAAGCACGGGCAAACAAACAAACAAACAAACTGACTTTTCCTTTTATAATATATATAGTATAGATTTGTTTTTACAAAAACTAAAATTCTTATTACAATTCTCGTCGTTAACATAACAAATTAATAAATAAATAAGGTGGCGCAACAGTACATGAAGAACCAGGGCCTAGTGACTTACAACTCTCAACCATTTCTGTGTGCGAGTAATGTTGTCAGAGATGGAAGGGACCTACAGTTTATATGCCGAATGCAAACGGCTTATTTGATAAAGCACTTTTCATGACAAGAATTACTCTTGGAGGATTTTTCAATTCGTGCCACAGACAGGGATTGAACCCAAGACCCCTTGCGTGACAGTCCAACGCACTAACCATCACGCTATGGAACGTTAACATACAGTTTGTTTCTAAAAATTTGGCTTAATACAAACAAATATAGTTTTAGAGCTATTTGATACTAAAATAGTTCGTAAATATCTAGAAACATAAGTTTAAGAACGGTTTTATGTGCTTTTATTTTAAATGTGTTTAAAGATGGTACTAAAAACAAACAAGCTGATTAATATGAAATACTTTCAGACTTGCAAATTTTTTGGTAGTATCATAATATTATAATTTGTTATCAAACAATTTAAAATTCAACGACATTATCTTTTTTTATATACTTCAAGCCTTTAAAAACAAAACGTGATATTTGTTTAGCTTTGAAAACAAACTCGTGCGACCCAGTCGCCTATTTTATTTGTCTATATACCCATACCCTTATGTACAACCATTGTTTACGAGCTACGAAAAAATGTCTCTCAAAACGCTCGGATCACAAGTTCAAGAGTGTCAAGCACAGCAATAAATAAAAACAATTCATTTAACACTTCACCATCATCACGAAGACTTATTAAATCGTATATAAATGTTAAGATAGAATGATATCAAGTCAAAAACTCGTTATAAGTGTTGGATCAATAAAACCAATAGAAAATAAAAAAAGCAACATTTCAAGTGTTAATACGACTGAAAAGAAAACTTAAAACTTTTGTAAATATTTAGTTTTGTTTACCTTGGCATAGAATTTAATTAAAGCTTAAACCCAGTGATGATAATGATATTGTTATCGTTGTTTTTTTTATATTTATTTTATTTTATTTATATAAATAGTTTTAATTTAAAAGATGCGAAAGCATGATGATGATTAAGTTGCAATATACGAGTACTTGGAATTCAATTAAAATTTCTCATAACGATGACTAAGCTCACAGAGATCTAAAATCTAATAAACTATGCAAAATAAATAAAATACCAATTGATATAAATTTTCAGATGAATGATGATGATGTGTTTTTGATGATTTGAAATGAGAAAATTTGATGAAAACTGCTGCCAGTCAGTTATGTTATCAAAGTCCATCAGTGTATGCTTAAATACTGATTTCAATCAATTTCGTTTCTATATAATTAAAATTCAGTTGAATGAATATTTGGAGGATAAATAATGTTCATAAATATTAGAAACTATACAAATATCGAAAATGAAAATATGCATTTCATGTCAAACTGATGAACTGATGTTCAAAAAGAAAATTTTTAAAAATGTATTTTTCAGCGCAGAAATTAATTCTATTGCAATTCTAATTTTGAATTCATGTTTACAGGAAACGATTTTGAGATTGGCAGCAACATTAAGAATTCTAGTTTTTGAAATTATCAGTGATTTAAACAAAACGAATGTTTACAGTTTCGTTACAAAAGAAAAGATAGAGTTCAAATAGCAACCGAAATAAGAATTTTATTTGATTGATGTGGTGGTTTTGGAATTCCTGTTTATTTCTTTTGTCAGTCGTGTAAATTGAAAATCACCTGTGCGCACGTTTAATGTACACTGCAGTTTATTACTGCTATAACCACAAACGTAAAAATTTAAAGTTTTTGAAAAATCGCACAAACTGAACATTTTTCAGATATTATTGCAATTTCGAACATTTTGTTTTTTCTTTAAATTTATTTGAAAACATGACTGATTTTGAATTTGTGCTTATTTATAACACTAGTCCTCAAAATTACTTATTGTATAGAATTAAGTTGACCCGATTTCAAATTCTGCTTAATCTATGTTTCTATCGCATCAGATTTTTAAAATATGTCTCTTTGAAAATGCTCAAAACTTACAAAAATGATATTTTAGACTAAGGTCAAACAGAAAACATTCTTTGACAATAAATTGTGTGATGGTTTTGGAAACTAAAAATCTTTTTCTTTTAGGTACAGCTTAAATCATTTAATTAACTTACTTAGCTTCTCGAAATTTTCATTAGTTATAAATCTTTATTTATTTCAAGATGATATTTTCTAAAAAACTTGCATTTAATGATTCCATGGATTTGAAAAATGCGGTTTGATATTAAACTTCGTTTTAAACTATCTACTCAAGTTTTAATAAAAATACTCGTTTTCAACATTATTTTAATAATAATATACTTCAAAAACGATTTGGATTTATTACAAATTCAAAAAGAAGGTTGGGATGCGACCCACACTGATAACTTTCCATCCCGTCTGCCGATTTGTCTTGCTTAAAAGGTTTTTAGGTTTTCGTGTTTTGTTAAGCATGTTGTCAGTTAAATTATTAAAGAAAATTTAAAATTTACCAACAATATTTCGAACATGATGAAATAGTTTCATTTCAAAATCTATTTTTGTTAACTAGATTTTTAGTCGAAAATCAACTTTTACCAATTTTAGTAGCATTTGCGTACTATTTTTTGTAAATTTTAATTTTTATGAAAAAACTGACTGTTGAAATTTTACACAAAATTTACTTAATGTTAACAACAATATTATCTTTAGGGTGCCTGTGGCATGGCAGATCGGGTAGTTGGGGATTGCCTAAAACTTGGTTTAGGCTAGCAATGCAACTTTCTTGCCGTGTCGAAGTTCTTACTTTAACTCCTCGTGATGGCCCACGGGCAATGATTTGAGTATCCCAATATACATAACTTAGCAAAAATTGCAAGGGCAAAGTTTAATGACTCTTCAGGATAGGTTACGGAGATTAGCACTCTTCGTAACTGAACAACATCCCGCTACAAAAACCGTAATTACGCTTGGGATGATTAATGATAACTCGTTGACGACTTTTGGCTATTGTACCCGGACAAAGATTGGTTTCTGGAATGTGAGGACGCTTCTCGACGCAGGAAGTGAAGGTCCGCACAATGCCAGATTCCTCCAATTAGAGAGAGAATTTATGCGGTACAGGATAGATACCTAAAGGGTTATGCGAAGTCATCGACACGTAACACTGTACTGCTCTACTCTGGTCATGACCCAGGAAATGCTCGAGAAGCTTGAGTTGGGAGACCACAATGCTAAGGTTGGCAGTAACCACAACGGGCTAAGGCATGCGATGGGTGCTCCTGGAGTCGGCAATTGCAATGATAATGGTCAGAGGTTTATTGACTTCTGCAATGCCAATAGCCTTGTGATTGGTGGAACTATGTTTGAACACAAACTCTTTCATAAAATTTGCTGAGTGTCGACGGATAGGCAAGCGTCTACCAACCAAATTGACCACTTCGCGACTAGTCGACGCTTTAGAAGCAGTCTCTTGGATGTAAAAAATAAAAGAGGCGCCTATATGGGACTTGCCCGTGACCACCATTTACCCTATCTCTACCCTAAGATTTCGTGCAGCTGCAGTTCGAAAATCCAACGAAACAACCCAAATTCAACACCGCCAGACGATTTAACGACCCGTCAACAATTTCGGGACCACCTGTTCACTAAATGAGAACAAACAGCAGCACAGTACATCACGACATCGTACACAATTGGAATGCTCTGAAAAATGTTTTCATTTCAGGGGCTGACAGAATAGTCGGTCGCAAAAAATGAAGCAACAACACTTGGCTTTCAGAAGAATCTTGGGCAAGGATCAACGAAAGCAAACAGGTAAGAGATTGAATAACTACGGCACAAGAGGAAGAAAGAAAGGAGATGGAGTCCTCGTATCGCATGAAAAAAAAAAGAGGTTCACGGCAATGTGACAAGCGTAACTACATCAACGCATTGGCGGGAGAAGCAGAATATGCTGCAAACAGATGCGACAGCAGGACCGTTTACAGAATAAACAAAGAGCTGACCGGTAGACACAGCTCAGAACAACACCTGGTAAAAGAAGTACACTATACTGTGATAAGTTCGGTGGATGAGCAAGTCAGAAGGTGGAAATAACACTTTTCCTCAGTTTTAAACCGAATGTTTGCAAACAACTTGCAACCGATACCTTCTGAAGCGCTTGAACAAACAAATCCCCGAATCCGCACCGCACCTCCCAGGAAAGATGAGATCGTTGCCGCAATTAAAGCACTTTAGAACAACAAAGCGGTAGGACTTGATGGAATTACCGCAGAGCTTTTACAAGCAGTGCCAACGTCAACAAGAAACCTGTTTCATCCGCTCATAAAAAAAGCCTGGACCACTGAAAGCTTCGGCCATGAGATGAGGAAGGGAATTATCGTCAAGCTCCTAAAAAAGAAGATCTTACAAAGTGCGAAAACTGGAGGGGAATTTGCGTTATACCAGCCGTTGCCAAAATAGTATCAAAAGTTATACTGGAACGCATCAGAGAACACCTGGAAGCCACACTCGATGCCGAACAGGCAGGATTCCGCGCTGGATCCTCCTAAATGGATCATATGAACACCCTGCGGATCATTATTGGACAGTGTAGTGAATATCGATGACCACTACACTGGCTGTTCATCGACTTCGAGAAGGCCTTTGAAAGCGTTAACAGGGAGTATATCTGGTTAGCTAAGAGCAATCCCAGAAAAACTAATTGGATGTCACGGTCTGCACGATGGTAGGTTCTTAGATGATTTTGAAATCCGTAGCGGAGTCAGACAGGAATATATTCTGTGGCCAATATTGTTTTTGCTGGTGATAAGCGATGTACTGCGCACAGCTTTGTCAGTTAGCGGAGGTATCCAATAGACTTTGAAATACTATTTAAAGCACTTCGATTACGCGGACAATGCTTGATTACTCTCTCATAGGATCATGGATCTCCATCAAATGACAACAAGTGTGGAGAGAGAAGCAGAAGTTGTGAGGCTAAAAATGAATTCCGGCAAAACAAAAATGATCAGTATCGGAACCCGACTATCCTCTCAAATAAATATTTCCTCACAACCGGTAGAAAAAGAGGAGAGCTTTCAATATCTTGGAAGTATGGTCTCCATCAAAGACGAAACCGAACAAGACGTCATCTGCCCCTTCGGTAAAGCAAAAGCAGCGTTCGCTATTTTTTTTTTAAGTGGCGCACCAATCCGTTGAGAACTAGGGTCTAGTGACTTACGACTCTCAACCATTCCTGTGTGCGAGTGATGTTTTCAGGAATGGAATGGTAGTTTCCGTGGCATGATTGTTAGGGCGCTGGACTGTCGTGCTACTGCCTCTTGGCATTCGGTATGCTGTCGAAAATTTGGAGGAAAAACTCAGTTTAAGAACAAAGCTACGACTGTTTCGCATAAATGTCGAATCTGTGCTTCTTTATGGGTGCAGCACTTGGAAGTTTACTTCAGCCATTACAAGAAAGCTGCAAACTTTCGTGAATAGATGTCTTCGCAATATACTAAGGATTTTCTGGCCTAACCGTATTTCAAATGAGGTCCTTCATAGGACAGGTCAGAAACCTAAGGAATCTATAATACGAAGACGTAAGTGGCAATGGATTCGCTTCGAAACGGTAACGACTGCATCGCAGGCCAAGCAATGCAGTGGAATCCGTTCGCACAAGAAGGGAGAAGAGCTGGACGACCGAGAAGCACATGGCACAGAACAGTCGAACCGGTATCAGCGTCACTAGGTAAAAGTTGGAGGGAGCTGAAACACTTCTCCGGAAACCGTATACAATGGCGCGTAGGCGTAGTAGAGGCCCTATGTGCCTTAAGGGTTCTAAACGGACTTAACAGGTCTGAGGACCTACGTAAGTATCTTGGTATTACTTCAACTACAAGAGCAGTACTTTGAAGATAATAGTCAGTACGTTACAATACAAAATTTTATAAATTGACATTAACTGAGAAGCACTGTTCAAATACTTAAAAGTACTTCTCAAGTACTCTTCATTTTCGAGTCATAACGACTTAATGGTTTATTTTCTTTTACCCGTTTTGCATTTTTTAAATCTGTTGTTATTATTATATATAATTTTTTTTTTTCAGAAAAGCACGTAGTCAAGTATTATTATAACAAACTTCCAACTTGTTTGCTTAAAAATTTAATAAGAATAAAGAAGGATAAGAGCCCAATTAGAAAGAATATTTGTTTACTTTGACACATTATATCAAGGTACTTTATCGCGTGATTTTCAATTCTTAAATTGGTTGTAATTTTTCAAAAACGTTACACAGCTCTAATATCATCATATTCAAATCATTTTACATTCTATAAGTAAATATTCCCAAGAACCATTAGATCTATTATAGTACACTTGGATTAAAAAAAATACCCTTTTAAACTACTTAAAAGTGATGATACATTCATTGCATTTCAGTGGAAGTATTTAGTGTCAACATATTCAAGTCAACTCTCAACCAACATCAGAGACAACCAAGAGCCAAGTTCCCATCAATTGGCACTTAGCCAATTATATGTGTAGTTTGTTGGTATAACCATCCCGTTCAACCCTCCAAACCTGCTTCAACCACACCAATCCCCAATCCCAATAACCCCCAACTTTTTTAACATAGTCTTCTATGGCTATGCTATGCAACGAGAATGATATATCACTTTATGTTTCCATTTTTTTCTGTGTCGCCATACTTTAGGTGGATACAGCCATGGCCAAAATAATCGGGACACTTATGTAAGGCGAAAAATTCAAAATTTAACTTTAATGATTAATATTTCGCGTTTCTCAACTTGTGAGAATCATTATCATCGAAGCTTTTAATGAATCACTGAGAACTTCATGCCTTGTTACCATTTTAAAGGGTAAAAAGAAACCTCATTGGTGGTGTAAAGAACTAGAACCATTCAGAAAAAGATGTCGCAAACTCTTCAATAGATCTAAGTACACTAGATCTCCTTCTGACTGGGACTTATACAAACAAGCTCGAAAGCAATATAAAACAGAATAAAGGAAGGGTAAGAGGTCTTCTTGGAGAAACTTTTGTGGTAAAATAGAAAATACTTCAAAAGTCTCAAGACACAGGAAAATTCTCTCAAAAATTTCAACAATACCCTGTGCTTTAAAGACAGAAGCAGACACGTGGACTATCATAGATGAAGAATCTCTTAATGTGTTATTAGACACCCAATTTCCAGGTAGCTCTAGCATACTCAACAACTTAACATCAGGGTCTTAAACGTCTACAAGCGATTTAGTTGTTCTAATAACGCGGGAAAAACTGCAATGGGCCATAGACAGCTTTGATCCATATAAATCTCCAGAACCAGACGGAATCATTCCGGCCGAACTACAAAAATGCTCAAACATGATCATTCTACCATTGGAAATCATTCTGACAAGCTGTTTAAGGTTAAGATATATTCCCAAAGCCTGGAGAATGGCAAAAGTAGTCTTCATTCCTAAAGCATTGAAACCCTCCCACGTGAACCCTTAAGATCTACGACCAATCAGCCTATCATCCTTCCTTCTTAAAGCCTTGGAAAGATTGATTGAAATTTACATCAGACATAACCTTAAACCATGTCTCATTTCCACAGCTCAACATGCTTATTCTAAGAGAAAATCAGTAGAATCCGCACTTCACTCGCTGGTACGTATTATTGAACATTCCCTCGAATACAAAGAATATAACTTAGTAGCGTTCCTAGATATTGAAGGAGCTTTCAACAACGTCAGTTACCAGGCGATCACAACAGCAATGGATAAGCTGAAATTAGAGAAATAACTCATAGATCTTATAAGTCTCATGCTCAAAAGCAGGCCAATAACTTCTAGCATGAGAAGTTTTAGTACCACCAGATCGGTAAATCGAGACACCCCCTAAGGTGGGGTCCTTTCGCCTCTTTTATGGAAGATGGTAGTAAACGACCACTTACATCATTGCAAGCAGGGGGTCTCCACATAAAACAGAATTAATACTCTTTTCAAAAAGATATAAAATTCCTTCTTTACTTCCTCCTTTACTTCCTTTACTAGTAAAAAGGCCATAGAATCAAAATGGGGCTTCTTCCCAAAAATATCCCACTGGCTATACACTTCGGTAATCAGACAGATACTCATTTATGGAGCTGTCGTATGGTGGACCGCACTGCACAAGATGGTAAATCTAAATAAGCTCATCAAAGTTCAGCGGTCAGCAGGTATGTGCACCACAGGAGCACTTCGCTTAACACCAAACGCAGCACTGGAAGTGCTTTTAAACCTAACACCTCTTTATATCTTCTCCAAAATGGTGGCAGCCAACTCATGTGTGACGCTTTGAGCCACCTCTTAATGGAACAGTAACAATTCTGGACATACTACTATTCTAGACAGCTTCAGATCTATCCCTATGTTTATGCCAAAAATTTGCCCAATTTATACAAAAAGGCTTTTGTATCTGATTTTTCCTCAAATGTTCCTATAATTTTGGCAACAGCTGTATCTGAATAGGTGTACTTAAACGTGAAACAATTTTTTTTGTCTTTCATTAAATTGGCTGTCTGTTCTCTCACGATGATGACTATGGCGATGGGTTGTTGTACGTTTAATGTCTCTGATGACTTAATGTCATTTGTCTGATGCTAAATTACCCTTATACCCCCTTAACTCTTAAATAAATGTATTTAAATTTATATATTTTAAGGGGTAAAATGTATTTCGAGGAAAAATTTAAAAACAAAAAGTAACTAAACTAATATTTTACTTAATTTTTCTTTGTCGTTATTTAAGGATAAGAACAAGGATTAGGTGCACAAGAGGGACTCTTTAATAATAATACTTTATTTTACTTAGTTTAATTTTTACTTTTTCATGAAAATTTACTGATGTGTTTTATTGTTCCGTTTAAGTCATAAATATTCATAGCCTCATGAACCTACAGATGAATGGTATGTGCGAGTTGTTAAATAGGACATGAAATTTTTCTATAAATACATATAAAAGCTTAAATCCATAGGGATAACGTGCGATGGTCAAATAAACAATATTTTATGATGTGTAAATCTTTGACAGTTTTATATTTAAATATATATGCTTTTTTTTATTTTCGACTCAATAAAAACTAAAAGGCAAGTATTGCATTCGTTAAAAATTTGAATCTCAAAATTTTAATCAAACAAGGGTCCGATAATCCCGCCTGTCTGTTTGTCGGTCCTCATCTCTTGACCTCAAAATTTGGAAATTAACGTCTTGAGCAGATTTGTGTTTCGATTATTTCAATTATTATTAAAGACCATAACATTTTTTTGACAAAAATCAAAATTCGAATTTTCTCAAAAACGACACAATTTATTTTAATGAAATTTTCTCCAATTTCTTTGTTTACGATGAATTATTTTTTGTTTTAATTTTTTTCTGAACAAGTTCTTATATTTCCTAAAGATAAATTGATGATCAAAATTGTATAAAATTTTTTGGAATTTTTACAAAAAAAATATCAATTTTTTTCAAAATTCGGTTCTCAAAAATTGTTCAATGTTTTTAAATGAAGTTAAAATACAAAACGTATATAAACCAATAGCATTCATGTCCCATGGACTACTTTTTTTGAAGGAATTTAAGTAATACGGCCGTTTTAGCAGTAATAAAGTTCAAGGCTTACGTTGAGGGTTTACTCTTGGCTATCATTACCGATCAGACAAGTCTAAAATGGTTGATGGCGCAAAAAGACTTTGCTGCACAGTTTTTTGGAGTTTAAAACTTCACAGTTTTAATTTCATGATCGAGCATAGAAAGGATGTCCAAACGTCGTCCTTGATACTGTCTCAAGTGTTCAGATTTTTCTTTATAGGAATATCTTGAGCTGAAGAAAATAATAGAAAAAGACTGGATAATTTATCAGACATTTGTATTTCGGAGGGATTTGTTTATAAACGAACTTACATAAAAACCGGTGATGCAATATAGGACAGCCGAGCGTGAAAGCTCTGGATTCTTAAGGAGTTGTGTGAGGGTCTTTTGAAAGCTACACATGACTTTTCAGTGTTGGGACACGTTGGTATAAACAAAAAGCCAGCGAAATTAAGGCAAACATTTTATCTGGCCTGGAATGGCTACTGATGTTCAGTATTGGGTAAGGTTTGCAAGGTATAGCAAGCCTATTGACATCACGACTTGGCCGCCCATTGGACAGCAGACAGACCGAACGACCCTTCCCAAAGCTTATTCATAGATTTTCTTGGTCCTTACCCATGTACAAGAAATATTAACACACACGTTGTTATTGTTCTTGACCATTTTAAAAATATATATTTTAAAATGCAATTCGAAGAACAATATCATCTGAAGTAAGTTCTTAGATCAAAGTGTCTTACATATTTTCGTTTTTATCAGCTTTTTGAAAATATATGATGTCAAAAATGTACGCACTGCGATTTATTCTCCACAAGCTAACGCGTCTGAAAGATTTAACTAATCTCCTTTATCAAAAATCAGATCCTATTTCGGTAGCGATCAAAAAAAATGGAATCAGCACGTTAACAATGCGTCATTTTCATTGCGAAGGTTTCTGCTTAATGCGATTGAAGTCAAAACATAGTATGAAATTTGTGGAACACGAGCGATTCAACATAGAAAATCGTATGAGTGACATCGGAAATTATGGATAGGAAAAGAATTGTGAATCGAAATTTTTAATGAAGATGAAAGTCTAGCACTGATAAGAACCAAAATCTTTGAAAATTTAAAAATCACACATGATAAGGGAACAAAGATCAAAAAAATTCGAATCTGCGAATTAATATTTAAACTTGGACAGATTATTTACCTAGTAGTACCCGTGGCATGATGGTTAGTGCGTTGGACTGTCATGCAAGGGGTCTTGGGTTCAATCCCTGCCTGTGCCACCTTAATTTAAAAAAATTAATTTTCGCGGGTACTGCCTCTTGCGAGGAATTGACAAATTCTCAAGAGTAATTCTTGTCATGAAAAAGTGCTTTCTCAAACTAGCCGTTCGGATTCGGCCTAAAATTGTAGGTCCCTTTCATTCCTGACAACAGTACTCGCACACAGGAATGGTTGAGAGTTGTAAGTCACTAGGCCCTGGTTCACAACGGACTGTTGCGCCACCCCATTTGATTTGATTAGATTATTTACCTCAGAAATTTAAAGGTAAGTAATGCGATAGAAAATTAAATTGCTAAACTCGGCCCGAAATTTCTTAAACCAATTATTTTAAAAACGGTGGGAAATTCTCTATACGAGGAAGGAAACTTAAAGACGAAATTTAGGCGTATTTCACGCTAAAGACTTTCATGTTTATATTGCAATTATTTAAAAAAAAATGTTAATAGGGGGTGTGTTTTTTTAGGAGTTTGGAATTTTAAGTTGGCAACACTATTTTAACTGCCGGCCATTTTGTTAGCTGTAAAGTGGTTTATTTTTAGTTTTATTTGACATTTCAACTTGATTAAGCTGTTAGACGATGTTGGCCAGAACTTTGCAGTCATGAAAGACCTCTATAGAACCATGATTACTTCCTTTTTTGTTTATCAATTGAACAACCATGATGTGCAGGGGCTGTGGTTTCAACAATATGGCGACGATGCGACACAGCATGTATCACATTATGGATACGTGAATTTGCGTTTTAGCCGTGAATTGACGTTTTAGCCGCTTGACTATTTTCTGTATTGATATATGAATTGGATAATTTACATCTCCAATAAGCCCAAAAATGATTAATAACGATAACGAATGTTTGAAAAGTCTTCGAAAATTGGACTTCCAGGATAGACTACGTTCGAGCCTGCCGTGGTGGTCATATACCAGGTTAGGTTAGGTTAAAGTGGCTGCGGATACAGAATGCACACACTTAGGCTAAAAGAAAAGGCCCATTGTAATACCACATGAATCTAGAAAATTACTAGTTGAACCATTTTGAGCTTTTTATAAAGCAAAGGAGATATTTGATATCTCTTTTAGCTAGTTCACTGGGATTATCAAAAGAGTATTCTCCCAGATAAAGTTTGCGTCTTAGTAAAAGAGCAGGGCAAGTGCAGAGGAGGTGAGAGATTGTTTCCTCTTCTTCTCCATCCATACAGCTCCTGCAGAAGTCATTTTAGGCTACACCAAGTCGTATTGCGTGTCTGCCTATAAGACAGTGTCCCAGACACCTATTAGGGAGCTAATATGAAGTCTGCTTTGAGAGAGATAGCAAGTCTTTAGAGCGCTTAAGGTCCAGTGAAGGCCATATGAGTTTTGTGGCTGTGCATGTTGGTAAATTGGGCCACCTAGGGTTTGTTATCAAAAGAGCTGTTCCTTTTAGCAGAAGTCATACAGCAGAAATTATATTTAAATTATCGTCTTCTTGGATAATTTAAAAGTCATTAAGTGCAATTTTTAATGAAAAGTCACTAAGTGAATATAACTTCTTTAAATGCAAATCAGAGAATGAGAAAATTTAATATTTAACTATTAACTATTGAGCGTTTCCCCGTTTTTTTTTTCTCTTCTGAAAAATGTTAATTTTGTTACTTAATGACTTTTACCTCCAAGCAGACGTTATAATGCCAGAAGATTATCTTTCGAATAAAGTAGATTTCATTTCAATTTAAAAAAAATCATCATCTTTGGTTTATTCCATTTCAATATAACAAATAACCTTAAAAAAAAACACTCATTCGAATATTCAACAAAATATGTATTATCAAGGTATTTGAATTTTTTGAAGATGATCTTATTTTTCAGATATTTTAAATATTGGTTCCATTTTCAGACAGACTTATTGGCTACAGAAGCAAATTTGTGCGACCCATCCGAGCACTTAATTTTCTATATTTTCTATTTTACAATAATCGTGTGAATATTTGAAAATAATATTTCCCTCCATTTATAGTTGTCGTCGTAATAAAATTTGCATGGAATGTTTCCTACATCCCTGCCCTACCCTATCCTCTAGGCACATTGTAATTGGTCCTCCCAACCCTTAACCTAAACTACAAACGGGTGTAGGAACATAGATATTTATATTCATTGGATTTTATCTAAATGCCTTGTGGTGGGGAATTTTAAATTTCCTATAATAAAATAATATTTTCCATGTTTTGCTTCAAATTCAGGCACAAAAAAATACTCTTTGAAAAACAACAAAACACAAAATGTAAATAAACTAAAAATCGATTCAGCTTTCAACTCCAAAAATAAAATAAATATATATTTTAAGGGTTGGGATATCCTATACATATATTTACATACTTCACAATTTGCTGCTAAACCGACGCATGACGCGACGACGCTACAAACGCCCCGCCATCTATGTCATCAAATAAACGTAGTTCCAACACAAAATGAACAACCATTGAAAAATATTATATTCATTGACAATGGAATTTAGAAAATTCGACAAGTTTATTTTTATTTTTTGGCAAATACGTAGTTTCGTCAAATTGATGTGCGGCTGATTGGATTTTGCTGTCACATCAGAGGTGCGATTTGCTAAAACCTATGAGAGAATGTTTTGAAAAAAGGACACACATATGAATATTTCGCACGTTTCGAACTTTGCCTGTAGACGTGATGAAAGGACATTTTAACGCGAATCTAAATATTTCGTGATTTGTGATGCGAATAATAAAAACGGTGACGAGGACGGATTTTATTATAGGGATTAAATATTCTGGAAGGACACAGGTGGTGTTGTTGCTTGAAGTGAAAAAGAATAATCGCTCTGCTATTTCACAGAAAATGTGTACACCTGGCGGCACGATATTTCAAAATGTAAAAAGAGGACCATCTTTGTGCGTTAAGTGGTTTTAATAGAATTAAATTTATTTAAGTATATAACTTAATTCCTATTCCTTTCCTCTAAAGCAAAAAACTACAAAGAAGAAGAAAATTACTTGAGGTAGTAAAACGAAAGTGAAAGGAACAAGTATGAGTTTTGAAAAGGACGTATTTTAAGACGCATGAAAAGTTTCAATTATTGTTGCCAAACTTTTGGTTTGAGAGTTGAGAATATCAAACTGTGTTGACATTTGTGTGGCTTGATCCCAGTCAACCGATTAAATTTGTAGTATAGGCAGACGATGGAAAAAATATCTAGAATTGAATATTTCAGCTTACCATCTGTTTAGAGACTTTAAGGAAGACTACGATAGCATATTCAAGGTAGAACTGTACAGAGCCATGAGAGAATTGGATGCAAGTGCCATCAATGGATAATGGCAAAGGGGGTATATCTCGCTTTAACGATTCAAGACAGCATTGGGTTTTCGAAGCATTAAATTACACGCGGTTTTTTAATCCCCATTGAACAATGCTGTTTAGGTCGGAATTTAATGAGCTTATCATATTTTGTCCATATCCGAAGAAGAGGGATGTGAATCTGAAAAGGAATATGAAAAGCTAAGAATACTATCGTCAGCGAAACAATATATTGGATTAGAAGTTGCAGACAGGAGATCATTAATAAAAATGAGGAAGAGTGTTGGAGATAAAACAGAGCCCTGGGGCACACCAGCAGGGATTCATAAAAACCGAAAGCACGCATTTTCGATACGAGAGCCTGATGCCAAACCCTATCAAATGCTTTTGAAATATCAAGTGCAATAATCTTACTTTCTCCAAAACGATGTACAGATTTGCTCCACTGTTCGGTGAGATGAACCATGAGATCACCAGTGGACCTATTGCTACGAAAGCCGTATTGCCGGTCATTAAGAAGCTTTCGATCTTCAAGATATTTCTTGAGCTGATAATTAATCAGCGTTTCCATGACCTTGGAAAGAAGGGACGTAAGTACAATCGGTCGGTAGTTAGAGGGTGAGGAAGATTTGCTTTTTTTTGGAATAGGCTGGACAAATGCCGTTTTCCATCCGCTCGAAACGATACCTGATGAGTAAGACAGACGAAAAAGCTTACGCAGTGGTTTTGCAAGCGTTGAAGAACACCTCTTTAGAACAATAGCGGGGATACCATCCGGACCAGCGGATTTATGTGTGTTTAGATCTCTTAGGAGGTAGTACCCGTGGCATGATGGTTAGTACGTTGGACTGTCATGCAAGGGGTCTTGGGTTCAATCCCTGCCTGTGCCACCTTAATTTAAAAAAAAAAAAAAAAATTTCGCGGGTACTGCCTCTTGCGAGGAATTGACAAATCCTTCAAGAGTAATTCTTGTCATGAAAAAGTGCTTTCTCAAACTAGCCGTTCGGATTCGGCCTTAAATTGTGGCTCAATTCCATTCCTGACAACAGTACTCGCACACAGGAATGGTTGAGAGTCGTAAGTCACTAGGCCCTGGTTCACAACGGACAGTTGCGCCACCCCATTTGATTTTTGAGATCTCTTAGGACTCTTGCCACAGTACGAGTGCGAAAAAAGATTGGTCCCATAGAATCACTAACTCGCTCAGGTACAGGAGGAGTCATAACACTCATTGGCAGCATTGAATTGGAAGGAACCGAGGAAAAGGAGAAATTCCTCATATTTTTTTACAAATGGCTGAATTTGGGACATTGCAGTATTTTTTGCCGTAATTTTTGGTCATGTAAAAAATTTGGTCCGTCGAATATGGGCGTTGCAAACCTTCCTGGCTTGCTAGAACTTATTCCGGTTTTCCTCAGCTGGATTGGTTTTAAAACAACGGAAACTTATCTTCTTGACGTTAATAACCTCTTTACAGCTCGCATCGAACCATGCGTTTTCCTTTGGTTCTCATTCCCTGGAGAATCAACCTTGTCATCATATCAGCGCTGGCGTCAGCGTCACTATCGAGGAAGCATAGTGACCAGTTAAAGATCCTGAAGTAATTATTGAGGCCGACCCAGTTGGCTTTCTTAACTGACCAGTTTTGACACGAGAAATTTGCTGATATAACACAATGGTCAGATGTGCCTAGAGGAGATAGAACACTTACAGTGTACTTATCAGGGTCAGAGGTAAGAAACAAGTCAAGGGTGTTTTCTTGAAACGTGGTGTTGAAACGAGCTTGATGCTCGCTTCAATTCTTTGTATTCCTGAATTGAGTTGACATTCCGGTCGGGAATCGGAGTTGAGTCAAAATTTGTGAAGAAAAACCTGTGTGGAGGATTTGGTTTGACAGATAATGCATTATGGTCTGTTCATTTGCATGTTTGTGTGAAAAAATATAGTTTTGTTTTAATCAAATTTTAAAAAAAATGCAAATGGAGTAGGTAGCATATTCTAAACTATTAAGTTCTTCGTTGTTTAACACGATTCAAACTATCTTACATTTTTAAATCTTCTTGTTCGGTGGAAACTCCCAAAAATATTTATTTAATCTAAACTGATATAAATCTTTGATGAAAACATAACAAAACTTTTCATTTTTATTGTTTTCTCTGTCCATTTTCATTAACAAAATAGTAACAGATTGATTTTTTCCCCAATGGAAAACACATGATCAAAAATGCACAACTACTTAACGAACACAGCCATGGAGATACAAATGCAAAATGAATCTTACCAACATTGGAGAACGAAATCACATAAGATCCAGTCGAAGCTCGTATGAAAGTCAAAAACTCATCCGTAGTAAGATTCTACTTTAACTTTTATCGGATTCATACCGCGGATATTGTTTTTGTTATTCGTGTAAAATCCTACTATACTATTGATAGATTTTCCTACAAAACACGGGTATTTTACAGTAGTTTCCACATTTGAAAAGTTCTACTCAAGAACCCAATATATTCCTTATTTTACCATGAAAACCTTATAAAGCGCAAAAAATTTACAAATAGACTTTTAAGGTCAAATTAATTAGGTCAAAATAATGATAAATATATTGAAAAACCTAGAATTCGATTTATTCCACAAATTGTTCTTTTTATGTAATTTTTTTCGAGGCTCATAGTTATTAAAATGCTTTGTTTCAAGACATTCAGAACTATGAAAAAAAGTTGGTATATTGTTTTTCCAAAAAAAAAAAACAAACAAGAATAATTTAAAAATCATCATCATCATAAAACACGATTATATTTCTTTGATATAAAAGTCTAAGATTACGTCTTCTCAATACAGCAAAACATCTCCATTTCAACCTAAATACATTTATCCATCTTGTTTATCTCAATTTGTTTCTTTTCTTTTGTCGTCTGTCCAAAAACACATTCCTGGAAAATCTCCAAAACAAAAAAAGACCCGGAACTCTAAACACACCTACAACACAAACGATGAACGTCTACGACGACGGATGTCCGATGTCGACCATCAGGGTTCGTCCTGAATTTAATTGCATTCTCCTCAAAAACTATTCGTCCTTGCCACATAAAAATGTTCCAAAACTACATCTTCTTTTTTTTATGGTAAACGACGAATGACGGTGAAGAAGCTGTCTTCTACTATAAACGACCCTCCATCCGTTCTCTTTGACAGCGTTAAGGAGCACAATAAGCAAATACTTGTTAGATCCAAAAATAACCCAAGAAGAAGATAAGGAAACAATCTATACTCCTGAATATATGGAAAATGTCTTAAAAAGATTCATCTGCATTTCCAACCATATTCTATAAGGACTTAACAGAGTTTCTTATGTGTGTTTAGTGCGAGTTGGAGTACGATATACTGATGCAATTCATGGCAACACTTATGTGAGCCTTATGGTGAACACATTTATCTAGCTCAAGCCCATTAGTGTTCCTGCACCGCATCAGATGATGGTATAATAAACGGGGCATAATACTCTTCCATTGCCGGAGAACCCTTGATACCCGAAACAGGACGACTTTTCAAACACCCATAAATCAGCCTCTTTTTCTCTCTCTATTTCTCTCTCTTCTCTCTCTCTCTGTCTTTTTCGAGCAAAAAAGAAATACCTAAAAAATCTAGTCCTTAAAGAAGATTCATGTTCCATTACAAAGGTTATCATTCAAAGTTGGTTTGGGAAAGGTAATTCGTAGTGTGGGCTTAAAGTCCTTCCCCCACCCAATGTTATGTATGCATATGCACGTCCTTGTGGCATAAATAAAATAATATTTTATCTTTTATAACAAATCAAATCATAATCCATATTTAGAGGCCTTACCTTTTTGTATCCTTCAAGGCCAAAAAAATAACTTAGATAGTTCAAGACAAAATTTGGGGATGATAATTTATTCATCCTTGTTCTAGATTCTTTCTACTTTTTTTTTTGTTTTATTACTTTTCCAGGTCCAGAAAAAGGATCAAAATATCAAAAATCAACCAGCAAAGCATTATTTTACTTTTGCTCTCCTTTTTTTCTTTGTAAATTCGTATGAAGGACATTTTGGTGCGGTGAACTGAAGAATCCTTTATTTTATTCTTGTATTTTTTTGTCTTTGTATATTGTGGAAAAAAATGCAGACGTTCAATCAATGGCTTACGGCGCGATATGGCGAACGGAGGCGCCATTAAATCTACAAAGCGGAACAGAAAATCAATTTATGGAAACGTAGTGTTGTTGGAATTTTTTTTTTTTTTTTATTCTACTCACTTTTCCATCTCATGGATTTGTTTGTTTCTGTTACTACTTGGTCCTTATACGGAGTGTGGTAAATAGATATAAACTCTGTCTGAAGACTCTTTTGGTTTGAGCTTGAGGTTATGTCCTTTGCGCTAGCTGGCTGCTATTTCTATTTGCTACTATCTGTTTTACTATACTTCAGATCTACATAAAGCTGATGGGTTGGCTTTTTCTTTTATTATTGGAGCATGTATCGATTTTATACTTGGCTAAGTTTTAAGAGAACAAATACACCATCAGAACTACAACATATACTATACATACATATGTATGTATGTTTAGAGCAAAGGTCCTTTTGTTCTTTTGATTTTGATTGTTCTACTTATGCTCATTGGGATGTCCTTGTACATAAATGTTTATACATATGTATTTGAAAAAGACAACCAACTAGTAGAATTCTCAGGATGGCACAAGAAGAAGAAGAAGTTTGTATTTATTGTAAATTTATACTATTCACTTATCAAGGGAGTAGTAAAACTTTTAGACTCTAGGGATGCATGGTTCAAATTCAAAAAGCTTTAGTATTTTTATGGAGATAGTTGTACTATAGCAAGTAATATACATAAAATGTTTATACTTGTCAGGAAGTATTGTCTTCTTTTGTTTTATTTAAGAAAGAAATATATAAATATTCAAAGAATAAAACTTTATCAATAACAGCGGTTCATTGCCAATAAAGGGTTCAGATTTTATTGTTTCGAATTGCTCTGTAGAACGAATGTAAACTAAATTTCAAAATAATTGTAAAATGTTCTTCTTTGTTTAGCAAAATTATAAAAGAATGCATTCTTAAGAAATCATTTATTGAATAATATTTACAAGCCATGGACTTTACTTTATGACAAGGAGTTCAAGTTTTCCATTCGTTTGACATTTAAAAACATGAGAACCAAGTTTGCACAACAATTAATAACGTGAATTCTTTGTATGTACAAAAAAAGAGCGAAGAATTTTCTGTTGAATGATGATGATGAAAAAATGAGTGCAATCTCAATGTAAACTCAATGAATGCAATCTTTTATTTTGATCATTTTGAAAATATTGTAAACAGAGATTTTGTATGTATTTTAATTTTATTTCAACATGTAAAAAATTGCATACATCTAAAATCATACTGCATAGATAAACCTATTCAAAGATACAGAAATGCCCAGCAAAGTTTTTGGGCACCATTGCTTTTTAACATAAAAAACATCCTTTTTCACAATTTTGAGGATTGTCAAGGATATTATTTACCCAAATCTGACCTCGTAAGTGGATTCTCGTAGAGCTCTTTTAAAAATCGCAAAATTTAAAATAAGGTACTGACAGAGCAATCAAGTTATAAATAACTTTTGATATCACACCACGTGCAGTCGAACAATTAGCGGAAGCCCTAAACTGCTGCAAGGCAGATATTACCGCCATCCAAGAAGTGCGATTGGATGGACCGGGCAAACGCAAACTAACAGACTGCGATGTATACTACGGCGACTGCTACCGAGAACAAAGACAGCGTCTATTTGGGTGTAGATATGTTGTTGGAACTAGGCTCAGGCAAAAAGTCTTGAGTTTCAACAGTGTGAGCGAGCGCATCACGACAATCCGCATCAAGGCTAAATTCGCCAACATAAGCCTAATATGCGCGCATGCCCCAACAGAGGAGAAAGATGAAGACACCAAAGACATATTCTTTGAGCTCTTGGACAAGAAATATGAGCAGTGCCCTGGCTATGACATTAAAATTCTCTTAGGAGATTTTAATGCCAAGCTAGGAAGAGAAGACATCTTTGGTGGGATAATCGGGAGATACAGCCTGCACGACACCACCTCCGACAACGGATTCAGGCTGATCGATTTCACTACAGGACGAGACACACATCTTAATATTCATAAGGGGACATGGAAATCTCCTGATCAATCAACTGTCAACCAGATTGACCACATTGCGATCGACGCACGACACTTCTTCAGTATACAGGATATCCGAACATTCCGAGGGGCCAACATTGACTCGGACCACTTTCTCATTGTAGGTAAGGTACGGCTACGGATATCCCGATCGAAGCCAAAACAAGGAAGTATTGTGAGAAGATTCGACGTTAGGCGGCTACAATCGCAAGACACTGCCATGTCCTTTTCCGATCGAATCTCTAATAACGTCTTGAGGAGTCCTATGCCGCCTGCATTAAGCATTGAAAACAAGTGGCAACATTGCCTTGCAGACATCGGAGATGCAGTAAAACCCCTGGTTTGACGATAACAGGCATACAAAACGGCGGCTCGCGAGCTCTACGAGCAGAAGAGGAGAGAGGAACACCGGCTTCTTAGGTGGAAAAAAAATGAGAGCATAAGAAGCGCGCGATCGAGGAGATAGTAGGATATCACAACAGGAATGAGGTTCGTAAATTTTACCAAAAGGTAAAAACAACCTATCAAGGGTACCAGCCACAAACCGAAGCCTGTAAAGGCGATCAGTGGAACATCGTAATAGAACCGCAGTCTATGCTGAGAATATGGAAAGATCACTTCTCCAAATTATATAACGGCGATGACGAACCGAATTCCGCTGTAAAGGAGATAGAACCACTCAAGCTAGGCGACGCAGATCAACAATTCCGCCTACCCGACCTTGACGAAGTGAAGATAGCTATATCAAACAAAGCTGCTGGAGCTGCCGGCATCACCGCCGAACTATTCAAAGCAGCAGGCGATGACTTGGTAGGGAGCATGCACCAACTCATCTGCAAAATATGGGCGGAAGAAAGCATGCCCGATGAGTGGAATCTCAACATTGTTTGCCCGATACATAAAAAAGGAGACCCTCTAAACTGCGCAAAATACAGAGGCATCAGTCTCCTTAACATTGCGTATAAGGTCTTTTCTGCCGTATTAGGTGAACGTCTGAAGCCGTTCGTTAACAACCTGATAGGTCTTCATCAGTGAGGCTTCAGACCAGGAAAGTCCACTATCGACTAAATATTCACACTACGGCAGATCTTGGAAAAAACCCAGGAACTTCAAACCGATACCCACCATCTCTTTATCGATTTTAAAGCCCCGTATGACAGCATCTATAGGGAAGAGCTCTACAAAGCAATGTCTAGTTTTGGCATCCCTGTCAAACTTATCCGTTTGTGCAGAATGACGATGGAGAATCTACGCTGCTCTATTAAGGTCGGAAAAGATCTTACCGATGCATTTGATGTCAAAGAAGTTTTTAGACAAGGCGATGCACTGTCATGCGATTTCTTCAACATCGGTCTGGAAATAACAACCGTTAACACTAGAGGCACAGTCCTCCAAAGGTCCATCCAATTACTCGGATACGCAGATGATATTCACATAGTTAAAAGATCAAAGGGTTATGTCAGTAAAGCGTTTTTGAGCGTTGCAACGGAAACGAAAAAGATGGGTTTAGAGGGCTAGACCAAGTATATGCTGTCATCAAAAAAGGACATTGAATAACGGCGTCTTAGACAAAACGTCACCATTGACAGCTATAACTTCGAGATAGTTAAGGACTTTGTCTACCTAGGCATCGCTATAAACAGACAACAACACTAGCGCTGAAATCAAACAAAGAATAACTCTTGGAAATCGCTGCTTCTTTGGACTTAGAAGGCAATTGATAAGTAAATTTCTCTCTCGAGCATCTAAAATCACCATCAATAAGACACTCATAATCCCGGTTCTCATTTATGGCGCTGAGGCCTGGACCCTGTCAAAGAAAGATGAGAGCGTTTTAGGATGCTTCAAAAGAAAAATTCTTCGGGTGATTTTTGGTCCCGTACATAGATGGAGAATGGAGGTGAAGATATAACGACGAACTGTACGGGCTGTACAGCTACACTGACCTAGTTAATATTTATATATAAAAGAATGCTTTTTTTGGAAATCATTTATTGAATTGTATTTAAAATCATGGACTTAATTTTAAAATAAGGATTTCAAGTCTTAAATTCTATTGTCAATTAAAGATATTGCAGTGAATGTTACAAAACAATTATGAACATGAATTTTTTAGCATACAAAGAGCGAATAATATAAGAATTCTCAAACGATTGCAATCAATTTTCTGTTTAATGATTGCTTACAAAATGATTGCATTCAATATTAGTTCAATGAATGCAATCTTTTATTTAAAGCCATTTTTAATAGTTTAAATAGTTAATGTGTATGCATATTATTAACGTGTTAAAAATTACATACATTCAACACAATACTTTACAGGTAAACATCATCATTTTTGTTTAAAGAATTATGTGTTCAGCTATAAAAAGATACGGTAGGGTCTAGCCAAGTTCTTGGGCACCATTTCTTTTTAACATTCACAATTTTCTGAGGCTTTTGAGAGATACAATCTGCCAAAATCTCATATCTTAAGTGGATCTGCGATAGGTACTTATTATTATATAAAATTATAAATCACTTATTGATAACGAATAACTATGAAAATAAATTCAAAGTAGGGTTTTCTCAAACAAACTAAAGAAAAAATCGAATTGGAGGGCGTGTTATCAACCCACTTTTTCCTCAATTAGTATCAACTGACATCTGCAGTTTTAAGCCGAATCTGAACGGCTAATTTAACACTTTTAATGACTGAGTGATGTGCTAGCGATCAGAAGTGTATTTCTTGTGCTCTCTTTTTAACCATTTTTTACTTCAACCTAAAACTTAATTTGTTTGCTTGCTAAGTTATAAGTTAACTCTAATATAAGTCCTTGCTTTGGAAAAGATCAAATCAAGTCAAATTAACTTAAAATTAGTAATTGTAAGTGATTTCTTTTTGTGAAATAATCCATTAATTTGGAAGGTTTAATCGCATTTTCTATTCACCTCTAAATATAAACTCACTCAAAAAATCTACCGCTTAAATTGTCAAACACAATATAAACATGACCCACCAACACAATATAAAAACAATGAAGCTGTCACGCTCTCCGCACACACCCGCACAAGTACAGACACGAGCAGGAAAGGCCAAAATTGCAAAAGACTCACCTAAAATATCAGCAACATCATCTGCATCATCAACACCATCGTTAACAACATCATCTTCACTAACATCATCGTCATCAACAACTGACGTCACTATAATTTTGGACAAAATAAAATCTCAAGGCATCTCACTTTCACGACAATTGAAATCAATGGAAGAGAATCTAACAACACGTATCACCGCCATAGAACAAAAAATGAAATTGATTGATGCCTTGGAAAACAATATCAACAAGCTTAACGACCGCGTCACTGTTTTAGAAACATTTTTTGCACGGGTGGAATGCCTAGAAGGGGAAGTCAACAAAATAATCTCTGCAACACCGCTAAACAACAATAACAATGAAGACACCGCTTTTTCAAATAACACCGTTTGCGCCGAAATCACTAATCTAAAAGCACAAATTGAAGCGCTAAACGTAAAGAATTTAGCAGCAGATGCCATTCTCATAGGAATACCGACGCTTGCAGGTGAAATTTTAAAAAATATTTTTAATAACATCTGTCACACGTTGAATTTGCAACCACCAAAACTGTGCCGAATTTTTCGCGCAAGCCAAAGAGAAGACTCGATTGTTATTGTAAAATTTTTGTCCGCACACGATAAAAACACAACACTTAAGGCGTTTGCCGATTTTCGCAAAAGAAACTCGCGACAGTTAATTTTAAGAGATATTGGTGAAGATTCGAACGCTCCGATCTATTTCCACGAGAGCTTAACCAAAAATAATCGAAACATATTACGACACGCAATTCGTCTTAGGCGCAGACATCAACTGTTTTCTGCTTTCACTTCAAGCGGAATTGTTTACATTAAATTAAATAACAATGATGTGCCTAGAACAGTTAACTCAGTTGATATGCTGTACTCAATGGTCGAAACTTGCAAGCGAAAAGCAAATACAAATAATAATGAAGAAGAGCCAGCAGAAAACAACAACAATGAAATTCTTATTAATTGCAACAACTCAAGTCCCGAAGCTAAGCAAAACAATGACAACAAAAATGAAGCTTCTCAATAATGCATACGCAATGCACACACATCAGCGCTGTCTCCCAAGGAATTTTAGCACTTTTAGTATTTTTTCTTTTTATATATTTCATTTAACTAATTCTATTTCACTTTTTTTAATATCTTTTAAATATTTTCTTCTTTTAAACTGTTTAATTGTTTCTAGTCGATTTTTATTTTTGGAAATCTATTCAGCATTTTTTCTACCCAAAAAATTGAAATCTCTTTTTCTGGCATCTTTCTTTATGAAACAAAGTTCTTCATTACGCTGTTTCGTTCTTCTCAGGTGGTGTTTTATATATAACATGACCTATGAGTCAAGCTAGAGGTAGAGGGGTTCCACAGGTCAGCAGCAATACAAATTTCAACAAAACAGGTACTATGCTCAAAGTTTTTCGAAACAGATACGATGGATTATCTGTATGTCACATAAATGCTCAAAGTCTGCTCAAACACTTGGATGAATTTAAAAGTACTTTCAATGATTCCAAAATGGACATCATTTGCGTATCTGAAACATGGTTGACCGAACAAGTTGATAGCTGCTTATTGAGCACCGGTAACTTTAAAGTTTTCAGATCTGATCGTACTGTTTCTAGGGGAGGGGGAGTGGCTATTTTCATAAAAAAATGTTTCAAAAGCAAGTTAATAAGGAGTACAGACAATAATAGTGGATTGCAATACCTATTTATAGAAGTCACTTGTGCATCCAATAAATGTCTGATTGGTGTTATCTACAAACCTCCTAACATAACAGACACAAACGTCATTACAGACATTCTAGAGGAAGTAACACCTAACTTTAACCACATAATTATTGCAGGAGACTTAAATATTGATCTATTAGATAAACATAACAGTAGGACCAAAAATTTCAACGAAAATCTATTATCCATCAACCTTTTTCCAGTTAACACTGATCAACCCACGCATTTTACTTCGTCTAGCTCCACTCTACTTGATACATTCCTGGTCAATCAACCACATCTTGTGAACTTCTATGGGCAGCTTGATGTTCCCGGATTTTCCAAACATGACTTAATTATCGCTTTTTATAACAATAACCTAAATCCGACCTCAGAAACAGAAAGCATTTCATTTAGGAATTTCAATGCAATCGATATGCAATCATTGGTAACAAGTATATATAACTCTAATTTAGAAAATATATACCACATCTCAGACGTAGATGAGCAAGTTTATTTCTTTACTAACAAAATTAATGACCTTTTTGACACCTTTGTGCCAATTAAAAACGTGCGAATCAAAAACCCTGAAATAGGATGGTACACTAGTTACATTGATAAACTTATTCTGAAAAGAAATATAGCTTACAAACGTTGGAAAAGGTTCAAGTTACCACTGTTGTTCATGCAGTACAAAACGTTAAGAAATGCAGTGAATATTCAAATCAGAAATTCCAAGCGAAGATATTTTGCTTCGAGATTTAATAATGTTTCTTCCAAAAAACTGTGGCAGAACATAAAATCTCTTGGTATTACGACGAAACAAAAGATTGCTGAGGATGACTGTGACGTAAATGAACTAAACAAACAGTTCGTAAGTTCTGTTTCTGACACAAATAATGGTGTTGCGTTTGACACAAACTTTGAAAGAAGTAATGAGCTTCTCTCAAGTTTCAGTTTTAAAAGAGTTTTTGAAGTTAAGGTATTTAAGGCCGTAAAAGACATAAAATCGGACGCTATTGGACTAGACAATATGCAACCTAAGTTTGTAAAAATTATTCTTACTTTTATATCTCCTTTCTTGACACATATCTTTAATTCAATATTAACAAAGTCCTGTTACCCGGCACTATGGAAAGGTTTAAAAATATTGCCAATTCTTAAAAAGTCTAATTCGCAACAAAAAGAATACCGACCAATTTCTATCCTACCATTCATTTCAAAAGCGTTCGAAAAGATCGTTAGTCAGCAGATAACAGCATTCTTGGAAACACGGAATTTAATTACACCGACGCAATCTGGCTTTAGACCGAAACACAGCTGTACGACTGCGCTTCTTAAGATAAGCGACGACATACGACAACAAATCGATAATAATAAAGTCACAACTCTGGTTCTCCTTGATTTCTCTAAGGCGTTCGACACTGTTTCACATACAATTCTTCTGAAAAAACTGAGTTCTTTCTTCTTCTTTGAAAACTCAGCCTTAACCCTCATAGCACAGTATCTAAGCCATCGAACTCAGGCTGTTTTTGCTAACTCTAGGCTGTCGGATTTCCTCCCTACCCCTAATGGTGTGCCCCAGGGATCGATTTTGGGACCACTCTTATTCACACTTTTCAATAATGACCTTCCATCTGTACTCAGGCATTGCAAAATTCATATGTATGCTGACGACGTTCAAATTCATTTGAGCTACAAAATCGGCATGGTTGAAGACGCAACTGCCAGAATAAATGAAGATTTGATGTGTATAAACCAGTGGTCCAGGGAGAATCATCTTAAACTTAACCCTAAGAAATGTCAGGCAATCGTCATCAGTAACACTGCAATAGATACTTCTTATTTCCCTAGTATTGAACTTGAGGGGAAAACGTTAAGCTACGTTAGAACACTTAAGAATCTTGGGATTGTTTTTAACCAGAAACTTACATGGGACGATCACTTGACTTGTGCCGTTGGTCGAATATATGCTGCTTTGCGGGTTTTATATATATCTGCCAGTTGTCTTCCAGTCTCAACAAAAATGACTATAGCAAAATCTCTTGTCCTACCAATACTTTTCTATGGCAGTCCCATTTTCTGTGCCCTTGACAGCGCTAATAAACGAAAACTTAAAGTCGCGTTTAATAATGTTGTTCGCTTTATTTATGACTTGCGACGGTTCGATCATGTTTCGATGCAAGCAAGTAGTGTTTTCAACATGACCTTCAACAACTACATAAACTATCAAACTTTGACATTTCTTTTTAGACTTATTCATACTAGATCTCCTGAATATCTATACGAAAGGCTTAGGTTCCCAGTATCACAAAGAAGTAATGTTCTAATTGTCCCTTCTTTCAAATTCAGAAATTCAAAACAACAGTTCTTTGTACACGCTGTTGCCCTATGGAACTCCTTGCCTGCTAACCTGAGAGGGATACACAGCAGCACTCGTTTTAAGAACTCTTTAAAGAACTTATACAAATGCTGAAAATGTTTCCAAAATAAAAATCACTTTGTCTTTGAATTTAAAAATGTATGTTATTTAATTTTTCATCATGACTGTTTATCTAAAAATAAATTTTCTCTTAACTTCAAGCAAATTGTAAATTTAGCAAAATAATTTAATTCCTCTTTTTAATTTGATAAAATTTAAATCTGAACATAATAAGTATTAAAAATAAGACTCTATGTTTTAAAATGCTTAATGATAATAAATAAATACAAATACAAATACAAATACAAATACAAAAATTACTCTTGGAGGGTTGAACCCAAGACCTCTGGCATGACAGTCCTACGCACTAACCACCTCGCCACGGCTACTACATGTCAAAATTGTATATAAACAATATTTTGATTGGTCTTAATTCAGTAATTCAAAAGTTCGCATTTTTTTACACGGTCAAAATAATTGTTTACACAGAGACGTAACTGAGAATCGTCATCACTTTTTCTTTCTCTTGAAAATTCATAGAACGTTTACAATGTTAGGTCTTTTCACTGTCAACTTTTGAACGTAACTGAGTATCCTGGGCCATTGTCAATTAAATACTGACAAATTTGTGAAGTGTATTTTTTCTTCATTTAATACAAGAATTGTCAATACACATTTGTAGGAACATTCCTGACAATTTTGGAAAAAATACTTGACAATTTCTTTATGCAACGAAAAACAACAATTGTCGGTGTTTTTCCTACACTTCTACAAAATTGTCAAATTGTTTATGGGACAGATTTTTACAATTGTCATTAACAAATTGTTAACTTAAAAAAAATAGAAGATTTAAAAATACTGCTACAAAATCGCGAAAGCAAAACTAAAGTTATTGGTCTCAAAATTAGTTTAACTAATTCAAAATATTGTTTTTAGCCAAACAAATTACTTTAAAAATTTTAAGTTCGCAAGAAACATTAAAGTCCGACCGTAAATGCTGCATAATATCTGTACATATAACATAACTAAAAATATTAGTCCTTTAAAAGAAAATTTGGCTTATTGCAGAAATATTATTATTTCCAAGTACAAATAAGAAGGTATCTATGTGGATCGCATTTCGGCTTTTTTGAGTTAAGCTGTCAAATTTTAGACACATTAACTTTATATAACAACTTTCCGTCCTAACTTAAAATTATTTTCAACAAATAACGAAAACCTAAGTTCTAACTTTGAATTTTCTTCGAATAAATTCTACCTTCTGCTTTACCTTTAATTCAGTACCTGAAAAATATTCAACAGAAGTTTTAAATAATTTCTAAGATTCTTTGTTCTCCAATTTTTGTTCCTAAACTTTTTTAAAAAGTTCCCCTTACCGTTCTAAAACCTTATTTGACATCATGTCCCCACGTCAAAAACACGCATTTTATTTACTTCAACTAACTAAAGACAATGGTACTCCTGTATTCTTCCTTTACAAACAAAATTTATAATCCACTTCAAATATGAAGTTATTTTCAACCAATAAGAATCAAGCTAATGCCATTTCCATTTTAAATGTTAATTCCATTCAACTTGACCTTTTTATGTAGATACTTATTTATATCGATAAAAAGTGTGTACCCTAGAAACAATTTTCGTCCTTCAACAAACAAATACACAAAACAACAACAAATACAATTTTAATTCAAAACGCTAACCGAACTTTATTTTCTTTTTATTCATCTTCATCTTTAAATTCATTTCAAGTATTATAATACAGTATAATTTCCGGTTGTTCTTGTTAGCCTGCGTAGCGTATAGCTCCTTTAACTTCCTTTACTCACGCTACTGTTCTATACCTTAAAAATACAAACTGCGGAAACGAAAATCTAGTTACGGAAGCGAGTAATTGAAATTTTCTTCTGCTTCCTGATGTCCTGGTATCGTCCTGACCCTTGAATGAAATTATACAAATATTTATTTATTTCTGTTCTGAAGAAGGGAATGGTTTAACCCCACTTGAAATGGATCAATTGACACCTTGTTCGGAAAAACAGTCTCGTACGCAGAAGGAGCAAACAAAAAACAAAAAAAGGACAACGAAAAACTCCATTAATAAAATTTTGAATGACAAACGCAATTCGAGAAATTTTCATGACTTCGGTAACCTGGTATAAGGAAGATCGGTATGAATGATATAATTCCCATCATCCCAGAAGACTCGACTCGACTCGACAACCCCCAGAAGACCTTATAGACATCTTTCGAATCGACTTAAAGGGCATCGAAAAGGGGTTGAGTCGAGAGAAACTGAAGGCTTTGGCAGGGGAAGGACATTTTATATCATCACAGAGCTTTTTGTATTTTAAAATGTTTTTCTTCCTTTTTTCCTGTTTTTGTTTTAAGGGTTTTTTTGTTTTATATTGCGACATTTGAATTTATGGGTAAAACGAATTTATGAATCGGTTTTTTGGATCTCAACGGAAAATGATTTTTTTTATCATACAAAAATTCAAATTCAAATGCTCTGTGTACCTCTTCTTCTTCTTTTTCGTCCTTAAGAAGCTATGTTTTTTATGGCTTTCATGTCCTTTGTTTCTTGGAGAGAGAAGAAAAAAAAGAAAATCCAAAGCTCAACAGACGTTTTAAGTTATTTTGAATATTCCATGGGATTTTATACCCACTTTTTGTTTTTATTTTTTACACTCATAGAGTCACGAGTGTCCTTATTGGTGTTAACTGTCTTGTGATGGCTTAGGGCAAAAAACCAAACCAAAAAATGGTCTTGCAAATTGTGATGCAAAGAGGTGACATAGAAATAAAACAGCAACAACAAAAACAAAAAAAAAATCATTTATTATGGAAGGAGGCTTGGGAAGTTTTTCTTTTGTTCTATCAGATTTTTCTCTGTATTGTTGGTGTTTTGCTTTTCTTTTTATTTAAGGCAGAAATCTGACGCATTACAAGGAAAATAAATCCTTCTTCATTAACTTTTTGTTTTCCTTTATGACAGCTTGTTGGAATATAAAGGATGCATTTTGTCGTATTTAATCGTTTTTGTTGTCAATAAGTTAACGTTAATTCTAAATTAGCATTATTATAACCTTATTCAAACCTAAAGGCAGGAAAAATAGGCTTTATGTATATTTTTGAAATCCAGTTTGTTTGTTTGTTTGGTTGTTTGTTTGTTTGTTTGTTTGTTTGTTTGTTTGTTTGTTTGTTTGAAGTCGCTTATATCAGGAACTACTGGTCTGATTTGCAAAATTCTTCCAGTATTAGATAGCCCTTTTATTGAGGAAGTCTATAGGCTAAACTAAACTCTAAAACTAATACGATCGGAGCACCAATAAGGAATGTTTCAAAATCGTGTATTTCGTTTTTTTCTGATAGCTTTCATTGCGTGCGCTGACGAATCTGTTAAGTTGTTGCTAAAATCATGCATGACAGAATTGTTTCTCTTTAAGAGTTCAAAAAAAGTCCTCTACAGCATATGTCTAACTTTTTCATGCTAACCAAATTTTTTTCTACGAGAATTTTGAAAATTATTTTTGGAATTCTAAGTCAATCGGTTTGAAATTGTCTGATTTATGAAATCGGGTTATTTAAAAATTGCAGTACTGAGATAAATGCGTTTGAAGTTTTAACAAGTAACAAATTATGAATAAGTTTGCGTTACCTTTAATACAAAAATTCGAAAAACATTCGAGTTTAAAGGTTTTCCTCGGCCAAAATCTTTTGGGACATAATTTTTTACTTTCTAGAGTTCCATTTAAAATTAAAAAAAATCGATTTCTAGAGTTGTCTTATTCCATCAATGACGCTTTCCAAAATTCTGTAGCCTTAAAAACTAAAACTTACAGAGTAAAAACAGAAAATAACGAAATTTTGTAACAGGATTGTAAAAGAATGCAATCCTTTACGAATGCATTCTGAAAGAAATGCACGACTAGTTCCTCCTGTATGCAAAGAGTCAATATTAAAAATAGTATATTTATTATAAGGTTTAAAAATATACTTGAAGAAAAAGTTTATTTTCAAACATTTCTCCAAAAAAACATCAATTGATTAAATTCTTTTCGAAAATCTTAAGAACAGTTATTTAACCATTTTTTCAGTTTATTTTTAGAGGCATAAAAATCAGCTTAAACCCTTAATTTCCCACTTTGATCTTAATCGATCTAACGATATTAAGTAGGACAAAGAAATTGTGAACAATTTGAAACTGGGTAACAGGTTTTTAAAAGATTATAATTTTTTGTGAATGCATTCTTAAGGATTCATTCATTTGATTCAATTAAAAGATTCCATTCTTGAACTTAACTTTTTGTTCGTGTGTTTTGAAGATTTTTTTTTTTAATTTAAAGCAATCAATCGAATGTAGTTTTTTGAAACGTTTCTTTAAAATCTTTTAGTAAATTGACAAATTGAAACTTTGTATTATTTCAGTTTTATTGTCCTTTAAAGTTATGTTTAAATTTTGTTTATTATTACACAAAAGAACAAACATCCCCAAAAATTTAATTTAATTAAATTTAATCCTGTTTATAAATCATCCAAAATTTATTCATTTGATGGCGAAATAGTGAAACATTCGTCACCTTTATAAACCCATCAACATAACAAACTGAAAACAACATGACGAACAGCACCGCCGCCACCGTTAAGAAAATCACCATGAAAATGAAAATCCCCTATAAAAAGTTTCCTCGACTATTTGTGAATTTCAACTACTTTGTGGACAAACAAAAATATATACATTTATAAATCTTCGTCCTTTGGGCTTTTTATGATAAAAAAAATTCATTTCTTATGTTGATGAATATTTTTGTAATATTATATCCATAAGCTTGTCGAGGTCGAGTCGAGACTGTTTAGAAGAAGATATGATTGGTATATGTTGGATGTAAAGCTAAAGGACACAAAAGCACCCAATTTACCAAAAAAAGAGTAGGAAAATTAAAATCTTGCGGTGTTGTTATGTGCAGCATAATTTGTTTTTCTTTCCTGGACCTAACTAAAGATCTAAAGATGATGGAATAGTTGTGAGTTCTTTTTTTTCCTGTCTATAATCCTTGTCATTTGAGTCCGCATCAGAGTTGCTTTACTTTTTCTTTTTCGTAATTCACACAAGCTGCCATCTTTTGAAAGAAAATTTTACTCATCATTTCCTCTGCATCATAATTAGAGAATCTTTTTTTAAGATAATTTTCCGCTTGGTAAAACGTTTTCCTCAACAAAAAAGGCTACGCTATGAGTTAGGCACCTCGTCATCTGCGATTTCGTTTAAAAAAATGAAAAAAAAAAACAAATAAGGGAATTTTGACTGTAATTAAAGTTTAAATGAAAACATTTTGTCACTGTCGTCTTTTGTGTCGTCAGCTTGTGTCGGGTTCTTGAAACTAAATTCCTGTGAGTCAGCCATTCATATACGCATTCCTTCTAAATATAGTAGAAGACGCTTTTTAACAACAAAAAATTTGCCTTTTTCATAGGAGCTGAAAAATAACAGGCGGCAAGGACATTTTTGCTCAAATTTTAGGTTTTTTCCTAGTGGTAGTTTAAAGTTTCACTTTTCATAGACTGTGTTTTATTAGAGTGTCAGACAATTTTGAGAGCTTTTCCGTTTTCTTTGCTCAGACATTTTTATTTTGACTTTTTGTTTGCATTAAAAAAAAAAAACAATAGACAGTTGTTTTTCGTGAAGCCTGTCAGAAAATTGTATTGTTCGTTTTTGAATCTTCATTCACAAAATGTTAATACTTAAAACAGGAATCCAAAAAACCTATCATTTTTTAAGTGTGATTGCATAAAAATGTTTTGAACAAAAAAAGTATTTTTTAAGAGACTTCAATTTCGTACAAAAATAAACACTGATAAATTTTGTTAATTTAGTGAATCGAAAACTTTGACGCCAAAAACTTGATACAGAATAGAAAAAAAAGAAGATTGAAGACTTCAATTTTGTTTAAATATCTAAAACGTTCACGATATTTTTCTATTGTTCTTTATTATTTAAAAATTAAATCTTGAAAAATAGAAATATTGGAATCTGACGTTAAATCTTAGTCCGGAAAGTCCTGGATTCCAAATTTCTATTCCACCTTCATAAAATTTGTATCAAATATTTCAGATATTTTCCTTATTACTTTCAATAGGAAGTTATTGTAATTGGTACTATTTGTCGAATTGAAAATTTTGACATTTCTCGACATTTCAAGGTCATTAGAGTCGAAATAAAACATTTTTAGAAATATGCCTGTGCGTGTACGTACGTTCGTACGTCCGTAAGTTCTCGACGCTTTTTTTAGTCGTCCATAGCCCAAGAACCAGAAGAGATATCGACTTCATATAAATTGTATTCTACAGATAATAATGCACAAAGATGCAGAAAGGAATTTGAAGAAAATTGCGTGCGTGATTTTTTTAGCATAGCATTTTAAAAAAAAGGTGAACATTTTGGTTAACCCTCAATATCTCTCATCTCTTTTATAAATCAAAAAAACTGAAAAAAAATGTGTCACCTCGAAAGTTTTACGAATAAAAATTGATTTCATCTCCAAAACAATTTTGTGCAACGAAAAATAACGTTTTTAACATCTGGTAAAATTTTGAGAAAAATCAAATTGACAGTTTTTTTATAAAAATAAAAAAACTAAACAAAAATTACTCAAAGTTGGTAAAAATTGAATTTCGACAAAAACATCTTTTTAAAAAACTTGAGGTTATGGGCTTCAAACTTATTTATTCTTATAAGAAATACTGTTTTCAACATTTGGTAAAATTTTGAGAAAAATCAAATTGACAGTTTTTTTACAAAAAATAAAAATTTGAAAGAAAATTTACCAAAAGTTGGTAAAAATTGATTTCGACACAAATATCTTTTTAAAAAATTGAGATTATGGCTCCCATTTAAATTTAACTTATAACAAATATTGTTTTTAACATTTGGACAAATTTTGAGAAAAATCGAATTGACAGTTTTAAAACAAAAAATAAAAATCTAAAAAAAGTAATAAAATTTAGTAAAAATTGATTTTTGACTGAAATATCTTTTCAAAACATTGAGGTATTGGCTTTAAAGTACTTTTATCTTTTAAAAAATATTGTTTTCAACATTCAGTCAAATTTTGAGAAAAATCTAGTTGACAGTTTTTTACAAAAAATAAAAGAAAAACAATACTATAACTTAGTGAAAATTTACTTTCAAATCATATAGCTTTTCAAAAAGTAAAAATATTGTCTTTTAATTTTTTTTATTTTACAAAAAATATTGTTTTCGATATTTTGTAGTTTTTTTTATAAAAATGCAACAGTCCTTTTTTTCATACAAAAATAAAATTTACAATAAATAGTACACAAATTTGGTAAAATTGATGTGCGGTTCTTGATATCTCTTAAATTAATTTTATTGTTCCAATTTGTAATAAATATATTGTTGGTAATTTAAAAATTTCTAAAAATAATTCAACTGATAACTTTTTTAACCCAACACGAAAACTTCATACTTTTAAGCAGGACAAATCGACAGTTGGGATGGGAAGTTATCAATGTTGGTCGCATCCTAGCCTCTTTTTTAACTTTATAATTGGACTCTCCTAAACATAAAATTTGTTGTGTTAATTTTGTACGCCCATAGCCACACCTACTTTAGGTAAAAGGTGTTCCAAATTTAATGCAAGATTTGAATTTTCCTCCATTTCTGTGGACCTTCCGTATTATTATTACGATTTGCCAAATTTTAGTATTGTAAATTTTTTTTTTATATTATACGCGCACTCAAGGGGATATAAATACCCTTATCATGAATAATCACAGTGCGAGCAATTAGGAAGGCAGGATATGATTAGAAAAGAGATAGCGATGCGCATTGGTTTTGAATGTCTGCACATTGTAATGAGTGGGAAACATTGAGTCTGGTAAAGCATTCCACATTCGTGTGGTGCGACTGAAGAAAGAATCTCTGTACTTTACAGTACGTCCGAAATTGGGCTCAAGGGTAAACTGATTCCTAGAGGAACTGGTATTACGGTTGAAATGTTTGAGGGGAGGAATGCAACTGGCTATTTTATTAGAGCATTGTTTATGAAAGTAGCGATAAAATAATGACAGGCAAGAAACCTTACGACGGTGCTCGAGATATACAAAAGTTTCAGTTAGACAACGGTTACCTATCATCTTTAGAGCTCTCTTTTGAATTCTGTCTAGGATACTCAAGTAGGTTATAGGAGCACCTGCCCAGATATGGGAATTGTATTCGAGTTTTGGAATAATATAGGCTTTATAGATTATAGCCAGATTAGTAGGAGTAAAAAACTTCTTGCACCTTCGAGGACAACCTAAACACTTAGCAGTATTTTTGGCGATGTCAAATATGTGATCACTCCACAACAAGTGGTTTGTAATGCACATACCTACGACTGAAAGCTGTTCGGTCTCCTCGATGCAAGTACCACTCATGAATAGTGGCATAGGGGAAGGGATACGCTTTTGAGACAGTAGACAACATTGAGTTTTCGAAGCATTAAATTCTGCACGGTTTTTGATTCCCTATTGGACAACGCTGTCAAGATCAAGATCAGTCTCACCATCCGAAGAACAACGATGAGGTTCTAGAAACGAATATAAAAAGCTGAGGGTACTGTCATCAACGAAACAATTAAGTGGGTTAGAAGTTTCAGACAAAAGATCATTTATAAAAATAAGGAAAAGTGTCGGAGACAAAACGGAGCCCTGGGGCACACCAGCGTTTATTCTGTTGATATCAGATTTGAACCCGTCCAAGACTACTTGAATTGAACGGTCCGAAAGGTAATTTCTAACCCAACGAAGAAGGGATTCATCAATACCAAATGCACTCATTTTCGATAAGAGAGCTTCGTGTCAAACTCTATCAAATGCCTTTGAAATATCAAGTGCAATAATATTACTTTCTCCAAAACGATGTAAAGATTTGTTCCACTGTTCGGTGAGATGAACCATGGGATCACCAGTGGATCTGTTGCAACGAAAGCCATACTGCCGGTCATTAAGAAACTTCCGTTCTTCAAGATATTTCTTAAGCTGAAAATTTATCAGTGTTTTCATGACCCTGGAAAGAAGGGACGTAAGTGCAATTGGACGATAGTTAGATGGTGAGGAGGTTTCGCCTTTTTTAGGGACAGGCTGGACAAATGTAGTTTTCCATCCACTCGGAAAGAGACCTGTAGCATAGGACAGATGGAAAATCTTGCGCAGAGGTTTCAGAATAATAGCGGGGATACTATCCGGGCCAGCGGATTTGTGAATGTCAAGATTTTTAAGTACTCTAGTAACTGATCGAGTGCGAAAGAACATCCCGCTTTACAGCTGGAATCAAACCATGAGTTTTCCTTGGGTTTGATAGATTTTACCCTATTGCTATAGTAACACTTTTTGAGGCTAAATAAGCTCATGAAGAAGCTTTTTTTATTAAATTTGTGAAGGTTTTCCAAATCTATAATTCAGTTGTTCAATATTCATTTGAAATGTTTATAGTATTTGAAAAATGGTTTCGAAAAATCTGTAAAGATTTCAGCTTTCTTACAAAAATCTGACAGAAACGCCAAATCATTAGTGCTTAAACGGTTTGAAAGTAAGTTTTATTTTTGTAATGAATTCGTGGTCTACAAAATTGTATAATATGACGTTTTTGAAATATAGCAATAAACATACATAATAATGTTAAAAACGGGTATTTTTTACATTTGAGCATATAATTATAATCGATGTTCGGATTCGCAATCAGCACTAAAATATAACTTTAACTTATTTTTCAAAACTAAGAAAACTCAAATAAAGCCTAACTTCTAATGAACATTTCGAGAAACTGAGATTTGTACTTTGCAAAATCGTCATACAATTTATTGTTAAGGGATATGTTGTAGAGTAACTTAGCTTTAAAACATAGTTTTTGGTTGTTTTAAGCATTTTAAAGCTGCATATTTTAAAACCGAATGAAATAGAAGATTCTTTAGGTGAGATTCGAGTCCAGGACGACTTAATCTTTAAAAAAAATATTGTTTTGTTTGTGTGGTAAAAAACACGTTATTTTGTCGACAAGTGTGCAATCGCTTCCCTACAAAAATTCGAGTTTTGGAACACACATTTTTATAAATTATTACTTTAGGCTTTAGAGTAACAAACAAAAACATAGTTTTTATAACTTTCTCTTGAGCATAAATGATTTTATTAATTGGAATTAACATACGTGCATTTTCTTTATTAACATAGATCAAACATAAATTAATATGCGTTATTTTTGTGACATTGTTTTTCTTTTCAATTTTAAAAAATGTTAACAATTATTTGAATTTCTGTTCTTTGAAAATCACATAAAAATAAATGTCAGGTACAAAATCCAACCCCACATACCACGATATTTCTTTTTGTTTATATTTATTTTTTATGTTTGTAACATTTTTACTTTAATCAAACCAATATTTTTGCCCTAAAGAAAAATTAATAACAATTATTAACAAAAAGAAAAAAAAAATAACCTCATTTATTTAAACGAATTCAAAGGAAATCCACTACAGGTAACTGAATTCTTTTGTTCATGATGGCTATCAAAATCATACCTTTTATAAGAGTATTATACTATAGGAAATCAGTTCATTGGAATTCGTGCAATTCATTAAACTTTTTGTTGAAGCCTTTGCAATAATCAATTAAATGAAATATTTACATGTTTTTATTTTTAATTTTAAGATCCATTAAGCGGATTTATTTACTAATTGGGTCTCAATTATTATCTCTTCAATGAAATGTTCATCATTATTTATGGATATATTTTGTGTATAAATGTGGAATGATAAATTGGAATTCAGTTTGTTGGTTAAATAAAAGTAAACAGGAAAATCACACTTGAACGAATAAACTAAACGAGGAATAATACATTTTAAATAAAACGAAAAGATTTTAAAAATGCTTTTAAAAAGAGCTCAAAAAGAAGCTGAATCATGTCATGATGCGAATTAGTTGCAATTTTTATGAAAGTGGAAAAGAAATAATAAGTGACGTTAGTTATCAACTAATTCTCTATCTGGTGTTTGTTGGTGTTTTTATTTATCTATTTATTTACATCAATTAGAGATCTTAACATCTACAATTAGATTACAAAAGGTCGAGACATAACTAATCATTTATAACAAAAAAATAAATGATATGATGCGACAAAATATCACTTATAAACATTACTGAATACATTTTCCTTCTATTTTCAAGTGACTGAGTTCCAAGAAGTTGAGTACGTCGAGATCATTTCAATTCTATTTGAATAAATATTGTAGTAAGAATTCCAAATCACACAACAGTGTTATAAACTTGATCTAACATTTAAAGTTTAAAAGAAATTTAAGGACTAAAGGGTCCTGAAGTCTTTTGAATTGCGTTTAATAAAACCTAGCATTGAATTGGATTTAGCTACAATATATTCATTATGCTTGCTAAAGTTTAGTTTTGAATCAAACAATACATCAAGGTCGTTTTTCTCCAAAACTCATTCAAGAACAAAGTAGGTAACTTTGTAATTAAAAGAAAAAAAGGAAAAATTGCCATTTATTAACGTTCAAGAATAATTGGTTAGATGAACACCATTCTGTTAACTTTTGGAGATCATTTTGCAAAAGAATACAATCATTTAAAGAATGTATGTAAAGAACGGGACCAAGATGGCTTCCTTGCGGAACACTCGAGGTAACGAAAATTGGACTAGAGAACACTTGATCAATACAAACGAATTGTACACGACCGCTTAGATAGGATTCCAACCATTTCAACATATTTGAGTGAAAACCAAATTGTTTCATCTTTTGAATCAAAATAGTATGACTAACTCTATCAAAAGCCTAACAAAATCAGTATAGATAACATCAATTTGGTAGCCTTCTTCGAGTTTATTTAATCGAAATTGGAAAAGATAGAAAGATTAATGGTATTGGATAAATAAAGCCATGTTGAAAAGGTGAAATATGCTCCTTAAGGAGAAATGTCAACTTTTCACTTATAATTTTCTTAAAGAGTTTCGGTATACTTGATAATTTAAAAATAGGACGGTAGATATCGTCGTCGTTCTATGAAAACTCCCTAAGTCCGTTTTCCGTCAAAATGAAATAAATACACTAAGTTCATGCAAATGACAAAATTTATATTTTTTCAAAACTCCCTAAGCGTAATGATGTACCATTTTTAAATTATAAAGAATTAAAAATCCCAAAATCTATTAAATTGATTTCAAACTTTAAATGCAAATATCTCAAAACACATAAAATGGACTTAGGGAGTTTTAATAGAACGACGACGATATTTACTTCCTGCTTAGGACCATTTTTATGAATTGGAGAAAGAAATGATTTTTTCCACACTGAAAGAAATTCAAATTTCCCAAGAGTGGCATTGAAGATGAAATAGAGGAGCTCAAAAATAGCAATTGCACATTTCTTCAAAATAATTGGTGGAATTTTTCGATTGAGTTTGATTTTAGACTGAAAAGTTAATGTGTAGGAATTTTCGTATTCCAATCCGACTCTAATACAAAAGTGAACAAACTTAAAAAAAACTTTAAAATATTTGAAAAAAAAATATATTTTTAAATTATTTTTTTAACAAACAAAAACTGTTTCTTATTACTATTTTCGACTGAAATATCTTGAGAACAAAGAAAGATATTGACTTCAATTACATTTAAGCGTGTACAAAATATTATTGCTTAAATTTGGTAATTTTTGTTTTAGATATAGCCAAGTGATAGTGTATAAGTGCAGTATATTTCCTTGAAATTTATTTTATTGTTGTAAACGTTAATAAAATTATCCTTATCTTATTATAAAATCCTAAAAGAAAAGTTCAAATGAAAATAGTTAAAAATTTCATTTCAACTCAACACTTTTGCGAACAAAGAAAGTAATTGATTTCAAACTTTATTCATGAAGTACAAAATAAAATTTTTAAAAACTCAAACTTAAATTCTTTATGTAAAAAGTTTAAGAAAAATGGTGAAAAGATTTAAAAGACTCATGGTAACCATTAGCTCCAAGCGTGACCGACCAACAGAATATCCATGTGAAATACATCGAATTTCGAGCTAAAACTTTAAACACGTAAACTTTCATAGTTGCCCGCCCAATCGGTTAGGCACACAAAAATAACGGGTTATCCACTTTGCGGTTCCAAACGTATAGTGCTGGAATTTTATATCTGTCAAACTAAGTTGTTTAACGAATTTGTTTATTTCAGTTTTTGCGGTAAATTTTACCACAACAATTTTCACCTTCATTTTTGCTAACAACTCCTTTAAAATTCTCACTGCGAAACCAAAATTCTGGAAGAGTTCAGTAGAAAGCTGGATCATCAGCCAGTGACCTGATCTTCTAAAATTTTGGTAAAGCAAATTAAACAGTTTTACCAAAGTCTACGAAAGGGTTCCATATTGGCGTAACAACTCGCAAAATGCTTGAAGATAAAACCCATGTCCAACAAAGTGTGTATTAAAGTCACGCCAACTTTTACTTAGTATGATGGAGGTCCCATCATAAAGTATTAACGATTTCAAATCACTCTTAGAATATTTTAAAAACTTTCACTTTAGTTATAGGCTTGGCTATCGACTTTCATCCACACAGCAGGAAGTAGTTTTCAACAAAGCAGGAAGTAGTCTTTGCTCAACCAAAATCGAGCGCATGTAGGGACTCCGCAATGCGAGGAATTCCACACGATTTTCCAGACTTTCTTTTTGGATTGCGTCCGAACCAACAAGACAGAAGAAAAATCGTGTGAAGGAACAATGTTAAAGAATTATCGAATTTTGTTGATATTTTGTTAGTGTTTTTTTTGTTTGTGTTTATAATTTGGCTGTGGGCAAATTTGAGGAAGTACTAAGTGGTGGGGCATGGTTACTTCCTTATCTGAAACTCTCGCAACTGAGCGGCTATTAATAGTTGAGAGTTGGTTTATGGCTTGTTCGAAAGCACGTTATCTAAGGTTTTTGTTATGACTAGTTCAGTGTCAAAAATACGGTGGACAAAGCAAGAGCGCGCGTTTACCGTGGAGACCTACTTTTCTTTTCAGAAATCATTTCAATATCGCACCTGCACTGCAGCTCGTGTGCCTTATCGGAAATCGATTTGGTTGTGGGTCGACACGTTCAGAGATACAGGTGGGGGTCAGAAGAAATATAATGGCCCTTCCAGAATCGTCAGAACGCCAGAAAATATCGAAAGGGTAAGGGCGACGATTTTAAAATCCCCTAGGCGATCTGCACACAAACATTCGGCTGCTTCATGAGGAACTTAATTTTCACCCATACAAATTGGCAGTGGTACAACAACTTAATCCACTCAATTATGTTGCGCTAAAAATTCATGTGAAGCCTTCCTCGAAAACCTGCCTCATAACACCCTTGTTTTCTTTAGTGCCGAGGCACATTTCCATACTTCAGGATGTGTGAACAAACAAAACATACGGTAATGGAGCCCCACTAACCCGAGAAAACTTCATGAGCAGCCTCTGCATACAGAACGTGTGATTGTTTGGTGTACAATATCCAGAATCGACATTATTGGCCCTTGTTACGGTCAATTCTGAACGTTAGTCAGCATGATTGTGGATTTTTTTTCTAACCAAACTTGAATAAATGAATGAAGGGGAAGTGTGGTTTCAACAGGATTGCGCCACAGCTCACACGGCAAGAAGGTCAATGAATATTTTGGGTGAACGATTCCCCGAACAGCTCATCTCTCTTAGAGGCGATCTTCAGTGGCCAGCACGATCGCCAGCCTCTTGTGATTTTTTCCTGTGGACCTACCTTAAATCGCTGGTAAAAACGGTGAACGTAGGCCACCTTCGAGATGTCGTTTTGCATTTGGACCTACACCTTCATCCATATAAAATCCAGCTCACACAACAACTAAAGTCAGCTGACCATTCACAACGTCAAATGGATCCTTAAACAATAGGCGGTGGACGGCGATTTTTCAAACAAAGTTTTCTTGTTAATAAACAAAATTGTCATAGTTGGGGTTTTGAGAATCCTCAAGTAATTGAAGAGGGGCCATTACATTCACAAAAAGTCACTGTTTGATAAGCTCTTTGGTCCGGAGGTGTAATTGGACCTTATTTCTTCGAAAACGATGATGGAACGACTGTCACCGCCAATTCGGAGCGTTTTGGTCTTATGGTAACCGCCCTTTTTAGCCTCCTATTTAATTATACGATGTGGAGAATATGTGGTTTCAACAAGTCTGTTCCACATGCCACAAAAATAAAGAGAGAATATGGCTTTATTGCAAGAGACATTTCCTAACCGCGTAATTTATCAGCGTAGCGATATCAACTAGACACCAGGATCATGCGATTTTACACCGCTGGACTTCTTTTTTTGTTGGGCTACATTAAAGACCGTGTTATGCAGATAAATCTTTAACTCTTGAGCACTTAAAAACCAACATTCCTAAATATATGGATTAGATACCGCCCAATATGTCAAAAAGTGGTTGAAAATGATCTAAAAGGAATCGATGCTTTATTTACGATGTTTTATTAACGTTTACTTTTACAAATTTTTAAGGTCACCGTTGAGAAAAAATTAACAGTGTGGGTCGTATATAAGCCTCTTTTTTCTTAAATAAAATTACTTTTTGTCACTTTATTGACAAATGTTAAGAGACAAACTTTCAAAAATCAATGGCTGTTAAGTTTTGCCCCAAAACACAAATCACAAAAAAAAGTCTAAAAATAACTTACAGGTACGACATTTTTTCTTTTCATACTATCAACTTTGTATCCTCCCTATGTTATATTTAATTTTGTTTAACCTTTAAAGTCAATGACTCACAAACCTTAAATCCTGAATGACTGTTGAATTTCTGAAGTGGTTATTGTAGTTAAAATATTACAGTGGTATTTTAGATTTTCCCTTCCTTAATCCTCGTGGTGGGGTTTATTTGAAAAAATCCTTTTGTATTTTGAACTTATAGGAAAATCCCTTATGAGAGATTTTCCGTAAAGCCCAAAATCCCCTCTTTTCATAGAAATTAAAAAAAAATCCGCTAACATTTTCCGCATCACGATTTAAGAGGTTAAACAAGAAAAATAACCCACTTCCTTCATATAATGAAAACATATCTCTCTCAAGTGGCCTGCATTTACTCTACGCATTTCCACATGAATCTTTATTTATTCTTTTTCTTTTTTTTAAGTTGTAGTATTTCTGATTCGAAGAACACCCTGGTGCGTCTCCAGTGTGTCTGGTGATGCTCTGAAAATATGCGACTGCAATGCAGAATCCCTCCCATATAAGATCGCATTCAATAAGACAACAAGAATGAAAAACTGGATACAAAGTCGGAAACAAAACACAACTTTTTCTTTCTCGTTTTGAGATATGTGACACATTATCAACCCCATTTAAGTCTCTTGGCGATTTGTCAAGAAAAGCGACTTTTGCTGCCGCTGATACTGCTTCTGAGGCTCCTGCCTCATTCTTAGCACCATTATGAACCAGTTGAGCGAATGAAAAAAATGAAAAAATCTACTCTAAGGATTCATATCCAACCCCTTTTCTTTATCACTTGAACTCGATACTGTCAACTGGTTTAAGTAACTGCAAAATGTTTTTCTATAATATTTATTTTTCCAATCGTAAAATGAAGACATTTATGAGGGAATTTTATAAATCTTTGCGAAACCCCTCTTTTGACCTAAATCTCGGAACATGCAGCGATGCGGCGCGAAAACGTCTTTTTTTAGTATGGGTAAGACTTTTTTAGACTTTTATAAGCTTTGCAAAAAGAGATAAACTATGAAATGAAAAAAAACGCATCCTTGTCAGTTCATGGTTCGTGCTTATAATTGCAATTACAAACTATTTCGTTTGCATTTGGTAGCACTTCATTTCGATAAATGCCATAAAAAGAACCCTAAGGCCATGTAGACTAAATGTTTCAAGGACGACCACCGCTGCCGACGACGCCTTGCAGCCTGGTGGGAGGTCATATGGATGTCACGGTAGCGCCACCGTTGCTAAAGCCATCACGGTAGAGAAGATTATGAAAGAGAAACGGTGATAGTTTTCGAAGTTTAGGCACGTAGAACGCCTTGCCGCCGCCCGCCGCGCCGACCGACTTTGTCATGATGGTCTTGGAGGCTATATTTCCCACCCATCACATCAGAGGAATAGAATTGGGGTCAAGTTTGTGGTGTTGTGCGATATTTGTCGCATTGGTGGTGGACCATCTAATGAAGAAACCTATTTTGTGATGAAAATTCTAATTTCCTTCCCCAAAAAGTCACAAAGGCTATAATAAGTCCTTGTTAAAGGACATTTTGCCCAAAGTTTAATTAATTTATTTGAACAAAATTAAGATCATAACACACCAGTCGCTTACATTTATAGGTTTAGTATGGGAAATATGAAAACTTTATGTCCTTGAGGTTAATCGAATGGTTGAAGGTACATAATTTTAAAAGGATTGTCAACATATACAGCTATGGTCGAAATAATGGGAACACTTGTAAAAGGCAACATTCTTGTCATTTGTAAAAAACTTACGAAACACCACGTCTTTCTGGATTCCAACGCTCGTTCACAATGACATTCTCTATGTAAGCTCGATTGATAAAGCCAATTTGCTTGCAGCACAGTTTGCAGTTAATTCGACGCTACCAGAAAGTGGCCTGAGCCGTCTTGTTCTTGAGAGGACGATTTTATAGCCAAATCTTCTATCGCACTCGTACAGTTGCAAGAGTTCTGAAAGACCTTGACATACACAAACACGCTAAAAGAGGGTGAGACAAGAAACTTTACGACGATGTTCGAGCGACGTAAATTATCCTATGATGGTATTGTCACCAATCAATCTGCATGCTCTACATTCAATACTTTCCAAAAGGCTTAAGTAAATTGCAGGAGCACCAGCCAATATATGGGAGTTATTCTAGCTTTGAACGTACATAAGTCTTGTAAATATCAGCCAAATTAGAGGGAGAGAAAAACTTCTGGTAGAAAACCCAAACATCTTGCGGCATTTTTGGCGACAACGCGTATGTGATCGTTCCACAAGAGGTGGTTGGTGATACACATACCGAGAATATCAAGATGTTTAGTCTTCTCCATACAATTGCCTTCTATGCATAATGGCAAGGGGTATATCTCGATTTAACGATACAAAACAGCATTGGGTTTTCGAAGCATTAAATTCCACGCAGTATTTTAATCCCCATTGTACACTGCTGTTTAGGTCGGAATCGAATGACCTTATAATATTTTGTCGTTGCAGTTCCACATCCGAAAAAGAGGAATGTAAATCTAAAAACGAATGTGAAAAGCTAAGTGTACTATCATCAGCGAAAAAATGTGATGTAATTAGAAGTTTCAGACAGAAGATCATTAATAAAAATGAGAAAGAGTGTTGGAGATAGGACAGAGACGTGGGGCACACCAGCATTTATTTTGTAGTTTTCAGACTTGAATCCATCCAATACAACTTGTATTGAACGATTCGAAAAGTAATTGCTAACCCAATGAAGTAGGGATTCATAAAAACCGAAAGCACGCATTTTCGATAAGAGAGCCTGATGCCAAACCCTATTAAATGCTTTTGAAATATCAAATGCAATAATCTTACTTTCCCCTAAGCGATGTAAAGATTTGCTCCACTGTTCAGTGAGATTAATCATGAGATCACCAGTGAACCTGTTGCTACGAAAGCCGGATTGTCTATTGATCAGCGTTTTCATGGCCTTAGAAAGAAGGGACGTTAGTGCAATCGATAGGTAATTAGAGGGTAAGAAAGATTCGACTTTTTTTTTGATTGGCTGGACAAATGCAGTTTTCCATTCTCTTTCGGAACGAGACCTGACGAGTAGGACAGATGAAAGAGCTTAAGATGTGGTTTTGCCTATTTTAGAGAGCACATTTGATGACAAGAATTACACTCAGAGGAGTTGTCGATTCCTCGCAAGAGGCAGTACCCGTAAGAAAAATTTTAGATCGGATTAAACCCAAGACCTCCGGCATGATAGTCCAACGCGCTAACCATCCACCATAAATGTTGTCCCTTTGAAATCAGAGATTCGTTAACATTGATGTCATATTGTGTTGAAAACGGGTTCAGCTATGGGAAGAAATCCTTTAAGCGTTGTCACCTCGACATTGATTTCATCGGATTGGTTTTGTTCGATTCATGGATTGTCGAGATATAAACATTTCAACACTTTCAAGTTCAAGGTATCATGACTTATTTTAACAAAATGCATCTGGTTCAAAGAACGCCGATATTTTTGCAGGTACAATTGTACCTTCTATAGAGATTTTGGGTTAGGGTAAGCTTAATCCAGGTTACAAGGAACAGTTCTACACTTTTGATGACATACATTGTAATTGGTCCAAATATGTCTGCAGATCATCTTTCATACCACTTCAAAAACCTGCTCTTAAATCAATATGATATGTCTGTTGCTTATGCAGAACCGCTGGTTTTGAGGAAACTTTGAACTTCAAAGAGCGAAAAGAAGACGAATTCCATATGAATACTTCAAAAATGCAACACCAGTTTTCGTTGATAAGCTAAAGCAGCTCTTCAATAACATTCTTTCAACCAGCTTCATTACCACTTTGTTCAAAAAATCTGTTATTTTCCCTATTGATAAGAAACGTGATTCAAACAAAGTCGAAAATTATCGGGCAATATCAGTTATGAACGTTATGGCCACAATATTTTGCGGTGTTTTAGTGAACAATATAGAAAAGTGGGTTGATAATAACAGCATTTTAACTGACTTCCTTGCGGGTTTCAGGAAAAACTATTGTACTGTGGATTAGAAATGTGTTTTAACGCCAATTGTCAAAACATTCCAAACCTGAAATAGGAAGATTTACGCTTTTTTTTGACGATTTTAAGGGTTTTCGACCTTGTGAACAGAAATACACTTTTTTTTAACTCGGAATTTCCTCAAAACTTTTAAATGTATTGGTGCTTTGTTTCTTGCGTTGTTCATTAACGATAGGAATCGTATTCAATTTGTTAGAATTGAAAGTATTGTTTCAAGTCTAGTTTTTATAACCTTAGGTGTTCCCCAAGGTAGCGATCTTGGGCCACTTCTTTTCCTAATTTTTATTAACGACTTATCTCAGATTTTCGAAAATTCCGATACGAAACCGTGTTGTAATTTGTTCTTCCACGAGGAAAGCTAACTTATTTTATATCAATTTTTCGAACAGTTTTGGTATACTCATGATAATTTTAAAATTGGACGATAACTGTTTATTTGTTGCTTTGATCCAGAACTCACCATTAGATAAAGAGCTTTTAAGAATAGGAAGAAGAGGTTCGACAATTGCTTATGCACATTTTTTAAGGATAATCGGTGGTATTTCATCCGGACCTGGATTTATGTCTTCATTCAAACTCAAAAGGCCACTTTCTATTTCAAACATATTTACCTCTATTTGGCCAATATTTACCTTACAATATTGGAATAAAAATTCCCTATTACTTGAAATAGCTTCGCCAGATGTGGTGTAATTTGATTGGAAATAATGAGCAAATGAATTACAAATAGATAAAAGATCTGAATGTGTTGAATCAAGTTAATGCATATTACTAGGAATGCCACAAGAAGATTTTTTGTTTTTAATCTAAAACCAAAGACATTTACCGTTTTTTTTTAAGTTGGATTTAGTTGTTAAAATGTAAGATTTAAACCGAAATTTGTTAAGAACATCGAATTCTCGTTGTGAATACATAAATACCTTTTAAATCATTTTTATTTCCCGATACACGAGCTCGTTTATAGGCCTTGTTTTTTTATTACATAAACTACAAAGCCTTATATTAAACTATTTTTTACTTGAACTATTAGTACATACATACATATCAATTGCCGATTTCATATTATATAAAAAATAATCATAGAATTGGGATACATTCAAATAATTAAAATTTGGGAAACTAAAAAATCAAGTGCCTTATCAAAAATACCACTGAAACCACTAAAAACGAAAAACCAAAAAGTGTTAAATTTAATCCTTCCAATTGTGTTTTTTCCTACTCGATTGAATTAACAAAACAAAAAACTTAAAAAGATTCTAAAAATTTTTATTTTCTTCTTTCAATTCTGCAATTGAAAAAAAACACAATTTTGTAACTAAAAATCCTTACAAAAATTTCACTTTTTTAACCCAACTAAACTTTGACATGAGATTTTTTCTTCAAATGTTCCAATTATTTTGGCCAAAGCTGTACATACAATTACTTGTGGGTGACCTCTAGAAATCACAAAAGGACTTTATTTTTGTATTCATATAAATACTCATGTAGGTGCTGCTGTTGTTTGTTATGGTTATGGGCTTATGGCCATTCCGGACTTTTTGTTTGGAATGATTGCGGGATTGTGGGAAAAAAAAGGAAAATAATTGAGGTGCCTCTCGGATCCGCTGCTGCTGCTGCGGTCACTTCTCGTACATATATACAATTATTATGATGAAACCAAGTCATCACTTTGGGTCGAGAATTGTGGTCATATACGAATATTTGTAAGGTTAATGGATTGAATGTGGAGTACGACAGCTCCTGATATGTTTTTCTTTCTACGGTCGTCGTCGACTACGCGACGCGACGTAGAAGAGGTTTCAATTTTTGTTAATGGAGAGGAAAATCGCTTTGGGATATTTTTTCTTCAGCTTCTCTTTAATCATGAAAATTGATATTTTTGAAATTAAATTTCGCTGCAGTATTTTTGTGTTCATATAAGGAATCCATGAAATGTCGATGTCTCTTCTTCCTGAGAAAACTTTGAAAACAAATTATTTATAGGTTTTTGCATGAGTTCATAATGAAATGTGTTCTTTCAGTGTATGACACACCAAGTGGTGTGGAATTTCGTTTTTTCATTCAATATTTTCCTTATCCATTTTTCTTTCCATGTCAAATTGTGTTTCAATTACTTTAAAGTCCCTACTGTCCCATAATAATTTTTTAAAACCCATTTAAAGTGGCTAAAAACATGAAAGTTATATCTTCTTTGAAATCAGTATTTATCTTTGCTGTTTGTGATATTGCAAAGTGCTTAAAAACATACAAATAATTAATTTGTAAATACCCTACTATAATTCAAACTTAATGTCTTTCTCAAATAGCCCTTTGACAATTTTCTTTAAATTGATAAAATTGTCTCTTTCGACTTTTGTATACATACAAAGAACAACTTTTATACAAATTTTATGATAACTCAATCATCCCATTTCAAATTCAAAATACTAAAATCTCTAACCTTAGAGGCAAGAGATTTTCCTTTTCATTTATTTATACAAAAATTCAAAAACAGAAGATAGGTCAAATTTAATTTTCATCTTTCAGCAAAAGGAAAAACTACCAATATTGTCAAAACCTGGTTGGTCGTTAAATTTTATTAAGTGATGAATAATTTTATATCCTACTATTTTCCTCTCCACTCTACATAGACATAAATATACGCACAAACCATAACTTATTTACTTATTTAGGTTTTTGGTTTTCCTTTTTAATTGTTATGTAAATAAATGGTTTGTTTTTTGTGTAATTATTGTCGTTGACAGGAAACCTATATCAATTTCCTATCTTTTCTAAAAATAGATTATAAAGTGATTTTATGGAAATGACTGAAATGTATTTCAATCAGAAATAAATTAAAAACTAATTAATTAGTAAATGAAAAAAAAATTCTAATTAAGAAAAAAATAAGCACAAGATTGTTTTCCAGTCCACTGAGCCAAGAGTAGATATTTACATACCTTTTGAAAATAAATAGAATTCAAATGTAATTAATTTGTTTTAACTCAAAGCATCTGCGGTAATGATTGTTTAGTTAGAAGGTTATGAGCTTATATTTTAGAGATGGTGTATTGTCGTTTTATGAATGAGCTGAGAAAGACTTGAATCTACATCGCCTATCCGAACAAAAATATTAAAGAAATCGTTGAAATTTCAATACAATAAAAATAGTGCGTATACGCCAGAGTGTACTTTTGGAGAATTTGTTTAAATTGTTTGAAGTGTATGCTTTTGTTTGATGTTTAAATGGACACAAGCGTCCTCAGGTTTTTCTCAAAACCCACCTCTGTCTATCAACTCCTACTCTCACCTCCCCGCGGAGAACATTGGGTGCCTTGTACCTCAACTGGAGATCGGGTTCCAACCCCAATAAAAAGTTGTTGGGGCAGTCAACGAGAGAGGGGAGGAGAAGTGCTTCCACTTAGGCACCTCTCCTTATCCAGATGACAGCGGACGAATTCTCGAGATGGAATCTCGACTGGTGGCGTCTACAGTTCCAGTAAGGTTGAACTATCTAGTGAACGTCTTATAGGGCTTCTCCAACTTATTCGGAGCCCAGGCCTATAAGGAGCGGTTTATCCGGCTCCGAGTCCTTGGAGTTATACTAAGGATATGGCCCTCCAGGTTGGGAGTTGTGCCATCGGGTCGACATCCTGACCACGTAAAAAATACCTTTAGTTGCGAAGCACCAACAAGCCTTAGATACGGACGAATTTACTGTTGACAACCCAAACAAACGAAATAAGGACAACGAACTTCGGATCTGTGCGTGGAATGTTAGGTCCCTTAACAGACCACGTGCAGTCGAACAATTAGCGGAAGCCCTAAACTGCTGCAAGGCAGATATTACCGCCATTCAAGAAAAGCGATGGGATGGACCGGGCAAACGCAAACTAAAAGACTGCGATGTATACTACGGCGACTGCTACCGATAACAAAGACAGCGTCTATTTTGGTGTTGTTGGAACTAGATTCAGGCAAAAAGTTTCAATAGTGTGAGCGAGCGCATCACGACAATCCGCATCAAGGCCAAGGCCTAACAAAGCAGAAAGATGAAGGCACCAATGATATTCTTCGAGTTCTTGGACAGGACTTATGAGCAGTGCCCTGGCTATGGCATTAAAATTATCTTAGGAGGTTTTAACGTCAAGCTAGGAAGAGAAGACATCTTTGGTGGCACAATCGGGAGATACAGCCTGCACGACATCACCTCCGACAACGGATTCAGGCTGATCGATTTCGCTGCGGGGCAAGACGTTCTGGTAGCTAGTACGCAGTTCACACATCTTAATATCCACAAGGGGACATGGAAAACTTCTGATCAATCAGATTGACCACATTGCGATCGACGCACGATACTTCTCCAGTATACAGGACCATTACCTCGTTTTAGCCAAGTTCCGGGTAAGGATATTCCGGTCCAAACCAAAACAAGGAAGTACTGTGAGAAGTTTCGACGTTATATGGCTACAATCGTAAGAGACTGTCATGTCCTTTTCCGATCGAGTCTCTAGTAACCTCTTAAGGAGTCCTTTGCTGCCTGCATTTAGCATTGAAAACCAGTGGCAACATTGCCTTGCAGCAATCAGAGATGTTGCCTGTGAAGTGCAAGGTTTCACAAAGCCACAACAGTGAAACCCCTGGTTTGACGACGAATGCCGGCAAGCGCACGCAGCGAAACAAGAGGCATACAAAACGGCGCTGCACAGAAGGACCAGAGCTGCTCGCGACCTCTACTAACAGAAGAGAAGAGAGGAACACTGGCTTCTTAGAAAAAAAAGGGAGCACTAAAAGCACGCGATCGAGGAAATAGAGGAACATCACAACAGGAATGAGGTTCGTAAATTTTACCAAAAGGTAAAAACAACCTATCAAGGGTACCAGCCACGAACCGAAGCCTGTAAAGACGATCAGGGGAATATCGTAGTAGAACCGCAGTGGATATAAAGAATATGGAAAGACCACTTCTAATAATTATATAACGGTGATGATGAACCGAATTCCGCTGTAAGGGAGATAGAACCAATCAACCTAGGCGACTCAGATCAACAATTCCACCTACCCGACCTTGACGAAGTGAAGATAGCTATATCTAAACTGAAGTCAAACAAAGCTGCTGGTGCTGACGGCAACGCTGCCGAACTATTAAAACAGCAACTCAAAAGCAAAATATGTTCGGAAGAAAGCATGCTTGATGGGTGGAATCTCAGCATAGTGTGCCCCATACATGAGAAAGGAGACCCTCTAAACTGCGCCAACTACAGAGGCATCAGTCTCCTTAACATTGCGTATAAGATCCTCTCTGCCGTATTATGTGAACGTCTAAAGCTGTTCGTCAACAACCTTATAGGTCCTCATCAGTGTGGCTTCAGACCAGGAAAGTCCACTATCGACCAAATATTCACACTACGGCAGATATTGGAAAAAACCCAGAAGCTTCAAATCGATACCCACCATCTCTTTATCGATTTTAAAGACGCGTATGACAGCATCCATAGTGCAGAGCTCTACAGAGCAATGTCTAGTTTTGGCATCCCTGTCAAACTTATCGGTTTGTGCAGAATGACGATGAAGAAGGCACGCTATTCTATCAAGGTCAGAAAAGATTTTACCGATTCGTTTGATATCAAAAAAGGTTTTAGACAAGGCGATGCACTGTCATGCGACTTCTTTAATATCGTTCTGGAAAGAATTGTGCTAAACTCAACCGACAACATTAGAGGCACAATCTTCCAAAGGCCCATCCAATTACTCGGATATGCAGATGATATTGACATAATTGGAAGATCAAAGCGTGATGTCAGTGGAGCGTTTTTGAGCATTGCGACGGAAGCGAAGAAGATGGGTTTAGTGGTCAATGAGGGCAAGACCAAGTATATGCTGTCATATACATGCTGAACGACCACGTCTTGGACAAAACGTCACCATGGACAGCTAAAACTTTGAGGTAGTTAAGGACTTTGTCTACCTAGGCAACGCTATTAATACAGACAACGACACCAGCACTGAAATCAAACGAGAATAACTCTTGCAAATCGCTGCTTCTTTGGACTTAGAAGGCAATTGAGAAGTTAAGTCCTCTCTCGAGCATGTAAAATCCCCATCTATAAGACACTCATCATCGCTGTTCTCATTTATGGCGCTGAGGCCTGGACCCTGTCAAAGAAAGATGAGAGCGTCTTAGAATGCTTCGAGAGAAAAATTCTTCGGGTGATTTTTGGTCCCGTACGCATAGATGGAGAAGGGAAGAGAAGATATAACGACGAACTGTACGGGCTGTACAGCGACACTGACCTAGTTAGCAGAATTAAAGTCCAACGGCTTAGATGGCTAGGTCATGTAGAGCGGATGGACATTAACGCTCCAGCCCGGAAGGTCTTCGAATCCAATCCCGAGGGACGGCGCGGCGCAGTAGAGGAAGACTGCTACTCAGGTGGCGCACCCAGGTGGGAGAGGACCTCAACCAACTTGGCGTGCGAAACTGGAGACAGCTAGCTTGGGACCGAGCTGGCTGGAGACGTATGTTGGCTAAAGCCCAGTTCCGCCCGGACTGTAGCGCCACATTAAAACAAGCACTTTGAAATATTAAGTCGATTTTTGCAACATTGAATCATTTTGGTTAGGCATAACTTTTAATATTCGCATAAATGTTTTTTTGAGACGAAACCTTTAGAATACCTTTAATCTGCTGAAACTCATGTTCTCAATAACTCAATCGGCATTTAATTGTCCAATACAAATCATACTTGCAAACATATCTTCATAAAACCACTTAATCAGGTTCTATTTATGTTAATTCTGGTGTTCCACAAGGTAGACAACTTGGACCTTTACTTTTTAATTTGAATTTACTTTTAGGAGCACTATCCATGGTTCGTTGTTATCAATTTATCTCATTAAGAAGAAGCCTATCTCTGCAACGGGCATATTTAATTATTTTTGAAGTTATTTCCCAAACCAAAAAAAAAATATTTTTCCCCAACAGAATATGGAAATCCTTAATTTAAAGAGATCATGTATTTCCTCTTTCATTTTTAATTTTCATTCATTAGTGTTTTTAAAACGAAGATAAATCCTTACACGGATGGATTCATCTTCAGAAAATCAATTTTAAGTTGGATTTAACAAAAAAAAACTCAATCTGCTTTGAAAATTATCCTTTTTTATTCTCTACAGAAACAGGAGGACGAACATCCTTTCCAGAGACCACATATCAAAGTGTGGAGGAGAGAGAGTGATAGGAAAAGCAAACGAGTATCTAGATGACCTAATTTTATATTTTTAACCTCAAGTGACACTGATTAGGATGATTACTAGCCTTCTGCTTGTTATTCCTTTGGATAACCACAATACTTCAAAATGGAGATATTCAGTGCGTAGCATGAAAATCCAACAAACATCCTTTCCTTATTCCTTGTTAGCTTCGAACGAACACAGCATCCCAAAGGACCATAAAAACCTATCTCTCGGAAGTATACTCATAGCCATCGTTTTCCCTAACAAGGAAAATATGTACAAACGTCGAATAGTAAAAAAAAAATGTGTGCATTGGTCTACAAACAGTTTTCCTTTAAATAGGTTTTTTTTTCTTTATTTTAAATTAGTGAAAAAGGGGCGAGGTAGGGGGTAAACCGGGCATGGTATAGAATCTCTTATCTATCATTTTTAACCAACACGAAATAAAATGTTAAAGCAAAGCTATTTACACGGGGATACATGGAGTTTTAAGGGTAGCTCTGTGTGAATGTGTGTAGTGTGTCAACAGGAGTGACCGTTTGGGGGGTAGTTTTATGACCTAGTTTGTCTACCTTTACCTCGTTGTCGTGTCAGAGTCAAAGTTGGAGTCGTTGTCAGTGTCGGTTGTATCCTCGAATTAAAAATTATAAATGTACATATCAGCCTTTTGACTCGGTCCGTCTTCAAAACAAACAGAGGTAGATGGCACATAACATAGGCTCTCAATTAAGGCAACATATATTCTTTTGAACCCCTATTCATATCCTGCCTAGCCTTTAACTTTACCTTTTAAAAAAAAAAAGTTTATTCATCTATTCACAAATTTGTTTCATTTATCATCACAGAAAATTATGTCTGAAAGGCTTTTTCAGTTTAAACAAGTTGGACTTTTCAAAATATACAAACTTAGGATATACGAAGCTTATTAAATATTACCTTTTGAATAAAATTAAATTGCAATTAGACAATTTTAATGAATAATTCATTTAAACAAAAAGTGGAGACTATGTTTTTCCATATGAAATTTAAGCCGACTTTAACTTTTTGCAAAAAACTTGCTTGTCCGGAATTATTGTCCTTTGAATTCCTTAATAGTTAACTAAGTGATGGTATTCTTATAAAGATATTTACAAGTCGAAGAGAACTGCAGCTGCTGCCAAAATGTTTGTATCAGGTCTAGAGTCATAGTTTTTATAACAGGAAAGTTCAGCTTTATGAGTTTTCTGTTTGGTATCTCTATAATTGAAAAAGTTTTAGCAACACAAGAGTCACAGGAATTTATGTATAGTATCCAAAAAGTCTTGTGATCTTTTTTCGAATAAAATATTTATCAGACAAAAATATATAAGTTCTTAAGTTATGAATTTATTTGATGCAGAAATACTGATACTAATGGAAGGAGTTAAAGAGCAGGTTTGCAGGAGTTAAGGCAATTTAAATTCACAGAAGGTCCTTTAAGTCTACGAATGTATTCTAAAAAAAAAACTGTTTGATGATAGTTATACACCGCTACCTTATTATAAATTAATGTTTTAGAAAGTGGAGAAGCTGTAAACTATTGAACCGATTTTTATAAAATTTTCAGGAATATTTTCAAGAGCAAGAGAATTTACAGCGATTTCAACTCAATAGCACGCCCGATCGCTGATGAAAAAACGACTAAGCACTTAAAAAAGACTTGGTTTGATACTCTTATTTTTTTTCATTATATATATTTTGACTTCTTATTACATTTTTAAATCATAAACACTGTAAGGAAGTTTTTAAAATGGGTAAGGAAGGAAATGAAAATAAACATTTAAGGACAAAATGGTTAAAGCATTCCACATTCTTGATGTGCGGCTAAAAAAGAAAAAAAATAGGCCTTAGATTAAACTGATAGATATATCTGGATGTTCTTATATTGAGGCAGAATTGTTTGAGGGTGGCTGTTTCGATAAAACTAAATAGAAAAAAGAAGGAGAATAGAGGAATATATAAAAACAAAATTGAATAAGTAAGAGTGAACTATTGTTTATTTTTAGTTTCAGATCACCCTAAAAACTAAACTGGTTCGGTTCATTAATTTGAATTGAATACGATTTCCATAAATGGTTTAATTAAAAAAAAAGGGCTGGGATGCGACCCACACTGATAACTTCCAACACCGTCTGTCAATTTGTCTTGCTTAAAGGTTTGTAGGTTTGCGTATTTTGTTTAGAACGTTGTCAGTTGAATTATTTTAAAAAAAATTAAAAATTACCAACAATACACTCCTCGTCAACTGAATACGCACAAACATTTTTTAATATACTTTATCCATTTTTTCCAAACAGTGATGGTTATTATGTCATCTGTTGATGCATGTTAAGCAGATAATTCCGAAAGAATTATCCAAAAACAACCGTGAGTTTTTCTTCAACCACTTGCAAAGTGTTTTATATGCAAAGTAGAAGTTTTTTTTAGTCAACTGAATAAGTACAACGCCATTTTCTCCTTGTTTATAAGTTTTTTGGAATGCTTGACAGTTTAAATTAACGATTTCAGTGTTTTCAGTAAAATTTATTTCTTGATTTAAAATTTTAAGAAAAATGGAAAGATCAAAGTGTCTTAACAATTGTGAAAAAGCTAAAACCGATTTACTTAGAGACCAAGACCCAACTGGACGTGCAATAGCTGATAAAGTTGGCCGAAGTTTTAATATAGTTTATTCTTACTTGAAAAATAAAGATGCATACGGCAAAAACACAAGGGAAAACAGCAACAACAGCATCTGAGAGACGAAGAATTTTAGGATGTAAAACAAAAAAGTCGGCGTAAACGCAAGTTGACCAACAGTTTTAAGAGTAATCAACAACTCAAGCCATCATAAACGAATGAAACTTAAGAAAAAACCACCACTTGACGAGAGACGGAAAATGTTGCGATTAGATTTTTCAAGACTCCACATGAGTTGGAAATAAGAATGGTATCACGTGGTTTTTTCAGATGAAAAAAACTTTAATTTCGATGGCCCTGATGGGTTCAACTTCTATTTTCACGACTTAAGACTAAAAGAAACAACATTTTTAAAGCGCCTTCATAGTCGTGAAGGAGGTGTCATGATATGGGGAGCAGTCAATTGTTATGGAACAGTTGAGCTCGAGGTTGTAACATCAAAAATGATAGCAGCTGGGTATTAAGTAATTTTGGAAAGAAATTTTCCTTAATTTTCTAACATCTTTGTATCCATAAACTGGATAGAGGAGCAACAAGTGCAGTTGCTTCAATGGTAGCCGTACTCACCTGATCTAAACATCATAGAAAATGTCTGGGGATGGTTAGTACGCAAAGTTTATGAGGATGGTCGTCAGTTTGAATACAAAAAAAAACCTTAATTTCTGCAATAAAATTAGCGTGGAACGAAATTTTGTTAAATTACATTAAAAAGCTATACGATTATATGCCGGATCGAATTTACGAAGTAATTAAAAATAAAGGTGAAAGTACCCACTACTAAACTTAAACAAAAACTTGTTTCATTCCATTCCAAACCTATTCAGTTGACTCAAAAAAAAAACTTCTACTTTGCATAAGTTACACTTTGGAAGTTGTTGGATTAACCTTTGAAATTATGTTATTTATATGTTACGAACATTTTTACCATCAACAGGTGGCATAATAACCACACTGTATGGAAAAAATGGATACAGTATATTTAAAAATGTTTGTGCGTATTCAGTTGACGAGGAGTGTGTGTTGGCATATAATGAAATAGTTTATTTTAAAATCTAGTTTTGTTAAAAAGATTATTAGTCGTAAAGAAATTTGTATCAATTTTAGTAGTATTTCTTAAATTTTTACAAACTGGATGAATAAAATTAATTTGAGAGATATCAAGAACCGAACATTAATTTTTACCAAATTTGCGTACTTTTTTTTGTATAAAAAAAACTACTGAATATCGAAAACAATATTTTCTGTGAAATCAACAAAGTTTGAAGACAATATTTTTACTTTTTGTAAAGCTATTTTAGTCGAAAGTAAATTTTTAACAAGTTTTAGTATTGTTTTTTTTTTTTTTTGTAAAAAAAACTGTCAATTAGATTTTTATCAAAATTTCATTGAATGTTGACAAAAATATTTTTTAAAAGATAAAAGTAGTTTAAAGCCAATATCTCAAAGTTTTGAAAAGATATTAGAGTCGAAAATCAATTTTTACCAACTTTGAGTAATGTTTTTTTAGGTTTATATTTTTTACTAAAAAAAACTGTCAATTTAATTTTTCTAAAAATTTTACCAGATTTTAAAAACGTTATTTTTCGTTGCACAAAATTGTTTTGCAGATAAAATAATTTTTTGCTCGTAAAACTTTTGAGTTGACAATATTTTCAGATTTTTTTATCTATAAAAAACCGTTAATTGGATTTTTTTTTTCAAAAATATACTAGTTTTGCATCACGTTACAATATATACCTAATATAAAATTTAATTCAACCCGCCAGTGTAATTGATTCGTGAGATATTTTGGGTTAACTAAAATTTTCACCAGTTTCTTTAAATTGCTTTGGTGAAAAAAACCACAAACTCAATTTTTTTGAGAGTCCTTTCTGCATCTTTCTGCATTATTATCTTTATAAATATTCAAATACAAATGTATTTGAAGTCATATATCATATGGATCTACTGGTTCTTGAGCTATGGTCGACGAAAAAAAACTTCGCGAACGTACGGACTTAAGAACGTACTCGCACACATCTCTCTAAAAATCTCCTATTTCGACACTAGAGACCTTGAAACGTCAAGAAATGTCAAAATTTTTAATTCGACAATCGGACCGATTACAATAACTTTCTATGAGAAGTTAAAAACAGAGACATTCTAGAGATCATGAAAGAAAATGAACTGAAGTACAGACCGTCCTTAATATGTCATTTTTTTATATATTTTTTTTTCTGATTTTTCTCAGTTTGTGATATTTTGTGATTATTTTAAAGTTATTTGGACAAAACTGCTCCTTACTAACCCCTTCTTACCTTAACTTAAATAGTTTGTTTTACGTACTACTAAAAAAGAGAAGATCTTTACCAAAATTCAGTTTATCCGATGTTTTTAGAAGTTAATATCTAATTTTCCATGATAAATGTATCAAGTGTTTTTTTTCAAGATCTTGCTAACTTTGTTTAAAAGATATTGTTGGAATAAACTCTTTATTATTATGAATTCCATGCCTTTTCAATACACTATAAAGTTAACTTCACTTTCAGCTAAAAAACACCCTTTATCATCTCATCGGAATGTGTTTGCTGGAATGAAAAACTTATTAACTTTTATGTTTTCTGATATTTAGCTTGTAAAATTACAAAAACGACAATTACATTATTGTATTGTATTTATTAATTCATATTGGTAGGTTTATAATTTAAGTAGAAGACGTTGGAGATAAACATAGCATTTATCTCAATTTAATAATATTAATAGGTACCTACAAAGGCAAAATATAATAATCCAGTTAATTATATTATATACAAAAATTAAAAAGAATTTAAAACAAAAAATTAAGCGATTTTAGTAGGCACTTGAAAAATAACACAACAAAAAATATATAATAAAGAATAAAAACATAGTGATCTTCCGAATGACCATAGTTTTCTATGTAACCCTAATAAAACAAATTATGAGACACTCTTTAGCTCAGCTAACAGCTAGAGCTATTGATGAATGCTCATCTTGACAAAATTATCGACATAGTTGTGTGCAAGGTGATAAAAAGAAATGAGATTTTTTTGAATGAATTAATTATAGATAATAAGGTTTATACTATGTAGGAAAATGGACAATACAAATAAGACTTCTTATTGAGAAAGTCAATTTATTTAAAACTGTAGGTGCTACTATTTTGAAGAATCTGCGAAAGTGAATTTTATTATAATAGGGGATAGTTACTAAATTTATAGAGTTCACTCTTAAATTGTATAGAGGATTATTTCTTATTGATAAGTCTCCACTTTTAATAAAAAACACACTCAAGACTTTGAAATAGTATAGGAATAACTTTTAACTCCTGAAGTTAATTTAAACTATTATGAAAGCGATTTTTTTTACAAATAATTTTTATTACATGTTTTTGAAGAATAAGAAACGGATTGATTTTATTTTCATAAGACCCTCCCCAACAAGTTATTCCATACTGAATTTTAGAGTGAACAATACCAAAGTAGATCATACCAAGTTTTTTTTTCGAGCAGTATAAACCAAGTGTATAGAACTGTCTAGACTCTAGAGCAACATAGTAAATAATTTTTTAACGATAATGTATGATCGGACCAATTCATTTTACTATCAAGTATGAAACCAAGGTATTTTTTGGTATTCACAAATTCTACATGAAAACAATGAGTTAAACAGGGCTCTCTAGAGATAAAACTTTTAGATTTATTAACACTGAATTTAAATTGTTGGCAATCTCAGGAATGATAAAATATATCGCAATCAACTTAGTTAGAAGATCCTGACAGACTAAAGTACATTAGTTTTGTTTTATTACTTAATACCATTTTATTTACTGCGTCTTTAGATTTCCAAGTCTGAGTTAATGTCAGAAATTAAGTTAACCAGAGAACTGCAACCATATGAAAAGGCCTTATCATCAGCAAATGCTGTAATATTGCCTTCGAAAATAGAATTAATAAAAATCAGAAAAAGCAACGGACCCAAAACCGAACCTTGGGGAACACCAATGCTAATATCACACAAACTACTTAGACTACCATTTATATCTTCGGTTCGATTCCTAACTATACCATGTAAAGTTTTTTTCACGGGTACTGCCTCTTGCGAGGAATTGACAAATTCTCCAAGAGTAAATCTTTTCATGAAAAAGTGCTTTCTCAAATTAGCCGTTCGGATTCGGCATTTAAACTGTAGGTCCTTTCCATCTCTGACAGCATTACTTACACACAGGAATGGTTGAGAGTTGTAAGTCAATAGGCTCTGGTTCTTCATGGACTGTTGCGCCACCTAATTTATTTGTATTTTTTTAAATGAAAAGCTTTAGTTAAAACAATGAAGAGTCCAGCTGTAAGTAAATTCTTGTTTATGTCTCCATAAATTTCATTTCAAAATTTTAATAACGCATCTTCAGTTGATTTATTGGCTCTTAATCCAAATTGGGATTCACTAAAACTATTATTTTTATTTGTTTAACATTTTTGATGTTACAATCGAAAGAAACATAAATCATTCAATTTGTATTTTTAATCAAATCTCAACTATGAATGGGAAGAGAATACACTCAATAAAGTTAAGTGGATTAAGTTAATAAAAGTGAGAACTTAGTCCCTGAGTGAACTTCAAATGATTTTTTCGAATTGGGCTTGAAAAACAAAGAAATGTTTCCACTATACCAACACTATAATTATTTTTTAATTTAAATAAAAAACATCTATTTGTAAATAAAAGTTGATAATAAATGACATTTCGAATGATTTCACTTTTAAACATAACAAAATCAAAATCGTTTATTATGAATAAATTCAAGATAAAGATGTAAATTTTTGTAATGATGTCATTTTTTAATACATATATAAGGGCACATTAATAATTTTACAATTTTATGACGCATATTTTAAAAGTAGGCATTTTTAGTTAAAGGAATAAAAAACATCCAGTGAAAGAATTTCTAAAAATACAAATATTTAAATTGTTTATTAAATTTCTTTGAAATAAAAATAGGAAACGATCGATTTCTATCACATAACATATGAGGTTCTGGCATTTTGACCTACCGAAGATTTATTTATATAGAATTCTAGAGCGGTCTTGGCTTTGAACAATTGACACAATTACTTCTGAATACGTAGAAGAAGGTGTATATAAAGCTACCTACTATAATCAGCCTATTTCTATAATTTAATCAAAAGCCAAATGACACATTTTACCTAGTATACCTACGAGTGCCTATGTTATGTATATATTTGGATTGTATTATGTAGAATAATCACAATCAACACCAACAATAATTGTCACATCAACAAGTGATTTGATTGCGTAAATCAAAGTCCCCTATAAATAGCTACATAACACAAACATCGAATGCCAATAAAATAGGAACACTTGAAGAAAAATCCTAAAAAATAAACGTGTTTAGTTAAAAACGACAAATTTTTGTTACGATTTGTTCGTCTAAGTTTTCTTTAAAAGAAACAATTTATTTTTTGGTAAACAAATAGAAACGATCAAAAGAACACAGAAGATTCCCTTTAAAATGACTATTAGCGACATTGAAACTTTTAACAAGAAATTTTGAAGCTTATTTATCTTAATGCCATCAGCCAGATTTTGAAACACAAAATAGTTTTAAAACGTTTCGTCGTATCTAGCAGGAGACTATCCTTAATGTACAACTTTCATAGAATGTGCAATTGCATAAAATCGACTCTACTAGAAGAGGAATTATTTTACAAAAATATTCTAGATGCCTGTTCTTGATGGAATAATTGGCAAAAAGTTTTGATTTCAAAGAAACAAAATTTATGTTTTTGAGTTGTACTTTCGAAAATTAGATCTCAATCAGCTTATGAGAACCATTTTGTTGAGCCTAAATTGAAAAGACATAAGTCTTCTAACAAAAACGAATCTGTGGAGAACTGTGACTAAAATTTGGCACTTATGTAGCTCCTAAAAAAAATTTAAAAACTTAGATGGCTCTATGAAGAATATAATTTGTTGTATCAAGAAAAAATTTAGTACATTCGTTTTGAAATCTTAAAAATTACAATGACTGGGAAATTTCTAGTACGGCTACGGCTATAATTTACAGGCACTCAAGGGGTTATTAGTACCCTTTATATGTTTATATTTAAACACAGTGCGAGCATTAGGAAAATAGGGAATGATTTAAAAGGAGATACCGGTGCACATTGGTCTTAAAGTTCTGAACATCAAAATGGGAGGAAAAGAGTTGGCTAAAGCATTCCACATTCTCGATGTGCGATTTAAGAAAGAATCTCTATACTTGACAGTACGCCCGAAATTGAGCTCAAGGGTAAACTGATGAGCATTCCTGGAAGTGCGAGTATTACGGCTGAATCGTTTAAGGGGTGAAATGCAGCTGGCTAGTTCAACAGAACATTTTTTGTAAAAATATCGATAAAACAACGAAAAGCATGAAACATTGCTACGGTGTTCTAGCGATGTAAATGTTTCGATTATAGTTCTATCGCCTATCATTTTTAAAGTCCTTTTTTGTATTTTATCCAAGAAATTTAAAGTTGTTTTTGGGCACCTGCCCAGATATGCGAATTATATTCAAGCTTTGTAAATTAAAGCAAGATCAGAAAATATGAAAAATTTCTTGCACCGTCGGAGAAATCCTAACCACCTGGCAGCATTTTTGGTAATATCAAATATATGATCGTTCCATAAAAGGTGATTAGTGATACACATACCAAGTACTGACAGTTGATTAGTTTCTTGGATGATAGTGGCATCGGGGTTGTGTTACGCTTACACATCCGAAGGACAAGGATGTGAATCTATAAACGAGTATGAGAAGCTGAGGGTACTGTCGTCGGCGAAACAGGTTAATGGATAAGAAGTGGCAGACATAAGATCATTTATGAATATAAGAAAGAGAGTTGGAGACAAAACGGAGCCCTGGGGAACACCAGCATTTATTTTATGAAGTTCAGACTTGTAACCATCCAATACAACTTGTATTGAACGGTTAGAAAGGTAATTTCTAATCCGACGAAGAGTAGTTTTATCTATACCAAAAGCACTCATTTTCGATAAGAGAGCTTGGTGCCAAACCCTATCAAATGCTTTTGAAATATCAAGTGCAATAATCTTACTTTCTCCAAAATGAAGTAAAGATTTGTTCCACTGTTCGGTGAGATCACCTCGATTTCTAAGCACTTGAGTTGGAGCATGCAAATTTATAAGAGACAACGGACAGTCAATATGATAGGATAAAATATCTTTAACAAACGTTATAGAATATATTTTTCGGCGATTTTTTAAGGTCTGAATGCCAAGAAGTTGACGTCGAGTATTATAAGGTGGCTTAACATCAGCGTTCCATCTAAGTTTATAAATAACTATTCTTGTAAATTTTCTTTCAATTCTAACAGAATCCGTTTTGTAAAACGTTTTGGCTGAAAAAAGAAAGTCTATACTGTGTTCGTGGACTTTAAGGCGGCTTTTGATAAAATCTCCAGACAGCTATCAATGCTCAAGTTACGTGAAATGGAGTTTTAACTAAATTTGTAAACTTGCTTGAGTGCATATACTCTGATACTCAATCAGCAGTGTGGACAGGAAGGGAGTTATCGGAGTACTTCGAAACACTATATGGGTTGAAACAAGGGTGCCTTTTATTACCTTTACTTTTTGCTTTATATATAAATGATCTACATGCGATTATTGAAGCAGGTCTTAATATCGACAGTTTGAATATAAGGTTGTTGCTGTACTTGGTGATCTTAGCAGAGGATGTGGAGGTTTTGCAACGCTTGATAGAACATTTTGAAGAGGAATGCGCCAATTGGAATCTCGAAGTGAATCTCTCAAAATCGGAAATTATGGTCTTTCGAAATGGTGGCAGGCTATCAAATAGAGAAAAGTGGATTTTCAACGGAGAGGAAATTAGGATAGTACCTCAGTACACATATCTTGGTGTTCTAGTCACTCCAAAGATGAACTTTTTTAAGCATGTAGAGAAAAGAAAAGCAGCAGCAAAGAACAGTATTAACGCGACATGGCATTGTTTTTTTGATTAAGCAGAGCTATTCAAAGTTATAGTGAACAAGTCTGGGGTTTTGGAACGTTTGATGAAGTGGATGAGCTACAACGATACTTTCTGAAAAGAGTTTTAAAGTTACCATCATGCACTCCAAACTATGCATTACCGATTGAAACCGCAGCTGCAGACGGGCACTACTACACACTGGACTTACACCTTAGATATGCACATAAGACTATATTTGAATATAGTGACACGAGACTACCAAAGCAACTTACCAAAATCGTCTTAGCAAAACAACTTTTTTTGGTTAAGGAGATTAATATGATCGGAAACAGGTTCGGCTTGCACTGGGATGAGAACATGACAAATGAAAGAGAATGGATTGTCAATAACTCACAAATTCTTGATCAACTGAAATCACAGGCAAATCAAGAAGCAGAGCAGAGAGCAAGAGGAAGCAGCACACGAATTTTTGAGATGTTGGATTATTCAATAGGACCGAAATACATAACAGATGACTTGGAGCCTTACAAAATATCATGGATTTTTTAAACTAGATGCGATCTTATCTCACTTAACGGAAATAGGCGAAGAGGCAACGCATCAACATTATGTAGCCTGTGCAAGATGAGAGACGAAGAAGATATACAACATTTCCTAGGCAGGTGTCCCGTACTAAAAGAATTCAGAATAAGACATTTTGCAAAGGCAACTCTAAATGAAGCTGAAATTATTGCTGTCCTTAACGGAAATTGCAGAGCTCATTGGAACAGACTCTTGAGTTATATTAACGTGGCTAAAAGCTATAGAAAGCAGAACTTAACAGAGTTTATTTGATTTGAAAATATTGTGTACTATGAACGTGTACACATCACTTTCAAACTTTAAAATTTAGGATTTCTCTTTAAATTTATCTAAAATAAAAAATTGTATCTTTTTTATAAACGTACTCAAATGTCAAATAATTTGTATCTTTTCACTTACCCGACAGACGACTCTTTATGTCATTGTCGTAAGTTTTTTAAATCTTTCAACATAACGTTCTTTCAAGTTAAACTTAAAAATGTAAAAAATATCAAGTTGAAAATAAAAAACAACATACGCAATTTAAAGCGTTTTTAAGGTATAGGGATCAGTTAGACCTTTAGAGTTGCGGAAAACAAATTAAAGCATAGAATTGGCCTTATTAACTATGAATTCTAAATGATTAGCGAAATTGAATTTAGAGTCAAAAATGACTCCCAGATCTTTTTTGGTTGAGACTATATCGAGAACTTTGTTCTCAATATGATAATCATATACAAAAGGAGATGAGCGGCGGGAAAATGAAAAACATTGACATTTAGAGATGTTGAGGTTTAATTTGTTGACTTTACATCAAGTTGATAAGCCTTAAAGATCTTCTTAAAGAAGCACACAGTTAACCGGATCCTTAATGCATCTCACAAATTTGAGATCATTCATGAATATAAGAAACAAAAGTGGTCCAAGATGGCTACCTTGAGGAACACCCTAGAAAACATCTATTGGACTTGAGACGATCGAATCAATGCGGACATATTGAATGCGTCCTGTAAGATATGAACGCGGTGTGGACGAAGAAGAGAGTTGACAGGTATATAGGTGAAGAATCATCATGATGACAGCTGTTGTTACAGAGCAGTGATAATTTATAGGCACGAATTATAGATGTGATGATGGAGGGCGATGGTGATGGAGCTGTTGTTATTGTGGTTATTGCTGCACAGGTGGAGGTGGGGGTGGGGGTGTTATTACTGCCGTATTTTTCTTTTCTGTTCAGAGAGAAAAAATCTTTTACATGAACATGCTTCGGGCCATAGGATCAAAATAGGGCTTCTCCCCAAAAATAACCCACTGGCTATACACTTCGGTAATCAGACCGATACTCATTTATGGAGCTGTCGTATGGTGGATCGCACTGGACAAGATGGTAAATCTAAATAAGCTCAACACCGACAGCAGCACTGGAAATGCTTTTAAACCTAACACATCTTGACATCTTCTCCAAAATGGTGGCAGCCAACTCATGAGTGAGGCTTAGAGCCACCTCTCAATGGAACAGTAACAATACTGGCCATACTACTATTCTAGACAGTTTCAGATCTATCCCAAATCGTTTAGACTATACCACCCCAAAAATGGTATTCGGAAAAAGCTTCCATGTGTCCATCCCTTCAAGATCCTCCTGGGAAGAAGAGAGACCCCTGGAAGACGATGCGGTACACTTGGAAGTGGTATCTATTCGGAACAACTAAATCTCAGTCTATCCTATAGACTTCCCAATCACTGTAGTGTATTACAGGCAGAAGTAATGGCGATTAAAGAAGCACTATCCTGGCTCAAAGAAAACGTTATATTTTGTAAGGATATTCAAATCTTCTCAGACAGCCAAGTCGCTCTTAAATCTCTCGCGTCTGTCTCCACAAACTCTCAAACAGTCCTCGATTGTCGATCATCTCTGAATGAGATGACGGAACAGTTTAATATTCACCTCATTTGGGTGCCGGGCCACAGAGACATTCCGGGAAATGGAAAGCCGATGAGCTCGCCAAAAACGGAACACTTCTGCCTAATGTTAGACAAAAACATAACATAGGAACACCACTTGCTACATGCAAATATCTTCTCAAACCATATGCTCTAGAATCAACAAATGCTAGATGGTCACAGAGTACCACCTGCCTAGCAACCAAGCAAATATGGCCAAGTATTGACTTAAAACGGTCAAAAGGCTTGATATCACTGAGCAGAGAAAGTATAAGCTCTACAATTGAAGTAATAACAGGACATTGCCTAATAGGACGACATGCTCTGAGGCTAGGAGTCTACACAAATGACTTTTGTAGAAGCTGCATGAACTTTCTATGTACATTTCCAGCACTCTCCATTAGAAGGAATAACTTTCTCGGTAATCCCTTCTTCGATAATACCAGTGAACTGGCAACGATTGACACAAAACGTCTTTCTAACTTTATTAAAAGCACAAAATGGTTTGTTTAAGTTCATTACTCTCCCATGAGTAATCTCATTAGTGGTATTACAATGGACCCTTGAAGTCTACGTGCGTCAATGACATCTGGACAGCCACTCCAACCTAACCCTAGACAAGATGATGCCCGAATTTTGGCTGTTTTCCGAGGTGGTGGGTGAATTTAAAAATGAAGAGAAATCATTCTTAAGATGTCTTACACTTGAAACAAGATCAAATGTAAGAATCACACTTCCAAATTTACCTTTTTTCATTAATTGTAATAAAATCATCATCACTAACTGCGACACAAGTTTGATGAAAAAAGCTACCACAAAAATAGTCACACTTTATATACTTTATGTCTTTGGATCGTTTGATGACTTGATCACATTTAGAGCAAAATTTAGACATTTTAGAGAGAATCAATGGCGAGGTGTGAACTGATTAGCACAATAGACACGACTTACATTAACGATGGTTTCGAACCAAATAATACTGTTGACCTTTTTGTTAAAAAGTATTATTTTTTAAAGCTTAAAACAAGTCAAAATCTTACAAAAAAAAACATTCAGGAAGATAAAAAGGATAGTTCCCATGAAATTTTCAGATTTGATGCATAAGACAAAATTATCAAAAATTAAGTGGTGTTCCTATTATTTTGGCCACAGTTGTACGTATCTACATAAAAATATACATTATGTATGAAAGATCCTGACGATGGTGAATTTATTGTCAAAGTCATTTTAAATGTAAATATAAAAGTTTGATGATTCCAATTCCGATTTTGATTCGATTCGATACTAGACAGAGAGTTAACATATTTCTACATATTCGTAGTTGTATGTGGTATAAACATTAAACAAGTGTTTTGGGAATTTTTTATTTGTTTTTTTTTTTTTTGAAAAACGAAACTTGTAAAATCAATTGATTTTTGGTGTTGTTGTTTTTGCTTTGAATTGTAACCAATTTGCGGAGCAATCTTTTATGTTACTTTTTATTTATAGCCTGCCTTTCGCCGCATTTCTGCAGCATTTTTATTCTTGGAGGTATTTAAAAAAGAAAATATGCAATAATATTTTGTTTTTATTTTATTTTATTATTGAAGTATTTTTATGTAGATTTATGAATGCAATTTACAGAAAAAGTAATAAATTACTTTATTTTACTTTTTATTTCTTTTTTACATGTGAAAATTTGCCATTAATGTGTATTTTGTTTATATTGATGTTCTTGTATATAAAAACAACAACAAATAAATAAATAAACAATAACTTTGTGAAGTGTTCAAATTAAATACTATAATAATCGTTTAAAAAGTGGGAGATTTATCGCTAACGATTTTTTTTGTTTTTTTAGTAAATTGAAAATACCTGTGAAAATAGGTTTTATTTTTTTATATTCATTTCAAAAATAAAATACACGACTTTTTCGCACCAAATTAATTTTTTTTTAAATACTACATCAATCTTTTTTAAGATTTTAATTACAAAACACCTGCATTTCAGTTGAGAGTCAATTAATCTTTACAGTTTCCAAAAAATAAACCTTAATTTAAATTAATCTTAGTTTTACACATACCATTTTAAATAATATAAATTTGTGCTTAAAAAACACTTGACCTAAATAAAATGAGAACTTAAAAACTGGATTTTTAATAAAAAAAAAAAATAAAAAAAACTTAGAAACAATTCTTTATATTCTTATTCATAATTTCTTTAAAAAAATATACTTTGAATAAGAAATAGACAAGAAATTGTAATTTGAATTGAAAACTCAATTGTTTTTTTTTTCTGAGAGAGAATAACTTATATTTTTCAACACAAAAATGACAGGCTTTAGAAAGATTTTTTGAAGAAAATCTAATTAAAAAGATTAAAAAAAGAGGATTTTTGAAATATAATAACAAATTTCTAATAATTTTCTTTTTCTAAAAAAATAAAAACACTTTTTTTTTTTTATTTTTGAATGAAATTTAAAAATTATTGATTCTTGAAAAACGTTAGTTTTAGAAGAAATTTGTTCTCCAAAAAAATTGGGTTTCTAATATATTATAGAAATGTGATTTTTTGAGGAAAAACTTATGTATTTGGACTGTTGAAAAATATTTTAAAACACACATTTTTGAACAAATTGCAGGATTCAAACATAAATAAAAACAAGAAATTTAAATTTCAAAAAGAAAACAATTTTTAAAAAATTAGGAAATAAAATGCAACAAATAAATAAAAACTGTGTAACTGTGTTTTTTTTTGACCACCAAGACGAAAAATAATAAGTTTGTATACAAATTCATACGACGTGAAGTGGATGTTTCAAAAATTTAAAAAACTGTATTAAACTGTAAAATTTGGAATCTTGAAAATATTTATTACAACAAAAGTTTTTGAATATTACAAAAATGTAAGAAACGTTCGATTTTTGAAAAAAATTCAAATACAAATTTTAGGAAAACGGAATTTTGGAAAAAAAGACTGGCCTACTCGTTGGTATGGAAGGACCACTTCTGCAATCTGTATAACGGCGACGACGAACCAAGTTTCGCTGTCTGGCAGGAGGAAGCATTTAACATAGACGACGAAAGCCAACAATCCCGTCCTCCCGACTTAGACGTAGTAAAGATTGCCATATCTAAGCTGAAGTCTAACAAAGCTGAAGTCTCTTTAAAGCAGCTGGAGATACATAAGTTGGTTAGGAGCATGCACCAACTTATCTGTAAGATATGGTCGGAAGAAAGCATGCCCGATGAATGGAACCTCAGTATTGTTTGCCCGATCCTAAAAAAAGGAGACCCTCTAAACTGCACCAACTATAGAGGAATCAGTCTACTTAACATCGCCTACAAAATCTTTTCTGCCGTAATATGTGAACGTCTAAAACCCATCGTAATCAACCTGATAGGTCCTTATCAGTGTGAATTTAGACCAAGCATGTCCACAGTCGATCAAATATTCACATTACGGCAGATCCTGGAAAAACCCAAGAACACCAAATCGACACCCACCATCTTTTCATCTATTTCAAGGCCGCATATGACAGCATCTACCGGGACGAGCTGTATAGAGCCATGTCTAGTTTTGGCATCCTTGCCAAACTTGTCCGTTTGTGCAGGATGCCCATGGAGAATTCACGCATCTCCATGAAGGTTGGAAACAGCTTAACAGAACCTTTCGATCTCAAAAAAAGTTTTAGACAAGGTGATACGCTGTCATGTGATTTTTTTTTTTACATCGTGCTTGAAAGAATAGTGCAGAGCTCACACGTCAACACTAGAGGCACTATCTTTCAAAAGCGCTGAGATCAAACGAAGAATAACTCTTGCTAACCACTGTGTATATGGGCTAAGAAAGCAATTGAGTGGAAAAGTCCTCTCTCGAAGGACCAAAGTGTCGCTATATAAGACCCTTACCACCCCCGTCCTGCTATACGGTGCAGAAGCATGGACTATGACAAAAGCTGATGAAAGCACTTTGGATCGTTTCGAGAGAAAAGTTTTTCGAGTGATCTACGGTCCCGTATGCATCGAAGGGGGAGTGGAAGAAAAGATGGAACGACGAGCTGTATAGCGGGTAAAAGTCCAACGACTGGCTTGGTCACATAGAGCGCAGGGAAACCAATGCTCCTGCCCCAAAAGTCTTCATAGTCTTGTTGGTATACCCATACTAACGGCATTTCCTCTTCAGCATAGGGTAGCATAAACTCCTCGATAATTTTCACATACTCGGTTGCATCAATTATACCCCCGATGGGATAAATAGGCCGGACCCCGTAGTATGAGAAACAAACCCATATCATAATTTTCCCTCCACTATGCATCTCTGTATTTATAGTGTACCATGAATCGTTTGCTGCATTTTGGGGTCTTCTCACATATTCTCGACGACCCTTGGAACCAAAAAGGACGACTTTGCTTTCATCGCTCAACAGAACATTGCTCTATTTCTCTTTTGCCTATTCTCTATGCACTTTGGCAAACTCCATTCTCTTTGCCTTTTTGTCAAGAATGGTACCTTGCGTGGACTTCGGGCTGGTACTTCGCTTCAAAAGACGTCTTCGTATTGTGACAGCGCTAACAGACAGTTGAAGTTCATTTCTTATTTTCCAAGAGCCTATGGTAGGGATCTGTTTTGCTAGCTGAACAATTTTTCTGTCAGTTCTTTTAGTGGTCATCCTTTTTGGGCCTCGCGTTTTCGGTTTATTTTGCCATTTTAAGGCGTTACTGACCATTTTTGCTGAGCATCCTAGGATGTATTGAATATTTTAGTAGGTTTTTCCCTCCAAACGCAGTTTTCGAATTTCTTCGGTACAAAGTCTTGACCGTCCCATTGTTTATTTTTTTTAACATTTATTAACATGTTAATTTTTTTTGTAAGAATTTCCGGCATTTAAATAATTGACAACCTAATAAAATGTGACCGGCACTGCTATTTTTATGAACACAACTGTACGTAAAATCAAGTATTTTGAAAAAAATAAAAAGAGTTCTTACTAATTTTAAAATAAGGTGACTAAATGTCTATCTCTCTACCTCACCTTTTCTTTTTGGTTTTTTTCTTTTTAAAACAAAAATATCAGCATCGTTCAAAATTAGCATAATGTAAAAATATTTCCATTTTTATTGTTGTAAATACCTAAAGCCCAAGGGCAAACATTCAAAATTTCCATAAAACATATTCATTTGTTTAAAAATCTATCTATACGAAAGTTTATGTACGTGTATGTATGTATGTACGTTCTCTACATAGAATAACACAAATAAAGATGATTAAAAAACAAAAATGTATTTTTTAAGATACAAAATTGTGTTCTCTTTCAATTTTGTTAAATTCAGAAAAGTCATTGAACTTCAAAGCGTAGGTATAGGTGAAGGTATGTCATTTCTTTTTTAGTCTTATAACCTAATTTATGTAAGTACGTTTTTTAAATGTAATTTTTTAAATGAAAAGTGAAATAAAGTATTTTTGTAATGGGTAAGACAGGCATTAATTAATTATTTTGTTTTTCTAAATTTAAGTCCCTTTGAAAACTCGTAGGTAGAATTTAAATGTAAGGACAGAGTTAAAGACCTTTTTCCTTTAAAAACATTACCATTGAAATTGAAATTCGTCTTGAATTAAAAAAAACTAAGTGAATTTCTACACCAAATGTTTATTCATACTTTTAGAAAATATTGAAATAAAGAAATTAAGTGAACTAGAATTACAAAAATTTGTTTTTATATCACCGACTATAAAAAATGGTGGATGCATTTTTGTATTTCAAAATCATCTCTGTATGTGACAAATTCTTACTCATTTCACTTAAATTTGTATATTCACTGACCTGATATGATTCTATTTCTGGAATGTTAATGTCTTTATAACACAGAAGAAAAATAAGACGCTTCCCACAAGCATAACATACAAAGGTATTTATATGTGTTTTATCTTCAAACTTATAAGAGCTTTACACGTAAATAGAAAAATTAAAAACTAAGTGGAATATAAAATATACTTCAAAACTCAAGAAGTCACATCTTCAATTCATACTCGTATAAGAATTGTTGTTGAAAATAATAAAAATATAATTTTCAAAAGCAAGAACCCAAGGCTCGTTGAATTTGTTTAGTCGGAATCGTATTCAGATAATTTTAGGACTAAATTATTCTATTTTTGCAAAGGAATTAATTTCACATTGTGCCATAAGGTGCCGGGGGAGGGGGGATAGTCTTATTTTTAAATAATGCAGTTCGTTATTTCAACAACATGGTTTACCTCTGAAATATAATTTTTAAATTACAATCGAACAGAAAGAACATGAAAATAGCTTAACTCCAATATCTGAACTAAGTAGCTTATGTTTTAAAATTTCAATCCAATTTTATTTTATGTTATAAATGTAATTTAAGGAGGACGAAGAAGAAGAATGAACATTTATTCAAAGAACCTAATCCTATTGTACGAACCTTTGATTTCAAAAATATCAATCAGTTTAAAAGTGAATGGATTATTTCCATGCTCAGTGGTAGGAAGATTCGAGCCACTCTAGGCTTTACAATCGCAATAAAACACGGTGAGTAGGGGAACACCCCAGGGTGGTGTCCTTTCGCCTCTTCTATGGCTTCTGGTCACGGATACAATTCTCGTTAAATTAGAGAGATGTGGAGTGAAGGCGGTAGCCTACGCGGATGATTTGGTGCTATTGGTGTCAGGAAAGTACACCTCTGTAATTAGTGAAATCACGGAGTCAGCTTTGAAGAAAGTTAGCAACTGGGCCACGAGTTGTGCACTAGGAGTTATTCAAAGTAAAACTGAACTGTTGCTCTTTACCACCAAAACTAAAGTACCGCCCTTCACGCTACCTCGACTCATAGGTCAAATCCTATCATTGTCTTCCAGTGCAAAATATTTGGGAGTTATACTCGACCCTTAATTAAACTGGAAACTAAATATTGAAGTACGGGTTAAGAAGGCCTGTGTTGCCTTTCGGCAAAAAGTGGGGACTTCAGTCGAAGATGATTTTATGGACGTACACAGCCGTCCGACGTCCAATCTTAACATATTGGTCGATTGTGTCGTGGCGTGCACTTAGCAAAGCTAAGCTAAAGAAGGTTCAGAGAACAGCTTGCGTGGGCACCACAGGGGCCATGCGTACTTGCCCAACGGACGCCTTAAATGTTATTTTGGATCTTCTACCAATCGATATTATCTCGGTTGACACTGACTACTGCACTCCTACTTTGAGCCTTAGTAAGGGTTTTAAGGTTATTTTCCCATCCAGAGAAGATTGGGAGGTCACATCGTGTCGATAGGTTTCGGCACAACCATCTTTACTGACGGCTCAATGATGGAGTGCGGAGTTGGTTCTGGGATCTTTTCTGAGTCCCTAAATGTAGCGAAATCCTTCAGGCTTCCTGACTTTGCTAGCGTTTTTCAGACTGAACTGCTGGCAATAAGGGAGGCATGTAAGATACTTAAACAAAACCCAAACCAAAACCGAAATGCGGCTACCTTTACAGACAGTTAGGCAGCTGTCAAAGCCATTAACTCGGTCATAAATTGGTCCAGCAATGTCGCGATGAGCTAGCGAGCCTGAATATTAACCTCGGTGTCACCCTGATCTGGGTTTCAGGCCATAGTGGTATCGTAGGAAATGAACGGGCTGACGAGCTAGCCAGGCAAGGATCGGCCCTTCATAGCTCACTTGCGGAAATGGTGGTTCCTCTTGGTGCTTTGAGGGGTAAAATCTTTTCTATCAACCAAACTGAATCTAATCGAAGTTGGAGCAATTTACCCAAATGCATTATATCTAGGAAGATATGGCCCACCTATAATAAAACCCGTTCAAACGATCTTCTATGCAGGCCAAGGCAAGACATAGCCAGGATTGTTGCGTTTTGTACCGGACATTGGCCTATAGGAGTTCATGCGGAGAAGTTGGGTATCTCCTACAACACCTTTTGCCGTAGTTGTAGTGACCAAAGAGAAAGTGAAACGATAATCCATGTCCTCTGCAAAAGTCCTGGTTTGGCAAAAACTAGAATGAAATACTTTGGAAAAGCATTCTTTCACGAACTTGATGAGCTATCAGAGACAAAGATTAGAGACCTAATCTTTTTTCTCAATGCGACAAAATAACTCTAACATAATCGCTATAAAGCTTCTCTATAAATCTTTCCCTTTCTATCACAGGTCAAACAAGTTTTTGGTATCAAAACGGCGCACTACGGCGGCGCTAATTGGATCTCAAGCTAGGTTGCCTTGAGATCGCCATTTCTACCTACCTACCTTGAAAGTGAATAATAATGGAAATAAAGAAAGACGAATGAGGGACGGACTTGGTCTTGTAGTTAGTTTAAGGCAACGAAGTGAAATGATTTTAGCTCTCTAAAAGTACTGGACAGCGCTAGGAAACGCCACCTAGGTAGTTCTGGGTTCTATGAAAGATAAATCCCTTCGCGGTAGAGAGCGGGTAACGCTAACGCACAAGAGGACCGAATGGCTGCTCTTGTCCTTGGATAGTACTAAACGCTCCCTAAAAGCGGTTGAACTGCATATTGCGGTCAACGGTATGAAAGTCTGGTGGCGGACGAGCCTATCCTGTAAGGCCAACGGCAACAGCAAGCAGTGCTGTACTGATAGTGGGCGGCTGCAAAAGGCGTCTGTTTTCCATAGTGGGCGGCCTATACCTGTATGTATTCGACCATCCAAAAAGACGTAGTGTGCCTGTCGAATCGAAGGCTTGTGTGTATAATGTAGTAAATATGTTATACAGGTACGTGTTATTAACCGCAACCGGGAAAACACGGTAGTGGAGCGGGAATTAATTACCCAAGAGGTAACCCAGCTTTGGTAAATCCTTTTATAGTCACTCCGACTGTAGTAAACCGCACATCAGATATGGGGGTGCGGCATCTTTGATACAACAATGACAATCGTGATGCTATCAATAATGAATCAGAAACAAGATTAAGAAATCCTTCAGACACGAACGAAGATTGGAGGTACGAGCAGGTAGAGCGTGAAATGCTTCGGCATAAAATCAGCATTCTGGGAGTGAGTGAAACCAAATGGAGAGGAAGAGCTGAATATACGGCAGAATCGGGACAAATGAGAATGTTGTACTCTGGCGAAGAGGAGGCAGACAGAGGTCCAGCACTCAAAGGTGTGGGCATCATGTTGACTAAAGAAACTACCAAAAACTTTATATCCTGGAAACCGATTTCGGCGAGGCTTATGACGGTGAGGTTTAGCTCAAAAATCAGAAAAGTCACCATTATTCAATGCTACGCTCTAACGAATGAGGCTTCAGCGGACGAAAAGACCTCTTTTTATACTCATCTGAATTCGGTGTACAACGGTGTTCCAGGGGGCGATGTCATTATCATCATTGGGGACTTTAATGTCAAAATTGGTTCTGTCAATGTAGGCCTCCAACGAGTTATGGGTAAGCACGGCTAAGGTCAACGTAACGAAAATGGTGATATGCTTGTCGACTTCTGCAACGTTGGTCAACTTGTGATTGGGTGTTCTTTATTTCCGCACAAGACAAAATGACCTGGGAATTTCCTGATGGTCAAACCAAAAATCAAATCGATCACTCCATTATACAGCAGAAATGGAGGAAGTCATTGTGCGATGTTCGTAACGAAAGAAAGGCTGATGCTACTGGGTTTGTTTTGATAACGAACAGCTACTGTACAGCGTTGCTCACAGGGTATAGCTTGATGGACTTGATGGTATTCCCTCAGAATTCCTAAAAACAAACCCTGAGGCGGCAGCTTTCCCTAATTTTGTTTAAACTCGTGCAGGCTGTCTGGGGAGTGAAACTTACCCAAGGGACTGGAAGGATGGAGTTTTAGTAAAGTTACCAAAGAAAGAAAACCTCAAAAACTGTAATAAATGGCGCAGTATCATAGTTCTGTCCGTTTTTCCGAAGTTAATGGCAACTATTATTCTTGTTTTTGAGATTCTGGGGAACTCCCAAGAAAGTTTCCAAAGTCCATCTGATTACCTAATATTCGAAATTGTCGGTCCCGAGTCTTGCAACTAAAGTTCTGCTTGAATTAGGAAAAGCACGTACCGTTGAGATCATTCCACGATCAATTCAATATGCGAGTTGCTCGTACAAAAACTCTTTATCAGTAAGAAAAACCAAAAAAGCTAAATTGGTTTTGCTTAACACTGACTTCTGGGAAAGTGTCAATTTTGCGGACGAGTTTGATTTTAGGATTTTAGCTATGAAGGGATGTCCTGAGTAATATGGATGAGAGGTACAATACAAGTACAATATAAAAAAGTAACCAAAAGTTACTAACTTTTAGTTATTTCCAAGACCGATCATTGTGTAATAAAAATACTTTCAGTTTACAAGTGATTTCAACATAAATTTTAAATCAGACTTTGTATCAAAAATAAGCTTTGTGCAGCTGTATTTTAACACCACAAAGTATACATTTTGCAACCATAATTTCGTCTTTAAATAAACATATTCTGAAAGAAACATTTTTAAATCACTTTTAAATCACTTTTAAATAGATTCTCATGTTTTGAAAGAAATTAACCAAAAAGTTGCACCTCTCAGCTGAAGCAAGACATCTGATTTTTAATTAGGATTACATTAAGATGCTATTTAACACGTTTAAGGCAAATCGGTTCACTAATTTGCAGCACACTGTTAATGTTATGTGCACGTAAAGTCCAAGCGCCGCAACACATAATTGACTTTTAATGTGCATATTAAAGTTAAACAATCTTTGCACACTATTTTTTCAAGACATAATTCGATAAAAAAAACTAACTTAAACCTTTAAGACATTTTTTAAATCTATCTTGTGTTTAAAATGAATACCAAAAATTTCAACTACAATAAACTGCCATAACATAAACATAGATTTTGAATTTTTATGAGCTATGGTTTTCTCCGTCGCTGATGTTCTCTTTTGTGTTTCTTATTTTTTGTTGCTTAAGAAAACCCTCCGGTAAAATATATTTTGTAAATAACGTAAAGAACCAATTCGATCATAAAAAATGCCATTAAAAAATATATTGAAAACCCATAAAGTATTGATATTTTGTTATATATCATTTATGTGTAGAATGTCCTGAACATATCTATCACAAGGGATGCGAACAAACCCCTTTTTGGTAAAACATCACTCTTAAACTTGCTTTTGTGGTTCGATATCATCTTAGAATCATAAATGAAATATAAACCCTTAACGTCGAAAGATGTATTTATCATTATTTTTTTTTTAGTTTTAAATTAATGACGATACTCACAAAGGACCTTTCTCGTGCGATTTATTTCGTATTTTCTTTTTGATTCTCATTCAAATCACTTGATAGTGAGAAATAGGATTTTGATATAGAATGAGAAGAACATAAAAAAAAGACCACTTTGCAAAAATTGAGGAAGGGCAGTTCAGTGAAATTACTTCTTCAAACCTGAAAACTTCAACTTTCCAATAAATTGAAATATTCAATTTTTGTACAATTATTTAGGACAGCAAAATTAGAGATGGAGAAAACTGAGCATGCATAACTCACAATATACAAATTACGGTTACATTTTGTATCTGTTCCAAAAACGAAAAGTTACTTTTGTAAGGGACTGAGTTGTCTTGAAAGCAAATGTCGGTCTAACATTTTTCTATCACATTAAATTTTTAAAATATGTCTCTTTAAAAAAATATATTACAGACAACCAAAAACGGTGTTTTCAAGGCTAAGGTAAAACAAAAGATAGTACTCAACAATAAATTCTATTATGATTTTGCAAAGTACAAATCTTTGTCTTCTGGACACACTTCAAATCATTTTAGTATCTTACTTAATTTCTGGAAATTCTCAATTTGTATGAGTCTTCATTTGGCTTCTTATGACATTTTTGGGAAACCTTGGATTCAACAGTTTCATGGTTTAAAAAATTACGTTTTGGTATTAATTGGAAGCCTCGAATTAGAATTTAAACTCAGATTGTAGCTGTGTGCTCAAATTTTCAAAAATTACCGTTTTTTACATTATTCTTCTATTTTTTAAATACATTTAAAAAAGAACTCCATGTGATGGCCTTGTTAAGACGACTTTGTTGAAAACCGTTTAGGCATGAATGGCTCGGAGTTTTTTTTAAAGATTTATTGAAGAAAGTTGAAAGGTAAAGGTTTAAAGGTCACTTTTCGAATTTTAAAAAGTAATATCCCAAAAGTCCAACGATCGCTTCGCACGACCCTGGATACTCAAGAGCAAACAAATGGCTACAAGCTCTGCTGTTCACCTCAAATCTTCATCGCAGTGGGTTAGCAACAATATTGGCCTTTCCGTAATTCTCAAGAATTAAGAATCAATCCCAAAGCACATAGACTACACCGTCCCCCAACAGGAATTCAATAGAAAGTTCTAGATTTCTATACCTTCCAGATCTTCCTGGGAGGTTAAGGCATTCCTGGAAGACGAGTCAGTATACTTTTATTCCGATGGAACAAAAACAAAAGATAGGATTGGTGGAGGCGTGTACTCTGAATCACTGAAATTAAGTCTCTCATTCGGCCTTTAAAATTATTGTAGCGTAGTTCAGATGGAACTGTTGGAAATATAAGAAGTCTTTTCCTGGCTTAAAGAAAACGTGATATCAACATCTGCCATCAGTATTTTCTCAGATATTCAGGCCGCTATCAAATCTTTAGACTTTGTCTCTATAAACTCTATAATAGTCCTTAATTCTCTGTCATCTCGAACGGAGATGGCACATCAGTAAATATTCACCTCTGCTGGGTGCCGGGCCATAGAGACATTCCAAGAAACTGTTGAGCAGATGAACCCATTTTACCACACGTATAGATGAGAAATAGGAGGACACAGTTGTTCACCTCCTCTGAATCTGTACATGGTCTGCTCTAGCTCAAAAACTGCTAGACTTACCTAGGAGAATTCTTTATTAACGATCCAAACGATCTCAATCATATTCAGTCTTTTACTTTTTATAAGGGACTCAAACTGTTTTCATTGAGCTTAGAAGTGGTAGTAAACTCGCCTAAGTATCCTACTTCATCACGTACAGCTACTTTAATCTAACTTAACTTAATACCCTAAAAATCTTAAGTGAAAAAGTGATTTTGGAGTCGACATAAAAATTAAGACTATTAAAATCCAACCGACTTCATTCTTAAAATGTGTTAAAAAGCATCTTTATCTAAAATTCGTTTAGTTTAAAATGCTTACCTTTTTTACCTTCAAGCTGATTCCCTGGGACAAAAAAGTTTCAGAGAAGATTAAAGTATACTTTGTATAATGGTTGTCTAAACAATAAAATAAAATGTAATGACAACTTTGTGATGCATCTGCATCAAATTTACGACCATCCCCATTCTAAAAACTCAAACCCCATCATGTCTGTCAGCAAACATTTTCTTCTTTTTCTACTTTTTTTGTTGTTGTGTTTCCTAATTTAAAGTGACTTCACAGCTGATATAGAGAACATACGTAGAATAGATGTACTGAGTTTCGACAAAACCCAAGACCAAACCATGTGCTGATAATAATAAAATGTGGATGGGAGTTTTTGCAGTGCATTTCTGATTAGAGAGAAAAAAGTTCAGTCTTTTTTTCTACATTTTTAAGCTTTGACATAACTTTGGCTGATTGTAAAAGGTGCTGTGCTGTGCTGTGTGTCAGCTTTTTTGACTTGATGCATAAATAATGAGATTTTGTCTACATCCTCATCTGCCACCAGCGACCTTCAGCCTGATGCCTGAGAGAGTAAACTTATTAAAACCTTTGTTAAATTAAGATTGAAAATATGCTTAAGGCAAGATTCTAAAAATCAACACAGTCTTTATTTTTCGTGGTTACATAACCAAGTTTATCATTCAACATACAACAAATGTTCAAATTATCTACATACCTAACTCTTGATGTTAAACCCTACCTATTAACACATATTAAGAGGGCTTTAAATAGATAAGAAAAATGTATATACCTGCCTCCTACGTTCATTCATTAAGAAAATTAGAATTTCATTGAGTATTTACGCATTCACTCATTAATTTTACTACTTTTTAATTGCCAAACCAGATTATCTAAGTAATTAAACCACACAACAAGAATGTATCGGTACTTAATGTTGGTTGATTAAATCAGTTTCGAAGTTTTATTACTGAAAGAATGTGCGAAATAAAAAAAGTAAGATTACAATTCGCTTTATACAACTTTTAGTGTTTGTCTAGGTTCTTACGCCAAAAATCAATATCAGTGATTAGGATTGAAATATGTTATCATTTGTCAAATAAAGTATCTTACTTATCAAATATAATCCGAAAGTAGCGACCTTAATCTTGATTGTGTGAACTTGTAATTATATTTGTACAGATACAGCTGCGGTTGTAAAAATAGTGCCAAAGAACATTATCAACTTTTTGAAATGTGCTTTTAAGCTTTTAAATAATTATAAAGAAAATAAATTTGAAATTTAATCCATTTCTATTTTAAATATGTGGTTCAATTCTTAATTTTGTTTAGCAATTCTTTTATAGACGACGAAAGCAACAATCCCGTCTTCCCGACTTAGACGAAGTAAAGATTCACGTATCTAAGATAAATTCTAACAAAGCCGCTGGAGCAGATGGCTTGGTTTTATACCAGGAAAGTCCACAGTCGATCAAATATTCACATTACGGTAGTTCTTGGAAAAAGCCCCACAAAACCAAATCGGCCACCATCTTTTCATCGATTTCAAGGCCGCATATCACAGCATCTACAGGGACGAGCTGTATAGAGCCATGTCTAGTTTTGGCAGCCCTGCCTAACTCGTCCCTTTGTGCAGGATGACCATGGAGAATTCACGGCGCTCCATGAAGGTTGAAAACAACTTAACAGAACCTTTCGATGTCAACAATGGTTTTAGACAAGGTGATGCGATGTCATGCGATTTTTTTTTAGATCGCACTTGAAAGTATAGTGCAGAGCTCACTCGTCAACACTAGAGGCACTATCTTTCTAAAGTCCGTCCAAGTTCTTCGTGTGATCTACAATCTATTACATCGCAGTAGAGGACCGCGAATCAGGTGACGCGCACAAGTGGAAAGAGACCTCACTTAACTTGGAACCCGAAACTGGAGACATCTAGCTAGGGACTGAGCAAGATGGAGATTGTTGGGTGAGAGCCTAGCTTACACAGTACCCTAAGTAAGTAAGTAATTCCTTTATTATCTATAAAAAACTTTTTAATGGATAACGCTTTTGCATAGAGTTTACAAGCCTTTGACGCCACCAAGAGGTATTAATTTCCAGCAGCTTTTAACGATAGACCAAAGTTCTTCATCGTTACTAGTTGCACCCACAAAGAAGCACAGATTCGACATTTTTGCGACACATTATTAGCTTTGTTCTTAAGATGATAGAATTATTCCTCCAAATTTTCGACAGCATACCGAAACCAAGAGGCAGTACCCGTTAAAAACTTTAGATGGCACAGGCAGGAATCGAACCCAAGACCTCGAGAATGACATTCTAACGCACTTACAATCATGCCACGGACACTACCATTCCATTCCTGACAAAATTACTTGCACACAGGAATGGTTGAGAGTCGTAAGTCACTAGGCCCTAGTTCTCAACGGACTGTTGAGCCACCTAATGATGTCTTGTTCGCTTCCGCCTTCGATGGAGACGATACTTCCATTTTTTGGAGACGCATGATCTTATGAGAGAGTAAGCAAACATCGTCCGCGTAATCCAAGTGCTTTAAAAAGGATGTCAAAGCCCATTGGATACCTCCGTTACCTGACAAAGCTGCGCGCAGTACATCGCTTATCACCAACAAAAACAATATTGGCCGCAGAATACAGCCCTGTCTGACTCCGCTACAGATTTCAAAGCTAAACAGATGAACTCCCTGCTGTTGACGCTATCAAAGGACTTCTCGAAGTCGATGAACAGTGTAGTGTAGTGGTGCTCTATTTTCTGGGAATTTTATATTACCCCAGCTCAAAGATCTTCAATTGGGTTTAGGTCAGGCTACTGTGAAGGTATTCAAAGGAAAACATCAACTTTATTGCTGGTATACTTAAGATCGTTTTCCTGTTAAATGCCTCACCTTAACGGCAAGTTTCAAAATGCATAAGGCAACAAGCCATCCCCCAGTGTCTTAACATAATGATGTCTTAAGCCGTTATACGAAAAATTGACACATTATTTTACTAGATTTCCCATTTTTCTAATAACTTTTTAATGTGTATTTTGAGTTGAGTTCGGAATTTAGAGGCCTCTAAATATATGCCCACAAATGTTTCCATAGATATTCTAATCGTTTAACAATATTTTAAAATACACTTCGGTGCTATTTTTTTGTCTGCAAGTGTTAAGCTTCCATGAATCGATTAAACCATTTAAGAATATTAAAACATCTTAAAATTAATCGATTGGTAGATTCAGATTCAATTGAGGATAAAAAAGTAGACTTAATGTTGCTTGGTCAGCTTCTTTCTTGTTTTATTGCCATGACGACAAAGAAAAAAGAAGAAAAAATAAAAATTTCAAAATAAAACTCTTTGTGTTTTGTTATCTTAAATCTTAAGTGTTGCAAAAGAAATATTACCAGAGGCTATAATATAAGAAATACTCTATACCATCTTTCTTTCATAAATACTCTTTGGTATTTATCTTTACGTATCTGGTATATAGACTTTGACTTTGCAAAATCGATTTAAGTATAAAAAAAAATGTTTATTTTCTCACAATCTGTCGAGCAATTATAGAGCTCGGCAATGAACAACATCTGCAACGAGAAGCAAGGAGGACGGTTGCTCCTTCGGGCTTTTTATTCGCTTTTCTTTAAAGGCCTACAATGTTTTCCACAATTAAAAGATATGGTAAACCTGTCTCAATGTACATTGGAACGAAATAGAAGATCTCATTCATATATTCAAGAAAATCGAATTCCCAATGGTTAACATATGCAAACAATTTAAAGCTCCTCAAAGATTCCCCAAAATAAAAACAAAGATATTGAACAATGAAAACTTTTTCCAGAAGAAAAAACTTTTTTTGGGGACCTACTATCACCTTAATTTAGCTTTAAAGATATCGTATTTTTAAACTCTTTCTCCAATTAATTTAATAGATATCTCGCTTGTATACGACAAATTTAAGCAATATTCCAATTTAACTCACTTAAATTTTAAGGGCCGATGTTGAATATGAACCACGCCTAAACGTCAAGATTTTGTCTGCATTTTATTTGACATTTTTCAATTTCAGATTAACTCAATTTGAACCACGGAAAGTTACAAAATCGAGCAACGTGGTAAAGTTATTCAGGCTTATTATGAAAATGGGCGAAATGCACTCTGGTCAATCGTGCAAAAGTTTAAGCAGAGATGTGGTAATAGCTCGTACTGCAGAAAAAATTGCTGATAGCGAAAATGTGGTTGAAAAGCCGTCCACCCCAACTCGTCGTCGTGCCAATTGAACCTCCTACGCTCTCACATCGTTTATCAACATTATGCATGAAGACTTCCATTTGCACGCTTACAATCTACAATTGATTTAAGAACTAAAGCTTCTTTACCATTTTAAGTGTCGTCAATGGTCAGAATGGTAGCAAGAAATGGTAACAGTGGATGATCTATTTTCGATAAAAATCATGATGCACATTTTCATCGCAGTGCATTCGTCAATAAGCAGAATTGCCTCATTTAGTCAAATGTAAACAAGAAAAAGTGACAGGTGTAGTATATTGAACTGTATTTTTGAGAAAAGGGGCGATTTTGAGATACACACAAATACAAAATTATTGTCGAGTTATAACCCGGATTACAAAATTTTGTTGAGGAGGCTAAGTTGTTAAGAATATGGAAAGACCACTTCTCCAAATTATATAACGAAGATTACGAACCGAATTCCGCTGTAAAGGGGTTAGAACCAATCAACCTAGGCGACGCAGATCAACAATTCTGCCTACCCGACCTAGACGAAGTGAAGATAGCTTTATCTAAACTGAAGTCAAATAAAGCTGCTGGAGCTGACGGCATCGCTGCCGAACTATTCAAAGCAGCAGGCGATGACTTGGTAGGGAGCATGCACCAACTCATCTGCAAAATATGGTCGGAAGAAAGCATGCCCGATGAGTGGAATCACAGCATAGTATGCCAGATACATAAGAAAGGAGATCCTCTAAATTGCGCCAACTACAGAGCCATCAGTCTCCTTAACATTGCATACAAGATCCTATCTCCAGTATTATGTGAACGTCTGAAGCCGTTCGTCAACAACCTGATTGGTCCTTATCGGTGTGGCTTCAGACCAGGAAAGTCCACTATCGACCAAATATTCACACTACGGCAGATCTTGGAAAAAACCCAGGAGCTTCAAATCGATACCCATCATCTCTTTATCGATTTTAAAGCCGCGTATGACAGCATCCATAGGGAAGAGCTCTACCGAGCAATGTCTAGTTTTGGCATCCCTGTCAAACTTATCCGTTTGTGCAGAATGACGATGGAGAATACACGCTGCTCTATCAAGGTCGGAAAAGATCTCTCCGATGCGTTTGTGTCAAAAAAGGTTTAAGACAAGGCGATGCACTGTCATGCGACTTCTTTAATATCGTTCTGGAAAGAATTGTGCAAAACTCAACCGTCAACACTACAGGCATAATCTTCCAAAGGTCCATCCAACTACTCGGATACGCAGATGATATTGACATAATTAGAAGATCAAAGTGTGATGCCAGTGGAGCATTTTTGAGCATTGCGATGGAAGCGAAGAAGATGGTTTAGTGGTCAATGAGGGCAAGACCAAGTATATGCTGTCATCAAAAAACGACATTGAACAACGACGCGACGTCTTGGACAAAACAACACCATGGAGAGCTATAACTTCGAGGTAGTTAAGGACTTTGTCGACCTAGACACCTCTATTAACACAGACAACGACACCAGCACTGAAATCAAACGAAGAATAACTCTTGCAAATCGCTGCTTCACTTAGAAGGCAATTGAGAATAAAGTACTCTCTCGAGCATCTAAAGTCACCATCTATAAGACACTCATCATCCCAGTTCTCATTTATGGCGCTAAGGCCTGGACCCTGTCAAAGAAAGATGGGAGCGTCTTTGGATGATTTTTGGTCCCGTACGCATAGATGGAGAATGGAGGAGAAGATATAACGACGAACTGTACTGGCTGTATAGCGACACTGACCTAGTTAGCAGAACTAAAGCCCAACGGCATAGATGGCTGGGTCATGTAGAGCGAATGGACATCACCGCTCCAGCCCGGAAGGTCTTCGAATCCAATCCCGAGGGACGGCGCAGTAGAGGAAGACCGCAACTCATGTGGGTGAAGACCTCAACCAACTTGGCGTGCGAAACTGGAGACAGCTAGCTAGGGACCGAGCTGGCTGGAGACGCATGTTGGTTGAGGCCCAGGTCCGCCCCGGACTGTAGCGCCACCTTAAGTAAGTAAGGCTAAGTTGTGGTACAATCTTTGGAAAGATACAAAATTATTTCCCAACTACCTCCAAAAACTCGACTTATGCGATATCGTACAAGAAGCAGACCATTTGACCCCGACAATAAAAATTGCCCTTAATTTAACGGGCACCGCCAGCTCTCGGTTAAAAGAAAATTTGGCACGTCGTTGAGGAGAGGTTAAAACCTGGCTTATATCGACAATGGTAGAAGAAGGTATAATTGAATAAACTCCGAAAAATGGTTCAGGAAAGAGAGGAGGAAATCATAGAAGGTGTGCTCAGTAGATTTGCTGAGGACTCACGTCTCTTGAACTTTAAATAATCATAATCCTTCAAATTATATGAATTGTTTATCTGTATTTATTTTTCAAATCACTTTGAAACAATACACTTCCCCCCCCCCCCCCAAATCAAGGTTTCATACAAAAGGATATACTTCTTTTAGAAATTTGTTTCCGTTTTTATTTATATTTCATAAGACGAAAAATTTTAAATTTGATGGGTTCATAAATTGTTATTTTAATATGTCTAAAATACTGTAGTAATGGGTTTTTTAAAAATCTAAGTCGTTTTAAAGATACAGCAGGTCCATGAAAAAATATGGGGTAAAGTATCTTACATACATCGGTGATGGTGACAGTAAAACCTACAAAGATATCCTAGTTATCATCTTTAGTGAAGGTTTGGAAGGAAATTTAAAAGTAATGTCGGTTATGGGATGTCCTATAGTCCGCGAACCTATACTTATGATGAGAAACGTGATGAAAAGCGAATCTCACGTTCTGAACGGCGCGTAAGTGATGCGGTTAAACAATCCAGAATTGATCCAAGACCTGAACAATCTGCTTTGAAAGAGTTTCAAGAAGAAGAGGAAGGAATACTCTATGGACAAGGCATCGCCAATTGAAAGGTAAGTTGATATTTTCATAGTTAAGAGGACTGGAAACTTTAAACGAGTTTTTCTCAAAACTGTGTTTTCAAATTTTCCTCCAACGTATCTCAAAAACGACTTGAAATTTGATGGGTTGGATTCAGCACATGTAAACGCATGAAATGAACTATCGACAAACGAAAATTAAAAAAAAATCGACTTTTGTATAGCAAAAAAAAACGCAAAATTCGCGACTTTTTTTCAAATGTCTCCCAAAAGACCAACTTTTGGTATAATCATTTGATGATAATTCATTTCATGCATTAAGGCCCACAGATTAAAATGCTTTTTACTTTTTTTGTTTTAGATAAGCCGGAATCTTGAAGGAAGTGCGAGCCCATTTTTTCGAGGTGGAGTTGTTCACACCGGTGTAACTCGTGTTCTTTACAATATTTTCAATTCAAATTTTATATTTATATTGTCAAACTATGTTAATAAACGATAATAAACTTAATACAGTTGTTTCTATTTACTGGTCGTAAAAAAAAAATCCTAAACATTTCTTAAAATACAGGCCGTCACATGGGATGACCCCCTTAAGACAAGATATTTTACCAAAACTAAAATATTCCAGTACGATCTTGAACCTCTTCTTACTTGCACTCTCTTTGAATGTCTGAACAAAAAGCCAATAAGGTGATTTTACGAAACTTTGAACACGCTACTTAGGGTTAAAATTTCATGAATTATTTATTTGGACCTAAAATCTTATCTTTCCTAGCCTTTCATAGATAGTAATGGCTCACGATTAAATGAGAAGCAACCTAAGAAACAGATTTAAGGTAACCAAAAAAATAACCTAGCGAAAACATGAACAATATCTACCCTCGAAAATATCTGTTGACAAATAAAACGATTTTACTTTTAATCACAATAATATCAGAAGTGGAGCCGTACCCGTGGAATGATGGTTAGTGCATTGGAAGACCGCTGTGGTTCATCCTCTCCCGAAAAAGGGAAAGGACAACTCCAACCCGTCAAATCTTCGGTCGATAAGTCTTCTTCCGAGCATCAACAAAGTTTTCGAAAAGATCATTAATAGGGCTCTGACTAAGTGGGCTGCGGATAACAAAATAATTCCGGATAAACAGTTCGGGTTCAAGGCGGGTCATGACACAATTCATGCTGCGTCTAAACTCGTTTCTGATATCCAATGGAATAAATCAAAACAACAATGCACAGGGGCTGTTCTGGGTGATTTGGAAAAGGCCTTTGACACCGTATGGTTAGAGGGTCTTTACCTAAAACTGAGCAGGCTTGGCATAAGCAAGCCATTGTTGTATATACTTTATGATATGCTTAACGGTAGAAAGTTTGTTGTCAAAAGTGGCAATGTAACTTCTACCACAACATTCTCAATTAAAAATGGTCTTCAACAGGGAGCGGTGAATTCGCCGATTCTCTTCAGCATTTACACCAGCGATCTGATAGGTAGTCTTACAAAGGCAATTGCGTACGCCGACGATCTTATTGCGTACAGAACGGCCCGAAAGGTTGAGGTTATTAGAATTCTCTTGCAGCGTGATTTCGACAAGATTCAGCGATATTGCGACGACTGGAAACTGAAAATAAATGTCCAGAAGTCAGAGACAATTCTGTTCCGGACTCCGTTGGCTAGGGCCACGAGGGATACGTGCAAGAATTGGCGCAAGATAGTCATCGTTGATCTTCATGGGCAGCCATTAGCGAGCAAAAGTGTTGTAAAGTACCTCGGTATCTGGTTAGATCAGTATTTATATTTCGACAGACATATAAATGCTGCTCTGGCCAGGGCCAGAACGCTGAGTATTTTGAAAGTGCACGCTTGAGCGGGTTCATTCCACCAGAGGCATTCCTTTTTTTAGACAAATGCGGTCTGATACAGGATAGATTGGCAGTTCTGTTAATCTACCACGTCAGACGAAGAACCGACGTCATGGCACAAGGCGGAGCAGAGCTCCTTCGGTTCAGTAGGGCTGTGTCCGAACGGGACCGAACTGATAGGGTGAAGCAGGAGAACCAGTTTTGGTGGCTTCAATCCGCACTTAATAGTGGGTAGTCGGGATGGGGTTTTAAGCCTTGGCCGGCTTACATACTTGTTTATAGTTTTAGGATTTAGTTTAGAAATAGAAAAACAAAATAGAAAACAGACAAAAATACAAAACAGAAAAAAAAATACAAAAAAATAAAAAAAAACATTAAAAAAAACATGGAATAAAAAAAAAAAATTAAAAAAAAAGACAACAAAAATGTTAGATAGTTAAATTTGCTGCTGTGGTTGTTCTAGTTTTAACTTATAGTGTCCGAATGGGGACCTTAAGTTAGTTGTATGTTATGGATAATAAGGCTAGTTTTATGAATTTTTGTCTAGCTTTAAGATAGGTTTAAGAATGAATCAATAAAAATGAATTAAAAAAAAAAGTGCGTTGGACTGTCATGCAAGGGGTCTTGGGTTTAATCCCTGCCTGTGCCACCTTAATTTAAAAAAAATTTTCGCGGGTACTGCCTCTTGCGAGTAATTGACAAATCCTTGAAGAGTAATTCTTGCCATGAAAAAGTGCTTTTTGTAGGTCCCTTCCATTCCTGACAACAGTAGTCGTACACAGGAATGGTTGAGAGTTTTAAGTCACTAGGCCCTGGTTCACAACGGACTGTTGCGCCACCCAATTTAATTTAATTTTAATATCAGAAGTGGGAAAAAGACAAAGAATCAGCTTGTATTTACTTCTTGTGGACCAAAATGGATCACTTGAGAGCTTTTTTTAACCCTGCCTCAGCTAACTTTATTTATCTACCTATTCTTAAAGTACTGGATACATTTATAAAACTTTAGGTCATGCAACTTAATTAAATCATTTTAATGTTTAAAAAAGAGTCACTTTAGTCATTTCTCTGAAAGCTTTTGAGCAATAACAAATTAACATCAACTACATAAAATATTTTAACATTTTTTGGTAACAACTTGTTTATTGTTGTTACTCTTATCTTAAAGTACCTACTTCACTCAAAATACGTATTTAAGCATATAAACAAAAACAAAACCGAGTGAACCGAGTATTTTATTAGTCACCCATGAAAAATGCAGTGAGACTAAATTTTTCCCTGATAATGAAAACATTAGTTAGTTTGTTTACAAAACATGCTTAAGTATAATGGGGGTGGCTTTTATCTATATTTAGTTTTTGTTTTTCAAGAGATAAGAAGGCCTTCTGAATGTTTTTGGTTAAAATAAAATGTGTTTTATCATATTTTGCAACACAAGACATTTAACTGACCTGGTGTTATATATTTTTAAAAATTTAATATTGAATCAAAGCCCAACGAGTATTCAGTTCAAAACTGAAATACTTTGCTTTCAATACTGGAACTGGAAAAAAACATCAATATCAAAAAATAACTGGATTCGTGTTTTTAATAACTACTTTTTGTTGAAAAGACAGAAAACTCAATATTGACTACGATTTAAGGGAATGATATGCATTGGACATTTTTTTGGGAATAACGATCAAAGTTGTAAGGTTCGTATCTACAAAGGAAAATTGAAACTGTCTCTCATCTCTTGAAATCATGAAAAGGAAAAAATCCAATCAAATATTGATTGAATTGTAATTCATTTCATCCCAACAAGAAGATCAATATTTTCTGTTTGATGGGAAAAATAAGAAGCTGAACGGATTGCTGAAGCATTCATAACTTCATAATCAACTCGTTCTGTAAACAATCTGCAATGAAATGCAATTTAACACTGATAATAATAATTCAGGATTCCTTTATTACCATTTTAACACTTTGTATTGAGATAAATCAATTTTTGTTTTTGGGGAATTTAATTTTGAATTAGGTACCTAACCGAACGCAATCTATTATCATACACTACCTAGACCTACCTATATTATTATTCAATTTATAATTCATGTTGGAAACAAATAGGCGGGTAGATGCCAAATAGCCACATGAGTAGGTTCTCTTTAAGCCAGAAACATACATAAACGTCCAAAAATGAAAATGGTGGAAAATCATGTTTGAATGTTAATTGCATTCGTGAAAATATTTTTATTTCACTTTTAATAGAGAGTAGGTATTATTAAATTATGTTAGTAGATGCTTTTAAATTTGGCTTTTTAAGCTGAAATGAATTTTATATAAGCACATTTCGCTTTTTCCAATATTTTGGATTTATGTTTTTGACCCAAATAATTCTTCCATCAATCAAACGATTAATGAAAGTTTCATAAATGCGACGGATCGAATAGCAACAAAAAAGTATCATAGCTTTCATCGAAACTAAAAGATTTTTCAACAAAATGTGAAAACCGTAAAAAGTGGAACCTATTGTTTTAATTCGGTTTTAGTTACGACTTGCATGGCACAAGAAATCGCTGGGAAAAATACCACTATTGACATGCCTTGACTATTAATTACCAAAATGCCCACAGGAGCAATTGAAGTCATAATTCGTTGGGTTAGAAATTACCTTTAGGACTGTTCAATTCAAGTGGTATTGGACGGGTTCAAATCTGATATTCACAAAATATACGCCGGTTTTGTCTGAAACTTTTAACTCACTTAATTGTTTCGAGGATGACAGTACCCTCAGCTTTTCATATTCGTTTTCAGATTGTCATCCTTGTTCTTCGGATGTGGACTACCAATAGCACCGTATGATAAGCTCATTAAATTCTGATCTTGAGAGCATTGTTCAATGGGGAATCAAAAACTGTGTAGAATTTAATGCTTCGAAAACTCAATGCTATCTACTGTCGCAAAAGTGTAACCCTCCCCTAATGCCACTATCCGTGAGTGGTACTTGGATCGAGGAGACTGAACAGCTTTCAGTCCTAGGTATGTGCTCTAAAAACCACTTGTTGTGGAGTGATCACATATTTGACATCGCCAAAAATGCTGCTAAGTGTTTAGGTTTTCTCCGAAGATGCAAGAATTTTTTTACCCTTTTTGATCTGGCTATAATTTATAAAGCCTATATTCGTCTAAAACTTGAGTACAATTGATTTCTATATTTGGGCAGGTGCTCTTATAAACCATTTGGGTCTCTTGGACAGAATTCAAATGAGCTGTAAAAATGATAGGCAGACGAATTCTAACTGAAACTTTTGCATTTCTCGAGCACCGTCGTAAGGTTTCATGTCTCTCATTAAATATCGATACTTCTAATGAAATAGCCAGTAGCATTCCTCCCCTCAAACAATACAACTGTAATACTCGTTCTTTAGAAATGCCCATCAGTTTACCCTCGAGCCCAATTTCGGTCGTACTGTAAAGTACAGAGATTCCTTTTTTAGTCACACTACACGAATGTGGAATGCTTTACCAGACTCAATATTTCACACTCATTACAATGTGCAGGCATTCAAAACCAATGTGCTCCGGTATCTCCTTTCAAATCCTATCCTCTTTCCTAATTACTCGCACTGTGTATAATCATTACAGGGGTATTCATATCCCCTTGAGTGCGCGTACAATATACAAACAAAGTTATCAACTTGACCCATTTGAATGTTGTTTTAGAAAACTCATATTTTGAATATCCAAGAAGGGAAGAGGCAAACAGAAAATATTAGATACGATTTGCAATTCGTCTAAAACAAACCTTAGAGACATTCCAAAAGACGGCATGATCAAAAAATAAAACTTCGAAAAAAACTTTAAAACAGAGTTAAAAGTTTCAAGAAAGGTGAGTAATTGAGGAAAATGGTCCATCAAATATGTAATTAATCCCTCAAATCAGCCACCATAATGGGTCGAGAAAATTTAAAGGGGCTGGTCAAGGAGTCTTTTACCCCGTTTACAAAAGTAGATTGAGGAATCGATTTGAAAAAAAATCTGGCACAGTGATTCCACAATTCGTCGATTCAGACATAAAAACATATTTTCAATTCTATAAAGCTTTCTCTAGTGGGATCGGATCGAAAAAACCGATTTCGAACCGATTCAAGTATACATGGAGCTAAATCCTGATTCAATACAGTTTTAATTCTCATTGTATACGGGGTATTTTCAGATAAACTTATAATAGCTTACACACCAAATTATGATTACAAAAATTTGAAGAAGTGTTCTTGCAGATCTTGGCTCCTCGTGGTTATTTAAGATAAACCAAATTGCCAGAAAAATAAATTCCACAGCTTACAACTTGAACTTTGTACGCATCCATTTACGCCTCTTAGCGTTGTACCGGATTGTGTTTCCTGTACGTAGACGGACCCATTAGGGCTCCGATCGGTTTTGTTTTAGCTTTTTAACTAATTTTTGTTTAATACTTTCGTTTAATATTTGGTCCTATAGTAAAAATTTATACCGATTGAAGAGTCTACTACCATCATCAAGTCAAAAGTTGACTCAATGAGAAAATACGCAGAATCATATCTCGCAAAACAATACAGAAACTTAGATTAGCCGTATTAAAAAGCATTAAGTTTCTGTAATATCCTATTCCTGCATCTCAAATCTAGTGTGGGAATGGGGTGGTAGCCTAAATAAGCAGGACAAGAACTGTACAATTTCACTCAGTTACCGGGTCATGTTGGAGTCCATGGTTATGAAGTTTTAGTAGATTTCTTAGCAAAACAAGGAACAATATCACTCATAAATGGATCAGTCCTATTTTGGCATACAAGAAAACGAGATCAAATCAAAAGGAAGATGAAGCTAAAAGACCAATATTTTGGAATTAATTGAAGACTAAGAAAGACTTAACTACTACTTGATATTTTCAACAAGTACTTGACAAGTTTCCCAATCGAAGGTCGTACATCAATGCAAATGGTCCATTAGCTTCAATTCTTGAGTCAGCTTAATATTGTATGATTGTAAACATAGATTTAGATAGCGATGCTCATTTCTTGACAACGCCACCTTAGAATTAACTTCTTTAAAACGTTTGCTACGGACACCTAAACGGCAGAAATACTGTTGACACTTCGACCAATCCTTAGTCTTAATATTTAGAATTAATTGTTTACACTAAACTTGTTATTAGCTGTCCACTAGAATTACGACCAAACATTGGATTTAACGCTTTTGAAGTTGAGGTCACCGACTCCGAATTTCGGAAAAAAAACGATTTGCCAGGATGAAAATGTAGAGTTTTATGAATAAGTTGATAATAAATAACAATTCGTTGGTGAGTCAAAGGGTGCCTTCTCAAATAAAATTCAAACTTGTCAAGTTTATTTTAGAAAACCTGATAGAATCGTAATGGTTCTTAGATTGTACCACTATTAGTCTAATAAAAGATCACTATAAGCTAAACAGAGACCAGAGAAAAATATAACTGAGACATTTGCTGAAAATAGGGGACTATCCTCTCTTGAAATAGGTACCACAAATTATTAACTTCCTTAAAGAAATTAATTTGGGGCATACTTTGAAATGAGTATTCCCATAGGGTAAATGCACAAACTTAACACAACTTAGTGATTAGGCAGCACTGCATTTTTGCGATGCTGATCGTTCCTCAGTTGATTACGAAGCAATGCTGACTTACAAAAAATATCCCTTGAAATTCATCAAATTAATTAATTTATAAACAATTTAAGAATTTAGAATTGGCATCAACAACTTATCAAGACAATTCTTGGTGCTTTTTTTTGAATTATTTGCGCATCAGCTTATCGAGCTTTGCAATAATGAACAATTGACATTTTAAGTGATGCCAAACAGAATAAATGTCTAGTTCGAAATTCAACTGTATTCTATTGACTTATTTAGAGGCCGGTTAAAGCTATCATTGGTTTTCATCATTGAAAACAAACATTGGAATTTTCTTGACAGGTCGATTATACCTATCATTAAAAGTTTCTGCAATTGAAAAAGTTTCCTGATTGAAATCCACCGAAAAACTTTTACTGACAGAAATCTGTCATTGGATTTGCGTGGAATTGGAACACAAATCATTGGAACACGATTCGTTTCACTTTGAACATAAAATTATCAGCTGTTCAGGAAAATAAATTTGTCCGGAGGCTAGGTTAGGTTAGGTTAACGTGGCTGCGGATTTAGAATCCACAGACTTAGGCCAAAAGTAAAGGCCCATTGTGATACCACATGAATCTAGAGAATTACTTCTTACTAGTCGAACCATTTTAAGCTTTTTATAAAGCGAATAAGATATTTGATATCCTTTTTAGCTATTTAACTGGGATTATCAACAGAGTAGTCTCCCAGATGAAGTTTGTGTCTTAGTGAAAGAGCAGGGCAAGTGCAGAGAAGGTAAGAGATTGTTTTCCCTTCTTCCTCGTCCATACAGCTCCTGAAGTCATTTGAGGCTACACCAAGTCGTATTTCGTGCCTATAAGACAGTGTCCCATAAGGACACCTATTAGGGAGCTAATATGAAGACTGCTTTGGGATAACAAGTCTTTAGAGCGCTTTAGGTCTAGTGAAGGCCATATGAGTTTTGTGGCTGCGCATGTTGGTAAATTGTGCCACCTGCTGTTTCTTTTAGCATAAGTTTATATGTAGCTTTCGCTATACCTATCTCCTCCCTTTCAGGTGAAATAGGAATGACGGTTCCATTTTTAGCGAGTTCATCAGCTCTACAATTTCCTGTGATGTCTCTGTGGCCCGGCACCCAACACAGTTGACATTTAAATTGCTGCGCCATCTTCATAAGAGACGATCGACAATCGAGGGCCGTTTAAAATTTGGTTAAGACACTGTCAAGAGATTAAATACCAGCCTGACTGTCAGAGAAGATGCGGATATCAGAAGTTGATATCACGTTTTCTCTTAGCCAGGAGAGAACCTCTTTTTTCCAAATAGGGGTTTAGGAATAGTGTACTCTATGTACTTTGGTATAGAACTAAAGAGATTCAAAATGATGGAGCGCGCCACATTGTTGTTGTTCCATTGAGATGAGGCGTCGAGTCGAGGGTGTGGTTCTCAATGCCCCGCTTATGCAGAGACATGCAGTGCGTTGGACTCTGCTGAGTTTGTCGTAGTATGTGACTTTCTCTAGTGCAGTCCACCATACTGCAACCCCGTACATAAGTATTGGTCGGATGACCGATGTGTATAGCCAGCAGGTTATGCGAAGATGAAAACCCCATTTGCTTCCTATGGCTTTCTTGCAAAGGAAAAGAGATACTGTAGCTTTTTTAACTCTTTCCTGAATATTAGGTTTCCAACTTAATTTTTGTTGTCCAAAAATTAGTGGTACATCTTTTATTGAAGGAGGTACAATCACTAGGATCTTGTGTTTCCGTGTGAAAAAACCGAGGTCTGTTTTTTTTGAGGATTAATACTAAGTCCGCAGTGATCAGCCCATCTAGTGAGCATATTGAGTGCGTTTTGGAGGAGGTCTCTCAGTATATTAGAATGTTCTCCTTTGACGGCGATAGCAACATCATCGGCATATGCAACAACTATGTAGCCTTCCCTCTCAAGGGATATTAGTAGTTCATCAACCACTATGTTCCAGACCTTTTCGTACAAAAATCCCCCATCTTAAAGTTAATGATCCTGCTTTTTAGCATTAGATTAATCAACTCACAGATTAAGTATTCAAAGTTTAGGGTCGTCATAACAGAAATGATAGCAGATGTGTCAACGTTGTTGGAAGCGCCCTCAATGTCCAGGGAGGCCACCATAGTATATTCCTTTTGCTCTAGGGAGTATTCGATAGTTCTTACCAGAGTGTGCAAGGCTGTTTCTACCGATTTCCCTTTGCAGTAATCATGCTGAGACATTGATAGTCTCTTATGCTACTATGTTATTACGTAAATGGATATCAATCAATCGTTTCAGAGTTTTGAGAATGAATGATGATAGGCTAATAGGTCTTAGGTCTTTAGGGTTGACATGCGAGCATTTGCCCGCCTTGGGAATGAAAACTACCTTTACATCTCTCCATCACGGAGGTATATAGACCAGATTTATACAACTTTTGAAGACCATCTCAATGATGGGCAAAGTTATATCAATGGTAAGTTGTACCTCAGCTGGTACGATTTGATCTGGACCTGGAGATTTATAAGGTTTGAAACTATTCACAGCCCATTTCAATTTTTCTTTTGTAACCAGACCCTGAGGACAAGTTAAGTTAATACTCGTCCAAATTTCCAATGGTTTTGATCTTAAGTCAAATACGACATTAAAATTACTGTCACGTCACGTCAGCTTTCAGAGGTATGTATTAGTTTTTAAAATTTGAAAAACACAAACATATGTGATGCTTTTTGGGTCTATCTAAATTCATAGTGTTTTTTAAATACAATTCGTGACGATTTTTAAAATCTATACTTCCTGTACTTTTTCAAAAATAAGTTCAAAAATGCATAATATTTCAAGAAATCTTCATAACTTCTTCGATTCCATCTTCCCTCCATTATTATTGTTGAAACGCTAAACCGTTTACCATAAAAAGATTCTTGACAGAAAAGGCAAAACAATTGAAAAACAATTTTTGCTTGTAAGGAATTCGTAATCGAATCAAGGCTATCACTTAAAGCTTCATAAAAATATTGGAAAATATGAAAATAATAATATTGAAAAAACCAAAACACTAAAAACTAACTAGAAAGTTTATTTTTTCAAAACCATAAAATCATTCATTTAAATATTTTTTTGAAACTTTACTTTATGAAGTCAAATGAAGACTCATCATAACTAATGAAGATTTTCAGAAACCAAGTAAGATACCAAACTGATTTAAACAGTATCTAGAAGGCAATGGTTTGTAATTTGCAAAATAATCATATGTTTTTGTTATAAACTGTGCTGGGCTTGAAATTATACTAAAAAAGAGGCTGGGATGCGACCCACACTGATAACTTCCCATCCCGTCTGTCGCTTTGTTTTGCATAAAAGTTTGTCTATATGCACTCGTATTAATTTTTACCAAATTTGCGTACTATTTTTTGTAGATTTTATTTTTTATGAAAAAACGGACTGTTGGATTTAAATAAAAATTACTGAATATTGAAAACAATGTTTTCTGTGAAATAAAATAAGCTTAAAGCCAATATTTTTAATTTTTGAAAAGATATTTGAGTTTCTACCAACTTTTGTAAAATTTTTTTTAGGTTATTAATTTTTTGTACAAAAACAATTCGATTTTTTTTTTAAATTTTACTGAATGTTAATAACAATATTTTTTGAAAGATAAAAGTAGTTTAAAGCCAATATCCACAATTTTTGAAAAGGTATTTGAGTCGAAAATCATTTTTTATCAACTTGTGTTAATTTTTTTTTCGGTTTTTAATGTTTTGTAAGAAAACTGTCAATCCGATTTTTCTCAACATTTTCAGAATGTTGAAAACAATATTAATTATAAGATAAAATAAGTTTGAAGCCTAAATTTCAAGATTTTGCAAGATATTTGAATCGATATTCAATTTTTACAAACTTTGAGTAATGATTTTTTTAAAATTTTTATTTTTTATAAAAAAAAAACTGTCAATTCGATGTTTCTCAAAATTTTATCAGATGTCAAAAACATTATTCTTCGTTGCACAAAATGGTTTTTGAGATGAAATCATATTTTGGTCGTAAAATTTTGGAGGCGACAAATTTTTTTTTTAAGTTTTTTTGATTTATTAAAAAAACCGTTAAATGGATTTTTTTCAAAAAATATACTTCTTTGATTACAATTTTTTATATAAAATTTAATTCAATTCTCTAGCGTTTTTGGTTCGTAAGATATTTAGGGTTAACCAAAATGTTCACCTTTTTTTCAAACTGCTATGGTAAAAAAACCAGTCACGCAATTTTCTTGAGAGCCCTTTCTGCATTTTTTTGCATAATTATCTGTATAGCAAAATTTATTTGAAATCGATATCTATTCCGGTTCTTGAGCTATGGACGACGAAAAAACGTCGCGAACGTACGAACGTACGAACGTACGTACACACGCACGCACAGACATCTTTCTAAAAATCTTTTATTTCGACTCTAGGGACATTGAAACGTCGAGAAATGTCAAAATTTTCAATTTGACAAATAGGACCCATTACAATAACTTCCTATAGGAAGCTAACAAGCACCGTTTTTATTGTCATTGACATTTTAAAGAGGCATATTTTTAAAACTTGATGCGAATTCAGGACAACTTTATCCTTTAAAAAAATATTGTTTCTTTTTGGGTAGAAAATTTTGTCGACATCAAAAACGCAATAACAAAACAAATAATTTAATAAACCCTTAAAAACTTGTTTATAGCCGGTAGAATCGAGAAACCGAAAGTATTTCACCTATGTTTTGAGGTATTCAGGTTATTTTTCAAAACATCATTAAATCGCCTCGTGAAATGAAGTTGTACCATGTATGTAGGTATATGCATACTTATGCTTATTCAAATGTCTAACACAAGTTTCGATTTTAATTATCATTCTCTTTTAATTTATGATAAGCCAGAAACTCTATACACTATCGGTCAACAAAGACTTTCTGATGACAAACAATTTCTAATAATAAATGAAAAAAAATTCTACAAAATAATAAACAAAACTCGTCATCGTAATTTTTATTTAAAAACCGGATGTAGGTAGGTTCCTCTATAATCTTTACTTTTTTATTTGATTTCTAATTTTTGTTTCTTTATCAATGAACACAACAATAAAAACACAAGTTCCCACTCCCACCCTTACGCTCTATCACTTCAAGAGTATGAGATATGAATACAAGGGTTGAAGTTTCTTTAGAGGTCAAGATCAAACATACTGCAAAAACTCAAACTCAAAGAGTAACTTAGGTTAATTGACAGACAGTGTTAAGAAGTCGAAGAAGGTAAGTATGTTCCTTGCATTCTTTATCAGGTTCAGGTACATAGAGGTAGGTTTGTACCTGGGTACTCCATAAAGTTCAAAAGAAAAAAAACGAACGCACATTTCACATCTGGATTTGAAGACGGCACACCCCAATATGTTTTATTGACCTACTCTCGCCCCAACCAAACCGAACCGGATTCAAAAACCCAGGAATGACGAGGAACCAGAAAAACATCTCTTTTGGGAGAACGGAGAAAGCACACAGGAGTTATTCCAGAATTCAAATTCAAATATGTACACAAGATGTAAAGTCGAGTTCGAGTGTGTACAAAAATGTAACAGGAGCCGAGCAGGTGAATAAAAAAATCCAAAAAACAACAATTTCTTGGTCATTCCTCTTTTTTTACGCATATTTTTGTAAGAAACACACTCAATATGAAGTTGGAGTGGAAAAAACAAACAAAAAACTCATCGCGCACGCACTTTTTATGATTGAACTCACAACACGCACCCAAAAACAGAAGAAACAACATTTCCCAACACAACTCAACTCAAATTTAACTCTACGCTACGCACTACGCCGCGCGCGCCGCGTCTGAGTCTAACTCTGACAGCTCTGAAAACACACTCATTACGCACTACTCCATTTTTGTTTGAGTTTGTGTCTCATTCAGCGAGCGGTAGATGAACTTTGTTGTTGTTTTCTTTTTTTTTAAATAAAAACTCCATTAAATTAATCACACTCCATTCGCATTCACACTCGCACTCACTCTCACACTCATTATCATTTTCATTTTCTTTCATTTTACTTTTTCTTGGGATTTTCTTTCGTTTTTTTTTTCTTTAAATCTTCTTTTTTCCAACATTTTTCAGAGGAATTTTCTTTTTAACTTTTTTTTTCTCACAACGGCTTTTTTTTATGAGTTTTTTTTTTTCAAAAAAAAGAAAACCTCAACACTTTTTAAAAACAAGAAGTTGGAAAAGAAAGAAATAACAACAAAAACAAACTACTTACCGCATTCGCATTTAGAAATGAACGATAAACAGTTGTAGGCGTTATACGAAAACGCAACATATCCGACGACCGTAAGAACACGCGGAAACTAGCAACACATACGCCCGGCGCCATCTTCTTCTTCTTCTTTAAAATCGAATCGAACGGAATATTAGATTTTCAAAAATTTGATTTATTTTATTTTCAATTTTTTTAAAAAACAAACGAAAACTCCAAACGCCAAAACGAGACAATAAATTCCGAAATCCGAGCCCGATTCAGATTCAGCTTTCAGCACAGCGAGCGAAACTGAGAACTGACTGAAGTGAAACTGAAGGAACCGTAGAAAAAAGCAAGGAGGAAAATACTGAAACTGAAATTGAGTCTGAGTTAATTTTGTTTTTTATTTTGTATTAAGTTTTTGGGGAGCAGAGAGGTTGGTAGTTGTTGTAGAGTGAATAGTGATTTTGGGGAGACTCCACGAAAGCTCTGAGTTTTGTATTTTGTGTGAGTCAATTTTCAGTTTTTTGGTGTATTTTTTTATTTCTTTCTTTTATTCGTTTTGCTTTGAATTTTTCTGTTGTTGATTATTCGCCGGGGTGAGCTTTTTTTGGTACTGGACGAGAACTGTCAAATGAGAAAAAATCAGGAAAGCTCATTGGAAATGTTAGCTGGAAGAGGTGAAGAGCTTTTTTGTGTAAGGCTGATGTTGCATTTGTGAAAAGCGCAGAGTTGTTGAAATGACAGGCAGTGTTGTTCCTCTACGTGTCGATTTTAATTGTCTACATTTTAACGTAGACAATCGGTCGATAATGTAGACAATGTAGACAATTACTTAATGTTGGCGTTTGATCAAAATCTAACATTTGGGTCGAATATGTATGATTTTATCGAAAATATGAACAAAATTGAATTTTGGTTTTGCATTATCTGCTGTTGTGCGTATCCGAGAAAAATGATTTTGATACCATTAGATTCTAATTAGAATCTTCCTTGAATTGGCGATTACCAATAGCAATTTGAGCAAGCGGTTCAAAATCTTACTGTTGGGTTATTGTATATACGTACATAGGTTTTATCGGTAATTCAAGAAAATTATGTTTTTTTCGGAAGTATAGGGGCTTATTGCGAAGAATCTATTCAAAAGTCGAATAGAATTGAAATCTATTATCGATATTTAAAAAATCTATTCGTTTCTTTATTTCAGATACTATGAAAATAATATGATTTTTTCTATTTGATAGAAAATTAAATTCAATCAAGAATTTCTGATCGACTTAAGTCTACTAGATTTTTTTTGGAGTAGACTCTTGCAATAAGCCCCATAATTATTATCTTACTTACTTACTTACTTACTTAAGGTGGCGCAACAGTCCGGGGCGGACCTGGGCCTCAACCAACAAGCGTCTCCAGCCAGCTCGGTCCCTAGCTAGCTGTCTCCAGTTTCACACGCCAAGTTGGTTGAGGTCCTCTCCCACCTGGGTGCGCCACCTGAGTCGCGGTCTTCCTCTACTGCGCCGTCCCTCGGGATTGAATTCGAAGACCTTCCGGGCTGGAGCGTTGATGTCCATCCGCTCTACATGTCCAAGCCATCTAAGCCGTTGGACTTTGATTCTGCTAACTAGGTCAGTGTCGCTGTACAGCCCGTACAGCTCGTCGTTATATCTTCTCCTCCATTCTCCATCTATGCGTACGGGACCAAAAATCGCCCGAAGAATTTTTCTCTCGAAGCATCCTAAGACGCTCTCATCTTTCTTTGACAGGGTCCAGGCCTCAACGCCATAAATGAGAACCGAGATGATGAGTGTCTTATAGATGGTGATTTTACATGCTCGAGAGAGGACTTTACTTCTCAATTGCCTTCTAAGTCCAAAGAAGCAGCGATTTGCAAGAGTTATTCTTCGTTTGATTTCAGCGCTGGTGTAGTTGTCTGTGTTAATAACGGTGCCTAGGTCGACAAAGTCCTTAACTACCTCAAAGTTAAAGCTGTCCATGGTGACGTTTTGTCCAAGACGTCGTCGTTCAGTGTCCTTTTTTGATGACAGCATATACTTGGTCTTGCCCTCATTGACCACTAAACCCATCTTCTTCGCTTCCGTCGCAATGCTCAAAAACGCTCCACTGACATCACGCTTTGATCTTCCAATTATGTCAATATCATCTGCGTATCCGAGTAATTGGATGGATCTTTGGAAGATTGTGCCTCTAGTGTTGACGGTTGAGTTTTGCACAATTCTTTCCAGAACGATGTTGAAGAAGTCGCATGACAGTGCGTCGCCTTGTCTAAAACCTTTTTTGACATCAAATGCATCGGTAAGATCTTTTCCGACCTTGATAGAGCAGCGTGCATTCTCCGTCGTCATTCTGCACAAACGAATAAGTTTGACAGGGATGCCAAAACTGGACATTGCTCGGTAGAGCTCTTCCCTATAGATGCTGTCATACGCGGCTTTAAAATCGATAAAGAGATGGTGGGTATCGATTTGAAGCTCCTGGGTTTTTTCCAAGATCTGCCGTAGTGTGAATATTTGGTCGATAGTGGACTTTCCTGGTCTGAAGCCACACTGATAAGGACCAATCAGGTTCTTGACGAATGGCTTCAGACGTTCACATAATACGGCAGAGAGGATCTTATACGCAATGTTAAGGAGACTAATGCCTCTGTAGTTGGCGCAGTTTAGAGGGTCTCCTTTCTTATGTATCGGGCACACTATGCTGAGATTCCACTCATCGGGCATGCTTTCTTCTGACCAAATTTTGCAGATGAGTTGGTGCATGCTCCCTACCAAGTCATCACCTGCTGCTTTGAATAGTTCGACTTAAGTTTAGATATAGCTATCTTCACTTCGTCAAGGTCGGGTAGGCGGAATTGTTGATCTGCGTCGCCGAGGTTGAGTGGTTCTATCTCCCTTACAGCGGAATTCGGTTCGTCATCGCCGTTATATAATTTGGAGAAGTGATCTTTCCATATCCTCAGCATTGACTGTGGTTCTACTACGATGTTCCATTGATCGTCTTTACAGGCTTCGGTTCGTGGCTGGTACCATAATTATTATCTGCTAGGGAATTTTATCAATTTCATCAATGATCAAGGGTTTACCGCAAAGAAAGACGAAAACATGGGTTAACTGACACTGAATTTAATATAAAGATTTGGTTATTATATATTTAAAAAAAAATTGTGGTTCTGTTTCCTTTGTTCAGACCAATATTTGTTCATGCAATGGATTGTCATATCTGTAAGAAATAAAAAATGGCTTTGAAATTTCAGCAAATTTTGCTACTTTCTTCGAATAAAGTAATTCCATTAGAATATTCCCAATAATCATTTTTTAAAACATTGACTATTAACCTGTATAAAACGAATAATGACGAAAATTATTTTTTCCAGATGTCTGTTTCTATTACAAATAATGAATGTAATGGTTAACAATAACCTAGTGAGTATTTATACTGAAATAAAAGGGTTTTAGTTTTAGTAAATCATATTTTTAATTATAGGAACAAGATACATTGACCATCGGATCAACTATAACAATTCCAACAGCTCCAATACCGATCTCGATTGAGGAGCTTTCAAGCAAATATCAGTACCAGGGCCCTTCAACGTCGAATTCGTCAATGTCGTTAAAGCCTAGTACATACTTCCTCGTGAAGTGAACGTTCGCCAGTGGAGAAAGTGAACTTTTGACATTGCTCACTGGTACACACTTGTGAGTACACGTTGTGAACATTTGACTTCAGCTTCACCAACAGTTCCCGTACATTTTGCACGTGAATTGCCCGTGAACGAAAACTCTCCACTTTGTTCTCCACTCAGCTTCACGAGCAAGTTTACGGGTGAACCAAAAACTGAAATTTGTATGGGTTCACGAGATGGTTCACAAGTATGTACTAGGCTTTAAGCTCTAAGAGTTCTTCATCCTTGCCGTTATTGCCATTGCCTACACAACGTTCAAAACGTTCTGTCAACCCGTCAAATACTGTTGCAAAATTTGTGGATAGGCTTTCGGAAAAAGAAGAAAGTGAATTGGGGAAACTAGTTTTCGGATGTAATATTCCACTGCGAATTGTTGAGTCACTTCATTTCAAAAACTTTATTAAAAAAATCAGACCAGCATACGCAGATAAATTTCCCGGTCGTAAAGCGCTTTCAACTACAATTTTGGACAAAGCTTATGATTTAATTTATTTCTGCAATTAATACATCCATTAGTTCGGAAGCTGTTTTTCTAACTGATGGGTGGAAGAATTCTTCAAGCAACAGCAAAACGGTGGTCTCAATGCTTCACAATGCTGAAGGGGAGCAAGCATTTCTCCATGCCTGGACCTAACTGGAGAATCAGAGACAGCAGAAACGCTCTCAAACAACCTTGTAGAATCTGTTGACATGGCTAAGCAAATTTATTTAACTCAAGTTTACGCTGTTGTGTCTGACAATGCCAGTACTATGAAGAAAATGGGAAAACTTTCAGAACATTTCATTTGGCACAACACTTGTAGCAGTCATATTGGGAATCTATTGGCAAAAGATATAATTGACAAAAACCTCAATAGTAAAGTTACTATGGTTTTAAAGGAATTTCAGCAAGCGGATTTTGAAAAAATGATAATTGATAGAGGAATTATAATTACATCATACATGAAATTTGTCACTGCCGATTCAAAAGTTAAAAAAATTAAACCGATCTTTGTTTTATTAATTTTTGATGAGCAATTCGTACAAGAAGTTAATAGAAGAAATTATATTGAACTTTTCGATCCAGTATGCACTTTGATAAATCGATGTCAAGCGGCTGACTGATCTGCAGGAGAAGCAGTCAAACTGTGGTTAAATTTAAAACTATCAGATGCATTCAATCCAATTTACGAAACATATTTAAAATCGCGTGTGAATATGGCTTTAAATAAGTATGCCCTTTCGGCTTATTATTTGCACCCACATTACGATAACACTAAGCTCACAACCGGTCAAAATGAAATCGTATGCAACTTTTTGTTTAAGCATCACAACGCTGATGGCATTAAAGTTTGGGATTGTTTCAAAAGAAAAATTGACTTTTTCAAAATCCTGTACGAAAAGGATATAAAAAAGCCCATAGTTTTTTGGAACATGGCTTCAATAAGACACCCCAATCTTAGTAAGCTAGCGAAGAAATTCCTACAAATTCCTGCTTCTTCCGCTCAAATTGAGAGAGTTTTTTTTAAGTTGGGCACATGTACATTCGGCACCTAGAAACCGCTTTACATTTGAGCGATCAAAGAAGCTCCTTCACCTTTATTATTCACTTCGAATTGAAGATGGCCAACGTGATTATTCCGATGAAGACGAATGTGAATAATTTTTTGCTGAACATTTTTTTTTGAAATTCAAAATTTATTTTACAATTATTGTTAAGTTTTTTTTTTAAGAACTGTTAAGTTTTATTTCTTAATAATCCCGTTCTTTATTAAATTTAAAGTTTAAACACAAAACTTGTTTTTAAATAGGAATTTAATCAATGGACACGTTAAAGTATTTAGTCAAATTCTGGCGCCAGGAAACTACCCACTCAGGAAAATCGGGACCCAGGAGTTAGAAAATAGGGGAACCCTAAATGACTGATTCACCCACTTACTGGCAGATATCCTGATTTCATAAATGTAAAAATAGTGTATAAATACGGTATACATTTAAAAAAATGGTACTATTTATGTTTATTTTTGTAAAAAATTGATCCCATAGTTAAAATTTAATAGCAAAAAAATAAAAAAAAGAACAATTATTTAACAGACAATAAATAATTAATTCTCTTCAGAAATGAAAAGTAAACTTTGTGGTGTTGCCAAACTTTTACATTATCAAATTTATGGACCACTTTCTGATACTTTCAAATCATATAATTTCTTACAACGGTACGTCTTGGGTGAAAACTTTAATAGAATTATGATTTATGAATTAGAATTATATGAGGCTATTCCAATTGCTGCAGAATATTCAAATTTGGTAGAGCTGTAAATCTTAAAGTGAATAGAAAGGTACAAACTGAAATGTTGTTGCGTGGCATCCGCCCACTTTCTTAAAATCGTTATCAATTAAATCACCAGTAAGTTGGAAGAAATTAATTTAACCATCTGACTTAGTTTTAGGAAAACGCAAAAAAACTGAATAAATTCTATTCCAACTAATGCTTTTTAAAACCAGTTCAAGCTATTTCTGTTAGCTAAATGGATTTCTTGAACTTAACAGATTCGTCTTCCTACAGAGATTAAATTTTCCATTAAAATTTACAAAAGAAAAATCGAATATTTAAGGTCTTTCGGGCGGGCGTGGTATCTGCCAACTTTATTGGAATCGTTTTGAATTGTGAAGCACTTCCGTTTCCTGTAGAAAAATGAAATTTGGTAGAGTGATATGATATGAAGTTCATATACATATGTATTATAAAGGTAAGAAATGAAAACTGGAAATTTTCCATTCAGGGCGAGTGGTACCTACTAAGGTACTTTGACGTTGGATGACGACCTTTTTAAAACCTGACTAGTAAACCAGTGAAGTAAGAAGGTTTGGTTTTTGGTTATCATTACAAATATCTCACATAATTCAAAAGTTTTTCGATATCTTTATAAACAAAGAATTAGGTAGGTACGCGTTTAGATTTAGAACAAATGATTTTTTACGACTATCTTGTTGTTACACGCATCTTTTTCTTTTTGTATTTTTTTTTTAACTTTTTTGTTTTTGGTTCGATAGGTAGGTACATTTTAGTAGGATAAACTATGAATTATGATGGTTTTTGCGAATTGGCTACATTGTCTACAATTGTGAATTGTCTACATTGAATTGTCTACATGTAGAAAATCATGTAGTCTACAGTTATAGTCTACATGGCACAACACTGATGACAGGCATAGGCATGACAGCTTTTTGTGTAAAATCCATAGTATTCTCATGCAGCTGTTTTTTTTTTTTACGTTTGACGTAGCCTCAAGATGGCGTTGGAAGTTTTATATTTGAGTCAAAGATTAAATAACTACACATACAATTATATTTTCAAACAATTTATTAACAAAAGAATTTCTTTAGCTTAACAAGACTTAACAATCAAAGCGACAATTTTGAACCAAATAACGGATTGAAAAAGAAAGAAGAATAAAATGTTAAAAAAGTAAAAGATTCTATTAGAGTGAAATGAATAGATAGTTAAATGAAAAGATAAAATTAATGTTGTAGATACTTTTTCAGTATAAGAGGCGCTGTTGCTGGAGCTAAGTCGCCACAGTTACTCCCCCTCTAGAAACGTCATTGAATTACAGCTGGTTGATGTTGTGAAGACGATGAATCTGAGTCTGATTTAACGACAAATGCTTTTTTTATTTCTTTATAATAAACACACACTCAAGGAGATATTACTACCCTTATTATGCAGGGGCACAGTGTGAGCACTAGGAAGAGGAGAGAGGGTTTAAAAGGAGATGTCGGTGCACATTGGTTTTGAATTCCTGAATATTGCAATGACTAGGAAAGACAGAGTGTGGTAAGGCATTCCACATTCGCGTAGTACGGCTAAAGAACGAATCTCTGTATTTGACAATACGACCGAAGTTGGGCTCGAGGGTATTCTGATGAGCATTCCTTGAAGCGCAAGTATTACGGTTGAACTGTTTAAGGGGAGGAATGCAACTGGATATTTCACTAGAGCATAAGCCGTTAAAATAAAGGTAAAAAAGGGTCAGACAAGAGACCTTAGGAAGATGTTCAAGCAAAGTAAATGAACTTATGATGATATTATCATCTATCAGTTTTAATGCTCTACGTTCAATACTATCCAAGATTCTTAAGTACGTTGCAGGAGCACCAGCCCAGAGATGGGAGTTATACTCAAGCTTTGGACGTATGTAAGTCTTGTAGATAATAGCCAGATCAGAAGTGGTGAAATATTTCTTGCATCGCCTAAGGAAACCCAAACACCTTGCGGCATTTTTGACGACATCGCGTATGTGATCATTCCACAAGAGGTGGTTGGTGACATACATACCGAGAATATCGAGGTGTTCAGTCTCATTGATGCAAGTGCCATCCATGGATAATGGCAAAGGGGGTATATCTCGGTTTAACGATACAAGACAGCATTGGGGTTTCCAAGCATTAAATTCCACGCGGTTTTTCAATCCCCATTGAACAGTGCTGTTTAGGTCGGAATTTAATGAGCTTATTATATTTTGTCGTTGCAGTTCCACATCCGAAGAAGAGTCTGAAAACGAATATGAAAAGCTAAGAGTACTATCGTCAGCGAAACAATGTATTTGATTAGATGTTGCAGACAGAAGATCATTTATAAAAATGAGAAAGAGTGTTGGAGATAAAACAGAGCCCTGGGGCACACCAGCATTTATTTTGTAGTTTTCAGACTTGAATCCATCCAATACAACTTGTATTGAACGATTCGAAAGGTAGTTACTAATACAATGAAGCAGGGATTCATGAAAATCGAAAGCACGCATTTTCGATAAGAGAGCCTGATGCCAAACTCTATCAAATGCTTTTGAAATATCAAGTGCAATACTCTTACTTTCTCCAAAACGATGTAAAGATTTGCTTCACTGTTCGGTGAGATGAACCATGAGATCACCAGTGGACCTATTGCTACAAAAGCCGTATTGCCGGTCATTAAGAAGCTTTCGATCTTCGAGATATTTCTTGGGCTGATAATTAAACAGCTTCCATGACCTTTGAAAGAAGGGACGTAAGTGCAATCGGTCGGTAGTTAGAGGGTGAGAAAGATTCGCCTTTTTTGGGAATAGGCTGGACAAATGCCCTTTTCCATCCGTTTGGAACGAGACCTGAGGAGTAGGACAGATGAAGAACACCACAAGACGAGTGCGAAAAAAGATTGGTCCCATAGAATCACTAACTCGCTCAAGTACAGGCGGAGTCATAACACTCACTGGCAGCGTAGAATTGGCGGCGAACTGCCTAGCAAAGAGATTAGCTTTCTCTAAAGAGCTAATAAAAGGAGTGTCATTGACAACGAGCGAAGGAACCAAAGAAGAGCAAGAATTCCTCATGTTTTATACAAATGACCAAACATTTTTACTGCCTTTGGGACATTGCAATATTTTTTGCCGTAAATGTTGGTCATGTAAAAATTTGGTCCGTCGAATATGGGCGTTGCAGGCCTTATTGGCTTGTTTGAACTTTTTTCGGCTTTCCTGAGTACGGTTGGCTTTATAGCAACGGAAACTTACATCTTTGGCCTTAATAACCTCTTTACAGCTCGCATCGAACCATGCGTTTTCTTTGGGCCTGATACTTTTAACCCTGTTTGGTATAAAAGTTCTCAGTCCCAGGAGAATTAAACTTGTGATCATATCAGCGCTGGCGTCAACGTCACTATCGAGGAAGCATAGTGACCAGTTAAAGATCCTGAAGTAATTATTGAGGCCGCTCCAGTTGGCTTTCTCGTATTTCTTAGGAGTTCTTTCTTTAACTGAACAGTTTTGACACGAGAAATTTGCTGATATAACACAATAGTCAGATGTGCCTAGAGGAGATAGAACACTAACACTGTACTTATCAGGGTCAGAGGTAAGAAACAAGTCAAGAGTATTTTCTGCTGGACCTTCAACGTCCGATATTCGGGTGGGCTCGTTGAAAAAGTGAGTCTTTCAACAGATATGACTTTATCGTCTCCATCGATGTTTATTAAAAATCTTCGATCGTCGATACGCTTTTTCACTAGATATGGACCAGAGTATGGTGCTCTGAGTAAAGGTTTGATCTCATCATGACGAAGAAAAACGTGTGTGCAGTCATTAATGTTCTTAAGCAAAAACATTTTTGGTTTTGTATGATGTCTTAAGGGACTTGGCCGAATTGTTCTCATATATTCTCTGTGTTTTCCTAAGAATAGTTCTGCGTCAGCTGGTTCATCGGTGCAAATGAAAAAATCTCCAGGAATCCGTAGTGGAGTACCAAATATCATTTCTGCTGCTGAAGCACCGATGTCTTCCTTGATTACTGTGCGAAGTCCAAGTAGTACTGATGGAAGTAGGTCGATCCATGGAATAGCTAAAAAAAAAAAAATTTCAACTATTCCGTTTGCAGCCGGATGGTAAGCAGTTGTTCGGATGCGCTTGGCACTAATGGTGTTTGCCATTGCAGTAAATAAAGCACTTTCAAATTGAGAACCTTGGTCTGTTGTTAATTGCATGGGTGTTCCAAATAAACAAACCCAGTTATTGAAGAAGGCTGATGTAACTGTATAGGCAGCAATGTTTTTCAATGAAATTGCTATTGGAAATCTCGAAAAACCATCTATGATTGTTAAACAATATTTAAAACCTCTTACCTCTGGCAAGTGAATTATATCCAGATGTAGGTGATTAAATCTTTTGTCCGGGACGTCTATCTTTTTGGGAATTAGCTTGTTGTGCCTCTGAATTTTTGCACGTTGACATGAAACACATTAATTGTTAGCTGGAAGAGGTGAAGAGCTTTTTTGTGTAAGGCTGATGTTGCATTTGTGAAGAGCACAGAGTTGTTGAAATGACAGCTTTGTATATACAATCTATAGAATTTGCATTGGTTTGCTTTTTATTACGTTTAACGTAGTCTCAAGGTGGCGTTTGAAGTTTTATATACGAAAGCTAAGTATGTCACCGTAACCACTAGGTGTCGCCCCGATAAAAACCCACGATGGTTATACTATAGGTTTTATATTTAACAAAGATCGGCCAATAAATTATCTGAATAAACTGAGTGGAACAAACCAAGCAATACTTTTTGATTTGTCCTAAATTCCATTAGTTCATTATAATTTGTCTATCAGTTATAACTCAAAAAATGTTAACGAAATACATAAACGGTAATTTTAAAGCTGAGGTAAAACACAATAAAGTCCTTATCAATAAATTGTATGATGATTTAGCAAAGCACGAATCTTCATTTGAGAATCCTTTGATTTTAAAGATTTTATGGTTTAAAAAATAGTTCTCTGAAATTCTTTTTTAACATTGAATTAGAATTTGAATTTCGCTGGCTAAAATGTTTAAAAAATTGCTGTTTACAATATTATTTCATATATTTTCAATATATACATTGGAAAAACTTGATTTGGTAGCCTTATTTAGGATATGGAATTCGTTACAAAAACAGAATTTAATTTCAAACCTTATATAAAATAATTTAAATCTCAACATTTTTGAATGTTTTTCGACAGTTTTACGAAGTAGTCTTAAAATTTTAACTGAATGTTGAAGGAACAAAACGCAAATACAAGTAGTATCGATATAGTTGCAAAATTGTTATTTAACATCTATTTTTGTTTGATGTTCAAATGGCAGACATGTGCATTCAAGAGGACACAAGCGTCCACTGGTTTTTCTCAAAACCAACCTCTGTCTATCAACTCCTACTCTCACCTCCCCATGGTGAACATCGAACAACTCCCCAGTGAAAAGTTGTTGGGGGCAGCAAACGAGAGAGGTGGGGAGAGGTGTTTCCACTAAGGCACCTCTCCTTATCCAGACGGCAGCGGAGGAATTCCCGAGATGAAAGCCAGACCTAGGCAAGAAGTCTTGAGCATCAATGAGCGCCTCATGACCATACGCATCAAGGCTAAATTCGCCCATATTAGCCTGATATACACGCACGCCAAGACGACAACACCAAAGATATGTTCTTTGAGCTTCTAGTAAAAACATATGAGCAGTGCCCTAGCTACGATATTAAAATAGTCCTGGGCGCTTTTAATGCCAAGCTAGAAAGGGAAGACATCTTTGGTGGAATAATTGGGAAGAACAGCTTGTAGGACAACACTTCCGACAACGGATTCAGGCTCATAGATTTTGCTGCGGGGCGAATCGTCATGGTAGCAAGTACGCGTTTTCCAAACCTCAACATCCACAAAGGAACTTGGACTTCTCCAGATCAATCTACCGTCAACCAGATTGACCATATTGTAATCGACGCCAGCCACGCTTCCAGCATTATGGATGTACGAACTTTCCGAGGAGCTAACATCGACTCGGACCTCTACCTCGTAGTACCCAAGGTAGCACTTCGGATTTCCAGACCAAAGGCAAAACAGGGAGGTGCTGGGAGAAGGTACAACTTCGAACGGCTACAATCGCCAGAGATCGCCACTTTGTTACAAGTAAAAGGACGAAAGTTGCTCATGAGCTCTATGAGCAGAAAAGGCGAGAGGAACGCCGACTTCTCAGAAGGAAAAAGAGAGGGCATTAGAAGCGTGCGGTCGAAGATATTGAGAGGTTTAAATCCAGGAATGAAGTTCGAAAGTTTTATGAACAGGTGAAACGAAATTCACAGGTACATAAACCTAGAACGGAAGGCTGCAAAGACGAAAATGGAAACATCATAGTGGAACCGCAGTCAATGCTGAGGATATGGAAGGACCACTTCTGCAGACTTTATAACGGCGACGACGAACTGAATTCCACTGTCAGGCAGGATGATCCATTCAACATAAACGACGACGACCAACAATCCCCTCCTCCCGACTTAGACGAAGTAAAGATTGCCATATCTAAGCTGAAGTCTAATAAATCCGCTGGAGCGGATGGCTTCAATGCTGAGGTCTTTAAAGCATTTGGAGATAAGTTGGTAAGGAGCATGCACCAACTTATCTGTAAGATATGGTCGGAGAAAGCATGCCCGATAAATGGAACCTCAGTACTGTTTGCCAGATCCTGAAAAGAGGAGACCCTCTAAACTTTCATCGATTTCATATGACAGCATATACAGGGACTAGCTGTATAGAGCCATGCCCAATTTTGGCATCCCTGCCAAACTAGTCCGTTTGTGAAGGATGACCATGGAGAATTCACGCTGTTCCATAAAGGTTGGAAACAACTTAACAGAACCTTTCGATGTCAAAAAAACGTTTTACACAAGGTGATGCACTGTCATGTGATTTTTTTTAACATCGTGCTTGAAAGAATAGTTGCGTTTAAGTTTTTTGATTTGGTGTAAAGGCCTTTTTATTGTCTCTTTCTGTTAACAACAGCAACTTGAGACTAGAGAAACTGCTTCATATCGTATTAATTTAATCTTCAGACATGAGATCGAAAATTTCTTTTTTTTTATATATTAACGTCTTAATTTCAGTGAGTCGGGACCACTAACTGATTTAAGTCTTTTTTGAAAACGTCAAAAAATTAATCTATTTAAGCAGTGGCTGAAATTTTCAAATATATAGTTGGGAATCCTAATTTCTGATCTGACTTTTTCTAGATATATTTGAATGACTGGTTTTACTAAAAGAGAGTTCAGAATTCACTAGTTACCAAAACTTAAAGAAATTTCTTAAATTTTCGAGTCACTAGTAAATTGCTAGGTTTTTAGACAGATGCTACTTAGGAAAGTGTTGAGTGCTTAGCAAAATTTAGATTGACCGCCTTTCTGTTAAGTTGCATAATCTTCGAAGTGTATTTAACCATGTTCTAAGTTTCTCATTCGTGGTGAAGTGTTCGGAAATAGAATTTAAGTATTCAAAAAAAAAATTAACTTTTTATTAGTATTTATTGTGAATTAAAAGATAACAAATTTAATTGTGAACATACCACATAAAGTCTTGGTTTTAATATCTGGTTTATGTCTTGGCTTCTTATTATTTTTTTTAAACCAGAAAAATAGTTTCTGCAACAACCATTTAAAATTGGTTTTTGTATAAACTTTTTGAAGCTTTTTAAAATTTATTTGAGAAAGATGGCCAAAGACGACCGGATGCCTGAATTAACTCTTTAGTTTCCGGTTACCTTTTAAAATTCGTTAATTTAAAACACAGGTTAACGGGTAGGTTCCCAAAATCGAGTGAAATAAAATCGAAATATAGATTGAAAATCGATTGAAATTGTTTTCAGGGTTCCATAATTTCAAATGATTTCATAACTTCGCATATTTTTTGAAATCACTTAAATTATTTTATTATGTTGATAGTCATAATTTGAATTTCTTATATTTTTCAATAAAATAAATATAAAATAGCTAGCTGCAGATTTGCAGTTCTTTGCGATAAGCAGTTTCCAAATATTATTTGAGAAAGATTTTAATGTCAAAGCATAGTTTGTAAATGTGTTTTGAAAGTTTCTTAAAGAATGTTATGCGGAAGCCATTTGCTGTGTTGAAAAATAAATCGAACGCTGTATCTGCGTTCTCAAGTGCAAAGTAGAAGCTGCAACTTGTAGTTGAAAGTAAAGGTTTACCGATTTGCTCTTGTCGAATTCAAATCACTTTAAAAAACCGCAAAAATCGAAATATACTACTTGCTTACTTACTTATTTAAGGTGGCGCTACAGTCCGGGCCGGACCTGGGTCCCAACCAAAATGCGTCTCCAGCCAGCTCCCTCGAAGTTATAGCTCTCCATGGTGTTGTTTTGTCCAAGACGTCGCGTCGTTGTTCAATGTCCTTTTTTGATGAAAGCACATACTTGGTGTTGCCCTCATTGACCGCTAAACCAATCTTCTTCGCTTCCGTTGCAATGCTCAAAAATGCTCCACTAACATCACGCTTTGATCTTCCAATTATGTCAATAACATCTGCGTATCCGAGTAATTGGATGGACCTTTGGAAGATTGTGCCTCTAGTGTTGACGGTTGAGTTTTGCACAATTCTTTCCAGAACGATGTTGAAGAAGTCGCATGACAGTGCATCGCCTTGTCTAAAACCTCTTTTGAAATAAATGCATCGGTGAGATTTTTTCCGACCTTGATAGAGCAGCGTGCATTCTCCATCGTCATTCTGCACAAACGGATAAGTTTGACAGGGATGCCAAAACTAGACATTGCTCTGTACAGCTCTCCACTATGGATGCTGTCATACGCGGCTTTAAAATCGATAAAGAGATGGTGGATATCGATTTGAAGCTCCTGGGTTTTTCCAAGATCTGCCGCAGTGTGAATATTTGGTCGATAGTGGACTTTCCTGGTCTGAAGCCACACTGATGAGGACCTATCAGGTTGTAGACGAACGGCTTCAGACGTTCACATAATACTGGAGAGAGGATCTTGTATGCAATGTTAAGGAGACTGATGCCTCTGTAGTTAATGCAATTTAGAGGGTCTCCTTTCGTATGTATCGGGCACACTATGCTGAGATTCCACTCATCGGGCAAGCTTTCTTCCGACCATATTTTGCAGATGAGTTGGTGCATGCTCCGTACCAAGTCATTGCCTGAGTTCGGCAGCGATGCCGTCAGCTCCAGCAGCTTTGTTTGACTTAAGTTTAGATATAGCTATCTTCACTTCTTTAAGGTCGGGTAGGTGGAGTTGTTGAGCTGCGTCGCCGAAGTTGAGTGGTTCTATCTCCCTTACAGCGGAATTCGGTTCTTCATTGCCGTTATATAATTTGGAGAAGTGGTCTTTCCATATTTTCAACATCAATTGCGGTTCTACTACGATATTCCCCTGATCGTCTTTACAGTCTTCTGTTCGTGGCTGGTACCCTTGTGAGGTTTTTTTACCTTTTGGTAAAATTTACGAACCTCATTCCTGTTATGACATCCCTCTATCTCCTCGATCGCGTGCTTCTCATGCTCTATTTTTTTCCATGAAAGAAGCCGGTGTTCCTCTCTCCTCTTCTGCTCGTAGAGCTACCGAGCAGCTCTAGTCCTTTTGTGCAGCGCCGTTTTGTATGAATCTTGTTTCGCTGCGTGCGCTTGCCGGCATTCGTCGTCAAACCAGGGGTTTAGTTGTTGTGGCTTTGTGAAACCTAGCACTTCACAGGCTATACCCCTGATTGCTGCAAGGCAATGTTGCTACTGGCTTTTAATGCAAAGCGTGAATAAAATCTTTAAGCAATGTAATCATTTTAAACAACTGAATCCATAAGGCTGCTATTTGTCCATTAGATTTGAGTTTGTTAAGATTTGTTTGAAGTTTATCACTATTGGATCAAGTGAGGGTTGTTTTAGTGCAGATAAGGAAGGAGACTCATCAAGAAAATTTTTCATAAAATTTTGGGTTTCCTCTAATTCATGTTGGCTTATGTCACCTTGTTCCATTGTTATTATTAAAACACGAACTGCTTTAGCGAAAGCTTTTCCTTTCAGCATCTTTTCAACAGAAACCGGGACTTATTTAGTACTCATTAACTCTTGCAGGCAACTTCCACTTATGTCATACTCGTATGGTTTTGGCTGTAACATTTATTCGGAACACGCATTCACATTCTTATAAATTACATTTTTCAATCCGCTACCTGTTTTCTGCAATGATTCCAAAGGAAGTACTCCAAGTTATCCAGTTGTATTAGCAAAAGGTAGTTTTTTCAGCTTTTGATTTCGTGTGCCGGTTTCTTTTCCTATGGAAGAAGATTAGGTTTACTAACTTCTTAGAACCAAGCTTTCTGTATATAAGTAAGGAAAGGCTGCTTAGTATTGGCGACATGCATCATCTGGGACCCACAACTGATATAATGCTATACCCTATTTCGATGCACTTCCTTTTTCTATGTTCAATGTTCGGTTTTCTTTAGTATAAGAGTTCCAAAAACACTTTTAGGGATTTTACACAATCATCATCAACGTGTTTGAAAAAATCATCACATGTTTTCCTTACATGACTATAGAGTTATTTTACAAACAAAATACTAATAAGCTTTAATCTTGTAGAAGATTATTTTTGATACGATAAATAGTTTTCAAGATAATAGAGCTTTAATTTTCTAGAGCAAACATTTTTCGATACGACAAATAGCTTTCGAGATAAACGTGAAAAACTGAACCAAACACCATGTTTCTCTACCGCTAGACTTCACGTCGGATTCTTGGGGACTTTTTTTTTGGGTCATCACCAGACATCCCGTTGTAAGTGTGCCAAGTTTTAAAACTGTTGCATTTTTTTTAGGTGAAAACCTTTATTAACTGGACTATAGATAGCTTACCATCTCGAATTTGCTATTATTTCTCTGCTTTTTTTTTCACTGAATAAAAGAAACTAAAAATTAAAGGTACATTATGCTAATGGTTCTAATTTTTTTAGGGAAATCAGTCCCTTGAGTCCATTTTTTAACTATCCAGTTCCTCGAACACGTTTACCCATCGAAACTTACATCCAAATCATCCAATTTGTCTTTAAGTTGCTAGCAACTTAGCAAACTCGACAAAGTTGATTTTAATCAAAAAATTAATAAAAAATTATCTTCCTTTTTTAATTGAGTCTGTTTATTGTCTGTAAGGGGATTTTCTCCTTTTTTGCCTCTTTGTTACTGTCATCTCTCTTTTTTATTTATTTTATTATAATTTTTAGTTTTAACATTTTATCTTTGTTCCTATTACACTTACTAATCTAAAATATTTGTTTTTTCTCTATTTTCTTTTTTGCATTGCATTTTTTTTCAATAATAATAATAATAATAATTTAGCTTTACATCAATTTCATTCTAAGCAACAATATTTTTTTTTGTTGTTTTCTTAATAATTCTTTTGTTAAGCAATAAAATAATATCCTTTTTTGTATCATGCATCTCTATAGCAAGCGTAAGTAAGAATTACATACATCAATATATTTTCTTTTTTACAAATTAAATTATTGGTTTAAAAAAAAGAAAAACTAGGTAAAAATTTTCTTGGAGAAAATCGGTGCACAGAGATTGAAAAATTTTAGATAAGTTTTTTTTCTTTTTTTTTTTAAGGGAAAAGTGATTTTTGATTTTGTTTATTCTTTTTGTTTAGTGGTTGAAGTATTTGTTTAATAATAAAAAGAGATACATTTATAGAGAAAACATTGAAAGAGTGAGAGTGTTATATAAATGTTATAATAATATAAAAGATACATAAGTATACTTATAATTTTAAAATTGAAAAATATATATATTATTTTTAAAGTATCCAAATTATTAACACAGACAAAAACATGACAAATAAAATTATTCTAACCATTTTTCTGTTTGTTTATTATTTACATATAGATTAATTTATCTTTACACTTATCGCATATTTGTTTTGTGAATTTTATTTCTATTTTTTACCTTTTCTTAATTTTCTTTTTTGTTACTGTTTTGTATTTTCTTTAAAATTAAATTAAAAATTGTTAACTTAAGTATTAAGGTAGCTTTAGTTTTAGAAATTACAAATTTACATTATTTTAAAATTAAGAGACAAAAATCTAAGCAAACAGAAAAAGAAAAATTAAAAAATTTAAATTAAAAAGATTGAGTGATATAATATATACCACAAAGGGTGTTTCTTTTCCTTCTAAGAGTGAATCTTGAGTTTGATGTTTTTTGTTTGTTTTTTGCTAGTTATTCATTATTTTACTAAGACATTGGACTTTGTTAAAGAAAAAAAAAAAAAAACAAATATGAAACAAAGAAATATCTTTTAGGTCTTTTAAATAAAAATATATTTAAATATATTTAACTAACAAGCCAGGCAAGATTCTTTTCCTTTTAGGTATTTGCTGATATTTTCTTTTGTTGTTTTTTTATTTAATTGTTTTTGAATCTCGAATTTATCATTTTACATTATCACTTTTTGTAAAGGAAGTCTACAAAGATTTTTGTTTTTGTTTTACTAAATTTTATATATTTTTTTTTGTTTAAAGATTTATTTAGATTTTAAATAAAAAGTCTATTTCCATTTAGCTGCAGGGAGAGCGCGGGCGGTTGTTTTTGTTTTGTTTATTTTCTAAACTAGTGACAGTTTTGTTTTTCTTTTTTTAATTTTGCTTGTTAACTAATTTACATATAGATTCAATGTATGTTTATTATATAAGTTTATTATGTACTATAAATATTTTATTTATAAGTCAAATTTTAACCTAGAGTTTCTTATTAGTTTACTAATTTTATAATTTATTGACTTTATAACTATTTTATAAGCTGCTTTCATTTTATGTTATTTTATTTTATGCCAACATTTGTCTGTCTTGAATCGTCCACAATCAGCTGTTGTTGTTGTAGATGATGGTGTAGAATCTTTTTAGAATGTTTTCTAAGCTTACGATGTTGGCGTCGTTTTCGTTTGTTGTTATAACGATCGTGGTGATTGTGGCTGGAACGCCGTTTTGCGTGCTATCACGATACCGTTGATAGATCGTCTTTGAGCCATTGTGGAATTGGCCGGGAGCCAAGTTTTTTCAAAAGCTTAACTAAGGCCGTATTGTGACTGAGGTAATATCTAAAAAGAAAAACCAGAGAAAAAAAGGGTTAGTTTCGGTAGGGTAAGAAAAAAAGTGTGTAAGTATTTGAGATTCATATATAGAAAAAGCAAACCCTCGTCTTTTGCACATTTTTCTTTGGAACAAAAGAGGCTCTTTTACATCAAAGGACTTTTTTTATTTTTCTCTTTTAAACAAAGTTAATAATTTCCCTTGTTGTGATATCAGGAAGTAAAAGAAAACAACAATAAAAATGAAAATAACATCATCAGATTTCTAAAGGACTAAAGTAAAACAGAAAACACACATTTTCAATAGGACATCCTCGAGACCCACTTTTTGCGGTTGGCGCAATACCTTCTATACTTTATGTCCTTATATATAAAATCCATTGTGCTCTAATTACTTTTATCAAGCATTGTGGGTAAATATTTCATTTTTTAAGTGAATGCATTTTCAGTAGTGCAGGGAAATAATATTTCTACCATCGTCCTCGTCGTCCTTATCGTATAGTCGTCGTCGTCAAGCAATTGTCACCGTTCGTTCATATCGTCATAGTCCTTTTTGTAGGTAGGTTGTCGTCATCAGTAGTCGTTAAAGTTGTTGTTTTTGTTTTTTGTTGTTGTAGGTACAGTAGTCATCCCCCTTGAAAATCCAAATCCTTTTTAAAGCCTACCGACTCCTGCCTCTTTTTCCAATTTATATTTGTTGCAGTAGGCTATACTCTTATGTGCCTTATGTCATTTCCATATAGAAATAGCACAACGTCGAATGTCGATTGCAATAGCACTTTCCTACCACAATATGCAGAAGAAAAATGTGAGCCAGGACTACTAAAAGGACCCTATTTCATAAATATATAAATAGGTACGTTAGAAGAGAGTTAAAGCTAACCCTGTATAATATTTGTTTTTGCTTTTTGTGGTTATTTTGTGTTTCCTTAGTTCGGTTATGATGAGCATAATGGTGTTGCATTCATTTTTCTTGCTGAATGCAGATTTTATTTCAAGACCACCACGAGGGTTATTTTTTTTAGAAAATTTATATAAAATATAGAAAAAAAAAACAAATGGAAAAAATATTTCACAACGCGGCGAAATAAAATTGTACCTTAATCTTTTTTTTTTTCGTTTGACAAAAGGATATTTTTGAAGAATTTTGTTTGAAAGTTTTGAGAACAAGGTCGAATTTATGAAGCTTTCAGATGTTTTGAATGGAAACAAAAATGTATATATGGATTTTCTTGAAATTGAAATTAGAAGTTAAGCATTCTTTTTATTTCCGAATCAAAACTGTTCTAAAGTTAAAGACAAGTTCCTTTTCCCTTAACCCTCAAATTTAAATATTTTTTTAATAAGAGGTTTAATTTTTTGGTATTAAAAAAAGATAACTTCAGGAATTCCTTCCTTTACAGGGTTTTAATAGATTGATGCATTGACATAAACCATATCCTTTAAGTGTCCTGAAAAAAAAAGATGTTAAATCACAAGATCTCTTTAGAAAATTGTGTCTAGGGTCCTTAAGAAATAAAACGGTTGCAAAAGTTGTCTTTGAAAAACTGAGAACAGTGATTTTTTAAACATTTTTGTGCTCAATATAAAAATATGTCAATGCATTGTTGAAACGTATGGTACGTGCCAATTTTAGTGATGGCAAATGATCAAAAGTAAGAACCGACTTAAAAGCGAGCTATTTAAAATGAAACCTCGTTTTGGAAAATCATATGTATTGGAGTTCCACCTCAAACTTAGGTCTAATTCAGAGTTCTTAGGTTTTGGAATTTGATGGAGAAATTTGAAAAAGGTAAAAACTCTTGATACATCGATAAGAACTTTGTCAAGAAATTGGCCATTAGACTCTCAAATTTCTCCCAGATTTAAGGGTTTAAACACATATTGTTTTTCCAATAAGAGCTTTTATTTTGAATAGACCACTATCACTTTTGAAACCGCAATTTTTGATAATTGACACGTAAAAATGAATCCATTTTTTTAAGGTTAACGATCCTCGCTTGAACAAGGCATTGAAACTATTAAAATTCACTCTAATGATGAACATTTTGCAGTCTCCACGAAATAATCGAAATTAAGAAAGAAAAGTTCTCTGACCGTGATACTTCTCGAAGAGGTCATCGGCACCGAGGTCTTGTTATTTAATACGTCTAGACTTTTTGCTTTCGAGCTTCGTTAAAGATAAGATTTTTACTTGTGCTGCAGGGTTGCTTGAAGACCTTAAAGATGGAACTCATTAGGTTATAGAAAACATAAAACTGTAAAATGTACTGATTGGTCCTTGAAAATTTCTTGAAAAGGATATGGTGCTGCAACCGTTGCCATGGAGGTCATTCGGTTGATATCGTTTTCCATTGAAAATGGCAAACCTTCCACTTTACAATGAAATAAGTATTCATTGATTTATTTTTAAAAATATATTAGATTTTTTAGTTTAAAAATGAAACATTTTATTGGAAACACCCTTCATGACGAAGTTTTATTCTAACCTTATATCTAAATAAAAGTTTAAACGATTAAAAACTTGAGGAGGAAATAAGTTAGAACTAAATTAAGCATTATTTTAGTAATAAAATTAAATCTAGAAATTAGAACTTTGTTAAAATTATTGGAAGTCTATTTGGAGAAGCTGGTTCAGATCTTAGCAGGATCTAGTAATTAGGTTCGTTTGTTTTTTTTTTTATAATAATGGGTGCGCAATCAAGAGGTTTTTAGTTTTATTTTTATGCCAAGACACACTTTGAACATTAGGAAAGAAAATGAAGTTTTTAAAGAAGGTGTCAGCGCATTTTGGTTTTAAATTCCCATATATGGCAATGACTGAAAAAAAAACAGAGTGTGGTAAGGCATCCACACTAACGTAGTATGGCTAAAGAACGAATCTCTGTTCATGATATCACGACCGAAGTTTAGATCGAGGGTTTACTGATTAACATTTTTAAAGGTTATGAATTTTTTGAGGAGAGGAATAGAACTATAATAACGCATTCAACATTCGTGGAGTATGGCTGAAGAACAAATCTCTGCTTTTCTTGATGGTACAACCAAGGTTAGGATCGAAGGTATGGTGATGAGCATTCCTGGATGTGCAATTATTAGGGTTTCATCTTTAAAGGATAGAAATACAATTATGTTAATGCATTTAATATTCTTGCAGTACGACTAAAGAATGAATCTCTGTACTTGACTATGAGACCAAAGTTGCAATTGAATTTTTTGAGAGGAGAAATGCAACTTGCTATTTCTCTGAAGCATAGTCCGGTAAAAAATTGTATTGAAGAGTTTAGCAAGAAATTTTACGAAGGTGTTTAAACGTCGATGTAAATGACTAAGCTTTGGACAGTCAGATTAGAGGGTAAGAAAAACTCAGAAAAACCAAACATCTTGCGGCATTTTTGGCCATTTTGCGTATGTGATTGTTCCTCAAGAGTCTTCGACGCATTAAATTCGGCTTAATTTTTTATTTCCCAATTAACAATACTGGTGGAGTTCAAAATTTTATGAACTTATCGTACCTTAAAAATCTACATTGGAAGAGCAGGGCTTTGTATCTAGAAATTAAAATGAAATGTTGAGGGTATTGCCGTTTACAAAGCAGATAAGTCGATTAGAAGATTCAGAAGAGAGATCACTTATACAAATTAAAAGAGTCTCGGAGACAGAACAGAGCCTTGCAGGATGCCATCTAGTAAAAGTGTTTGTCTAAATCATAGGCAACCGTTTTCGATAAGAGATCATGATACCAAACTCTGTCAAATGCTTTGAATTATCAAACACAATTATCTTCAAAACGAAATACTGAGGTTATAAATTGGCTTGTGATATACGAGTAACTTCAATTTTTAGACTTTCTTCTTGCAAAAATCCAACTGGATCTTCAAATTAGTATCTTCTAAAGTAGATCCTACATTTGAGTAATATTAGAGCACGGAAAGTACAAAGAAGGTTAGGAATTGACCTAGTTTGTAATATTACAAGCTTTTTAAATTTCCAAAAAAGATTACCTTAATTTTACAGTATTTTAAGTCTTCAGGAATTAAACACCGAAATTCAAAAACCGGAAGTTAACTTTTGAACTTAAAGTGAGAAAGATTACGATAAGCTTTTATGGAGCAAAATAAAATGTAAGCATGTGAAAATGTTCTAAAAGAAATATAAAAAAAACCTAAGAACATAGTAACTTCCTTTCTGTTACAAACTCTTGTCATAAGCCATGCATACCCTACAGCGAAAATCCTGAAAACATTGAAAATATATATAAAATAGTGAAATAGTGTAAAAGTAAAACATGGCACGGTCCTTATCCTTTTTCATACATTTAACTACGAGTGTAGACCTGCGGCAGTTTTCTCCTATACACAAATGAAAATATTTCAAAACCACTTTTTTGTGTTTTCAAAAACGCTGAACTCGTAATAATGTATAAAGTCGGTGGTGGTTGTAGGTTAGGTTTAAAGGTATAGGAAGGGGAGGGTAGGTAGGTTAGGAGATATATATGCCACTGCAACGTTTATAGAAATTTCCTAAAATGCAACACAAAAAAGAAGGACGAATATCCTGAATACAGAATAAATCCATCTATAGAACTTGATATACAGGTCAAATCCGCCAGCACCGTGCCGAGCCGCCAAGCTGAGCTGCCACAGAGTAAAACTTAAACCACAAAAGCCAAAGAAATAGGCGGACATAAATGCAAGTTATTTATGGTAAAATGGGCGTGTGTTTGGGTTTATTTAGTGGATAAGTTAAAGGGGTAGAGGGTAAATTTTCGGCGGCGGCGGTTTAAGGCTTTTTTTTTTTACCATAGTTAGCTTTTCTATGTATGAAAACTATAAATTAATTCTTATGGGCTTCTGGTGTAGTTTTGTTTTGGTGGAAATGGAAATAGTATTCAGCGATTTGGAAAGCAGGACCAAGAACAAGAAGCAGAAGAATAAGCGCGCTAGGCCATAACAAATGACTTAAATGGTTCTAAAAACTTTTGCGCCTTCCCTTGCATCATGTGATATATGAATGGAGGAAGGAATTGGGTATAGTCCGCGTTAGATTACTTAAGCGAAAAAGCTGCACATTGCTACAACTGGGTTTTCATGCTTCTGCTTCTGCTTTTGCTGGTGTAGGCAAGTTTCTTTTTTATTGCTTTTGCACTTTACCAGATATTTATTATTCGGATTGTAGACGTTTTTGTACATTAAATTCAGCGTGGAACGCGGATAAGAGGGAATAATGTTCAGTTTATTAATTGCCATTTAAATTATTTTTGTTTCGTATTTTTTTTTTCTACTCAAAGAATAACTTTCCAGAACCCCAGCAGCGGTGTAGTGTAGGATGGATATAGTTTCTTTCATATAGAATTTATGTTTGAAATTCTCAGAAAATTTATCACTACCTCCAGGGAAAAGTAAAATTGTACATGATTTTTAATTAACTGTGGGGAAAAAAGGATCAACGAGGAACAAAATTTGCATTGAGGTAGGTTTCGATACATAACCAAGTCGATTAGTCAAGAAATCAGAGAGGATAAGAACTGATGCTAGTGATACAAATTTTAACCCCATTGGTTAGAGTTTGGCATGAGGGTCTCTTATCACAAAAGCGGTCCTTCGCTTTGATGAAACCCTCCTTTGTTGCATTAGAAATTACGTTTCGGTCTGTTCAATACAAGCAGCGGGTGTTTTTTTAGATGCATAACACCTTAAAGTTGGAAAAACTATTTTAACTGGAGGCAATGTTGAACAGCAGAAAATGTCTCAGTAAGAGAACCATCGCCTATCATTTTTAGAGCTCTCTTTTCAATTCTATCCAAATTTCGTTATTGTGACAGTAGCCTAAATATGAGAATTATGTCCACATCTTGAACGAATAAAAGCTTGTAATTTATAACACGATCAGAAGAGGGAAAAAACTTCTTACATCGTCGGATAAAACGTCGATACTTATAGGACCATTTAGTACAATACAAGTACCCACCATGGAAAGTGGAATTAGGGGTCTTATAACACTTTAGCGGAAGTAGATAACATTAAGTTTTCGAAGCATTAAAGTCTACACAGTTTATGTTTCCACATTGGACATTAGACAATGCTATCAAGATCATAAATTAATAAGCTTATCTTACGCTGCCGTAGGTAAGCCCACATCCGAAGGACAAGGTCCAGAAAGCTGAGGGAATTGTTAACAGCGAAACAATAAAGAGGGCTAGAAGTTTTAGACAAAAAAAAACCATTTATTTAAATAAAGAAGAGTGTCGGAGACAAAAGGGAACTCTGTGGTAAACCAGCATTTATTTTATGGACATCAGATTTGAACCCGTCCAATACTACTTTTGAATTGAACGATCGGAGAGGTAAGTTCTAAGCCAACAACGAATAGACTCGTCAATACCAAATGCACACATTTTTGATAACAGATCTTGAAGCCAAATAATGTAAAGTAAATATTTGTTCTACTGTTCGGTGACATGAATCATCAGATCTTTTGCTGCTATTGATGACCTTTCGTTCTTCAAGAAATGTTTGTTTTGGTTTGTCATTTCAACATCGACAGCCTGTACTGCGGTTATGTTTCGAAACACTTATCGCGTACTACGTCCATTTCGAAAACCGCCGTCTTTGAATGATGATAATTCTAAAGTGTATGTTTAGACACCGTAACATCTACAAAAATGTACTATTTGGTGAACTTCGTTGGTTGATGGAACAATTGGTCCGTACTTCTTACAAAACCATGCTCACCAGAACTCTTGTGTTCTGTTGAGTTAGCGGTCAGTAAACAAAAAGGTCTATCAAAAGGAGGAAAGGAAATTGGTAATAAGAAGGTGACTAATAATTTTTCAAGTAAAGATTGATACGATGTAAAAGCCCCAAATATGCTCACTACCCATCAAACCGGTACAACTTTCGCAAGCCCCAAAGAACGAAAACGGCTTCTGCAGGTTTGAAGGTTCCCGTGTTCGAGGTCTTCCTAAACGATTTGCAAAAGGATCATGATGCTGAGAGTGTTTTTCGCAAGTTCATGTTGATCGCTGAGGATGTCCAAGAACGTAACGTTCTTACCAAACACTCAAATTTAGATCAATGGTCAAGAAATAGCACATCTTCATCGAAGGTCATGTTGATTTGAAAACAGCCGATGGCTACTTGCTTCGCATCTTCTGCATTTGATTTACTGCCAAAAATCAATTGTTTCATCTCAAGACCTGCTACGCTCGACAATTTCAAGTCAGAACGATCAGCAACAAAATTGTAGAGACCATCCACCTTGATGTCAGAGGTTCGGACTGGTCATCGTTAGCAAACTTACCCCCATGAATTAGCCTTAAGGAACGTGCGAATTAACGCTACTTGATTATTCGCTGTGGAATTGTGTGAAGTCTCTATTCCACGCTGATGAGACCGATAGGATTGACCACTTAAAAGACAACATTCGCCGCTATTACACTGCGGCCACAAATGTTGGAAAATGGAAAAAACTGTATTTAAATTGACAGCGGACTATCTTTCGAACAAATTAAATTTCATCTCAATTTTGAAAAATCATCTTTTTTTAATTCTATTTAGAAGTTCTTTACATCTTAAAAAAATGCCTATTACGTCCAAAACTTGAGTATAATTTCTATTTCAGGACAAGTCATACAGCAACTTACTTAAGTAGTTTGAAGGAAGAACATTCAAATTAGTTGGTGATAATATCATTGTTGAATCATTTACGTCGTTTGAAAACCGCTTCTAAAAATTTCTTGTCTAACCTTTTTTTACGAAACTTAAACGGATGTTCCAAAGAAATGGCAAATTGCATTCCTCCCCTTAAACAATTCATCAGTAATATTCGTGAGAGCGGAGACTTTTTTTCACCCGCACATCACGAATATGAAAGCCTCTACAGAAATGATTCAAAATCATTACAGCTGCTGTAATATTTTTAAGTCAGTAATAAGTGCGCGTTCAGGAATACACATCAGTACATCCTGGAGTCCTACTACAATACAGATATTCTTTCTTTAGCCGTACTAAGCGAATGTTGAATTTACTATCGTTCCATTCCCTTCATTACAAAATTGGACGATTATACAATTACTTCCAGGAATGCACATCAATTAACCTTCGATTCCAATGTTAAGAACAGAGAATCATTGTTAAGACCTACTGACCGTCATTGCAATATTCAGGAATTCTTGCTTTTAAATCATATTTCCTTTTCCAAACGCTCGAACCATGTTTTTGGCATAATAATGCTAACAAGACAAAAATTAAGGACAAAGATTATTAAATTAGGCATATGGAAGCCAAAAACTGCTGCAACCACTGTCATGTACTTCAAGTTAATTCCCAACTTTCTAAGAACTTGTAATTTAAGATTTCACCTTAAGGATCTGTTTCATTCGATTAATTATATGCCTTGACTTTACTTATCAAGAATCCGAACCCCCATCGACAATTTCATTACTTCTAACTAAAATCACAGTTCTCAGAAATTGAATACTCGTATATAAAGTAGCTACTCGTCTACTAAATCGGTTTCACACTGGGGGGCGCCACTGTTGTTCATCGTACTTCAACGGTGTTGAATGACAGAAATTAATTATTTAGCAGTTGGTTTTGAGTGATTTGTTTTTTTGTTTTTAAATACTTCAAAAATTGTAGTTTCCCTGAACTTAAATCGTGAAAATCCAAAAAAGAAAACTTTGGAAAATTCCTGATTTATAGTTCTTCTTCTTTTTCTCCTTCCATCATATTATTATCCTTGAAGTTTATTTTATAAATTAAATCTTACATCCTCGTGAAAAATATATAAATCAATTTAAAAGAAAATTGACTTTAAAACTTTGTTGCCCTCATTTTCTAAAGCTGTCTTTGGCCTAAAAATGTCCTTTTTCTCCACTCTCTCTCTCTTTCTCTCTGTCTTGAAATTGAAACTTCAAACGCTCACTTAACTACCGTACAATGACGAGGACGACAACAAGGACGACGATGACTACGACACCGACGAGCGACGGCCGTCAGAGCGACACAAGGAAACCAAAAATCTACCACTAAGAACTACGACAACGCTACAACATCAACCCAACCCCACACCACCCGACCCGACCCGACCTCATCCAAACAACTTTATAATTATATTTCTAGAGAGAAACCTCTGCAAAGAGCCATAATATGAGACTTGAGTTGAAACCTATGCGATGCGATGTGATGCGATTCGAAGGGTCCTTTGGAATGGGAATGGAAATTTGGAACTGGGAAGGTCGTGAATCGGGAGTCAGTATTCGGGAAGTAGTATGGGAACTTTCCTTTTGGTTCGTAAATAATGAGTTTACTAAAATGGATTTATGGTTTCAATGAAAACCCTACTTTTTTGAGTCTCCGTCTCCATCGTCCTCGTCTCTGTCTCTGGTTTTGCAGATTTACTAACAGGGCGAAAAAGAAAGGGTGGCATTTTATAGAGGAGCAAAATTTCACACTTATTGGTTAAGAAAGAGGAAAGCCGAGCGTGCAAACATTTATTACTTGGTGATTTATGTGAAGCGAAAGGTATGGTTTTTTGGTTCTGGAGTTAGGAGTTGGTATTATGTTTGTGAATTTTGAAAAATTGAGATGTTCTTCGATGAGGATTTGTGTGTGAAGAAAACATCAGAAATACTTTTGGTGATATGGGAAAAATTGAAATGTTCGCCACATCATCATCATCATCATTGACTACACAGAGACAAGGACTTAACCAAAGTCAGACAATAGCAATCTAATGTGGAATACAAATTAAACCGTAATGAAGTTCGTTATTCGACTCATCAAAGAATCCTGAATTTAATACTTCATCAGCTTTGGTAAAACCATGGAAACCCAAACCCACCAGAGTTAAATGGTTCCAGGTCCCAAGCCACAAAAATACATTATTCCACAACTCCTTTGCCATTTCTTCTTTTTTGTTTTCAAAGCCCTCTCTGATGATAAGGATATAGCATTTGTTTATCCTTGGAATTTGTAGAAGAGTTTCAATACCCCCACCTTCATCTCCATATACACTACAGACTACAACCGGAAGCAATATCCATAAACTATGTCGATGTACGCAACGTACTCGATTTCAAAAAGGATATTTACTCTATACACTACTATACTCAGATATATATCTATATATAAAAGCTTATGTCCTTTTATCCTTTTTATACCTTTGCAGGAGTTTTGCACTGCGCTCATCCATCGATGGGTATTGCCGTCCCTTTGATTTCCCCAGACATTTATTTCTCTTCTCTCCGATTGCCTGACAGAAGAATCCTTTCTTTGGATCATAGCGCAAGTGATTCGAATAATCGAATGGAGGTTGAATTTTCAGGAATCGTTGGAGTTCATTCATCACATCGATCGGATTCAGGCGCAATTGTTCGCCGTCGATTATATGCACCTGCTGCGGTTGATAGTAGGCCAGCCATCGTTCCAAATGCTGTGCATATTTACCCGGATTTAGACAACGATTCCGTAGGTCTTTGAGGGCTTTTGGTGCTGAATCACTTGCTGTAATTACCTGAGAAAAAACAACGAAAAAAAAAACATACAATAGTTAGAAAAAGGATTTGAGGCATGAATTCCACATCACTTACCTGATAGAAGCTAAAGTTGTTCGCAATCAGGTCTCCATGAGCTCGAGTGTGCTGATACCAGGAGTATGCCCGCTTTGCCGGCGATATCAGGATGGTGACTATCTTCGCATGCGGCAGCAGGGCATGTGCACGTTTGGGCACAACATCGCCATCGAAATATGTCGCTGACTTCTCGAACATATACCTGGTGGTGGTGTTGGCCTCGATGGGGAAGAACTCCATGTACCAGTCCAAGCCTCGGTAGTAGTTGTTGCCATTGAAGAACTGAATTTCCTCAAAGGTATCCGGACTGGGCACATTGCTGGCTATGGCCGTGTGCATACTTAGGAATGTGTATAGAGCGGTGGTTCCGGTCTTTTGTGGACCAATGACTAGAAATTTTGGCAAAGAATCACAACTCTTGTTCTTCGACCAGATTTTGATATGGCGTGGATCGTCACAGGGATTACCCCACACTGGATCCGCTTCCTCTGGATGCAGGTGGAAGTACATTTCGGCCAGCTGCACTGGCGGAGCTGAACTCAGCTTCAAATTCGTCCAACAACGAAGGAACTTTATAACTGATTCGAAGGTGTATAGGGCCAAACGGTCGGAGCCGTAATTGGACATGTGTGTCATGAAAATGTTGATGGGATTGTAGACGATTGTCTGGAAGAGCTCCCCGCCTTGAATGGATTCGTCGAGCTTATCTCTGCCGCCGGGATATCGATCGATGTACATGGTGTGGGTGAATAGACCACAAGTCTGCCGTGGCAGGACCATTATGTTTCGGTGGATGAATCCACGACGGAGCCTCGCCGGCCTCAGATGAGGATACTCCTCGGTCGATGTGACTTTTATGTTCCACACCTTCTTCCATGCCTCATAGAGCACTTCATGGGCTGGATAGACACCGGAATGGTGCGGTGATATCGAATAGCCCGAATCGGTTGGGATATGATGCTCTTTGGCAAAGGCGTAGTTCAAAAGCATCTCGTTGACCAACATCGTGATGTTGTCATACAGATGCGGCTGCTGGTGCTTCCACATATGCGAGAACCAATTAAACTCCTTGACGTTCCGCAACAAGAAATCATCACCTAGATTCTCTTCTCTGGTCCCGTGGTGGTAGTATTTCCCTGAAAATCCCAGATTGAACTTAAATCCAGGAACCAAAGCGGCTATGTGCTGCTGCGTGGCTATCAAGGCCCTCACATCGTCCGGCCGCAGTCGGGTGCCCTTCTCACCCACAAAAATGTCGTCTATATCGACCAGGATCATTCTATTCAAACTTAAACTAAGCTGCCCGTGGCTCAGGTACGAAAGAGCATCCAAAAACAACAACCGATGCAACCAGAATCTCAAACTGCTTCCGAAAAGCACTCGCTGGATGCCATCCAGGTGGCCGTGGTCTTGCAACACTGTGCTTAACGGCAACTGCACCTGGCCCCCGTCCGAGGGATAATCTTGGTTGTTGCGTTGAGCCCACTCAATCGGCTCATAGGTGGAATGATTATGTTGGAATACTGCCCAGTCGTCGCCGGGCAATGCGCCCCACGCTGTGTCTCCGGCACGTGTCAGTCGGAGCACTGGCGACGCTGGATTTAGACTGGCATCTCGCAGCCTCAAATTTGTGTGTATGTACAGGGGAAAGCCGCGCAGTTGAGCGGCCACCAGGGACTCCTCGCTCGGACTGACAAAGCCAACAATTCCCACCGAATACTCCCGGCAGTATTTGTCCAGCAGCTCTCGATTCCATTTATCCATGTGCAGGTATTTGTCCAGGTTCTCGAACACAATCACACCGTAGCGTCCTTTGTCGAGGTTGGTTAACACCGGCAGGCTTTTGCCAGCAACTTCTGTTTTGTACCTGTGTAGAGTAAAGAAGAGAAAAAAAGAGGAAACATGAATTTTTTGTGTGTTTAGCATCGAGATAGTGCATCAGCAAAAAGGTTTAAGTTGAGTTGGGTTAGGGTTTGGGATTGTGAGCCCTTAGGGCATTATGTTGGGAGAAAGGGACAAAAATTCCCTCCCGGCTTCGGAGGAAGTGGAATTTAAATGAAAGTTTCCCTGTAAATAATCAAAGGAAGGGTGGAATTTTAGGCTTCAGGATGGGAGAACCGCCGCGCCGCACCGGCCGAGGTGAAGTCTTTTGTAGCTGAGGCGCGGCGGTTGCCAAACATTTGGATTTTAAACAGCAATAACTATTCAATGGGTTTTTGTGGCATGTGGCGCCGCGAATAATTTAAGCAAAGGCATTCGGATCCTTTCTAGAAACACTATGTTTATTTTTTTTCGTTGGTTCTACATTTTGAGCTCTTTTCTGCTCGCCCGTCTAAATTCTAAATCTATCTTTCCAAAGGTAAAGGCAAAGCGCAAAGGCCGGCGGTGGAAGAGTTTGAAGTTCTTGAAATTGCTATTACTTTACCGTAGGGTTGGGTTTTACATGCTCTAAATTGCGGTGGGAGGATGAGTATTCGAGGTGATGGAAATGGTGGAGGCGGTAGCGGTGGCGATATGGTCGTGGTCGTTGTTGAATATTGGGAAGTAATTTTGAATTCCACAATATCCTTGAAAGTGGTAAATGTTGGAGGTCGGCAATGGTTGGTTGTCATGCGGTTAGATCGATTTTATAGAATTTAAGAACCACAACATGCAGCTGAAGCAGAAGCAAGAGCAGGAGGAGCACCAGAAGCAGCAGTAGCAGCATCAGCATCAGCAATATATAGAAACACTGTAGTGTTCATACTATCAGCGTGGTTTCAGGAAATTGAAATTAATTGTTCGCTTTGGTTATGCATCAGGATTTGAGGGAATTAATATGAGGGTTTCTGTTTGTGATGTAGCTTTGGTGGTTTTGTAAATTTTCATTCTCGTTCTTATTCGAGGCGACACTGGCTGAAGAGTACATAGTGAAGGAGGAGCAGGAGGTGGAGGTAGAGGTAGAGGAGGAAGTTACAACTACGATAATTCAATTTGAATTCAAAACCAAAGTTTATTTTGGAGTAAATTAAATTGATTTTTTTGTGTGTGTCTTTCTTCGTTTTGTTGGCATTGATGTGATACATTTTGGAAATTTCCAAGTATTTTGGAATTGGTAAATAGTTTTAACGACTTGTGATGGATTTTAAGTCTTGAAGTTTTTAGTACTTTGAAGAAGAAAATAAAAGATTTGCTGGGGCTGAATCTTAAATTAATTATTTAGAAAATGTCAGTTAAGAACAATTAAGACGCAGTTTTTATACCAAATTGGTTAAGGTCTTCAAAATGTATTGAAGGTGTTCCTTAAGCAATGTTAAAGGGTTTTTGGCAGTATTCCAAAAACACAATGCGAGTATTTGCAAGGGGAGGGAAAGTTTGAAATTAAGTTTCGTGGCAGATTGGCTTTAAAATCATTAATATTAACACTTCACATTCGCGTAGTACGGTTAAATAATAAATCTCTGTACTTAAAACAGTGATTGAAGTTGGGCTCAAGTGAATACTGATGAGCATTTCTTATGGCAGAATTATTAGGGTTGCATTGTAGGGGGGTGGACAAGGAACGGTAATAAAGCATTCCACATTCACGTAGTACAGTTAAAGAACTAGTCTCTGTACTTGGCAGTACGACGAAGTTGATCACGAAGGTATTCTAAGAGGTTCGGTTTCGGTATTATGGTAAAATTGCTTGAGAGTGGAAATGCAACTAAAGTTTAGCAATCCACATTCGTGTAGTACGGTTAAAGAATAAATCTCTACACTTGTATGGCTGCAGTCGGGATCAAGTGTATACTAATGAGTTATTCTTGAGGCGTGAGTATTAGGGTGGATTTTGATTCGGGAATTGGAACTGTAGTAAAGCATTCAACATTCGCATTGTTCGGCTTAAGAACAAGTTTCTATTCTTGACATTATTACGGTTGAATTGTCTGAGGGAAGTAATGCAATTTTGCTGAAGCATTCCACATTTGCATAGTAAAGCTGAAGAACAAATCTCTGTACTTAACAGTGCAATGAAGTTGGGAACGAGGTTTTACTGATGAGAATTCTGGGAGGCCATAGTATTATTGTTAAATGGTTTGAGAGGAGGAATGTAACTTTCTATTTCGCTAGAGCATACCCGGTTAAAAAAGCGTAAGATGAAAGACTTTACGAAGGTGTTCAAGCTAGGAAACTGATTCAATGATGATATTATAACCAATCAATTTAAATGCACTTCGTTCAATACTGTCGACAAGACTTAAGTAAGTTGCAGATCCCTAGATGGGGAATTACACAAAAGCGTTGGACGTAAGTCTTAGAGATAGCAGATTAGTGGGCAAAAAAATCTTCGTACATCTCCTCAGGAAACCCAAATATCTTGGGGCTGATTGTGAGGCAAATAACCAGAATTTTAAGATGTTCAAATAATGCAAGTGCCACTCCACATTGACCAAGGCTGTCAAGGTGAAGTTGAAGTTCCACAATCGAAAGGCAGGTTTGAGAATATAGAAACAAATATTTAAAGCTAAGGGTACTGTCGCTAGAGATGTGGTAATGGAATAGAAAGATACCATTTAAAAAAAACCCGAGAAAGAGTATCGGAAACAAAACAGAACCCTGCGGCACACCATCCAATACTATTGTATTTGCTTTTGACGTTTCAATTGTCAAAGGTGAAAGTTTAAAATTTATTCGCTCGTACAAAAAGTTTATTTTTCTCATTAAAGTTTCTGATAACAACAAAACAAAAACTTCATAAAGTGGCTTCTTTTGCCTTTTTTATTTAAACAACACAAAATTCGTCTGTAACAACATAAGGTACGAAATTTCTTCATTGTATTTTATTATCGCCAAAAGCCATTTTCGTCGTTACGGTATTGTCCTTATGAACCGTAGTTGTAAGAAACGAAACATAAACGAAACTTCTCCCGAAACGAACACCAGTAGCAAAAAATACCCTTCATCAAACGAATTTAAGATGGTAGTAGGTAATCTATCAATCGATGAACTGAAAGGCATCCTCAATGATATCTTTGCCGAAAAACTTAAAGATCTTGCTACAAGGGATGATCTAACGAGACTTTACTGCGAAATAAATTCTCTGAAGGAAGAAAACTCGCAACTTAACAATCAACTTCATGTGATGTCGGAAAGATGCGAGCTTCTGGAAAACCAACTTGAATTCTTATCACGTAAGGCCAACGAATGCTCCATTGTTGTACACCTTCCCATAAACGCAGAAACCAATGCAACTCAATTCGCTATACAAAGTTGCAAGGGGCTTCTTAAGCTACAGGAAAGTGATAGTTTTCACATTAAAAAGTCCCGCGAAATTCACAACAACAACGCACAACGGGGAACTGTTGTCCTCGAGCTTCTTTCGGCAGAAATCGTAGACAAGATTATAACCGCGGCGCACCATCTTAAAAACTCGGGCATCAGTATCTTTCGGGAGCAATCACTTTTATATAGAAAAAAGAGGCAAACACTATTGCAATTCCGAAGCAAACTTCTCGAAATTAATCCGAACGTGAAAATTATTGTCAAAGGCGACAAAATGCAAATTAATAGCCACACATTTGTTTACAAATATTCACGTGGACTTAATGTCAAAAGTTCTACGGAGTTGACATTTATCAAGCAGATGTTTGGTGACAGATCGTCTGAATTTTTTGACTGCGGCGAGGGAGTGAAATTTGCACCGACTTCGATCTCGCCATTTTCTTTACCATCTTCCTCTCAACCGATGATAGCGCCACCTGTGAGTCAACATTCACAAGTCGTAAGGGGGGGTTCGCAATAGGAAGAATCTGTCGTCTGCCACAATATTAAAACAAACAATAATTTACAAACTTTAAAAATTTTATCATATAATATTACAGGTCTTAGAAGTAAGCTTGCACAACCTGATTTCTTTAACTTTATTCAAGATTTTGATGTTATAATTTTATTAGAGACTTTTTTAGAAGAAAAACACGAAAATGATTGCATAAAATATTTCAAAAATTTCAAAATAATGTGTTCACCTGCAACTAGAACAAACGTCCACGGTAGAGCTAGTGGAGGAATTTTATGTGGTGTCAAAAAAACTATAAACAGCAATTTTGTCAAACTTATTTGTTTAGAAAATAGAATTATTTTTCATATTTTTAATGATAATTTAAAATACTCAGTAATTCCGGTGTACTTGAACTGTAATAACTGGCAGATTGACTTCGACTGCTTAATTGATTACGTGAATAACAATAATCTGGAGAACATCATGATCATTGGAGATCTAAACGCACGTATTGGGAGATATCAGAATCCTTCAAATTATGAATTACTGTCGCTAAACTTACTAAATGTTACTAGAAACTCCAAAGATGAACAGTTTAATAGGAACGGACGACTTCTTACCGAATTCTTTGAAAACTTTGGACTATTTGTACTGAATGGTGCGATTACAGGCGACGAATATGGAGAGTTTACCTTTATCAGCGGGCAAGGACAGTCAGTGATCGATATTTGCGCAGTATCAACTGGGTGGCTAAATACAACCCCAAACTTCAAAGTCGGCATAGCGAACTTCTCTGCACACCTTCCAATAGAAGTCAACGTTAAATTCTTTAATCAAGCTAGCCAAAGCATCTCAAATAATTTCCAAAAGTTAAGGTGGAAAGAAAACAGTGCTACCGTTTATAAATTTCTCCTGGATCGTTACTTTAGCTCCCTCCCTCCCCATGCCACAACCGGAGTAGAACATTTAGATGAACGAATAACGAGTGTAATTCATATCTCAGCGCCATTTGCCAGTAGCAATAACAACTCTAACTCTTTTACTCCTAAAAACGTATGGTTTGATAATGATTGCAAGAAGCTCCGCAAACTATCATTTGTGTATCTCAAACTATTTCGATCCACAAATGCATTGTTCTTTAAAAGTATTTACCTTCACGTAAATAAGGAGTACAAGACTTTATGCGCAGCAAAAAGAAGAGATTACAATACTAGTCTGGCGAAGAAACTGGTAGATTGTAAAAACTCAAAAGTTTTCTGGGATAATATTCGCGAGCTAGGAGGACGTTGTCGACATTCGGTGAATACTCTCGCAGCTGAGACACTAGCGACTCATTTTAAAACGCTTTTGTCGGCTGACGTGAATCTCCATACCTTCTCTTATGCTCTCCCCAACTTTATAGTCGATGAACTGGATGGTCCAATACTGTTACGTGAATTGGAATCAACTTTACAAAAAATGAAAAATAATAAAGCACCTGGTTTCGATGGAATTCCAGTAGAATTTTACAAAAATGGTACTGAGCAATTGAAAAATTATCTTCTTCTATACTTCAACCGATTATATAATGAGTCTCATGTTCCAAACAATCTAAACAAAGCAGTTATTTTTGCAATTTATAAGAGTGGAGATGTGAACCAGCCAGAGAACTATAGAGGCATATCTATTCTTAGCTCATTAAGGAAGATCTTCACTTCAATACTCTACGAACGGCTGACCAATTGGGTTAAGGACAAAAACCTTCTCAGTATGTTTCAAGCCGGTTTTCGAGCGGGTTACTCAACGCTGGACCATATATTTGCGTTAACAAGTATTGCCAAGAAATATATTGATAAAAAGAAAAAATTATACGCTTGTTTCGTTGACTTCAAAGCTGCATTTGACAAGGTGAATAGACAAGCATTGTTGTACAAGCTCTCAATGCTTGGAATCTCTCGGAAATTCTTGCAGCTATACTTCAATTTCCTTATCTCGTCGACTGCTTCGGTATGGGATGGATCGCATCTATCAGATTGGTTTGAAACGACAACAGGTGTCCCACAAGGCTGCATTCTAAGCCCAATCCTCTTCGCTTTATTTATTGATGATATTTCCGATGTTCTTCCAGGAGGAATATCTTTTGCCGACATACAAGTAAAAGTATTACTCTATGCTGATGACCTAGTATTGCTGGCGGAAAACCCTTTCACTCTACAGCTGCAAATAAACAGGTTAAATACATTCTGCGAGAAATGGGGGTTAGCTATCAATACTAGCAAAACTAAGGTGATGATTTTTGAGACTCGTCAAAGAAGAAGGCTTCCCGAAGAGAATTGGCAACTAAATAATATTGCTATTGAAGTGGTGCAGGAATTTAAGTATCTGGGAGTTTTAATCACACACAACCTTAACTTCGCAAAGCATGTTAAGAATAAAAGTGATGAGGCTAAATTAGCTTTGAGCATAATGTGGCCCAAGTTCTTTGCGAACCAAGAAATTGATCTGTTGTCAAAATACCGTGTGTTTCGCGCGACTGTGAATACATGCATGTGCTATGGTACCCCGGTTTTCGGACATACTTATATAGAGGCGTTCGAAGCAGTACAAAGATATTTCTTCAAGCGCTTATTTAGATTGCCAAATTCAACGCCAAATTATGCCATCTACGTTGAATCAGGATTATCGCCTCTTTACATTGAAAATCTAAAATCAAACTCCGACTATTTAATAAGAGTTATGAGAAGAACCGGAAGAAGTCTTCATAAATCAATCATGGTAAGATTGTTGCAAACGAGGGCTTCACCATTCAAGGATTGGAACGAGCTAGCCCTAGCCCACGGAACTAATCTTCCCCTAAGTGAAACAAACGCTGATGAATGGCCGGGGCTTTTTGCTAATGTAATCGCTAAAATAGATGAAAAAATTTACACCCAGCATCTATCTAGAGCAAATGAAACTACATCTAGAAATATGTATAAGAACCTCAATCACCAGTTACCCTCGGAAGCGAATTATTTCTGTACTGAATTTTCGGCCGAAGCTATAAGCTACATATTCAGAGCTCGTGTCGAATTGTTAAACTTAAACTTTATGCCCCACCGAGCTGACTTGTCACAAATTTGCGAGCTTTGCAACAGACGAGAGAATGAAGATACAATCCATTTTATTGCAATCTGTCCAATGCTGCAGGAAATCCGACGATTGTATTTCGAATCAAGTCATCTCACCCTAAACCGACTCTATGAAATACTCAATGGAGCCATAGGATGGTCTACCCTCTATAAGTACTGCAAACACGCCTTAGCATATCGCAATAGTTATGTAACTTAAAACAGCAGTTGTTGCAGTTCAAGCACCAAAATTTTTGTTGATATCTTTTGTGTTTCAAATCACTTTAAAATTGAAAACGTATACAAATATATTTGTGTTTCAAATCATTTCAAAATTGGATCTTTTTGTGTTTCAAATCATATTAAAATTGTTAAATTTCTCAATTAAATTGTGTAAATCTAATTTTAGTTACTTTATGCTTTTTTGAATTTGTATATTATAAAAAAAAAAAACTTGTTACTTTTATTTATTTTATTTCATTTTTATTCTTTATAACACTAAATGAAATGTCATAACAGGCAGACGGCAGAATAAGCCATGTCATTATTCTTAAGAAAAGAAATATTGTTAATCAAAAATTTTTGTTAATAAAGAAGTTATCTATCTATCTATCTATCTATCTACTATTGTATTAAACGGTTTGATAGGTAGGTAGGATTCAGAGTTGACCAAACATTAAAGGAATATTCTTAGCAGTTTAAATATTCAAAAATTCTTTCGGTTTATGTTGAAATAGATTTGAGGTCATATTTTCTAATCTCCAGTATTATTTTTAAGAATATTTAACTTTATGACAACCCATGGGCTACCGCACATGAGATCATTGCCAAATGTTCAATGAATTAAAACAAAACACATGAGCCTCCTTATGGCCACCCTGAGGTACTTCATTATTGCAAATTTTATTGCTAAAAGGCAATGAAAAAAGGTCATTTCAAAGGTATATTAAATTAAATTCCTAGGATTTCACCTTAACACATGTCACATATGTCAACATTTTGGCATTTAAATATTCTTTCATTTGAAAATTAGCTAATTTTCAATATATATGCCTTAAGCCTCAAAACAATCACCTAATAATATTCTCTTTGGCAATTAATTTATTCTATAGTATTCGAAAATTTTAAGACCCAATTTGCACACACTCATTTTGCCTGAAGATTAATTCAATATAATTGACTTTACATAAAGAGCCAGGAACCGAAACATAGTAACATAGAGACATAGGTAGGGAAGAAGGAAGGGAATGTAATGTGTACATATTGTAATTGCTTCCGACACTCGCAAGTAATCCCTCCATTATAATACGTTTGTACATTATTGTAAAGCATTTCACATTCCCATTAAAAGACGACGACGAACGTAGACGACGTTGGCAATGGTGATGACGACGCACGAGGAAGCCAAAGCTAAAGCCAGACCCAGAATCTGCCCTAGAACCAAGAACCATAGAACCAGGGCCAAAAGACCATCGAAATGTATTAAAGCCTCTTTGGGCTATTAATTGTATTTGCCATATATTGAGGAAGAGTGAGAAATAGCTCATAGCTTTGAACCTAACGTCTATTAAGCGGGATAGAGAGGAAGACCGGTAAAGCGGTATACCTACAACTAAGCTTTATTATAGAAATCAATTCTTCTTTAATTAAATTATGTTGAAAACTCAGAGGCATTTATAATGTTGATGATGTTCTCTGTTCGTCTTCGTACATATATAAACTTCATGAACAGAAAAAAAGATACAATTAAAAAAAAGAAGAAAGAAATTAATCGAAATAGAGGTTAATTAAATTTCAATTTTAATCTTTAATGGATACAAAATAATGGGATTTTAGCTGTGAAATTGTTTGAAGTTTTTTTCTGTCTTCACATTTTCTTCTTATTATTTGGCGTGTTTAACATTTTGGGAGATTTATTGTTAGAAATGTAAGTAATTATAATTTAATTAGTTTATAGATTCAAAAGAAGTAAGTCGATATAAATAGAAAGGGAACTAAATGGTTTATTATTGGGCTACATTTTGGAGGAAGTAAGTTTAGTGAGAATTTCAGGGTTTTACTTAATTGATATTGCAAATGGCAAGTATTGATTTGACATCATTGAAAAAAGGTTAATGTGAGGTCTAAGCTATAAATGGTTGGTTCTTGAATCGGGTTATGTGAAAGCTGCTTCGCTGGTAGAACATTGATAGAATTTGTGTGGTATTTCTAAGAAGAAGTGCATGGAAGTTTAGCTTTTAAAAACTGGCAACAAATATTTCATTGTTTAATTTTGTATATTTTCGAAAATATCGGCAAAATTGAATTCTGATTAAAATTAAACAACATCAGGTTTTTAAAATATGGCTCTTTTACAATTTTAAAGACAAAAAAAAACAATCTTAAACAGTTTTTAACAATCTGTGTCTCTGGGAATTCTCACTAGTTATGAGTCTTAATGAAGTTTTCAAAAACCGAATTGTATTGTCCATTTTTTTTGAAAAATTCCTTTTGGAGTTAATTATTAGAATCCCAACTTCGATTTTAATAATTGTTTTTAACATAATTTGTATTATTTTATACCATGGGTTTTTTTTTCTAATTTTTAAAATTACTAGTAATTTCACAAAAATTTGAATTAATAGTCATTTTGGAATCGGTTTTCAAGTGGAGTATGCTTTTTACTTTATTTCTCAATGTTTCATAAACTTTTAAAAGTAACTCAAAAACTTTACACATTCTTGATGTGCGGCTGAAGAAATAATGTCTGTAATAGATATAGATAGTTGGAAATTGAGTTCAGGGTAAGCTAATAGAAATTCCTGGATGTACAACTGGCTATTCCAAAAATTCCGAATTGAAGCGATTACAATGAGTCAAATTTGTAAACCAACCAAAATAAGACGATTTTTTTTTACATTGGACATTTTTAAAGCAACTACTGAAGAATCCAGTATTAAAGTCTTGATCAATTTTTCATAAAGCGTTGTAGAACATCTTTTATGTTAAGGTAGTGGAGAATGAGATCTCGCCTTATGCTACTAAAGAGATGAGTCTTTAACAAGAAAATGACCTAAAATATAACAGCAAATTAGCCGAGAAAACTTTCTGGGTAACAAAGTTGATTTTTTGACTGACCTCTGCAATCGCCGCAAACTTAAATCAAATTGAAAATGTTTGAACTGAAATAGTATTGAACTCCTAGAAAAATGTCCTCTTTGTCTTATTGAAACTTGTGTATACCGGTTTTAGGTTTTTCGGTAAGTTAATTAAAATATACATTCTGAAGCTGAAAATCTGTTCGATTTGGCAAGTTTATTTTTTGGCATTTGAATATTCATATCTATGGAATTACTTTATTTACTAACAAAAATAGAAAACTAAAAACTAAAATTGTTTCTTTTCATTAACGTCAAAAATAATATTTGACATAAAAAGTGCGTATACGCCCAGTGTATCCATATACTAAATAGGCTGTCGTGTTTAAATGAATAAAATAATGCTTTTTAAGTTTAAAACCGAATAAATTGAAGTTATCACAACAATTAATTAAAAAATAAAAGCAGCAACACTCCAATTATTTGTCATATTAAAGATATTGTGTCGATTGTTAGAGTAACGATAAAACCTTTTGGAAATCGGTTTATGTTGTTAAATGTCAACGGGTTGTAAACTTTATGAAATGCAAAAATAAAGAACATATTAATTTTGAACCACAAATTCAAAAAATGGACAAATAATTATCAAAAAAAGGGTGGAATTTTAGTTTAGTTTAATGTCATTTGGAAACTGATAATTTCTTGATTGGAAACAATTTGAATAAGCCTTAAAAATCTGACATATCTTAAGAAATGAATTGAATTCGATATCTAATTTTTCTTACGTTATTCAAAGCCGTTAAAGATTCATAATTCAACTGATGTATTCGAGGTACTAAATCAGTTTTTTGTTTCACTTCATAAAGTTAATGATATTCTACTGTTCTATTTTGACCATTCAGTGCCGGATTAAGGCCTCCACAAACGGGGGGGGCCCCACAATAGAGACTTCGGAACATTATTGTTTCAAATTCGAACTGTTAAACACTAGCCGCAAACATCTTTTCTATTGATATTGTTTTTGGTGGGAAAGGCAGCTGCTAACTCTTGTCCATCGGCTGTTCAATTCTTTGATTTCGTGCAAAATTTGTACATGTTTTTCACAGCAAGTACAGAGCGGCATCGAATTCTGATTGATAAATTATCGGAGAAGAAAAGCGTCACAGTTCAGCAACACTCGTTGGCCCTGTCGAGGAGCTGAAGCTTCGAAAGCCGTAGTCAACGGCTATTCGGAAATCGATGAAGCTCTAACCACAATACCTTCCAATAAAGAGCGAAAAGTCATCGAGAGGAATGAAGTAACGCACCTTCTACAGAAGATGAGTGGTCTCGAAACCGCTGTGTTTGCAGCATTTTGGAACGATACCTTGGAGCGATTCAACGCTACAAATATGATGTTGCAAGCCCCGAAAATGATTCCAAACGATTTGATTTTGATAAATACGAAAGCAGCCAAAAAAATATCCCATACTGATGAATATTTACAATCACGCACCCGCAACAAAATGAGAAATGTGAGCTTGAATACGCTCGATTACGGAAAAGCACAAGACGCAAATCTGTCACCCAAGGAAAAATACAAAGTATTTGCCTTTATCCCAGTGATTGACCACCTATACGCTTCTCTTACTGAACGATTGTATGCCTATGAAGCTATTCGTTCGATATTTGGATTCCTGAATCACATCGAGAAGATGGATGCTGAAATTTTGCAACGCTGCAGCAGAGGCATTGGTGAAAGTGTATTCCGATGCTTTAGAGCCTAGTCTTGGTAATGAGCTGGTTCAATTTGTGTCTTTGATTGACTCATACAAACAGGAAAAGGACTATGGAATAGATTAATCGCCAGAACTATTTACTACCAAATTCTCGAAAATCAAAATTTCGTATCTACATTCCCAAACCTCGAAATTGTATTCAGAATGTATTTGGTTTTGATGGTAACAAATTGACTTTCAAAAATAAAACTTATAAAAAATATACATTGAAAGTGATTTACTCCGAGAACTGGATTTCAACGAAATCATCAAACTAAAATTTAATTTCAGATAAATCTTTTATCCGTTTATATTTATATGTGTTTGTTCACTGAAAATAATGTGCCCAAAGGCCTATGGACCTCTAAATGCGGTTAACAATTACAACCAAAAAAGCTATAAAGTCCTCCAACATTTTTTTCTATTTTAAGTTTTAATTTTCTCCACTTTTTCCTCATTTTTACCAAACATTACGAATGTCAATATTTTTTTGAAATGTTTATGGTAGTCAGTTTCGTTTTCAATAAAAATAATAATTCTTGTCATACTTTACACACAATAGAATAAAGAATATTAAACACAATTTTTATAATTAAAAAAAGCCCAAACCAAATCAGTAAAGCTAACAGACAAACATTGTTTGCCTTATTTGAAGAATTTGCAAATCTATTGAAGGGGTTACACCTATAAATTCAATTTGACGTCAAAAATTAAACAATGAAACAAGAAAAAAATCTGCTCAATTTTTTAACAAATCCAAATTATAAAATAATTGATTTATTTTACCAATGGAAAAGTTTTTACTTTTGTGAATTAAGATGCTACTTTTTAAAAACTGCAGGCACAAAATATCGCTCCGAAACCATAGATAGCTATTGATTGTATTGACGACAATGATTGTTTGTTTATGACATTTATAAACGGATTAAATTCCACACTCATCAGAAATTGTTATTTTATCATTATAAAAACTTGTTGAACAAAAGCGCAAACAATATAAAATCTAAAATTGAAAGAAAATTGATTTCTTTTCTGTGTCAGTTGATGTATTTTTCGAGCAATTTGCACTCAAATTATTATCAGTAATGCTCTTGTGCTACTTCTACTCTTACTACTGTCGCATTAGCATCAGCTTGGTACTTGCTGTTCTAGATCTAACGCGCAAACAAAAGGACACAACAACAAAAAAAAAAGAAAAAAACTCCTTCGATCAAGTTTTTCATCATCAACAATGACAACAAAAAAAAGAAGAAAACACATCAAATTATTCTAAATTCAATTTCAAGAAAAAATGGAAGAAAAAATTGTTTCGTCCTTTGGGATGCTGATAGCACGCGCTGACTGGTTGATGCAGCAACATCATCAGAATAATAACAACAACTCCTTCACTCATAAAAATCTCATTCAGACTGATGTCCTCCTTTATACGTACATTAGATCCGCATTTACGTATATTATTTTTTCATATGTAAGATTATACAAGGTGGGACAAAAGTATCTTTTTATTTTTGTTCTTTCTTAAGGTCGAATTTGAGAGATTTCCAAAATCAAAAACGGCGGCTTGCAGAGGACAAAACTGATTGGCGTCATTTTAAAGTTCGAAATCTATCCTCTGCCAACATAATTATGGCACTTTCGTCAAAAACGAACTGTAGTCGAAAGCTGAAAACCTTAATGTCCGAACTAAAATAAATGTTGAACACACTTTTGCAAGTGTTGTGAGAGAGTCCAAAAATATTGATACGAAGGACAACTAGAGGTGTCACGTAGTGTAAAGCGTAGAGTTTTAAAAACAGAATTGCAGCTGTTTCCACGCAAAATCTAATTTGGGAAAGAATTAAATCCTTAAGAAGGTATTGTTTAAGAGAATTTTAGGCTACCGAGATAGGGTTTGCTGTTAAAACTCCAAAAACCGAGGTCCCAGAAACTCAAAATCCTTAAAAACCCGGAATTCTTAAATGTTCAATCCTGAAAACAGAAAACAATGAAAACCCAGCATCACACAAACTGAATAACCCGTAAATCTCGAAAATCCAAAAAACTTCAAAATCCCAAAACCCCAGTATTTTTAAATTTTGAATCCTCAAAAAAGATACCCATGAAAACCCAACATCACACAAAAACCCAACACTCAAAAACCCCAGAATTTTAAAATTTGAATCCTGAAAACAGAAAACGATGAAAACCCGACATCACACAAACTTAATAACCTGTAAATCCTCAAAATCCAAAACTTCCAAAATCGAAATCTCGTAAATCCCCAAAATCTAAAACTTCCAAAATCGAAATCCCTAAAAATTATACGCAATAAAAAATTTTTAAGTAAAATAGAAGTTTTTCACAATTAAATTGTATTAATTTTGTTCTGCTGTAATTTTTCTAAAAAGATCAGAATTTTTACTTCGAAGAAATATTTACTTCATTTTCGGGATTTTCGCCTTTCCGGGTTTGACGATTTTGAACTATGGGTTTTCTGGATTCAAAATTTCGAAATTATTTCCTTCTCAAATGGTTTGCAAAAATGAATAAGACTTTCTTCGGATTTGACCGCGCCAGACTTTTTTTTCTGCAATTGGTTTTAAGGATTCTAAGTTTTGGGGATTTTGGGATTCGGGGATTATTGGTTTTCTGGATTTTGGATTTTCGTTATTATGGATATTCCGAATTGAAAATTTCGGTATTGTTTTTGACTATTCTAGAATTTTGTATGCAGGATTATTTGAAGGCTCAAGTGTCGTACATAAGCCCACCACCATACCGCAGCTCAAGGAGAATATTCTTGCTGAAAAACAGGCACCGAGTCCAAATATCTGAGGAAATATTATATTGAAACCGCTCTAGAAAGAGCCCATCTCTGTGAGCATGAAGCTGTTTGCTCATTTGAGAGACGTTATATTCGAAACTCATTAAAAACAAATTTCTATAAATCATAATTTTTAATTCTTAATTAAATCTATAAAAGTTTTATCGTCACTTTAAATTTCGTAAGTCACTTTTCATCCACCCTGTGAATTCTAACGAGATTGCTCGATTCACCACCTTTAACACTTTAAATTCTCTCCTCTTACCATTTTCTACATCCATCTCTTTGCTGCCATTTGAGTTCCTCAATTTAGTTGCCTTCCGTTCGAAGGATATACATCAGTATATAAGAAGAAGGACGAACAGGACGAGACGGGACGCGACGTTAGGTGATGGTGCTATAAATTGTTTCTAAACTTTTTTAAAAACCGATTTAAAGTATGTAACAACAAACACGATTTGTGTTTTTCTGTTTCCTCGTGTGTAAGGATCGCATCACTGAGCAAAGTACAAAAAAGGATAAACAACATGACTTGGGCTTTTGATGCTGCTGCTGCTCCTTCTGTTTATGCTGCTGCTGCTAGATGAGGATGATAGCTGATAGCGCCGGCCTTTCTATAGCATTCTGCTGTTCGTGTGGTGTGATGCTGCTCCTTCATCATCCTCATCATCATCATCAACATCATCGTCATGGTATGACCTCTGACTTTCAGGATGCGGATAGAATGCATTCAACCATAGAAACAATTCGGAATATTTATGTACTGCGCTGCTAGGATATGCCTTTGTCACGCTGCCGTCCGCTCAGGTCCAATCCGTCCACGTCCAAGTCCGCATCCACATCCACCATCATACACCATACGTCTCGATCATCACTTCTCCCCCTCACATTCATCGAATCTCGCTTACAGAGACGACAGACGAGCGAGAACATATAGAGCGAGCGATATATCGTATCGCCAAAGAGAGAAAAAGAAATGCAAATTAAAATTTTGCTATTTCATTTTCGGATTTCTGGTTCGGTTCTATGTTTGGCCTGTTGTCTGTCCTCTATTTGACGTATATAACCCGGAATGGCACAGCACAGTACGGTTCAGCGCTGGCACGGCCTGCAGAGTGTAGCGCAGCGCGGCGCGGCTTTCAGCATTCGAACAAAGTGCATAATAATTATAACCACCTCCCAAAACTATTGCCCACAACAATTCCGCACACCGAGCACCAAAAGAAACTTTTGACCAGAACACATCAGTACCGAACCAGGACAAAGCCCAGAGTAGAGCCAGAGCCATACCATACATAGTCAAGCACAAAAGAATGAATTCCCAATACATTTTGAAAAGCCGAGCGAGGGCGATCTGGTGGAAATCATTTTCCAGTTGAAATCCTCAGAAAAATAGACAAAACCCCTGATGCCGACGAAAACGAGGACGAGAGGACCTGCTGTGACAGTCAGCCATCCAAAGCCAGCGCTGTGCTGCGCTCTGCTGTGCTGCGCCCCCAAAAGTCCATCACGGATAGGGACACACAATCTTGTTATTGAATAAAAAACGAAACCCTTGTTCGTTTGTATTCAATTGTGTTTCTATTGTGTGTCATCATTTAGCAAAAAGATACAAAATGTCAGGACGTATATAGTATTTTTTTTTCCAACCCAACAGGATGAGCGATTTTTGGTGGTTGGACATGGACACAAAGAGGATTTGACCTTTTTTTTCTCTTAAAGGGGACAAATGCACACAAAAACTATATGAATAGAACGCCGTCTATCGGCAGCTGATAATAAAGTGGAGAAGAGTGAGATTCTTTGGTCTGACAGCATTAATTACGGTTAATTGTGTGCGATGAGTTTCGATTCGTTTTTGAAAGTGGTTAGTTCCAGGAGGATTGGTGTTTTTGAAATTTTGCGGGGCAGACAAACGAGTATAGACGACATCAGGACTATATGGTTCAGCTCCAGGACATTGCATGACACAGTCACTATACAAAGGCACAACAAAAGTGCATCATCACGCACTAATTTAGCCAAAGTGTTGGTTTTGACAATTTGTGGTTATTTTGAATTTGAGTTTGAGTTGGAGGACGACGTAGAAGAGAAATGAGATAATCAATTCAGGACAATGGATAATGCGGCTATAGAAACAACTTGGTGTTAACAAAAAGGACATCATACCAAAAATATGAGTGGATATCATCATCATCGATATTATAAAAGGTGTTTCTTTAAGAGGTATCGAACTTTAAGTTGGTTACACTATTTTAAATGGCGGCTATTTTGATAGCTGTCAAGTGATGAATTTGTAGGAAGGTTTGACATTTAAATATGGATAGACTGGCGCTTGAAGTATGCTTCTAAATTGTGCAAGTTTATTTTAAAAATCATAATTCTGTTGGAAATACGTATCACTACGTCCATTTTACGGTCAAACTTTTACGATCAATAAAATAAAACTGGGTTATTTGGAGCGATGACAATCCTCAAACGTTTGTTGAGACAAAATTCGGCCGCAACACAACAGGACACAGGTCATACCATCGAAACAAAGTTTGGTAACGTCAAAGTTTCACGTTATAAAATTAGGACCCGTGAATTTTCGTCCAAGATCGTGCAATTTAAGACCTCTTGACTGTTTTCTGTGTTAGGATATGTAAAGTCACCAGTCTACGCCAATAAGCCCGAAAAAATTGACCACTTTAAGGACAATATTCGTCACGTTATTATCACAGGTGTTTCTTTAAGGGTATCGAACTTTAAGTTGGGAACACTATTTTAAATGGCGTCTATTTTGACAGCTGTCAAGTGACGAATTTGTAGATAGGATTGACATTTAAACATGGATAGACTAAAGCTTGAAGTATGCTTCCAAATTGTGCAAATTTATTTCAAAAATCAAGGTTTTATTCGAAATACGTATCACTACGCCCATTTTACCGTCAGCATTTTCCGGTAAACATTTTACGGTCAATGAATGAAAATGAGTTATTTGGAGCAATGTCAATCCTCAAGTGTTTTTTAAGACAAAAGGTGGCAGCAACACAACATAACAGCTTGCACCAATAAAGGAACAGTTTGGTAACGACATAAAGTTTCACGTTACTAAATACGTAAACGTGAATTTTCTTCCAAGATCATCTGATTTAAGACTGCTTGAGTATTTTCTGTGTTAAGATATGTTAAGTCATCACTCTACGCCAATAAGTCCAAAACGATTGACCTCTTTGAAGAAAACATTCGTCACGTTATCGCCGATATAGGACGACAAATGTTGGGAAAAGTCTTCGAAAATACTTAAACTGCTTCCAAACTAGCCGGGGCGGTCTTATGCCAGAAATCATGATTTTAATTATAATGTCAGAAGATTATGTTTCCAATAAAGTTATTTTCGTGTCGATTTAAAAAACTCATCTTTGTTTTTCACCATTTCAAAGTTCTATACCTCTACAAAAACACCCTTTATATTGAGTGGACTTAGGTTAAAGAGTTTGATCAGGTGCAAGTGTGCTGGACAATGAAACCAAATCCAACCCAACCTCTTCCCCCTCCCTTCTCTTAACGGTGTCATGAGTTTATACGAGAATATTATGCGCTATTTAAACGCTTCATTAGTATTATTAATAACGTTCTGTATGATTTTAATTGGTTGTGGTCATAATCGCGTGGCTAAAAAGGATTTCATATTTATGGCAGGAGTTGGTGCACAGTTTCAACCCATCAGTCGCTTTATGTGGGTTGAAATTTTATTGAAAATGGAATGATGTGCGAAAACATTTTATAAGAGGTCGTCATTTTTTGAGAGTAATTAAAAAGGACACCATCGCGTTGTCGTCGGTCGTCGGCCATTTGGATCGGATCGTTGGGGGAATAAAGGATTACTGATTGATTTAGGCGTGCCGCATGCGACTGCAGCAATAAATTCACAGTTTTTATGCTTCACTAGAGACGATACTATAGCTACGATACGACAAATGCGACGTGGAGAGAGGAAAAAAGCGAGAACAGTAATTAAAATAGATAATTAATTCCAATGGTCTATGGTATGGTTTAAACTATACCATATAAAGTCTACAGGGTCACTGAGAAGCTTTGGGGAGGAATAAAATTTAAATTGACAATGCAGTTTCCAGTTTGTCATTAAAGTTTGACATTAAACCAAAAAATATAAAATACAAAAAATAAGCAATTAATTGAATATGCATACAAAATGTTGTTATTTTGCTGTTTCATCATAAATTTAAAAATAATTTACTTTTTGGTTACCCAAAAATTGGAACAAAAAAACATCAGAAACATTATAATAGCGAATTTTAATCATTGTTTGATGGAAAATGTTTTATGGGCGACATTTAGTGCTTTGCTAAAAAAGCAATTTTACATTATAATGAGAATTTTAAAAATCCTTGATAATATTTAGGTCAATAAAATTAAGAGAACATAGTTCTGACGATTTGTTTTTCTGTGATTTTTGAAGAGCTTTATCCCTTTTCAAAAATTGTCGCACCAAGTTTTAAAGAATGTTAAACATTCGAACTTTTATTTTGCAATTGTTGATAACGGTTTCTTCTTACAACAACAAATCAGAGTAAATGACTTAAAAAACACCAAGATTTAAAATCAAATTAAAAAAAAAAAAATGTTTTTGAGTGTGCCAAATATCGTCGTCGGATAACTTATTTCTTCAACTTTAATTTGTAAAATGTTTAATATTCTGGAAATTTTGTTCACTAGTATTTTTTTAATTTTAAAACAAAAATTCTCGTTTTTTTTTGTCAACAATATATCCTCAATATATTCGGACATTTCGAAGAAGTTTGGAATTCCAAAGTCTAGCATATGCACTGTCAAGAAAAATGTGAGCAAGGTTATCAAAAATCAGAGAAATACAAACAGTGGATCTTTTCGTCGACTATCATTAAAGAAGCACCTAAAAATAGAAACCGCACTGTACGAATCGTTTACTGCTCAACGTCAGAGTCATGTTCCTATTACTGGTAACATTTTAAAGGCCAAGGCATTGCAGTTCCAAAAAAAATTCAGCACGGTGAATTCACAGCAAGAATTGATTGGCTTACAAAATTTAAACAGCGCTTTGGAATTTGACTTCTGAAAGAGTCTGGTGAAAAGCTGTCATCGAATGCAGACTTTGTCAAACCATTTTAGAAATGTTAGAAGAAATTAGCTGAAATAATTAAAGAAAATAAACTTACCTATAATGCAATTTTCAATGCGGCTGAAACTGGATTATATTGGAAAATGTTACCAAACACTACATATGTTCACGCTGGAGAAACAAGTGTCCTTGGTCGAAAAATGTCTAAAGAACGTCAGGTTTAAAGAAAATTAAGCCCCTCATGATTGGCAAATCAAAAAACCAAGGTATTTTCTGTCTGTTAACTACACCTACTCAAAACGTGGTACTTTCAAAATGTTGTTCCACAGTTTGGATAGAAATGCTCAATCTTTAAAATTACTAAACTCCGTGTTTTTTTTTAAGTTGAAGAATTTTTAAAAGACCAGAAACTTCTTATAAATGCTTTATTAATTTTGGACAATGCTCCGAGTCGTCTACCAGAAAAAGATTTAATAAAAGAAACGGATGAGGGCAAAATTTGGGTGGTGTAAATGCCACCAAATGTTGCACCTTTAATCCACTCCATGGATCAAAATGCCATACGCATGACTAAGCTCTTTTAAAGACACAGCTTGCTTAACAAATTGTGAATTCCAGAAAGGGCATAATCAATGCTCTAAGTCTAAAAGATCTTAATCTTTACGATGCTGTATTACTCATTGCCTTGTCATGTAAAAAATATCCGCGGTTGTGCTTCAACCTGTGCTGGAAAAACGTTTTATCTCTAAGTTCAGATGAGGAATTTGATGAAGAGGATAATATTCCTCTATTGGTTTTCTGTAATCAGCACGATATGATCGTTGTAGCATATACGGTGGATCTTATGAAAAATATTTTCCCAGAGGTAAATACAAGTTTTAATTGCAAAAACTGCTTTGTAAGCTATGAAGTCTTGAATAATTTTTTCAGACTGAATTCACTTCACATGATTTGGAGTACTGGAATAATGCAGATCGAGTAATTCTTGAACACAAAATTATTGATAAATTGAAATTGTGCATTATAATAGTGATGAACATGTTAGATCAGAAACTAAAGTTCAAAGAATGAGTCATCACGAAGCTGTCCGAAATGTTGACAATTGCATCCAATGGGCAGAACAAAATTTAATTGAAAACTCTAAAGTCTTAGTTCTAACAAATTTACGGGCAGAGGTAGTCTATAATAACATTCACGACTCAAAAAAACAAATGCATATTAACGATTTTTTTTTCTTAAATATGAGTACAAATATTTGTATATACTTATTTAAACAACTAATACAAGTATATTAATTGAAGCATGTATTATTTTTTTTATGAAGCTGGAAATAAATTAATGAAAAATACAAATGTACTTTCTATTAACCTAAAGATTTGTATGAAAAAAATGTTTCGATATAACGAATTGACTCTGGACATTATATCGTTCGTTATACTGGACCACCACTGTATATGTTTAATATTTATGTTTTTTTTTTTAACTTGTCCAATAAATCGTTTTGGTGTTTGTATCAAGAAAGTTTCAAATTAAATATTTCTTATTATCATCAAAAACGAACGGATATGAAAATTAATATATACATTTTTTTTTAAACATATATTTTTTTAAAAGCTCTTTTTTGTTAAAAAAAAATATTTTATTTTATTTCGAAACAGAATATTTTTCAAAAGCTTTATTTTTTAATTTTAAATTTGATGTTTAAAAAAAAATTGAAACAAAGAATATTTTTCAAAAGCTATATTTTTAACTTCCCATAGGAATTAAAAACTTTGACATTTCTAAACGTTTCAAGGTCCCTAGAGTCTTCAAACTAATTTTATCTTATACAAAATTTTGTTTTCGACGTACAGTAAGATTTTGAGAAAAATCTAATTGACAGTTTTCTTACAAAAAATAAAAACCTAAAAATAAACACTACTAAAAATCAGTAAAATTTTACTTTTGACTCAAATATCTTTTCAAAAATTAAAAATATTAGCTTCAAACTAATTTTATCTCACAAAAAATATTGTTTTCGATATTTAGCACGTTTTTTACAAAAATCCAACAGTTGGTTTTTTGCATAAAAAAACAAACAGTACGCAAAATTTTTAAAATTTACGAGTATGGTCGGTCGTCGAAATCTTGTGAATTATAGAAGATATTGTCTTCAAAATAATTTTGTTCATCGAATTTGTATTTGTCTATACATACATACATGTATGACGTATGTGAAGTAAAATCTTTTAAGAAATGCTCCTTAAATTGTTAAAAATTGGTTTTCGAACGAAAGTCTCGTTAGCTAAATTAGATTTTGAAATTAAACTATTTCATTTTATGGAAAGTGCTGATGGTAATTTTAATTTTTTTCAGAATAATTCAATTGACAACTTTTTTAACAAAATACGAAAACCTAAAAAACTTTTAAGCAAGACAAATCGACAGACGGGATGGGAAGTTATCAGTGTTGGTAGCATCCCAGTCTCTTTTTTTTTCGATGTTTTAAAAAAACTTTTTCTGGATACTTTTTTTTTTAATATTATTTCTGGAAATTTTATTGAAAAGTATTTTTTTTTTTCAAAACATTCTTTTTGAAAACTTATTTTTTTTTTCAAAATAGAATATTGAAACAATTTTAAAGTTATTTTGTAATGATAACAATATTTGCATGTTTTCCAACATAACAAAGGTCCCCATTTAAAAGAATAAGAAACGGTTTGTAGACCATTGAATTTGACCACTTCATTAAAATCAGATTTTAGTTCTTTGTGCAGACACCATGAAATCAGGCTTTGAAACTAGAGAGACTGGTAACAAAGATCTCTAGCCTGCAGTTTAGAGAAAATTGTTCGTTTGTAAGGTGCCAAAATTTAGTACATTTAATGAAATATGCATCGAAATACTAATTTTAGAATACTAAGAAATAAGTCATAGACATTTTGATAATTGAAATTTTTAATTTTTTTTTTATTTTTTGGTATTATGTAAGATATTTGCATTTTTAACATTTAGTTTTTGTAGTTTTGGTGCTATTTTTTTTTTTTTGAAGTTTTGAATGAGTTTTTTTAACATATTCATTCAATTTTAATTAATAAAATTCCTAATTCTTCTAGAAATGTCCTCGATTAGTGATATTGTATATTTTTGGATGACAAAAAAACACCACTTTTGATTTTGGTCACCATTATTTCAAGAACATTAAATATCGCAAACAAAACTTAGAAATTAGTAAATTTTTTTATTCATAAACAATTTTGTTTTCACAACTTTCTACGTTAATTTTAAGTTGGGTTTTAAAAACGGGTTTTGCGGTCCTTTTGTAAATATTTTGAACATTGGCTAATAATGGTAACAAATCGTTTTAAGAAAAATGATCTCGGTTCTATTCCTGTATTCACAAAATACACTTTGAAAATCTCCAAAAACGTTTTATTGATTTTCAAAATTTAAAAAAAAATTATTTTTAAAAGAGTGCTGTTACATTTAAATTTGTTTATGTTTTTATGAAAACTATTGGTGAAAAAACTCCATAAATGCATAAATTAACATTCATTCTAATGTTTCAATTTGTTTACTTGTTAAATTCGATTTAATTTCAATTTTTAAAAACATAAAAACTCTAAGTGAAAAATATAGGCTTACAAAATTATTTTTTTAAATATTTTTACTTAAAAATTCTTTTTTTTTTTAAATATAATTGTGTCCCAAAAAATCTTTTAATTAAAACATTTTTAAAATTTAATATTTGTCATGTCTTTTTTTTTTGCCCGGCAAAATCCTCATTCAAACCCTCCAAGTGGGTGCCAGGCGGGCAATGATCACCACAGTAGTCCTGTGCGTTTTTGGCAGGATGGTGATTAGCTAAGGTTGAGTTGGATCGCTGAATTGTTGTAACTCCTCAATAGTGCAACGTTCGGAAACCCAATTTAATCATAGTTTAGAGGTTCCTAATTTCAGTGGTGGTGTGAGCGTACTAGTACGAAAACCGTGCCGAAGAATGAAAGGCTGGGGGATAAACCAGCCGTTAACGAGCTCTTTCGGATGCTGTGGCAAGGTCCGTCATATTTCTGCCTTACCCCGGCAAGCGGCTCTGCCGGGGCTGACCGTCTTTCCGCTTTACTCGTGGGAATAAAATGAAAAAAATTAAAAATAAACAAACAAACAAAACAATTATTAAACAAAAAAATCGCACCAAGGCTGCCAATGCGGTCACATCACCTGAAAAGGCTGTCGAGCCAAATCAGGTGTGTGAACGTGTTGTCAACCCTGTGGTTGCAACTAGTGGCGAGAGTCCTTCTCCCTCTACTAGCCGCAACATATACTTAAAGGAATTACCCGTCAGTGGAACAGCTGTGACGCTCGGCAGTCCCAATGGCGGAAATTCCACACCCCACCTCTTCCCCGCTCCTGCTAGGACGTCGCAAGCGACCCCAAAAAGGGACACCCCATCCGGAGAGACAAAATCTGCGACATGTGGAATTGACTCAAAGGGTGAGGGCACACCCGGATTGGCATCGGTAGCGATTAAATCTGGAGGTGGACCCACATCTGTGATACACGGACATAGTTCTGGGCCGGCCAAAAAGAAGTCCAAGAAGTCACAGGCCAATCGAGACCAACGCAACGCCGAAAGGATTCTAGCCGCAGTCGGTGTCATACCGGCGGCGGAAAGAACCCCAGAGCAAACGCGTAAACTCGAGTGGGCTAGTGGCTTTCTTAGCAAAAAAGCTAAACCGACCTGCGGCGACTCAACGTCAAAGCGAGATAGGTCTTTCGAGGGTGACAAGCCCGAACCAAAAAGGCAGAAGGTGCTTTCCAACAGCACATCAGCCGTCAACAAAGATCTCTCCTTCAGCGACGCGCTCAAAGGTAAGATCATTGCCGCGGTCATTGACAGGAGTCATGTGGATGGTAACATCTCTCATGATCATTGGGCAGAGGTCAAGGCTCACCTCGGTTTCAGATTTTTATCTGTTATCGAGGAAAATCCGGGGCCTCTCCCAGACACAGCCGATGCAGGATGGTACCAAAATCGCATCAAACTCATCGCCTGTGGTGATCAGAGATCTTTCGATCTATACAGGGCTGCTGTCAATGGCTTGCCAGAAGTCTGGCCGGGTGCCAAGCTCGAGGTTGTTGCAAGGGAGAATATTCCTTGCCGGCCAAGAGCACGTATAATGGTCCCGGCTCTTCACAACTGTCCAGACATGATCATGAAACTGATCAAAACAAGTAATCCGGACCTGCCTACTCACGACTGGAAAGTACCAAAGGTTGAGAAGGAGACAGTGGGTCACTATAGATCGGCTCTCGTGCTGATCAATAGGGAATCACTGGCTCCACTGGCCGCGACCAAAGGTGTGATTAGGTATAGTTTCGATGAAATCATGATGCGTATTTATAAAAAAGATGAAGATACGCTAAACACGCCCCCCACAGAAGCCTCTTCAGCGGAGGGAAGCGATTCATTGGCAACGAAAATGGAGGTCGATGCAACACCAAAAGTGGAACCATCGACATCCACTGCCCCAAATAAGCCATCCGACGTGGAGGCTAAAACTAAAGTCGACAGTAACTCCGACATGGAGACTGAAGACGCCACCTTAGGCATCACCCAGAGTGAGGAAGACCTGCTTAGGTCCTCCTCAGACGAGGAAAACGCCGACAAAACAGTGGTGGAGGTTGATCTGACTAATAGTAGCAATGCTGCGATTAGTACAGATTAATCTCCATCACGCCATCATGGCCACAAACAACCTGATACTCCGACTGCATAAGAACAAGGAAGACATCGTCTTAATACAGGAGCCGTGGGTCTCAAACTCCATCATCAGAGGTCTCAGGACTCCTGGCTATAAAATATTATATGCATCGGAGAAAGGTGAACCAAGGTCATGCATGTTAGTAAAAAATGACTTAAACATATTTTTACTCCCCAATTACAGCGACAAGGACACCACCACCGCTGTCCTAACAACAGATAAAGCCACCTACTGGCTCATATCCTCCTACCTTGGCCACGACAGCCCAATTCCAGGAAACACCTTGAGGAAGGCAATTGCGGACGCGCAATCGAAAAAAGTTGGTCTCCTAATTGGTTCAGACGCTAACGCCCATCACACGGTATGGGGTAGCTCTGATATAAATGAGAGAGGTGAGTACTTATTTGATTATTTACTAAGCACTAACCTACTCATAAGTAATATTGGTAATGAACCCACATTTGTAACCAAGAATAGGAAAGAGGTACTTGATATTACACTTACCTCTGACTCGATCCACAATATGATTTCAAACTGGCATGTCTCAAAAGAGAATTCCTTCTCTGACCACAAATACATTCAGTTTGAGCTCAAAGATGTAGCAAATACATCTACGGGATTTCGAAATCACCGGAATACCAACTGGGAGCGTTATAGGGAGGTACTAGCACAACTGCTTAATCATAACCTTCTTAAAAGCTCCTCCAGTAAAGATGAACTAGACCTTTCTGTAAATCATCTCACCGAAGCCTTAAATGAATCAATGAGATCTTCATGCCCTGTAACCATTTTAAAGGGTAAAAAGAAACCTCATTGGTGGCATAAAGAATTAGAACCATTCAGAAAGAGCTGTCGTAAACTCTTCAATAGATCTAAGTACACTAGATCTCCTTCTGACTGGGACTTATACAAACAAGCTCTAAAGCAATATAAAAAAGAATTAAGAAAGAGTAAGAGGTCTTCTTGGAGAAATTTTTGTGGTAAAATAGAAAATACTTCAGAAGCCTCAAGACTCAGGAAAATTCTCTCAAAAAGTCCAACAATACCTAGTGCTTTAAAGACAGAAACAGGCACATGGACTATCACAGATGAAGAATCTCTTAACCTGTTATTAGACACCCACTTTCCAGGTAGTTCTAACATACTCAACGACTTAACATCAGAGTCTCAAGCTTCTACAAGCGATTTAGTTGATCTAATAACGCGGGAAAAACTGCAATGGGCCATAGACAGCTTTGATCCATATAAATCTCCAGGACCAGATGGAATCATTCCGGCCGAACTACAAAAATGCTCAGACATGATTATTCCACCATTGGAAATCATTCTGACAAGCTGTGTAAGGTTGAGATATATTCCCAAAGCCTGGAGAATGGCAAAAGTAGTCTTCATTCCCAAAGCAGGGAAACCCTCACACGTTAACCCTAAAGATCTACGACCAATCAGCCTATCATCCTTCCTTCTTAAAACCTTGGAAAGATTGATTGAAATTTATATCAGACATAATTTAAAACCATGTCTCATTTCCACAGCTCAACATGCTTACTCTAAGGGAAAATCAGTAGAATCAGCACTTCACTCACTGGTACGTACTATTGAACATTCCCTCGAATACAAAGAATATAACCTGGTAGCGTTCCTAGATATTGAAGGAGCTTTCAACAACGTCAGTTACCAGGCGATCACAACAGCAATGGATAAGCTGAAATTAGAGAAGTCACTCATAGATCTTATAAGTCTCATGCTCAAAAGCAGGACAATAATTTCTAACATGAGAAGTTTTACTACCACCAGATCGGTGAATCGGGGCACTCCCCAAGGTGGAGTCCTTTCGCCTCTTTTATGGAACATGGTAGTAAACGACTTACTTACAACATTGGAAACAGAAGGTTTCAAGGTGATTGCCTACGCTGATGACGTTGCGATATCCGTATCTGGGAAGCACCCCCAAGTTCTCTCGGAACTCCTACAAAATGCCCTAAACAGGCTAACTAAATGGGCTAATCAATGTGGATTGGACGTCAACCCACACAAAACAGAATTAATACTCTTCTCGAGAAGATATAAAATTCCTCAGATTAGCCCACCAAAGATTAAAGGAATACCATTAAGCTTTTCCGACCAAGCTAAATATTTGGGCCTCATTTTAGACAAAAAACTAAATTGGAAGGCAAATATTGATGAAAGAGTCAAAAAGGCTACTGTAGCGCTTTTTACTTGTAAAAAGGCCATAGGATCAAAATGGGGCTTCTCCCCAAAAATAACCCACTGGCTATACACTTCGGTAATCAGGCCGATACTCATTTATGGAGCCGTCGTATGGTGGACCGCACTGGATAAGATGGTAAATCTAAATAAACTCATTAAAGTCCAGCGGTCAGCAGGTATGTGCATCACAGGAGCACTTCGCACAACACCAACCGCAGCACTGGAAGTGCTTTTAAACCTAACACCACTTGACATCTTCTCTAAAAAGGTGGCTGCCAACTCATGTGTAAGGCTTAGAGCCACCTCTCAATGGACCAGTAACAATACTGGACATACTACTATTCTAGACAATTTCAGATCTATCCCAGATCGCTTAGACTATACCACCCCAAAAATGGTATTTGGTAAAAGATTCCATGTGTCCATCCCTTCAAGATCCTCCTGGGAAGAAGAGGGACCCCTGGAAGACGATGCGGTACACTTCTACACTGACGGTTCAAAGACCGATCACGGAGTTGGAAGTGGTATCTTTTCAGAACAACTGAATCTCAGTCTATCCTATAGACTTCCCAATCAATGTAGTGTGTTCCAGGCAGAAGTAATGGCGATAAAAGAAGCACTATCCTGGCTCAAAGAAAACGTTATATCTTGTAAGGATATACGTATCTTCTCGGACAGCCAAGCCGCTCTTAAATCTCTCGCGTCTGTCTCCACAAACTCTCGAGCAGTCCACGATTGTCAATCATCTCTGAAGGAGATGACGGAACAGTTTAACATTCACCTCATTTGGGTGCCGGGCCACAGAGACATTCCGGGAAATTGCAAAGCCGATGAGCTCGCCAAAAACGGAACACTTCTGCCTTATGTTAGACAAAAACATAACATAGGAACACCACTTGCTACATGCAAATATCTTCTCAAGCAATATGCTTTAGAAACAACAAACACTAGATGGTCACGAAGTACCACCTGCCTGGCAACCAAGCAAATATGGCCAAGTATTGACTTAAAACGGTCAAAAGGCTTGATATCACTAAGCAGACAAAGTATAAGCTCTACAATTGGAGTAATAACGGGACACTGCCTCATAGGTAGACATGCTCTGAGGCTAGGGGTCTACACAAATGACTTCTGTAGAAGTTGCATGGACGAGGAGGAAGAGGAAACAGTCCAACACCTTCTATGTACATGTCCAGCACTCTCCATTAGAAGGAATTACTTTCTCGGTAATCCCTTCTTCGATAATACCAGTGAACTGGCAAATATTGACACAAAACGTCTCTCTAACTTTATTAAAAGCACAAAATGGTTTGTTTAAATTCATTACTCCCATGAGTAACCTCATTAGTGGTATCACAATGGACCCTTGAGGTCTACGTGTGTCAATGATATCTAGACAGCCACTCTAACCTAACCTAACCTAACCATGTCTTTTTTTATCAAAAATATTTTGAAAAAATCATATTGAAAAAAAAATGTCCTAATGGAGAAAAAGATATTTTTCCAAAACCCTTTTCTGAAACTTCAAAATTCTTCTTTTGAAAATTATTATATTTACAAGTTATTTAAAATTTGTAACTTGTGTTCAATAAATCTTTGGAGTTTAGTGAAAAGTTCTTGAATCAAAAAATTGCATTTTAGGTTTTATTTTCCTCCTTTGCTTAATACTAAAAACTTAAGTCTAGAACAACTGCAAAATAAAGTATTAACTTATGCTTTAAACAATAAAACAACAAAAATCATATTTCTTTTGATATTAACATTTTAAGTTAATTGAGTCTCTGTGATCAGTTTTTGAAAGTCCTTTTTGCCTAGCGTCAAAGAAATGTTAGTTTGCGATTCTATTCACCCCTGAAAAATGTTAGCGTAAAAACAAACAAAAGTTGGCTCTTAATCTAATTGAAGAGATTAGAGCTTAATGAGATACCTACTATAAAAGGTTTTTCGTGGAATGGACAAATTTCGAAAAATAAGTCATTATTCATTATATTCCAGACATTTTCTTAAAAAAAGTTCCCTTACTTTTCATTGTTTCCATAGAAGCTTCTTTAAGATATCGACGACCGATATTTAAAGGGTAGTTCCTCGTACGTCGCATGTAAAAATGTTTAAACTACCAAAAAAAAGAAAAGAACAAATTTAAGTTTTTTCAAGGCCTTTGACCTAATCATGCCTTTAATTTTTTGTATTTATAACATTTTTGGATTTGTGAGACCCTTCACTCCGAATATTTTCAATATTGCTATCAAAATGTCTTTTTTTGTTGATATTTTTGAAGATGAAAATGAAAAATTGACCTTTTCTTTCCCAAAGCTGCCCAGCAAAAAAAAAAAAGAAGCAAAGCTTGGGGTTAGTTGTTTCGGAATGAAAAGAGAACAATTTTAAATTCTTAAGAATTCATTTTAAACAGTTAAGTTTTGAATTTATTTTTATTTTGTTTGTTTTACTTTAAAATTTAAATATCGAAAATACTTGAAATATTATGTTTTTAAAATTTAAATGGCGTTATTCCTGCAAGCACATTTTTAATGCACTACTATTTCCTCTTTTTCAATACATATAACCTTTGTTTTTTTTTTTAAACCAGGCTTATGGAATAGATCCTATGTTTCCCACTTTATAACTATTTGAATTGGTTATATCTTTTAACTTTAAGAAGAAATTGAACGATCTAATCGAATATAGTATTGTGCATACCTTACATACCTTATCTACCTTTTCGAACATCTGGCATATTATTTATAAGCAAGTTGGCTATATCAATCCATTTGTATGTAATGCTGGTAAACTCATAAATTTTAATGACTCGTTTTCTTTTTCTTGTTTTCAAAAACCCCTCCAAAAAAAAGAAGAGAATTCGAATCCTTTTTCTAACTTGGGTGAGGAGATTCCGCTGAACTCGTTTGCTGATTTTCAATCTCTTTCGCTTCGTTATTTTTCTCCCCCAATTTCCAACTGTACCATAGGTACACAGAGATAACAAGGTATTTCTATGTCTATGTATAAGTGTATTCCTTAAAATACCAAGATGCAAAGAATTTCTTTAGTCCTTTCATGAAAACAAAAGCATCTGAACATCAGAAACGAGAATGGAAAATCAAAAAACGAAAAACAAAAAGGAAAACAACGAAAAACAAAAGAAAATAATACAAAAAAAAAGGAAGAGAAAATAGCAAAGGAATAACTTCTCTATTGTGAAAGGATTTTTCATCTACCACCAGTTTCAACCGAACAACCGACCAACCGTATAACTACCAAAGGACCTATTGGTATGTAGGTATATGGGATGGAGCTGGAGCATCAGGAGCACCCATTTTCTCTGTTCTGTTCTCTGTTGCCCTTATGATAAGGATGCACCTCTTGCGTTTGCGATATGAAGGTATGTCCTTGATGTATGTACTATCGAGTAAAGCAATAACAAAGGATGATATAATATCCCCTTTTCAAAAAAAGGACTTTTCCACTGATGGGGTACTAAGAACTGAGGTACTGGATGATGGTTGAAGAAAACGAAGAAGAGGAAGAAAAGAGCTGGTGGAGCGCAGACACAAAAAACACGCACGTTGAATATTTTTTCCTACTTCGTCAGAATAAAAAGATAATTTGCCATCGGCAACGAAATTCTTGAACGCTCGTCCTTCTTCTGCTATTCCAGCAGCCGCCAGGATGCATGCCGCCGAGTTATTGTCGTCTTCACTATTCGTAGCGTCGTTCTCACCGTCGTAGTCATCCTCTCTATCATCATTCCTGTTGGTTGTAGGTTTTGTAAGAAGTTGAACTCGATCTTCCTGACCTCGATAAAAATCCTTTTTATTTACAACGTCGTCGTCGCATTCATCGTCCTCGTCGTAGTCTGATAAAGAGGGAACAACAACAAAAAAGAAGAAAGCCTAAGAAAGGAACACAAAAAAACACATCACATCACAAGAAGTGTTGGTTGCCGTTAAGATGCCGCCATCACCAGTGCCATGATATATAAAACAACAAGCAACAAGGAGGCGGCAGCACTGTGCCATGCCATGCCATGCCTTGCCACCTGGCGATATGGCTTGATAGGGCTTAAGAATGATGAGCTACAATTGAATGCAAAAAAATTTAAATCTTCGTTCCTCGCTCAACGATATGCTCGCTCTGAAGGAGTGGGTGATGGTTTGGTGAGGGTTTGGTGAGAGTCAACGTGCGCCACGCTGCCGAACCGCCATCATCGCCACCAACTTAGAGCTGCCTCCTTGAACTTTTAATTTGAGTTTTTCCTTTGCTAAAATGAAAAACTCTATAAATCACTTGAATAGACGTTAAATACAATAAGCAAAAGAGCGGCGAATGAATTTTCCCATAAGGAAGCAGAAGCAAAAGCTGTGGGCGGAAATGGAGGGTGGCAAGCATACAGCACCACCCACACACAAAATATAGGGCGCAACATAACATAAAACAGACACAGCACCTGAAGTACAGAACACAGGGTGCTGTTTAAAGTTTAAAAGTTATTATTTTGTGTTTACCGGTATGAGGGTAGCTCTGGAGCTTGCTTTACCAATGTGTTGCTGAAATTTACCCTTTTTGCAGTGAGGCAACAGCACCAACAACAACAACAAAAAAGGAAAGCTGTTTGTAAAAACAGATATACAAAATAAAGGAAATATCTTTTACTAGAGTTGAAGAAGGTATAAGGCACGACACATCTACCTATAGGAGGATATACGACACGACGACGACGACGACGACGAAGCTGACAAAGGGTGGGATGTGGATATGAATTTTACAAGGACATGGTTGCTCTTAAGTCCTCTATTTATTTCAGTCAAAAAACGAGAGAAAAAAAACAAGGAAATGCCTTTGGGAAGAGCTTATGCTTAACTATACACTTCGAATCACTTAATTGATAATACCTGCTGGGCCTTTTTTTTCTAAAGAATTTCCTTAATTGATAGATTTTAGCTGGAAAACTGGTAATGCCAAAAACAAAAGAAGTGGAAACTTCTTAGAAGCATTTTCGGAGAAAAACTAATTGGAGTCAAACATCAAACTTCGACAACTGACATTTGATAACATTTTTAAGAGTTGATAGATTTATGCCTTTTGAAACGCCTCCATTTTTTAAAGGCCATAGTTAATTTTTAGTATCCTTGGAGTGATAATTAGTGCTGAGGACTATCATGCCAGAGGTCTTGGGTTTAATCTCCTCCCTATGCCACCACAAGTTGTTTTCGCGTGTACTGAGTGTTGGGAGGAATTGCCAAATCCTTTAAGAGTAAGAATTGTTGTCATAAAAACTGCTTTTTGAAACTAGTCTTTCGGATTCAGTATAAAAACTGTAGGTCCCCTCCATTCTTAACATTACTCGCCAAAGGAATGGTTGAGAGTTTTAAGTGACTAGGCCCTGGTTATCTTCGAGATTTTGTGACTTCTAACTAGCTAATTTATTTTAGCTGGTTATTTTTTAAAAAATCATAGTAACATTTGCTAAGCAAATACTTTTAGCCACGCCCAATTTTTTGGGTTGATTATAGCAATTTTTGTTGGATTATTTCGTAAAATTTTGTAAGGATAATAAAAGTGTAATAAGTCAAAAAAAATTGTGTTGATATGTACAAAAATTAAGCTTAAAAGTTTTGTAAAAATTTTATTTTTTAACTTTACTCAAGCCAAGAAAAAAGTAAGCTTACAATTGAGATTTTTTTGATGGAATACATTTATGCACCTTTTCGATGCTATTAAAGAAAAATATTGAGAAAAAATTTTCAACAAAACACAAGTGTACATTGGTTTTTAACTGAGAACTGTTTTCTGAACGTACAAAACAATATTTGAGATACAGCATATTTCAAAACTGTATAAATAGGTCTACCACGATATCTATAAATTAATTATCTAGAAAGTAAAAATCTCGAATATGAAAATCTCGAAAACAAAAATCTAGAATGAAAAAAATCTCGAAAACAAAAATCTAGAAAATAAAATCTCGAAATGCCAAAATCTAGAAAAAAAAAAATCTCGAATGCAAAAATTCAAACATACATTCTAGAAAACTTACTTCTCCCTAACAAACTTAAAGTTGATAAGTAAAGTTTGTTATCAATCATACAATTGCACATTGCTACACATGCACCTTTCTTATTGTTTGCAAAAATTTTTTTTCTTGCTCAGAAAATAAAATATTGGGTAAACTGATGTATTTGTGTTTTATTGACTTTTAACTGTTAAAAATACAAACAAAAATCTCGAATTTATATTTTTTCTAGATAGAGTCTTTCGAGATTTTTGTTAATTTTGGATTTTTGTGGATTCGAGATTTTTGCGTTCTAGATATTTTTTTTTATTTTCGAGATTTTCGGCATTCGAGATTTTTGGCATTCTAGATTTCGTCATGATCCCTGTATAAATGTATGGTGTTTTTAAACGTGTTCAATAGCTCTAATTTGATACAGGTATTAACACCTATAAAAACAGAGTTAATCAAGTAAAAAGGGTTTTCGAGACTCTTGGCGGTCAATAACTTACACGAGATTTTATGAAATTTTTTTCCACAAAGTTTAGGATACTTTCTTTTATACCGATTTAAAACTCTTATTTTACTCTACTAGAACAACGAATCTTCAAAGCAGTAAAAAAACTCAGCCCCATAAGGTTTTTGAGATATAAACTTTAAAAATTTCAAAACATCATCATAATAGTTTTTTTAAGGAAGCTGAAAGGCAAGAAGTAGATTTTTTTCACGATTAATGGTTTTTATACATTTTTTTTAAAAATCTTCATAAGTTGTTAGATTTCAGCTTTCTTATATAAATCTAGAGAAAACACTGAAGCATTTATGCCACAAGGGTTGTTAACAGAAAAAGGAAAAAGAGGCTGGGATGCGACCCACACTGATAACTTCCCATACCGTCTGTTGATTTGTCTTGATTATGTACTCGTATCAATTTTTACCCAATTTGCGAATTATTTTTTGTAGATTTTATTTTTTATGAAATAACGGACTGTTACTGAATATCGAAAACAATATTTTCTGTGAAATAAATAAGTTTAAAGCCAATATTTTTAATTTTTGAAAAGCTATTTGAGTCGAAAGTAAATTTTTACCAAGATTTAGAATTGTTTAATTTTTAGTTTTATTTTTTGTAAAAAAACTATCAATTCGATTTTTTTCAAAATTGTATCTAATGTTGAAAACAATATTTCTTATAAGACAAAATTAGTTTGAAGCCAATATTTTAAATTTTTGAAAATATATTTGAGTCGAAAATCAATTTTTACCAACTTTTGTTAAATTTTTTTTAGGTTTTTAATTTTTTGTACAAAAACTGTCAATTCGATTTTTTTCAAAATTTGACTGAATGTTAACAACGATATTTTTTTAAAGATAAAAGCAGTTTAAAGCCAATATCTACAATTTTAAAAAGATATTTGAGTCGAAAATCAATTTTTACCAACTTTTATACTTTTTTGTTAGGTTTTTATTTTTTGTAAAAAAAAACTGTCAATTCGATTTTTCTTAAAATTTGTCCTAATGTTGAAAACAATATTTCTTATAAGTAAAAATTAGTAAGAAGCTATTATTTTCAATTTTTGAAAATATATTTGAGTCGAAAATCATTTTTTACCAACTTTTGTTAAGTTTTTTCGGTTTTTTACTTCTTTGTAAAAGAACTCTTTTTTTTTAAATTTTACTAAATGTTGACAACAATATTTTTGAAAGATAAAAGTAAATTAAAGCCAATATCTCAAAAAATCAATTTTTACCAACTTTTATTAAGTTTTTTTTTTAGGTTTTTATTTTTTGTAAAAAAAAACTTTCAAATAGATTTTTCTCAACATTTTTCAGAATGTTGAAAACTATATTTCTTATAAGATAAAATAAGTTTAAAGCCTAATTTCAAGTTTTTGAAAAGATATTTGAATCTATTTTAAAATTTTACCAACCTTGAGTAATGTTTTTTTTTAGGTTTTTATTTTTTTTTTTTTTAAATGTCAACTCGATTTTTCTCAAAATTTTATCAGATTTCAAAAACATTATTCTTCGTTGCACAAAATGGTTTTGGAGATGAAATCATATTTAAGACGTACAATTTTGGAGGTGACAATTTTTTTTTCAGTTATTTTTTTATTTATAAAAAAACCGTTAAATGGATTTTTTTCAAAAAATATACTTCTTTGATATCACGTTACAATATATTAAATAAAATTTAATTCAAGTCTCTAGCGTTTTTGGTTCGTAAGATATTTAGGGTTTACCAAATTGTTCACCTTTTTTTCAAACTGCTATGGTAAAAAAAACACCCACGCATTTTTTTTGAGAGCCCTTTCTGCATTTTTCTGCTTTTTTATCTGTATAAAAAAATTTATTTGAAATCGATATCTCTTCTGGTTCTTGAGCTATGGTCGACGAAAAAAACGTCGCGAACGTACGGACGTACGACTCGACTCTAGGGACCTTGAAATGTCAAAATTTTCAATTTGACAAATCGGACCCATTACAATAATTTCCTATGGGAAGTTTAAAATGGTTTTCAAGTACTTTCAAGGTTTGTGTAAGGAATTCGTTGTTCAATCAAATTTTCGAAATACAGTCAAACTTCCCTGTAACGAACTTCTACATAACGAAGATCTCTCTATAACGAATTGATTTTAAGTACACATCTTTTTGGTTACTTTTTAGGTGTATTTTGATCTCCTTATAAAGAATTTCCAGAAAGCTAATTTTTCTCTACAGCGAACAAATTATGTAGTTGAAAATCCAAATCTCATACGTTTTTGTTTCCGAATAACGAGTATTTTCAAATAACTTTCTGTTAAAAACAACAGCATGCAGAGAAAAAAAAAGGATAAGGGTATTTCCCCAAGATTTTAAATGCAAGCATTCTATGTTCAGGATTCAGTGAATATAATTGGAAATGTCTCGAAGTATCACTTCTCTTGAAAAAAGTTGTTGATAGTTAATAAAGTTGAAGAAAGATTGATATTAACTTGCTATTGACGTGTTTTGAACCTTTCTGGAGATGAAGGACTAATTTATTTGCATCTCTCAATTTATTTGACGATTTTGTTGAAAAAGAAAAATGGAAGAATGTTATCCAAACTAAAATCACTGATTTCTTTAAATAAAAGTAAAAATTGAAAATGTCTACGATGTTCATAGGGAGGCAGATCATAACGATATTCCCAGAGAAGACCTTTTAGGGCTAAGAATTTCGTAATAGGGAGTCCACACCTGCGAAGCATATTCAAGATGAGGACGAACATGGCAATTAAACAAAGAAAGAGTAACATAGGGATAATTGAACTACTTTGCCCAGCGTTTTATAAAACCAAGCATAGAACTTGCCTGTGTAAACTCTTAAAATTTGGAGACACGACAGAGTTTTTGCTGTGATATACTGACGTTACGACGTCATGTGACGTTACTGATTAGTTTTTTAGTGAAAGTTATCGTCTGGCATTTTAAAGGGTTGAGTAAAAGGCTATTTTTCCCACACCAAAATGTGAAACTATCAATGTCGACTTGTAAAAGAATACGATCATGGGTGGACTTTATTATTTTGAAAATCTTCATATCGTCAGTAAAAATGAGAAGATCAGTTGAGCGTAGACATGACGATACATCGTTAATGGACAGGATGAACAGAAAGGGCCAAGATGGCTTCCTTGGGGAACACCAGATTGAGCAACAAAAGGTTCAGAATGACAATTTCTAAATTTTACTTCGTAGGATCTGTTTTCAAGGTAGGACTTAATCCAAGGTAAGAAAAATGGTGGAAAACCAAGAACCTTAAGTTTAAATAAAATAATTCCGTGGCTAAGTTGGTCAAAAGCTTTAGAAAACTCAGTGTATACACAGTCAACTTCATAACCTTGTTCTAAAGCGTTTGAACATATGTTTGAGAATGTGAGGAGATTAGTAACCGTTGATCTTTTTTTCACCATGCTGACGTTCGCAAATGATATTTTTACTAAAATATGCTACGCTTTCACAAACAACTTGTTCAAATACTTTAGGAATGCAAGAAAGCTTTGCAATGGGCCTGTAGTTGCTTATATCTGACTTGTTACCTTTCTTGAAAATTGGTGTTAGAAATGACTTCTTCCATATACTGGGAAATTTGCCTGTTTTTAGAGAAAGTTTAAAAAAAGTAAGGGGTTTAACTAAAGCATTACTACACTTTTTTAGTACTATCGGGGGAATACTATCAGGACCGTCTGAGCAGTCATCATTCAACGCAGATAAAAGATCAAGAACCGTACTCTGTAGCACAGGTATGTGACTACAGCTAGTTTGCGAAAAGGTGTGAAGATTAAGAAAATATACATCATCAACTTCTTGAGGGCTATTATCAAATGACTCACGGAAATTCGTTGCGAAAGCGTTACAGATATCAAAAGTTTTATCTAACGAAAGGTTCTTGTAAGTGAAGTTAACTGGAAAGCCATCTGATTTTTTCTTTGAGTTTACAAAATTCCAAAATTTTTTAGGATTCTCTTTAAAAGAGGTGCCCATATCAGTAACATAACAAGCATATAAAAAATTAGAAAGAGATTTAAATTGGTTAAAGAGTTCAACATAAAAAGAGAAGTTGACTGGAGACAGAGTTTTGAGATCCATACCTCTTTTTTTTTGTATCATAATCATTTTAGGTTCTTAAATTGATCGGGTTAAAAATAGGTGCTCAGCTCTATTATTTTAAGCTGTTTAGTATGAGGTCATGTCTCACCCATTAATGGTTTTTTTTCTATTAATCAAACAATTTTGAGAAAAAATCGAAGTAACGTTTTTTAAAATTAAAGAACTATAAAAAAACATTTCAAATTCGATTTTTGATATCTCATGAATAAAAAAAGGTATTGACTTCGACTAACAATCTAGTTAACAAAACCAAATTGTGGAATCAAAATATTATTGCTAACTTTTAGTTTATTTTTTTTAGAAAAACATCAATTTTGTTTACAAAACACAAAAACCTATAAAAAACCGTTCTCGACTCAAGCAGACTAAAAAAAAGATATCTTCTTAAAATTTTCATATCACACATAATATTGTTATAAATATTTTAATGAACTTTCAGACAAACCTTGTGCCGAGGAGCCTTTTTTTAAAAATTGATTTAGTAAAAAACACCATTTACATTTTTTTAAAAGTCTTTTCTACCATATTTTGATGTTATTATTTTTAAAACAAAATTTATTTGAAGTTTATATCTTTGCTGGTTTTTGAGATATGATTGATGACCAAAAAATACCTTAACTGTAGTGATTTTGAAATGTCGAGGAATTTTAAAATGTTCAATTTGACAATTTGGAAGTTAATAAAAATTTGACAATTTGGAAGTTAATAAAATCTTAACACTCTATCAAATTCTATCTAGAAATTCATACAAAGATGTTAAATATAACAAAAGCTATTTTGCTTTTCATAAATTGCAAAATTGTTTCAACTGACAGACGTCAAAATTTGATAGATTGATCAATTCTAGTTTTAGTGGTTTCTTTTGACGTCTCCTAAATGTATCTCTTTCCCATTTGATAGTGTTAGAAAGAGGCAAAAAAGTGGCAGACGTGTTTAATTTTTCTTGCAAAAATTGTTGGAGCAAAAGTTAATGATAAAACGTCAAAATAAGTCGCCTTGCAAGAGTAAGTATTTTTAACTCCAAATGTACTTTCAAAAAGGACATTAATTACAAATAGTCAAGGCTGTTGTTACATCAAAAAATCATTTCCTCAATCACTTGATTCGGAGTGTACCAACAGTGTTTTATATACAACATGTATTAATAAGAACCAAGGACATGGTTGCTTTTAAGTCTTCAATATATCTACTTGTTGTAGGTAAAAGAAAAAATACAAAAAGAAAAAAACCAACCAACATTCGCCTTGAGGAGAAACTTACTAAAAAAAATATAAAAAGAATTTTTAAAAAATCGTACCAAGTCAAGGCATTCCTATAGCTACCATCAGGCATCTACCTTAAGCTAAAGGCACACACAATCCTTTGCGAAAACAAGGAGTAAAAGTTGATTATGTCCTTATCAAAACATTTAAATACTCTTGGTTGGTTTGGTATATATGTGTGTACTTTCTTTTCATGCCAATAAGCAGAAATAGTTTCCTATTTTTCTTCTTCTATATAAAAAGGACGGTGAAGAAAGGATAAAGAAGTATGCTTCTACTAGTTTTAAGACTTCTCCTTACCCTTTGATAAGATTAAAAAGAAAATTTAAAACTCTTTGGCTGCTAAACTATTTTGAGAGCACTAAAAGGTGGTACTTATTTTTGTTTGTAATAAATTTACTAATTTAACCAAACACACTACATCTCCATTTTATAAACAAAGAAAAAAAGGGTGTAACATTTTAAGGATCAAATTAAATGTAATTAAGTTCGTGTCAATTTACTGATCCCTCTTTCTATGAGTGTGACTTGTGTGTTATGTACATTGTACCTACAATACTCAACTTGTAGACTGACTGACGGATATTGAAGTGACATTGTTGTTTATAAGATGAGGTTTTACAACTTGTAACGGTTTTATTTTAATGGAAGTACCCAGAACAATAATATTAAAAACAGGTGTGTGCTAATGGATGGATATGAATGTTATAGACATCATCAGGAAACACAAAAATAAAAGAAAGAAAGAGAGAAAGATATAAAAAGAAAGTGGGCTATTATTTGTTTCGTTTCACTTCTGGCTTTGACTCTTGGAATTATAAAGTAAATAAGTTGAGTGGAATATCGTGAAGGTGTTAAGGCAATTTTGTAGAGTATGCTCTTTGGGCTAGAAGGAGTACCTAGGTACTTTTATAGAAAAGCCACCTACTTAAAACGTGTTCATGATTATTTTTCATTTTTTACATAAGATGTTTGGCTGGCTGGCTTACTGGGGTTGTATTCAGTCTTTTGTTAAGGAGAAGAACTCTAGAGCTGTGTACAATTGAAAATCAATTCTTAGAAGCCAAATTAGGGGCGGAATTTTTGTAATTTAATGACAGAGGTAGATGCTGAACTTATTGCACACAGCTGCATTTCTTGGTTTATTAAAATGGAGTGCAAGACTTTAACAGAAAAATACTGTCGACGTTCTTCAAAACTAGGTTTTTGAGCTTTCAAATAAGTTTCAGATGTCAATCATTAAAATAAAGTTAAAATTATAAAAATTCAATTGACATTTCAATCATTTTTTTAAATACTTAACAATCTAAATTATTTTAAAAATAGTGTTCTCCTTAAACTTCTCCTTACCTCATTACCGATGTTTTTTGTGTTGTAATTTGAACAGAAATTAAGAAAATATTTATTTTTAGCAGCTTGACATTAAAATACGCTAATAGTACCACCATACTTTAGAAATATTTTGAATAGACATCAACTCAAGACTTGAATAGTTTTTTTGATTGACCAATTCTTTAGATTTTAAATAACGCATTGTTAACAGTTAACAAGCATTTATCAATGTCATAGTGCCATTTGGTGGTGGTAAAAGTTAAAATGTATGCCTATAGTTTTGAATGGTTTAAAAAAATATAAAATGGCTTTTTATTCTAAAAAAAAAACAATGAATTAAGCTGATTTTAAATATTTTTAGCATTTTGCTGTTATCTCGTAACATTGAAGTTAAAATCAGAACTGCTCACTTCAAATGACGTTTGAGTTTCTGAAATCTGTAGTTAAGGCCTTAGGCCTACAAACTGATTCTATTTGTTTTAAAGGTAACCGTACGACCTAAAAATTGAAATGCAAGGGATTATGGTAGGGAAAAACTCATATGTACTCGGTTTTCGAATTTTAATATTAAAGGTATTAAAAACCTATTAATTATTTGAAATAATCAAAACTTGTAACGCGTTTATCTAAATATTTTAATTTTAAATTTGTGTGGACTCAACTGATACAAGTTTTAGCTAAATTACTTGAAATTAAATTAATTCAATGAACAGTTTTAGTGTTTTTTTAACATTAATTTTGTGTGCATAAAATGTTTCAATTTTTTAAAAATATTTTTGTTATATTAAATTAAAAAAAATATTAGAATATTTTTTTAAAATCCAACCAATCTTTCATAATAATTCAATAAATTCATTAAATTTTGGAAATTTTTATATTTCGGTAAACGAAGTTATAGAAGACTTAAACACTGACTTAAAATAAAAAAGCAGGATTTGATGGTTTCCCACCAATTCATTTTGAAAATACCGCACATGCAATTGCTTTACCACTTAGCATTATATTCAACCGGTATATTGAGTCAAGCATATTTCATAAAAGTTGGAAAAATTCTTATATATTTCCTATTTACAAAGCAGGTTCAAAAAATGGTGTCCAAAACTATCGTAGAATTTGTAAAATATCAGATATCCCACTACTTTTCGAAAAGTTGATTTATTTTCTTATAAATCTTATGCTTTTATTAAAAGTAGTGATATCTTCAAGGCAACATGGTTTTGTAAGTGGTAGATCTACAACACAAATCTTATATTTTTTTTCTAATTTTGTGTTTACAACCATGGAGAAAGGTTTTCAGTGCGATGTGATCTATACTGAGTTGCGTTGACCATCATATCTTGCTGTTTTTTTTTGAGAAATGGAGTTTAATAATTTGTATTGTTATAGTTAATTATTATTATTTATAATTTTGTAATAAGTAGTCTATAAGAGCTATATATGTAAATAAAAAAAAATAAAAATTGGAAATTTGTGATCATAAAATATTATTAAGACAATATAAGAGGTTGTTCGGAAAAAAATCAGTTCATTACAAATTCTAACCAAATTTGAAAACTAAATAACGGTTTTATAAAGCAATACAAAAATATGTTTTTTTTATTAAAAGGAGCCAATTAAAAAACAAAATTTTAGAGAAATTTTCATAAAATAATTAACCGGGCTGTTTATGAGAAATTTTGAACAATAGATTTTTGAGCAAAACATTTCTTTCTGTTTTTTTTTACATTGTTTAAATATCAGAAAGTCTTTAAAAAATTTAAAAAAACGCCAAACGCAAATTCGAAAATTTGAACTTCAAGTTTAAACTCAATTGACCTTATGGTTTTTGCTGTAGGGTCGAGGGCAGACAGCTACACAGACGTACAGATTCTCTGGACCCGAATTTTTCGACTTCTCTAAAAAACGTATTTGTCGAAACAATTTACGAATGCAACATACTGCCATACAAAAATCATGCATTTCATATAATTGAAAAGTTACGTGAGCTGAAAGTCCGGCCATGGACACTGAAAAATCGAGAAGTCCGTCATCCCAAAAAATATATAGGTTTTCAAAGTCGCTTATTATTGAAATTATAATAAAATGTCAAAAATTATGACATATCGATTATAATCGATTTAATTTTGTTTTTTGAATGTGACTTCTTCAATAAATTTGTCAAGAACTTACTATTTCAAAATTTATTTCAGAGAAAGTCGTTATCCTAACTGAACAAACAAACCTTTAAATTAAAAAAAAAGAAAAAGGCATTGGTAGCAGTGACCTGAATTTCATATTAAACTCAGCTCACTCTGAAGTAAACTATGAAATCCCTGCTATAACGGATGTCCGTATTATATCTCTATCAGAAGAAGAAATTCTGTCGGCGCTTGGTAAATTGGATAATAGTCTTAGTCTCCTACCCGATAATATTCCTGAAATCTTCATTAAAAATTGTGAGTACAACTTATCGAAACCACTCCAAATAATTTTCAATCAGTCTCTTTCAAACCGTGTTTTTTTCCGATTCTTGGAAACTTTCTTTCATCACACCAATCTTTAAATCTGGCTCTAAGCAATCAATCGAAAACTATAGACCGATTGCAAAGCTCCAACTGATTCCCAAAGTTTTTGAATCCTTGGTTAAAATCAAAATGTATGATGCTGTTAAAGCACATATCTCACCCTATCAACATGGCTTTGTCAGTGGAAAATCCAAAGCAACAAATCTCACATTATTTACGAACATTGAGAAACGAAGCCAAGTACATGTTATCACTGACTTCTTAAAGGCATTCGATAGAGTTAACCATAAAATTCTTTTGTTAGAGCTTAGATATTTGGGTTTTCACTTTCAGATGTTAAATTGGGTTAAAAGCTCTCTAGAAAATAGAGTGCAAGCAGTTAGACTTGGTCAAATTAAATCGGAATTAATTTGTAATTATTCAGGAGTACCCCAAGGTAGTCACCTGGGCCCCTCTTGTTTTTACTTTTTGTTAACGATTTACCTAAGGTTGTTTTAAAATCAAGTTGCCTGTCTTTTGCTGATGATTTTAAGATATATCGATCAGTAAATTCACTCTCTGATTGTATGCAACTTCAAAAAGACTTAACTTGTATATCAAAATGGTGTATGTTTAATGACCTTGACTTAAATATCAAAAATGTTGTGTAATGACATTTACAAGATGTAATAGTCCGATAGTCTTTAACTACTCTATATCTGAGAACGTACTTCGAAGAGTTTAGGAATATTTAGGAGTTATTTTTGATTCTAGGCTTGATTTCAGAATGCATGTTGACTATATTGTATCTAGAGGCAATTCTATGCTTGGATTTTTGTTTAGAAATTCTAATGAGTTTAAGTGTTCTTATACTGTTAAATCACTTTTTGTTAGCTTTGTTCGTCCAATTTTGGAATATTGCTGTGTAGTTTTGTCTCCTTAACACAAAAATGCTTCTAATAAAATTCAAAAAAAGATTCACAAAATATTCTCTTCGTAAACTTGAATGGACTTTGCCCTTACCAACTTATAAAGATCGGTGCGCATTAATTGATATAAAACCTCTAGAAACTAGGAGAATTTATTTCTTGATTGCACTTGCTAATGATGTAATAACAGGGCACATTAATTCTGCTCCTTTAGTTGAAATGTTTATAAAACATACACCAGCGCGTTGTCTTAAGCCAAGGGCTAATCATTTTTTCTTCATCACACATCATTCGACGAATTACGGATTAAATGAACCGGTTACTAAAGCGTGCACATTTTTTAACAAAAATCTCATTGTAATTCAACATGACTGTTCTAAAGAATTATTCAAAAAAAGAATAATAATTACCATTATTTATGTAACTAATTGATTAAGTTAATTTATAATATACCTAATTCTGTTGTTTATTATTAGGACGCAATGTTTTTTTTTATTTAATTTTAGCTATGTCTAAGAAAGTAGTATGTACTTATAGACCAAATAAATAAATAATCGAAAAAGTGTTTAAGAAAATTTAATTTACAAGTAATTGTTTTTAAATTTTGTACCAAAACAAGGCTCAAAGCCTAAAAACCATGCCAAGAACTTTAACTGGCGGTTGAGGGAAAAACAAAAATTGAAAAACTTAATTTTTTCGGTATTTTGTCAATTAGGAAATATGTCTACAAATTTTGAGCAATAACAATATGGAATAACCTCTATGAGACGTTTTTGTATCTGAATTCCAAGATTCGAGGATTTGCTCCCACTTGAAAAATCATATTATTTTTACTACATATGATTTTACATTTAATAAGAAGTAAAATGTAGAAATAATAAGAAATAAAGATCCCTTTCGCAAAGAAAAACTGTATTTGTTACCTTGAAGACATAAATTATTCAAAAAACAGTATTTTCAAAATTGGACCATTTACCAAGTGACATTAATTCTAAACTGTTCACCAGGATCAATAAAGATAAGAAAGATAAGAAAGCTTTTGTTTTAAAACCTAACTCCATATGTTAATATATTTTATAGCCCAAAAGCCAATTTATGCAGATTACTCTGTGGTTATTCATAATTATTCAACCATTAAAAGACCAATTTTAAGTTAAGAACTATCTTCTTTTGACACGTGTATCAATATTATTAAATATTATTCAAAAACATTTGTCTTTTATATAAACATTATTCATAATTTTAAATTAAAGGTAATCAACCAAAAGTCTTTGCTTCAATAGAATTCCATATTTATATAAATTTAGATTTACATATTGTTGTCAGAAAACACAATAAAATATGTTTGATTGGAAATTGGAAATAGAAACACACTTTAGGCGATTATCTTATGGATAAGCACAACATACGATGAAATTTATAATTGATATCAATGTGTGTACATGTTTTCAAAATTATTATTATCATCTTAGGTATAAATATTATATCTTTATACAAAGCAGATAAAACATAAATGCCTGCGAACAATTTCTGTGATATATTTATTAAATATTATAATAATTTGATTGTGAACAAAACTAACATATATCTAGAGACAAAAATGAATACAAAGAAAATTACCTTAAACAAGGAAAGATAAAAACATATAGGGTGGGTCAAAAGTTTCTACAATATTGTAAAATGCATACTTTAAAAAGGACTAAAGTAACTTAATTTTATTTTTAATGAAATTAACTTTTTGGTCGCACGAACTTGATATTTTTTTCGAAAATCGCTAGAGTGTTTTTTTTTTAGATTATATTTATAAAAAATTAAATCAATTGGGTGGCGCAACAGTCCGTTGAGAACTAGGCCTAGAGTGACTTACAACTCTCAACAATTCTTGTGTGCGAGTATTGTTCTCAGGGATGGAGAGGACCTACAGTTTTAAGCCAAATCCGAGCGGCTATTTTAAGGAAGCACTTTTTATGACATGAATTACTCTCGAAGAATTTGTCAATTCCTCGCAAGAGGTAGTAACCGTAAAAAAAAACTTTAAATGTCACAGGCAGGGATCAAACTTAAGACCTCTGGCATGACAGGCCACCGCACACTTAACATCATGCCACGTGTACTACAGAAATGGAAATGCTTGAAAAATATTGACCCGTTTTTAAGAAAGAATTTTAAAGGGAACATATTTAATATTTTTGAAAAATTTGTAAATTTTTGATCATAAAATATTATTAAGAGAAAATAAAAGTTTGGTCAGAAAAAATATTTAAATCGGTCAATTAGTTCCTGAGAAAATTAAAAAACAAAATTTTAGAGATAATTTAATAAAAATCTACCAGACCGTTTTGTACGAAATTCACCCTCTAGCGCAGATGATATGGCATTGGTAGTAGGATTTCTTCAAGAGGAAGGTTTAGTTGATCTTTCTCAAAGAAAAACTGGCACACCCCCAAAAAAAAAGGGATTGTTGAACGCATCCTTGTCAATGTTTTGGATTGTGCAGAAACATCGACACTTAGGTAGTTTGGTCGACTCAGTGTGTGCTGCAGTCTATTGCGAAGAATTGTAAGAACCGAATTAAAGCTCTTTCTCTACAAAGTAGAATTGGGCAAGAACTTAAAAAAATCAAATGGGGTGGCGCAACAGTCCGTTGTAAACCAGGGCCTAGTGACTTACAACTCTCAACCATTCCTGTTTTGCGAGTACTGTTGTCAGGCATGGAAGGGACCTATAATTTTAGGCCGAATCCGAACGGCTAGTTTGAGAAAGCACTTTTTCATGACAAGAATTACTCTTGAAGGATTTGTCAATTCCTCGCAAGAGGTAGTAGGTACCCGCGAAAATTATTTTTTTTTTTTAATTAAGGTGGCACAGGCAGGGATTGAACCCCAGAACCCTTGCATGACTGTCCAACGCACTAACCATCATACCACGGGTACTACAAGAACTTAAGCTGTCCTGAAAATCCAAAATCCCGATTAACCCAAAAAATCCGAAATTTTCCAACGATAGAATGTATTATGTAAGAATTTCTTAAAAGTTAAGAATGCCTTCTTCAAAGAAATATTTTATTTTATTTTCGAGAATTAGGCCCTTCTAGGTTTTGGTTTTTCGGGATTTTGGGGTTATGGATTCTATAGCTTTGGCATTATGGGTTTTTTCTTTGGATCTTTGGTTTTCGGGATTTCAGGAATAGTTTCGAAAAGGTCAACATTTCATTGGAATGTATTCGGTGGGATTTACTGCAACAGAACCGTTTATAAATTCATTACTATCTCGAAACTGAAGGAAACAATTCGTGCTTAAATACGGGCGCTGTGAACAGATGTTCCACAAGGTGTTGTGAAAAACGCACTACAAATATTCCTTCTCTGTGAGCATGTAGTTGTTATTAAGTTTAGGGACACTATATTTTACACTCAAAGTTTTTTTTATTCCTTTAATGTACCAAAGACACAGTTTGAGCATTAGAAAAAAAGTTAAGGTTTGGAAACAAGCTAGTGGTTCAGATCGGTTTTGAACTCTTAAACATTGCATTGCAATAAAAGATAGACTACGAAAAAGTATTTCACATTCGCGTTGTACAACTCAAAAAATAATCTCTTAGCTTCATAGTACGACCGAAATTTACTCAAGGGTGAAGTGATGGGCGAAAATTTAAGGTTAGAAGCTTCATTAAAGCATAGTCCGTTAAAACAACGTTTAAAAATGGTGAAAAAAGACACTTTACTACGAGTGACGTATTTGAGCTAACTAAGTAATTGTTACTAATTATTTTAAAAGCCCTTCTTTGAATGGTGTTCAAGAGATTTAAGTAAGTTACTAGAGTATCAGCCCAGAGATGGAAGTTATACTAAAGTTTTGGACCAACATATATAAGCTTTGCAGCTTCTTGCATCGTCTCAGAAAACCTAAACATCTTGCAGCATTTTTGGCGACATTACGATCGATAAGTTCCACATGAGGTGGTGGCTGATGTAAATAAATTATAGTATGTGATTTTCAAATACATTTATAGTTCAAAATTAATTCCATAAAATTCACTTTTGACCCACCCTGTAGAAATGCCTATAAACAGACTGACGCTTAACACAGAAAGACAAATACTCATATATACATATACGTAGATTTATAACATAGCTGACAAGAATGCAAATTGCCCAGGGGAGAGAGAGGGGGAGGATGGAGTTAGGTGCGAGGAAACAAGGATTTATTTATAATTACATATTGCTGGTAATTTAATCCAAATCCACACCAATGTTGGTTTCTTGTTGGAAAGATTTTACTCCTCATCTTAACTCATCTCAACTTAACTCATCTTATTCGATTGGACGACCGACGAGAAGGCTTAGCTATAACTTGGCATCTTTATCCCAACACCATTATAAAGCTTCCTGGAAGAGATTATGGGGACAAGGGATTTGTCTCTCTGTGATGAATATACTATATACTATATACCCACATTGTGTACATATAAAGTACAAGTATATGAATGTTTTTAGCACAAGCACCTAAATCCCTATTTAATGCCACATCTATACAGCAGGAATCTTGAATACTATGGCTGATTGTAAGTCCGCATCAATGCCAGAAGCAATTATTTTAATGATCCCATTGCCTGACATTCAAAAAAGTAGGTAAATATTCCTATACACACATGATGTGGGCTTCTGTCCCTGTTCCTTTATCCCTTGTTCCAGGTCCCTGGTCCACATCCCAATGGGAGATGCCGAGGCGAGTGTGTGATGGCATATATCTATGGTATGGTACAATAAGATATTCTCTTAAATCTTCAATATGTGTTATTCCCCTTGAAGTGATGTGTTGGGATTATGATCTCTCAACTTCTTCCTTGGCTCGTTTGTGAAAATTGCAAGACACATCATCGTTTACAAGAAGGGTATGGGCAATGGGCTGGGCATGGGTATAGGCATGGGGTTGATATCCTAACAATAGTCTGTCAACATGGGAAATGAATGAATTTTAGGCCTACACTCTTCTCTCTAAGACTTGGAATGGGGACGTCCAAAGACAGACGATGACGATGAAGACGACGAGCGACGCTCATATAACACTTAAGAAAATTCGTTTCTAAATAACTTGAGTGTTGTATAAGGGATTTCTCATTCGTTTGCTGGTTCTCACTTTTGCACCCATTTTGATGAGAAGCTATTCCTTAATTTATAATACCAAATGTAGGGTTTTAAGATTGAATAATTTGTGGGAGAACTAAGTAACGACCGACATACAACCCAAGACCGAAGACTGAAGACCGACACGACCAACTAAGACGATTTGATATTCTCGAGAATGTTGTGATTACAAATTATTCAATTGAACATTTTGGACTTTGGTGTTTTGGGGTAATTAAATAAAAGGGTTTTATAAATGTTTTGGATGGTAAGAATTTAAGAAAATTAATATTCTGAAAAAAAGAGAGAAACTTACTTTATCCGATTGTAGACTAATAACTCGGCAATGTCACGACCCAATTGAGAATATGTAGTTTCGACAAATACCAAAACTTTTGGATCGATTCGAAGTCGAGCTTCGGAACGGTGGTCTGGTGTTTGTGATGGGCCAACAATATGTTTGTCATTTAATAAGCGGCAATGAATTAATGGCGCTGGTCGGGTGTCGCGATGGATGAATCTGTAAGAAAAAAATGAAACATAAGACATTTTTAAAAACATTTTCAAAAAATTAAAAGAGTAAAATACAAATTAGGTAAGGTTTCATTACATGGATAGAAGCAAATTTTGGCCTAGAAATATTTTTGTGAGCTTTAAAATACTTAATAAACTTGTCAGAAGTATTTAGGGACAACAGATTTCTGTTTCAGTTTTGAATTGTTTTTAAAGAGAAGTATTTCAAGCAATTCAAGGACTTCCTTTCCTTACTTTTTTTCTAATAATATTAAGGATCTTCTACAAAAACAGTATTGGAATTTTCTCCAAATAGTGTATTTTGCGTTCAAAACTTTTGATTCGGATTAAATTTGGCAATTTTTTGTTTTACTACGAAATGTTTATTTGGCTGTTTTGATATTTCAAATAATTTTATAAAAAAATCATTATCGTAACACATTCAAAATATTGCACCACCGTAAAGTTGGAGGAAGGGGGGACTGTTTTTTAAGTAATAACGCATTTTTCAGAATTTATCATTGAAAAGTAACAGCAATGTGCAGAATAAGGAGATATTGGCCCTTTCTGCGCACCTATAACAGTTAGCTGCTTTTCAATTACGTTAAAAATATGGGCGTGGCAGTAGATGAATTGTTCTGTTGCTTTGGAACAATCTTCAAACTCAGAAGGTTCAAACGAATTCAATAATACGTGAATTTTAAAAAGTACGTATACACCATAGTCCACCACTTTTACTACTCTTTAAGATTGAATTATAGATTTAGATTTAGATTAAAATGATTTTGTTTACAACAATTCGTTCATATATTCCGAACTTGTTCCGTTGAAAACGTATCTTTACCGAAGAAATGTCGTCTTGTTTCACGAAAAGTCAGACATTCACCCATAAAATGAAATATGTCTTCTCTTTCTGCTGTGTTACATATATTGCACAATATTGGAGGGTCATCTCAGTGTGGCCTATAATTAAGCGGAAGAAGTTCTACAATAGCCCTTAGCAACATTGAGATGGATTCTACTCCTAGTTCGTCTCTGAAGTAGTTTGCATGTTGAAGGTTATAGTTAAGTGAACTGTTCACCGATCTGTTAAGGGATCCACTTGCTTCACTTTCAACCCATTCCTGCAGTTTATATCTGTGTTGGAAATGATCTCGTAGAGTCTTTGTTACCAGTTATTAGGAGGCTCTTGGTCTACGCTTAGATCGAAATTACACAAACGTGCATGATCCAGCCACTCATCATACCATCCAACTTTTCTGCTCACTGTTATCATCATGATCTTCTTCGGAAGTCGACCTTCATCTATGTTTAAGACCTTTATAATGTAACTAGCGGTTCGGTACGTGCTTCGCTACGTATAAGGCATAGTAATACAAAAAATTATTATTAAGTTCATTTATTCAAACAAAAAAATATTTCAAATTGCTAGCTATTTGAAAGTCCAATTGACCCAAATGATGTATTGTTTATATTATATTTATCAGCAAAGAGTAAAAACTTAAAAATAAAAAAGAATTAGGTACTCTTACTATGGTTGGTCTATATGAGCTAGTCTAAAACAGTTGGATAAACAATATTTTTAGTTTTTTTTTTCATTTTGAGCATGAGTACATAAACAGTTGAGGGTACCGACTCTGAAAAAGACAACATAAAGTTGGCCATATGAAAATCATGATTCCTCCAAATTGACACCACAAACGTGAAGTATTTGCCCTTGGGCCTTATTTATAAACATCGCAAATGATAAAGGCACAGGATATTGTAATCTTTTGAATTAAAATGTTGGTATCATAAAGATACTCGGTATTAAACACACTTCTCCTTTTAATTTACCAGTTAGGATTGTGGCTTCAATCAAATTTGGCAATAACTTTTTCACTGCCAATCTGGTGCCATTACACAGTTTTGGTGGATTAATATTTCGTAATAATATAAACAAAGAACTAGTTTTCAGATTCAAGCAATGTGGTGGTATACCAGCCGGTTCCAATGAATTTAAAAATTCAATTGGATAATTCATTGGTTCATCTTGATTCATAACACTGTCAATTGATTTATATGTCGTGACTACACTTGGCAGTTTCGATTGAATTTGAAAATTAATGGCATTGATATGATTGTTTTTCGGTGCTCAACTGGTGCGTTCTCTCAAACAATCATGATTTCTGTAATTCTGAAGAAAATTGGTGATGTCAAAATACCGACTTTACTAAGTTTCACACCTTCTAACCTAAATTAAATACAATTTTTAACTTTTAAATTTGTGCATTGAGGCTGAGGATAAGTTGTGTCACAAGCAACTTCAATCTAATCTAACATATCATCTGGATCGTTTTAAAAACTGTTTCCCATTGTCTACACTTCCAATATTTCGGTCTAACGGCCAACTCCTGAACTCTAAGTCATATATTATTGAGTTTCAATAAAACTAGTTTTTCTGCAAAATCAGTTTGGGAAGGATTTTCAGTTGCAGTTTTTCAGAATTTTGATTTAAATGTCAATACTATATTAATCATTCAAACCCTTTTTTGATTTGATCGAAAAATGTTTGAAAAACTTAAAACTCTGAACCCATTTAAAAATAGTTGAAAGCTGGTTTTGAAGAAACGTGTTTTATCGAAAATTTCGAATTTAATTAAGTTCAAACTTGTTTTGTCATCAAGTTCTTAAGAATCTGTGTGAAACAGAACTTCTTCTTCTGGGGTTTTCCAATAAAAGGTTTAATTTGAACAGCCTGCTCTCTAGGCCATTGTTACTTTTAAAGATGTCTATTTTTCACGTTTGACAAGTTAAACCTACGCTGTTATTGAAAATGGAACGATAAAATTCTTAAAATGTACTACAAAAATGGTGAAAATTTTGCAGTCACAGAGAGATAATCACAACTGCCAATTAAGATCTTGTTGTTTAAAAACTTTAGATTTTTGAGGTCCACGAAAATGATAAACAACCGATTCAAAACATTAACCTTGAAACTTAGGATTTTATTGGCCATGACTCATGACAAATTTCATGAAAAGGATATGTTGCGCAATAGTACATATAGGCATAATAACGTTTTACATTGTTAATGGGATCTCTTCCTTTTTACTATTTAACTTTTTAATTTGTTTAATATTAAAAATTTAAAATTTTCAAAAACAAAGCTGGAAATAGACAGAAATCAGGAGAGAAAAAAACTTAAGAAAATCGAAAAGAATTGAATTTTTTTAAAAACAAAAATTGCAAAAATTTGAATTTTTTAAATACTTTTCAATTTTTTGTTTTTTCTTACTACGGCAAAAAGTTTAGAGCTTCGTTATTAGCCTCTAATGAGGTAAGAATGAATTTCATCTGCTGATTGAATTCATCGAATAGTTTTTAATCAAATAATTTGAACAAAATATCAAAGTCGGGAAAGCCGTTCTTACTAAAAAAAGAGGCTGGGATGCGACCCACACTGATAACTTCCATCCCCTCTGTCGATTTGTCTTGCTTACAATTTTATAGGTTTTCATATTGGGTTAAACAAGTTGTCAGTTGAATTATTCTTCAAAATTTCGAAATTACCAACAACATTTTTCATATAATCAAATAGTTTAGTTTCAAAATTTAGTTTTGTTAAATAGATTTTTAGTAGAAAACCAATTTTTACCAATTTTAGTAGCATTTCTAACTTTTCCTATTTCTTTTTATAAACAAATACAAATTGGATGGATGAAATTAATTTGAGAAATATCTAGAACCGAACATCAATTTTTACCAAAGTTGCCTACTTTTTTTGTAGATTTAATTTTTTTATAAACAAATTACTGAATATTGAAAACAATATTTTCTGTGAAATAAAATAAGTTTGAAACTAATATTTTTAATTTTTGAAAAGCTATTTAAGTCGAAAATAAATTTTTAACAAGTTTAACTTTTATTTTTTTTTTGGGTTTTTATTTTTTGTAAAAAAACTGTCAATTAGATTTTTCTTAAAATTTTACTGAATGTTTACAACAATATTTTTTAGAAGATAAAATTAGTTTAAACCCATATCTCAAAGTTTTGAAAAGATATTTAAGTCGAAAATCAATTTTTACCAACTTTTATTAATTTTTTTTTTAGGTTTTTATTTTTTGTAAACAAAACTATGAATTCGTTTTATAACTCAAAATTTTGTAGCATGTTGAAAACAATATTTCTTATAGGTAAAAACTAGTTGCAAGCCATAATCTAAATTTTTTGAAAAGATATTTGGGCCGAAAATCAATTTTTACCAACTTTTATTAATTTTTGTGTTAAGTTTTTTTTTTTGGAAAAAAACTGTCAATTCGATTTTTCTCAAACTTTTTAAAAATATTTCTTATGCGTTTTAATTAGTTCGAAGGCATAATCTTAAGTCATTGAAAAGATATTTGAGTCGAAATTCAATTTTTACCAACTTTGAAAACTGTATTTTTTCGTTTTTTATCTTTTATATAAATCAATTCGATTTTTATCAAAATTTTACCAGATGTTAAAAACATTATTTTTCGTTGCACAAAATTGGAGATGAAATCATTTTTATTTGTAAAATTTTCGAGGTGACAAATTTTTTTCAGTTTTTTTGATTTTTAATTTTAAAAAAAAATAATTTATTAGATTTTTTGCAAAAATACATTTTTTTGGTATAACGTAAAATATAAAATTTAATTCAAGTCTCTAGCGTCATTGGTTCGTGAGATATTTAGGTTTAACCAAAATTTTCACCTTTTTTTAAAACTGTTATGGTAAAAAAAACACAAACGCAATTTTCTTGAGAGCCCTTTCTGCATCTTTCTGGAATATTATCTGTACTCGTTTGAAGTCGATATCTCTTCTGGTTCTTGAAATATGGACGACGAGAAAAACGTCACGAACGTTCGGACCTATGTACACACAGACATCTTTCTAAAAATCTTTTATTTCGACTCTAGGGATCTTGGAACGTGGAGAAATGTGAATATTTTCGATTCGACAAATCGGTCTTATTACAATAACTTATGATGGGAAGTTAAACAATTTAAATAAAAAACTAAATATGTTAAATTAATTTTATGTTTTAAAAGTAGGTATGCATTTGTTGTTAAAAAGAATGCATTCAATTGATTTCAATCTTTGTCATTCATTATTTTTTTTTCATTAAATTTTTAACGTATTTTTCAATCACTGTCATTTTTCTACTATTTTTAAGATTTTACCAAAAATACGATTTTTTGGAAAACTGAAGTTTAAATCTTTCAAAGTTCACCATCAAGTCATAATTAATTTTATATCCTGTTCATCAAAGTTAATACTCAGTAGTAACTCTTTGTTCATATTTTATTTATTTTATCCTTTTTCCCATTGAATTAAGTAAAACGTCCATATTTTGTCTTCCAGTAACTCTTTCCATACAATTTTCCTCTCCTGATGTTTGACCAAAAAACCTGCCTCAAGGCAATCATCAGCATAATATTTTTTCCTTTAAAAGGTGTTAACCCCATAAAATTGAATACATAACTAACAGACTTCAGATTTGTTCATCCAGGGGTGTGTGAATATTAATCAAAGCTGATTTATTTATGAAAATATAAAACAAAAATATAGCTCCCTTTTTTCGAAACAGAGGAAAAGTAAAGGCTCGACACATTTATGTCTTCGAAAACAATTCTGAAGTCCATAAGCCTTCGGTTAATGTATCAAAGTTCATAGATTTGACATTGTTTTGTACCTCAATTTATTCAATATATTATTCGAAGAAATTTGGAAAAAAGGACATTTTTGCTGACAATTTCATTGCGAAAAGCTTCCAAAAAGTTCTTTTCTCTTTCGACACACGGTAGCGACGCGTTGTTTTACTTTACGTGATGTGTCATTTGATGAAGAATAAAACCACTTGTTTGTCATTTATGTATATGCGATACAAACAGTAATTTATCATCGGGAAAAGTTCATATCCGTAGAATCATTTGACACGCTGACAACAGACAAAATCCCCATCAGGACCAATATTCCGCAGCATCATCATCTCATCAGAACCTATCCTTTATAACTATCAAACGACCCACAGCACCAAATCGACGTTACGACCAAACGTCTGTCTGCGCTTGGAACTACTATATTTCAAATGAAATTTGATCAAACGTTTGAAAAACAAACAAAAGTTCATAGTAAATGAAATATAATTCTGGAAATAGACAAAATTCAGCCCAAGGGGTCTATAACAGATGACGGACGACGCAGAGACTCTACTCTCTTCCCTTTGGTCATAGAAAAACCATTTTCCAAGAACTTGAAAAATTAAAATTTAATAATCTGTTTTGTGTCATTTTTATTTTGTTTGCATTTTTCTTCTTTTTGTAACTTTTGTGCCTGACAGCGCGAAAGTAAGCAAACACGCTGCTAGCTGACATCAATTTACATTTCCTTTACATGGCAATGGCGTGTATGTCATTCAAACATCCCCATCAGCCAAAGCTGTTGAATTGGATACCTTTGTGAAGAATTATGGTGTGGCCGTATTTTTAGTTTGAACAACTTTTTGAGGAGTTTTTGAGTTAGGTCAAAGAGAGTTCCGAATTCTTCTCAAAATTAATCTAAACACTTATTGAAATTTGTTCTTATTTTCCATAGCTTTAAGACAATGAGCTAGGTTTGATTCTTCTTAACCTCCGAACAATTTTTCGCACATTAAAGACAACACCCATTTTCGAGTCAGTGTGCATTTGCAGTCGCTAACTGTGTGAGGCAGATTGTTCTTTAAACCATTTCAATTTGTATGTCCGGGAAGAAGAAGATCGCTTTTGCTTGTATAGATAGGGCAAGGTTCTGTTTTAGTAACCAGTACATTGTTCTGATCCGCAAAGTTAGTCCTTTTTTATCTTTTTGATGTGTTCTTTTAATTTAAACTTTGTATCTAAAGTCTTTTCCCAGTAAAGTTGAAATCGTTGCCGCAATTACAGCACTTAAGAAGAAAAAATCGGTAGGACTTAATGAAATTCCCGCAGAGCTTTTACAAGCAGCGCTAGGGTCATCAGCGAACTGCTTCATCTGCTCATTAAATAGGCCTGGACCGAAGCTTCTCCAATGAGTGGAAGAAGGGAATGATAGTCAAGCTCCCAAAAAAACAGCTTCTGCGTTCTACCGTTGCCAAATTAGTAGCAAAAATCTTACTAGAACGCATCAGAGAACACCTTAAGGCCAAACTCAATGCTGAACAAGCAGGATTAAGCACTGGATCCTCCTGTATTGATCACATCAACACTCGCTGTTCATTATTGAGCAGTGCGTTGAATAGCGAGCACCACTACACCTGCTGTTCATTGACTTCGAGAAGGTTTTTGATAGCGTTAACAGGGAGTACATCTGGTTAGCTTGGTGGAGGAGAGGCATGCTAGAACAATACTGATCCCGACCATTCTCTCAAATAAATAAAAGTGGAGAGCTTTCAATACCTTGGAAGTATCTATCGAAGGCGGAACCGAACAAAACTTCATTTGACGAAGCGGCGTTCGGTATGTTGTCTTAAATTTAGAGCAACAACTCTAAAAGGTTAATAACAAAGCTACCACTGTTTGGCACAAATGTCGAGTTTGCATTTCTTTATGGATGCAGCACCTGGAAGGTTACTTGAGCTATTACAAGAAAGTTGCAAACCTTCGTAAATAGATGTCTTCGCAACATCCTAGGTTTTCGAAACCGAATATCCAATGAGGTCCTTCATAGAAGGATAGTTGAGGAATTTATAGACTCTATCATACGAAGGTACAAGTGGCAATGGATTTGACATATGATACGAAACAGGCCAAGCAATGCATCCACTCACACAAGAAGGAAGAAGAGCTGAACGAGTCGAGAGAGGAATCAGCGTCAATAGACAAGTTGGAGAGAGCTGAAACATATCTCCGGAAATCGGAACCGATGGTGCGTAGGCGTAGTAGAGGCCATATGATCCTTACTTAACAGGTCTGAGGACATAGTTAGTAAGTAAGTATCTTGAGCCTTTTCAAGATATTTATCAATTTGATTTTTTTTTATCGAAATCATTGTACAATATTTGTGAAACTTTCGTAAGGAATTAATCTTGCACCATCTTAATCTTTCCATCTGGAAAGATGTCCATATTAGAGTTGATGTGCACTGGAAAATAAACTTAACTATAAAAAAAGGTATAAGAGTGGCCCTAGGACACTGCCTTTTGGTACACCGGCTTCAATTTTGTGTAATTCCGAGTAATTTTGATCATACAGTACTCTGAACAGTAGTTTTGACACATGATTTCAGAATTTTGTAGACTCAAGTCTTAAGTGCCGAATCTTATCAAAGGCTTGCGAAACATCTAAAAATATAGCTGAGCATACTAGTTCTTCTTCAGGCGCTTTTTCCACTACATCAGTTTGTTCGATGAACTTTATCTATTGTGGAATCTTTATTTCTCGATAAAAATTATTTCTACAAATATTTTGCCGAGCCTTTTCAGTAGGAGTTTCTTGAAACATTTGCCATGAATGGTCTGTAAGAAGTTATTTTTGTTGGTAACTCACCTTGACTTCTGCAATTTTGAATTGATGTGGTACAAATATTACTTTACGGCAAGTATTTTGAAGTCTTAAGAAGGAAGTTTTGATAACTTGACACATGGTTCTTACTTCTTTGAAATATTTTTTATTATTTGATTTTATTAACAAACTGTTAAAGATCTTTAGGTACATTTACTTTAAATAGCTAGAAGAAATTTTGGAGATGTTCCGATTTCTTTAAACAAAAAATACCGAGATGGTAACCACAACTACAGTGTTGGGCGCATGAACATGACCTACACTCATTGAAGAAATTTTATATTTTTTTTTTATTTTACTTCTTCTTTTTCTCTTCTTGTACCTTTATTTCTTTTTTATTTAATAAAAAAGTCCACTTTGTATTCGCAACACGTTTCTTTAGTTTTATGAATGAAGCAATTCACCTGGAATATGATGTACAGAAGGAGCTATAACGTTTTTGAATGAATGAATATCTATCTATATTCATAGATATGAATAAGGTGTATCTACAAGCTACTTTATTTATTTTACTTATTTAAAATTCTGTCACTTTTGTGCGTTGTTTTTTTTTTTGTATTTTAACAACGTATACTAATTATTTAGCCGTATATTTATTTAAATTTTATCTTTTTTTAAGATCTTATTTGGTTGGTGATGTTGATGTGTACAACGAAGCTCTTTGTATAAATTTTGTGTAAATTTGCATCTACATTTTTGTGTAAAGAATGTACGTAACGTCGTTACGTGTTAGTACAATCCTCCTCTGTCTTCATTGACATCGGAGATTTTTATGACACATTTTTGTCAGTATTTTAAATTGTTTGAAGCCAACATGAAATTAAATTTTAATTTCTCAATAAAGAACGCATTTTTCAGAAAAAATATCAGAATGAATTCGAAACACAAACTGCTCATATATACAAATTGTACCAATTTTAAAAGGTCTAGTTTTTGGTTGTTTTGTATTCTTTCTAAAGCATTTTTTTTATAACTGAGCGGTTCTAGAATTGAAAAACATGTATTTTTAAAAACACATTTTTTTACAATGTTATAATGACTTGTAACCGGTCATTTGAATCAAAACACGTCTAATAGGACAATTTTTGATGAATTTAATATTTATATAAACAGATTTATAATATTTTTTTTTTTAAATATTTTGAGTATTTTTTAGGATGTTTGTCAGATCCTCATCACTTATTCTACATAATCCTAAAAAACATGCTGAACTATTTATGTTAAAACGGTTTTTGAAAACAGAATTTTGGTCTGACGCTAAATCATTTCGCGGGAACAAGACTTTCACATCAAATTTGTGCAATATATTGAATTAATTTAAAAATTACGTTAAAAACGGGTGTTTTTTTAAAAATTAAGGAGCATAACTTAAAATAAAAGGTCAGATTTAAACGGTATTTTTCATAATCGACAAAGAAAAGATTGAAGTTTTTCAAAACATCAAATACAGTCGAATGGAGACACTTCATTAAAGCGAACTTCCGGACTCTTAGTGAGATACTTTAGAAGGTAAACATTTGTTCTTTGGAAATTATGACAAAAAATTGTTCTTAAGGACTTTGTCTTGTTTGACCTTAACCTTAGAAACATTTTTTTTATGATTTTTAAAGAAGTGTATTTTAGAAACTTGACTTGATCGAGAAATTGTTAGGTCAAAGGCGAATTCAGTACAAGAAAATGTTCTGGAAAAATTATTTGATTTTTGATCAGACAGCAATTGAATTTTGTTGACAAACTTTTTAGAACTTAAGGACCTTCAAACTCCGAGAAACATACAAAAAACGTTGACATATAAGACTAATCGCAATCACTTTCAATAGGAAGTTACAAAAATGTTAATGCTTGCGTAGAAAATAAAATGCATGACTGGTCGAACGATTTTCAAAATATAAACTCAAATTGTGTGGATCTTCAAATTTTATTTCTTAAAAAATCCTTAGTTTATTTAAAAAAAATAGGTTTTTTCTAAAATTAATAACTTGTATACATATTTTCTTGTACTCTGAATGTCGAACTTGTTGAGTTGTAGAAGCTTAGTAAGGTCAATGATTCTCGAGAATTTTTTCAGACGAATCCTGAAACTAAAGGACGTTTCATCACTCTACTTTTTCAAAATCATCGTCCCCTTCCTACATAAACAAGGCATACAAGCTAACGCTTATGTCACCAACTCCCATTCCAACACCTACGTTGTAATGGTGAGGTAGGTAGCCTCATTTCCTTACCTATCAGAATGATGTTCTTAACATCAACTGTCTCCTTACCCTATTTCTTCCTTTAGAATTACTTCTTTACCTTTATTGGGCTGGATCTAAGGTGTTAAACGACCCGTGCCGATGATCAGCTTGGCTGGGGCCCAATTCAAAAATAGCTCAGTCTCTAAAGGAGTATTCGGATACCTGGCGACCTCCGGATCTATCTGCATGAATCTCTGTACAGATGAACTTTTTTTTCTTCGCAACTCGTGGACCAAATATGAACAGCAAAAACAGATGAGACCGGTATCTCTTCAAGACCAGGTGGCAGTTTGGCATCATAGCCTGTTGCCGTATCTCCTGCGGCCGACACAGAGAAGAGAGTAATGGCAATCCATGGAACCAACCCTGCTGTTGGCAGCAACGAGAGTAGGAAGGTAACGATACCTAATTACAGTAGTGGCAGGGTTGTGAAGAATAGCCCTACCACTACTACTGAGAGTACATCCAGAAATAGAAAGGGGAAACTCTTGAAAAAAAAACAAAGGTGGCAACCTGCGAGAATTCTAAAGGCCGCTGGTGAATCATTGGAAGCTGAAAGGACACCGCAGCAAACCACTCGCGTTCAATGGGCAAACAGCACTACCCCAATCCCATCAGGAAACAAGCCAGTTTCAGTGGCGTCTCGAAGGGCAAAGTCATGGTTGCAGTCATTGACAGGAGCGATGATGATGGTACAATATCGGCTGATCGTTATCAGCTGGTCAAGGTAAAGCTCTCGGGTGGCTTTTTAGGGATTTTGAGAGAGCTTCCAGGACCACTTTCTTCCATAAGCGATGTAGGTTGGCATCCGCGTCATGTCAAACTTATGGTTTGTGGCGATCTTGCTATCTCTAAGCAGATCGCATATAAGCTCGATAGTGTCATAACCGGACACTGTTTAATAGGAAAGCACGGCACGCAACTAGGCGTATTCTCAAATGACTTTTGCAGAAGCTGTATGGACGAGGAAGAGGACTAAACAGTTCTCTTCATGTTCTCTGTAAATGGCCTGATAGCTCAAAATAGCTTATCTAGGGGAATTCTTCTTTAACGATCTAAACGATCTAAATCATATCAGCATAATCAGCCTATCACGTTTCGTAAGGGACTCAAACTAGTTCCATTGAGCTTAGGAGGAAGCCTCGAGATTCATGTGGTATTACAATGGGCCATTAAACTGGCCTAAGTGTGTCCGTTTCCATCTTGAACAGCCACTAAAACCTAAACCTAAAAATTGACGTGTTTTCACGCATTTTCTGCGTTACCAATTCAACATTCGCTGTAGTCCCCGGACAGCACGAACGCAGTTGAGAACACAGCAAAGCTGCTTTTTTTGTGTGGTTTGACTGATTGTCCCACAACTACCTACCGACGACAAGAGACCCGTCCCAAAATGAATTTATGAAATGGACAGACCAATAATTTGTCATAAATCTTTTATAAAAATTAAAATTGTTGGGTCCTACCCAAAACTAGTTTTTCAAATGAAAAAACACCCAAAAGTAGCATTATTTCATTCATCAAGCACTACTTATAAGTTCTTCCCTAAAAAAAATTCGTAGCAATCTTTATTTCCCAAAAAACTGTTCTCTCTTTAATAAAAGACTATACCAAAAAGTATGATAGCATTTTTTAAGAGGGGTTTTTTCATAATTCAAAAAATAGGAAAAAACTCAAAAAAACTCCAATATGGCGAACTACATTACCAAGGTCGTTAGCCTTTTTTGAAAAAATAACCATGACTTACTTAAGCTTATCTATTTATTATAAAAGACCTCGTTTTCAGGTATAAATGGAATCTTACTTCCTGTTCCAAATCTTTCGTTTCACTGTGGCCGGCAGAGGCGTATACATATTTCGATATCTAAAAGGATCTTATGAGACACGCCTTGCTACTTCGTTTTCGTATCATTTTTCTTTCTTATAAACAGTTTTCTTTTATTTTTTTGTTTTTCTACTGTTTTTCTGCTTGAACCATAACACAAAACAAATCTGAATTATTCAACAGAAAAACACATTTATCATATAGAACACACTAAAGTGGGCACAAATTGCTGACAACCTAACATCCATCACCCGAAAACAATTATTATATCCGTTGCAGGACAATCAGTCACTTCAGATATAAGCCCCCAACCCAATTCTCAAATCCCAACCACTGTGTCCCTTATGGAATGTCCCTCCCTACCTACTTGGATATATGGAATTGTTGATGGTCTATACGCGCCTCTTTTTCTCTTTTATTCGTCTGTTTTTCCTGTCACAACTTCTACCACTTCCACTTCATACTCAACATAGGTAAAGTCTAGGAGGTACCACAACAATACAGGAATATAGGAAAAGGTATATAAAAATTTACATAAAATTTCTGTATAAAATGTTGACCATATTTAAACCTTTTACATATATAAATATAAGTAAAGTATTTTATAAAATGGGAGAAAAAAAACCTTTAGATTTAAATTTCCGTTGCAGGCAGGACATGCAAACTACTTTAAAGAAAGAGAGAAATACATTTTAAAGGGAGAAAGAAAATATAGTGAACAAGTGGCGCCTTTTGAGCTCAATATAGCAAACATACAGTTGCATCCAAAAATGGCAGTACCAAAGTGTAACTCGAAATATTTTTAAGGATAAAAATGTTGAAAGCTAAATTTTGTTGTATGGTAGAAGGGTTTTTGGGTATGCGATTACCCAAATACAACATCAATAATTACTCTGGTCACCAGTAAGGGTTTAAGGGTTCTTAAGAACTATACCTCTTAAAAACAATCGATTTTTAAAGTATTCATACGGACATCCAAAAACGTTTTCTTCAAAAGTTTTTAAATTTTAGTATCTTACTTTTATAAAAATAATGATTAGTTCTGAACTTGACTCTATATGAAGTTTTGGAAAAAAAAACATTGAATTCAATGGTTTTTTTAAGTTTTAAAATTTTAAGTGTTGATTTTGATTCTGATTTTAGGTCAGTACCCAAATTTAAAAAATACCCGTTTTCAACAATATTTGTATATATTATATCAATGTAATGGGTGATTTTTCAGCTTTTATATTTTTGGCAACACTGGTTTAAACAGCTGACGCATGTTTCGTGTTTCGTTTTACTGTAAAACATCTTCAGTTTGGTCTATACTAAACTGGCTTAACCAGGAATCGTCTTACAAACGAACAACGCTTGCAAATTATTGAATTTTATTATCAAAATGTGTGTTCTGTGAAGAAAGTTTATCGAGCGTTTCTTCCATTTCATAGGCAGTTTAATCGAACCACTAAAGCGGCTATTCGGGCTATAGTGACTTAATTTCGCACCAAATTTATATTGTTGGACCAACACGCTTACTTAGAGTGCGAACTGAAGAAAATATCGCTGCTGTATCGGCCGGTGATAATGATGATCATCAATTATCGATTTGTCGCCGTTTGCAGCAATTGGGCCTCTGTTACTCAACAACGTGGACAATTTTGTGGAAGGATTTGGGATTTGTGATGCCTTTTAAAATACAGCTGGTGTAAGAATTGAAGCCAAACGACCTTCTGCAACGTTACATTTTTGGTGAATGGGCTCTTGGAAAGTAGGCCGAAGGTCTACTTTTTTACTGAAAAATTGTGAGCATCGTCATTTTTGTCTCAATTGTCGATATCGGAGGGAATATCAGCCAGAAGCATTCCAAGAGCTAACAATGCACCCAGAAAAAGTCACAGTTTGGTGGGGTTTATAGGCTGGTGGCATCATTGCTCCGTACTTCTTCAAAGATGATGCGTATCGTAAAGTGAGAATGGTGAGCGCTGCTGTGAGATGATATCCAACTATTTTTTTGTCCAAAATGCATGAGCTTGCATGACATGTGGTTCCAGCAAGACGGTGCCATACGCCACACAGCACGCGCAACAATGGACTTATTGAGAGGCGAATTTGGCGAACATTTTATTTCACGTTCGGGACCGGACAATTGGCCGCCTAGATCGTATTTCATGTATTTTTTGGAAAAACTTTTCTTAAGCTTTTAAAACATCACGTTTTAATTGAAAAACTTTATGTGATAGTTTTGTTTAGAAGAAGGATTTATTATAAAAATTTAAATTATATACTTTCAAGCCATGTTGGCGTTTTTTTTTTGTTAAAAACCGTTCAAGCATAAATAGTTCAGCGTTTTTCAAGATTTATGTTAGGTTCTAAAATCTTATGAAGATTTTCGAAAAATTTATGAAATATTTAAAACGAATACTGGAGACAAAAGATTATAGATTTGGAAAACCATCTCAAATTTATTGAAACAAAAAACTACATAATGAATTTTTCGAAAACGTAACGTCATATAGTAACTTTAAAGTTAGATTGGAATCAAGTTCATCAAACCATATTAAAAAACTTTAATTTGAAGGATGTAGTATTTATAATAATATGAGGCAGTTTTTCGTACAACGGTGTTAGATATTTCCTTAACCATATTAGGAAATGCTTTTGAAGTGGAAAACCACCTTTTCAATAATAAGAGGACTACTAAGTGGATTTTTGTTACGATTGAGAAAAAAGAGAGGATTTGAAATGAGGTGTATATGCACACTAGTTTTGAGTTTTAGAACATTGCAATATTGCGAAAATAAAATTTGGTGAAGCCTTATACATTCGCGTTGTACGGTTAAAGAACGAATCTCTGTACTGTGTATTGATGAGCTTCTTTTAAAACAAGATAGTTCGACTGAAGGGTTGAGAATTTCTGGAGACGTGAGTATTGGGATTGAATTTTTATTACTTGTGACACAAGAAATTTTACGACAGTGTTCAAGGAAATAGTTAAAAGATGACTCTATCACCAATTAAATCGAATTATCTTCCTTTAATCCTGTCAAAAGGTCTTAAGTAAGTTTGGAATGATGAAGATCAGCCCAAAGTTAGGAATTATTCATTTGGTTTGGACGTGCATGAGTCTGATAGTTAACAGTTGGATTGGAATTTTTCTTGAATTAATAAAAAAAAACATGTTTCGGAATTTTTGGCAACATCGCGTATTCCACAAACGGTTGAAAACTTCGAGACGCTCACTTTTCATGATGGAAGTGTCAAACTCATATAGTTTCAAATGTGTAAAATTACGCTCTAAAGATACTAGGCAACATTCTAACTCATTTTTTCTTCACTGCACAATGCTGTTATGGTCAGAATTAGAACTTATCATATTGCCGTTGAAGAGCAGCGTTATAAATTAAAAAAAAAAATTGAATATTGAACTGAAGTTCCAGAAAGGAAGCCATTAGTAAAAATAAGAAAGAATATAGAATACAGGACAGAGCCGTGTGGCACACCATCAGCATTTATTTACTTCTTTATTATGTGGTTTTCGGACTTGAACTCATTCAATACTACCTGTATTTTTGAAAAGTAATTTCTTACTCAACGAAATAGTGATTCGTCAAGACCTAAAGTATACCGTTTATAATTAAATAAAATTGGTATTGATGTTGAGGAATTTTTTTTATAGTGCAGTCCATTCAATTAATACCCAAAACCACCGAATCTGCTTGAGTTGGAGCCAGCTTGAAATTTCTTAATTATGTTTTCGAATTCAAATAAACATAGATAGTAGTAAATAATTTGTATTTCAAAACAGTTTTGTTGGTTTAAAAACTAATCACACAATAAAAAATATTAGTTGGTTGTCAAAGGCTTGATAAATTAAGACATTCTGAGCTTACGTTATATATTTAAACAAAAATCATTTATTAATATGTCGATATTTAAATGCATGTTTTAAAAATTGATATAAATAAAAATAATTCTGACCATTTAAGCAATCTAGAAACTGGGTTCTATAGTACCCGTGGCATGATTCTCCGAGTAATTCTTGTCATCAAAAAGTGCTGTCTCAAATAAGCCGTTCGGATTCGGCATATAAACTGTAGGTTCCCTCCATTCTTGGCAATATTACACGCACACAAAAATGGTTGAGAGTTGTAAGTCACTAGGCCCTAGTTCTCAACGGACTGTTGCGCCACCCAATTTGTTTATTTAGAAACTGGGTTCTGGTTTTATGATGGCTTCCGAAAAATTGCTTCCTATATTCCCTTAATATGGGACAAACCCCAACAAAGTTGTATATATTCTCGGTTCCGTCAAAGTTACACATCGTACACAATCCAATGGTGCAATTTTGAACAACCTTTGCATTCAAACTAAACAACCAACTGCCTGCTTTAAAATGAGACTCATCAACTCTTGTGGATTTGAATCCAAAAAGTAATTGAGGACCTCAGTGAAGGATAAGTTGCAATAATCATCATGCTTATGAATATACTCCAATATTTTTCTTTAAGCATTCTTAGCAGGACCTTTTGTGAGTTACTTATCTGCAAAATATCAAGTGTGAAATGGTGTTCAATTGACGCTTCTGAAAAAAGCATCCTCCCTTCATTGATCTAGTAGATTTTCTTACGAATAATAATTTCCGAAAGGATTTTGGAAAGTGCATTATTCGGTAGCTCCATGACTCTGGATATAAATGAAAAATGCATTTTAAGGCTTTTCAGGAACGATTTTGGAAGTTCCGGAAAGAGACGTTCCAGATTGCTTCTTTACTTGATCATATTCCCTGTAGCCCAACACTTTTAAACAGTACAGTACAATTGATCTTGAAGCCGCATCATGGATTTTCAATTTAGATGTTTTTATTTCTTAGAAACTGAGACCATTTATAATTTGTAGCATTTTTCAAAATACTTAATAATTTTAGCTTTATATTGGTGATTAACAGCGATGTTCACACCTCCGACAAACCATTTTTCTTGGGCTGCAATCTGGCCTCCATTTCGCTATATTTGATATTTCAACATTGGTTGTTAAACTTTCAGTATTACATTGTCATTTACCAACAGCAATAGAATAAATTAAATATACTAAAATAAAATAGTCCCTGTTCATTTTCTACACCGAAAAATAATATTTGACATAAAAAAGAGCGTATACGCCCAAGTGAACCCATATGAGCCGTCGCACACAGGGGCCAAATGCATGAATTCTTGGCAATAATAAAAAAAAAAATTGGGGGTATCCAAAAAAAATTACGGTGTTGTACAGTTAACTGACCTAATTTTACAAGTGCGTTATTATTTTTTTTAATGTTGTTTGCATTTTGACCACGTCATTCGTCTGAAGTTGTACATTCTGAGCAGTGATTTAGCAGGAATATTTAAGTAAAAAAAACTAGGAAGTGTTAAAGTCAATTATTTACGAATTTATTAATTTGTATACATATTTTTTTGAAATGGATTCAATTCCCACAGGTATTTGGACAATATTTATGTAAAATTATATTTTTGTGTTGTTAAATAAAATGTTGGTGAATTTTTGAAAGTGGGTTGTAATTATTGAAGAAAATTGTGTTTTTCCGTATTTTCGTGTAAGGTTCTATTTGTGAACATGTCAAAACATGTCTTCGAAATGTGTCTTATTTGATCGTGTGTTATGTGTACTTGTTGTTACTTCAATAAAAAGTTGCGCCTTTTTGCGCTTTTTGAAGATATCGCTTCTCCAAGAGGTTGTTGTCTCGACTATAAAAAAATATGTTTTTTTAAAATATTTTTTTCTATTTTGTTGTTGTTGTAGGATCAGGTTCAACTGACATTTTTATTACAAGACGTACATTATTTCAACATATGAAGGAATCAGGTGACTTAACCTCGGCAATCCAATCTTCAAAATTAAAGGAATTCGTTGAAATTCGTACGAAATGTCCTGATCATGCTAGGCCTATGTTGCGAAAGCGAATTACATTTTTCATTTCCGATTTCAAAAAAGATGGCAAAAATGTTGTAGAAAAGAGAAAAGGTTTCTTATTTTTAATAAGACTTGGCTGGATTCTGCAATTAGTTTCAAGAATTATGCAATTTCTGAGAAAAAAAGGGTCGTCCTTGTAAAAGTTTCGATGAATTTTCACAAAGAACCAAACGCTTAAAAACTGAGAAATTGAGAAAAGAACACTCAGCTGAAGAACTAATTTTTGCTACTCAAATGAGTTTAAAATCTTCAGGGCAAGTGGAAGCATCTAAACTGCTGAAAGATTTGAGCACCAGTTCGCCCAAAAGAGCTGCAAAATATAGGTATATATATATATATATGGCGTACAAGAAGTTTGAAGGCGCTAAGAAAAAACAGCTTTCTGGAAGAGAAGCTTTGTGGATGTTTGTTGAAGCCAAACTTACAAGACACCAATATAGCATCATACGATTAAATGCTAAATCAAAGTTTCCATCTTATAAAAAAATACAACTCGCCAAAAAATTATGTTACCCCGCAAAAGAACATATTACGGTTACGGAGACTGTTGCTGATATCAAATTGCAGGCTTTACTTGATCATACTGTGAATAGGCTATTAGATGCTCAAAAGGAAGTTTTGGACGTGCAAGAAACGGATTCTTTAAATAATTTGAATCTTATATGTAAGTGGGGTCTGAATGGTTCAGCGCAGTCAGAGTATAAACAACATTTTTTTTATGCAAATTCTAAAGATTCTTATCTTTATTGTGTCCTTAGTTCCTATTCGATTGATAACAAACAATCCAGGAGAAAATCAGCAACTTGTTATTTGGCAAAATGAAAGGCCCTCATCAACACGGTACTGCAGGCCAATTAAGTTTATTTTCCAGCATGAAACAACAGAATTGGCAAAGAACGAAGTGGAACTAATGCGCAAGCAAATTGAAGAGCTGCAAGAAGTCACATATACAATGAATAACATCGCAATACATGTAACAATTACTATGCTCTTTACAATGGTGGATGGAAAAATTTGCAATGCTGTAACAGACACCAAATCAACCCAAAGATGCTTCGTTTGCGGACTTACGTCCAGGATTTTAATAACTTAGAAAAAGTATCCAATACTCAAATTATAGATACATCACGATTAGAATTCGGGTTATCTGTGCTGCATGCATGGATACGTTTCTTCGAATGCTTGTTGCATCTTAGTTATAAACTACCATTAATGAAGTGGCAAGCTCGTGGAGAGGATGAAAACAAATTAGTTGCTGAGAGAAAAAAGAAATCCAAAGCAAATTTAAAATTGAGATGGGTTTGGTAATCGATAAGCCAAAACCTGGCTTCGGAAGCAGTAACGACGGAAACACGGCTAGAAGATTTTTTAGTGATCCAGAAGTTGCGGCAAAGATTACTGGGTTGGATTTAAATGTTATCAAAAGGTTTAAAATTGTTTTGCAGACTATAGCTAGTACTTATGAAATCAATGTGGACAAGTTTCAACAATATGCCTTTGAAACTGCCAAACTGTTTGTGGAAAAGTATAATTGGTACCCAATGCCACCTACAATCCACAAAGTTTTGATTCATGGCTCAGCAATCATAGAACATGCGTTATTGCCAATAGGCCAGCTTAGCGAAGAAGCACAGGAAGCACGCAACAAGGAATTCAAAAAATATAGAGAAAGTTTCTCTCGCAAGATATCGCGTGTCAAAACAAATGAGGATATTTTGAATTCACTCCTCATTTCTTCTGACCCGTTTATTACAAGCCTAAGAAAACTTCCCCAGAAAAAGGCTTATAATATTGAGAATAATATTCTTGAATTGTTGAAGGCACCTGACCTTCCGTTTACCTCGGATACTTCCGGTACATCAGCTCTTCTTAGTTCCGATAGTTCTTCCGAACCTGAATAATCATTTTTTTGAATTTAAATCTTTATTTCTTATTTTTTGCATAAAGGAATAAAATATTATTATTTAAACACTAGATGTATGCTTTTTATTCATTTTCCAAAGGTTTAGTGCCATAAAATATTTTTTGCCAAGAATTCATGCATTTGACCCCAGTGTGCGTCGTTTTAAAACAAATAAAATTATACATTTTTAATTTACAACAGAATTATCTTGAAGTTATAACAGTCACTAATTTCAATTAAAAGCATCAGCACTCGAGTAATATGGTAAATCAAAAATTTTAAAGGAAGTTTCTCGGTGGAAGCTAAGTATCGATAAGAATATCTGGTCTATCATTAGGAACAGCTGGGATTCGACTTACATACTTTTTATATTGACTTACATCATAAACTCAACAATTTGGTAAATAAATACCCAAAATTAGTTTTAGAAAATGTGATTTCGATATTGAAAAACTTTAAAAATGTCTATTTATAAATTTTATGATGTCCTGCGGTGGTATTTTTTTTTACCACAACTGTACACATATAGGTGAGCTATAGTTCTTATAGTAATACACATATCTATGTATGTATGTGTCCTGTATACCTACATTTCACCACATGGAAATTCTTAACCGGAAAATGCCATTTTAACTTGAGTTTTTCATTTATTATTTCCGCCAGATTGCAACAATCAAGATGTCTATCATGGCAAATTTGTTTTGTTTGGTTTGTTATTGTTGTTGTTGTTTTTATTTTTGTTTTCTTTCTCAACAACTTCTGTCTCCACATAACTTTTATATTTGTTTTTATTGTATTACAAGTATTTCCTTTTTTTCCCTTGCTTTTGTTTACAAAAGGAAGTTGATGCATTTTCGTCTGGAAAGTTTCTTTTTTTGTATTTTTAAAAAGTCCTTTCACTCTCCATTTCTTTTTATATTATTAAATGAACAATGAGAACAAGGATATGCCAAAGTTTATGTGGAGTATCTATAATCCTGACTTTTATTTTTTTTCTTTTCATTCTCTATACAACACTCGACGAATTGCTGGTAATAAAAGTAATTGATTTAATGCAAAACAAAAAAAATATTTTTCTATCAAGCACAAATCCTATGCAAAGAAAAAAAAATATCCTGATTTTATATTGAAAAAGTTTAAAAAAGATAAAAACAAAAATTGATATCCTTCTTTTCAGCCATTCTGGAGTCTGACTGATAGATCACACAAATTTTATGATATACCGAACCCTCTTAGTAACTTTATTTTTCGTTCGTTCGTTTTCGTAGACAAACAACATATGAAAGTGCAGATGGAAAATATCACCTAAAATCTTTTTTTTTGTTTGCAAGGGGGAGTGGGGGTGATGGTCGATGAATAATATCAAAAAAAAGAAATATTATTATCCAACCAATAGTTATTTATGTGAACTGCATGTGCCAGGATTATTTTTTTCTTTCATTCATTTCCTTCCTGTTCCGAGTATAGATAAAAAATATAGAAAAAACAAATTCATACGAAAAAACTATCTTTATATCTATTCCAAAAAAAAGATACAATAAAAAAGATATGTGTAGAATAAAATTTCAAGCTAAAATTTATGCATTGAACATTAATTTGAGTGTGAAAAAGATGCTAGGGATCTGATTCCCACCAACTCAAACTCAGCTCTTCGTCGTCGTTGACGTCATTCAGAGTGAGTTTCCTGTTTGTGTGGCTTTTCTATAAGGTACACTCAGGGACACTCGATTGAAGCTTCTTTTTTTTTTTGAGGAAATACACAATATATAAGTTTGTTTGGCTTTGTTAACATAAATAGACACATTTTGAAAGAAAAATACTGCAATTATTTTGTATTTAAAAACTTATGAGAAATTCGAAAAGGAACAATAAGGTAGCTTATATTTGTGGATGTTTTAGCAAACCATGTCCCTCTTGTAAAAACAACATTTAAGAAAGCAAATATAATAAGGAATCATGTTAAATTTTCAAATGGAAGTTGTTAAAATGTAAGAAAAAAGTCACTTCAAAAAAATTAGCTTAGTTTGTTGTCCTTGTAAGGGAGTAAAAAAACATATATTTTTTCTAATTAAAAGTCCCGTTATTTTGGACCGGACAAAATAAAGGTTTGGGCGGGCGAAGCTTAACAGAAGATAAAGAATATTTTTTTAATATATTTGGACAAAAAGTTTGTGAAATATATAAAGTGAATATTATAGTGTTGAATGGAGATGTTTTTGAGGTTGATTAGTTATTTAAAATTGAACGATACTTTGTTAAAAAATAAACTAAACATAACTACTAACTTAAGGTGGCGCTACAGTCCGGGGCGGACCTGGGCCTCAACCAACATGCGTCTCCAGCCAGCTCGGTCCCTAGCTAGCTGTCTCCAGTTTCGCACGCCAAGTTCGTTGAGGTCTTCACCCACCTGAGTGCGCTACCAGAGTTGCGGTATTCCTCTAGTACTGGATTCGAAGACCTTCCGGGCCAGAGCGTTGGTGTCCATTCGATCTACATGAGCCGTTGGACTTTAATTCTGTTAACGAGTGTCAGTGTCATTCTGCACAAACGGATAAGTTTGGCAGGGATGCCAAAACTAGACATTGCTCTGTAAAGCTCTTTTCTTTAGATGCTATCACACGCGGCTTTAAAATCGATAAAGAGATGGTGGGTATCGATTTGAAGCTCCTGGGTTTTTTCCAAGATCTGCCGTAGTGTGAATATTTGGTCGATAGTGGACTTTCCTGGTCTGAAGCCACACTGATAAGGACCTATCAGGTTGTTGACGAACGGCTTCAGACGTTCACATAATACGGCAGAGAGGATCTTATATGCAATGTTGAGAAGACTGATGCCTCTGTAGTTGGCGCAGTTTAGAGGTTATCCTTTTTTATGTATCGGGCAAACTATGCTGAGATTCCAATCATCGGGTGCCTGCTTCTTACCCAGTCATCGCCTGCTGCTTTGAATAGTTCGGCAGCGATGCCGTTAGTTCCAGCTTTGTTTGACTTCAGTTAAGATATAGCTATCTTCACTTCTTCAAGGTCGGGTAGGCGAAATTGTTGATCTGCGTCGCCGAGGTTGAGTGGTTCTATTTCCCTTAGAGCGGAATTTAGTTCGTCATCGCCCTTATATAATTTGGATAAGTGGTCTTTCCATGTTCTCAACATCGACTGCGGTTCCACTACGATGTTCCCCTGATCATCTTTACAGGCTTCGGTTCGTGGCTCGTACCCTTGGGAGGTATTTTTTACATTTTGGTAAAATTTACGAACCTCATTCCTGTTGTGACATCCCTCTATCTCCTCGATCGCACGCTTCTTATGCTCTCTTTTTTTCCATCTAAGAAGCCGGTGTTTATCTCTCCTCTTTTGCTCGTAGAGCTCGCGAGCAGCTCTGGTCCTTTTGTGCAGCTCCATATTGTATGCCTCTTGTTTCACTGCGTGCTCTTGCCAGCATTCGTCCTCAAACCAGGGGTTTCGCTGTTGTGGCCTAGTGAAACCTAACCTAGCACTTAAGAGGCGGCATCTCTGATTGCTGCCAGACAATGATGCCACTGGTTTTCAATGCTTAATGATCTAGACGTCGTGCTTAATCTGTTGGCGCTTAAATCTCCTAGGACAATTTTAATATCATAGCCAGGGCACTGCTCATATGTCTTGTCCAAGAGCTCGAAGAATATGTCTTTGGTGTCTTCATCTTTCTCCTCTGCTGGGGCATGCGCGCATATTAGGCTTATGTTGGCGAATTTAGCCTTGATGCGGATTGTCGTGATGCACTCGCTCACACTGTTGAAACTCAAGACTTTTTGCCTGAGCCTATTTCCAACAACAAATCCACACCCAAATAGACGCTGTCTTTGTTCTCGGTAGCAGTCGCCGTAGTAGATATCGCAGTCTTTTAGTTTGCGTTTGCCCGGTCCATCCAATCGCACTTCTTGGATGGCGGTAATATCTGCCTTGCAGTAGTTTAGGGCTTCCGCTAATTGTTCTGCTGCACGTGGTTTGTTAAGGGACCTTACATTCCACGTACAGATTCGAAGTTCGTTACCCTTATTTCGTTTGAGTGGGTTGTCAACAGTGAATCCGTCCGTATCCGAGGCTTGTTGGTGCTTCGCAATTAAAGGTATTTTTTTAGTAGCCATGAAGTCACCCCTGGGATCCGAATACGTCGAAGAAGCCCTATAAGGTGTTTAACTAAACATAACAAAATAGTTTAAATTTTTAGGTTATGTTTTGAACAATATTATCTATACGGAAAAAAAATCTCTAAGAAACAAGGGCTCCAGGAGTGAAATACCGCCACTTTGAAAAATAGACTTTTTATATTCTTTTTACCAATTCCTTAAAAGTTAACTTTCTGACAAAATCATACAAATTAAAAAACCTCTGCTCGGAGTTTTCTATATCTAGATCAATATATCGTCAACCAGTGGCAACATTTTAAAGATGCAAGCAGAGAAGCCGCCTGGGACGTGCCGGGTTTTAAGAAACCACCAACAAGGAACCCCTGGTTTGATGACGAATGTCGACAGGAAAATGCAGTGAAACAACAGGTACGCAAAGCGCCGCTGCATAGAAGGTTGCATGAGAGCTGCTCACGAGCTCTATGAGCATTATGAGCAGAAGAGGAGAGAGGAACACCGACTTTTCAAAATTAAAAATTGAGATCATGTAAAGTGTGCGGTTGAAAATGTTGATAAGCAGAATTGAAGGTCCAAAGTTCTATAAGCAAAAATATAAATTTCAAATGCGTGTTCCTTAAACCTTGAACCAAAGGGTGCAAAGACCAAAGCGTGGAAACATCATAGAAGCACCGCAGTCAATGCCGAGGATATGAATGGACCACTTTTGCAAAATCTATAATGGCAACGGCGAACCGAATTTTGCAGGCAGGATAATCCATTCAATATAGACGACGAAAGCCAACAATTCCGTCTTTACGACTTAGATCAAGATTGCTTTACTCAAGCTGAAGTCTAACAAAGCAGCCTAAGATGGTTAGGAACATGCACCAACTTATCTGTAAAATATAGTTGGAAGAAAGCATGTCCGTTAAATAAAACCTTATGATTGTTTGACCGATAGTGAAAAAAGGAAAGGATAGAGAATCATTCTACTTCACACCGCCTACAAAATCTTCTTAGATTTAATATGTGAACGTTTAAGGCACATCGTCAACAACCTGATAGGTCCGTATCAGTGCAATCTTAAACCAGGAAAATCCACAGTCAATGAAATATTTACATTACGCCAGATCCTGTAAAAAACCCCAAGAACATCAATTCGACACCCATCATCTCTTCATCGATTTATAGACTGCATATGACAGCATCTACGAGCTTTAACTGTTTAATGCCATATCTAGTTTTGGCACACCTGCAAAACATTTTGATGTTAAAAAAGGCTTTAGACAAGGTGTATTCTTTTACATCGTCCTTGAAATAATAGTGCAGAGCTTCGAAGACAACACCAGATGCACTATCTTATATAAGCCGGTTCAATTACTGGCATAATGCTGATGACATTGACATAATCGGAACAACTCAGGGTGATGTTAATGTGGCGTTTGTAAGTATAGAAATAGAGGCGGCAAAAATGCTTTTAGGGCCTACAACAACGACGCTTAGATCAAAACATCTCCTTGGACTGACGTTACTTTGAAGTAGTTTAGATCTTTGCCTAAAATGCAAATTTGAAATTGAAAGCAATGTTTTTAAACATAAAAAAAAGTGAAGACTTGCACAAATTTGTTTAAATTCAAAATGGCAGCAGAGTAGCGTTTTTGACATTTTACGGCCAGAAAAACAGCTCGTGTAATTTTCTTTTTAACAATAACGAACAAATAGATTTTTTTTTAATATATAAAACAACGTCTACGTAAACATTGAAAAATTGTCAGCTTAAAATTATTAACAAATGAATTAAAATGAATGTTTTGTAATAATCGCGTTTAAAGTTTTGAGTAAGAGCCAATAATAAACAATTTTGCAATACCTTCAATACCCAAATTCAAAAACCAAGAACTTAAATATTTGTACCTGCCATAATATTTGTGTGCAAAATTTGTTAAGTCCTAGGAAAAAATGCACTGTTTCTTAAAAATTCTTGATTTGAATTCTAAAACCTTAAGAAAATAACAAGTGCAACAATTTGTTTCCGAAAAACTTACAACAATTTTAAGCTTAATTAAGCTAATAAATTCAATCTCAAGTTTTCTAAAGTTTTGATGTGCTATTGCTAATTTTGTAAACATTGGAGATCTTAAACCATCAACTTTTTTCTGTTTCTATATAAGACAGCATCCCAAAATATTGTTTTATGAAAATTTCAAAAACAAATCATTCTTTGGAATAATACTCTTTAATTGTTGATTTAGCTAACATTGTCTTCTAAAAACAAATTGTGTTGCGGGAGTTTTAATCAAAAGAAACCAGATTTTTTTGAAGTTCTGAAGTAAACCCTAAAAACGTCCTTTTCAACATTTTCTCTTTAATGACGAAGTTGTAAAAAATATATAAATGATAGGCGATAGAACTATAATTGAAACATTTACATCGCTAGAACACCGCCGCAATGTTTCATGCCTTTCGTTGTTTTATCGATATTTTTACAAACAATGTTCTGTTGAACTAGCCAGTTGCATTCCACCCCTTAAACAATTCAGCCGTAATACTCGCACTTCCAGGAATGCTCATCAGTTTACCCTTGAGCTCAATTTCGGGCGTACTGTCAAGTATAGAGATTCTTTCTTAAATCGTACATCGAGAATGTGGAATGCTTTAGCCAACTCTGTTTTTCCCTCCCATTTTGATGTTCAGAACTTTAAGACCAATGTGCACCGGTATCTCCTTTGTAATCCTTCCCTATTTTCCTAATGCTCGCACTGTGTTTAAATATAAACATATAAAGGGTACTAATAACCCCTTGAGTGCCTGCAAATTATAAAAAAAAAAAAAAAAAATTTAACGCTGATTTTGTAACTTTGACAATTTTTGTTTTAACAACATTTATTATTAACATACTTTCAAACCTTGTGTATTTCACATTCTAAATTCATGGTTTTCAAGCCATCATAAACGTGACCAAAAAAAAATCAAAAGTCCTGAGTACTCGGAGTGTTTATAGCTTCGGGGATACGGCACACATTGCAATTGGGTTTATTTATCTATAGAAAAAGGATATTCAGTTTAATGCATGCATAGATTACATCAGCAACAGCAGTTCTAGAACCAGCAACAACAAACATACGAGTACAACAAAAACGTACGAAAAAACGAGAATCTATGAAACCTGATTTGAATATCAAATAATATCGTCGGGAGAGCAAGCGTACACATAGTCCCTCGACCGCCCATCAAATTAATAAAAAATAAAATATAAAAATATTTTTATATAAATACAATATTATTTTTTATTTTTATTTTTTTTGTGATTTTGTTGCAATGAAAAATGATGATACAACAAATATATACAATATGATATACAACTCGATGAAGAGGGGGAGGGGGATGGTAGGATACCAACAACAACAAAAAAAGATACAAAATTGAAGGAGGTTTGTTGGAAATCATTTTTCATCTCTCTCCTCGTAAAAGGCACACAATATTTTTATATCGAATTGATTGAGCAATTCAATGAGTGACTTTATTGAAAGTTAATATAAAACTTACACAAAAAGGATTTGAAGAGAATTTAAAGTGATTCCGTGTGATTGATTCAAAAAAATTTATATTTTTTACTTTTTTTTAAATTTTATTTTTCCATCAGAGATTGAAAACCTCAAATCCGATTACAAATTATATAACTACGTTTTATGTTTATACAAATACCAAAAAGATAAAAAGAGAGAGAGAGAGATGGGAAAATAAAAGATAAAAATATGCATTTACTTAAATGTAAATCGTGAATTGAATAATTTAATTTATCATAACTTAACAATCTACTATATCGTATCTTTTTGTGTGGTTAACAATGTTGCTACACGTTGGAGTATAATGTTTAAATAATTCAATGTAACTATCTAAAAACTGATAAAACAAAACATGCATAATACTAGAATACTAGGTGGGTACTGAGCTGAGCTGAACTGAAAATGCATAAGCACCACATGTGACAAAATTGAGAAAATGTCTTAATTAAAAACATCAGGCACATTCCATTTGATATTATTTCACACCTAAGCTAATTTATATTCTCATGAAATAACAAATTAAAAAAGAATCAACTATCGGTTGTATGGTGATGATGTGGCTTGATTATGAGTTGTTGCTGGTGCTACACTTACTGAGAACTTGCTCTGAAATTATAGAGAATTAAATTCTTATCAGATGCACAAGCACACGTGTTTTTTATTAGACATGAGCTTGGGCAGGCCTTCAAACCTTTAGTTCAGGAAAAACAAATAATGAAATGTTTTTTTTTTTAAGTGTTATTATTAAAAATTTGTATTTTTTTCATTAATTAAGTTAATTTTTAGGATTTGGATTTTTCCAAAATATCCTAATTCTATACGACTAAGAAGATTTGTCTTTGAATATATTGAAGGCAATACAATTTGAATATATGTAACTCGCATATTTGGGAAGGTGACCCTAAAACAAATTTAAGTATTTTGGACAGGATGCAAAAAGAGCTTTGAAAATGATAGGCGATAGAACTTCAACCGAAACAATTACGTCACTCGAACACCGATATTTTTATAAACAGTGTTCTGTTGAATTAGGCAGTTGCATTTCCCCTCCTCAAACAATACAGCCGGAATGCACATCAGTTTAACCTTGGGCTCAATTTCGAACGTACTGTCATGTATAGAGATTCTTTTTTTAACCACACATCGAGAATGTGGAGTACTTTACCCAGCTCTGTTTTTCACTATCGTTTTGATATTCAAAACTTTAAGGCCAATTTGCATCGGTATCTTTTTTTTAATCCTTCCTTATTTTCCTAAAGCTCGCACTGTGTTTTAACTTAAATAATAAATATGGTAAGGGTATTAATAACCCATTTTGTGCCCGTTAGATAGATAGATAGATAGATAAATTTCTTTGTTACAATATATAAGTCTTACATTCTATTAAAACTTAGAACATAAGGACATGGCAAAGCTGCCGTCTAAACTAAAATACATACAAGTAAAATATAAAAGATTTTAAATCCTCAATAAACAGTTTTTACATTTTTTATTTATTTCATCAACTTTCACTTCACTTTCACTTTATTTGAAACACAAATATTTGTTATTTTTTTAACTGGGATAATATTTCTTAAGGTTCAAAAACTATTGCGATATGACAACGCATGTTTAAAAAATTTAAAGAGATTTACCCAACCAATTGATCCATTGAGAATATCAATAAGCTCGTTCAAAGTAAAAAAAACTGGCTTGGAAATATAATCGTCTTATTTCTTGCAATATTGGGAAAACTGCTATAAAATGGTGAGTACCTTCAAGTGCATAGAGCGCAGATTTGTGATAAATCGGATCTATAAGGCACAAAGTTTAGATTAAGTATTTCGACTCTAACCCTAAAGATGCTACCGATAGCTTCTGCCGTCAGTTCCTTGCAAAAATAACTCATATCAGATGACAATTGGTGGTTCAGGTTTCCTATAAATGTTTCTACTTTCTAAAGAGGATGCCCTTTCTAGATATTGTAAATATATCTTAGCAATCAGGTCATCAAGTAAATTCTGCCATTCAATAACGTTATTTTAAAGGAAGCGTTACATTTTGTGCTGCAGCAAGATGGTTCCATTCTTTGAAAGGTGTTGCGTTTCTTTGAAGTTTCCTTAACAGAATTGACTTAAGTAGTCTGTTTTCTCTTTTCACTACTGTAATCAGATATTTAGCATGCGATTTTAGATTTTGGATGTAAATCGGTGCTAAACCTGACTCCACATGTTGCGTTTGGTAATCGGAATAGTAGTTTGAAAAAGAACCTCTGGATACTTTCGAATTCCTTATGTTGTGCGTACCCAAATGCTTGCACTTCATAACACATACAAGTATTGACTATTGCTTTGAACACTCGGTACTTCGATGCTACATCAATGTTGTTGTTGCTGAAAAAAGTTGGCCACATCAGATTTATAGCTAGTTTGGCTTCTCTACCTTTCTCCTTTGTATGTTTACTCCATTTAAGGTTAGATGCTATCAACACTCCCAGGTACTTGAACTCCTTTGCAATGCGCTTATTGTTGATGGTCCATGATTCCTCCGGTAGCCTTGTTCGGTCTAGATTTAAACATCATAGCATTTGTTTTACTTGTATATTTTGGCCGCAGTTGAACAGTAGTCTTGAAGTTTGTTGATTTGCAGTTGCAGAGCACACGGTGTTTTGACTAAGGAGCCCGTAAAAAATACACCTCCCGGAAGAATGTCAGTGACAGCATCGATATGAAGGGCAAACAAAATTGGACTGAGAATGCATCCTTGGGGAACACCCATAGACGTCTCAAACCATTCCGATAAGTTGCTTCCATTCCAAACTGCCACAGTTCTTGAATCCAGGTATTTGGAGTATAATAGGAGAAATTTCCTAGATACACCTATAGATGATAGCTTGTAGATCAATGCTTGTCTATTTACAGACTAACAGCTTTTTAAAATGATTTACAAGAATCTCTTTTCCTATAGAGTTATTGTTGTGCCCGTTAATTACATACAACAAAAAAAACAGCGAAATAGGAGAGGAGAATCTGATACCGATTGGTCTTAAATGCCTGCAAATTGCATTGAGTAGAATATCAAGAATTTCACATTCGTGTAGTGCGGCTTAAAAAAGAATCTCTGAACATTCAATTTAAAGTTTAAAAGATATGATTGATATTGATTACAATGCTTTTATGCTGTAATATATCTTGTTCCATTGAATGCAACTTTCATATTTCGCTCAGAGAATTAATAAAATATATAAATTAAGAGTAACAGAGTATTGAAAATAAAAAGTTGGTTTAACTTAACTATTGACAAGAAAAATAACATAATAGCCATTTGGACAATCAACATTCGGGAACATAATATTTCATGTTTTGCAAACATTAAAAAATAAATAAAAGTTTCTTTTAAAACATACTTAGGAGAAGAACGGGTAATATTTTTTCAATAGATGTTACCCGTAATGGTAATGCGGGCATACGTATTGTTTGATGATTTCTTTTTAACCAGAATGGAACTTTTGAGTTGAGGTTAATTATTTCTACATAATTTTTGAATATATTTCGGGTTATTTGTGTTATTTTTTTAAATAAGAAAAATGATATATATATATCCAAAATTTTAGTTTTTATTTAAAAATTGGTTTATTATTTCATGAAATTAAAGAATCAATTTGATTTTTGAACGTTTTCTAATGTGATGATGCTAAAGCATCTATTTTAGTCTGCAAGAAACTAAAGTGTTTATTGGAGGCTAAGTATTTTGATTTGGACTTTTGTCACTTGGCATTTTCAGCGACGATACAAAATAGCACTATGTGTCAACAATTTTATCCGATTGGAAAACTTTAATAAAAAAGTTCAAGTTAGTTTTTACTTGCGTCATATACTCGTAGGAACAAAATATTTTAATCAAACTTGACCTCACGATGATGGTAGAGAAACCAAGGTCCGCTGATTTCATCCATCCGGCTGTCTGTTTGTACACACCCTTAAAGCCTTGGGTCGATTGAGTTCAAACTTGAAATCGAAGGTTTTAAACAGATTCGCGTTAGGGTTATTTTAATTTTTTAAAGACTAAAAATAACAATCAATATTTTGTTTTTACATTTTTTTCAAGAACTAATGAACCGATTTCAACATTGTTTTCTGCACAAGCTCTTCTACTGTCTTAAAAATATTTGATGATCCAAAATGCCAAAATTACTTATTGGATTTGAAAAAATTTTATTCTTTTTTCAATATCTTAAAAACGGGTCAGTATTGTTTAACAAAATTAAAATGTAGATCGTATATTAATAAGTTCTAAAAAACTGCATACTAAAAATTTTGTATATATATACAAATTTATTTAAAAAAAAATCACTCGATTTTCGAATAACTAAGAAATCAAGATTTTTTGATTAACTAACCTACAATTAAATTTTAAAATATAAATTCTATTTGTAAACAGAGTCTTTGGAAACTGGAAACTGAAAACAGTCTGTGCAATCCGGTTCTGCTTCAACACTTGGTTTACTCAAACATTTTAACGATTTTGACTTTTTTTTTATTATTTTCTGACTAAATTTCTACTTCTATTTTAACCAGCTTTTTTAAACTAGTTTAACGTCGAAACTAGTTTTGAATATTTTTCAGGTTTTAAGGCAATCTAATTATTCTTATTTAAACAATTTGTTGGTTTAATTGACATCTTCGTCAAATTAAAAAAAAAACTTAAAAGTTTATAGAAAACATCAATATTAAGTATAAATATTTTGGCTGGTGTTTTTTTAACTTTGGAGGCCGTTTTCGGTAGCTTTAGTTTGTTCTAATTATCTTGAACTTTGTTGTCTTTTTTGTGTTAATTGTACTATCACTTATTAAATTTGGGCAGAACTTGTGGAAGCTACGATTTTTTAGAATCTTTTTGTAAGCAAATTTGGTACATGTCAATTTGTATAAGGTATATTATTATAAACATTTACATGATATACATAGGTATGCTTCTAAAATTGATTGATTAAAAAGCATATTTATCAAATTGATTTTAATAAGAATATTAAAAGAAGAACATTGAAACAAAAATTAAGTTAAAAGCATAAAAAAAATGTATTGAAACATGAAATATTCCTTAAAATTAGAAAGCAGAATAGGGTTTATAGCTGGCAATAACATCTCCTAGAGCGGCTTAAAAGTATTTTTTTTCATTTTAAAGAAGCGTATTTAGTATTTGGAAAAAATCCCAAATATCTGAAAAAGTTTTCGTAAAAATAAAATTAATAATTTCTTTTAAATAAAATAATTTTATTTGTAATTTTAATTTAGTTTTAATCTAAATTTTCCAATTATTATTTTTTATACGTTTATACATTTTAAAAATATTGTTTTATGTAAAATTCAATTTTGAGTATAAAAAATATTTAAATTCGAGTGTAGAAAACCAAAACTGTGTTCAGTTCTGATGATTAACTTTATAGGTTTTCAAGTAGTAATGTTACCAAATAAATAGTTCTTTTTTTTTAATTATTTAAAATACATGTAATTATAATAATATACAGTCGAACTTCCACAATTCGAACTTCTGTAAGTAGAATTTTTCTATTAATCGAATTTTTTAGATTCTGTTTGATGCCAAATAGTCTCTTCAACTCGAACTTTTTCTCCTATTGGGGAAATCCCATTTTATTTAACCTCTTTTTCAAAATTTACTAGGTTAGGTTAGGTTAACGTGGCTGAGGATTAGAAACCACACACTCAGACCAAAAGAAAGGCCCACATGAATCTAGAGAATTACTTCTTACAAGTCGAACCATTTTGAGCTACAGCTCATTCATTCTATAAGACAGTGTCCCGTAAGGAAACCTATAAGGGAGCTAATATGAAGTCTTTAGAGCGCTTTAGGTCCAGTGAAGGCCATATGAGTTTTGTGGCTGCGCATGTTGGTAAATTGTGCCACCTGCTGTCTTCTACCTTTCAGGTGAAATAGGCATGAAGGTTCCATTTTTAGCGAGTTTACCGGCTCTACAATTTTCCGTGATGTCTCTGTGGCCCGACGCCCAACATAGGTGAATGTTAAATTGCTGCGCCATCTCTATAAGAGACGATCGACAATCGAGGGCCGTTTGAGATTTGGTTGATCCAGCGTCAAGAGATTTAATAGCAGCCTGACTGTCAGAGAAGATGCGGATATCAGAAGTTTATATCACGTTTTCTCTTAGCCAGCTTAGCCAGAAGAGAACCTCTTTGATCGCTGAAATTTCCGCTTCAAAGACGCTACAATAATAAGGGAGGCGGAAGGAGATGCTTAGATTAAGCTTTTCTTCCCTCATTTGTCTTGGATCCATCTGTATAAAAATGAATACTTTTGTTATACTGGAGTTTTTGTCTTCCCATTCATCTCTGGATGGAATGGATACCTGGAAGTTTTTTCCAAATCGGGGTTTAGGAATAGTGTAATCTATGCACTTTGGTATAGAACCAAAGAGGTTCAAAATGATGGAGTGCCCCACATTGTTGTTGGTATATTGAGATGAGGCGTCGAGTCTTATCGCTGTACTCGCTGCCATTTGTTTGCTGAATATGTCGAGTGGTGCTAGATGGCGGAGAGTGTCCAACGCTGCTGAGGGTGTGGTTCTTAATGCCCCGCTTATGTAGAGACATGCAGTGCTTTTTAGCATAGATTAATCAACTCACAGATTGAGTATTCGACGTTTAGGGTCGTCATAGCAAAAGTGATAGCGGATGTGTCAACGTTGTTGAAAGCGCCCTCAATATCCAGGAAGGCCACCATAGTATATTCCTTTTGCTCTAGGGAGTATTTGATAGTTCTTACCAGAGTGTGCAAGGCTGTTTCTACCGATTTCCCTTTGCAGTAAGCATGCTGAGACATTGATAGTCTCTTCTCAATGTTGTTACGTATATGGATATCGATCAATCGTTCCACAGTTTTGAGAATGAAAGATGATAGGCTAATAGGTCTTAGGTCCTTCGGGTTGACATGCGAGCATTTGCCCGCCTTGGGAATGAAAACTACCCTTACATCTCTCTATCGCTGAGGTGTATAGACCAGATTTATAAGGCTACTACATATAATTATTTTAGACGTTTGTTCAGTAGATACATTCTAAATTCTTTTCTGTTATTTGGGAAACCCCCTTTTGTTTGAATTTTTTGAAAAATAATTGAGTCTACTGTGATCAATTTCTGTAGTTTTGTTTGAAGAAGAGGCTATTCAGATTCCAAGTTTGTATGTTTTTTATTTGAACTTCGGTTTTAAACGGGTTACTAGTTTAAATGCGCAAAAGTTCTTAGTTTTTTTACTTCTTTTAGTTGGAAAAGCAGCGATTCACTAACTTTTGTCTCATTTCTTTAAATGGAAATTTCTATAACTAGATTTTTTTTTCTTTCTTTTTGAGAGTCCGACTTATGGAAGTTCCACTGTATTTATTTTTGTCTTCAATACAATTTAACATCACAAATATGAGTTGATTTCATAGACGTTTTTGATAAAAACCTCGGAAGCTACAGAATCAAATTCCAAACATCAAAGTTAAGTAAAAAATAAAATTTTGAAAGTTTGGCAAAATAAATTCTAGTTTATAGTTGAAATGATCCACTTTTATAATTAATTAAAAGTCTTGTTCCTAAAACTTTAAAATGACCCAATTATTTAGATTTTTAAATAAAAAATTGAACATAATTTTTTTCTTTCACTTATTTCTTTCACTTATTTCTTTAAATTTTAAAACACAAAACTTTTCAAAACCCCCCAGCAAAATGAAGAAACTATACTTTTGAATTTGATTTTTGAAATCGCATAGTAAAGGCGGTGACATACAAAATATTATTTTGCTAATGTTAATAACAACCTATCTTTTATTTTATTTCATATTTAAGAGAGATTTATTTTTTTTTTGGTGAAAAAAATAGAATAATTTGACTTAGATCACAAAAAGAATTGAAAGCATGCATTGTGGTATTATAGAAACACGGCTTTGAAAAAGTAAAGCAACATTTAGTTTCAGCTTATTTAGTTCCCAAGAACAAAAATAGATACATAACAATTATTACGGACACAATATCAATAAACCATTAATTAGTTTCAATAATTGTTATGTTTTTATTCTTCATTTAACAATAAATCGAATTCCTTAGAATTTATTTTCATTTAATTTACAAAATAAATCTTGTTTTTCTCCTCATTAAATTCTGTTGTCCAATAGACTTCCCATCACATACGAACTCAAATAAATTCGATACAAAGTATAATGTTACAACAAATTAAAAATATCTCAAAGATAAATATTGACATAATAACAACACGAAAGTAAACATAGATACGTTCGAGTTACAAGTTAACTAATCAAATAGAATTCTGCTGATATCAGAGTTTGCTTTGCTTTGAAAAATATCATCGTTACGAAGATTTTTCTAACGGACATATTAAAATCAAAGAGAAAATAAAATACATAACATATGAACAACAAAAATTACAACTTGTCACTTTTATTTGAATCCCAACTAAAGTACAACTCAAACACTATACAATTATCAAAAACAAATAAAAGAGCAAAACCCTTTGTACATTTATTATTTTTTTCTTACTTTTTATTTATACATATCTCTTCAAATAAAACGAATGTACACAAATTCTCGAACTATAGAAGACCGATATTTAATAAAACATACTCGACTCGTATGAATAGGGGTAGTGGGTATACGTAGTAGTATTGTTGGGTATATGGAATAGTTGGAAAGCCACTTCAATTAACAAGGCAAACAAAGCTCGCTCTATACTTGGGACTTACCCAACTATTCGACTGTACGATAAGTCCACCCACTCAGCCCCCATATCAACCTCATCATGATGATGATGGGGCAACAATTGCAAACCACCAACTGAGCTGCATGATGGCGCCTGGCCCCTTCCGGCAAACAATTACTCTTCTTAAACCCCAAAATGTAAACACCATCTTGACGTGCAAGTGTGTTTTCACACAATTAAATTCAAACAAACAAATGTACAGTTTAGGTCAAGAAAATAGTATCACAGAATATTATCAACTTTAAGAAGTGAAAGAACTCTTTTGGCACTTCACATACAGTTGCTGCCTTTAAAATCAATTAGCTTTAAGGCCTTGAAGTTATTATTTAAACCTTACAAGCAGTTCTCAAGCTTAAGAAGTCAATGGATTTTTGCTTAATTTTTGTCTTAATGGTATTCTACAAGGGTAGACTTGGGGTCCGTTGCTGTTTTCTTTGTACATAAATACTATTCAAACCCATCAATGTAAAGCATTTCATATTAGCAAAGTACGAATTAAGAACGAATCTCTGTACCGCAATACGACCCAAGTTGGGCTATAGGGTATAACTGATGAGCAGGGATAGGATTTTACTAACTTTGCTTTTTTTTGGTTAACCGGAAGATGAAATCGACGTTTTACAAACATATTTCAAGGCCTGCGTTTTTTGCCTTTCTTCGACATTGTTGCCTTTTTCTACCCTTTTTTGCTTTATTATTAAATTTTGTTAAGAAATATCTAATAATTGGTTTAGCATTACAAGAAATGCGAACATTTTCGCATACCGTTGGGAATCTTTAGTTAAAAACCTAGATTTTGAAGATTCGAAGCGATTGTTGTGGCCCGATGAGCTTAAAGAGCGAAAAGGTTTTGCTGTTCGTAACAGACGCTGCACTGTATATTAAGAAGAGTGGCAAAACTCTGCAAGAGATGTTCTCGAAAACGGTTCATCTAACTTGTACGTTCACGGTGTAAACAAAGTGTGAGAAAGCATACACACTACACAGTCACTAGTCAAAAGTTGCCGTCTTCGTGTCAAACTTGAAGTATTTCCGAAGAGTCCACCTCGGATTGTTATTTTTTAAGGATAAGAAACCTGAATTGCCACTGCCACCTTAACCTGTAAGTTTGTTTGAAACTTTGAATTTAAATTTAAACTAGGTACTTGATTATAGGCATCAGCATATTAAGCGGACTATTTTGCTCGGATCGAAAATAACGCCAGCGCTCTAGAAGACGACGCAAGCTGTGTTGCATTTACAAACAAATTGATTGAAGATGAAGAACTGCAAGCGCAGCTGGCGTACATTAATGTCAATTTTGGGTTTTTAGTCAATCCAAAATAAAAACGTTTTTTTAAAGACCTACATGAAAAAAGGTATATTTGAGAGTCTGTACCTACTTATAGTTTAAGCCAACAATATTCTCAACAAGGAACATCAATTGGCACTGCCTGTTTTGAAACACATAGAATAAAATTTGAAAAAAGCAAAAGGGCCCATTGCAGAGGAAGTCTTGAAGAAGTTTACTTCCGTTTTCAATTTAAACACAGGGCTAAAAACGATTGAGCAGATAAATTCTGTAATAAACGGCGATGCGGCGTAGATTCTAAACTTCCAGAAAAGATTGAAGTGTATAATATTGAAAGCTTTAGATGGGCTACATTGGTTGCAGCTGAAGTTGAGAAATCATTGGCCCCATCAAAGCCTTTCTAAGGGACAACAGAAGAAGCTTTCTACCTGAGAACTTCAAAAAATTCCTGTTATTCCAATGCTACTATAATTAAATGTATTTTTGTTTCTTATCGTAGTATTTTTTAATAAATGCCTTTTCATTGCCTTTTTAAGTGTGTTGTTTGCCTTTTTTTTAAATATTTTTGGTCAATAAAATCTTAACCCTACTGATGAGTATTTCTGAAGACGCGACTATTAAGTTGAATATTTTAAACGCAACTGGCTATTATCCTGGAGCAGATATTTATAACAGTCAAATCAGAAGTAGAGAAAAGCTTCTGAACTGGCTGAGAAAACCTAAATATTTTGCGGGTAGCACTTATGGATAGTGGCACAGTTGGCACTTTACTCTTTAACGACACTAGGCAGCATTGAATTTTCGGCACATTGAATTCTACTCGTGTTTTTATTCCTAATGCTGTCAAAGTGAGAATATGATTAACCTACCATACTTAGTCGTTGGAGAAAGAGTGTAGGAAATATCACAGAACCCTACGACACACCATAAATTATTTTGTTGTTTCCAGCTTGAACCCATCCGACGCATTCAAAACTACTCGTTTTTGACTCCCCATCATCATTGAAGATACCCAACAGAAGGACAGGGTTGTGAATCTAGAAACAAATATGAAAAGCTGAGGATAATGTAGTTAGCAAAGGAGGAGGTAAGAAGCTTCAGAATGCTTTTTTCTAATTCTAATTTAATTTCTATTCCAACGAATCAGGGATTCATCAAAACTGAAGGCACGAGTTTTCAATAAGACATCCTGATGCCAAACTCTACCACACGCTATTAAAATATCAATTACAATAAAGTTTATAAGAAATTCGAGATTTCAGTTTCCTTAGTGCAATTTCCACTCATTGGGTTTCCGACGCATTCATAACTACTCGATTTTTTACTCCTCATTGCCATTGAAGTTCCAAAACTTAAGAGCAGGGATCAAGATTGAAATAAATTTAATAAGCTAACTATAACATCCTCAGAAAAGAAGGAGGATTAAAAGCTCCAAAAACAAGATCATTAGTAAATATAGGAAAGAGTGTCGGAGACGAGACAGAGCCCTGCGGCACTCCATAATTTATTTTGTGATTTTCAGACGTAAACTGCCCCAAAATTTCTTGAACTATTCAAAAGGTAATTTCTAGTCCAACTAAGGAATAATCTGGCTTTCTCCAAAACGGTGTAATAATGTGTGCCTCTGTTCGGTGAGATGATTATGAGAAAGTCGAACTGTCGGTCATAAATAACTCTTCGATATTCGAGATATTTTTTGAGCAGCGTTTCTATGACCTGGGAAAGTAGGGACTTCAGATTATAGTACTAAGTAGATCTTTCATGTTTAGTAATGTTTAATGATTGATTTTAGGTTAAGTTCCGAATTTGGAATACTGCCTAGAACCTCTTATATCACTTACTCCAAAACAATTTATATTCTTAAGAAAACATTACAAGTTGGAGCTATTTTTTTGCCTGCAACAGTGTTTACACAAACCAATATTGCGACTAGAGAAAAATAAGTATAGATACCCTCTGCCTCCTTCATCCCTCATCCCATTTTCATGATGTTTTATATCCACTGAGGGGATGGGAATGCCATTAGAAATCGATTAGTTCAATATAAAAATAAAAAAAATGGAAGCAGAGGAAGAGGAAGCATCGAATACGACAACGAATACGAATTCGATAACAGCGACAACAAAATAAAATGTGAAATGGGAATACGGATGAGAATATGGATAGGAAAAAGGACACATAGTGTAAAATATGTACATATAAGAAAAATACTCACCCCACAAAAACACCCGTGTCGAAGTAATGTGTGTAGTAAAAAATTGTTACCACCGTTATTGCCAGCAACGCCAGGACACATCTCCGAACGTTTATCGCCTTCAACAGTGGCAATCCGATGCAGCAGCGAGTAATTATGTTGCAACATCCCAGGGATGAAAAGCTACTGCTGCCATAGTTGTTAGGGCTGCCGCTGCCACTTCCACTGCCATTGCCGTTGTTGGCAAAGCCATTCCCGCAGTACTTGCCGTTGCTATGGTGACCAGAGTTAACACAACTAGCAGATGTCGCTGTTGGCAGCAGACTTGCCGTCGAAGACGTTATCGACGAGGATGACGCTCGAATGTGTGGCGTTAGCATCCCCACTTCGCAGTCATATGGCAATTTGGTGGTGGAATAGCCACCCCCGAAGAGGTGCGACTGGGAGGATTGGACATTCATATGGAATTGACTGGGGGTCGTCGACGATAGCGATGACGATGGTGATGGCAATGATGATGGCGAGGGCGATCCATGGGTGCTGTTGTCATTTTTTTCATACTTCTGAGACCTCCCAGGTATTGAAGTCGCATTATTTGATGGCTGCTGATGTGATGTCAGACGTGCTGTGCTTGTTCCATTTATACTAAGACCAATACTACTACCACCACCAGTACCAGCACTCGAACTCAAACTCAAACTCGAATTTTCCTGCTGTGCCAGTAAGGATGCAGGAGCTCGCTTCTTCTTGCTGATTCTCGGATGCTGCTTGAGTGTACTGGAGATGCTGCCACTACCGCTGCTGGTGGTACTGCTGTTTGTGGAAGGCAGTTGTAACAGCGGTGAAGCTGTTGGCGAGGGTGACGATGCTCCCGAGGATGATGATAGTGTATCTCCGGCGGAGGAAGTTTGTTGCTGCTGCTGCTGCTGGTGATGGTGGTGATTATGTTGGCTATTGGAATCCCATAATGGGGACTTTTCGGAAATAGTCATGATGATGGAAGTTGATTTTTGCTTCTTCTTCTTCGTTTTCTTTTCGATGATAATAATAATTGGTTGGGAGGATGTTTGATAGCCTCTCAGTAGGAGTTCTACTTTTTTTTCGTCCTTCTATTTTTTTTGGGAGGATGCTTTGGCTCGTTGACGGTACTTAAATGTTATGGCACAAGATTTATATTCCCTCTTTTTCTCCTTTGGAATAGTTAATTTGTGGTCTTTTCTCAACTAAACCTTGATTTTTGTGCGTTTCGTTTTTGTATAGTGTTTTAATTTAAAGATATTTTATTATTTACTTTTCTTTTTTGTTTGTTTAATTTATAATTAAGTACGGCACAGAAAAAATACAATTTAAAGCTTTATTTTAACACTAATATTATACATATAGTTATTTATATATATATAGTTTTTTTTTGTTGGTATACAAAGAGTATAAATTAAAAATTTTAAAAAATAAAGCAAAATATCCTTAATTTCTTTTTTCCTTATTTTCTGTTCTCAGAAACTTTTTCGATTTTCTTGTTGTTTTTTTAATCTTTTTGTTTATAAAAAAATATATATTTATAAGAAGAAAAAAATATGGTAATATTTTATTTATTATTTTCTTGTTTTGTTTTTGTTTCTGTTTTCTTTTTTAATTTTTTTAAATTAAATTCGTATCACTCGTGTGGTTATTTTATTTATTTAAATAATTAAATGCTGTTAATCGCCATTTGATATGTTTCCAAATTTTTATATAATCAACAGTTTTCGAACGCGCTATTGCCATTTTTTTGTCTATGGTCTATTGACGTTGATGACACTGACGCTGAGGACGACGGCAATGATAATGACGTTTGAGTGTTCTGATACTTGAAGTATGTCACTTTTTCACTGTCATTATTTGATATGCATGATATTAATTGTTGTTTTTGTTTTTCAGCTATTGTTGTTATCAATTTAGACATTGAGAGTTTTATTTTAGTATGAAGGCAAAATTAACTCGTATTTGACAGAAAATGGAGTTCTTTCTGGTATTTTCTTAAATTTTAGTCATATTTCCGTTCTATGATTTTATTTTATAGTTGATACGCCAGTTTTCTTTTAATCTGAAAATAGATACAAAATAGAAAAAAATTAGTTACATTTTTTAACAAGCATCAAGTAATGATTGGAAAAATTGTGACTCAAGTAAATAAGACATCAAAGTGCAACATTCTAACTTAAGGTTTTATTATCATATTCTAAGAGCTTAAATCTATCTCTCGAATTTTTCTATATCTCAGATATTGCATAGAAATAAAATTTTTTTAAGCTTGACCTCAAAAGCTTTTGGAATCTAATCTCAGGTTAAATTTTGAAGCAATTAAAAAGAAGGCATTCATTAAATCATGGAGATGGTGGAAAAAAAAACATGTAAAGGCTACAATCGCAAGATATCGAAAAATCCTTCTCCGACCGAGTAACAAAAAATCTCTCTCAAAGTTCACTGCCGCCAATACAATGTATCGAAAACCAGTGGCAACATTGCCAAGATGAAGCCACCTCTGACGTGCTGGGTTTCACGAAGTCACCAAAGAGGAGCTACGCACGAGCTCTATGAGCAGAAGAGGCGAGAGAAACACCAACTTCTCAGAGGGAAAAAGAGAGAACATGAGAAGTTTGCGTTCGAAGATGTTGAGAGGTTCAAAAGCAGGTATGAAGTTCGAAACTTTTATGAGCTGGTAAAACGAAATTTACATAAAGTGCATAAACCTCGAACCGAAGGCTGCAAAGACGAAATGTGAAACATCATAGTGGACCCCCAGTCAATGCTGAGGATAGGGAAGGATCACTTCTGCAGCCTGTACAAAGGAAATGACAAACCGAATTCCGCTGTGAGGCAGGATGATCTATTCAACATAGACGACGAAAGCCAACAATCCCGTCTGCCCGACTTGACAAATTAAGGATTGCCATATCTAAGCTGAAGTCTTCCAAAGCCTCTGGAGCAGATGGCTTGAATGCCGAGGTCTTCAAAAAAGCTGGAGATAGTTTAATAAGGAGCATGCACCAACTTATCTGTAAGATATGGTCGGAAGAAAAAATGCCCGATACATGGAACCTTAGTGTTTTTTGCCCGATTCTGAAAAAAGGAGGCCCTTTCTTTAGAGGCATTTGTCCACTTAACATCGCTTACAAAATCTTTTCTGCCGTAATATATGAACGTCAACAGCCAAAATCAACAACTTCATAGGTCCTTATCAGTGTGGTTTTAGACCAGGGAAGTCCACAGTTGATCAAATATAACCATTACGGCAGACCCTGGGAAAAAAAAACAAGAACATCACTATCTCTCCAACGATTTCAAGGCCGCATATGATAGCATCTGCAGGAAGGATTTATATAGATCCATCTCTAGTTTTGGCATCCCTGCCAAACTCGTCCGTTTGTGAAGGATGGCCACGGAGAATTATCTCTGCTCCATAAAGGTTGGAAACTACTTAACAGAACCTTTCGATGTCAAAAAAGGTTGTAGACAAGGTGATGCGCTGTCATGTGATTTTTTGAACATCGTGCTTGAAAGAATAGTGCAGAGCTCACACGTCAACACTAGGTACTATCTTTCAAAAGTCTGTCCAATTACTTGCATATGCTGATGACATTGACATAATCGAACGAACTCAGCGTGATGTCAATGGGGCTTTTGTGAGTATTGAGGCAGAGGCGGCAAAAATGGGTTTAACGGTTAATGAGGGCAAAACAAAGTACATGCATTAGATTAGATTAACAAATGCTTTATTTTTCTTTAAGTCTTATGCAGATTATATATATATATAATAATAAACTAACATTTTTAGAGCATGGCCTAAGCCGTCTGCCAGTTGACAATATAAACTTCAAAGTAGATTTTAAGTAATTTTTTTTGTATTTAAAAAAGTTCATCTGTAATTTTTTTTCTGTATGAAAGAGCAAGCTTGACAAATTGAAACAGGACTTTCCAATCAGCTCCATTGAGAATGGTTATCATTTCATCTTCACTCAGTAAACTCTTCCCAAAAACACTCCTCCGAGATTCCACTAAGATCGGGCATCTGCAAAGGAAGTGGTAGATGTTTTCCCTTTCTCCTTGGTTGCACAAATTGCAGATTTCCGAGCGTTCTTCTCTATGCGGCATAAAGTTGAGTGGCAGCAACTCTCCTCTTGTTTTTAAAACCAGTGACATGAGGTCGGATGAGTACTCTTCCTTGAAATAACTTCTGGTTGCAAGATTGTAATCGAGCATTGCGTAAATACGTCTGCTTGTCGACTCTCTAGCTTTTGTAATGAATTCCTCTCTTTTCTTCACATCAACTGCACTAATGAGATCATAAAGTTCAGCTTTCCATTGATCTGGCCTATTTTCGTTTAGAGTTAGCTGACGGTCACAAAGAGTAGCTAAGCTACTCCAGCTCTCGAACCAAGATGACTTCCTTCTTAAAATGACCATAGTTATTTTGTTGGGCAGCCTGTTCTCGTTCATGGTTAACGTCTTTATTATGTAGTCTACTTGCATTTTAAGTGTCGAAATGAATAGAGGAGGAAGACCCGTCTCGAGCATAAGAATGTGATTTGGAGTACTGTTTGGAAGCCTCAAAGTTCTCTTTAGAAAATATCTCAAAAGATATTCCACCTCACTGAATTCTTTGTGACCCCATACTTGTGCGGCGTAGCACATAACTGCCTTCGCCGTTGTTTCAAAAATTCGGAACTTTGAATTGAAATGAACGTCTTTGTTGTGCATAATGGATTTCCACGTTGCATTTAGTGCATTTTTTGATTTGGCTAGTTTCTCTACAATGTGGTTTCTCAGATTCAGATTTCTTGATATCTTTACTCCTAGGTAGTTGTAGTCACTTACTACTTCGATTTCCTTGCTATCAAATTTCCACTTTTCGTTGCGACAGTTTGGGCCTCCACCGTTACGAAAGATCATAACCTTGGATTTGCTAAGGTTTACCTGAAGCCTCCATTTGTAGCAGTATGCAGCTATTCTGTTTATCATCAACTGGAGACTTTCAGGCGTTTCAGCAAATATAACAATGTCATCGGCGAATTTTAAGGATTTCACTAGAAGATTTGCTGTAACTTTTGCTCCACCCTGTAGATCGTCCTCCATGTCGTCTATGAAGAGTGCAAACAAAAGAGGGCTTAAGTTGCAACCTTGTCTTACTCCTACTTCCACTTCGTATGATTCCGCTATATCGTTGTTGAAAGAGATTGCAGATGTTGTAGATTCATAAAATTTTTCCAAAATGCGTCCAAACTTTGTTGAAACACCTTTGTTGTAAAGTTTAAGCATTAGAGCTTTTCTGTCGATGGTGTCGAAGGCAGCTTTAAAATCTATAAAGAAGGCATACAGCTTCTTTTTATCTTTAATGAAGATGTCCGCAATGGATGTGAGTGAGTAGATTTGGTCTATCGTTGAGTAGTTCTTGCGGAACCCGGCTTCTTCTACCTAGGCCCACTCAAACGCAGAAAACAACACCAGCGCTGAGATATCAAACCGCTGTTTCTCTGGGCTTAGAAAGCAATTGAGTAGCAAAGGCCTCTCTCGAGGGACCGAAGAAGTGTCGCTATATAAGACCCTCATCATCACCGTCCTGCTATACGGTGCAGAAGCATGGACTATGGCAAAAGCGGATTAAAAAACCTTGGGGCGTTTCAAGAGAAAAGTTCTTCGTGTGATCTACGGTCCCGTATGCATAGAAGGAGACTGGAGGAGAAGATGGAACGACTTAGATGGCTGGGTCATGTAGAGCGCATGGAAACCAATGCTCCAGCACGGGAAGTCTTCGAATCCACTCTCACATGACAGCGCAGTAGAGGAAGACCGCGGATCAGATGGGACAACCCAACTTGCAGCGCGAAACTAGAGACATCTAGCTAGGGACCAAACTAGATGGAAGAGTTTGTTGCCCTAATTCAAACAGAACTGTAGCGCCACCTTAAGTAAGAAAGTATTCATTACACCAGTCTTTTAAAAGTTTTTAGTCTGACATTAGTAATTACAGCCCAATCTTCAAACTGACCCGTATTCCAAAGCTTGTTGGACAAGTTGTTTGAAATAGTTTATATTTTTGCTGAAAGTATCTGATAAATGATCAACAACATAGTTTTATGCTTAAACTTTCGGCGATTACTATTCTAGTTGCATTTTTGAATTAATGTCTAATACCATAGAACTCGGTCAAAAGCTCGACTTTTTAATAACACTTTTGACCAACTTGTTCATAATATCATTACATTTTAGCTGATAGTTTTAATTTTCCTTAAAAATTTATCACATGGAGTTTTTCTTATTTTCAAAATAATTGTTATCAAATTAAATTCAGATCATTGCCAATTTAAGGGTTCCGCAGCATTGTCATTTAGGACCTCTACTTTTAATCAATATGTACCCCTTACGGTGTACTCGTACGATGCAGTAACATATTTTTCCATGCGGATGATGAGAAAATCTTCTAAGGCACAAAATCTCTAAATTATGGATTACAACTGCAAAAGGATATTAACAGTTTTGTTATTTGTTGCAAAAAGAATGTCTTCAACTTTAACTCGATTAAATGCCTTGAAATTCATTTAATTCCAATCTTGACTTTATGAAACAAATGAAGTCAATTGTTAGGTAGAAGGAATAACTTTTGGACCTGAAAAAAAGGCAACTTCATCGTAAATGAGCTTCACATCTTTTTTTTCTAAATGACCTTAAGTCCATTCAAGGCACATCATTAAAACCTTAACTTTAAATATGCATTTGTATTAGTTTGGAACCGAAAAAATTTATTTGGTGAACTCGGGCGTATACGCACTTTTGTATATGAATTTTTATTCTTCGACCTAAATGAACAGAAGTTTGGTTTTAATTGTTGTTGGTTAGTAAGGTAATTCCTAATTTAAAAATTAAATATGACTGAGGTTTTAAAAGCTGGTTCTACCTCTAACGTGGGTAGATTAGGAATACACTTTTCTTGGCAATATCCACCAAAATTTTAAATTGGAAATTTATTAATGTAAAAAAAAATTCTTAAACGGCGTTATCAAGTTTCAAAGATCTCGTTACTGACAGGGCATTTTTCTTCGAATTTCATATTCAATTAACACAAATTTAAAAAACACACCGTTTCTAAGAATTCATACAATTGTAAAACTCCTTAATTGGTAGTGTCAAATGTTTAAACAAATATAAAAGATACATCATTTCTTTAAACTACCCCCGACGCCAAGTCCAACACCACACACAACAACAAAAAAAAGTCAAGACAATAAAGAAATCTTCAATTTAGAAAGCATTTTCTTAGAATTTTATTCAAAAAATTTACATATATATTTCATCTCGTGTGGATCTAATTAATTGTGTGCGATAAAAACAAAATTTGATTAATGCTTCGGAAGCTAAATTTCATTCTGTTGTATGTTGTTTTTTTATTTTATTATTATTATTTTGATTTTATGGACCAATTTTTATAGAGCATGCCAAAAAAGGTGCTACATCATAATAAAAACATAAAGAAAAAACATGAAAACAAAATCAAGAACAAAAATAAAAGTAGAAAGAAAAACTTGTTGATAGTCTAATATAGTAAATCATAATTTTTCTTTTTATATCGTGGGTGGATAAAAACGTAAAATAAAAATATACAATATCTAAATAAAAGTAGATGTATAGGTAGAGGGTTCTATTTAAAGGCACCAGACCGACATTAAGCTATGTCATAAATTGTATTTATAATTTCACTTGTTTAGACTGGATTTGTGGCCTAAATATATTTTTTTTTATTATTTTTTGAGAAATAAATATTCTAAGATAGACTGCTGCTATGTTGCGATGGATGTTGGGCAATATACAAAATACATTTTATTAGATTTTATTTAAGCTTTAAGATATCAAAGGTTAAGTCATTTGAATGAGAGAGGTTATTTGGCATAAGGCTTTGGAAAATTATGGACTTTTATGTAATTTGAAATAATGGGTGCATTTTTGAGATTTAGATTAAGAGGTTGATTTATGTAATTGGAAACCAATGTGCAGAAGAAGCTGTTCAGTAAATATGTAATTTATGTATTTTCGTGGGATATAACCAGCCTTGCTTCCGTTTATTCACATTCATAATAAAATTAATATTCATATTCATATTCATATTCATATTCATATTCATATTCATATTCATATTCATATTCATATTCATATTCATATTCATATTCATATTCATATTCATATTCATATTCATATTCATATTCATATTCATATTCATATTCATATTCATATTCATATTCATATTCATATTCATATTCATATTCATATTCATATTCATATTCATATTCATATTCATATTCATATTCATATTCATATTCATATTCATATTCATATTCATATTCATATTCATATTCATATTCATATTCATATTCATATTCATATTCATATTCATATTCATATTCATATTCATATTCATATTCATATTCATATTCATATTCATATTCATATTCATATTCATATTCATATTCATATTCATATTCATATTCATATTCATATTCATATTCATATTCATATTCATATTCATATTCATATTCATATTCATATTCATATTCATATTCATATTCATATTCATATTAATATTCATATTCATATTCATATTCATATTCATATTCATATTCATATTCATATTCATATTCATATTCATATTCATATTCATATTCATATTCATATTCATATTCATATTCATATTTTGAAACGTTTTAAAAAAAAAAACAAAAATTAAATCTAGATTCTGAAACAAACATTCGAATCAAATAAGAAATTGCAAAAATATATTTCATCCAAATTGCTTCATTCGTTAAAGAACGTAAACAAAATTAAAAATAGTATGTCGCCACCCTCATTTTCGAACGTTCATTATCATAAACTATATAATCTTGAATTTCGATTTCATTGTTTCAACAATACCTAAAAAATATCAACATGAAATCATCTTCATGGCCACCGCTACCCTTTTGTAACTGATTACATTTTAATACTATGTCAGCACTACTCTAGTTTCATTCAGCTTCTTTTTTCAATGCCATATTTACGATGACCTAAAGGTTATCTAAAAATAATTAAGAAACTAAATAATAATTATTATTTTATGTGATCACGCATATGTACATTGTACATATATGATTTAAGTGCCCAATTTGTGTCAAGAATTTTGACATAAAAAACAAGCATTTTGATTATATTAGAAAAAAAATAAGGATTCCGTTTTCTATTCAAATATTGTGAACTCTTTATAAAAAAAATCAACATTTAATTAGCTTGGATGATAGAAAATACTTTCAAACTAAAATGTACTTTTTCAAAGAATTAAGTTGTCCTGAATTCAAATCTAATTTCATAATTTGTGTGTTTTGAGAATATACCTAATTTCAAAATATTAAAGACTATCAAAAAGGGTGTTTTTGAGGATAAGGTAAAACACGTACAGCTTTTAACAAAAAATTATACGATCTTGCGTGGTCTAAATCCGATCTTAGTGTCATTCCAAATCCGTCAATTTTGCTTATTCACGTACCCATTCATCAAAAAATGGGCCTCATAACGCTAATGATTATCTTTTGAGCTTATAACTACACCAAAATAATAAAGACTTATCACTTGCAAGTTCTTCTCGAATCTGTAACCCATGTTGATTCCACTTTTTTTTTGAACCATTAAAAAAAGACATTTTTGGACAGAAAATAAAAGAAACAATATGGCCGCTACTAGCTGTCAAAACCAACCCGTCTCTATTAGTAAACCTTTTATAAATATTCAAACTGAATATTGAATATTAAATATTATAAAAACCATCACGATTTTTATTGGACAAAAAAACTACTTTATGAAAGTCTCAAAAAAGACAAATTTGCAATTTTATTGTCAAGACCGAAAACTTGCAGCCCAGTGTAATTTACCGAAAGTTAATATAAGAGAAATCATCTCTAGACAAAGGGCTTTAATTTTAGATTGCCCATGAAATGCTCCTGTCCAATTTCGATAACAATCTAAATCGTACTCTTTTGTGTCCATATAACAAAAGAATCTACAAATTGTTTCTACACAAAATATTTGTACCAAAAAACTCAATACTTTCATTCAGAAACATCAGCGATACGTATCAAATTTATTTCGGTGCTTTTTAAAACATGTAAACAATTTAATATCAATCAACGCACATCCAAAAAAATGTCGTTCCTCAGATCTTGATGGCTTTGTCGTCGTCGGTCGTCGTTGAATGGTGTCGGTACAGCAATTACCTATCACACTACCAGACCGACCGCCAAAGGGCCTCTTCATTGCGGTACACAACACGCCATCAGCCATTAGCCATACACTTTATCTCCTCTATTTGAATGAATGGTCGTATATTGTTAGGCTGTGCCTACACTATCCTCGCACTCTATCAAAGTGATTTCATTCATTCAAGCGGAAAAAAATGAATAAAATAAAAAGAGTTTCGAAATTTCAATTGAATTGTGGTCCCGTGCCGCAATATCTGTCGTCTATTATCGTATAAATTATTGTATCTTTTTCTGTGTGATGGTGATCATGATGATAAAAATCAACGCCACAATTGAGACACTAAAACTACAAAAACAACAATAGTACAATCAGATTCACAAAAACACCCAAATTCATCGTCCATATCGTTTCATCATCATCATCATCGTCTTCATCAGCATCAGAGCCATCATCATCATCATAATCATTTTCATTGTCAGTATTGTTCTTCTATTATTCTTGAGGCAAGGAGTCGCCCCTAGCCCTGGTCTGACCTGGTCTCTAGTCCATGGTTCCATGGGTCTGATGATGGCTTGGACAGATGGAAGAATGAATCTGTTTGATTAAATTTTCGAAGATTATTTTGAAACGCAATCGGATTAGTTCTGGGCGGTAAAGTGATGTGGTATCGTTTATAGCGTGGGGCGTTTTATATTCATCTCTTTGCCTCAAAGAGCTACGACGACGCACGAAAACGAGGGACCACAAAATGGCAAGTTTAGTAGAGCTCGAGGAGGAGGGTGTGTGAAAAATGACATTTTATTGTTTGACAGCACCGCCACCAGCGCCTCCACCACCACATGATGGTTATCATGTGTAGGATTGGATTTCAAAAAATAGTCAAGTCAGATGTTTTGAGGAAATTTTTCCATCTCGGGATTTGGATCTGGATGTTGGGATTGGAATTATTATCATATTACGTCTACGTCGTCGTCGCTCGCAATCACACAAAGTATGAGAGACATGATGATGATGCTGACATTAATTCTTTTGACCCAGTTTAATTGTTTCACCAGAAACAGTTTCTTCTCATTCTCTCTGTCTATCTCGTTCCCTCCCTAAAATTTATTTAATATTATTTTGTTATTCTTTGGAAATGAATTTAATTAAAATTGTTGAAAACAGTTGATGGATGTCATTATCAGTCAATTGCATTTGAACTCAACCCTGTCAAAGCCGGATAGAGGCACTTATGCCTACGCACACTACATACGAGTAGCTACTTAAGAATCTTAATGGGATCAAGGTCAGCAGAATGCGTATAATTTTTTCTAAATTGGTTTTGAAATTTTTTTGGAAATTAAGATTTAGAAGGGTTTAAATACTTGAACTTTAAGTTTTATGAGTTTGTAGTTTGTAGTTTGAAGAAGTCGAAATTTAATGAGTTTTTTAAGCAAAGGTAGGTTAGGTTAGGTTAGGTTATAGTGGCTGTCCAAGATGGGACGGACACACTTAGGCCAGTTTATGGCCCATTGTGATACCACATAAATCTTGAGGCTTCCTCCTAAGCTCAATGGAACCAGCTTGAGTCCCTTACGAAACGTGAGAGGCTGATTACACTGATATGATTTAGATCGTTTAGATCGTTAAAGAAGAATTCTCCTAGGTAATTCTTGCGTTTTCGAGCTAGAGCAGGGCATGTGCAGAGAAGATGAAGAACCGTTTCTTCCTCTTCCTCGTCCATACAGCTTCTGCAAAAGTCATTTGAGAATACGCCTAGTCTCATGGCGTGCTTTCCTATTAGACAGTGTCCGGTTATGACACCTATTATCGAGCTTATATGCGATCTGCTTAGAGAGAGCAAGTACCTTGAACGTTTTAAATCCAGTGTTGGCCGGATGTTTTTTGTGGCTTGACACGTGGTGATGTTTGTCCACCTGGTGCCTGCCCTCCTCACAGCGTCTTGCATTAGTAGCAGTTTACAAGTAGCGATTGGTATGCCAGTACTTGCCAAACGTGGTAGGATGGGTTGTACTGTACCGTTCCTGGCGAGTTCATCTGCCTTACAGTTACCTGGAATGTCTCTATGGCCCGGCACCCAGCAAAGGTGAATATTAAACTGTTGCGCCATCTCCATTAGAGATGATCGACAGTTATGGACTGTTATAGTGTTTGTAGAAAGGTAACAAAAAAGAAAAAACTAAAGTTTAAAAAATAATAAAGGTTTTAAAAATAACTCAGGTTTTTTAAATATAAAAATATAGAAGAATATTTTTATCTACAAAAGTTATAAAATTAAATCAACTTATAAAAATAACCCATTTTATAAAATAACCAATATTGATCCAGGCTATAGAGATAGCCAAGCTTTTGCAAATAACCCCAAAAGGGTATAGCAAGTTTTAAAATAAATCAGGCTATAAGAACGTATCTAGTTATTATAGAACTCAGGTTCTAAAAATAACAAAGGTTACAAAAATAATCAAGGTGATAAATATAACCAAGGTTTAAAACATCACTCAGGTTAAAACAATAACCGATGTTATAAAAATAATTATGTTTATACAAGTAACCGACATTTAACATTTAACAATCCATGTCATAAAAAAAACAACGTTTAAAAATAACCCAGATTATAAAAATAACCAAGGTTTTAAAAATGATCGAGGTCGTTAAAATAATCCACATAACAAAATATACAAAACTGTCCAAGGTTTTAAAAGAAACCCATGTTTTAAAAATAGCAAAGGTTTTAAAAATAACCCATGCTATAAAAATAACTCAGGTTATACACTAATCAAGGTTGTTAAAATAGTCCTATAACCCAGGCTATAAAAATAACCCTGCTTACAAAAATAACCCACGTTATAGCAATAACCAAGCTTTAAAAATAACCCCAACTTGGTATATCAGGTTTTAAATTAAACCAGGTTATCAGAACCTATCAAGTTATTAAGTAACTCAGGTTTTAAAAATAGCAAACGTTATACAAATAATCAAGGTTATAAATATAACCAAGGTTTAAAAAGTAACTAAGGTTGCAAAAATAACCTAGCTCATAACTCAGGTTTTTAAAACAATAACATTTTTGAAACTATACCAGTCTTTAAGAAAGGTTTTGAAAATAAAAATAATTAAGGTTATACAGGTAACCGACGCTTTAGAAATTAACCAAGCCATACAAAATATCAAAGATTTTATAATATAACCCAGATTATACAAATTACGAAGGGTTCCAAAAAAAACAAGTTTTTAATGAAGAAGGTTATAAAAAAACAAAGGTTATAAAAATAAACAATGTTTTAGAAACAATCTAGTCCTTCAGATAACCAAGGTAATAAAATAACAATGGGTTAAAAATAACCAAGGTTTTAAAAATTACCAAGGTTACTCAAATTAATAAGGTTGCACAAATAACCAAAATGGTAAAAGTAACCAAGGTTATAAATAATTGAGGCTGTCAAATTAATTCATATAACAAAATAACCTTAGTTTCAAAATTAACCAATATTTTAAAAGAAACCCAAGTTTTAAAAATAGCCAAGGTTTTAAAAATAACCAGTTTGTAAAAATAACCCATTTTATAAAATAACCATTTTTAACCCACGATACAGGGATAACTATGCTTTAAAAATAACCCTACCTGGGTATATCCTGTTTTAAAATAAGCCAGGTTGTATAAAAATTTCAAGTTTTTAAATAACCCAGGTTCTAAAAATAACAAAGGTTATTTAGATAAAAAAGGTTATGGATATAACCAAGGCTTTTAAAATAACACAGGTTACAAAAATAACCTAGCTCATAACTTAGGTTTTAAAAACAATAAAATTTTCGAAACTAACCCAGGCTACAAAAAAGGTTTTGAAAATAACCGAGGTTATAAACATAATTTTACAGATAACCGACGTTTTAAAAATTAACCAGGCTAAACAAAATATCAGAGGTTTTATAATATAACCCAGTTTATACAAATTCCGGAGGTTAACAAGTTTTTAATGAAGAAGGTTATATAATAACTGTGATGTTTGACAAAACCACAAATAAAATCAGTCGATGATTTCTTTATTATTCATTTTATTAATCTTATACCTAATAAATGATAGTGTACTTATAATAGTGGCAGAGCAATAGGAAGATGTTTATTTGATGGTGGTCTGTATGTCACTGACTAAAAGCTATATGCAAACGTAAATTGCATAAATGTTCTATAGATACATAATAAATGTTAAGGTTTAAGGCAACTGCATACGTGCAATTTATATTATTACATCGATACATTACAATAACCAAGGTTATAATATAAGCAAGGTAATAACCCATATCATAAAAAAACAAAGGTTAGAAAGATAAGCAAGGAAATAACCCATATCATAATGTTTAAGAAATAACCCAGGTCTTTAGATAACCCAAGTTATAAAATAACAATGGGTTAAAAATAACCAAGGTTTTAAAATAACCAAGGTTTTAACAATAACCAAGGTTTTAAAAATAACCAAGGTTACTTAAATTAATAAAGTTATAAAAATAACCAAAATGGTAAGAGTAACCAAGGTTATAAATTAATCGAGGTTGTGAAAATAACTCATGTAACAAAATAACCCAAGATTCAAAACTAACTAATATTTTAAAAGAAACCCAAGTTTAAAAAAAAAACAAAGGTTTTAAAAATAACCTAGGTTTTAAAGATTGCCCAGCTTAAAACAAAAAACAGGTTTAAAAAATAACCAAGGTTTTGAAAACTACCAAACTTTTAAATTTAATCAAGGATTTAGTAATAACCCAGGTTATATAATAATGAAGGTTATAACGATAGGACATGGTTAGAAATGGTTTTAAAAACGTAAGAAATTAATTCAGCTTATGAAATAACTCAGGTTAAGTAAATAACCCAGGTTTTAAAAATAATTTAGGTTTTAAAATAACCATTTACAAAAATAACCTAGGTTAAAGCTTTTAAGAAACGAATTTTTACTTAAAAACTATTTAAAAATTATTAAAGCAAACTTTTGTTTACCTTTGCTTATAGCTTCTAAACTTCGACTTTGTTGCATTTTACGTGTGAATCACCCTAATGTTCATTCTGTTCTTTTATAGGTTGAAGAATGATATTGCCTATAAAAATTTATGGTTCAAACACATGTGTTTGAACTTTTGCTTATTAAGAAAATCTGTCAAAATAATGTTAGGTATGTCTTATCGTATGTCAGATAGGTGTATACTTTGGTTATCCTCGGATTGGTGCGTTAACATGTTTATGGCTTGAACTTAAGATTTTCATATGTTTTTATTTTTATATTTTTGGATCTGAAGAAAAATGTTTATTAAGTTTGGACATGAATGTGACATATAGTGTTATTGTTTTATTTGTTTCTTCGAAGTTTGAATCTGTTATTGATAGTTTTACTGTTTTTGGTTTAATACTTTAACCTTCTGTGTTATAGGCTTACCAGAAGTTCTTTTTTTTTTTAAACACAAAATAATCAATCTTTTTAAATGAAGTTAAACAATAGTTCATTAAAACATAGCTTAAGTCTTTTTCAAGTTTCAAGAAATCCGGAGTTAAATTATTAATATGGAGATTTTTGTAGAACAAGTTTTAAATTAATTTTGGAAAACTACAGTGACAATTATTTTTATCACCGATAAGTTTTTCAAAAAGACGATTTCAAGTTGAACATGTATGTAAAGGGGTTTTATTACCCAAGGAAATAAAGTAACAAATACTTTTTTTGGTCAAGCCGAAAGTAAAACTCTCAAACCGAAAAACTGCTTTAAAAAAAAAACAAGAAATAAATCACAGCTTTTGTTTATAATAATAACCGAGTTGAATATATGGTCACCCTAATTGTGAGGGTTGCGCCTCGTTTGCAGCATATAACGTATAATTATGCTACGATTCAGCCAAATATGACTTTTAGCTGTAATCACATTTGAGTTGATGTCAATGTGTCACGCATATTAGAGGCAAAAAGCAAAATTTATTATTTTTGTTTTCGAAACATATGATATACGATAATTCAAATTGAATCAGAAGTCAGAACATTAACGAAATTATTTTTCCTATAGAGATTTTAGTTTTTTTTTTGTTTGTGTTTATTATGTGAATCGAAATGATGTCAGTGGCGAATATTTGACTTCAACATTTGATTAAGGCTGGACATCTTGTGATATGCTTGACAAGTTCAAATGAAAGCCACATGTTCATGGGTTTAATGCTTTCAATGACACATTAGGAATAAATGACTAACACTACTTAACTAAAGACCATATATTCCCGTTTTAAACTTAACTTAAACAAACATTTTTGAAGTCCTTAAAATAACAAACAGTCATCCCCAATATTTTGGTGAGTAATAACAATGGTTGAAAAGGCTTTCAAATTGTCCTCAATTCAAATTCCACTTTCAAATCACGTCACTGTCTTGAAGTTTTAGTTTTTAAAATTCGGAAAAAGGCTTTGTTGTACTTATTTCAATAAATTTCTTAGTGGGTTTCCAAATCTTTTGTCGCTACCTTCAATATTCAATTTAAATATTTATAGTATTTAAGAAACAAAAAATTTAAATATATCTTACTAAGTTGCTACTTACATATATCTTAAAGAAATACTAGTCTTATCATGTTAAAACGGTTTTGTATAGAAAAATCAAAACGGTTTTTAGAATACGCCGTCTAAACAAGGCGTCATTACATAAAGTTTTTGAAATACATTGAAAAAATCTCAAAATGATGTTTAAAACGAGGATTTTTTAAATTTGAAATTCTTTCAAGTGGACTTCGAAAACAGCTCTGAAAACAAACTAATCAACGGATTTTTGAGAACCATATGTAGAGACAAAATGAAAACTAATGTTTTCCAGAAACTTATTGAGATACTAAAAATTATTTAACTGTATCCAAAATACAAAGACTTGTAGTTTTTCACAATTATCAGAAAATTTGTTTTTTATGAGCTTTGTGTATTTTAACTCATCCTTAAAAGCACCGTTTTTGGTTGTCTTGAACATTTTGTTAAAAACCTGATGTGATAGAAAAATTATAAAACAAAATTTGAGTTCAGGACAACTTAATTCTTAAAAAAATGTATTGTTTTGATTGTGGAACAGAAAAACAACTTAATTTTGTTAATAAGTATAATTTTTCAAAACTTAATAGAAGAATTAAAAAAATGAAAAATAATTAAACAGTTTTTTTGGGATATGTACGGTAAGTTTTTTTGGGCCTCGCTTTTAATTGCAAAGGCAAGGTAGTTTTTAAAGCTTGATTCCATTGAATCAAAAGTAAAACAATTAACACCTTATAAAAAGGGAAAAGGGGGAGGGGTATGGTATTTTATTGACAAATTATTTCTACTGTTCCATTTAAGGACCTACGCAAAATCTAAACGTCATTTTTTTCAACTTCTTTGTCGTTTTGAAGCGATTAAAGAAGTTGGATACTAAGATTTTTTGAAATGAAATTACAGAAAATGAAAAGAGTTTTGAATATGAATTTTGAGTTTTGAATATGAATATGAAAAAAAAGTTTTAGAACAAGTTTTAAATTATTTCCAATTAATTATTTCTTAAAATTGATCGAATTATTTGACAGTAAATGACAATCCAATTTTGACGTTTCTGACCTAATTAACACTAAAAAAGTACAGGACAAAATGCATAACAAATGAATTGCTTGTCCTTAAGTTTTTATAGAGGGATATAATAGTGGGTGGATATATGTATATTGAGTGCAACGCTACAGGGTAAGCTTTTTTAGCTATTTTTTAGCTTGTTATGTTTACAAATGAACAAGAATTTTTGAGAAATTTTGTACCATTTATTTTAAACCAGGTTTAAAATACAATGTCGATTTGAACACCATCTCCATTTGATGCACAAAATTCAGATGTTTTGAGTGCATTCTGCATAAAATTGGCAAGCATTTCTCTTGCTTGCTTGCATAAAACTAAAACTCAAGAATGGCAAAATAAAAAAAGATCCAAGATTTTGGACCATTTTTTAAAACAATTTGATAACTTTAAGGATTTAGACAACATAATAGTTTTTAAAAATCGATAATCAATCTATTTAAATGTTTCTCAAAGAGCCCGAAAATGATGTCCCAAGAGATTGTGGAAGCCGGTTTTCGAATTTAAGGGTGTTTTCAAATTTGATTTTGGTGCATTTCACGTAGAAATGTAAGAAATTGTTTTGAAACTAAGCTTTTTTTTGAAAAATTAAATATAATTTTCTTGTTTCCATTTCTATCAATGCAAAGAACGCTACAAAATTGAAGAGAGACGATATAATATGAAAAACTGTCGGGCTTTCTCTGACGAAGGTTTTTCGGACTCAATTTTCGGGAGTCTATTATTACTATCGCTCTGTTATTACTATCAGTCTGCTTACTCGTATTTTGACCTTAAAGGAGTCAACAAAACCTACAAATTGTAGAGAAAAATATGATTGGATCTTGATTTTGAAGATATGGATTCATTTAAGTACATAATTTCTCTACAAAATAAAATTAAAACAAATTAAGGTAAACAAACAAGTTGAGAAGAAACACATTTCTGAATCTCTTTTCACTTCAAATCTCAAGAGATTCAAAGCTTTTATATCAATAAATATGAAACGTTTATTATGTTTTTCAATAAGCCATTAGTTTAACAGAAGTGTCACTTTTGCTGTTTTTGGGACATTAATGTATATTATTGAAATTCGTGTTTAAATCTCAGTTCTAGAGCATCCAAAGCAAATTTGATTCAAAAGTAGATTTATTTATTTTTTTAGGATCTTTTGTATTCAACAAAAATATTTGAAAGAAATAAAATGCACGACTGAGTCACTAGAACTTGCTTATGTCTTCTAAGAAGTCTATTTAAAAATATTTTCTATATTTTAAAATTTCAAAAATGTAACTTATTTTTTTTAATCATTTTAAATTTTAAGTTTTGTCTTAAAAATATTTTTAGTAAGCACTAAATAAAGTGCTTATATATACATTTTACATTTAAATTTCATTATCACGTTTTATAAACAAAATAAATATTTTTTTGAAAATAAAAAAAAAATATATTTTTGATCATCAAAAATCATCATAAATTTAATCATCGACAATACCTCGCACAGAAAAAGAAGATTATTGAAATCAGTCCATTAGTTCCTGAGAAACTTTAAAAAAATGAAGGTTTAATGATGGGTACACTTCTGGAGCAATACCAAAATATCTTTTCTTGTAAAAAGAATTTAAAGAAAGTTTAAAAAAAAAAATATTTTAAAATTGACGATTTCTTATTTATGGTTTCTTCTTAAGAACCTAAATATTTGCTCTTTTTCTTAGAATAAAAAAAAAACATTAAAATTCTAAATTGAGTCAGAACAAAAATTTGAGTTGTTTTTGACAACAAAGCGCTTTTTAATGAATGTCGTTGAATTACTAACAACTCTTTAGATGAAATCTTTACGACCCTCCTTGCTTAAAAATCCAAACGTCTTTATCTCAGTCTAATGGCCGGCTTCATAACTCAGACAATTGTCCACTTTTGCCTGCACAGCTTTTATTAACTTCCTATAGGAAATTATTGAAAGGGCCCGATTTGTCGAATTGAAAATTTTGACATTTCTCGTCGTTTCAAGGTCCCTAGAGTCGACATAAAAGATTTTTAGAAAGATGTCTGTGCGTGAGTGTGTACGTATGTCCGTACGGTAGCGACGTTTTTTTGTATACAGATTATAATGCAGAAAGATTCGGAAAGGGTTCTCAAGAAAATTGCGTGGTTGGTTTTTTACTATAGCAATTTAGAAAAAAAGTTAAAATTTTGGTTAACCCTAAATATCTCACGAACCATTGACCCTAGGTTAGGCTAGGTGAAAGTGGCTGTTGGTTGGCAAGCCCAACACACTTAGACCAAAGTATGGTCCGTTGTGATACCACATGGATCAGTTGATCAGCTTAACTCGTCGAACCAATTGGAGCTCCGAATGAAGCGTAGGAGACAAATAATGTTAGAATGTTTTAGATCGCTGGTATCGTTGAAGTAGTAGTCTCCAAGGTGGATTCTACGTCTTTGTGATAAGGCAGGGCATGTGCACAGAAGATGAGAGATTGTCTCCGCCTCCTCCTCGTCCATGCAACTAATACAAAAATCATTTGTAGGGGCTCCAAGTCGAATAGCTTGCTTTTCTTTTAAGCAGTGCCCAGTCAGGACACCTATAACGTAGCTAATGTGCAATCCACTCAGAGAGATTAATTGTTTTGAGCGCCTGGCGCTAAGATTAGGCCAAATTAGTTTTTTCGCTAAACAGGTCGGGGTTTTATTCCACCTGAAGTTTGTTTTCTCTATGGTATCTTGCTTTAGCATGAGTTTACATGTAGCTAAGGGGATACCTATGCTAGCATTGTGAGCCAGCAGAGGTAAAGTTATTCCGCTTTTTGCAAGTTCGTCAGCTTTGCAGTTTCCTGGATATCTCTATGGGCCGGCACCCTGCAGAAAAGGTGAATGTTGAACTGTGTAACCATCTCCGTAAGAGATGATCGACAATTTAGGGCTGTAAGTGAGTTAGTGGGTCTTTACCGCAGCTTGGCTATCCGAGAAGATGCGTATATTATTAGTTGGTGTAACGTTTTCTCTAAGCCAGGATAGGACTTCTTTTATAGCCAGGATTTTAGCTTGAAACAAGCTACAATGATCGGGTAGACGAAACGAGAGACTCAAGTTTAGTCTATCTGAGTATACGCCTCCACCAACCCCATCCCCCGTTTTTGATCCGTCTGTATAAAAATGTATAGGATCATCGTTCAAAAATGATGTATTCTCCCAAGAAGACCTCGAAGGTATAGTCACTTTGAAGCTATAGTTATTAAACTGAGGATGGGGTATGGTGTAGGCAATATTACTATTTATAGTTCTGAACGAGTTCAAAATAGTGGTATGGCCAATTACATTATTGGTCCACAGAGGCAAGGCTTGAAGCCGTATGGCTGTATTAGCGGCCGTTTGCTTCCTGAAAATTTCCAGCGGTATTAGATGAAACAGAACATCAAGTGAGGCGGAGGGGGTAGATCGAAGTACTTCCTCCATACACAGGCAGACTGTTCGTTGGACTTTGCTGAGTTTATCGCCATTTTTCGCTATATTTAGCGCCGTCCACCATACCGCTACTCCATAAGTGAGGATCGGCCTTATAACCGAGATATATAGCCAGTGTGTAATGCGGGGCTGTAGGCCTCATTTATTACCAATGGACATTTTACTTAATTGACCATAGAGACTTGAATTGAATTTTATATTATATATTGTAACGTCATACCAAACCAGTATATTTTTGGAAAAATATTTAATTAACGGTTTGTTTTAAAAATAAAAAAAAACTGAAAAAAAATATGTCACCTCGAAAATTTTATGAACAAAATTATTTCATCTCCAAAACAATTTTTTGCAACGAACAACGACGGTTTTAACATCTGGTAAAATTTTGAGAAAAATCGAATTGACATGTTTGTTTAAAAAAAAAACCTAAACAAAAAATGAATAAAAACTGGTAATGATTTTCCACTGAAACATCTTTTTAAAACTTTGAGATATCGGCTTTAAACAAGTTTTATCTTTTAAAAAATATTGTTGTCAACATTCAATAAAATTTTGAGAAAAATCGAATTGACAGTTTCTTATAAAAAACTAAAACCCTAAAAAAAAACAATTCTTAAACTTGGTAAAAATTTACTTTCGACTTAAAAGGCTTTTCAAAAATTAAAAATATGGTCTTCAATTTTTTTCATTTCTCAGAAAATATTGTTTTCGATATTCAGTAGTTTTTTTTATAAAAATCCAACTGTCCGTTTTTTTTTTTAATTTTTAAGAAGAATTCAACTGACAACTAACTTTCTTAACCCAACACGAAAACCTACAAACAAGACAAATCGACAGACGGGATTGGAACTTGTCAGTGTGGGTCGTATCAAAGCCTCTTTTTATAAAACAAATTACTTCAACAAATTATTATTGCCACTAATGTGATTTTATAAAATCAAACATCCCAAAAAAAAACCTATTTTTAGGCTTCAAGAGTAGCCTAAGCTTCTACAAAAAATAACCATTCAAAAGCATTTTATAAAATCAAACCGCCACGTAACAAATTATTTGCATATTGTTCAGAAAAAAAAATCCAAAAAGGTACTCAAAGTTTTGTAAGTAAGTAAGCCCTTTTTAGTTTTAAATTACATATCAAACATATTTGTGAAGTTCTTATGAAACATAAAATTGGTACTAGGTACACTTTTACAAAACCAAAAAAACTTTATGGTTTACCAAAAAATTTTCAAATCGTTTTCATAATAGCATTTAAATTTCAAGTTACCATAAATGAAGTACGGGACCATCATCGCATGCACAAAATTTCAATGAAAACGTATCCCTAATTAACTTAACGTAATTTTTATAATTATAATATTCATGTCAAATATTTACGGAAAAAGCTTTTTAGAAATAAATTGTAATAGCATTAAAACTAAAAGAGAAGTAACTTAATATGTTCCACATTCCCAAAAATATCCTATTCCCTTTATGCTCCGGATACCGATGCATGTTGATGGTTAAAGGCAAAACCCATCATTTAAAATACAACATATACTCGAACATAGAATACTCAAAAACCTATCCTACAGGTGCAGGGTTTTAGAAATTTTTGGAAAATGAGGAAACCTTAAACCGCATACGAGAGTATATTGGCTAACATCAGACATCGACCAATTTATTTATGTTAGCCATTTAAAAGCCATTTACAGATTGTCCTTAACTTTGATTAGTTTCGTTATCAATGTGCGGTGCAGTGCAGTGTGGTGCGGTGTGATGCGTTACGGCCAGGCCTGGATACATTTCAGTGACGCACGGAAGACTTAACTATTCCAAAAGAGCATATCCACCGCATTGTGCCACATTGACGTTCCAACACAATCAACTATACACAACTATAAAATATCGGAACTCAGCTCGGAACGCAGAGTGTTTTGAATTTCTGCATCGATAAACTTAAACAAAAGGATCAAACGAATGAACATAAAAGAATTCAAATTGACGAGATGTTGGTATGGAGAAGAGCTTCACTGGGGCAGGGCAATATATAGAACAGTATACTCGTAAACTCAGACGACATCCCTGGTCGTTCATATCGAGATTATGCCTTAGCATCGTAAAAACGAATTAGAATCAATCCGGAAATAACTCATTCATTTCAACACTCTACATTTTTTTATTTTATTTTTGAATATATGAATGATGGCGGTGACGACCGGGTGTCATGATACATCAGCGTCAGAGATTGATTTCCTCTCCTCCAGAACAAAAAACAATAAAATAAAACAGAGCACAGTCATCTCGCACCGTTTATACAATCGCAGCAACAACCTTAGCTTTTAGCGCACTGCAGCAGATATTTTATAGTTTTTTTTTGTATGTCACACTACGTAGCTGTAGCAAAAGCTATAAAAATGAGGTTTGATATATGAAGCTAACAATAATGCTGTAGGAGTTTATTATTCTTTTATTTTTTTAATAATAGTGCGATGATGATTCTGCATCAATGGACAAGCTATGAGCAAAAAAACAATGATAACTAGATTGCGCGAGACGAATTTATCCAATCATAAACGGAGTACAGGGTGTTCTGAAGAATGCACTTAGATAGCATTCCTTACAAAGTCATTAATCTACCAAGAAACTTTACAAATATTACAAAGCTGAAGAGTTTGTTTGCTTGCTTGTTTGTTTGTTTGCTTGTTTGAACGCGCAAATCTCAGGAACAGCTGGTCCAATTTGAAACATTCTTTCAGTGTTAGATAGTCCAATTATTGATAAAAGCTTTAGGATGTATAAAATAACGCTCAGACTCACAACAGCACCATTAAAGAATATTGCACAAATCGGGGATTTGTTTGTCGAGTTAAAATAATGGCAAAATTGTTCCCCTTTGATAGTTCTTTGTTTTTCTTTCCTTGTTTGAACTCGCAAATCTCAGGAACAAGTGGTCCGATTTGAAAAATTCTTTGAGTGTTAATTAGATCATTTATTGAGGAAGGCTTTAGGATGCATAATATCACGCTAATACTCACAAAAGTACCATTAAAGAATATTTCAAAAAATCGGGAATTTGTTTGTTAAGTTAAAATAATGACAGAATTGTTGCTCCTTAATAGTACTAAGAAAACGTTTGCGATAGATTGTGCTCATTTTTTGAAGTTCGGTCACTTTAACGCATTTTATTCCGACCAAATTTATTCTAAAATAAAGCATTCGAGTAACGTCGCGGGACGCAGCAGTCTCTTAAGAAAACTGAATCTAAAGGCAGACAAAACCGAGAAAACTTTGTTAATCTTATAGGGAAAACTCAAGGATTAAAAAAAAAAGGATGGGTGCAGGGTTTATCTTTAAAGTTTGTATTGCTTTTAGAAACAAACGAAGAAGATGCTTTGTTTTTACGATGACAAAACAATGTTCGGATTATTGGATGGAACTTTGCAATAAATCAACACATCAAACATTATTTATTTAATGATTCTTTGCAATAATTCTACAAATAAAACGCAATTGACATTTTATTTTTTTTTTTATTGAAATAGCAATTGTTCCTTTTTAAGTTCGATTTAGGGTAAAAAATAATTGTGATTTGAACAGAAGAACTCAACTTGAATTAGAACAATCGTCAATACAATTTCTCAGATTGTTTCTTTCTTTTGAAATTGTGTGTCTCTGTTATTTCTTGGAATTTATTTTTCTCAGAAATATTGATCCGTCTTTAGATAGAGGGAATAATAAATTACAGGAAATAGGAGAAACGTGCTGGAACTAGAACTTCCAGGTTAGTTAAAAAAAGAAGAGTATTTTGAAAGAGAAATCATTGGACGCTTATTTCATTGGAAAACGGAAGGTTTGCCATTTAAGAATGGAAAATGATATCAACCAAATGGTCGACATGGTTACTGTAGTCAACATCATGTATCTTTTTCATAACCAATTATTAATGTTCTCGATAACTTCACGAATTCCTTCTACAAGGCTTTGACTCGTTTGTCGAGCGTTGGCTCACGTGGCTTCAAGGAAAAAATTTTCGAAAGGGTTATATCACAAAATGTCGATGGCGAATTGTTATTGCTTCTTGGAGAACAAACATAGTCAGGAAACATTTCTTGCAAAATTACGATTGATTCGTTGTGACTCACATATTGTATTGAGATTTACAAATTGAATGCACTGTTAAAGCTTTTATAAATTTAAATAATTTATCTAGGTACTTTTCAAATGTCAAAAAAAAGATGAAGGTTTCTAAAGTGAAGCGGCTCAATAAGTGTGCTATTCAAAATGAAACCTCTTATTGGAAAATATGGTTTTTCCTAAATATGTAAGATAAGTAACATCTTTTAGTTGAATTCGAGGCAATATTCAATTTTATATATTTTTCAAGGCCTAGTCTTAATAGTCTAGTGAACCTTTTTCTAATAAAATTGAAGAAATTTTGAGAAACAGTGTCTTTAAACAGCTGATAACCAAAGCTTTATTGAAAGAACTAACTTTTCTTTTTTTTCAAACCCATTTCTCTAAAAATAAAAACATTTTTTTTAAATTTATCTTTTTGACATAAGAAGGGCGCTGTGTGTCTCGGAAAATATGATTTTCCGAATTTTTAAAAACTGGCCGGCATTTTAGATTTCAGGGTTTTGGTAGTCCTTCAAAAAAGTTAAGAAATCAAAAAGTGTGGAAAAGCAAATTTTTTTTTTTACGTTAATTTGCTGATATTTTTAAAAAGAACAAAGTTACAGGCTTAAAATTATTTTCAAAATTAAAAAAAAAAAAACTCAATTTTCTATGCACTGCTGATATTTTCTTTTTGTTGAGAAAATTCCCACTTTTGGGAATGGTTTCAAGGAAGGAAGATCAAGACCCATTCTCCAAAAACCCCTTTAAGGTATTTGTAAGCTTTGCAGTGAAAATAGTAGATAACCTATTTTTAAACCTGTTTAAATATTGAAATGTTGTACACATTAAAACAATGAGAAAAGTACATTTAATGGAGCAGTTCTTTAACATTTTTCACAGTACTAGAAAGTATTTTTTATTTTTACAACATAAACAATACTGGTCCTAGGCCTATCCCTTCTGGTAGGCCAAGTTTAAACATTTTGGAATTCCTTGTGATCTTTTAGAATATTTAAGGTAGAGGGGAAAGGAAAGGACCAAACACAAGAGTGTGGAAAGTGTTAAGACACCAGCTGACCGCCAAAAGATGGGAACACCATAGAATTTATTTAAGAAAATAGAAGAAAAAGTTCTTTGTGATTTTTTTGGGAAACGCTGGTTTTTAAAATTCAAGCACGTTTCGAGTTTTGTGCGACTGTCAAAAAATGTTCAGTTTTATCAATAATTTAATCTTTTTATAAACAAATAAGGCTCGCAAGTTATTGAATTCCATTATCAAAATACGTTGAGAAACTTCATCGCGAACTTCTTCTATTAAATGGTCAGTTTAATGGACTTACTGAGAAAGCTATTGGGGTTATTGTAGGACTTCACCAAGTTTAAATACAAAGACGCTTACATAAAGTTCGAACTAAGGAAAATATCGCAGCTGTATCGAAAAGTATTAATGATGTCCCAGAATTATCGGTTCGGTGCCGTTTACACCAATTGGGCCTCTGTAAAAAAAATGTACCGCAGCAACATAAATCATGCCCCAAATATAGCTGGTGGAAGTATTGAAGACAAACGACTTATCAAAACACCGAATTTTCTATTAATGGGTTTGAAAAGTTGGCTATTTTCTGGTTATGTGGATACGTGAACAAGCAAAACTGCCGTTTTCAGAGCAGCCACAAGCATTGCTAGATCTATCCAGAAAAAGTGGACAACTTTTGATGAGGATTTTCTGCTGTCGGAACCATTGGGCCGTATTCTTCAAAGATGATGCGAATTGCAAAGTTACTGTGAAACAAGCTTTTTTTGTGAAAAATAGAAGACCTTGACTTGCCGTTTTAGAAAAAGAAATGCCACTACCACACAGCATGTGTAAAAAGGGATCAATTGAGAGGAGAGTTTTATGAACATTTTATTTTACGTTTGTCACCGTTCAATTAGCCGCCTAAACCTCGCGATTTAAAGCCCCTAGACTATTTTTCTGGGGCTATGTTATTGCTTATGTCTAAGGCGAGAAGTCCGTTTAATTAAAGCACTGCAAGTCAAATTTGACCCGTGTATTCGTGATATACCACCCGAATTGTTTAAAAGATTATGCCATTAGTATTGGAAAATTAATCTTTGTGGATGGAACATTTAAGGTGCAACATTTGCAGGAAATAATATTCACATAATGACTTTGAAATTTTTTTAATTCAGTTTTTTTTGTAAATCTAATTTCCGATGGCTCTTAAAAATCACTTGTAAGTAAGTAAAAGGTATCTTATTTGATATTTCAATAAATCTCAAAACTGTTTGCAGATTGTGGTAAATTGTTTGAAAAAAAAAACTAAAGCCCTTTTAACTAAAAACTTTAAATTGATGTACCTGATTTGTGTATAATTTAAACAAAGCGTTTCACGAAATTGACATCGAAAGACAATTTTCATTGTAAAAAGAAATTGTTTTAATCTATTTCATTTTAACAAAATAAAAAAACATTCAAATTATTTATGTGTTTAATTCTTAGGAAAAAATCACAAAGACGTCATATATTAAGTCATGAAGCTGACATTAAATTCATTTAAAATTCTGAAAATCTTTTGTATTCAATAATATCATGGAGCATGTATAAGCTTTCATACCAATATTTTTGCAAGTTAAAAATATCCATTTCCAGAGAATCCTGGGGTATCTGTGTTTTAGAACAAGAGGCCTAAGCCTATAATTAGGTTTCTAAGAGATATACCTAATTTAATTTATAAATGCTGCCTCCGCACAAAATTTGATATTATGTTTTTTTGTCTTTTCGAAAGCTTAAAGGGGGTTATGTTTGATCCTATTCGTGAGATAAAAATATGTATCGTAAGACAACGTTTTCAAACCCATATATGCCTCCGGTTGGGTGCTTTTTGTTAAGACTTCTTTGGTTTCATATGTTTTTGTTATTTTTTCAAACTTATATACCTACATAAGGCTTTTCATCTTTTCTGTCAACCGAAAACTCTATTTAAATTGATAGGGGACTTCCCTCAACACCCTGTATATTTGCATGATTATTATGATTCTATACTATAGAAAATTGGGCTAACCCTCACTTATGCTTTATGCTATGCTCCCCCAAACCCTCCCTTAAAAAAAAAAAAAAAACAAAAAAAAAAACAGAACAAAAATCTCTTCGAATATTAAATTCTTGTCATGTTTATTTACGAGTGTGTCACTATTTATCCTGGTCTTTCTTTTAGTCTGGCTTTTTGTCTTTTTCGGAGTTTTTCGTTGACACAAATGAAATATATTCACTTGGGAGCAGCATAAATCACCGCGTTCGCATATTTTTATTCACTGTGATTGTAGAAGATATTTGCCCCCAGAACGACACGAAGCGGCTTTGGTGGACGGGGATGAAGGCGGACGAATATAACTACCAGGAGATGGGGTAGGCTTTTAGTAGCAGGACCGTAATAAGTTTTGGGCCTATTTTTATGTCATCGCATATGGATAGGGGTTGTTGCTCAGCGCCGCCGTTCATAATGGAATCAACCAACCTCCCTCCCCCCACGCGACTACTATAAAACTTGGGTTAATTTCTCATAAATCTCCAAAACTACAACATACATATGTATTCACATCAACACATGAATATACAATGTACCTATAAGTCGTTCACAATACCGTGAATTGTGATACATACAGCTATGGCCGAAATAATAGGAACATGTGATTTTGAGTTTTCTATAGTTGGTAAACTATTGGATTCAGAATTTCATCAGTTCAAAAACAATATTTGGCATATAGTGCACTTATTGAGCTGGTCATTATAATAGGAATATTTGAAGATAAATCTCAAAGAAAAGTCTTTAAAATGTCAAATTAATTTCACTGGTTTTCAAAATTTAGTTTATTTCCTTCAACACAAACAAAACCATACTTTTTTAAAGGATTAAGATGTCTGAAATTCAAATCACGCCTTATTATTTTTCTATCAAATCAAAGTTTTTTGAAATATGAGTCTTTTAAAATGTTAAAGAAAACGGCATTTTTAAGGTTACATAACATAGTTCTTTAGTAAATACATTTTTTGATGATTTTGTAAAGAACTGATCTATTTCATCGTGATACATAGAGTTAAAATCATTTAAGTTTTTTTACTAAGTTTATAAAAATGTTCATGAGCTATATGAGTCTTCATTTGGATTTACATAAAGTTTTAAGAAATCTTGAATTTAATGCTTTTATAGTTTTAAAAAATACGTTTTTGAATGAATTTTTAGTCTTGTTTTCAACTAAGAAGAACTAACTTAAAAATGTCGGCTTAAATTTACAGTTAAATTTGAAACCGTTTTGCGTTTTTCTAAAAAAAACCATTTTAGCACAAATGCTTTAGCATTTTTTCAAAATGTATTTAATTCATGTGAAATTTTAGTATTGATGAAGATTTTTCAAAACCTTAACAAATTTAACAACAAATTTACGCTTTTTTTCTGTTGCACAAACAAAAGAATAAGTTTTTAAAGGATTAATTTTTTTAAATCGAATCTTAAAATCTTTCTATTACATCAGGTTTTTTAAATATGCCCAATTAAAAATGCTAAAAACAACCATAAACGGGCCTAAGTTAAAACTCTAAATATCTCGTAGGACTTAATTTTTCGTTTTGATTTCGAAGACTTACCTGTGGTGTGATAGTTAGTGCGTTGGAGATTTTGTCAATTCCTTGCAAGAGGCAGTACCCGTAAAAAAACGCTTAGACGGCATAGGCAGGGATCGAACCCAAGGCCTCTGGCATGACAGTCCAACGCAATAACTATCATGCCACGGGTACTGCTGCTTTTTCAAATTAGCCATTCGGATTCGGCTTGAAACTGAACGTCCCCTCCATTCCTGACAACAGTACTTGCACACAGGAATGATTGAGAGTTTTAAGACACTAGGTCCTTATTCTCAACCGAATGTTGCGGCACCAAATTTATATATTATTTATTTAGAATCCAAAGTATTATTTTACCTATGTTACCTAGTTTTGAAAATACCCGTTTTCAACATGATTTTTATATTTTCCAATCTATTTCAAAAATTTGAACTGTAGAATTACTTTCAAACCGTTTGGCTTATGTCTGTTAAAAATAAATTTAGTTTCTTTTAAATTTTTGTAAGACAGTTGAAATCTAACAACTTTTGAAGTTTATTTTAATATTATATAATGTAAGCCATCACGGATTTTTTTGAAAAAAGTTACATCGTAGATTAAAAGGCGTGTTTTTTTGAATTTTAAAAAATGATACATTAATTTTCATTTCATTTCGGTTTTGAATTAAGGCAGCTTAACCCCATTGGAAAAGTGCAATTTTTTTTGCCAGGAAAAAAACCTTGTGGACAAGTGTCCAAGGCTTGAGTATAACTCTCATATCTGGGCTGGTGCTCCTGCAACTTACTTAAGCCCCTTGGATAGTATTGAACCTAGAGCTTTTAGATTGATTGGTGATCTTACCAGCATAAGATCATTTACGTCACTTGAACATCGTCGAAATGTTTCTTGTCTAACCCTCTTTTACCGTTATTTTAATGGTTTATGCTCTAGAGAAATAGCCAGCTGCATTCCTCCCCTTAAACAGTTCAACCGTAATACTCGCGCTTCTAGGAATGCTCATCAATATACCCTCGAGCCCAACTTCGGTCGTACTGTCAAGTACAGAGGTTCGTTCTTTAGCCGCACTATGCGAATGTGGAATGCCTTGCCACACTCTGTCAGGAAGTCAAAACCAATGTGCCCCGACACCTCCTTTCAACCCCTTTCTCCCTTTTTTAGTGCTCACACTGTGTCTACATAATAAGGGTAGTATATCCCTTGGAGTGTGCGCTTATTATAAAAAAAATTGAAATTATTTAAATTGAATACTGAAATGTGTTTAAAAAAATTATCAGGACTTTTATTTAAAAAGAAAAACTACTTCATGAATGCAAAAATCTTCAAAAATCAAGAACTTGATGTGATAGCCTCCTCTCAAGACAACGATGGATTTGTTAAAAAATAAAAGCTACTATCAAACTACTATCGGCCAAAAACAGTTAAACATTAAGGTTCAGCGTTCGTATGAAATTTTAAAGATTTTTCAAAAAAAAAAATTGCAAACAATTGTAAACATTAAAACTAATATCGAAAAAAAAGTTTTAAAGATTTCAAAACCATCAAACATTTTATTAAAAAAGAACCTATGTCATGAATGTAGGTAGCCTTAAAAAACTTTCCTTTTGTGTTTTTGTGTGGCCATCGAAAACCTTTTAAAAATTGCATTTTAATTACCAGGAACAAAACCTTGCTGAACAATGTTCTTAGCAATTTAAAAAGAAATCAAAAATGAGATTTTAACACGAAAATCATCTCCAGACAGGTTCTTCTTGTTCTGTAGGAGGCTAACCCTAACGTACAATCTTCATAAAGGGAAACTTTTTTGGGAGACGTTGTGTCCAATTTTTCGGAATTCAAGGGATAGCTTCGAAAACGTCGTATCTGATAACATTTTTATAAAAGAATTTTGTCTATAAAAGTATGTATTTTGGATTATTTTAGTAGGATAACGACCCCAAGAATTCTGTAATGTTTGAAAATGTAACGAAGTTCCAATTTCAAAAGAACAACAAGTTGTTTGTTTTTGAGTGGTATTCTCAGTAATTAGACCTTTATCTCATAGAGAACTATTAAATTGAGTGATTAAAGATTGAGAAAGAAAGATTAAAACGAATAGACAAAAACTTTTTAACAAAACGATTTTTATATAATTGTTCCACATTCGTGCAGTACGGCTAAAAAACATATATCTGTATTAAAAATACAATTAAATTCAATTATTTAAAAAATAATAAGGATTATTCAACTAAACATTGAATATGTTATATCACCAAATGAAATTAATCAAGAATTTTTGTCAAAGGTAAGTGTTTAAGACTTCCTTATTCCTATTCCCACCTTTTTATGCACTCCAGAATCTTGAAAACCAATATTTCTTATGTAAAAATCTAAATTAAGAAACATTAACAAAATATGTACCATCAGAACAGAATGGTTAAATTTTAGTTTTGTAGCTCTACAAAATTAAGTGTTGTTCCTATTATTATGGTCTTAGCTGTACATACGTGGAAAAAGGAGTGTGAGATATCAAAACTACATCAGGAACGAAAAAAACGTAAAAATCACAAAAAAGAAGAGCATCGCGTCGTTGCCGTTAAAAAAAAAACGCTGACGATGACAACAAACTCAAAACAACGAAAACGTCCACAATGACTACTTCTGAGGGCATTTAACCCTCAATTGAATTTCGACGTTTTTCTTGTTAAATTGTCGCCTGTCAGTTTTGTATTTTTATTTTTTCGTTTTGTTCATTTTTGGGGGCATTTAGTGGTTGGTAGCCCCCTTCTATTTTTATGGCCGACAAACTGAAACTGTAAATTTGTGTTAATAACTTAATTATTCATTTTGTGTTTAAATTGTTTGAAATTGATGGTGATGATTATTATTATTATTATGATGATGATGATAGCATTTAAAGATGTTCTCTTTGATAGACTATGTAAGTAAGTAAGATGAAGAAAACATTATAAATGTTTATACATATTTTGTACACTTATGGGCCATCCATTAGATAGATAGAAGTATGTGATGTAGAATAAGAATGAGCTTGAGATTGAGTGAATTATTAGTGTATGTGGGTTAAGTGGGGTTAGCGAGTTGTGTTGATTTAGCTAAAATGTAGCGAAAGTATAATATTTTATGAGGCATTTGATTACTGTAAGATAATAATTTTTGCTTGCGTTTATTTATAGCAGATTTTATATATTTAAGCAACAATTCATTAAGAAAGATAAATTGAACGATATATTTTATTGGCTTAATTGAATTGGATTTCACGTCTTAAATTTTTTTATTTGCAGCTGATGATGATGTTAATATTTGCGTGAGAGTTTTTAAAAACATAGCGATGAATTTTGAATTGTCTGAATGTCTGTTTAGTGGTACATATTTCAATTTATTTGCAAATTTGTTTGGTTAATATTTTCGATTATTTTTATATCGCCTAAAATATCGCTATTGTCTGAAAAAGCTAATTGTTAAATAAAGGTTTTTAAAACGCTACAAAACAGGTTATGAGCATTATTAAAACAATAACAAGTGTTTATTTAGGTACAGTAAAGTTACAAGTCTTTTTATTCATATCTTGACGAAAAAAAAAAGGTTTGGACCGTTTAAACTAAAGATCTAACAGAGGTTAATGTTAATGCATTTAACTAGCGATACTACTCACATTTTTGGTTTAAAAGTTTGAAAAAATCCCCATCCAAAAACATCGATTTCTTACGTTTTTGTCCGAATTTACTATACCCCAATATATAACCTAATAAAGTGTGCTTGACCTCCTTTCAAAAACGTTGATCTTATTCTTAATTAAAAATAGGCATTCGCATTTTTCTGAATTATTTCTAATTTTAAAAGTTGGCAATTGTTTTTCCTTATTTCTAAATTTTGTAAGGTTTTTTTCGAAAAATTGACTAAGAGCCCAAATATAGGATCTTTCACATAGTTCTTTCTATCTTCGAATTTATACTAGAAGCGTGCATGGGCAAAATTCGAAAGTTTTAATTCAGCGAACCGGAAGTACATTTTTATAAATTTAAAATTGATATTCAAAATTTTAGTATAAGACGAAAAGAATAAGGATTACAAATTAATTTCTTTTTTGAAAATATTGAATGTTATAAATTGGTTATATGGATGTCATAGAATATTAAAACAAAATATTTGACAATATCTGGGTTTGCGGGTTTTATGGAATTCAGGATGATTAGAAATTCTATCACTTACAATTTTGGTAGCTCATTTTTAAGTTAACTTAGAAAAATATTAAAAATTTCCTAAACCGTTTCAGCCACAAAATTGGGCATTCATATTCGTTTTTAGATTCTCATCCTTGCTTTCGTATGGGGACTTCCAACGGTAGGATACGAAAAGCTCATTAAATTCAAATTCAGCATTGTTCAATGGGGATTCAAGAACCGTGTGGTATTTAATGCTTCGAAAACTCAATGCTGTCTATTGTCCCAAAAGCCTAACCCTCCCCCAATTCCACTATCCATGGGTGGTACTTGCATCGAGGGGATTGAACAACTATCAGTCCCAGGTATGTGCATCACAAACCACTTGTTGTAGAGTGATCAGATATTTGACATCGCCAAAAATGCTGATAAGTTTTGGGGTTTTCTCCGACGATGCAAGAAGTTTTTACCCCTTCTGATCTGGCTAAAATGAACAAAGCTATTATTTCTCCAAAACTCGACTACAATTCTCATATTTGACGTACTTGACTCTTCTGGATAGAATTGAAAAAAGAACCCTTTAAATGATAGGAGATTGCTCTCTTATCAAGACATTTGCTTCTTTTTGAACACCGCCGCAAGATCTTATGCCTGTCATTGTTTTATCGCAATTTTTAAAAACAATGCTTTAGCGAAATAGCCATTTGCATTCTTCTCCTTAAACAATTCAACCATGATACCCGTACTGCTGGGAATGCCCATCAGTTTACCCTTGAGTCTGATTTCGGACGTACTGTTAAGTACAAAGATTCTTTTTTTAGCCGCACTACGCGAATGTGGAATGCTTTACCTGACTCAATATTTCCCATTCATTAAAATGTGCAGACATTCAAAACCAATGTGCATCGGTTACTCTTTTCTAATACTATCCTCATTTCCTAATTTCTCGCACTTGTTAAATCATTGTGAGGGAGTTCATAACCCCTTTTAGTGCGAGCACAATATGCAAAAAAAAGCTTCAGTGAACCTAAAGTGAACTTTTGAAACATAAAATTGGAATAAAAATAGGGAAAATTTTTTAACTACTTAGTTATTTTGCCTTTTTTCATTATTAAAGAGATTCAATTCCTTAAAAACTATTAAATCTTAATCGTAACTTTTGGTTTACGCAAAAATGTTAGTGTTCGAACGTTTTTTTTTTCGTTTCGCCACAAATTGTGTGCCAAAGTAAGAGACGTCGAAACATTGATCGTTCACATGTCATACTACCGATGATGATACAGCAAATTTTCAATATGAAGAGAACTATGCAGTTCTGTCAAAAATTGGCTACATGAACATAGAATGCATAGATCGCCCAATATCATCGGTGATCGGATACTCTTAAAGAAAATGGGACGATCAATTTTCAGCCCAAAATCAAGACCGTACTGATAAATTTTAAAAGTATTGGAAGCTTTAGGATTTCATGTGGCTTCGTGTATTGTCGCAACAATAACAATTTCGCTTTCTCACATAAAAATGTAGGATTCGTACAACGTAGCTTAAAGGCATGCCAAACGATACCAAGACAAAACTGGCTGAAATTTTTTCCAGAATGTCTTCTGTCTCATCAGACTTTTTGGGTTCTATCATTGGAAATACTTTTGAAAGAACATTTTCAAACTTTCAATTTTAGCCAAGAAAACTGTAAAGACGGCTTGTAAAGAAATAAGGTTTGTTGTCCGTATTCAAAGTTGGAAAGTGTCATATTTCATTGAAAATTTTTATTTTTCGAAAGCATCCTATTTCCTTAAACATATTCTTTACACTCAAGTAAATACCTAAAACGAATCTAGACGAGACCATGTTATAAATCAAACCATTAAAAATCAGAAGAACGAAATAATATTCAGTTATACGAGTCCATACAAATATTGAGACAAGACTCTGTTGAACCAATTCGAGGAAATATCAGGACGAAACTGAGATTTTTCGAATACACTAAGGCCATGATGGAATTTCGGAAATTATGAATAAACATACCGGCAATCTACCTCAAAGCACTCTTCCACTTTCTGTTAAGTCTTTAAGGAACCTTCACTTCAATACTGTGAAAATTGTGTAAAAGATCAAGAGAACAACAGAACTTTAAACAGTCCTCAATGAAAAAAATCGGGGAAAGATTTTATACCTCATGACTTTTGTAAATATTGCCCTGAGGAATTCCCCAACTGTATTCTGACACTTTTCAATAACAATACGAGAACAAGGAAAATACTCCTCCAAGTTTCGAGTCAGCTTTTACACCACCAGTTTTCAAAAAAAAGAAGACCGAAACTTGGCTGATGACTATAGAAAACTCTAGACGTCACTGCTAAATACTGTCCGCAAGGTTTTTTGAAAAAATCCTGTCGAAGTGACTGACGAACTTGGTTGATAAAAATGACATACTTAGGAGTGTCAAGCAGGTTTTCGTCATGAGCACTGTACTGTGTACCAAATTTTCAACAAAAATGATTTTTTCGGTGAATTTCAATGTCTGGGTTTAACTGCCCCAACTTGTTGTCTGAAAAAGACAGAGTTCTTAAGAGCCACGCAAAATAGCTTGGCTTACATTTATTCAATTTCTCAATCTTACGGACAAAAACAATTCTTTCTTCAGACCTTGTGATTTTGACTACCGAAATATTATGGGGGTGTGTGGTGAACGTTTACAGAACAAGAACAAATTAATTGCCCAAACTTCTAAAAAACATTTCTGTAGGACTATAAAATAGAAGAAGTGAACGAGAAGTTGTCCGAACAGGAAACTATTTTCGACCATTTTCATGTTTTTGGTGTGATTTGGAAAAACAGACTGAATAACTGACAGCTAATTTGACTGATGTAACTTCAACACTATGGCCACAATCAAGTGTCAAAGTTTGGAATTCACTTTTGGAAGACTTGTACGTACGTTAACTTCGAAGAACCTATAGTTTTATAACAAATTTTAACAACTTTCTCATGTAAAAAGTTATTACTGATTTAACGACAAATTTCTTTGGGAGTGTCATTGCGTTTCGACACTCTGCATCTAAAAATGAATTTAAAACAAAAATTGAATTTCCGAGAACAGCTGTAAAGTAGGTTCAAGCTTCAATATTCGCTGCTTTTGAGATGTTCCCAAAGGGTATCATGTAATGACACAAGCAAAAAAGTGACGTTTCAGAGAATTCAAAATGTTGTGTGGTTCACCGCGTGATGGAACTTCGACCTCTTTTTGTTATAAAGGTACATATTTTTTGTATTCTTTGAGCTTGGGTGGCATGTTTTGTTTTTATTTTTGGTTCCCTACATGACAACAATCAAAAATAAAGTACAAAAAATGTGTGGGCTAAGCTTGAACCATTTCAATCAGCACACAATGACCCGTTAAATTGAGTTTTCTTTTGTTTTCCTGTCAACACACTCCATCGAAGGCTTTTCTGTTTCCATTAACTCATTTTATTCCCTCTTCTCTTATTTCGATTTATCATGTTCAATTTTAGGGCCAAAAATCAATCAAACGACGAAAATCACATCAAATTTAAAAACCAAAAAAGTTGTAAAACACAAAAAAAAAGAAGTCGTAAGAAGTGCTATTAAAAAATATAAAACATTTTTATAACAAAAGAAAAATTTAAAAAAAATGAGAAAGAATAATAAAACAAAAGATTAAGAAGAAATAAAATGAAAGAACGGTCCGGCCAGCCCATCATCATCATCCTCATCCACATTCTCATCCTCGTCATCATCTGAAGGAGTGCGTTCATTATAATTCAAGAGGTGGGCTTGAGAAATGCGTAGGCAATGCGTTTGTTCGTTCCGTTTATATGAGAATGATAAAAGTGATGATGATGATGAGAAAGGAACATGAGTATAGAAGTGCGTACTTCAAACCAATGTTAAGTCCATCATGTCCGAAACATTCAAACATCCAAACGTTATATGCTATGCCTGTGACTGTGACTATGTCTGACGATGGTACTACACCTTGTTTCGTTCTCTGATCTCTGGAAGGTTGAAATGGATGGACTCTCTTATTATGGTTAAAGGATGCGTAGGCGCTAATTTAACCCCAGCAATGATAAAATTACTGATGTTTTGATTACACTTTAGACGTTAGCACACACGATTTACAAGAATATGTATCTAGGTAGGCAAACTACAGTTGCGGTAAAGAAAATAGATCGCGAAGTATTTTGTTTATTTTAAGAATTGAAATTGAAATGAAAGCAAAATTAAGGTGCATGTTAAAAGGTCTTCAAATTCGAAAAGTCAACCCCAAAAACACATCAAAAATTACACTGGTCGGCAAAATTTTGTTTTTGGCAATCAAATTGCAGTATTTCGATTGGTTTTTCTTACTCCATAACGAGAAGTTTTTTGCATAGAATACATGGAAAGGGTGTTTCTTTTTTAGATATAAGGCATAGCTTTTTTTTTCTGGCATTATAATTTAAGTAGGATTTCTAAAATCACCACCACGGCTAACTTGAGCGTTGTATGATTTGGAGATCCAACCTTTGATAGCATTTTCCAAAATTTGTGGCCGTAAGTCGGTAAAAATACGGCATATGTTTTTCTTTAAGTGGTTAATCGTTTCGGGCCTATTGTTGCGGGTAGACTTGTTAATTCAAATATCCCAACACAAAATAGTCAAGCGGCGTTAAAACGCACGATCTTGAGAGCCAATTTACGAGTCCGTTTTCGTAACAAAAAAATCAATTGTGGCACGAGTTATGCGCCGTGTTGCATGATTGTTCAATTGATGAACTAAAAAGGCAGTAATCTAAGCTCTATAGACGTTACCATTGCCATTAACGTTCTGACCAGCATCGTTTTTACAGAAGTACGGACCAGTTATGACACCAAGTCATAAAACACACCAGAAAGTCAGTTTTTGTGGATTTAAAGGTGTCTCAACATAAGCTTGAAAAACTTCATCACTCCAAAGACGACACCTTAAAATATTGATCGTATTATGTTGATCGTAAAATGGATATTTTTTTCGAAATATTTATACTTAACAATTTAGAATTTGTCAGTGGCAGCTTCTTAAAAAATCGCAAGCTATAAGACTTTCTGAGCCTATATAAATTTATTAAGTTGTTTTCTTTATTTAATAAAATTTGTGATGGTTTTTCAAATGTTCAATATTTACTTGAAACATTTATAATACTTCAAACAAATTTCGAATCATCTTCATAAGCTATTAGATTTCACCTATCTTACACAAGTCTGTATGAAACCAGTAACGAATGCAGGGTTTTTAAAATAAATAAAAAAGTATGTTTGAAACGGATTACTTTAAAATTTGAGTAGAATGTTAAGATCGAAGTTTCGTTTGAAATTAGATTTACAAATTAAATTCAAATCTTATTTTTAAACCTATGAAAATATTGATGTCCATGTTATTTAAAAAAACATATAGAGACTTTATAGTCTTAAAAACTCTGAGAGCTCAGGGTTCGATGGTCTAAGAAATATTGTTTTGAAAAACCGGTTTTTACTGCTGATTTATTTTCCAAAGAAATGGAAAACAACAAAAATCAAACCTGGAGAAAATCCCTCCACAACATGTTGTTATAGACCCATAAGCTTGCATAGTGCTTTGAGTAGATGCCTTAAGAAACTCATAAAGAATAAGATTATAGCAATTTTCACCAAGTACGGCCAACGAACGAAGCACTGGTATGGTTTAATTAGATGTTAAAAAGGCTTTTGGCATCAAGGCTTTTGACATCAAGGCCTAATACATAAGTTTTTAGTTCTTGATTTTTCAATTTTCATTGTTAAAATCATACATTCTTTAATATGTGACAGATTTTTTTAAAAATTCGGCTAATAAATTGCTTCTCTGAAGTGTTTTTAATGTTTTTGCAGGAGTTCCACAAGGAACAGTTATTGGTCCTGTCTTGTTTAACAATATTAACATTTGATTTTCCGAGTTGAACAAATTTTAACCAGCTATTTTTGAGAAACTATGGCTTAGTGACTTATAGCTCTTGACCTTTTCTTTGTACTGTTTTCAGGTATAGAGGGGACCTACAGTTTTAAGTCGAATCTGAATTCGAAAAGCACTTTTTGTGACAAGAATTACACTTGGGGAATTTGTATATTCCTCGCTAGAGGCAGTACCCGTGAAAAAAAATTTAGATGGCACTGACAGGGATTAAACCCAAGACATCTGGCATGATACTCTAACGCACTAACCATCATACCACTGGTACTACATATCAAGTATACGCTGTCATAAAAAAAGGGCATTGAGCTTCGACGCCTCGTACAAAACGTAGCCTAGGCAACGCTATAAATTTAGACAATGGCACCAGCGTTAAGTCCTCTCTCAAGCATCTAAAGTCACCATTTATAAAACGCTTATCATTCCGATTCTCATTTATGGTTTTGAGGCTTGAATTCTCACAAAGAAAGATGAGAATTCTTTTGGTGATTTTTAGTGGTGAAGATGGAGAGTGTATGAAGGCCTTCGGATTCAATCTCGAGGGACGGCGTAGTTGAGGAAGACCGCGAATCACGTGGAGCACGCAGGTGGAAGAGGACCTTAACTTAATTGGACAAAGCTACCTAGGGATCAAGCTGGCTGGAGACGCATATTTGTTGAGGCCCAGGTCTGTCCAAGACTGTATCGTCACCTTCAGTAAGTAAGAAAGTTTAGTAACTGCAACCGTTACGAGCCCGTGAATTGGTCTGTAAGACAGTACAATTAAAAACAATTTAGTCAGTTAATGTGAAGTTGGTAGTCTACGCTGCCGAAAAGCCCGAAACTATTGAATACTTGGAAGCAAAATTGGAAAAAGCCATAACATTGGACCTTAAAGTTCTAGATTATGTTCGAGCCAGCCGTGGCAGTCATATGAGAGAAAGAATATTCAAATTATAAAGTTAGAAGATTATCATTTGCGTTAAGAAAATATCGTCTGTGTTTCATTCCGTTTTAAAGTTCAATGATTTTCGCAAAAGACCCTTTACTTTGGAAAATCATCATAAAACATATTGTCAAAAACTATGGTTTTAATTTAGATTTTTGGTTGCCTTCATTTTTATACATTCTTAAAGAAGTATACTTTAAAAGCCCGATACGGTTGCAAAATTATAGCTAAGTTCGATTTCAGGACAAAAAGTAAAAAAGTATTGAACTGGAAAACTGGTTGAATTATAAGCTTATTTTTAATTTATCAGCAGGCAACTGTATTCAAATTACTTTTTTCAACTTCATGAAAACGATAATGTTCTGTGGTTCTATTTTGTTGACCACATCTGTAAATGCACATCTTGTATACTTGTCGTTTTGAGATGTGAGCTAAATGTGAGGGGGCACACGTATCTATTATCATAGTAAGTATTTAAATTGAAACAATTAATTTCGTTGCAAGCCCAGCATAGATTAGAATGTTTGCTTAAGATAATTGATGTAGAAACCTATAAATTGCAACACTGCATCGCTACTGCCGCCGCCGCACCGCTGTCAATATGCAACATTCAAAACAATTTGAATTATTAGCGCGGATTATGATGGGATTATAATTGTCTAAACGATAAGTGAAATATGTGTGATTAAAGTGAATGGAATGGAATTTGTTTTGTGATGTTTGATTTTCAAATTAAAAACAGATATTATTTATAAACTTAAAGAAAAACACATAAGAAAACATTCAAATGCTTGAATTGATGTGTTTTTATATTTTGATTAATTTATTGGCATCAATAATTTTATGATCAATTTATCGGTGACTTCTAAGAGGAAAAATAAATGATTCGGACAGCTTTTAAATTCATATATTAAAGTTCACATGAATTTAATCAAAACATGCAAGAGAAAATAGTTAATAGGGATTCGTTATTGAAATACCTGGAAAAACATCGGCATCACCAAAATAGTATTCATCTCATTTAACTTGGAAACACTAACTATGAACATCATATTAGGTTTTATTTGGTATTCGACGAAGCGTACCACTAACTACATATTTTACTGATTTTTCGGACAATTACACATAAATGGCTAATTGATACGTACTTTTGTTCATTATGTACATTTTTCGGATGGACAAACTACATTTTCTTGGAATCTATAAAATTCAATAGGATCTAAACTGAATAATTAGAAGAAAACGAAACATTTTGAAACACACAACATTTCAAAATTATCGACATTTTAACGACTTTCTTTATGTTGCCAAAGACGTCTATTTAATTTGTCTTAAGATAACACTAACTAACAGTAGGACTTTACTTATCTAAGGACATGGGAAGCAGAGAAGCCAAATAGGTTGTGCTTAAAAATATTTTAAAAATCGATTTTTTTGGCAAAAATGTAGATTTTGGCATTTTTAAAAAAGAAGAAAAATCAATAATTGAAAATGCTTAAATTATGGTAAAACTTCTTTGTGGTAAATTTTGTGTTCTTAGAAATCCTGAACTGTATAAGGCTTTCCCAAATATAAACAATTTTACCGTTTTTAATAACTTTAACCATAGACAATTTTGATCATTATTTGGCACTGGTAAACGCCAAAAATCCATCACTTTGGTTCTACTTATTCAGACTTAAATCAGTGTATATAAATATGCTGTCTTTCAAGTCGTACATGTTTAGGGAACCTTTTAAAATGCTGGTTTTACAATTTTTAATTTTGAAAATTCTTTCTGACTGTATACAAAATTAATTATTAGAAATTTTAATATCTCGTTTAAACCATTTCAGTTTTTTAAAATTTTTCTTTCATATTATGCAAATTCATAGAAAAATTCAGTTTTTGAAAACTGTCACTTTTTCTTTTTCGCTTTTTAAAATTTTAAAATTTTACTCTTTTGAATTTTGACTACATGCTTTCTGTAAAATGTTTGCTCTTCAAAATTCTGACTGAGTACAAAATTGTATAGTTCCAAATTCAGGTTGTTTATTTCCTGCTCTTTGAATTTCCATGCAAATGACTTGTCCTACCAAAATTATGTTGCTCAAATTTCTGTATTGTAAGTTCAGAAATTCTTTTTTAATAATTTGGCTTTTTAAAATTCTGACAGTTCATTATTTTTTTTTATTTCCCTTTTTAAAATTTTGGCTTTCTATACCAACATTTCGGTTTTAAAGATCATTGTTTTTTTTTTTAACTCTGGTCATCCATAAGAGAATTCAGATATTTTCAATTCTGTTGTTAAAGATTCTGTGTGTTTACATAAGAATTCTACTTTCCAAAATGCAAACATTTTTTGATTTTAATATTAAAATTCTGTTTTTTAAAACAAAATTTTTAGTGTCCGACCGAAAATCGATATTGAGCCGAAGCCGTTGCCGAATTATTAGGCTGAAAGAAAACCTTCGAAGCCGATACCGAAGCCTAAGGTTAAAAAAGACAAGTATTTCTTCCAATTAGATGGGAATGTTATTTTTATTAAAATGTATTGCTTAAAAAACATAAAATAAATAAAATAAAAATAACTAATAACTATGTAATAACTTTGTAATTAGAACCAATCGAACTTTTTATTAAATACATAGTTTCCTGCAGCGCTATTAGGCTGAAGGAATCAAACAGCTGGTTTTCAAAACCTTATGGTCACAGCAACACAACGAAATTGATTCCCTCAGATATTATCTCGGTAGACACTGATTACTGCACTCCTACTTTGAGCCTTAGCAATGGTTTTAAGGTTATTTTCCCATGCAGAGAAGATTGGGAGGATAACATCGTGTCGATAGGTTTCGACACGACCATCTTTACTGACGGCTCAAAGATGGAGTGCGGAGTTGGTTCTGTGATCTTTTCTGAGTCCCTAAATGTAGCCAAATCCTTTAGGCTTCCTGACTTTGCTAGCGTTTTTCAGGCTGAACTGTTGGCAATAAGGGAGGCATGTAAGATACTTAAACAAAACCCAAACCAAAACTGAAATGTGGCTATCTTTACAGACAGTCAGGCAGCTGTCAAAGCCATTAACTCGGCCACATCCTCATCTAAATTGGTTCAGTAATGTCGCGATGAGCTTGCGAGCCTGAATATTAACCTTGGTGTCACCCTGATCTGGGTTCCGGGCCATAGTGGTATCGTGGGAAATGAACGGGCTGACGAGCTAGCCAGGCAAGGATCGGCCCTTCATAGCTCACTTAAGAAAATGGTTAACATTCCTCTTGGCGATATGAAGTTTAAAATCTTTTCTGTCTACCAAACTGAATCAAACCCAAGGTGGAGCAATTTACCCAACTGCATTATATCTAGGAAGATATGGCCCACCTATAATACAACCCGTACAAATGGTCTTTTATGCAGGCCAAGGCAAGACATAGCCAGGATTGTTGCGGTTTGTACCGGACTTTGGCCTATAGGAGTTCATGCAGAGAAGTTTGGTATCTCTTACAACACCTTTTGCCGTAGCTGTAGTGACCAAAGAGAAAGTGAAACGATAATCCATTTCCTCTGCAAATGTCCTGCTTTGGCAAACACTAGCATGAAATACTTTGGTAAAGCATTCTTTCACGAACTTGATGAGCTATCAGAGACAAAGATTAGAGACCTAATCTTTTTTCTCAATGCGACAAAATGGCTCTAACATAATCGCTATGAAGCTTCTCTATAAATCTATCCCTTTCAATCACAGATCAAACGAGTTTTTGGTATCAAAACGCCGCACTACAGCGCTAATTGGATCTCAGGCTAGGTTGCCTTGAGATCGCCATTTCTATCACCTACATGTAATTAGAAATTATAAAGACAAAACAAATAAATAACGACAAACGGTGTCGGTTCAAAAATTTAAATTTTGTTCGGCGCCTACTATGATGGCACACATGTGCCTTAAAGTTTTTGAATACATATCGAAGAATAGATTGAAATCTTTTCTTCGGTATTCAAAAATTTCAAAAATTGAATTTTTTTCCTACGATGTTCGATATAATAAACAGCTTCTTCGGCTTCGGCCAAAAATTCGGCCTAAAATGGTCGAAGCCGAAGGTTTGGGCGAATGTTGTTTTTGGTCAAATTTCTGCCGAGCCGGAGTGTCGGTTGGACACTAAAAATTTTACTTTTCCACGATTTTCCTTTTAAGAATTCAGACTGTTGAGATAAAAACTAAAATTTATAATTTTTTTTAATTCCGACTGCCAATGAAAAAATTTTTTTTTTCTGTCTATAACTTTTTTTAACTAAATTTTTGTTTATTTTGCTCTTCAAAATTCTGACTGAAAATTCTGCTCTTCAAAATTTGGGTTTGCTGTTACTTACTTTTTAAATTTCTGACTGTCCATAAAAATTCAGTTTTCTTTAAATTCTGACTATCAGATTTGCAGCTTTTCAAACAAATTTGGGGTCCGTTTTATTTTTCCAAATTCAGATTTGTTCCATTGTGCATTTTGAAATTATTACTTTCTATGCAAATGACTTCTAAAACAAAACTATTTTGTTCAAACATTTTATTTTGATAACTTAGCTTTTCAAAATGTTGACTGTTCATCCATAATTCATTTTTGAATAAATTCTGTTTATGAAATCACTGCTTTAAAAGTTCTGATCTTCCATTACAAAATTTAGATGTTTCTATTCTGCTTTTCAAAATTTTGAATGTCTATACAAACGACCTTATTTGAAGATTTCTGAATGTCCATACAAAATTACGGTTTTTCAAAATTTATTTTTATTTTTCAATAATTCAGTTTTTTTTTAATTCCAAATAACCAGTCAAAAGTTTAGCTTTTCAAAAGCAATTTATTTCCATTCTGCTTTTAAAAATTCTGTCGATGCAAAAATTCCGATATTGTGACTGTCGAAACAAAAATTCAGTTTTTTTTCAAGTTGAAATGTTTTGCCTTCAGGTTTTAAAAATGTTTACTGTCTGTTTTTGACTTCGCATACAAAATTCTTTTCTTCAAAATAGAATTTTAAAAATTCTGACTCTCCCTACATAAATACATTTTTTTAAGCACAGATTTCTTTATATTCTGCTTGAAAATTTCAGAACTCATACAAGGATTCTGTTTTTCTAAATTTTATTTGTTCCATTCTTGGTTTTGTTTTCAAAATTCTGAATTTTAACGTAAACAATTATTTCTTTTCATCCTGATTTTTCAGAATTCTGAACCTACATACATATGAAAATTTAGTTTTTTTTAAATGTCAGATTTTGTCCATTCTACTTTTCAAAATATTAGAATTCACAACACCGACACCTCAAAAATCTTTGTCTTTTCTGATTTCTTCCTTTCTTAAAATTTTAAAATTTGGATATTCCAACAAGTAACTCAAAATGTTCTGTTGGTATCCATTAAGACAATTCTATACTCTTCAAAATTGTAACTTGTCATAAAATTATTCAATTTTTCAAAAGCTGAGATTTTATGCATTGTGCTTTTAAAAATTTCAAAAATTTGACATTTAAATGTTCAGAAACTTAAATTTATTTCATTTTACTTTTTAAAATTCTGCAAGATTTTAGTTTTCCAAAATGCTGCTTTTCTGACTATCTTATCGAATACTTAGTGCCTTCTAAATCAACATCGTTTCAAATTCTGACTATTTACACCAAAAATTCAGCTTTTGAAAATTCTGACATTCCATACAAATGTACTATTTCCAAATATTATTATTTTCAACCTTTAAACAGTCCTTTTAAAAGTTTGTGTTTTCTTAATTAAATGAGTATCCAATATGCTTTTCAAAATCCAGACTGTCCGAGCAAAAAGTCAGTTTTCCAAAATTGTGACACTTTTGCCCTGTTTTTTTCGATTCTGCTTTATAAAAAGGAAAATTTTACATATAAAATTCTACTTTTGAAAATTGTTTTTTTTTTTGCTTTTCAAAATTCTGGCCGTCCTTATAAAAATTCTCGTTTTGTATTTTGTTATCCAAAAATTATGTTATTTATATTAAATTATAAATAAAATTAGGCAACTATTGGAAATAATTTACCTTTAATTTAATTCACCACCAGATTGACTCTGTGAAGACTATTTGCTCTTCAATTCTAGGGAATCAGCCTAGTATCCTAAAGTTAGCATTATTCGCAAGAAATAAAAAATATATTGACTTAACAAATATTACTCATACGCCACAGTGTACTTGACTAATTCACTTTTGTTTATAAAACATTTTGGATCTAAAATAAATAATTTATTATTAACTTAAAGATAAAGACACAATTTATCAATCAATTGAGCAAAACAGCAAGTCCCAGTTTAAAATAATAAAGTCTAGGCGTGCATTTAGATGAATATAAATCAATTTTGAAAGCAAGTCATTTTTTAAATTGTTTGGCTAAGTTCCAAATTTGCACTTAACCAATTTGTTTAGACTTAGAATCACAGGTAGGTGTATTACTTTGAAAGATGTCATTACCACATTAAATCTATTTGTCTATGTTAAACCTTCTCATAGAGGCTCTTCATAACCACTTTGTTATATCAACATCACCATAACTTTAAAGTTTTCACTTTAAAATGTTTAAGAAAACATACATTTTACTTATTAAATTGTAAAATCCTAAAAGTACGTACATAGAAAAACATTTTCATATCCACAGATAAAATTTAAGAAATTAATTAGCTTCAAAATAATAACATTTCTGCTTCCATAATGGACGCCATCCTCATTTGCAATGAAAACATTTCGAAATCCTTTTTTCAACCTTCTCGCATATAGCACTCTGTACACTACATACCTTTTCTTAAGATACACCCTTTATTTTGTTAAACCAAATTTACTCCCATTCCTTTCAAACCCCCTCCCCCCCTCTTTTTAGACAGAAATAGCATCAGAAAACTAGAATTTCAAAAAGCCACATAAGATTCTCTGAATGTTGAATGAAAAAGTTTTTCTTTAACTTCAAACTTAGTTTTCTTCATTTTTGTCTTCTTCTTCATCTTCCTTCAGGACCTTCCTCTTGTGTGTATATGTTTCTATAGATCCTTGTGTCAAATTCTATGTTAGGCGGGAAGGCAAGCAAGCAGAAAGGCAGCCAGGCAGGCAAAAAAGCAGGAAGGAAAGTGTGCAACAATTTAAATTTTATAGATGAATTTAGTTGTATAGAGTCTCAATTTTGAATATTCTTACACTACGAATCAATTGATTATACATATGAATTATGTATATTAACATTCCATAGGAAGTTATTGTAATTGATTCGATTTTTTGGATTGAAAATTGTGACATTGTCTTTAACATTCATTAAAAAGAACAGTTTTTTTATCAAAAAATAAAAAGCAAAAAAAATTACTAAAAATTCGCAAAAATTGATTTTCGACTCAAATATCTTTACAAAAATATGAAATATTTTTTTTATAAAAAATATTGTTGTCAAAATTCTTTACAATTTTGAGAAAAATCTAAGTGACAGTTTTCTTACAAAAAATAAAAAAAGCTAACAAAATACTTTTGAAAAGTTAGCAAAAATTGACTTTGGGCTCGAATATCTTTTCAAAAATTTGATATTATGTCCTTAAACTTATTTTGTCTTATAACAAATACTGTTTTCAACATTCGGTAAAAATTTGAATAAAATCGAATTGACAGTTTTTTTCATAAAAAAATAAAAATCTAAAAGAAAATGATACTAACGCTCAGTACAAATTTCCTTCCGACTCAAATATCTTTTCAAAAATTAAAAATATTGGCTTCAAACTATTTTCATCTCGTAGAAAATATTGTTTTCGACATTCTAAATTAAATACTATTAAGAACTGTATTTGTATACGTTTCAAGATTTTGAAATCAAACTATTTCAACAAAGGCAAAATAATGTTGGTAATTTTTAAATCTTTTAAAATAATTAAACTAACAACTTTTTTAACAAAACACGAAAACCTACAAACCTTTTAAGCAAGACAAATCGATGGGAAGCTATCAGTGTGGGTCGCATCCCAGCCTCCTTTTTTTATGTTGATACGGGAAAGTAGCTTAAAAGATGTTGAATCCAATTCATGAAAATCAAAACTCAGAAACTAGCCTACTAAAATTCTTAAAAGTGAATTAAAGATTTTATGAACACGCATAAGACCAAAACACTAATTTTCGAAAAACCTCAGCTCTTTTAAAAAGTAAAAAAATTAACAACTATGCTTACAGCTTTCTTGTTTTCTAAATTTCGATCTTTTTAATAATTTCGATTATATGGTGATTTATTTCTCTAAATTCTAAAATGTTGATACTTTTCTTCAAAATTATCTTTTTTTTCAAAATGTTGGTCTAATTGGTCGATTTTAACATTCGAGAATATCGATATTTTCATTACTAAATTTTAAAGTGTTTGTCCTTAATTTCTTCACTTTTAGTCCAATTTTCGACTTTTTTTCCAACATTCGGGTCTTTTCAAATATAAATTCCATTCCAAAATGTCAGTATTTTTACTTCAAAACATTGATTTTTGGCTTAATTTGGACATTTTTATATAGAAAAAGACGATATTTTTATTGCAGAATTTAGAAATGTCTATGAAAAATTTTTGAAATTTGTATTTATTCCAAAATGTTTGATATTTTAATTCCAAAATTAACATAATTAAATATTATTTATTAAGATTTTAATAGTTAATTTTAAAGCTAAGGTTTTTTCTAAATAATAGATTCTAACTATTTTGATCTTTTCCCTAATTTTGATTTTTTAACCGAAAACTGATATTTCTTCTCCAGGATTCGGATATTTTGTATTCTTATTTTCTTTTAATTATTTCCAAAACGTTGATATTTTTATTTAATTTATTTATTTCCAAAGCTGATCTTTTTTTAACATCAATATTTTTAGGTTTTTATATTTTTTTCTAAATTTGTATACCAGAATTTTAATTCTAAGTTTAAAATTTGTACTCTATAAAATATTTTCAAAAATTTGACATTTTTCTCCAAAATTTGGGCATCTTCAATTATAACTTTGATATTTCCATTTCAAAAATTTGTTGATTTTATTCCAAAATTCTATTTGTAATTTTTATTTTGTGATCCAGTGTCCATATTTTGATATATGAAAATTATATACATATAAATATGGTGAACATTTTAAAATATACGTGATGTGACGGATGACAATAATTATGTTTTGATTTTTCAAGACATCAGTTCTGGCAGTGCCAAGATGCAACATTAAATCCAATTTGCCCAAGAATTATGTTAACCAGATTAACTCAACGAATATTGATAAAAGGCTTAGTTTTTAAATATCAACGGATAATTGTATGATAAAATTTTCGAGAAAGATGTAACTTTAGCCCATGTTGTAGAAAAATCAAAAACTTGTTGTTAAGATCTATTTTTTTACATTATTCATATTCAAGTCTTTTTCTAAACATACAATCTCCACTCATTGAGCTCTACAGTCTTATAAAAGATTAAAAACAAACTAATTTTTAAAATGAATCTACTCAATTGACTCGTATAGTATAAATTCATACTCTTTTTCGGTAGATATGAGAAGAGTCGACAAGTTTTCCAAAAAAACCGAAGACCATAATATTTTCACTTTGCAAGGCCGCCAAAACCACCATCGTACAAACCACACCATCAGTACCATCAAAAATTTTCTACACAGGAACAGGAAGTAACAGCAGCTCTAGCGCCATCTATTTTAAGCATCAAAACTAAACTACAGAACCACTTGATGTATGTATGTAGTAGCTAAGTATATAAAATTGTATATTGTGTGTACAGTTAAGAAAAACAGATAAAAATCTAAAAAATATAGTTTCATAGAAAAGCATACTTTTTGTCTGGGGTACGAAGAAGAAAAAGAAAAATAACGACTGACAAAGTTATATCTTTGGAAAAACTCCGAATAAATCCCGCTCCTGCCACATTTATCCTCACACAACTCTAAACCCTGCTTTGCTCTAGTCTTGGTCTGGTTTGCTATATGTATATCCACTGGAAGGACCGAAAGTGAGTGACCCAGTTGCGCTCCTTAAATGCCACAAACAATATCTCCGTTTTTTTGTTTTTTTTTTTTATTTTGGGTAAAATGAATATTGTACATATAGAAATAGAGTTGGGATGATGGGCAAAAGGTATCCATTTTTCTGACCGGAAATTAGCAATGCAATATACAACCACCACGAATGCTACAACTACTAGTACCGCCACTATCATTTCTTGCAAATAACATAAAACAATAAAGTAGAACCGAAAAAAAGGAGTCCTGGGACGCTAAGCTATAATACTAGAGAGTCCGAAGTGAAGTGTACAGTATACAACATGCAACGCTGGATCTGGGTGGATGAACGAGTATTTATGGGTACACTTATGGACAAAATAATAGGAACATAACTTTATTTTTAGTTGGACTGCTTTTTCCTTAAATTAACAATTTTATGAGGACACAAACAGTTTTTCCCGAAAGTTTATAGAGGCTTTAAATGTAGCAGAAGAATATTTTTTAGTGACGTTAGAAGAAAATCTAATAACGTAGCCAGAAAGAGGTAGTTGCTTTAATTCCCTTGAACATCATTACTCATTATTTTAACCTTGAATCCACAGACTGATATCTAGAAACAAATGCGGGATACAGGGCTGTCATTGGACTTTTATCATAGGGATTTTATCCCGGGTACCACACTGAATCTAAATTGACTTTATTGTGATGTGAATAAGACATACCGTCAGACCATCAGCCTAACCTTAACTAAAATACCCTTGAGTCCAACTTCAGTCGTACTGTCAAGTACAGATAAGAAGGAGAAGTTTTTTAAATCCCACAAGCAAAACAATACTTTTTTCATGGATTAAGATGTTTTGAAATCGAACCTCGCTTTATAATTTTTCAATCTATTTTAAATATGCTTCTTTCAAAAACGTTAAACGGAGTTTTTGAGGTTAAACACATCTAAAACAGGTGTTTTTGAGGTTAAGAACACTTAAAAATCGGTGTTTTTAAGTTCTTAACAATTTAACCACAATTTTGCAATGTACGAATTTTTTTTCTAGATACATCTCAAATCATTTCAGTATTCTAGTATTTTACTCTGAATCGGAAAATTCTCATTATTTATAAGCATTTATTTGACTCCGTATGAAGTTTTCAAAAAGCTTGAATTTAATGCTTTCAAAGTATTTAAAAATACGTTTTTGAGTTAATTCTTAGAACGGATTCGGAATATAATATCTTTGAATGCAACATCTGCTCAAATGTTTAAAATACCGGTATTCAAAATTATTTTATCAATATATTTGAAGAACTTGATATGATAGCCACCCAAGACGACGACAATGAATTTGTTAAAAAATATAAACTATTGTCAAACCGTTTAGCCTTTTTCGGTTAAAAACCGTTTTAGCATAATATTTAATATTTATGAAGATTTTTCGAACATTTTGCAAAAAGTTATAAATTTTGAAACTAAATATTGAAAACAGGGTTTAAAGGCCCTAGTTCACACAGGACTGTAGCGCCACCTTAAGTAAGTTTAAAGATTTGAAATTCATCACAAACTTTATTTAAGAAGAACGTACTTTATGAATGTTGATAGCCTCCAAAAGTCTTCTATACGTGTTGTTTAAGAAGCCTTTAAAAGTTATATTTCAAAACGCTTTGCGAGAATGTGATTCGAAGTGATTTTGGAGTCGGATTTGAACTAAGGGTCATCGCCGAAGTGCCAGGGAAAAACCCTTCACAAACTTTGTTCTTAGCAACTTTAGCAAATTTAAAGCATATCTAAATGTTTTTAAAAGTAACATTTTGAAACTCAAACTAGTTCGAGAACTGTTCGTCGTATTCTTTGCGATATCAAGGGCAACTCTCTTGGGTAACAGTGTGTCCAATTTTCATTATAGAACGAATCATTTTGAAAAAGTCATTTATGTTAACATACTTAAGAAGGTTGCCATTCAAAAGTTTGCTCTTAAATAACGTTTTCACAGAATATCTGTCCCATTGTTTTTAAAGCTCTAATTTCAAAGTATATAAGACGAATAAACAAAAGTTTAAAAAAAAAACAATTTTAATGCATTGTTACACATTCGTGTAGTACGGCTGAAGAAAGAATATCTCTACTTTCAAGTACGAACAAAAACCAATAATTAAATAAAAAAAGGATTTTTCAACTTATAATCAAATATAATTTGTCAAAATATAATTTGTCAACAAATAAAATTTACTGACACCAATGTTTTTGAAGCTTTAATTTCAAAGTAAGAAAATATAAAATTTTTTCAGTCGTATTTTCAAGAAATTAACATGAATCTTTTTAAGAACCATTCCATTGAGCGTTAGATTAAAACGAGTAGACAAAAGCTTTTTAACAAACCGAATTTTAAAGAATTGTTACACATTCGTGTAGTGCAGCTGAAGGAAGAATATCTCTACTTTAAAGTAGAAACAAAAACCAAAAATAAAAACAAAAAAGGATTCGTCAACTAATTGTTATCAAATATAATTTCTCAACAAATAAAATTTACTGAATTTTTCTGTTTGAATTAAGTGTTCCTATGTTTTTGATCAATCTCTTATGAAACCTGCAGCAAATAGACTCCAAAATCTTGAAAGCCAATAAAACATCTACAAAATCACATATCAAGAAATATTAACCACAAATTTCTATTAAAATTAAAAGTTTAAATTTTAGAGTTTTCACTCTACACAAGGAAATAAAACATTATAACCAAAAATTAGCTCTTGTTCATACTATTTTGGACACAACTGTGTGCATTTTTACTATGCCGGTGAACTATGGCAAAAGCACCGTATAGTTCTTATTCTCCTTATTATTTTTTATTTATTTTGTTCAGTTTTATTTTGTTTTGTGAGTCCTTTTTGTTATAGTTATATTATTATAGGATGTATCGATTTTTGGCTTTACGTCATCATCGATAAAGTCATCATTGGCATCGTTTTGGATAACAGGACGTATAAAACTCCTGTAAAGAGGATGTCCTTTCTGTTTTATTTATCCTCATTATTGCATGCATACATTCCAGAGCTAGCTTGTGTCTCTGTATCTGTCTTTGTGTCCTGTTTGTGACGTAAGTCCTTGTTTCCTTTTTATTTATTTTCCAAGTAAAAACCAACAAGAACAAAAAATTAGAATGTCAGAGTGCGGAATATGGATGGACAGGACATTGCCTTAGATGATATTTCGATTTTCTCTTGAATTTTGTGTGTATAGGTTTATAAGTTGCGGTGTTGTGTGGTGTGGTGTTGTGGTGCTGTTAAGGTTGTTAAGAAGGATGAGTATTTAGGTTGGTTGTGTCCTTACCGCTGTTCTAAATATTATTAGAAAGTAGAAGAGCCGTCCGTCGTCGTCGGCGTTCTAGTCGTTTGTCGGGTGTTGTGATTTCTTCTTTATTTTTTAGCTTTTTTTAAGGAGATCGTTATTTTTTCGGGAAGCAGCAGTATCAAGTGTCTATGATGGGAGGTATGTACGGTCTTCGAGTTTATATAGGCAGGGAAAGCTTTCAAAGGATAATGGCCATTAATGTTGGTCTTTTTGGTATATTTTCTGTTTTTCTTTTAGTTGGTGAGGTGTGGAGGGGGGAGGATTTTGGGTTGAGTGGGTGGTCTTAAGGGTGACGAGATATTTTTATATATTGAATCCTTGTAGAAGAAAACGAAGAGAAAAGTGGTTTAGTTAACAGTTATTACATGAGGCTTTTAAACATTTGCATATAAATGATTAGGGAAGCAAATCGGTTTCCCGTAATGTTTTGATCATCATCATAGGCTTTTAAATTCATGGAGGAAAAGTTCTCTCAGTGTTTTGAAGGAACGAAGGAAGAAAAAGAAACAATATTTTTCAAATATAAAAAAAAACACCTTCTTTCATTTCTATCATGAGATAGAAAGAAGCACACGCATTCATAATGCCGCTTTCTCTCAGTGATGGAGAAATAATTTGCTTTTTTAAGTGAGGTAAAGTTAAAGATAGAAAAATAAGAAGAAACGTTTGGCCTGATTATATTAAAGAGCACATATTTATTCATTTTTATTGAAGAGCCATTTTGTTCTACTTTATTTTTTATTTTTGTTGGTCTTATCAAGATTTAGACAGTATTTTCTTTTCTTTTTTTCAAATGAATTCTTTAAATTGTTAGTGGATTTTTTAAAAAGTAATTTGAAAAACATTTTTTAAATAAGGTTGCGATGTCTGTACTTTTATGATAAGACAAAAAGTAAACAAACATTTCATAAGAATTACAATAGGGAAAGAATTTGAAGTTATTACATCATGATAAAGGAAGGGTGTGCTCTTGAACTTAATGAGTTTGATATTTGACTAGAAAATATGAAGTAAATCGATAATAGGAAAAAGATTATTCTTGAAAGTTAAATGTTTAGGGGAATGAGAAATTTGAACAATGATTCATAATTTGTATGCAGGTATATCTTTTGCAACTAGGGCTTGAATTGACTTGGTTTTTCAATAAGATAGTTACAAAAGTTCTTTTTTAAATTAAACAAAAACGGTTTTAAATATCAATGAAATTCTTTATTCTTGTAAAAGTACGTTCGATGTCTTTATGTATGGAACTCAATTTCTTTTGCATGGCCTCCATGGGCACGCTTACCTCAATTTTCGACGGTTTTAAAGCATAAATGGAACGAATCAATAGACGATAGTTTGTTGGCAAAGACCATAGAATTGGACAGGAATTTGTCTAACAGAGCGGCGGGCGTAGAATCGAACGACTAGGCAGCCAAGCGACAGGACCATTTCGTGAGGTACACGTTCTTCAAACTTGGTGTTTAATCAATTGATTGCGACATTAGCTGTGTGGCTTGCGGAACCGTCCTGTTGGAACCATATGCCCAGCAAGTCCATATTGAGGCCAAAAATATTCGGTTATCATTGATATCGTGCCGGTCTTGATCATTACGGAAGAAGTACGACTTAATGACGCCGCCGGTCCATAAACCACAACAAACCATAATTTTTAGGAATGCAATGAGGACTCATAGATGGATAGTGGATAGCTGCCTGACCAATATCGCATATTTTGTTTATTGACGAAGCCATTCAGCCAGAAATAAGCCTCACCGCTGAAGACGATTTTTCGATGAAACTCCAAATCATTTTTAAGTTTTTGTTCAGACCATTTCACGAACATTAGACGATCGCTTCTAATGGTCAAACGGCTCCAGTCTTTCGTCAATTGAATCTTCTAAGGATGTAGGCCAAGATCTTTTCACAAAATTCGCCACAACGACGTCACAGCGATGCCCAACGCTTGAGAATGACGTGTCAAAAACACACTTAGGCTTTCTGCAACTGAAGCCTCAACGGCAGCAATTTTCTCGAGACTACGCCGGGCACTTCTTTGTCTCACTGGGACGGGAACATTTTGTATTGTGCCTGTGGATTCAAATGTTTCCACTAGACCCTCGATTGTTGATCTGCTAGGAAGATTATGAAGGCCATAAAGTGGACGTAACGCTCTTAACGTTGAGGGCACTGACTCCAAATTTCGGTAGTAAATTTTAATAATTTCTACTAGTTGAAATGTCAAATCTTACTGAAGAGAAATGTCAAAAGAGCGGCAAGAAATATGGAGTTGTTTGCTGTCCTTGTCGTCCCTGTTGCAGACCCTGTATAAGAAATTCAAGAATTGTTGTACCGAAAAATGTAGGATGCAACGGCGAGTGAACTTTCAGAAAATACTAAAGTCGGAAATGTGAGAATATAAATTTTTGTTTAAAAATTGACATGTTTTGGTTTTTTTAAGGAACGTTTTGAATTTTTTCCTAGACATTTTGAAAAACTACATCGGCTTTGTCTTTTTGAACTCAATGAAGTTTTAACACTTTTATGTTTATTTACATCAAACCATATTGGTCTGGATAAATAATTTTCAGCAACGGCATATTTTACATAGCATAGAAAATTTTTGACTACTCTAAATATTTCAAAAGTCTAAAGAAAGTGCAAACGTTAGGAAAATATTGAAGAATTTAATTGGTTATAAAGTTTCAAACAACAACGTGAGATGGAAAAAAGTATTCCACATTCTTGATGTGCGGTTAAACTAATTTTCATTCCAGAAAGTGTGTTCGTAAGTGTATAACGACTAAATCCTTTGAGTGATGAAGGGGGGGGGGGGGGTAAAGGAGGAATGGAACTCAATATTTCAACAAAAAATTGTTTACACAAATATCGGAAGCACTAAAACATTTTAGAATGTATGTTTCTGGATTCTGTCCAAAAGATTTAGGCTTCTTATGAAAGCACTTGCACTAATATGTAAATTAAAGTCAGGTTTTTGAAAAATAAAGTTAATCCAAATTGCACCCAGATCAAAGGAAAGAAAAATCTCTAGAAAAGATTTTCATTAAGGTCGTTAAATTTAGTATCTTCATTTTGTCCTAAAAACTGTTGTATTTCCGATCAATAGTTTTCTCCGTGGCGTGATGGTTAGTGCGTTGGAATTTTATCTCAGAGGCCTTGCCGTGCAATCTAAAGTTTTTTTTCACGTGTACTGCCTCTTGCGAGGAATTGACAAATCCTCAAAGAGTAATTCTTGTCATGAAAAGTGCTTAAAACTTTAGGTTCCCTCCATTTCTGAAAACATTATTTTATCCGCACACAGGAATGGTTGAGAGTTGTAAGTCACTAGGCCCTTAAACGGACTGTGGCGCCACTTGATTTATTTATTTATAGGAAGCTATTGTAATCGGTGTGATTTTTCGAATTGAAAATGTTGACATTACTTCGTAAATCTTTATGAATATTCTTCTTTTGAAATTTTGAACTCGATTCGAAAAAAGTCTGTTAATTTGGCATCAACTTCTTTGAATATTTTAATAAATTCTTGTAATATTTTGTTGACAATTTTTCATAATCTTTTAGTCTTAGACTTTTTCAGCTATAAAATTCAAATCTACAATATCATCTTCAGCAGTTTAAAGATGCTTTGATTTTTCCGATACACAAAAAAGGTAACATCGAAGATCCAGCGAACTATAGAGGATTCTCGTTTTTGAACGCTTCCTATAAAATCTTTATTGTGATTCTACTAAAGCAGCTGAACACGTGTATAGACTCGAATAATCTATTATGTGAGTCTGAAGCCGGATTCAGGTCGGGTTACTCGACCATCGATCATATATTCGTTCTAAGGAGCATTGCTGAGTCTATTTTGGAAAAAAATAAAAAGTTATACACTTTTTTTGTGTATCTTAAAGCTGCATTTGAATTAAATGATCGAAACGCATTGATGTTCAAGTTGTTTGGATCCGGGATGTCGTTTAAGTTTGGAAGAGTTATTCGGAACTTGTACGCAGACACGAGAGCAGCGGTATGGATTGGAAAGCAGGTATCTGAATGGTTTCAGACGCAGTCGGGAGTAAGACAGGGCTGTGCTCTTAGTCCTAGCTTGTTTCCACTATTTATAAATGAAATCACTAAAGCATTACCAGGAGGTGTTAGATATGCTGGAGGGGTCATTAAAGCCTTACTCTTCGCAGATGAAATAGTCTTGCTGGCAAACTCACAGCATATGATAAATCGACTTTCGTAATACTGTAGATGATGGAGCTTAGTAGTGAACCTGAACAAGTCGAAAGTGATGGTTATCAAGAAAGGTGGAAGAAGGTTAAGCTCAAGTGAACAATGGTACTTCAACAATGAGAACATAGAAGGAGTGAAAGAATACAAATACTTAGGAGTCTATTTTACTCAAAACCTAAGTCTGGAAAACACCTCAACGAAAAACTTCTTAAGGCTAAAACCACGATTAACGTGGCATGGAAAGAATGTTTCAACAACAAAAACATTGCGCTTAGTAGTAAATATAAAGTTTTCGAAGCAGTATCCCAATCAATCCTGTTTAACGCAGCCCAAGTATGAAAGCAAAGAAATTTGAGACTGTGGAAAAACTCCTGAGATTTTATTTAAAACGACCATTCCGCCTTCCTTCATGCACCCCAAACTACGTGATAATGTTAGAAACAGGCTTATCCCCACTCTTCATAAAAACGTTGAAGCTGCAAGTCCATTACATTATGAAAGTACTGAATATGCCCAACAATCGCTTACCAAAATAAGCAGCTTTACAAGCGATACAAAGCAAAACAGGATAGGTTATAGAGTGAATTGGACTAGAAGAAGATACAGGTGTAACTTTAAATCTCAATGAACAGAGTACATGGAAATCGTCACTGTACCAGGTAATTAGGCGTCTGGATGAAAATTTTAGAAATGTGTTCACTGAATAGGCATCAAGCTGCTAAACATAAATTACGTTCCACATCGCGAAAATTTTAAATTAAATTTTTTCCATAGTTTGTATCGACTTAAGGAAAGAGTGCTTTTCCCACGGGAAATTGTACGTGGCAATTTCTCGAGTAGGATCTCCTGAAAATCAATACGTTTTGTTGCCACCTACAAATACAACAGTAAAGGTAGTGTACATGGAGGCTTTAAAATAAGCATACAATTTTTACTAATTTAGTGATTCATGGTCGTTTTAATTAGCATGCTTGTAACTTAAATATCTGTACTTATTTATGGCTACCCGTGCGAAGCCGGGACGGGCCGCTAGTTATGAATATTTTGTTAAAGTTTTATCCAAACAAATCGACAGACGGGTTTAAAAGTTATCAGTGTGGGTTGCACCACAGCATGAATATCCTCCTTTTGCAATTATAAACTCGATTCAAAACAAAAACAAGTCTATTAATTTGGGATCAACTTCTTTGAATATTTTAATACATTTTTGAATCATTTTTCTGACAATTTTGAATCATTTTTCTGACAATTTTGTATAATCTTTTAGTCTTTTTCAACTTCAAATTCTAATTTAAAATAAAATAATAACCGATCATCACTGTTTCCCGAAAAAACTATTAAACCACAAAATAAGAAACAAAGTTAAAATGGAAAATCCACAACTTTTATCTATTTCCAGAGGTTTTGGAGCACCGTTTTTAAAGTTGTCTTGTGAAGAAAAATAAAATTTTATGTACTTCAAATTGTTTTTCCATGTTTTACCTTCGACTTCGTTGTTTTACATAGTATTTTACAGCCAGTATCTTTTCTTGTATTATTTTGTGATTTTATCTTTCAATTTCCATTATATTTCCCTCCTCGAATACAACACCAATTTCCTTAAACTTATTTTTGTTATTTTTTTTCTTTATATTTCTGATTTTACCATCAGTGATGGTGGAAGAAGTTTTTGAAGTCATAATCAAAAAATGTATTTTATTTTTTTCTATTGTTCTTTTTACCTACTTTTCAAAAGTTTTCCTCTACCTAAGATACCTATACTCGTACCTAAGGTAATTTGTAACATATACATATATATTTCCCTTGAGGAGTGTTATAAGAAAATCGCCTCATAAATAAATCAAATTCAGGAGTTTTCAGTTATCCCGGATAAACATTGCTTCCAACACAATTAGATGTCGCATCAACACTTTCTTTATCAACAAAAATAAACTAAAGAAACAATTTCTGTTCAACAAAATTTCTTTTTAACTTCTTGTAGAAAATTTGACAATTTTTGTCTTTTTTTCTTCTCTCTTTTTGCCCATCAGAAAAGGGAGTAGAAAAAAAGAAAAGGACGAATAAAGGACCTATTAAACTTTCCTGTTGCGTTAGTGTAAAAAAAACTCTAACAACATAAATTTTGAAAAAATAAAAATACCAAAAATATTGTAAGCTCGTTTAAAAAATAACACAAAAAAACATCAAAATCATCAACTACAACAACAACAAAAAGAAAAGAAAGAACATGAAACAAACAAAACAACAACTTTAAAAAAAATAAGAAAAATTTATATAAAACAAATCTGAAAACTCGTAAGTAAACTCTGTAAGAATTCGGAAACCGTTTGCAGAAAGTTAGTTATTTAAGTTTGAATTGTTTTGCGTTATTACGGATGGCAAGCTTGTGCTGCTTCTGCTTTTGCTTCTGCTCCTGCTGATGCTTCTGTACTGTTCCTGGTTCCTGATGTTGCCTTATGGGACTTGGTTCCTTGTTCTTGTTGTTTGGTGTGTCGCCTCCGCCTGCCGCCGACCACGAAGACCGAAGACGACGACGACGATGGCAATGATGGTGATGATGTTGATGACGACAACAAGGACGAGGACGAAGACGAAGACGAGAATGAATTCGGTGTCTTTGTTGCTGGTTGCTATTGCTCTGTTGTTGGCAGTTTCAGTTTCTTGGTTTCCGTTTGAAGGAGTTGGAAGTTGGTTTAAGGCTTTGAATGGCTATGCCTTCTCGTGGCATGGGTTGTTGGTTGCCTGATGATGATGATGATTATGATCCTGATCATCATCATCATCAACATCATGATAAAAACGACGCACAAGAGGACGAATGCAAGAATTGCCGGAAGTTCAAAAAGTTTCTAGAGTATGCCCTCACTTCTTGTGCCGCGCGCTGCACACACAGCCAGGCGTAACATTTTATTAAGCTTCTTTTTTTTCTTTTTGCAGTTTTTCAGAACTACAATCGTAACACATTTTTGTATACCGAGTTATGCTCATTTTGGAATTTTGACTCGTTTCGTGTATACAATTGTTGGAAAAGTTTTGTCATTCCAGTGGGTTTTCTCGTATACAATAATAATTTTAAAGCAATGGAATTAGGTCGATTTGGTTGCTTCTCTTTTGAGAGATGTTGTTTTAAGTGGGAGCTGGAGATGGATATACAGACACATTTTACGAATATATATATGCTTCATAATTTGTTTGAAAACCTTTGTTATATTGGCTTATATACTTTTGAAAATGGTGTTTGTTTTTCAAAGATATTATGAATGAGGTAGAGGTTGATCATTATTATTTTATTTTTGTTTTGCAGGGGTGAATAAAGGGAAGAAGATGGATCAATTACGCATTTTGAAGAAGTCTTATTAGGTTTGACTTACTTGTTGAAGGTTTCTTTAAGGAGTGATGTGAAAAAAGTAAAGGTTTTTGGGGGTTTTCTTTAAGAAATGCTGCAAAATAAATTGAGGTTACAGGAGTAGAATTTTATTATGTAATTTTCAATTTTTTGGAGTATATCAAAATGGTGGCTTCTCCTCTTTTGTTTTTGAAAAACATGTAATTTTTTAAATCATAATAATCCATTGACATTTTTTTACATAAAATAATTGTGTACGTAGAATTTTTGTGAAAAATTGATTTTTGGGCAAATGGCGCATTTTTGAAGTAAACAATCAAAAATTTGCCTATAAGATCCTAAGATAATAAACTACTCAAAACAAAATAGGGCCAAGCCAAGATTTATGTTGTATTTTACCTAAAAATTAACTAATTGATGAAAATTATCGAGGACTAGGGTTTTATTTTAAAGTTTGTATGTATATGATTCGATATCAATGCTATGAATAACAAATTTACCGTTACTTCCAAATGATTAGACAAAAAAAGTCGATCGCTCGAAAAAGCAATGAGTGCAAAAATTATTGTATATGTTTTCTCAGTCCGATTCTAGCGTTGTTGGTAAGTGTTTCTTTATTTAATTGTTATTCTTTATTTCTTCGTGATTAAACGTTATAATAATGTCTGGTTCAAGACTCCATTTGGATACTGAGGTAGCAATTAGAGCGGTAAATATGCTGTAGAAAGGAAAGTCTCAAAAGGATATGACAAATTTCATCGGTATGTCACTACGAACTATCACTTGATTGTAGCAAGGAGACCAGGACCAGGAAGAATTCAGGCAACAACTCAGCAATGAAGACCGGTACATTCGAATAACTGAAGGTCGGGAGCGTACTATAACCGCCCGGGCTTTACAAAGTCAACGTCACTTCACACGGTCAACTGGCACTCAAGTCAGTGTTCAAACCATTCGCTATCGAATCCACTAAGATGTTCAACGTTTCAGAGAACGTGCTATTAACCCGAAACATACACTGGCCCACCCCACCGGGGAGCGCAATTAAGGTACGCCCGTGAGCATTCAAATTGAACCATGAACAACTATAGATCTGTACCCTTTACAAGAAAATGCAAAATCAAAATTTTTGAGTAATGATAGGCGAGTTCGAGTGTGGAGAAGGGCAGGTGAACGATTAAGCGACCCGTGATTTCACGAAAGTGACCGATTTAGGGGCCACAGTATTATCGTATGGGCTGGAATAAGTTTGCTTAGCAAAACGGAGCTGATTATCCTGGACGAGGGCACCATTACCACCGCCAGTTACATTCAAATGGAATCTTAATATGATCTGTTGTGATCCCATTTTCACAAAGAGTTGGCGATGGGTTTGTTCTTATTCAAGACAATGCTCGCTTACATAAGACCCGTACCACGCAAACAGCTATTTCTGACGCCAATACTAAAATTTAGACATGGCCAACAAAGAACCCAGACCTCAATCAATATCCAGTATTTATGGGACCGGTTAAAAAGAAGCATCAAAGGAAACCACAGCAATATCTACACTGCAAAGGAGCTTATAAACGCGTTTAAAGTCTGTTGGGTGCGTATACCTTAACAAAATGTAAGGCATCTGATTGAAAGCGTACCAGATAGGCTTATACAGTACATACGGAGTTCTGCTACAATGCAAAGGAAATCAACCAGAAAGCGTAACAAAAAATAGTAAAGCTATTTTTTTTGTATTTTTTTGTAATTTTTCAGATGAAAGCCAAAAAACTTTGTCGCCACTATTTTGTTTCGAGTAGTTTATTAAAAAGAAATGAATATGCAATATAAAATCAATTGGTTGAACATTTTCTGAGTTATTATTTTAGAATTTTGAGTAGTAACAAATTTTTGACGTAAGGCTCAATTCAGAAAATGGTTACACAGGCTAAATTTACTTAAGGCGTTAAAATCAAAACAACCAAAAGTTTCTGTCTTATTGTCTAACGATTAAATTAATACGATATTTAGCAATTATCCTAGATTCAAGTTTTAAGTATTAAACGAAAGGGACAGAAAAGGCCGTTATCCCAAATCAAAGACATAAAATCCAATTTTATGATTTAAGACCTTTTTAGTTAACGCTAAAGCAATAAGGAATCATTTTGCAAAGTTATTATAATCGGTCCTATTGGTCAAATTGAAAATTTTGACATTTCTCGTTGTACACTTGTACGTCGTTTTTACCGACGTTTTTACCGACGTTTTTTTCGTGGTCCACAGCTCAAGAACCAGAAGAGATATCGACTTTTAATAAATGTTGTTATACAGATAATGCTATGATGCTATGAAAGATGCAGAAAGGACTCTCAAACAAAATTGCCTGGGTGTTTTTTTACCACTTTAAAAAAGGGCAAAATGTTGGTTTACCAAAAATATGTCACCAACCAATAACACTAGAGAGTTGCATTAAAATTATATTATATATTATGACGTGATACAAAACCAGTATATTTTTGAAAAAAAATTTAACCAACGGTTTTTTTTTATAAATGAAAAAAACTAAAAAAAATATTAGTCATCTCGAATATTTTACGAACACAAAAATATTTTATCTTCAAAATAATTTTGTGCAACAAAGAATAACGATTTTGACATTTGGTAAACAATCGAATTGACATTTTTTTATAAAAAATGAAATCCTAAAAGTTCGGAAAAATGATTTTTTACCTAAATATCTTTTTACAAATTTGAGATTATGGCTTTAAACTAATTTTATTTTATAATAATACTATTTTTCATTTACTATTCAGTAAAATTTTGAGAAAAATCGAACTGACAGTTTTTTACAAAAATAAAAACCTTACAAAAAAACAATACTAAAACTTAGTACAAATTTACTTTCGACTCAAATACCTTTTCAGAAATTAAAAATAGTGGCTCAAACTAAGTAATTTTTTTATAAAAATCCATAAATTCATAAAAATTTAAATTCTACGAAAAATAGGTAAAAAATTGGTAAAAATTGATGATCGGTTCTCGATATCTCGTGAGCAATAGAAGACATTGACTTTAAATTAATATCATTCATCCAATTTGTATTTGTTTATAAAAGAAATAAAAACTGTTAAGAAATTGGTAAAAGTTGTTTTTCTACTAAAAATCAAGTTTAGGAAAATAGAATTTGAAATAAAACTATGCAAAATATTGTGTTTAGTTTTTAAATCTTTTAGAATAATTCAACTGACAACTTTCTTAACGAAACACGAATATCAAAAACTTTTAAGCAAGACAAATCGACAGACGAAATGGGAAGTTATCAGTGTGGGTCGCATCCCAGCCTCTTTTTAAAAATTTTAAATCTAGGGTATTACGCGGTAGGTAGGATTCTAATTAAGCTTTAACACTTAATACCTTCATTATTTTTGAAACTACAAAAGTTTTACTCTAAAAACAATAAAATTTAATAAATAGCTTAGGTATTATACCCTACTTTATACTTTTTTCACTTGATTCAAGACGTTTCAAGAAATTTGACTGATTGTATTTAACTTCAATTCTTATGATTTGAAAATACATGAAATATCAAGTGTTATGAACACAATGGAGACTGTAGGTCATTGGCTTGTCGTCTTAAATCAAGTCTGAAAGTCTGAATTTATATCAACATAACTATCAATTTATTTTGACAAAGTCATCGAATATGAGTTAAGCTAAATCATAAATCATATTTCAATGTCCCTTTTTGATGGTTCGTGCTCTGCATTTGATAATTATTAGATTTATCTAACATTATTTGATATTTGAGTAGAATTTCCGTTTTTGAATGGTTTATATAGTTTCTTAACCTTTTCAGGTAACTACACTTCATCAGATTTTGTAAATGACAAACATATCATCAATCATTTTTTAGCTTTATCCTTTATTTACAGTAGAGGCTTTATTCATAAGTATACCCAGCGATAAAATAATCATCTCACTTGCACTCTACTGAATAAAACTACGGACAATTTCAGAATTTTCAAAATTTATTAATTTTCCTAAATAAACATTGTTTTTGCTTCTCCCATCTCCCATCTCCTTTTTGTTTTTTAAATTAATTCATTTTTAAAAATCTAAATAACAAGTTGTATTTCCAAATTAGTAAACATTTTTAGGCATATATTCAACATTTATATAAAGTTTAAAAAAAAAAATGACTAAAATAGTGTAGGTTAGGTTAGGTTAACGTGGCTGCGAATTTAGAATGCACACAGTTAGGCCAAAAGAAAAGGCCCATTGTGATACCACATGAATCTAGAGAATTACTTTTTACTAGTCGAACCATTTTGAGCTTTTTATAAAGCGAAGACGATATTTGATATCGTTTTTTGCTAGTTCACTGTGATTGTCAAAAGAGTAGTATAGCAGATGAAGCTTGCGTCTTAGTGAAAAAGCAGGGCAAGTGCAGAGAAGGTGAGAGATTGTTTCCTCTTCTTCTTCGTCCATACAGCTCCTGCAGAAGTCATTTGAGGCTACACCAAGTCGTATTGCGTGTCTGCCTATAAGTAATGTCCCGTAAGGACACCTATTAGGGATCTAATATGAGGTCTGCTTTGAGATAACAAGTCATTAAAGCGCTTTAGGTCCAGTGAAGGGCATATGAAGGCTATATGAGTGTGCCACCTAGAGTTTGTTATCGCAATAGCTGTCGGTATTCCTATCTCCTCCTTTTCAGGTGACGATTGCATTTTTAGCGAGTTTATCGGATCTACAATTTCCTGTGATGTCTCTGAGGCCCGGAACCCAACAGAGGTGAATGTTAAATTGCTGCGCCATCTCCATAAGAGACGATCGACAATCGAGGGCTGTTTGAGATTTGGTTGAGTCACCGTCAAGAGATTTAGTTGCAGCCTGACTGTCTCAGAAGATGCGGATATCAGAAGTTGATATCACGTTTTCTCTTAGCCAGGAGGGAACCTCTTTGATCGCTAAAATTTCAGCGTGGAAGGCGCTACAATGATTAGGGAGGCGGAATGAGATGCTTAGATTAAGCTTTTCTGAGTACACACCACTACCAACTCCCTTATTTATCTTCGATTCATCTGTATAAAAATTAATACTTTTGTTATCCAGGAGTTTTTTTTTTTTCCATTCATCTCTGGATGGAATAGATACCTGGAAGTTTTTTCCAAATAGGGGTTTAGGAATAGTGTAGTCTATGTACTTTGGTATAGAACCGAAGAGGTTCAAAATGATGGAGTGCCCCACATTGTGGTTGGTCCATTGAGATGAGGCGTTGAGTCTCATAGCTGTACTCGCTGCCACTTTTTTACTGAAGATGTCGAGGGGTGCCAGATGGAGGAGAGGGTGTGGTTCTCAATGTCCCGCTTATGCAGAGACATGCAGTGCTTTGGACTCTGCTGAGTTTGTCGTAGTATGTGACTTTCTCCAGTGCAGTCCACCATACTGCAACCCCGTACATAAGTATTGGTCGGATGACCGATGTGTATAGCCAGTAGGTTATGCGAGGTTGAAAACCCCATTTGCTTCCTATAGCTTCTTTCAAAGGAAAAGAGCTGCTGTAGCTTTTTCAACTCTTTCCTGAATATTAGATTTCCAACTTAATTTTCTGTTCAATATCAGACCAAGATATTTTGCAGGAATATTAAAAGAGGGTACAATTACTGGGATCTAGTATTTCCGTGTAAGAAGGACGTGACATGGTCTGTTTTTTGAGGATTAATACTAAGTCCGCAGTGATTAGCCCATCTAGTGAGCATATTGAGTGCGTTTTGGAGGAGGTATCTCAGTGTATTAGGATCTTTCCTAGTGATGGCGATAGCAACATCATCGGAATATGCAACCACTCTGTATCTTTCCCTCTCAAGGGATATTAGTAGTTCGTTAACCACTATGTTCCACAGGAGAGGGGACAAAACACCACCTTGCCTACTGACAGACCCAACTTATAGTTGATGATCCTGCTTTTTAGCATTAGATTAATCAACTCACAGATTGAGTATTCGACGTTTAGGATCGTCATAGCAGAAGTGATAGAGGATGTGTCAAAGTTGTTGAAAGGGTTTGATAGTTCTTACCAGAGTGTGCAAGGCTGTTTCTACCGATTTCCCTTTGCAGTAAGCATGCTGAGACATTGATAGTCTCTTATCAATGCTATTACGTATATGGATATCAATCAATCGTTCCAGAGTTTTGAGAATGAATGATGATAGGCTAATAGGTCTTAGGTCTTTACGGTTGACATGCGAGCATTTGCCCGCCTTAGGAATGAAAACTACCTTTACATCTCTCCTTCGCTGAGGTATATAGACAAGATTTTTACAACTTTTGAGGATCATCTCAATGATGGGCAAAATTATATCAATGTAAAATAGTGTAACAGTGATCAATATTTCAAAAACAACATAATACAAAACAAGCCAATATTTTATTTCTAATACTTTTAAATTTTGTCTAGTTTAAAAAATATTGTAGGTTTTTTTCAGATCTTAAAAGAGAGACAAATTTAAAAATGGGTATAATAACAAAAATTAGCCCTTAAAAAGCTGCTTTCAAATTTAATTTGACAACTTTGTCTTTAAGAGTACACACGTAGTTTGGTCAAATCTGTTAAAAAATTTTACCTAAAAACCCAATATTTTCCAAACTGTTCTATTTTTCTAAGAAATGATATTTTATCATTTGTCTACTTTTTCAATATTTGGCATAGGTAAGTTCAAAAAGTTTGATTTTCAAAATAAATTTTATTTTTCAAACAAAAAATATTATCAAATAATTTTAAAGAATATATATAATTTCAATACATGAAGTTTTTTAATAAAAATCAATTTTCCAAGACATTTGATGCAATATGAGCTAAAAAAGTCAAAAGAGGTAAAAAATTAAAAAAAGTCAGCTTAAACCTAAAAATTACCCTAAAAATTGTAAGTTTCAAAAAGCTTAATTTATTTAAATTTTATTAAAAAAAAATTAAAATTGTATTTTAAGAAAAACAAAATTGAAAAAAAAAGATTTTAGGAAAATTACAACTAAAAAAAATACGTGGCTCAAAATCTTGAATACAAACTGCAATGTCTTTCCATATAATGTAAAAAAACTTTGCAAATAGTTTAGAAGCCGTTGATGGGAAAACAAATAGAATTGTTAATCATGTTAAGTTTTAATACACTTGTTAGACTGACACGACCAAAAATAGTCGATTCCATTGTCGGAATTTTTGCTCTTCAGTTTTTTGTCAATTTTAAACCACCCTCCAAATTTCTTGAGATAATTAGACCATCCTGCTTTAAACCTTATCCAATCGTCTAATAGAAACTCTCCTCTTTTCTAACATTTTTCTTAAACTTTAGAAACCTTTAAAAATGCTTATTAGGTGTAACAAATTTATTGTCTATTTTCCCTTAGCTTCATGGTTTCACCAAGCGTGTTTTTGATTAATGGTTATGTGTCTATTCCTTTAAAAAATTACCGAACTTTTCAGGTTTCCAAATTAACAATTTAAAATGTAATGTTTATCTCCCCACACAGGTAAAAGTCTTCTGTAATAAATTTTGTATATGACCTCAAATAAAAACTACTTTAAAGCTTACCACCTACCAGAAGAACTTGTTAAGAATTTTCCACTGATTTCAATATCTCAACAGAACCAATCTAATAAATATCCAAAGACCAAAAACCCACACTAACTATTATATGAAAACTAATCTTCATTATAAAATGATAAATCACTGCATTTTTGTTTGTTGTTTTGAAAAAACCCGCCCATTTGTCGTTCTGTAAACCTATCTATAAAATATATCTTTTACAAATCGTGCTTCTTCGTAGAAATCATAAATCGACAAAACTATCGTCCAAACGAAACGTGTCATCTGTCGTCTAGAAACCAAGTCTAGACAACCACGACCAGCCAACAGCAAAAAAAAACTAACAAATAAACAAACAGTAGCAATGGCCAGGCCAACCAAAGTCATTTCAATTACTATCTACATTCTTTACACACAAAAAAAAACTATCTATAGCTTAACCATGCAACTAAAATAACAGATAATAGATTTCTATAAACTTCCATATCGTGGGATCTTTAAGAAATAAGAAAGATAATTTGTGTATAGAAATAAGATATTAAGAATTTCTATATCTCGGACTTAGAAAATGAAGACGAAGGCAAAGTCGCAGATGCAGACCACTTTGACGACGATGTTACACATGATCTTTAAAATCATAAAATGTTGCCATAGTTGTAGATAAAGCTATAAAATTCTATAAAATCAACGATTAAAAACAATTTAAGAAATGCTAGAACTACATTTATAGAACCTGATTATATCAAGACACAAATGTGTTACAAAAACATTAAGATCGAATAACGACTACAGAAATGCAGTGTTGCCATTTAACAACAATTGAATTGCATTCAAAATAATTCTAGGTATGGAAGATGCCAAAACGTTATACATAAGTAAAGAATGATTTTTAAAATTTCCAAAAAAAGGTCCCAGAGACATTTTACTTCACGAAAGAATTTTTTAAAGATGTTAGTAAAAAATATGACTTTTTTCTTTTTTAATAATGAGCTTCCACTCCAAAGACATATTGTTATCATTAAAAAAAGAAGAGAGACTCGTTGATTTTGAGTTCTTGAATACCTAAATATTGCAATAACAAGCAAAGACAGAGTGCGGTAATGCATTTCACATTCGTGCAGTACGACTAAGGAGCGAATCTCTGTACTTGATAGTAAGTTAAGCTAAGCTCAAAGGGATACTGGTGAGCGTTTCTTAACTTTACGAGAACGTTCAAGCAACGTAAATGAACTATAGATGATATTATCACTAATCAACTTAAATGCTCTACGGTCAATATTTTCCAAGTGGCTTTATTAAGTCCCAGGAGCACCAGTCCACAGATGGGAGTAATACCCAAGCCTTGGACTTTTATAAGTCTCGTAGATTAAAGATGCGGAATTTGATGTGAGTCTGAAACGTTTATAAAAAGCTTAGAGTACTATCGTCGGCGAAACAATTTATTAGATTAGAAGTTGCAGACAGAAGATCATTTATAAAAATGAGAAAGAATGATGGAGATAGAACAGAGCCCTGGGGCACCCCAACATTTATTTTGTGGTTTTTAGACTTGAATCTGTCCAATACTACTTGCATTGAACGATTCGAAAGATAATTACTAATATAATGAAGGAGGGATTCATGAAAACCGAAAGCACGCATTTTCGATAAGCGGGCTTGATGCTAAACCTTATCAAATGCTTTTGAAATATCAAGTGGAACAATCTTACTTTCTCCAAAAAGATTTCCTTCACTGTTTGGTAAGATGAACTATGAGATCACCAGTGGACCTATTACTGCGGAAGCCGTATTGTCGGTCATTAAGAAGCTTTCGATCGTTAAGTTATTTCTTGAGCTGATAATTAAACAGCGTTTCCGTGACCTTGGAAAGTAGGCACGTAAGTGTAATCAGTCGGTAACTAAAGGTTGAGGAAGGTTCGCCTTTTTTGGGATGGGCTGGACATATGCTCATTTTCGGAAAGAGACCTGTAGATTAGGACAGATGGAAAAACTTACGCAGTGGTTTTGCCAGCGTTGAGAAACAATTCTTTAAAACAATAGTGGCGATACTATCCGGACCAGCGGATTAATTCGTGTTAACTTATTAACGCTAGCTGGCAGTGTTAAATTGGCACCGAACTGTTAAGCAAAGAGATGAACTTTCTCTAAAGTGCTAACAAATGGAGTGTCATTGACAACAAGCTTAGGAATCGAGGAAGAGGAAGAATTTCTCATGTTTTTTTAGAATTACTAAAAATGTTTTCTGCTTTTGGGACAATTTTTTTGCTGAAATTTTTGGTCATGCATAAATTTGGTCCATCTAATATGAATTTTTTGAAATTTTTCCGGCTTTCGTCAATAGGATCAGCTTTATATTAATTGAAACTTCTTTACATTCATTTTCCTTAGGTTTGAAGCTTTAAACCATGTTCTGGATAAAAGTTCTCATTCCCAGGAGAATCAAACTTGTCCTTATATCAGCGCTACTATCAACTTCACTATCGAGGAAGCATTGATTGCACTCATTTGAGACGTCATGAATTTCTTGCAATCTCTTGACATTTTTTGAAATTCTCTTTAAGTCTGCATTCTTCAGTCAATGCAAAGTATGCATAAAGTCTCAAATAATTGCAGTCAAATGAGAAAAAAATGATTGCAATCTTTTCAAAGTCGGATGATTGGCAATTTCAAATTTGAAGTCCCAATCTCTAGAGGATACGAATGATTGCAATATTCATATTGAAGTCTTAAAAGACTACAGTCTCAAGAGATTTCAATCTCTTATAAGCCTGGAATAATTTAACTTTAAATTATTTTCCCCGATATAATACTTTGGGACAATATTTGTAAGGTCCTGAATACCCTTTCCACTTAAAAAAAAGGTTAGTTTTGTTACTTTACTATAATTCGATCAATAACACTTGAAATTACGAAAGGTTCCAAGAAGATAACATATGGTTAGATTTTTCAAAATATTTTCCAAAACAAATAGAAGTTAAAAAAGTATTCGAAACGTAATGAGGTAAGGTACACATTTAAGCTAAGAACTGGTATCTATACAAAAAGAGTTAATTCCTCAAACTTTTCGATGCTGTTAAATTGATCAAAATTCAGATAAGATCAACTTTTCAAAATTGGTCTTATTCCACTTTACAAAAGTTGATCAAATTTTCCTTTAACAAATTTTTTTTTACAAAAGGGAAAGGTCCCTGCCAAAAGCCACCATCCGTAAATTACATATGAAAAATTGTCGCTTAAAAACTGAAGTATCTACAAAACTTTGCACTGCGACTTTTCTCTTTGATTTCAAGTAACGCCTTTTTCAGTGAAAAATTGAAGCCACAAAAACTTTATCTCAAAGGAAGGAAACAATATCACGTAATCTTGTTTCCTTTATAAACAAAATTAATATAACAACCACTTAATGCCTACAAGCATCATAATCCTCTTGAGGTGGCAACTCCACGTCGCGTCACTGCTACCGCTGCCTCCATTCACCGCCACTGCTAAAGAATAAGTTTTACAATCTAGGCCATATAATTATGTCTCCACGAATGCATCCATAAGTTTACACTATCGCTCAGCTGCGTCAGCAGTTATGTTTATGTGGCGCATTTATGTTTGACGGCTGAGGCGTTCAACTGAAAACGAACGAGACTGACAAAATGACAACAACAACAACAACAATAACAACAAAAGAAGTGCAACAACTAGAACATGTAGAAAACGCACTCATGCGAGTCCTAAAATATATCTAGATAGATGATGAAAAACAAGAAAAGAGGAATAAAATAAAATGTCAGACATTTCAGATCCTATATGAAATCCACCAGACTGCGAGTATCGTGAAGGAGTCGGAGGGTAATCTCCCTCTCTTCTTACTCCCTGGAGCGTTTAGCTTGTCGCAAGTCGCATCGACTAAAGCTTGCAGGGCCAAGGCAACTTGCAACTCAAGGCAGGCGGGTGCGTTGAAGCGTTTATACAACTTAAATCGACGAAGCAATTTGTTTTCTGTACTTACATCGCTTTTCTTTTGGTGCGATTTTTCTTTTTTTTTGTATACTTTTATTTTGTTGTCCTTTTCTTATGCTTTTTTTCCTTTATTCTTTTATTCGCCGATGAACGATTAATTTATCTAAAGTGTCATGCAATCGGAATGTTAACACTTATGCTCGTCGCATGTGCAATTCATTTACAGACGTTTTCTGCAAAAAGAACATCCACATATAAAAAGGGGGCAGAAGGGGGGGGGGGCAGGAAGAGTGATGATGGGACAAGAATTTAATTTCAAAGACAAGAGAAAGAAAACTTTCATTAGAAAAAGTGTTTCCTTTTTTTTTAAGTGTTTAACAATTGATGGATAATATTTTTGTCATTATTATGTACTTTTGACAGTGGAGGACTTAGAATTATGGTTTTCATAAAATTAAGGTCAGAGCGTTATTGAGTTCGGTAAAAACTTGGAAATTTTTGAATTCGTTTAACTTTTCGTCTTATTCCGATACTTTTGTTGGTTTCAATTCTTGATTTAACTTAACCTATTTTCCAGTTTGAAAGCTTTTTGAAAAAGAGTGAAGTTTATTGTAGGAAGATGGTAACAACCAACAATATTAGGTACAAGAAGCTGGAAAACAACAATCGAATTTCAAAACTCTAATGTTGTAGAAATTAAGAGCTCTTTTTGTGATAAAAATTAATGACTTAATTGAGCTTGGTTCAAAAATCACTTCGAACTCAATATTGTTGTAATAATTAAACTCGCCAGATTTGACTTTTTTTTTACTCCCTAATGCTTTGGAGATTTTAGCAGATTTTACAAGAAAATCGTTTAACCAATCAGGTCAGTTTCTTGTTTGAAAACGAAGTAGCTCACAAATGCATTAAAAATTTTAATAATACAATTTAAGCTTTCAAATATCTAATGCAAAAAAAGAACATACCTTTTACATCTACTCTACATCCTGAAATCAAGTAACATTATTACCTATACCTTATAGCAAAGCCGATTTTCTATGTACATAAGTAAGTACGAGTAGACTTGTTTTTCCGTTAGCAGGTTAGCGATAAAACTTTTTAAAAAATTGACAAACCCAAAACAATTTTTAAATTTTTTGGCTTTAAAAGTCTCCAAAGATTTAACTTTTTCGACATAATTTTCAGAGCAAAAACTTGAGCAACCTTTATGGACCTTTGCGAACTATAAGTAACAAAAAAAGCCCTAAATTTAATTATCATTACTTTTTTAAGATGTTGAGTCTTAAGGTGTGGTTTTTTTAGAACAACTTTAAGGCGGAGGGATTTTGAACCAACCAAAGTTAATAGTACTAAATTTGCCTAAAAAGAGCTCCAAATTCTTGCATAATTAGAGTTTCAAAACTCGATTGTGGTGTTTTCAGCTTTACGAGCATATTAAATATAAACTTAAACTAAGCTAGAGCTTAGAAAATATGTCGACGACTATTTGGTTACTTCAAAAAATATATACATCTCCAAGAATAAAGTTCTAATTATAAAAGATTTCGATTGTTTCTTCCCAAAATACAAAATATACTTTTAAGGTAGAACTTTTTAGCGTCGAGTGCTGAGTGATTCAAAAACTAAGCAATTCAATATTAATTTGACAAAAATTAGGATTCTTATGAATAATTTCGACAAATAATTTTTATCTTGAATGAAGTTTTCAAAAAAGGAAACTTAAGGACTTTAAAATTTAATTTAAAAAACTATCATTGAAAAATACAGGGTGCGCCAGAGAGCAGCAGGCCTTCGCAGTTGAGAGCTTCTTTTCTAACGGTCACTCACTTGTTGCTACGCAATGTGCCTTCCGCGCTCGGTTTGAAATTACAAATTTGGTCCTGATCGTAATTCAATTCTGTCGTGGGTTAACTCATTTCGGGAGTGTGGAAGTGTCGCTAAACCCAGAAATGGACTTCAACGGACCATCAGAACTCCGAAAAATATCGAAAGAGTGAGGCAGTCAGTTGTGCGTTCTTCCCGGCGTTCGACTCGCAAACAGCAGCTGCTATGGGAATTTCTGACACCACTGTTCGACGAATTCTCCATAAAGACCTTCAATTTCATCCCTATAAATTGGCTGTTGTGCAAGAATTAACTGAACGCGATTTTGTTGCCCGTCAAAATACATGTGAAATGCTGATTGACAACCTGCCTGAAGACGCGGTCGTTTTTTTCAGTGACGAGGCTCACTTCCACATTTCCGGCTGCGTCAACAAGCAAAACATGCGTGTGGTGTAAATTCGCGTGAGCTTCACCATAAGCCACCCAATTGTGATCGAGTTACGGTCTGGTGTGCGATGTCGGTAATGGGAATAATTGGTCCTTATTTTTTTGAAGAAAACGAACGCGCAGTTACCGTGAATGGAGCTCGTTACAGGAACATAATCGAGGAATTTTTTCTTCCAAGACTCGAAGAAATGAACGTTAGGAACGTGTGGTTCAGCAAGACGCAAAGAATTTGTTGCGACAACATTTCCCCGACCGCCTCATCTCTCTCAGAGGCGATCTCCAATGGCCGGCACGCTCTCCAGATGTGACTCCATGCGATTTCTTTTTATGGGGTTATTTGAAATCCCTGGTTTATGTCGATTGACCACGGACCATAGCACACCTCAAGAACAACATTCGCGACGCCATTGCCAACATACCAATTGATATGCGGCGAAGAATGGATACGAATTTTAAAAATCGACTTCGCCATTTATCCGATGTCATTTTTAAGACTGCATACAAAAAAAATTGGGATATTGTATTTTCAAATAAAATAAAATTTAAAACAATAACTGAAGTACTTTTTTTTATTGACCTTTCAAATAAGTAAGTTTCTCTGGTGCACTCTGTAGTTGAAAAATAAAACAAATCATAATTTAGAAAAATATTCTTTTACTTTTAATTTTTTAAACATTTTATTTATTATATTGAATACAATTGAACTTTCATTATAAAACAAATTATTTGAAAATACGTATAGAACTTCCATTTTCAAAATCTATACTTCGATGAATTCGAAAGCAAATGCCAACAAAAATTCTAAATTCTAAGCCATTTAAAAATTATTTCAACTTTTGTTTAGTTTCAAATACTTTAAAAACGAACAATTACCTTTTTTTAAATGAATTTTAAAAGTCTTATCATCAAAAACATTAATAGACAATTTTAAAAAATAGAATTTGGAAAAAAAAAAGAATAGGAAATAAAAAATCTAATACTTTTCTTCAAATAATTCAATATATTTGAAAAAATAAAATGTTCATTATTTTAAACAATGAAAATAAAAAAAATGGAATTAAAAAAACAAACCTGCAATTTTTAGAAACAAAATTAATTTTTTAGAAAAAAGTAGAATTTGAAATATAAGTGTTATGATATTTAAATTCATATTTTAAATAAATTTCGTATATTAAGATAAACATAAAAAAAATGCTAAATTTTTAACAAGAAAATACATTAAAAAAAAATATCAAGAAAAATTTGTTTTTAAATTTTTTGGTAACAAAAGCAAAATAATTTGTATAATTTTTTAATTCACTTTAAAAATTGTGCTTCAAAAAAATTTACTATTCTACAAAAGGCGAGTTTTTATAAAAAGAATGTCTTTTAAAATAAATGAAACTTTTAACGAATTGAAATTGAAAAAAAAGTTGTAATATTACGGACATTTCTTCTTTTAATAAATAACATACAATTCTTAGAAAATAGAATTTTCAACAAAAAAATATAAAATTCTCAAAAAATAAACTATTTCAAAATATCCACGCCAAATAATTCGGTTTCAAACATTTTTTTGAGATATTCTCAATGTTATGAATGAATCAGATTTTGAGATTTTTTTTTCATCATATTTTCAAAAATATAAACGACTTTTTGTTGTTTTTTCTTGCATTTTTGAAATTCCATTTTTTCAAAATTTTGGTTTTTAAATGCTTTAATTTTTTTTTAATTTCAGAAAAAAAAAATTAATTATTTTCAGTTAAGATTTCTTATTTTAAAATTTGTAATCGTGTTTTTTAATTGTTGTGTTTATCCGTCTATTTTTTTTGTTGAAAATTTGCTATTTTTAACTTCGTTCCGGTAACTATTTTTATCGATTTCGAAAAGTTGAAAAAGTTATTCATAAATAAAACAAGTCTTTATTTAGTTGCCTTCAATTCCTATTTGGTCAAAAATAAATGTATATTAAGTATTAAAGAAATACATAGTTTAAAAAATCGTTATTGATAATAATTTAAAGCCGAAAAAATCAGCCCTCTTACCGGACCGGCCTTAAGAGTTAAAGTATTGATAGAAATAAGTAATTACAAATTTTTCCTCAAAAACTCATTTTAAACAATTTCGTTTAAATTGAATTTCGCAAAATATAAAAAAAAAATCAATTACAAAAAAACAAAGAAGAGCGGTTTTGGAAGAATCCCAATGTTTTGAACGAGAAACTAGAAAAATCTCAACATTTATTTTTGGGGGAGGGGGTCTCTACTAAAATACCAAACAATTCAAAATATATACATTTCAAATTTTAGAACCGACCGATTTGGCGTGAAATGCCATCATACATTCTATTTATTTCAAAAACAGAATACAACCTTTTAATTTCAAAAATGTTAAACAACCATTTAACATTTTAAGATTTCCTTTCTTTTTATTTGTTAGCCTTTATTTCTAAAGACCTTTTTGTTCTTGCTTGATAGAAATCAGCGTTTTTTTTTAAGAAATTGAATAAAATAAAACGTAACTTAAATATAAGAACAAACACGCAAGATTACTTTAAATAAGTGTTATTTTTTTATTTGCATATAGCCTACATAAAAAATAAATAAATAAGTTGTGAAGTAACATGTAACAGCACGTGACGTAAATATTTAATTTTTTACACCGCATATTTTCCGGTTCTTAGGCTTTTTTTGTGTCTCAATTAATATAAAAAAAATAAACAACTCAAAACCTCAAGAACTCTCACGTGCGACATCAGTAAAACCCTTTTGTAAATTGTTTTTCTTCCCGAAGGACTTCAAAATGTTTGCATTTTATTGAAATCAATCATTAGCTTAACAGTAACACACACAAAATGGTCCTTAGGCTCATTTATCTTTCGAGTTATTTGTTCGTTTATAACACCAAAAAGCCCCCCTCCCAACATCAACAAAAAGCAAAACAACAACAAATAATACTCGTACATCAGTTTCGCCTTATATAATGCGACTAGGCTTGACGGAAGGTAGGTAAACCTACAAAACTAATACACGAGTATTTGTCTACATTTTTGCTGCCAAATTTTGACACAAAATTCAACCGCCACGTTTGTCAAATATTTCCACATCCGTTTCGCCTTAAAATTCGTTTCATTGGCCATGGCATCCTCATCGTCATCGTCATTGCCATCGTCATCGACAACGACAACGGCAATAGTAGCAGCAACGATAGCGACAGGAGCAGCACCAGCCAAAGGATTTGCCATTTCCATCACATGCTTATATGTACATTATACACGTGAGTGTTTGCATTTAGCATATAAAAGGAGAAAATTTGAAGCACGTGGTAAAGCTCTTCTGACTGCGACTACGAAACCGACCCGACTCCAGGGTTATCTTAAATATCCTCTGCAGAGGATATACATTATACAGACTTACAGACCTATGACGACGCAAGGCGATGCGACGTGAACGTACATCCCATTTTGGAACGTGAGCACAAAAATTGGTGGCACTTCCCATAAGGAAGTCGCTTCTTTCATTTTATTTAGTAGTACATCGGTCTTCGTATCTATCTTCATATGTACACACAGTTATCGTCAAAATAATAGCAACATAACTTAATTTTTGGTAAGTATGTCTTTAACACCTTCGTGAAGGAACAAATTTAAAACATGTATTAATTTAATTTTGTGGAAAATATTTTAATAATGTTTGTGTTTTAACTTAAAAATAGTGGTCAAGATTTTGTAGTATAGATAATTGTTCTTTAGCCGCACTACACGAATGTTAAACAATTCTTTAAAAGACGGTTTTGTTTAAAGGATTTCGTCTATTTTCCCTAATCATGCCCTCAGTGCAATGTTTCTGAATGAGATTCAGGTCAAGTTACTGAGAATACCACTTTAAAAAAAAAAACTTTAAGACTTGAAATCAGAGTCAGAAATCAAGGGGTCAGATTGTGCTGAAAACGCAATATTACGTTTTCGAAATTATTCTTTCCGACTGAGAAAATCAGACACACAGTCTCTCAAGGGGTTGCTTCTAATAAGGAGATGGAGGTTAGCCTCCAGTAGGATACGAAAAAATATCCCTATTATTTTAGCCCTGACTGTACATACTAGATACTTATGTATATAAATATGCGCATATAAAAAAGATATGATATCTTTTTGGGTAGAAAATTTGATTTTCTATTTCTTTAGCATAAATTCAATTTATGATGTGCATTCAACTGCGAGTGGGTGACGCAAAGTGGTTTATGGCTTATGGGAGTGTGTTGTCTTGAGAACCAAAAAAAAGAAGGAAACCTCTTATATGAAAAATTGAAATAGCATCTGTGGCTTCTTTTGGATGAATAAATGTAGGTACGAACTATATACCTCCTAGAAAAAAAGGTACTAAAGTATCTTTATATCTATACATTATGCTCATATGTATCTGAAGCGCGATATTTGAACATTACCTCGAAAGATAGATATTCAATTTTTTGTATTATTTTATTTCGTTTTCTTTTTTTTTATCTTAGCTTTTAGAGATAAAGTAAAAGTATCAATAATATAAGGATAAGCTCTAAATTGTAGCTTCAAGGTAAGTATAAAGCATGAATAATATTTAAAGGTATAAATGTCTATTTTATTTTATATTACATATATTTTGTTGATTTTAACAACAGTTACATAACTCAACAAAAAAAACATAAAACATGAAACATGTTTATTGAAGCTTAATAAGATATCCCAAATATTTAAATATTATTTTTTCAATTTTGTACAACCTGAAAAGGGCCGGCATTATTGAATTTCAGGGCATCCTATTGAAGTAATATGAACGTTCGTCGTTAGACTCTGTTGGCTATAGCTTACCTGAAAAGAAAAACTTTAAGTTAAAAACGATATGGTAAAATATATAAAATGTAACATTAAATATTTAAATTAATACAATTTTCTATATTATAACCTAAAATGTTGGAAAAGTTTTTAAAAAATCCTTTAAGTCAAAGAATTGCAAGTGCCTATGGAAATAGACATAAAAGTCCCTAAATAAGTACAGCAGTTTATGTAAGTGCCAATATCTTAACTACTTAAGGTTAGAACATTAGCGAATAAGCGATATGATGATCCTTGGTTTTCAACATTCTTATTCACTGCTTTGACATTAACATTAAAAATGCATACAAAATGTGGAACCGTTTTTTTAAGTTTTTTATCAAGTATTTTTTTCAACACTAGTCACAAAAATTAAGGGAACAAATGTTTTGTTTTTATAGTTCTTTTTTTTTACATTTCAACTTATTTTTCACACCATTTTTTATGGCTTTAGGGATATTCAGCACCAGAAAAAAAAAATGAAATTTTTAAATCATTTTTTGAAACATTAAATTATTTCAAATGATAGGTGACCGTTGCGTTGTCTAACTGAAACGTTTGAATCTCTCGAGCACCGCATCACAGTGGCCCCTTTTGACTTTTTTGGTTGCAAGCATGTTAAATAGGTTCTCATTCTGCCGAATCATTAAAACTTTACACGTATTCTGATATCGCTATTTCTTGTAGTCTTTATTTTTGCATTCCTGGGCTTCTTCTGACAGTTCTCCAAGTGGTAGTGATTGATATTCACTGATATTTTGACTATGAACCAATATTTTTCAGGATACTTTTGTTTTAAAAGCTCTGCCGTTTTCTTAGTATATTCCCCAAATTTATCTGCATTCACTACTTCTCAGCAATTCAAAACTTTCAATATTACTTTGAGCCTCATTATAATTTCTTTATTGACTCCAGTTTTTTGAGCGGTTGCATCTGACTGTGCAACAAATCTTCTTGCAATGGTTCCGACATTACTGTTTCTAAACCTTTGCTTTGGTTTATCCACATCAAGGCCAAGCTCATCGCGAAAACGCCTTTGGATCTCTTGTTTTCTTCTTTTTCCGCCTCTTTCTTGCCGAAAAGTATCCGCAAGCTTAAAAATAAATTCCATGCATATGATTCTAGCGTGCAGTGGAGAGATTTTATGTTCGTCCTCAATTCATTCATATTTATTGAAGTTCTTTTGTGTCCTTTTGCGCATCGGACATGACCGCGTAGACCATTTAAAATTTTGTTACAGGGTTAAAAAAATTACCTCTAAGACTCTTGAAAATCTTAGGTAATAAACATAAATCAAAAATGATTAGCATTTTCTAAAAAAAAAGCATCTTTTTTAAATCCACCACACACTAAACAGAGAAATCATACTTCCAAAGAATTTTCCTTGAAAAAAATGACTGACTTCATCAATTCAAATATTCGTAGCTCAGTTCGATACAAGCAGTTGATCTTTTGGTTTTATGTTAAGAAATATATAAGAATTCTGAATCAGTTGAGCTCTTAGCACCAATCGTTGAATCTTTTTTTTTCTATACAATTTGAAGTCGAAAAAGTGTGCAAAAAGTAGTTTTTCATCATCAAATTTAACCATTAAAAATTATTTTTTTTTAATAATCGATCTAAATAATTTAAAAGCATATCATGAAAAAAAACGAAAAGTGCCCTTTTTCCAGTTTTTACATTCAAAGTTAAGAAACGAAAGTAAAAAACAAAAAAAATATCATTATAAAAACTCTTCAACTTTGGCCTGCTGTATAAGGCAACCAAATAACTTAAATTGAATAACTTTTTCGATTACTCTAACTTCAACTATTTGTGTATCTAGTGAACTAAAAAGTTTTGCATTATAGACCCACTCGAAAAATTAATATTGCAAGCAGTTTTGCATAAACGGGCCACTGTGCGCCTATCATTATTTTGTTGCATTCCTCCCCTAAAACAATTCAACTGTAATACCCGTTCTTCTAGAAATGCTCATCAGTTGGGCCTTGAGCACAGTTTCGGACGTATTGAGATTCTTTCTTAAGTCGCACTACACGAATGTAGAATGCTTTGCCAGACTCAATATTTCCCACTCACTACAATGTGCAGGCATTCAAAACCAATGTGCATCGGTATCTCCTTTCTAATTCTATCCTCACTTCCTTATTGCTCACACAGTGTTTAATAAATTTAAGGGTATTGATACACTCTTGGTGCGCGCGTAATATAAAAAAATGTTATAAATTTAAAACATTCCATCATTACCATTATTAGTTAAAAACAAAATCCTTTGATCAGGCATTAGATTTGTATATTTTCCAAAAGTTTTATAAATATCATTGAAATCTACCGGGTGGTTTCTGAGTTACAGTAGTCATCAGTTTCATCAAAAACGCACTTAACGTTTTGGAATCGATTTATGTACCAAACAAAAGCTCCGTTTTAATGACTGAATAACTCCAAAAATATCTGTGGGATTCAAAAAATATTCTTGCTTTAAGAAAATGCAGTTTGAAGGGTAAAATGCTATTCTAACATTTTTGAAGAAATATTTATAGCCTCCTCTGGTATCTTATGAATTCAGCTTTGATGTGAAAAGTTTTTTGTTGTATTAAGAATGGTTTTGGAATTTTTCTTTCAATGAAAAACATCTTTTTTACCTTCGGCCATCAATAAATATGGAACCTAAGATTCAGCAACTTTTATGTGATGTTTTAAAGAAAATTGAATTATCTTAATTCTTGTAAATTTACAAACTTATCCGTCAAACCTTGTTTTTAAAGGGCTTATAAATAATTACTGGAAGGAGTTTTATTGTTCCTTAACATTATTTTATCATTATTACATTGATGAATATAAAAAAACGTTTTTTGCCAAAGTTGTTTAAAATACTAACAAATCTAGAGACCACGAGAGGTATTGATAAAATAAAAATGTATTTTAAATAAAAATATTTAAATCTATTAAGCAACCATTTTGAAAAATCAACTGTTTACAAATAGAAAATATATTTTAAAATTTAATAACTTGAACATTTAAAAATGTACTAATAGAATAATTTTTTTCTTTAAAAATTTAAATGTCATTAAATTAATAAAAAAAAACTTGATTTAAAAATTTATTTTTTTCGAAAATCGTTTACAGCGTTTTTTTTTCAATCAATTTTGTAAACATACAATTTTTCAACGTAAGTCTTAAAATATTTTTAGTATGCTGATTCTTAAAACTTATTATTGTACATTTTACAGTATTAATTAATTTTCGTTGAAAAAATATCAACCCGTTTATGAGATGGCAAATTTAAAAAATAATAAATTTTTCCAAGAAGTTTATTAAGACAGAAAATTAATTATTGAAATCGGTTAAATAGTTCTTGAAAAAAACTAAAAACCAAATAACGGTTCTTTAAGGACTACCATTCTGGAGAAATCACAAATATATTTTTTTTATCGAAAGAGGCCTAGTTGAGAAAAAAAATGTATAAAAATCTATCGGTTATTTTTTTAGAAAATTCAAATATTTTTTTATTTTTGGTCAAAAATTGTATTTTTGGTTAAAAAAAAAAAGTATTTTTTGACTTAAAAATATATTAAATCACACCTGACGCGAATCGTTTTAAAACCTTAGTTTTTAATTTTGAACTCAATTGAACTAATAGTTGGGGCTGTATTTAGGGACCAACTTTTTCGACTTCCATCGTAATGTCAAATTAGAATAAAATCTCGAGTTGGAAACTTTTAACGAATGGAATACTTGCCATAAAGTTATTATGGGTCGGAAGTAAAAACGTATTAATTATATTTTAGTAAACTATTTGTTTTTGATGTTTATAAGTAAACTTAAACAATTTTATTCAAAAGTTCAAAGGCTACAAATTCGTTAAAGAATAAAATTCTGTCTTTTGCATTCTTATTTGTAAACGGGTCTTACAACGAATGACGGAAATGGTTTTGCAAATTATTTGATTTAATTAATTTTTACACTAGTTTGAATAAATCTGTCACTAAACACTTTGGTTTTGGCTATAAACTGGTCAAGATCTATCTACTTACCAAGTATGAAAAGTCAACAACTAATTCGTGACAGGTTCAATTAGATACGCTAGGTGGCCATGACTTTTTACAAGATATTGATACTGGAATTGCTTGTTTCACAGCACTGTTCACACATACTAAGTTACACATTTTGTTCATATTAAAATAATCAAATTTAAAGTTTTTTTTAACAAATTGTTTAAATGTTTGGTCTTACAGAAAAAAAAACAACCAATAGTCATGGAAACTATCAAACGTAATGTGTTTAAAATAATTGCAGGAAGAAATTTTACGGTTTTTAAACAAAAATGAAAATTTACCAAAAACTTTAAAAAAAAAATTCTTTGTCAACAGACATTTTTTATTAAATTAACATTTTAATTCTTTTGTACTTATCTTAAAATAATTATTTGAAAAAATTGAAGAGAGAAAGTTAATTTTTAAAAACATTTTTGAAAATGTACAAAAAAAAAGTTGAAAATTAATTTTTACCGAATTTCTGGTACTAATTTTTTGTAAAATTGGATTTTTCTAAAAAATAAAAAGATGTCACAAACTTTATTTTTCGTTTGCTTTAAATAATTTTGGAGGAAGTATAAGTTTTTGTTCGTAAATTATTCAAGATGAACATTTTATTTTTCCAAATTTTAATTGATTTATTAGTAACAAAAAAATACACAACTAAAACATTTTTTTAAGTTCTTTTTTAAGTTTTCTGGTGTTATCTATAAGACTTTATTTTTCCCACAGTCGATATCTTGGCTGGTTCTTGAGATATGGTCGAGGAAAAATGGTAACCCAATATCAAACATTCTTGGATTTACATTTTAAGATCCTAGAAAAGTCTTTTTCCTTATAATAAGCGCATACTCAAGGGGATAATACTACACTTAAAATGTAGACAAAGTGTGAGCACTAGGAAAGGGAGAGAAGGGTGAAAGGAGCTGTCGGTGCACATTGGTTTTGAATTAATGAATATTGAAATGACTGGGAAAGACAAAAAGTGTGGTAATGAATGTTAACATTCGCGTAGTACGGCTAAGGAACGAATCTCTGTACTTGACAGTACGACCGAAGGTGTGCTCGAGGGTATACTGATGAGCATTCATAGAAGCACGAGCGAGTATTACGGTTGAACTATTTAAGGGGAAGATTGCAGCTGGCTATTTCTCTGCAGCATAAACCATTAAAATAACGGTAAAAGGGGGTAATACAAGAAACTTTACGACGATGTTTGAGCGAAATGATAGTATTTTCACCAATCAATCTTAATACTGTTCGTTCAATACTGTCCAAGAGGCTTAAGTAAGTTGCAGGAACACCAGCCCAGATATGGGAGCTATAGGTACTCAAGCTTTGGACGTCTCCTAAATAACAGATAGATCAGAGGGAGAAAAAAACTTCTTGCGTCTTAGAAAACCCAAACATCTTGCGGCATTTTTGGCGACATAGCGTATGTGATCGTTCCACAAAAGGTGGTTGGTGATACACATACCGAGAACATCGAGATGTTTAGTCTCCTCTGATCAAGTGCCATCCATGGATAATGGCAAAGGGGGTATATCACGCTTTAACGATACAAGACAACATTGGGTTTTCGAAGCATTAAATTCCACTCGGTTTTTTAATCCCCATTGAACAATGCTGTTTAGGTCGGAATTTAATGAGCTTATCATATTTTGTCGTTGCAGTTCCATATCCGAAGAAGAGGTATGTGATTCCTAAAATTAATATGAAAAGCTAAAAGTACTATCGTCAGCGAAACAATGTATTGGATTAGAAGTTGCAGACAGGAGAATATTTATAAAAATGAGAAAGAGTGTTGGAGATAAAACAAAGCCCTGGGGCACACCAGCAATTATTTTATGGTTTTCACACTTGAAAAACAATACTACTTGTATTGAAGGATTAAAAAGGTAATTACTAATACTAATACTAATAATACTACTTGTATTGAAGGATTAGAAAGGTAATTACTAATCCAATGAAGGAGGGATTCATGAAAATCGAGCACGCGTTTTCGATAAGAGAGCCTGATGCCAAACCCTATGAAATGGTTTTGAAATTACAAGTGTAATAATCTTACTTTAGCCAAAACGAAGTAAAGATTTGTTTCACTGTTCGGTGAGATGAACCTTGAGATCACGAAAGCCGTATTGTCGGTCATTAAGAAGCTTTCGATCTTCGAGATATTTCTTGAGCTGATAATTAATCAGCTTTCATAACCTTGGAAAGAAGGGACGTGAGTGCAATCGGTCGGTAATTAGACGGTGAGAAAGATTCATTGATAACCGAGGATGAGGAAGAATTCCTCATATTTTTTACAAATGGCTGCCTTTGGGACATCGCATTATTTTTTGCCGTAATTGTTTGTCTTGTAAAAATTTGGTCGGTCGAATATAGGCGTTGCAGGCCTTCCTGGCTTGCTTGAACTTATTCCGGTTTTAATCAGTTGGATTGGCTTTAAAACAACGGAAACTTAACTTCTTGACTCTAATAACCTCTTTACAGCACTCATCGAACCATGCGTTTTCCTTAAGTCTGATGCTTTAAACCATATTCAGGCTAAAAGTTCTCATTTCCAGGAGAATAAAACTTGTGATCATATCAGCGCTGGCGTCAACGTCACTATCGAGAAAGCATATCTGGTCACTATGCTTAAAGAAAGATCCTGAAGTAATTATTGAGACCGTCCCAGTTGGCTTTCTCGTATTGCCAACCGGTTTTCTTAAGAGCTCTTTCTTTAACTGGAGAGTTCTGACGCGAGAAATTTGCTGATATGACACAATGGTCCGAGGAGCCTAGACGAGATTGAACACTAACAGTGTCCTTATCAGGGTCGGATGTAAGAAACAAGTCAAGAGTGTTTTCTGCTCAACCTACCACGTCCGATATTCAAGTGGACTCGTTGACCTTTAATCTCGTCTGAATTTCAATCAATTTGAAAACAAAACAATTACAATAACTTTTTATGGGAAGTTAAAAAAAATTAAAATAATGATTAAAACTAAAATAAAATAAAACACACTAAAAAATTAACGTACATAAAAATTAATTTAAGAAATTAAATATTTTAAAAATAAAAAAAACGCTGACTTTAGGATTTTATTCTTATTTGTTGGAAGTTCAAAATATTACATAATAAAATTTTTAAGGAAATTCTTTAACAAAATTATTTTTTTATAAACTTTGAGTGAATTATGATTTTTTTGAGTATACTCAAAGTGAATGTAATGTTTTGTTTTGTGACTAAACATTTTAGTATAATTTAAAATCACTTGACTTAAAGAAAATTGAATCAAAATATCGCTTTCTGAATATTTGGAATTCTGAATAAATAAGTTAATATCCCTTAAAACAGTTCTATCTAAAATTCATTTCCCAATAAAAAATGGATACTAAAAGAACTCTATTTATATTTAAATGTTTTATTTGAAATAATATCACAGAAAAAGGAATGTGCATTTTTTCGAAGAGAGAATTAACATCATATCAATTATTTAAAAAAAAATAATTCATAAAGAATTTAAATGCATGTCCAAAATATAACCTTTTGATCCCATGATGATGATTTAATGAATATATTTCCACAAATGAACATAAATCAAACTAAAAACACACATCAGACAGAAAAATTATGTTGTAAATGTTCTCATATAACTCTCTCAAAAGTCTCAGTATTAACTTTGTGAATTTGTGACTCTATGTAAAAATGCATCATTATCCGCCCTGACCTGCCCCAAACTTACTTACACTGTCAAAACAGTCTTCATCGTCTTTGGCCCGGCTCAGTTCATATAATACCACAATATAAATCTCCATAATACCAAAAACCAAATTTATTAAGCTATCACAAAGAAGGATTTTTTGAAGCTTTGCGATGGCGGTAGTACGGTATAGTGGCATCCTCAAGCAACTTTAACTAATGAACCTTAACCATGATAAACAAAAAGCTGCATTTGCTGCGGTTTACATTGCTCAACAATCCAACAACAAAAACAAAACAGAATGATATCTGTTCAAGTCCAAATCCAAAGGAACAAAAGGGAACTGATGTTGGTACTATATAAGGAGTAAAAAGGACTAAAGTACATATAACAAAAACAGGACCTAGAACAATTTCTGCAAAACAAAATTTTGTTGTTGAATATAATTTTGTATAAAGGTTATGGTATGAGAAAATGCAGAAACAACATTATTATCAAATCCCCCTCCCCCCAAAAGTCCCAACAACCCAGTGTTTGTAGAGACAACAGTAGCTGCTATACAGCCCATTAGCCTGGCTGTAATAAACCGTAATAAATGTCAACCAATTTGCACCCCGAATCGGATTGCACCCCAAAACACAACAACACACTTAACTTGACTCTGAGTTATGTATGATGGTCGGGCTTTGTTGAATTGCGAGTCGGCATCGTCGAAATCATCGACAACAGCAACGGCAACCAGAAATCAAAGGACTCGCAAAGGACTACACAACACAGTACACATTCAGAACAACAGCAGCAGACAGGACGACTGAATTAATGAAATACACTTCGATTGAATTTATTTGCAATGATGCATACATAATGAGCTACATCCACAATATTATGTATGTATAGAGAAAGAGAGAGAGCCAATCAGTAGCAACAAGGATAAACCTGAGTCCTGCAGGTCCTGCAGGTCCTTTGCCACTTAAAGTACCGCTTTATGGAAATCCCTGCGGAAACTTCATTTCGTATACTTATACGTAACGTACGAGTTGAGTTTATGTATTTTATGGTATGTTTACTCATGCACCTACCTACTTACCCCTTTTCCGCCGTTCCCATATATTCATATGTATTTTTTATTTTTTGGGGCAAAATATAATTTTTGTTTCTGTAGAACTTATAAAATTACGTTATGTAGCAAAATCAACGGATTTCGTCCGTCGCCGCCGCCACCCGGAACGAAATCACGAACTCGTTCTCGTTAATTCAAAAAAGCTGATTACTTCTGCGTACGTACTTGTTTAATTAATTTTTAATTAAGGTATTTAAATTGAAAGCCACAGGGAGAGATGTTCCAGGCGAAAGGAAGGAAAGGAGCAAAATCAGAGATACAAGTACGAGTTGGTACTTATACTACTCACTGATACGATATAATCGAAATCAAACGTTCAAGTTATCGTTGTCGTTGTTGTTGTTGGCGGTAAATCGGTCCGACGACGACGACGGTTGTTCGGTGGCGTATACTTGTCATTACGGATGTTGTTTTATTTCGTTTTGCATGTGATAAATGTATTATTATTATTTTTTTTGCATTTAAATAAAAATATCCGATGACATGCGATTTTCAACAATTATAATGTATATTTCAATTGATTCAAGCATTTATCATGCTGTGATTTAATCTCAAAGCTTCAGGTTTCAATGTCAATGTTGTTATTTATTTCTTTTTGAATATGTATTAAGTTTATTGAATTAAAAAATAATAAAAAATAAATAAAATAAAAATAATTTAAGCTATTTATAAATTAAGTTTTTTTTTCAATTTGATGTGAAAAGAAGACTTCGAAGCAGAACAAATTTTGTACTCTCTCTTCTAGAAACTTTTATTGACAAAAAAGATATTTTAACAAAGTTATTTATCAAAATTGAGTTAAGCTTAAATAAATGATACTATTTTGAGCTACTATCAAACATAAAAGATTTTTCTTGAGAAATCACTAAAAATTCTGCTAATAATTCTTGATAAAAATGTGTGCTACATTTTTCTAGGAAAATTGTTGAAAAGGTTATTTTTGTTCTATTTTCTGGACAAAATGATTGTGTTTAATTAAGAGTTTCTATACAAATGCAAATATATCTATGAATGAGAATTTCAGAGTACACTTGGGCGTATACGTACTTTTTACGCTCAAAAAAAATTTGTATTCTTTAGTAAGAGTAAAAAACTCTTTATATTCATTGAGTTGAGCTTAAATGTGACATAAATAGATCATTCTCATCCTTGCCAGGGGTCATGCTATTCTCTGTATCGTTTCAGTTTTAGTATATGTTCTGCCGAAGCACCCTTTACACAAGGCTACGAAGAAATTACTTAGCATAGGAAAGCCTTGCAAATGTATCATCTCTGCAATAAACAACATGACATCCTTTTTAACAGAACCAGGGTTTTCTCTTCCATTTTTCTTCACATCAAGATATGAGGTAGTTTAAAGTCCCCTCCCCCCCTTGAAAAACAAATTTGTTCTTTATCGACACTTCCCTAGCAAATCATAAAAAACAATACACCGGATCAACAACTTAAAGGACTTCATGGTAAGATTATCGCTGATAAAAAAGGCGATCGAATTTTCTATACAAATGGTTCGTTCAAGGATCCAACTTCTAACGCAGGACTTCTTCCCGGTTATAATGGAAGATATATATCAGAACTAAGTGCAATTCAGAAATGCTTATCTTTCACAAGGATCACTGACAACTTCAGTATATTAAACGGCCTTAAAAGTGGTTTCATCAATTAATGCCAGTCGTTAGAAGTCTCTTATACTCCTCCAAAGATACTTGTTTGGCTTGGGTACCTGGACATGTAGGCATCAAGGGCAACCAAGATCCTGGCACCGCAGCTAAGGAAACTTCCAACTTACCATTAACAATTGAAATCCCAGAATTATCGCACTTAATTCAAAAAATATTACCAGCACACTTAGATAAACGAGAAGGCACTTTGTGGGAAAGTAGCCAAGCTTTCTTTCGAACATACGAAATTCACCACAAGCGTACTCAGAACGGTACGTATGAGTCTGGGAATAACACTTTTCGCCAGATAAATGCAATTTTTGTACTGTCGAATTGTCAGTATAGCATTGTCTTGTTACATGTCCTGCTACTGAAATGTTTACTGACGGAAATGGTTCTTCAAGCAGTTAACAACAACTTGTGGAACTACTAGAGCCTGCCAACCCTGAAAATTCCTGGTCTCTAGATCCATATTTCATCAAAAGGTTATTAACTTCACAAAGAAAGTTATTGTAATGGGTCCGATTTGTCAAATTGAACATTTTGCCATTTCTCGACGTTTCAAGGTCCTTAGAGTCGAAATAAAAGAATTTTAGAAAGATGTCTATGCGTGCGTGTGTACGTACGTTCGTACGTCCATTGGCGACGTTTTTTCGTTGTCCATAGCTCGAGAGCCAGAGGAGATATCGACTGCAAATAAATGTTGTTATACAGATAATGAGACAGAAAGATGCAGAAAGGGCTCTCAAGAAAATTGCGTGGGTGGTTTTTTTTATCATAGTAGTTTTAAAAAAGGTGAACATTTTGGTTAACCCTTAATATTTAATGAACCAATGACGCTAGAATTTTTTTATTATATACATATTTTAACGTGATACAAAACAACTATATTTTTAGAAAAAAAATCCATTTAACGTTTTTTTTTTTATAAATCAAAAAAACCTGAAAAAAATATGTTACCTCTAAAATTTTACGACTAAAATATGATTTCATCTCCAAAACAATTTTGTGGAACGAAGAATAATGTTTTTTGACATGTGATAAAATTTCGAGAAATATCTGATTGTCATTTTTTTTAATAAAAATTAAAAATCTAAAAAAACATTTCTCAAAATTGAATTTCGACTCAAATATCTTTTCAAAAACTTGAGATTACGGCTTTAAACTTGTTTTATCTTATAAGAAATATTCTGAAAAATTTTGAGAAAAATCGAATAGACAGTTCTTTTTTTACAAAAAGTTAAAAACCGTAAAAAAATTAACAAAAAATGGTAAAATGGATTTTCGACTCAAATATCTTTTCAAAAATTTGAAATAATGGCTTCTTTTTACTTTAAACTTATAACATTTCAACATTAGGAACCATTTTAAGAAAGTTCGAGTTGACAGTTTTTTACATAAAATTAAAAACCAAAAAAAAAATTTACAAAAGTGATTTTAGACTCAAATATCTTTTCAAAACTTTGAGATGTTGGTTTTAAACTACTTTTATCTCTCAAAAAATATTGTTGTCAACATTTAGTAAAATGTTGAGAAAAATCGAATTGGAAGTTTTTGTACAAAAAAATTAAAAACCAAAAAAAAAAAATTACAAAAGTTCTTAAAAACTGATTTTCGACTCTGGCTTCAAAATATTTTTATCTTATGAAAAATATTGTTTTTAACATTCGATTGAGAAAAATCGAATTGATCGAATCGAAATTTGAGAATTACATTGAGGAATTGTAAAAAAAATACTTGAAGTTGGTAAAAATTTACTTTCGACTCAAATAGCTTTTCAAAAATTAAAAATATAGGCTTCAAACTTATTTTATTTTACAGAAAATATTATTTTCAATATTTAACAGAATGAAATCTACAAAAAAATAGTAAATTTGGTTAAAATTGATACATATAGACAAACTTTTAAGCAAGACAAATCGACAGAGAGGATGGGAACTTATCAGCGTGGCCCGCATCCCAGCCTTTTTTTTTTTTTTTTATTTTTTGGACAAACTGATTCTGATAAGTGGATAAGAACTTTAGAGTACACTTAGGCGTATACATACTTTTTTTTATTATTTGATTGTTTAGGAATAAACATAATTTTAATTTTTCTGTTGGGGTAATCATTTGAAATCGAAATTTAAAATGGACTTTAAGACTGTGTTCGATATTTTTGCAGTGAATTTAGCTTACTTCAAAACATACAGTTTTTGTATAGTTGTCATAAATCATTTCATTAAATTGTGTTACATGAAATACAAAAATTACAACAAAGTTATTATGTGCATTAAGTTGAGCTTAAATATGACAAACAACAGAACATTCTCGATAAATCAATTTTAAATTCCTGTTATTGGTTGTGGGATAAATTTCCTAGAAATATTATTTCTATATTTCTATCCTTTAAGTCCATAGTTCATTAAAAAGTTATTTAAATTTATTTTCTGACAAAACTTATGATGTATTATAGTATATAAATACATATTTAGTAAATAAAGAGAATTGTTTTTATTTATAAACTTAAATTGAGAATAAAACTAATGTGAATGAATTTCAGTGTACTCTGAGGCGTATACGTACTTTTTTTGCAATTTTGTTTACTATTTGATTTTTGGTACAATTTTTCAATGGTGAACTTAAAATCGAATTTATTCTTCTGATAGCGAAAATAGTGTTGGGTTGATAATTTTAAAATTGATTTTAATCGTCTTAAACTATTTTAGCTTCTCTCGAAAACATACATTTTTAGTTGATGACTAATAAAAGTAAATAATCTAATTTAGTTTTTTAAAAGCCTTTAAGCTTCAATGGAATTAAAACAAAATTGAAATATTGAAAATTAAATATGTATTCACTTCGAAACAATTCCCAGAAAGCTGAATTTTCGTAATGAGCTTCATTTATTCCTCGTTTCGAATTCCTAAAAACTCCTCTTATTTTGCACTAGAAAAAAAGGATAAGGAGGGTTCTAAAAGGCTCAAATAAATTGTTTTGCAGATTTCCCGAAAAATTAAGGTTCTTTTAAAAGTTCCAAATATAACTTTTTAGCACATCTAACTTATTTTACACAAAAAAGTGTTGACGCTTTTGTTCACTTAATTTATACATTTTTAAGAAAATCGTTAGGTTAAAGTACATTTAATCAAAAATTTAATGATGTCATATTTTTGTTTTATTGTTTTATGTCTCACAAAATACATTTTATTAAAAAACCAAACTCCAGAGTGGTATTGAAAATTTCTAAAAAGTTTATTTTTCCACAAAACGATGTAATTATTCATAAAACAATATATTTAAGGTGAGTAGATTAAGTTCTAGAAGTTAAAACTTGATGTTTTCATCAAGATGGGTGAAGGATGACTTTAAGTTTTTATGTGGTATTTCAAATTTACCCAACCTAAAAATGTTTGCTCTAGTCCAAAATTTAAGGACTTTTATGGAAATAAAATGAACCAAAAAATTATTAATTGATTTTTTTTTACTAAAGACAATAAAACATTTTAATTATTTCGTGTCTATTATCAAAGAGAATTTCAGCATACACTTGGGCGTACAAAAACTTTGTATCATTTTAAATGGAGTACCGAAGATATATTCTGCAAACAAAAATTTCCGATTTTGAACAAATGCACGTCAGCCTCAAATAAGATTAAACATAACCATGTTAAATAATACGAAAAAAATGTAGGTCCCGAAATTCCATGTGCGCAATTGTAAGCATTAAGAACCCGTATCTGTAATTTGATAAACTTTCAAGACCAAAGTATATACCAAATTTAGTTTTTTAAACATTTTTAAAAAGTTTTTAACATTAGAATTTCATTTTGAAAAACTGATCAATCACTTTTCAATAGTGACTTTACAACGTTCCTTATCCTTTCACTAACCATCGAACTGGAATTGTCAATTTGTTCAGTGGACGCAACATTTCAACTGTGGGAAAGAACACGAACCACCAATGAACGCAAATTATAAAAATAATGCGGAATAGGCGACGGTAATTTTAAGAGCGTTAACTTCAATTTTTGGTCTCATTTTTTGACCCTAGTAGACTTTAAATACAAAATTTAGTGAAAAAGTAGAAAACGATCCAAAGCAGTCAATTTTACGACATTGCGTTAAGACTTTGGTTAACATTCAGACAAGGTCAAGAATTTAAGGCTATGGATCATTTGAAGCGACATAATTTGTCGGATTTGGCAAGTTGTCAAGTTCTCATTGTAAGCGTTGGGCTTGTATAAATTAAAAACTTATTCTTCTCAGGTTGTTTAATTTTTTATTGGCGCCCTTCTTGTTCGGTAGTCAGACAATAACTGCCTGTACTAAAACTTACAAATGTCATTTTAGCTTAATAGCATATTGATGGGGTTACCAGCATTAAATTATTTGTAAATTTATAACATAAATTATTCGTACATTTATAACATAAATTATTTGTACATTTATTACATAAATTGTTTGTACATTTATAACATAAATTATTTGTACATTTATTACACGCTTTTTTTTTTTTTTTTTTTTTTTTTTTTTAACTTTCTAAAACTAATCATAACCAAAGCGAGTGGGTGGGCGAATAATTCGACCACTGCGTGTACTATAATTTTCATTATTCGAAAGTATATTATCTTCAGGTTTATTATTTACAGGTGTTTCTGACCCTAAATCACCGACGGGTTGACTAGTCAACTGATTGGAATCATTTGGATTCATAGGCCCAGCCGTTGGTTCAGGTTCATCCGCATTCACATTATAATTGATATCTTTATTTTGATTTAGATATTTTTTAACACCATTTACTGGTGGCACAATATTAATGTCTTTCAAATTTTCTAAATTATTTGTAACAGGACTTTTGATATGCTCTTCAAGTAACATATCACTTGTATCAAAGTTATTATTAAATGTCTTAGCAATAAATCTACGATTTCTTCTATAGTGATTATCAAAACAGTCTTTTAAAATATAGGATCTATTGTTTACGATACCAACTACAGTGCCATAGTTCCACCCTTTTTCATTTTTTTTTAAAACAACGCGATCACCGATATTTAAGACAGGAAAGGTTTTTGCGTTTCTATCATAGTAGTGTTTTTGTTTTTGCTTTTTCGTTTCAATTTTATTTTGAACAATCTGCTCACTTACATTGTTTCGACACAGTAGTGCGTTTGAAATTGGTTGTTTTGTTTTTGCATTTCTACCAAGGAATAACTCAGATGGTGAATATTGCATACTTGCAATAGGAGTCGAATTGTACTCCAAAATTCGATATCTGAATTGATCAACGTTTCCGGTTTCAATACATCGTTTTAAAATGTTCTTAGAGATAGCTACACCCTTTTCTGCAAGTCCATTACTTTGAGCATACCGAGGACTTGAAAATTTTAAGTTTATGTTACATTCCCTTGCGAATAATTCAAATTCATATGAATTAAATGGATTATTATCACATTTCAAAATTGTAGGGTAACCAATTATGTTGAATAAAGGCAAAATTACTTCAATAATATGCTTTGATGTCTTATTTTTAAGTTGTTCCGCAAAGATAAAATTGGAATATGAATCAATTAATGATACAAAATCATGACCTGCATATTGGAACAAATCCATAGCTACTATATGAAATGGGTATTCTGGTGATATTTCTTGAACTAAAGGTTCTTTCTGATTGTTTCTTTTAAATTTTTCGCAAATATCACAAGATAAAACTATTTCTTTTATTTGCTGTGACATTCCCGGCCAAAAATACTTCATTCTTGCCGATGAAAGTGTTTTTTCGATACCTAAATGTGACTCATGAACCATCTTACATATTTTTTCTTGTAGTTCAGACGGGATTACCAATCGATGATCCTTAAATAAGAGTCCATTTTCACAATGTAACTCATCTTTATATTTGTGAAATTTTTTAGAGAAATTATCAAGTTGGTGAAATGTTGCCCAGCCATTCGTAACATATTTTCGTATACGACTATATTGTTCATCCTGTTCAAAAACTGATAAATACAGATCTAAGTTTTGCTTTGATAAACATGCAGATTTTGTAACCATATGTATTACACCCGATAAATCACTGAATTCAGAATCCTCCGATAATTGCGCTCGTGAAAGGCAGTCAGCTACCAACATTTGCTTTCCGGGTTTATAAATTAATTCCATTAAAGGATACTTTAATAAAAACATAAACATTCGCTGCAATCGCGGTGATACGTCATCAATACTGCGTTTAATTAGAACTTCAAGTGGCTTATGATCACTTTCAACGGTAAAATCTCGACCGTATAAAAAGAAATGAAATCTCTGACATGAAAAAACGACCGCCAAAAGCTCTTTTTCAATTTGAGCCCACTTTTGTTCGCTTTTACTCAAGGTGCGTGAAGCATATGCGACAGGATGACCATCTTGTGTTAAAACACAACCCAGACCATCCTTAGATGCATCCGTTTGCACGATCACAGGCTTATTTGGGTCATAAACTGACAAAACCGGATTAGACGCAATAATTTTTAAAAGATTTTTCATTTCAGTTTCATGATCCGATGTCCAACAAAACTTAACATTGTTATGGGTCAAATAACGTAATGAAGCAGTTTTTTGCGATAAGTTCGGAATGAATTTCCCTAAGTACTTAAAGAGTCCTAACAGTCGCATAATATCATGTTTGTTTTCTGGTTTTTTCATATTTAAAATTGCATTGCAATACGTTTCTGGAGGTTTTATTTTACCGTTTTCTAAAATATGACCCATAAATTTTACTTGTGTTTTTCTATATTGAATTTTTTCTGAATTAAACTTTATATTGTTCGCACGCGCACGTTCAATGACAATTTTTAATATTCTATCGTGTTCTGACTCCGTTTCCCCAGCAATTCCAATATCATCAAAATACACTACAACCCCGGGAATGTCACCAAATATTTGTACCATTTTGCGTTGAAAAATTTCAGGAGCACAGTTTAAGCCAAAAGGTACCCTATTGAATTTATATCTACCAAACGGAGTCATGAATGTAGTGAGATCAGAACTACTTTTGTCGAGTTTCATATGCCAAAACCCACTTGCCAAATCAAGTACCGTGAAAACTCGTTTTCCATTTAATTTGCTAATAAAATCATCTATGGTTGGAATTAAAAAATGTTCCCTCTTAATACAGGCATTTAATGGTTTGGGGTCTAGGCATAGACGCAACTTTCCATTAGGTTTTTCAACAACCTGAAGATTATTCACCCACTCAGTAGCGTAATCAACTGGTGAGATGACTCCTATACGAATCATTTCTTTTAATTCCTGCTTTAATTTTGTTACTAAACTTAAAGGAATACGTTTTTTGTAATTTAAAACTGGTTTTGCGTTTTCCACTAATTTAATATTTACGTTGCCCGGCAATGCGCCTAACCCACCAAAAAGATCTTTATTTTCAGTAATGAATTTATCCGCAGTCTTTGGTAAACAAACGAGAGTATTCACATCTAGTCTTGTTATTAAATTAAACGTAATAGACGTTTTCAAGCCAAGTATGGGCTCACATGTATCGTCAACAACAAAAAATAGAGCAGATTGTTCCGTTTGAGAAATTGGATCAACACAAATTAATTTAACAGAACCAAAAACTTTTATTTCATTCCCATTATAATCGGTAACACAAAACTTTTTTTCTTCGTTATTCAATTTAATATTAATTTTTTTAATTAAACTCAGAGGGACGCAGTTCACATCTGCACCGGTATCGATTTTAAATTCCACAATTTCATTATTAATTTGGTACTTCTTAGTCCATCTTGAATTAATTGACATATTCTTACTTAATCTACAAATATATTTCAAATTTACTTTCAACCCATCAATATGCTTTACATTAAAAATACCTGAGTCTGATTCAATCCAAGAATTCCCTCCAGAAAGGGCTTTTACAGCTTTTTTATCCAACTTGTTGTCCAGTTTTTTGTTTTCCGTTTTGCTTCCCATTTTGTTGTTGCTTCCCCTTTTGCACCATTTACTAAAGTGCCCCTTTTTTCCACATGTGCTGCAGACGATGTTGTTTGCTTTACATTCCCGCAAATGTGCTGTTGAGAATGGTTGATGTCCACAGTTATAACAGTGACGAGAAATCGCATTGATAGAGTCCGATAATGTTGGTTGTTCACTTGTAACATGGTGAACTTGTTGTTGTTGATTGGTTTCCAAAAGTTTTTTGTTGGTGTAGGCAGCTTCAAATACCTTGCAGGTGTCCACCACAGTTTTCAGTGATTCATTTCTTCCATCAAGAAGCTTAAGTTGTAACTTCTTATCTGCAATGCCAATTATGATGCGGTCTCTCAGCATCCGTTCTTCATATGAAGCACCGCAATGACATTTGAATTCACAGTATTGAATTTGTTTGCGTAGTTCTGTTTCGAATTCAGCAAACGGTTGTTTTTCCCGTTGGACGATGGTGTTATATTTGAATGATTCCATGGTAACATTTTTTAACGGGACACAATAATTATCGAACGCTTGTAAAACATCATTTAATGTTCTTTCGATGTTCGGCGGAGCTTCTTCGCCTTCTGCAACCTCTTCAGGATTTTGCTCGTTGCCAACTATGCCAGGAAGTGTTCCATCGTTGGGAAATAAAGTATTATATATTTCCATAGCACGAGGACCGATCAACCAGAGAAAATTAGCTATTTTCGTTGGCTCCCCTTCGTCCATCTTACCATTTGCCATCATGAACATAAGGAATGTTCTCTTCCACATAGGCCATTCCTTAACAAGGTTGGAGCAGTCCAGTTCAATTGGAAGTCTATTATTTGCCATTGTCTTCTGACACCATGTAAGCGTTGGGCTTGTATAAATTAAAAACTTATTCTTCTCAGGTTGTTTAATTTTTTATTGGCGTCCTTCTTGTTCGGTAGTCAGACAATAACTGCCTGTACTAAAACTTACAAATGTCATTTTAGCTTAATAGCATATTGATGGGGTTACCAGCATTAAATTATTTGTAAATTTATAACATAAATTATTTGTACATTTATAACATAAATTATTTGTACATTTATTACATAAATTGTTTGTACATTTATAACATAAATTATTTGTACATTTATTACACTCATTGGAAAACTTATGACTTTTCTCAAACGAAGTTCGCTTTACAAAAATTCAGCCTTTTCCGATTTGGATACTTGCAATATTTTGGTTTTTAAAGCATACTTTGCAAGAAATACTGTTAACTAAATCGAAATTTAAAAACCATGTTTTAAAAAAAAGTTAAAACAAAGCTTAGCAAATTTAAACTTCAGATTTTTCGAATATTAAAATACAAACAATTATAAGTTTAAAAATAGTTCTTATAATTTGTACGTTATTAAGAAATAAGTTAAAATCACTATTAATTCTGATAGATAAGGGAAGCTTTTTGAACAGTTTGGCGGAAGTGGTTAGATAAAAGTTTGTAAAAAGTGATCTACGTGCAAACGTAACATTGAAGAGTGCTAAATTATTTACTCGTAAGTTAAATACGGACGAATTTCTAGATGGTATATTGCCACTTTGTATAAAGAATTCTTTCAAAACTTTGAAAACATGAAGTTGTCTAGGAGGCAGGATGCGCAGATCACAAAAAAGAGGCCAGCTATTTGTTAACCGATTTCTACCGCCTATGATTCGTACGATATGTTTTTGAGCAACCAAGAGTGACTCAAAAGTGCTCCTGTAAACGCCTCCCTAATTAACTATACCGTCTTGCACTTTTGAGTTAACAAGTCCGCAATAAATCATTGGCAAAACACTACGTGAACATTAAGGTTTTAAAAGATACATCTTTCGAGTTACTAAATTCCAGTTCAGATTTTTGTCGATGTGTACCCCTAAACATTTAAATGAATCAACAGAATTAATTTTAAAACAGGTTTTCAAGCAAGGATTAGATCTTTTTAAATTGTCTCTTCCACTATTATGTAGCGATAAACTCAATTTTTTACAATCGTATGAATGATAGGAAACTTCGTAGTCATCAAAAGTGTATCCTGATTTCTCGAAAGGCATCATTTTAGTTTTTTCACTCATTATTAGTTTGTGAGCTGCAAACCAGATTGTGAGCCTTTGAAGGTCCTCATTCATCCTAAATATACATTCGAAATGTGTTTTTTCAGCATAAGTGAAAGCGATATCATCAGCAAAAGCAATTTGATTACCGTTAAACCTTTGTTGAAATAGGGACTTCATATACATAAATAATAATGGCCCAAGAACAGATCCCTGTGGAACTCCATCCTTTATAAGAACTAAAAACTCCATTTACACGAACTTTTTGCTTTCTGTCTATAAAATAAGATTTAAACCACTCATAAAAGGAAGCCCTAAACCCCGCATTATAAAGTTTGACTAATAGCAAATCATGGTCAACCAACCATGTAGAACGCTTTGATCATATCAATGAAAAATTCCATATTTGATTGATTTTGTTCAACAACATTATATAAGTTACAGCATACTTTTAGAATAGCATCTTCAGTGGATTTACTGGATCGAAATCCAAACTGGTGGGATGAAAAATGGCAATTTTTTTCTAAAAATGAAAGCATTCGCACTTTTAACAATTTTTCAAAAAGCTTTGAAAAGGTAGGAAGTAACGAGATTGGTCTGTAGTCACTAATATTTTTTCTATTACATTTTTCAGATAGTGGAATTACTTCAGCAAATTTTAACAACTTCGGAAATATACCACTCTCACCGCTAATATTAAAAATAAAACTCAAAATATCAACAATTTTCCAGAAATACCATCACTGGTGCAAGAATTTGTATTTTTCAGGCGACTTATCATTTTGAAAACCTCTTCGGGCGTGATAGCTTGGAACTTACTTACTTAAGTTGGCGTTACAGTATGGGGCGGAGCTGGGCCTCAACCAACATGCGTCTCCAGCCAGCTCGGTCTTACAAAACGTTTGTCAATTTAAATAAAAGTAAAGTTCTATACTTAATTGTGTGTCCCCTTAAGTTTGCATGTAAAGTTCAAAATTATTTATAGAGCTTCACACTGTCTAATAAAAAAATCAATACAGCTGAATCTCTGCTTCATTGGATTATAAATTACCTTTCAAAAGTAGTATTGGATCAGTTCAAGTGTAAAAAAAACACAAAATTAAATTCTGGTTTACCACAGGGGTCTGTCATTTCTCCGATACTCTTTTCCATTTTTGTAATGATCTTTTTCGGAAACATCTAACCTACTGAGCGTCTTGACTGACGACAGTACTCTAAGTTTTTTTATATTCGTTTCTTATATCAAAAACCTGCTCTTCAGTATTGGATCTTCAACGGCAAGGAATGATAAATTCATTAAATTCTGCCACACTGAAAAGGTTGTTGACGAATGGCTTCAGACGTTCACATAATACGGCAGAGAGGATCTTATACGCAATGTTAAGGAGACTGATGCCTCTGTAGCTGGCGCAGTTTAGAGGGTCTCCTTTCTTATGTATCGGGCACACTATGCTGAGATTCCACTCATCGGGCATGCTTCCTTCCGACCATATTCTGCAGATGAGTTGGTGCATGCTTCGTACCAAGTCATCGCCTGCTGCTTTGAATAGTTCGCCAGCGATGCCGTCAGCTCCAGCAGCTTTGTTCGACTTAAGTTTAGATATAGCTATCTTCACTTCGTCAAGGTCGGGTAGGTGGAATTGTTGATCTGCTTCGCCGAGGTTGACTGATAGCTTGGAAACAGAAGTTATTTATTATTTCTTCTTTTAATTTTGATAAAATATTAAAATCGCAACTGTTGTACATTGGAAAGGATGGTTTTAAGCTTTCCGAAATATTTAAAAAAAAAAAATTGTTAGAACTATTACCTATTTCGCTGTTATCATGAACTATATTGTTGTTGCTTTTTGGCTGTTTTCCTAGAAAGTTATTGACAACTTCCCATTCCATCTTGACGTTACCATTGCAACGATTAAAACTGTTAGTAAAGTAGGAATTACGGACATCATCTACTATTATTTTAGTGTGTTTGCATAGTTTTATATTAGATTTTTTAAGCCTATATTTTGTGGATACTTACTACATTTGATAGCAAGTTTTTTCTTCTTATCTATTAACTTTAATAAATGAGGTGTCATCCAAACTTTTAACATTTTTTTTTGTGGGCCTTAAAGAAACAAATTGAGAAGAATCTTTGATGTGTTTATCTAAAATTAAGTAAAATAAATAAAAAGCTTAGTAGAATCACATTCAAAGTGAATTTCTTCCCAAACTGCATACCTTAACTTTTACCGAAGTATATAAAAGTCCGTCCGAACTTTTTCTCTTCTTGTTATACGGATTAGGTTATCCGAGCTTAATTTTTCCATTTAAATTAAAAACATGTCCAAAAATAAAATAGCTGAGACATCATTTTTTAAAATAGAATTGATTTACAATTTTTATATTTGCACCCTTGACGAATTTTGACCGCATTGAAACAACATATTGAGTGAACTTATTGACACACAAGAAAAATTACGCTATGACATTTAAAAAAGTAGCCTTTATTATTTATTTAAGTATCCTCATAATTCTGTCGTGACCTCTTCTATTATCTTGCAGTTACTTTTGCAACCAAAAAACAAAAAAAAATATCCTTACCTAACCAATATCCTTTTTCCTGGTCAACCAACTAATTGAACTATCTGACCTTTAATGACCCTTTTCTGACCTTTCACGTGTTGAAAATAAGTCTGTTTCTTTTTTTTTTGTTTATCTCAACAAATGAGGTGTCAATATCCTGCAATGTGTGAATAGAGAAATATTTCTATGGCTGAACAATTTTTACCTTTAAAGACAAACTCTGACCTTTTAGATGACATTTATTAACTGTTTTGTTTGTTTTCTATTTTGTTTGTAAATAAAATAAATAATACAAAACATCCTGAACAAAAAAGAGAATATTTTTGTTTTTTGTTGTATTCAAAATAAATTGAATGTATATTTATTTTTCCCTATATTCCGGTAATCTATCTTGATTTTCTATTCTTATTTTTTTTGGAAAACAAACATTCTTTGTTCGAATGTAAAGGTACTTACGTACTTTCAAATTACACAGCTGCTGTGCAATACCGTTTTCGTATTTCCTGTGCTGAGTTGCTGCTGCTGCTGGCTGCTGTTGGAAAAGACATTATTGGCACTTTGCTTTTCTTCATTTCAATAGATTTTCAATGTAATCAAACCATAATGACAGCTTAATGCCAGTTGCTGTAATCGTTATTGTTGTTGTTCTTCGGTATTGTTTACTAAGCACAAACGATCCTCATTATACGATAACGGTATACACGCGACAAGAATTATTATACAGAGGTAGGGTATTGTATACCTACCTTTAGCTACAATTTAATTCACAGGAGTAGCTGTGCTATGCATTAATCTCTCTCTCATGACATAAACAATACAATAAATAGGTACATGATAATATTACAACGTGAATGAAGGAGGGAGGGGGGAAGGGAGGATGGGGGGTGTTGGTTTATTACGATATCAAAACAACAAAACTAATAAGGCAATCCTTGGAGGAGGTGGTGGTGGTGTGTGTATAAGTACAAAACATCCATTCAAATATACATAAATACCTCGATACAGTTGAAGTCATATAATTAAAACCACAAAATTAACAGAAACATTTATTCTCAAGATTATTCTGATTTTTGTATTAATTTAGACTTTTTTCTTTAACGATTATTATCAACTTAGGTCTATTTAAAAGTAAGACTTAGCAATTCGAGAAGAATGCTCATTTTAAATCAAATTGTTTGCAACCATTTTTTATTTAAAAATCATTGTAACGGAAGTAGACAAATTTAATATTAATTAAAAAATATTTTTTTATTTGTTTTGTCTGGCATATTTACAAGCCGACTTTATAATAATTAATTCGTTTATATATTTATATAAATAAGAGAAAATTGTGTTTCAAAAGCCTCAATAAAAGAATTAAATTAAATTAAAATTAAGTAATTTAATTGATTTCAACTAATTTCATTACTTTCTTCATTAGTTTTAATTATTTTTGTTTTTTAAACTATCAGTTATTTTTTGATATATTTTTATTGAAAAAAGCAATATTTTACTTAAATAGGCATAAATAAAAGCTCAACTCCATGTGACAGAAAAATTATCTGGGAATATTATTATGACTCCAAACTCTGTTAAAGTAACCCCGATCCTAGGTTTTGTTCAAGGTTAAAATAGAAACGAGCTTCATATTTTTAAACAAAACAACTTTTGAGGAATTATGACATTTACTGACTATAGTAAAACCACAAGTGTCTGATCATTGGATCCTCTTATTGATATCGGTTTTGATAAGTGCTTAAATGACGATTTACTTCAATTTAAAGGTTGGTTTTTGAGAGCTCTTAAGATTTCAAGCGGAATAAAACGAAGACGATTTTTTTTTTAATTGACATGAAATTAACTTAATTCGAAAGATAATCTTTTTGGTAAAAATAAACAGTCAGTTGAAAACTAGGGCTTAGTGACTTACAACTCTTTACCATTCTTGTATGAAAGTAATGTTGTCACGAATGGAGGGTACTTATAGTTTCTTGAGCCGAGTCCGAACGGCAAATTTGAGAAAACACTTGAGAATGTGTCAATTCCTCGCCAGAGGCAGTACTCGTAAAACTTTAGGTGGCACGGACAGGAATTGGGCCTTAGACCCCTGGGATGATAATAAGAGTTTGAATCAAGAATAATTCAAATAGAATATCAGATAACATATGACCACGGCTGGCTAGAACGTAGTCTTAATCTAGAGGTCCAAGTTGGATCACTTTTTCCCAATATTTGTGACAATGCGATGATAAGGTTTATGTTGTCATCTAAGTGCTCATTCAGTGTGGGCTTATCGGCTTAGAGTAGCATCTTTACATATACATAAAGAAAAAAGTAAAGCAGACTTAAATCGCTCGATTTTTGAGGCCAATTTAAGGGTCCGTCTCCAAAACGTGAAACTATGCGATTCCCAACTGTTACTTTTAATAAATGAACAGTGAAAAGAGCTGGTTGTTGAATTGATTAACAAAAAAGTCAGTAATCCCGGCTCTATAGTGGTCTCCATTGATTGTAACGTTCTGGACAGCGTCGTTCTTAAAGGAGTACGGAGTACTTATTTTTATCCATAAAGCCATGAAGCACACAATACTGTCAGTTTTAGAATATTGAAGGTTATCTCAACATACACTTGAGGATTGTCATCACTTTAAATACTGAATTTTTGTTAATTGATGAACCCATTCAACCAAAAACTGAGCTTTATTGCTAAAAAAACAGCTTATGAAAACTTTGATCAAGGAAATCTTGTTTAGAGCACATTTATCGTATATTCGACTTGATATGTGATATAGCGACTTCAACTCTAGAAATTCAAAATGTCAAATCATTTGACAGCTAACAAAACCAAATCCATCGCTTAAAAATTCTGTTTTGCCAACTTAAAGTTTATCCTAAGTTTTGCATCCTTAGACATTTTTATTAATGATTTGTTTTTGGACACATCTAACCTACTGAGCTGCTTGACTGACGACAGTACTCTCAGTTTTTCATATTCGTTTCTAATATCAAATACCTGCTCTTCAGAAGTGGGTCTTCAAAGGCATTGACATTGACAGAATTGTCAAATGGGGAATGAAAAATCGGGTACAATTTGATACGTCGAAAATTCAATGCTGCCCAGTATCACATTTATTTATGTCGCCAAAAAAGCCTCAAGATGTTTTGGTTTCTCAAGGCTATTCAAAAAGGTTTTCTCACTTTCTGAAATCTGGCTATAATCTATATAACTTCTTAACTTAAGTTTGGTGCTTCTGCCTCTTGGACATTATTGAAAGCAGAGCCTTCAATTTTATTAGTGATGATAGCATTTCATGCCAGAGGTCTTGGGTTCGTTCCCTACCTATGCTATCTAGAGTTTTTTCACGGGGACTGCATCTTGCGAGAAATTGAAAATTTTTCCAAGAGTAATTCTTGTCATGAAAAGTGCTTTTTCAAAAATCAGCCGTTCGGATACGGCTTACAACTCCATCGCTGAAAACATTACTTGCACACAGAAATGGTTGAGAGTTGTAAGTCACTAGACTCTCAACGGACTGTTGCGCCACCCAATTTTTCATTTATTGATCATCTTAAAATCTTTTACGTGGCAAAATGACATTTTTCACCTTTTTTACCAGTTTTCACCCCTTCAAAGAATTTAAACTCAATTCTATTGGCTACAGTAATGCTCATCATCATCAGTATATCCTGGAGCAGACCTTCAAGTACAAAAATTCGTTTTTAAGCCGCACTAACCCAATGTTTAATGCTTTACCATAATTCCATTCCTCTTATTAATAAGTACAACCTCAAAACAGGGACCGCCAGGAAGTCACATCAGTTTACTCTCGAGTCTAATTTTGGTCGTAATATCAAGTACAGAGATTCGTTCTTTAGCCGTACTGCACGGATGTGAATTGAATTGAAAGGAATTCAAAACAGATGTGCACGACAAACAATCATTCTTTTGAGTTTTGTCATAAAAAAGGCACTCAAAACCCCTTCAGCAAAAAACCAAATTACTCGAATAATGTAGTTAAAATAAATACTTAACTTTTAACTACAGAAGATAACTTTAATTTCGCAGTGTCTTAATTACCTGGCCCAAACTGTCTACACGAGTATTTACAAAAGAATGTCGTCTTGATGATTTTATTCAGTTCTCTCAGAAATCCCAGCACGTTTAGCTCATGAATTGTTTCATGTTTCAAGATTTCAAGATTTCAAATTCACATTGCTACTGTTTTCATATTACGAAAAAACAAAAAAAAAAACAAGAATACGAATATAAAGAGCAAAAACCCATTTATGGGCATAAATTAATACTTAAATGGAAGTCTTATTTTTTTCTGTTTGTTTTTCATGGAAAGATGCGAAGGAAAGTGTATCGCGAGATTTTCTGTGTGTTTATTAACTGTAAATGTACACCCGATTAAGATTAAGTCAGTAAGCCATCAAGTGCTGCCTTGGTTTGGCTTTGCTGTTGGGCTGATGCTGATGCTGTTGAAGCCTTAAACAGCCATCATCAGATGACGATATGTACATCATTAATCAAATCAAATAATAAAGTGGATTCTTTTTTTTTTTCTTCCTTCTATTTTCAGTTTATTTGTTTTTCTTCGTTTTTGGTCTTCTTTTTTTTTGCTTGAAAGAGAAAATTGAAGATTTAAGACACGTCTTTGGCATTAACTACTTTCATTTCTGTGAAATAATCTTCAAGACACAAAATAAAAGAAATGTGCTTCAAGGATGGAATTTAGCACTCTTGGGACGACGACTACGACGATGAAGATGAAAATGACGACGCCGACGATCCGACGTTGAAAGTTGACATTTTCATGATGACAAGTTTAAAAATAAAATACTATAAATAATTATTTAGTACAAAAAAATCTAATTAAAAATTCTCGTTTAAAAAAAAAAAAACTTAAATTTTGTTGACTTTTACGTTTGTTTAAGTTTGACTTGAAAAATGCGATTTGTACAATTTCATGCCGCCACCGACCGACAGAGGTTTTTGTTTAAAAACTTTGTTCTACAGGAAACAGTTTCAAAAATTAACAAAATAAAAACACAAACATAATTTTTACTTTGTATGTAAAAGAAAACAAAAAAATATAAATATATTTATAATTCCATCACGTATTATATAAAGTAAAAGCTATGCAGGAATATTATACTTTTAAAATAATTAAATTTCATTTAAAAAACAATACAAATTAAATTTACTTTGTGCTGTGTGAAAAGCTCTTTGTTTCACCTGCTGCTTTTATTAAGTCCTTCTAAGCCACTGCACTGTGACGTCTCTATATATCGACCCAACCGACCGACCCACAGACAGACCAACCGACCAACCAAAGGTAGGTAAGGTAAGGTACCTACATTAACAATAGTGTCCTGGGATACCTACTACATCCTACACCTTCTCTTGATGCAAACATTTATATATGTACATTGTACATACCTTACCTTAACTTTATATAAAACCTAAAGGGATAAAGTTTCAATTGTTCGTTGCATTACAAAGCAATTTATATTGCAGAGCAGTTCAACTGCTTCTACATTTTTAATCCACTTCAGTAATACAAAATAATTCTTCAACATTTTATTTTATTTCGTTTTATATTTTTTTGTTTTTTTGAGTTTGTTGTTGGAGAGAAGAGACACAAAAGAAGAGGGGATCTCTCAAATAATAATAATGTAAAGTGATGTGTCTGGAGGTCATTGTAAATTTAAGTCAATCTTTGAAAAACGAAATAAAAACTTTTTCAAAAACAAAGAGACTAAAAATAGCATTCATAATGTAACAAACACTTTGTTATATCAAAATTAATTAAAGTGCAACAATTTGATACAAGTTTTATATTAAAGGAAGTTGTACAAAGAAAGTTAGAGATATGTTGATGCGGAAAAATGTTTGTACAATGTACATACTTCAAAAAACAAAGGTTTTTTAAGAAATTAAATAGTGTTTCCATTTTTGTCGTTTTGCAATTTTAACATTAACGTAAATTGTTATGAGTAGAAACCTCTTAGTTTGCCCGATTCATAAGAAAGAAGACCCTCTAAATTGATTCAACTACAGATGTATCAGTCCCATCAACATTGTGAATAAGATCCTCTATGCCGTATTATGTGAACATCTGGAGCCGTTATCCTGATGGGTTCTTATCAGTGTGGCTTCAGACCAGGAAAGTTCACTTATTCCAAATATTCACACTACGGCAGCTCTTGGAAAAAACCCGTCAATTTCAAATCGATAGTCACCATCTCATTGTCGATTTTAAAGCCTACATAACAATGTCTAGTTTTGGCATCCCTGTCAAACTTATACGTTTGTGCAGAATGACGATGGAGAAGGCACTGTCAGAGAAGATCTCACCAATGCATTTTATGTCAATAAAGTTTTTAGAGAAGGTGATGCACTGTCATGCGACTTCTTCAATATCGTTCAGAAAAGAATTGTGCTAAACTTAACCGTCAGCACTAGAGATACAATCTTACAAAGGTCCATCCAATTACTCGGATACGCAAATGATATTGACATAAGTGGAAGATCAAAGCTCGATGTCAGTGGAGGGTTTTTGATTAATGCGACGGAAGCGAAGAAGGTGGGTTAAGTGGTCAATGAGGGCAAGACCAGGAATATGCTGCCATCAAAAAAGGACATTGAACAACGACGTCTAGGACAAAACGTCACCATGGACAGCCTATAACTATAACCCCGATTAAGGCGGCGCACTGAGGTGGGAGAAGACCTCAACAAACTTTGCGTGCGAAACTGGAGACAGCTAGCTGACCGAACTGGCTGGAGACGCATGTACAATTTTAAATGCTTCCTTGAGACCTTACAAATGGTATCCAAGGAGATTATGGTCGAGAACAACTTTTAAGTACTGTTTTTTTTTTTTTTTTTAATTTTAGTGTTGAAGTCATCGCAGAATTATCCGTTATTTTCTGTTCCTCTAAAAACTTCCAAACACGTCTCAATACTGAATGATTTTAGTTGGTCAAATTCATAAATAAGACAATTTTCAACCGAACGATTTGAATAAGTAGATAAGTCAAAAAAAGTGGGTCTTTCGATTCAGTCTGTATTTTCATGTCTATCTCTCGCCCTTTATTGCTTCAGGTATTGGATCGATTGAGTTCAAACCTGGAAATTAAGGTTTCGAACGATTCATTTTAAGAGTTTTATTCATTTATTTTAAGACCAAAAACATGATCAGTACATTAATTTTGTTTTCAAAAAATGATAGTTCAAACATTTCCAAAAACGCTTCTTTCAATATAAAATAATATGATGTCATTATAATATGACCGCCATTTTGTCAGCTGCCAAGAAGCTAATCAAATTGGTAGTGCCATTTTTTCTTAAAGAATTTTTAATTTGAGTTTTATGACAAAGATATTGGGCTTTGTGACATTTATTTTAGGCATTACGACTATTTTGAGTTCTATTGTTTTTTATGTCTTATCACCCAATAAGTTTTAAACTCTTAAAAAAATATCATTAAGAAAACTGCACTACCTTTGAATGTCTTAACGCCTAAATTTAGAAATTTCATAACGCTTATAAACACAAACGTTTGTATTGGAGGCGGCCTTTTTACTCAACTGTAACACCCTGCTTAGGCTCACTATAGGACTTGGTGTAGTGTAGTGTAGTTCGGTGTAAGAAAGTTTCTTTGCATTCGCAGAATCTAAATTTAGAGGAACTTTGTATACAGTCGACCTCTAAACTACCCAAAGTCCCAAAGTCTTATAGTGATTCCAAGGAGGGTGGTTTCAAACGGGCATCATATTCACATATTTCACTGTTTGTAAGCCATAATGCTAGCCTTAAAGAGGTTAATAGGGTCAAAGAAGTAAGTTTCCGTTGATATAAAGCCAACCCTTCTGGGGAAAACCGGACAAATTTCAAACAAGCCAGGGAGGCCAGCAACGGAAAAAATTTGTACGTGATCAAAAACTACGTCAAAAAATACTGCAATGTCCAAAAGGCAGTACAAATGTTTGGTCATTTGTAAAAAACATGAGAAATTCTTCCTCTTCCTCGGTTCCTAGGCTCGGAGCCAATGACACTCCATTTGTAAGGTCTTTAGAGAAAGCTAATCTCTTTGATAGGCAGTTCGCCGCCAATTCAACGCTGCCACTGAGTGTTATGACTCCGCCTGTACTTGAGCGATTTAGTGATTCTATGGGACCAATCTTTTTTCGCACTCGTACTGTGGCAAGGGTGCTTAGAGATCTAAACGAAGATAAATCCGCTGGTCCAGATAGTATGCCCGCTATTGTTCAGAAGAGGTGTTCTGCAACGCTGGCAAAACCACTGCGTAAGCCTTTTCATCTGTCCTACTCCTCAGGTCTCATTCAGAGAGGATGCAAAACTGCATTTGTCCAGCCCATCCCCAAAACAGGCAAATCTTCCTTAACCTTATTAACCGACCGATTGCACTCACGTCCCTTCTTTAAAAGGTCATGGGAACGCTGATTAATTATCAGCTCAAGAAATATCTTGAAGATCGAAAGTTTCTTAATGACCGTCAGTACGGCTTTAAAAGCAAAACTGGTGATCTTATATGGTTAATCTCCCCGAACAGTGGAGCAAATCCTTTGGAGAAATTAAGATTATTGCACTTGATATTTAAAAATCTTTTGAAAGGGTTTGGCATCAAGCTTTCTTATCGATCATGTGTGCTTTCGGTTTTCATGAATCCCTGCTTCATTGGATTAGTTATTACCTTTCGGATCGTTCAATACAAGTAGTATTGGATGGGTTCAAGTCTGAAAACAACAAAATAAATGCTGGTGTGCCTCAGGGCTCTGTTCTATCTCCATCATTCTTTCTCATTTTTTACTAATGATCTCCTGTCTGCAACTTCTAATCGCTGACGATAGTACTCTTAACTTTTCATATTCGTTTTCAGAATCACACCCCTCTTCTTCGGATGTGGAAATACAACGACAAAATATGATAAGCTCATTAAAATCCGACCTAAACAGTATTGTTTAATGGGGATTAAAAAACCGGTTGGAATTTAATGCTTCGAAAACCCAATGAAATCTTGTATCGTTAAAGCGAGATGTACCCCCTTGCCATTATCCATGGATGGCACTTGCATCAATGAGACTGAACACCTCGTTATTCTCGGTATGTGTGTCACAAACCATCTCTAGCGAAACGATCACTTACGCGATATCGCCAGAAATGCCGCAAGGTGTTTAGGCGATGCAAAAAAGATTGCACCCCTTCTGATCTGACAGATACAAGAATTATATACGTCCAAAGCTTGAGTATAACTCTCATCTCTGGGCTGGTGCTATTACAACTTACTTAAACTTGGATAGTACTGAACGTAGAGCATTTAAATTGATAGATGATAACATCATTATAAGTTCATTTATTTGAACATCGTCGTAAAATTTCTTGTCTCACACTCTTTTACGGTTATTTTAACGGTTTATGCTCTAGAGAAATAGCTAGCTGCATTCGTCTCCTTAAACAGTTCAACCGTAGTACTCGCTAGTGCTTCTAGAAATGCTCAACAGCATGTCCTCGAGCCCAACTTCGGTCGTACTGTCAAGGACAGAGATTCGTTCTTTAGCCGTACTACGCGAATGTGGAATACCTTACCACACTCTGTTTTTCCTAGTTATTGCAATATATATATAGTTTATTCAGGAATTCAAAACAAATGTGCATCAACACCTCCTTTTAAACAATCTCTCCTCTTCCTAGTGCCCACAATGTGTCTGCATAATAAGAGTAGTAATATTCCCTAGAGTGTGAGCTTATTTAAAAAAATAATACTGGGTCCAAGCTGTGGAAAAACAAAACCTTTCGTATTATTTCACTTCGAAATTCAGCCTTATTTCGTTTTCTGAAAGTGGAATTTATTACACTTATTGGACGTTTCGAGTTTTTGGGCAATCTGACAATTTTTTCGTTTAATGTTTACGTTTGGACGATAAAATTTAAAACTGAATATTTCTTAGTGCCCAAAATAAACAAAAGTTTTGTCAGAATGCCCAAATGTTCAAACACATGACATCTTTTAGGCGGTATGTCAATAAGCAATTTGGGTATTATTATATTTTGAAAATTGATTTGGGCAATATTACATTAAAGGGCTTTGAACAACAAATGGACAACGAACAAACGTGATTTATATTTTAGAAAGTCAATTTCAAACAAAAATACATTTAAATTATAAGAAACCAATTATTACTAATGTTAGGATAATACAATTTTCATTTTGTTCTCTAAAACAAGAAAATTTTTTAAAAATAATTTGGAAGTAACAAATTGCAGTGTGGTTGCTACGAAACTCTATTCGCGTTCCACACACCATCCACACTGCAACAAATGAATTATTCGCGGGCAACTCAAAACCTCAAACTTATACAGTTCTCGTTTTGTTTTTTGTGTGAAAGGACATGGCTAAGGAAAATATGGAGACAAAATTGACAAATCGTCGATGTTTTAGAATAGTAAAAAAGCTTATGTGAAAGAAAAGTCAAAATATGCGAACATCCACAGTTCGTAGCTCATGTGCAAGATGCTTGATTTTGGGCTTTAAAGCATTTTCTTCTACAAAATATTTGGGCTATATTACCAAAGGTTTCTTTTTTATTTGAAGTGTCATAAACCAAAAAAAGTTTCAACACCCAAAGGTTCGGTAAAATTGCTCAAATCGTACAACAACAAAATGTTAATAAAATAATTATTTCTGGGTGCTATGACATTTTTAATTTGGGCGATGTAACTATGGACGAAAAGACCTAACGACTCCCCCACGGATGTCTGAAGCTGCTAATCTATGCCAATACAACCAAAAGGATTGATAACACACGGAAAACAAAATTCGCCGTCTTATCGCCAATATTCGGTCTCAAATGTTGAAAAAAGTCATCAAAATTTGGACCTCCAGATTAGTCTACATCCTATCCAACCGTAGCTTTCATTTGCCAGAAATATATACTTACATTATGATGCCAGGAGATTATCTTTCGAAAACTAAATTTCATTTTTGTTTTATTAAATTTCAAAATTGTTTACCTAAAAAAAAAAAAACAATTATTTATATTTTTCTAAAACCAAGATAAAAAGATGGAACGAAAATTATAAAGTCCTATTATGAATAAATAAGTTGAATTGTTTGAATAATTTTCAAAGAACTCCAAATTCCTTTCTCCCACAAAAATTTGCTGAAATTAAAAATTTCCTTTATTTTTAATATACTCGTATGTAGGTAAATTTTTGTCAAATTTATTTTTATCATATTTATTCGATTTCAACATTTCTAATTAAATTAATTGAATGTAGAATGTAGGTAGAAATTATGTGTGTATAGGGTGTTCAATTACAAATAAAACCAATAAAAAAGTAAAAACCAAATATAAACATTTGATCAACACCACAACGCTTTTCAGGTGGCAGCGTCACGTCGTCGTCGGTGGCAATGCGGTAGGTATGACGCCTATTTCCTAATATTTGCATTCTTCCCTATTCATTCGAGTTCGAGTACTCGAATGTTTGTTATGAACAATAAAAGGAAATAAATCTACAAAATTGGAATAAAAATACACATTTTTATTATTTTTTTTTTGTTCCTTTGGAAGAATAAATTTTTCATAACATTCCATTTAATTCAAATCAAATGTATACAAAACCGCGCACCAATAATTGAAATCAAACAAAAAAAAGAAATCCCAATTTCACAGTCATCAAATATTTGAAATGAATTGATATTCAATTACACATGCCAGCATACATTAAATTCTTCTTCTGTTTTTTTTTTGTATTATTGTAATTTTTATTCGTGTCGTTTTGAAATGAAAAATATGTAGAAAAAAAAAATAATATAATATAATAACCGCATAACAAATAAAAAAAAATGTTAACCACAATTTTAATGAAAATGCTGGCCGCACTTAAGTGAGTAAAGTGCATATATCTATAAGCATTGCAATAGGTACTAGAGAGAAGGACTATATAAAGTAGGTGCCTATATAAACATTATTTTTATATGTAAAAAGTATAGAATTATTATAAAAAAAAACTCAATTTCATTAATGAATAAACACAATTATTATTATAACGACAAACGAGAGAAATGAGATTAATTTAACGATGCAGATGCATATTGAATATATACACTTCATGTCACATGAATAGGGACAAGCTTTTCTCGTCTTTTTTTTTGAACATACATATTTTTCAAAGCCTAAGGTTTTTTTTGGAAAAAGCCAGGTTAGGTTAAAGTGGGTGTCCAAGATGGAAACGGACACACTTAGGCTAGTTTAATGGTCTATTGTGATATCACATGAGTCTTGAGGCTTCCTGATTTAGATCGTTTAGATCGTTAAAGAAGAATTCTCCTAGGCAATTATTGCATTTTTGAGCCAGAGCAGGGCACGTTCAGAGAAGATGAAGAACTGTTTCATCCTCTTCTCGTCCATACAGCTTCTGCAAAAGTTATTTAAGAATACGACTAGCCACGTGGCGTGCTTTCCTTTTAGACAGTGTCCGGTTATGACAACTATTATCGAGCTTATAGATAGCAAGCACCTTGAACGTTTTAAATCCAGTGTTGGCCAGATGTTTTTTGTGACCTGACACGTGGTGAAGTTGTTCCACCTTGTGTTTGCCTTCTTCAATGCGTCTTGTATTAGCAACAGTTTACAAGTAGCGATTGGTATGCCAGTACTTGCCAAACGTGGTAGGATGGGCTGTACTGTACCGTTCCTGGCGAGTTCATCTGCCTTACAGTTACCTGGAATGTCTCTATGCCAAGGCACCCAGCAAAATTGAATATTAAACTGATGTGCCATCTCCATTAGAGATGATCGACAGTTATGGACTGTTATAGAGTTTTAAGAGACAGAGTTTAAAGATTTCATAGCGGCCTGGCTACCTGAGAAGAATATCAGATGTTTATTTTAAGCCACGACAAGACTTCTTTTATGGCCAAAAGTTCCGCCTTGAACACGCTACAATGATTAGGAAGGCGGAATGAGACACTTAATTTCAGTCATTCAGAGTAAACACACACCTCCACCAGCCTCTTCTTTTGTTTTTGAACCATCTGTATAAAAATGGATTGAACCATCTTCCAGGGATGTCCTATCCTCCCAGAAAGATCTGGAAGGTATAGAAATTTCTGTCTAATTGCAGTTGGGGTGCTTATTTCACCTGAAAGGGAGGAGATAGGTATACCGATAGCTACATGTAAACTTATGCAAAAAGAAACAGCTTTTGCGATAGCAAATTCTAGGTGGTACAACTTACCAACATGAGCATATGGCCTTCACTGGACCTAAAGCGCTCTAAAGGCTTGTTATCTCAAAGCAGACTTCATATTAGCTCCCTAATAGGTTTCCTTACGGGACACTGTTTTCAAATGACTTCTGTAGGAGCTGTATGGACGAAGAAGAAGAGAAAACAATCTCTCATCTCCTATGCACTTGCCCTGCTCTTTCATTCAGACGCAAACTTCATCTGGGGGACTACTCTTTTGATAATCCCAGGGAACTAGCTAAAAAGGATATCAAATATCTTCTTCGCTTTATAAAAAGCTCAAAATGGTTGGAGAAGTGAGAAGTAATTCACTAGATTCATGTGGTATCACAATGGGCCTTTTTTTTGGCCTAAGAGTGTGGATTCTAATCTACAGCCCCGTTAATCTAACCTTGGAATTGATTATAAATACCTAAGAATTACGGAGAGCCAATGTTCTTGTTAGTCCACTGCAACGAAGCTTTGAAGCGAATAGCAGAGATTGCAGTTTTTTGTTTGCTAAATATGTCAAGAGGTGTTAGGTAGAGTAAGGTGTCCAGTGCCGCAGATGGGGTCGTGCCAAGCAATCCGCTAATACATAGGCAAGCTGGACTTTAAGTTTGTTATGGAAATACCCAAACGTTATGGCGGTTTTTCCGATAGTAAATACATCTTATGGTTTAGGTAAATACTGGTTTTATTGAATGGATTTTTTTCATTTGTACGACTTTTTTATTGATAATGTGAATTTGGCAATTGATATTCATGTTCGTAAAGTTGAAATTAAAATAAATTCTAAGCCTCTTTTGTTCAATAAAAAGCTAAGTTTACGAATAGCAATTAATGAAGATGGACTTCAAAATATTTATATCCAATTGGAACGAGAATTCTATGTTCTTAATTAAATCTAACCTAAAACGATTGTTATTCTCAGGTGTATGAATTACCTTGGTTCAAAATTTTTAAATGTATCATTTGTTTTTGAATCCATCGAACACTTTTTTGAATCTAATTACGAATGTAAGTTCAGCATGGACCGTCGAATATTTGTCTTTTGAATGTAAGGCAGATATTGGTTATTTCGAATGAAATATTTTAGAAGTTGAAGATGATCTCTTGAGTTTAAATGATGATAATAAACCAGGTCCAGACGAAATTCCACCTATTGTTCTTAAAAAATGTGCTGCTTCTCTTTCTGAATCGCTTTTCCTAATTTTTAATAGCTCTTGAAAGGTCGGCGAATTTCTTCTAACATGGAAGAAGTAATTTTTAAACCCTATTCATAAATCAGGGTCTTAATAGCAAATATACAACTACCGTCCGATTGGTAGATTGTCGTGTATTCCAAAACTCTTCGAGAAATGGATGTATACAAAAACTAACATTTTTAGTTCAGGAACATATTTCACCACTCCAACATGGTTTCGTTGCAGGAAGATCAACAACGACTAATGTTTCTATATTCTCCAATTTCATTTTAAATAAGCTCGAAGAAGGACATCATATTTATGTAATTTATACCGATTTTCAAAGGCATTTGATAAGTCACTCTATTTTAATGAAGAAATTCAAAAATTTTGGGTTTTTATTCTAAGTTGTTGAAATGGTTGGAATCTTATTTGAAGGGGCGAGTTCAATTTGTTTGCATTAACGAAGTTCTCTTAAAACCAATTTTGGTTTCATCTGATGTGCTTCAAGGTAGCCATCTTGGTCCCTTTCTTTTTCTAATTTTTATATATGATTTACCTAGTATTTTCCTCAATTCTAGTCAACTTCTTTTTGCCGATGAGTTAACGTTTTTTCGGTGACTACCACCTCTTACGGTGCACGAAAAACCAATTATATTTAAATGTCGCTAAATGTCAATGTTTTTCTTTTTCCTGCAACTTTTCTAAACACATCTTTGACTACAAAATTGGGAATTAAGTTCTGGAAAGAGTAAGTGAGAAAAAAGACGTTGGTGTAGTTTTTGGCCCTAAAATTAATTTGTTAATCACATTGAATTTAGTGTATCCAAAGCAAATTCCGTGCTCGGTTTTATCAAACGCAATAGCATAGACTTTAAAGACCCTTTTACTCTCAAATCGCTTTTTATCTTATATGTAATATCGATCTTCAAATACTGTTTTGTAATCTGGAATCTTTTTTTATAATATTCAATCTAAGAAAATTGAAATGGTCGAAAAAATGTTAACAAGATCCACTATTTAAAAATTTGTGTGGAACATCGAAACTCCATCATACAAAACTAGATGCAAACTTTTAGGTATTCAAGCACTTGAAAGTAGACGCAAAATGTTTTCTGTGAGGTTTAGAAGTGATATTTTATCATATCATATCAAATGTCCTTATAAATGAAAACAAAATCCCACACATGCAAATAGTTATCTAGTAGTTTAATTGTAGATTTCTTGAAAGCTATTCCCACACGTTTTCCATTATGCTCAGGTCAGAAGAATATGAGAACCATGATAATAGGTTCACACTTTGCTCCTGAATCTACGCTTTTGTTGTATGTTGTATGTTCCGCTCGTGCGCTATGTATTGGTGTATTATCTTGTTGGAAAGTCCATCGTTGTCCAACAAATAATTAAAAAAACTGTGGAAAAGCTCGTTCCAGAATCGATTTGTAAGTGATTGCGTCATTTTAGAGCTTTGGAAGTCCTGCTCCGCTGTCCCGTAATAGGTGATTGCTTCCCATTCCATTATACCGCCTCCTTTGCTATGCCGTTTATGAAGATAGATTTCTTCCATTCTTAAATGATGGAAATATTATTTACATCCATCAGGTCCATCCAATTAATTTTATGGTCTGCCTTCAGTATCACCCGAGCAACGGTCGATCAACTAGCATTTACCCCAGCTCTGCCTTGAATTTACTAATGGAAAGCCTTGTATTTGAAGCGCCCTTACTATCCCTTGCTTTCGGAAATGATGTGGCTTTCTTTACTTTTCCTATGTTGTTCTTTTCATACCTCATTTGCTCCTTGAGGTAGTTGAATACAACATTTTGAATACAGCATTTGACCTTCTTCTAATTTTGCTGGTTATAAAACGGATGGTTTTGCCGAAATCATGGTAAGATCGAATTTGTCCTATTTCCTCATTGGTTAGACCATTTCTTGTACCCATTCTTCTTGATTCTATTAAATTAACACTCGGACAAAGCTCCTAAACAATGGCATTATTCTTTTATATGATTTAAAACAACCAAATAGGTGAATTAAGATATTTTCCTTATCCATGTGCAACAAAAAAACATGTACTTTTTATGACTTTTTCTCGGAAAACCGCCATTTTCCTTATATTTATCAACTTAATCCAAAATTTTTGTTTGCAATATTAAGTTAATCATAAATATCTCATTTGCGTTTTTCCCAAAAAACCTTAGGGCTTGAAAAATATGGTCAGATAAAAAACAAAAAGAGCTTGTCCCTATTCATGTGACATAAAGTGTATATAGCGATGTTGCAATGGTGCATTGTTGAATATGAAAAATCAAACTTTATTAACTGCGCATCATAGCGTAGCTACGTGTTCATATGTAACGTATAAAGTATATTAAAATTTAATGTAACTGGCGTTAATTATGTTGGCCAGAATAATGTGCAGGTCTAGTAATTAAATTGCTGTCACTTGACAGGACAATTATTATTAATATTAAGTTAAAAAAAACTACCTACCTATCTACTGAATTAATAATATTTTTTTTATAATTTTTTCTATACACACTTACCTGTAATGAGGTCAAAAATAGACAAAAGTTAGCAAACATTTTTTTGTAAAACGAGAATTATACATTTACGAGTACATATCTTCATTTAGACGGAAAACACAATGTTTTTAATGTTTATTACATATTTAATATGATTTTTATATGTTTTTAACTTTTTTCCCAGAATTATAAACAAAAAGATGTTTTTTGAACTTTGAAACAAGATACAATTTTAAAACGACTTATCAATAACACAGGTCAACTGCAAATTTCTGTCTGAGATATGATTTGAAAGGTTTATTAATACTTCTTTGAGAAAAAAAAACGTTCTTTTCTAAAAAATACTAGAAACCAACTTTTCGAAATGTTCTTCCCTTAAAGAAAAACGAAAATCAATAGCTGTGAGTAAAAATCGTTAAAACTTAAGATTGTCCGAATCGATTTCGATAGTTCTTTTAAATCATCTACTGGTATAGGATATTTCAGCATGCAATTAAAGAAGAATTCGAAAAAGAAATAGACACATACATATTATAAATAAGGGGTGATTTTTTAGTTATTATGTTTTTGGCAACAATGGTTTAAACAGCTGACGGACGTTTAGCGTTTTGTTTCACTGTCAAACATCTTCAGTTTGGTCTATAATTTAACCATGAATCGTCTTACAAGCGAACAAAGCTTGCAAAAAATTGAATTTTATTATCGAAGTGAGTGCTTTGTGAAGAAAGTTTATCGCGCGCATCTTCCGGCTATTGTGACTAAGCAGAATTGTCGATTTTAGAGTGAATATCCGCCAGACGCATTGCAAGAGCTACCAATGCATCCAGAAAAAGTAACAGTTTGGTGCAGTTTTTGGGCTAGTGGCATTGGACCGTACTTCTTCATAGAAATGGTGAGGGCTACCGTGAAATGATATCCAACTTTTTTTGCCCAAAATGCAAGAGTTTGACTTGTATGACATGTGGTTTTAACAAGACGGTGCCACGCTCAACATTGGACTTATTGAGAGGCGAGTTCGGTGAACATTTTATTTCACTATTATTATTTCCATACAGACAAGCCCGTTACAATTGACGCATTGGAAAACAACATTGAAGCATTTATTCGTAAGATAACGGCCGAAATGTTGGAAAGAGTATGCAGTAATTGAAGTATGCGGATGGACCATTTGAGGCGCAGTCAAGGTCAACAAACTTCAAACATTAGATGATATGAACTGTACTATAGATTCAAATAAACATTTCATAAATATTTCTGTATAGCATGTGTTTTTTTTTTTTTGAAAAACTTTCCTATAGCTTTTAAAAAATCACCCTTTATATATTTCTCAAAAATAATACTCGGTGTAGTTATCCAAACTCAAAAAAGATAACCTATTCTAAAAATATTAGCTAGACTGATGTTATAGAAAATATTATATACTGTCCCCGATATTACCTTTCCAGAGAAAGGTTTTGTAATCGATCCGACTGATCGAATAAAAAAAATTGACATGTCTCGACCATTAAAGGTCCGTAAAATCTAAATCAATGATTCTTAGAGAGATGTCAACTTCAAATAAATTTTGTTTTATAGATAATAAGCTCGAAAAATTCAGAAAAAAATTCAAAAAATTAAGTGAGTACGTTTTTTTTACTATAACGAAAAAATTTAAACATTTTGATCGAACCAATAACGCTAACGACTTCAACTAAATTGTATATTATGTACTGTGATTTAATAATTAATTAGTATGATTAAAAAAAAATTAAAGGTTAGTTGTATAACTCAAAAAAATATTTATCACCTCGAATATTTTTACGAACACAAAGGAATATTATGTCCAAAATAGTTTTAAGCACCGAAGAATAATGATTTTGACATCTGGTGAAATTTTGAGGAAATTGGAAATAACATTTTTTTTTAAAAAAATTAAAATAAAAAAAAAAATACTAAAAGTTGTTAAAAATTGGATAACAACTCAAATATCGTGGCAACATTTAAAAGTATTGCTTTCAAATTATTTTTTATTTTTATAAAATTTGTAGAAAAATTTAAATTAATGTTTGTTTTTGCATAAAAAATAAGAATCGGAAAAAACTGAACTTCAAAATTACATAATTTTATGTTGTTAACGTAAGAGAATGTTCTTAGCAAAAATCCACCCGCAATTTTTTCATAAAAAATAAAAACTTTCAAAAACTGCTTAAATTGATAAAAATTGGGTTTCGATGTTGGCAACAAAAACAAATAATAAAATAAAAATAATTTTTCTATTATCAAAATATCGGTGCTAATGTTCTAATTAATTATTCAGAAAAATGTAATTAACTTTAAAAAAAAGATAAATTTAAAAAGAAATCTACCAATTTGAAGAAAAATGTACCACAAAATTGTAACCTACCTTATAATTTGTCACTTATTACTGTCACCTAAAATTTAAAGTAGATTTATGTTAAAAAGATTCTGTGTAAATAAATAAATTTTATAAAAAAATGTAACAGCTCGAAATAAAAAAAATCATAAAATATACATAAAAACATTTTTTATTAAAAGTTCCTTAGTTGTCGTGTTTAAATTGTTTAATCTTAATTAAATAAAATGAAGAATTTCAAAAACTTTTTTGAAAATTTATGAATTTTCTGTTATTGTTTCACATTCTCAATTTGAATAAATAAAATAAGCTTGAACTTGAAAAGTAAACCATTTTGTATATATTTATTCATTTGCAATTGTTTATAAATCCTTAAATTTTATTTTTTCAATATTAGTCCTTTGCAGAGTTTTCGAATTAAGAGTGTACTCAATATCAGAGCAACAGATGACAGGCTTTTTAAAGAATATAATTTTGGGAATGCAATCATTGTCAAAAGCTTATTTAATTCAACTATGATATTGCATTCGTTGATTTAACCTGAAAATTGGGATGTTAAATTTTGCAATTCGCCTTAAAAAGACTGCAAACATTTTTTCGCCAAACATTTAACTGCAATCATTTGAGACTTCTTAAATTCTTTGCATTCACTTGAAGTCTTCTTTGTTAAAACAAAAACTGACAATTGATAGTTTTCTTTTATACTTACAGAAGATGAAATAATTTTGAATTCATTCTCGAGGTACTCAGTCGAAAATCAATTTTTACAAAGTTTCAGTTGAATTTTTTATAGATTTGTATTTCTGTAAAAAGAAATTGTCTATTGAATTTTGTTCATAAATTTTACTAAATGTAAGTTTTTTTTTAAATAATAAAATAAGATTAAAATTAATTCCCTTATTCATGTTCAAGATATTTGAGTAAAAAATCACTTTTATCAATTTGTAGAAGTTCTAGACTTTTTGTTAAAAAAAATTATCAATCCAATTTTTCTAAAAATTAGAGCGGATAAATCTTACCTTTTTTTTGTTCCTAAAGAATTCGCAGGGATTTACTTTTTTTTTGCTTTTTCTAATATTTTCTTTTCCCTCGGCATGAAAGAAGTTAAAGTTTTTATACCTAAAGCAGGAAAATGCTCCCAAGTCAATCCTAAAGATCTACGACCTATAAGTATATCATCATTCCTTCTTAAGACCTTGGAAAGATTGATTGATATCTATTTAAGGGCACGTATCGATACAAGACTTCTGTCTTCGTCTCAACATGCCTACTTTAAAGGTAAATCGGTGAAAACAGCGTTACACACTGTAGTACACACCATCGAATATTCTCTCCATCATAAAGAGTTCACTATGGTTGCTTTCCTTGACATCGAAAGTGCCTTTAACAACGTGGACATATCTGCAATCACATCTGCACTAAATTCTTTAAATGTAGAGAGTTCGCTTCGGAAGTTAATTCATTTAATAACTAACTCAAAACTGGCCAAATCTTCTAGTAGACGATTCGTTAGTAGAGGGACACCGCAAGGTGGTGTTCTATCCCCTCTCTTCTGGATCCTAGTGGTGAATGAAATCCTAACTAGTCTGGATGCGGAGGGTTTCAGAGTGAAAGCCTATGCGGACGACGTTGCTATAGCAGTTTCAGGAAAGAATCTTAACATCCTAAAAGAACTCTTACAAAATGCCTTGGACAGACTAATACTTTGGGCTGATCGGTGTGGACTGGGTGTTAACCCACTCAAAACCGATATGGTCTTATTTTTGAGGAGATACAAAATTCCATTTGTCAACCCTCCCTATATTAAAGGAATCCAATTAAAATTCTCAGACGAGGCTAAATACCTGGGTCTTGTCTTAGACAAAAAACTAAATTGGAAATGCAACGTACAGGAAAGAGTCAAAACTACTGTAGCTCTCCTTTCTTGCAAAAAAGCTATTGGTAATAAATGGGGTTTACAACCCAGAATCACGCATTGGCTATACACATCGGTAATCAGACCGATTTTAACGTACGTTGTGGCAGTATGGTGGACTGCTTTAGAGAAAGGTATAAACAGGGATATACTTAATAAAGTCTAACGTTCAGCTTGCCTACGTATAAGCGGATCGCTTCGCACGACCCCGTCTGCGGCACTGGACACCTTGCTCTACCTTACACCTCTTGACATATTTAGCAAACAAATAGCTGCAAGCTCTGCTATTCGCCTCAAAGCTTCGTCGCAGTGGACTAACAACAACATTGGCCATTTCGTAAGTCTAAGGTACTTAGAATCAATTCCAAAGCACACAGGCTACACCATCCCCAGACTGCAATTCGACAGAAACTTCCAGATTTCTATACCTCCCAGATCTTTTGGGAGGATAGGACATTTTTGGAGGATGAATCAATCCATTTTTACACAGATGGGTCAAAAATAAAGAAGGGGTTGGTGGAGGTGTGTACTATGAACGAATGAAATTAAGTCTCTCATTCCGGCTTCCCAATCATTGTAGCGTGTTCCAAAAGGAGATGACACAACAGTTTAATATTCACTTTTGCTGGGTGCCGGGCCATGGAGTCATTCCAGGTAACTGTAAGGCAAATGAACTCGCCAGGAACGGTAGAGTACAGCCCATGCTGTCACGTTTGGCAAGTACTGGCATACCAATCGCTACTTATAAACTGCTGCTAATGCAAGACGCTGTGACGAGGCAGGCACCAGGTGGAACAACATCACCACGTGTCAAGCCACAAAAAACATCTGACCAACACTGGATTTAAAACGTTGAAGGTGCTTGCTTTCTCTAAGCAGATCGCATATAAGCTCGATAATAGGTGTCATAAGCGGACACTGACTAATAGGGAAGCACGCCACGTGACTCGGCGTATTCTCAAATGACTTTTACAGAAGCTATGGACGAGGAAGAAGGGGGACTCAAGCTGGTTCCATTGAGCTTAGGAGGAAGCCTCAGATTCATGTGGTATCACAATGGGCCATTAAACTGGCCTAAGTGTGTCCGTTTCCATCTTGGACAGCCACTATAACCTTACCTAACCTAATATTTTCTTTTCAAGTGGATAAACTTTAAAATGTTTGAAAATATTAAAGTCTTGAACTTATGTACCTTTTTATAAAATCTTGCACGTGTTTTATTTACGTATATTCGACTCAAATATCTTTTCAAAAATTTAAAATATTGGCTTCAAACTTATTTTATCTTATAAGAAATATTGTTTTCAACATTCGGTAAAATTTAAAAAAAAAACGAATTGACAGTTTTTTTTACAAAAAAAACTCTAAAAAAAAAAACAGTACTAAAACTTGGTAAAAAATTACTTTCGACTCAAATAGTTTTTCAAAAATTAAAAATATTGGCTTCAAACTTATTTTATTTCACAGAAAATATTGTTTTCGATATTCAGTAATTTTTATATAAAAATCCAACAGTCCGTTTTTTCATAAAAAATAAAATCTACAAAAAATAGTACGCAAATTTGGTAAAAATTGATACAAGTACAAATAGACAAACTTTTAAGCAAGACAAAGCGACAGACGGGATGGGAAGTTATCAGTGTGGGTCGCATCCCAGCGGCTTTTTTTTTTTTATTTTTTAACTTTTGTATTATTGTTATTTGTATAACGATTTCATTTTGTGTGTCCCAAATTTCATGCGACCTCAACCTTTGATAACTAAAATATGTATGTGAAATTAAGATCACGATGAATTGAATTGAAATTTTTGTAAGATTTGTCTCCATTTTTGAAAAATTATAACCGTAACTCAAATTTAAAAAAGTGAAGTATCAATATTTTTGTAATATTGTCCTACATAATAAAATTGTATGCTCTAATCTATTTTATTTTCAAGTGTCATGGTTTATTATTATTTAAGTGGTTTTAAGAAGTCTTATATCTTTTTTGCTGCTGTTAGACTTATTTTAGGTTTTTATGGTTGTTAAAGTTATATAAAAATAAAAACGCCAAGAGTATACTTATCAGAACTTCTCAAGATCTATGGGGAATTTTTATATATTACAAATTGCATAAAGTAAAGTAAATATAATAAAAATAAGTAACCTATAACAACTGCAGTCCCCTCTTTAACATGAGATGAGGATTTCTAAAATGAGATATAACTTTGGAAAGTACCCATGGAAAAAGGTATAGGTACTCCAAAACGACTTTATCTACCTTTTTGAAACATCCCTTGTGTACGGTTTATCATATACATATATATTTATGTAGCCGTGTAAAAACATTCATATAAGAGAAAATAAGTTTAAGTGAATTTGATATAAATGCAAGTTGTTTGACTAAAGTAAATGAAAAAATAAATAAGGTTAAGGGAAATGTTTTCTGTTTTGTTTACCTTAACTGTTTTGATAAAATAAAATGAAGCAATTTGTTACAAGCTGACAAAAATGTCAGAGGTCATATTTCCAAAGTTTTGATACCTTCGGTGAGCAATCTGATGAAAATTGTAAACTTTTTAACATCTGTAACTAAAACCAGTACATATGTTTTAAACATCTAAAAATATTATTTATTTAACCTAAGTTCTTATAAGGTCTCAAAAGAACCACTACAAAAAAAAACTCAAACTTTCTCAATCCTTTTCTCCCAATTGAGGTTTTTCCACTTTAACCTCATAATAAGGTTTTTCAAAATAATTTCCAAAGCACCACACACCTAAACTTCATTGACTCCGATATCACAACACACACAAAAAACCTCAAATAGACGTTTCATCACCTATGAGCTTTTGAGAAACTATTTCAACAATCCTGCATTTATTCGAATGCCATTAAAACTCTTCAAAGGTTTTTCTAGGATCCAAACAAACTATTAACGTTGAGAAGCGAATCAAACCAATAACAAAAAAAAAAACATTTATTTAGGTCGTTTGGTAAGGTACACCTCCTAATTCATGGGAAAACTTTTTCAAATTAATCACTTATTGAATACAAATAAGGAGGAACTTAACTCAAAGTTTCTTTGCTTTGAATTTCTGTCGAAAGAGAAACCTACTAACCCCAATCCAATTCCAAATCCAAAAACCTACTAAGTTCCTTTTCGTTTTCGATCACAAATCAACTTAAATTTAAGCTCGTAAAACCAATATTCCATAGTTGATGTGCCTTCGTCCTTATGCCGTATCGTTGCCGTTACCGTCGTCGTCCTTAGACGTGTCGTTCGACGTTTGTAGTTTCTCGTCGTAGTAGTGTCGTTGGTTGTCGTCCTGTCTGTCTTTTTATATCGCATTTAAGGACGACGGAGAAGAACATATCGGTATGCCAATCCGCCCACAACCATATTGACACTCTTCTGATGAAATCAGTCCTGAAACCACTCCTGAACCACCAGCTTTCATTGTTCATTAAAATCCCGGAACACCAAGAGAGTGTTTGAGACCAAAATGGAAAGGAGGGCATATTCGCTTGCCAAACCACGCATCATCGAAGTTCCTCCGTATATTGAGGAAAGCCCATTAACAAGGACGACGACGATGAGGACGACGAGCGAACGGCGATGATGAAGAAAGTTAAGAGGAAAAAAATAAACTACCTTTATGTGGTGTCGGTGTCAGTGTCGGTGACGGTGTTGGTGTCAGGGGAGTAATATCATAACACATCGCAACATACATAACACACCTCCTCCAACTTAAATGCCAGGTCGTAAGAAATCAATTTTATTTCATATTAATTCCTCTATCGCATCATATCCTCCCTCTAAACCACCACCACCTACCCCTCCCCCAAATCCAACATTTTCTACCATCTCAACTTCTAATATCGAGTGATTGACCGACCAAAGGGACCAACTAAAACGAAGCACCATATCGCCATCACCGTCGTCGGTCGTCGTCGTCCTCGTATATAGTTCAGCATAGCCATCACACCGGGAAAATATATAGGACAGGACAACCTGCAATTATCCAAATGGCAGTTCCTGACTCAGAAATGTGGCGGCGGCGGTGCGGTCGCCAGGTCCTGATGGTGATGGTGGCGATGGCGGTGGTGTTGGAAGTGCTATCATTTTCAATGGTTCCTTGAACTCCGATGTGAAAGGTATCTCTGTCTCTGCCCTGGTGCTGTCGGTCGTGCACATAGTTCACTATAGACGACACTCTCGTTTGTAGCAGAATAGAGCAAAGCGTTGAGGTGTTTTTGGTCTAGCTGGTGTGTCCTCGTAGCGCAATATAACATAACACTACACTTACTGTGTATTAGGGTGTTTCAAAACAAAAAACTTCGGGAATTCATGCATTTTTCAAACGGCTTTAATTCAAATCCGATGACAAAATTCAAACCCGATACTGAGTACGTCAGTTTTTGAGTTACTAACTTTTGAAAATTCTTTCAAAAAAATGTGTATAATGTTCTTTGAAGTTATTTAAGTAAAATTCGCGATGGTTTTCCAAATTCCTAATCCCCATTTTCAATATTCACTAAAAATATTTACTGTGCTATATAGATTTTCAAAAAAAATTTCAGAAGTTTATAATTTTCATCATTTTTTACTGAAATCTTAAAAAATGTCTAAACGTTTTGTTTAACATAAAAGAGTTAAGCGATTTGAATTGAATTTATGGTTTTGTAACGAATCCGTCGCCTAAACAAGGTTAGCACATCATGTTTTTGAAATATGTTAAAAAATATAAAAATAATTTGGAAAACGAGTATTTTTAACTTTGAGCAGTTTTCAGCACTGAAATTTAAATGAAACGATTTTTTAAAAACTCTAAAAGACAAAGATTTGCATTTTGCAAAATCATCATTCAATTTTGTATAATAACGGCGTTTTTGGAAGTTTTTAACATTTTTCAAGAAGTGTATTTTAAAAACCTGATGTGATGGACAAATTATAAGGCTAATTTAATCGAATTCAGGAAAACTTAATCGTTTAAAAAACTATTGTTTCAAAAAATAAGTTAAGAAGGCAGGTCACCTTAGAATGTAATGGCCGTTAAAAAACTTGAAGTTTTGTAACCCTGTTTTGGAAATAAGGTATTTTAAAATATTGCAAAATTATTTCTGATTTTCCACGACTTATAACTTCTGAAGCGTGTTTCTCAATACTGCATGTTTTTAGCTGGCCGAACTCATAACTCAGTCCCGATTCAATCGAAATTTTGAATATAGCTTGGGGAACGCATTGTCCTTAAAAAAAGATCTTTTTAATTATGTTCTGTATTAGAAAACACTCACTTTTACCCTTAAATTTAAACCCGTTAGGAAAATAACAAGGCTTGAACGGAAAAATAGAGATAGGTAACATTTTCAACATTCTTGATGTGCGGTTAAAAAAGAATCTCAATACTTTATAGTTCAAACGAAATTGAGCTCACAGGTGGACATTTCTAAAAATGCAAGTTTTGCACCTGATTTCTTTGGAGATGGGGAAATGCAGCTGCCTAATTCCCCAAGGCCTGAAATATTTCGTCGATATGAGAATGGGGTAAGATCTTCGACCATAGTTCTATAGCCTTTTGCTTGTTCTGTAGTTTCAAATAAAAATATTTAAGATCTCAAATCGATTAGAAGTTTTCGGAATTATTATTACCCTTTAATTTAATACCGTTAGGAAAAAAACAATAACTGGACGGAACCACATTCTTGATGTACGGTTAAAACAAAATTCCAATACTTTACAGTTCGACCGAAAATGAGCTCAGAGATGGACATTTCTAAAAATGCAAGTTTTACAGCTGATTTTTTTTGGAGATGGGGAAATACAGCTGTCTTATTCCGCACGGCCTGAAATATTTCAGCGATATGAGAGTGGTGTAAAATCTTCGGCCATAGTTCTATAGCCTTTTGCTTGTTCTGTATTTCAAATAAAAATATTTAAGATTTCAAATCGATTAAAAGTTTTCTGAATTATTATTACCCTTAAATTTAAACCCGTTAGAAAAAAAAAGTATTGGATGGAAAACAGATATAGGTAAAAGTTTCCACATTCTTGATGTGCGGCTAAAAAAGAATCTCAATACTTTACAGTTTGAACGAAATTAAGCTCACAGGTGGACATTTCTAAAAATGCAAGTTTTACACCTGATTTCTTTGGAGATGGAGAAATACAGCTAACTTATTCCGCAAGGCCTGAAATATTTCGGCGGTATGAGAATGGGGTAAGATCTTCAGCCATATTTTGCTTGTTTTGTATTTTCAAATAAAAATATTTAAGATCTCAAATCGATTAGAAGTTTTCGAAATTATAATAAACCTGTAATTTAATACCGTTAGGAAAAAAACAATGATTGGACGAAAACACATTCTTGATGTACGGTTAAAAAATAATCCCAATATTTTACAGTTCGAACGAAAATGAGCTCACAGGTGGACATTTCAAAAAATGCAAGTTTTACAGAGATGCGAATACAGCTGACTAATTCAGCAAGGCCCGAAATATTTCTTCGATATGAGAGTGGGGTAAGATCTTCGGCTATAGTTCTATAACCTTTTGCTTGTTCTGTATTTTATTATAAAAATATTTAAGATCTCAAATCGATTAAAAATTTGTCTTAATTATTGCTACCTTCAAGAAAGTCCATTTTCTGGATATGAATAGTTCATTCAAAAACCCTGTTTAACACTCAAAAAATGACACAGCTAAAAGCGGGCTAACTCAAGTCTTCATATTCAGCTTATCCTGTCTTAATTCAATGTGTTGTGTGATGAATTATTCCTTGTGATTGGGATGAGTTGAATGTGATGAGTTGTGTCATGACCAACTCGACTGTGTTGAGTTATACCCGACCTACGTTAAAGCACTAAACCCCCAAAAAGGAAACGATTAAGGATTTTTTTTTAAATCTGACTTATTTTTTGGGACACCCTTTTGTGTGTGTATATAAATGAGGACGACTCAAACAAAGGCTCGCACATATAAATTATAAGGATACGTTGAAATTTGATATATTATCTGTACTTTATTATAGAATTGCAATTAACCGTCAACCTCTCCCTCCAACTCTCTCTCTTTCTCTCCTATAAAAGCGAAGCCATCTAAATGAAATGACAGTGGGGTTGGTATTGGTTCAAAAAAGAGGCAAAATTGTTTGTGGTTGTCAAGTTGGTCTGTGTTAACGGCGGCATCGGGCGACACCACGACGATGAAACGTGAGTCTCTTAAGGGAGGAGAAATAATATAGCACGACACTAACAGGTCACAGTATTTAGTAGATTTACCGGGTAAAGTTCTAAGAATACTTCCTCAAGGGAAGCGCCATCATAAGGCTATATAAGGAAAGTCAAAAGTTCATAAGAACATGTGAAAGATCTAAAATCATAGATATCCATGCCCAAAGGAAGTCGAAGACGAAAGTGAATTATTATCTGGAAACACCACACGAGTAGTACATGCAACAATCTCTTAATGGAACTTGGATGTACCTTCAAGTTAGTTGGGGTTAATTTTAACGTACACAAGTCTTTGCTGCTCATATCTTTTTTTTTCTAAAGAGAGAGAAAAAAAAGGAAATTCTAAAACATTTTTTTAAGGAAAAAAGGATACGAATTCCAAATTAAGGATGCTTTGGTAAATTCGTAGGGATATAAAATTCGTTGGGTTGGGAAGAAGCGCGCTTTGACACACTACACCCTATGCGAAGTCATTACCGATGACTGAGTTAAAAAATTATATAAAAATCTCTTAATTTTTATCGTAGAGCATTTGAAAAATAGAAGAAGAAGGAGAAGATTAATTTCATCAACGGCAATGGCTTGACATAAATAATCCTGCCATTTTGAAGGGGGGTAATTTATTTCTTTGATGACGTGCTTTATAACTTTTTTTTCTCCCTGTCTGACTTTCGGTCTGTTTCTAACTCTAAAAGGGGTTGTGGGATGGGCTTGAGGGGGTGGTAAATAAAATGAAGATTTTTGAAATTAAAATCCAAAAATATAGAAACGTCTATAAATTGATAACTCGTTTATTCACAATCCGTTGAACAAAGCTTTATAGAAAATTTATATAAATGTGCTTTGAGCTTCGATAAATCGTTGATGTGCGTCTTCAATATAAACTTGATGGTTCATTGCATTTTTGTTTTATTATTTTTTCTCTTTTATTTATGTCCTTTTTTCGAATGTACACACACATAAATAGATATAGAACTTTCAAGATATATAGAATTGATATTAAAGATTAAGTTGGCATTTGAGTAAATTTATTGGTTTTTATATTGGAACTTCGTTTTTTGGGGTTTTGACTTTTGATGATTTTATTTATCATCAAGCAGAAAGTTAAGTTGAGTTTGAAATTTTATTTATTTATTTATGGTTTATTGTGACTTTCTGGGTGATATCTTTTTATATACTGATGATGATGATGAGTTTGACTTCTTGCATCAACAGTTTTGTTTTAATATACTCAGATATGATTTAAGTTGAAATATAAATTTATAAATTTAAAGTTAGTTGAGGAGGTTTTTCTTAGTTGGAAATTGTTTGGTTTTCAAGGCAAGGAGTGAGGACCTTAAATTCCAGTAAAATTTATGTTTTCAGGTGGACAGGTTTTGTGGAGAGGGCAACACTTTTTAAATGTAATTAATTTACAAACAAATTAAGAGCTCTTGCCGTCACAAACAAAATATTATACTTTGGCTAATAGCTTTTCGTTAGTTGTGTTAAAGTAGTGGATTAGTTTTCAAGGTAAAATTTAAACTTTATTTTGCATAAGTTAGGCAAGTTCATTCGAATAAAACATAAAAATGCTTGTAAGAAACTTTAAAAAATAATTCATTCATATTTATTTTTTTTTTAATTAACTTTTGTGTGAAATTTTTTTAGTTAAAGTTAAATGGAAATATAAACATTTCATAGAAAAAGAAAGTTTTTTCGAAATATGTAGAGAGTGGTTAAATTTCAAGGGCCGATGTTGCTTGTGAACCACATTTACAATGCAGTTTTTTTTTTGGATTCTGTTGGATATTTCTCAATTTTAGACTAATTCAATTTGAGCCATGGGAAGACACACAAAGGAGCAACGCGTTAAAATTAATCAAGCTTGTTTTAAAAATGGGCGTTCAAATCAAAATGCATATTATGCACTTCGTGATTCCAAATGTGCTTACAATTGGAAAAATCGGGTTTGTGCAGCTTGTACTGCACAAAGTATTGCTGCTCTTCGTTATAGTGCATCCACCTCAACTTGTCGTCGTGCCTAACAATTGCACATCTCATGCACATCGTTCAAGAACATTACGATGTTTTAGTTCACACAAGAACTAAAGCTTCTTGTCTATTTCAAGCGCGTCGTCAATGGTTAGAATGGTGGCAAGAAATGGCAAGAGGACGAATGATATTCCAAGAGCGATTGTCGAAAAACCAACGCACCCACAAAGAGTGACTGTTTGGTGCTGCATATGAGCTGTCGGAATCATCGGGCCGTATTTAAAAAAAAATAAAGCCGGGCAGGCAGTTACTGTGTTTGCTATCGTCAGATGATAAAAGACTTTTTATCGCCTGAATTAGAAGTTATGGATGTGAACGATAGTGGTTTCAAGAGGATGGTGCCATTTGACACGCAGTTAACGAGATTATTTGGAACATTAAGGCATAGAACCACAATAATACCTCAGCGTCATCGAAAATGTGGACTATCCGATGAAGGTACGACGCCAAGTTAACAGCGGCCATTTGGGCGATATTTTGTTCGAGACATAATTGAATCATACAAATTTTATCATTTTAAAAAGAGTTAGCAGTAATTTCTACAGTAACTTGTGTTTTATTCAAAATCAACATCGGCCCTTTAAATTTAACCACCCTTCATTACTTTAAAAAATTGTTTAAAAAAATCAGGAACATATTAAAAACGAAAATAATTGCCAACCCCGATGATTTTACATTTGGAATTTTTACAAAAACATAAAAACTAAAATAAAATTGGAAAAACTTATTTTCAACTCAAATATTTTAAGAATTAATTAAAAGTACTGAGCTAAAACTTATTAATCAAACATTTGGGTTTGCATTCCAAATTGTCTCTACAGAAAACGACTTCAATTTATTGATTGAATATTTTTGAAGTTTTTTAACTGAGGAAAACCAGAATAAGTTCAAACAAGCTAGAAAGACCTGTAATAGTCATATTCGACGGATCAAATTTTTGCATGATCAGAAATTAAGGCAAAAAATACTACAATGTCCCAAACGTAGTAAAAATATCTGGTCATTTGTGAAAAACATACGAAACACCACGTTATCTTCAGTTCCAACGCTCGTCCACAATGACACTCCCTATGTGAGCTCGATCGATAAAGCCAATTTGCTTGCAGCACAGTTTGCTGTTAATTCGACGCTACCGGAAAGTATCATAAGTCCTCCTGGTCTTGAGAGCGAAAATGATTCTATGGGACGAATCTTCTTTCGCACTCGTAGACTTGCTAGAGTACTGAAAGACCTTGACATACACAAATCCACCCGAATAGTATCTCCCCCATTGTTCTGAAGAGGTGTTCTTCAACGCTGGTAAAACCACTGCGTAAGCTTTTTCAACTTTCCTACTCTACAGGTCTCTTTCCAAGCGGATGGAAAACAGCATTTGTACAGCCTGTCCCTAAAAAAGGCGAATCTTCCTCGCCCTCAACTATCGTCCAATAGCACTAAAGTCCCTTCTTTCCAAGGTCATGGAAACGCTGATTAATTTGCAGCTTAAGAATTATCATGAAGAACGGAAGCTTCTTAATGACCGACAGTACGGCTTTCCTAGCAATAGGTCCACTGGTGATCTCATGGTTCATCTCACCGAACATTGGAACAAATCCATACATCGTTTTGGAGAAAGTAAGATTATTGCACTTGACATTTCAAAAGCATTTGATAGAGTTTGGCACCAAGCTCTCTTATCGAAAATGCGTGTTTTTGGTATTGATGAATCTCTTCTTCGTTGAATTAGAAATTACCTTTCTTACCGTTCAATACAAGTTGTATTGGATGGTTTCAAGTCTGAAATTCATAAAATAAATGCTAGTGATTCTCAGGGCTCCGTTTTGTTTCCGACTCTCTTTCGTATCTTCATGAACTGTTTCGCTGAAGGCAGTACTCTCAGCTTTTCACATTCGTTTCTAGACTCACATCCTTCTCGTTCGGATGTGGAACTTCAACGGCAGCGTATGATAAGCTCATTAAATTCTACAGTATTGTCCAATGGGGAATTACTAACCGTGTAGAATTTAATGCTTCCAAAATGCTGTCTTCTGTCATTAAAGCGTAACCCACCCCAAATGCCGCTATCCATGATGGGCACTTGCATCCAGGAAACTAATCAACTTTCAGAACTCGGTATGTGTATCACAGATAATCTCAATGATCAAATATTCGATATTGGCAAACATGCTGCTAGATGCTTAGGATATCTTAGACGGTGCAAGAAATTTGTTACCCCTTACCGCCGTTTCAAGCCTTTCGTTGTTCTACCGATATTTTTATAAATAGTGTTCTGTCGAATTAGCCAGTTGCATTCCCCTCTCAAACAATTCAGCCGTAATACTCGTATTTCTAGGAATGTTCATCAGTTTACCACTGAGCTCAGTTTCGGACGTACTGTCAAGTATAGAGATTTTTTTTTAACCGCACATCGAGAATGTGGAATGCTTTACCCAACTTTGTTTTTCCCTATCATTTTAACATTCAAAACGTTAAGACCAATGTGCATCGGTATCTCCTATTTCATCCTTCCCTATTTTCTTAAAGCTCGCATTCTGTTTAAACTTTAAACATATTAAGGGTATTAATAACCCTTGAGTTACCTTAGCTTAACAAAGGTAGTGGGGTACCCTCCTCAAAAATATCTCTTAAAAAAAATAAATGAAAAAACACCTGAGGCAAACCTGCTAAGACTTCAATTTTTTATTTCGAACTCAATACACCAAGTGGCTTGGGTTGTAACGTGATTAACAGACAAAAGGACGGTCAGAATCTGGGACCCTTTTTTCGACACCTAAAAAGTCATCATTTCATGTTTTGTTAAATTCTTAAGTTCGAAATATTTACGAATTTTTACTTGTCATATGTTTTTTATGTCACACGTAAAAACTAATTTTTTGAAAGAAGATAGAACGGGTAAGACTGGACATCACAATTTTTTTTTACAAAACAGCAATTGATTCTACAGGTTTTTAATTTTTTACTTTAAGAACGGCGAACCATATTCCTTAAATGTTAAAGAAAATTGTTGGTATCAGCAATAAAGAGCGTTTGTAGAGACTTAAGCAATTACTAATTCATCCACAAAAGCCTTGACTTTGTCACACAAACTTTGGTAGAAAAGCGATTTGATGTGAACAAGGAATAATATAGGACCAAGGACATATCCTTGTGGAACATCATGTGCCAAAACATTACATACACTGAAATGTTCTCCAATTCTTGCTTTTTAAGATATTTGCTTTAGCAAAGCCATAAACTAGCTTATTATGATGACTAAAACAAAATTAACTTCTATATAGACTATTGCTGATTGAAAAACAGAATTGAAGTAAGAGTTTTCAACAACAGGAAAATGGGTTTATAATTATATTTATCTTATAAGTCTTCAGTAAAGAAGTCACCTAAACAATATCGATTAAATTTACAAACACATTATTGAGAACTAGACTGAAGAAATTATCCCCAACACGTGAATAAGAATTACCTAATTTATTGATACTTTCAAGAATTTTAAGACCTGAAGTCTAATTGAAAATAAAACTATTAAAATCAGACTCATCATGGTTTAGAGCAGTAATATCAAAGCGGTCGCATACAATAATACAAAAATTAGTGGAAGAAAATAATGATGCAGAAATAGTTATTAAACACATTTGCAATTGCACCTTACCATCCATCAAATTTTTACCAACATTTTCCAAAATATTGCTGTACCCTTGTTGTCCCTCACAGATCTGTTTCTGGTCCTATTTTATTCCTTGTTTTTATCAATTCAACTTTCGTGATGCGTTAAAAAAAATTCACTTCGATGGTGAAAGTGCATCATTTTCTGAAATACTCTAGAAGCTTAGTTTCTGCATGTTCAAATCCAAGTTTATGATTAACCTATTGCCTCAAAAAAACAAAAACTAGATCCAAGATCTTTCCTAGAGACTTGTAGGAACAATCGACCAAATAAATTCTTCTACTCAATTTAAGAAACGAACAATCAACAAACTAAATAAGTAAACTTCACTTTCTTCAACTAACTTAAATAAACTAATCAACTTATCTTTATATTGACTATTTTTTCAATACAAACAAAAATCACTTATAAATCAATAAAAAATATATATGTGTGTGTATATTTGTTCCATCATCTTGATCATCCTTTTGAAAATGATGATGATGTACAATAATAAAGCTTGAGTCAGTCTAATATCTTTTGAGGGCCGTACATGTACATACGTATAGTATAGGTATAATACTACGCACACCACATACAGTAGAAGAAGAAAAAAATATGGAAGATAAAAACCCCATTCAATAACTCCCCTTCAATTTCGAATGTTATCTGAAAAACATTTGAAAAATACTTTCATTTTTATTTACACACGCACAGCACAGCACAGAACAGCACACTTATCCGCAAGGATATTACATATCTTGGGTTTCAATCTTTTTTAGATTTTCCAGAGTACCTACTAGTGTACAGTTATAGTCCTATATCCTTTACTATAAAGTATATATTATATTAGGAGGGCATTATCATCCTTAAACTGGGTCTTGTTGAGTCTTTCTCTCTTAGCGATGGCACATAACCGTTTTTTTTTTTTGATTAAATTCATCCTGATAACTTCCTATTGGTGCTCTTGAAATCCTTCCACACCCATATCTCCACCCAATCAACCACCCACCAACAAATCCCCCCCTCAAACCTAACCCAAAACAAAAATAACGAAAACCAAACCAACTTAAACCACCCTTCAGAGTTCCTCGGATTCGGCTTCAGCGAGGTACTTATTCTTTTGATATGACAACGACAACGAAAATAAACCAGCCGAGCCAGCAGAAAAAAAGGGTTTAGTGTGCTCTTCAACGATGATGATGACGATGATGATGATGCTGCTGCTATTGTGGGGCTTGAGTAGGGGCTGTGGGGTAGGTACTATATCTACCCTGTTCTTAAATCGAATGTTTAAGTGTCATGAGATGATGATAAATAAGAGAAAATAAAATATATTGCAGATTGTATCTGAAGAATCACATCTTTGCTGGGCTTGTGCTTCTACTTGTGCTTATGCTTGCTTCCCCCTGCCCAACCCCCACTAACTAAAACACCAATAAGGGGAGATTGAACAAACGCCTGCCACTACAATTCTGCGACATCAATTCGATCGATTTTTATTGTTTGCTGAGATGGCTGTCGCAAGATGGCTTTGGTGGCGTTTTTCTTTTATTTTATTATTATTTTGTTTAAGTGTAACCGTTGTTGTGAAAAAGAAGTTTTCGCTTAAACATAACTAAGTTTTAAGAACGTACGGACGTACGATCTGCGCCTGGAGGACAGTTTTTTACCTTATTTATAAACAAAAAACTCATGGTAGTGTAAAAAATCTTGCTGGTAGAGGAAGAAAAAGGGCTAACGACCAAGAAGGAAGACACAAAAATGATCCGTTCTTTTAAAAGTAACCCCTGTATAAAAGTTCGAAATGTGCTTAGTAATTTGAACAAAGATCGTGGAAACGCTATTAGTGAGAGGACGCTACGACGGGGGCTGAAAGAGAATAATATTATCGCTTACGTCATTCAAAAAAGACCTCAGAAATAAAATCCTCAGACTATAATTCGCTAAAGAGCATATTAATAAACCTTTTGGAGAAGTGTACTTTCGACTGATGAAACTGCTTGTTCGTTGGATAGTAACTATGGCCAGAAATTTTATTATCGTCAATCAAATAACAAACGACCCGTTACACAACCCACAAGGCATTCCAAAGAAGGTTAAATTATGATGTGGGGATGCATATCATATTGTGGCGTGGGACCAATTGTTAGATGCTCCAACCCTATGACAAAGTCACATTATTTGGAAATACTAAATGATGTTGCACTAGTGGCAGGGTCAATATTCATCGGGAGTAATTTCATCCTTCAACAAGATAATGGTCCCATACATACGGCCCGGACAGTAAAAACGTTTTTATCTAAGGAAGACCAAGAAATTTTAAAATGGCCCGGCAGAGCCCTGACCTAAATGTCATTGAAAATGTTTGGCATCTTGTTAAATCAAAAATTCCTCAAGACATTGGAATATCTTCAAATGAAACCTGGGAAGAGTTTAAAACAGCTTGGAGTACGGTTCCATCAGAATAATTTCTAAACTTGATATACTCAATATCAAGGCGCCTCACTGCTGTTATTGCGGCAGAAGGAGGAAGCACAACAGAGTTTTGTTTTCCTAAAAAAAAACACTTTTTTTGCTTCCAGTGTGTAAAATGTGCTAATCCAAAGATGTGCAAATAATTTCGACAGTTATAATGTGCAAATAATTTTGCCACTATTTTTTGTATATCAAGAATGTGTAAAAGTAAAAAAATGATTAGACAAAATATGAGAAGTATAAAAAATATATGTGGGCAATAATAATTTTATATCTAATTTTATAAAAAATGGGCAAAATATAAATTTTAAAAAACAATACAAAACATAATAACACAATTCGAAGTATTAATAAATATGAAACAAACTAACATTCAAATACAAAATTTAAAACTGAAAAAAAAACACTAAACAATTTTTTTCAGGAGAAAAACAAAACAAATAAAATTAAAAAAAACATTAAGAAAATTAAGAAAATACAAAGGATACAATTAATATATAAAAAATAGAACACAAACATTTTAAAACAAAATTTAAAAAAACAACTAAAATCAGATAGAAATGCAGAAAACAATTCTTCAACACGACAAGCGCAACACAACAAAAAATTTAAGAACCATTTAAATATTGTGAAAACAAAATATATAAATATTAAAATACTAACAAATATGTTAAAAATATGAGAAATCTAAACAAAACCTTGTGTCTACATTTTATTATTTATTTTATTTTATTAAAAAAAAAAAGCAAAAAAAAACTGAAAAATTAAACAAACCATGAAAAAAATAAGAAAAACTAAAATGAAAATAATTTATTTATGTATACATATATAAAAAAATAAAATATTTGAATAAAATAGATAAAATATCAAAAATATACAACAATACAAAATATCTTTTAACGAAATATAAAATATGCTTCTAACCCTATTTTGTTTTTTTTTTTATTTTATTAAAAATAAGTCAGACATACAAAAAAAAAAACAGAAAATTAATACATAAAATAATTAATTGTTATATTAAAAACTTGAAAGAAAAAAAAATTCAAGAAATAATTTAAAAAACAGCAAATACAAAATTCAAAACTCAAAAGTGTAAAGAACATTAAAGTTTTAATAAAAAAAACAAAAAAATAAGAAAATTTAAAAAATCAATAATGTAAAAAATATCCAAAATATGAGTAAAAATAAAAATACTAAAAATATGAAGAAATATGAAAAATATGAACTATGTTAAAAAAATATGACAAATACAAGAAATATGAAAAATAAGAACATGGAAAATAGCACTCAACAAATTTTAAAACAAAACAAACATTCTGCTATTCACGTGAATCGTATATTCGATTCAACCGTTCGATTCCCTTTTACACTGCCTTTGCATTCTGCTATCGATAGGGTGAACTACATTATCCTAAACCAATTTGACATTCACGTAAATAGCTGTTCATGTGACAAACTTGAGAATTGCAAAAATTAAGTTTGATCAATCCAATTGTTTAATTTGTGTATATGTACAGTGTTGGACTTTTTATTCCAATTGTAAACAGATAAATAAGAGAATTCTGAAACAGAGGTTCAGAAAAATGTTAGAAAGTTAAAAAAAAAAAATCAACCACGTGTTTCATTGGTGGTCCTAGAGGGTTGAGCACGTCTCTTAGGCTATTCCAAAACTCTCGGAGGTCTTCGGATTGTTGTTTTGCATTATTTTTTGCAATATCTGTATTAAAGTTCATTACAGAAATTATTGTTGCAAATTGTTCCTTGTGTGTCGTTTAATATAAATTTATTCTAAATTAAGCAATAAATTAGTTTTTACTTATATTTTACTATCAACAATAAGAAAAATCCGCTACATTTCTTATGCGGAGTTTTAATTGTATAGAATAAATGCGTTCACGTGACTAGAAGAATACAGCGCAGTATTACCGACGTTACCGACACACACAGATTCACTTCGAATGTATAGCAGAATAGTTATTAGTAAAAATTCAAGAAAAAATTCCCCTGATGAATAGCAGAATAGGGCTGACTTACAAACTTAAATTACATTAATTAAAGATTCTTTTCTCTTCAAGAAGAAGTGCAGACCAATTTTTAGCACCAAACAATTAAATTGTCAAATTATGTATTACCCTCCATACGAGTGGTGTACTTGAAATCTTGGACTTAGGACCTTAAGAAATTAATTTTTCCAATTAAGGCACTCAAAAATATGATTATATTCGCCAAAAATGCCTTACAAATTTATTAGTTATGTTTTCTTTACCAATTTTCCGTTATTTTAATGCTTTTAATTTTGATTTTAAACATGAATGAATAAGAGTAAATGGTCTCAAAAATGGAAACAAAATTTTAAAAAATTTTGATTTGTTCTAATGAGAACATTTTTTTTGATATTTTTTTAATCAAATTTCTGACAAATGCAGTATTTGTTTTTATTGAAAAAAAAAGAAATTCTCCAAATGGATATCTTATTGCATTTCAAAAAATTGATTTTTGTATTTTTTAAAACAAAGAACACATTTTAAATTTTAAATTTTGTGTAGGTACGGTTTATAAACAAATACAAAATGAATTAAATTTAAAAAAATAAACACTTCGGAAAATGTATATCGTCAGCCTCATAAGTAAACCTCATAACTCAATTAAGTGCAAACACATAAAAGCGAGAGTTCCGAATGATCTACAAATTTTTGTTTTTTATTTTGAGGTATTGGCCTGAAATCAAATGTTGTCTTTTTTAAATGACAAACAATGCTAAATAATAGAGTAACAATCAAAACTTTTATATAAAAAATGGATTGCAAATTCAAAAATCGTTTCTAATATGAAGTTACTGGTACCGCAAAAACCTCTGGAATGGCTGTATAAATTTGTCTTTTTCTATCGTTTAACTCGAGCTTTGTATGCAAGAAGAAAATACAATACCCGGGTTTTTTGGCAATCTATAAATAGTATAGTAGAAAATTCCAAAGAAAATGCCGAAGCGTAGATTTTTGTATTTAAAAATTGGTACAACCGAAAGAAGTTCCGTCAAAAAAATAATTAAAAAAAAAAAAAACACCCAAATAAAAGAAAGTTTGGTCAAAATCAAAAGTTAAAATTAACTTCAGCAAAAAAAAAACTAACTAAAACTACCAAAATTTGCATTTTCCATTTTAAGAAGAAATAGTGAGAAAACAACGGGAAATTGAAATTCTATAAAAAATAGTTCTTTTAACAATTGCAGCTTTGACATAAAATAAAAACTTCAAGAAGGGGGTTTGTACGTAGACGACTAGATTAACATGTGGTATTGAAGCGAGCTTGAAGCTCATCACAATTCTTATATATAACTGAATCCAGTTGAAATGAGCTTGATTTGACTCGATTAAAGTCGGGGATCGGAGTCGATTCAAATTTGTGAAGAAAAACCTGTGTGGAGGAGTTGGTTTTACAGAAATTGCATTATGGTCTGTTTATTTGCATGTTTGTGTAAAAAAATATAGTTTTGTTTTAATTCAATTAAAAAAAAAAACACACAAATAGAAGAAAGTTTTGTGAAAATCAAAAGTTAAAATTAACTTCAGTAAAAAAAAAACTAGTAAAATTGTCATTTTCCATTTCAAGAAGAAATGGTAAGAAAACATCTGGAGAGATTCTTTAAAAATAGTTCAGGTATCGTATTCTTATATGATGCTGAACTTGCACTTCATAGGAAACATCAAAACAGCATTCGGATTTTAAAAAGTGCTGTCAAACTCAATACTTTTTAAAATCTTCTTGTGCAGTGGAAGCACCAAAAAGATTTATTTTATCTAAACTGAGATAAACCTTTACTGGCAACATAGCAAAACATAATTATCTTTTCTATTCTTACGAAATAAGCCCAGTTAATCCATTTTCATTAACAAAACTAAATACTCGTAATATCATCAGTAACAGATTGTTTTTTTTTTAGCCAATGGAAAACACATAATTGAAATGCACAAGTACTCAACAAACAGAGCCATCGAGATACGAATGCAATATCAATCGTACCAACATTTGAGAACGAAATCACATAAGATCCATTCGAGAATCGTATAAATGTCAAAAACCCATTCGTAGTAAAATTCTACTTTAATTTTTATCGGTAGTATTCATACTGCGGATATTGTTTTTGTTATTCGTGTAAAACCCTACTATACTTTTGATAGATTTTCCAACAAAACACGGGTAATAATTAAAAAAATATTGCACACCCAAATTCTCAAAAGAAAACAGTTTTATAATATTTTAAAACTGAGGAGGCAACTTATTTTTTTGAAAATCCTTTCTCTTAAAAGTGGCTAGTTCAATTTATTCGATTTTATTTAATGTATTAGACCAAATTGTATTTAAAAAACATAAGACCAAACAATAATTAAGAAAATTTTTGTTTTACTCAGTTTTACTTCAAATTTGTTATAGGAATACAAAGTTATTTGTTTAAGTTTTTTTTAATTACATAGACAAGATCCCCTTCAAATAAATTATTTACAAATATTAACAATCAAACCAAGAATACAAAAGGTTATGCAATCTCAAAAAAGAACTTTATTTAAAAAACACTGCTTCTAAGCTCGTTGAGTGCAAGGACTCGAAATCGTTTTGAAAGACAGTACAAGTGTTGATTGGGCGGAATAGGAGAGTATTGTTCACAATTGATGAAAATCTACTTGCTAATTATTTTGAAACTCTACTTCTGCCTGACCCTAATCTAAACACAATGAGCTTTGCATTCCCCAATGTCATTATTCCTGAACTGGATTCCAATCTTACAATGGTTGAACTAGTAGCTGCTTTAAAAAAAAATGAAAAATAACAAAGCACCTGGATCTGATGGGATCTAAGTAGAGTTTTATAAACACGCTACTTTTGAGTTTTTGGAATATGTGTTCGAATTTTTTCAATAGAATATTCATTGAAGAGATGAAGGTGCCTGAAAATGTACGTCTGTCTCGAATTACAGCCATTTTTAAAAAAGGTAACCGTGATTTGCCAGAGAACTATAGAGGAGTTGATGTGCTTAATTCATTAAGAAAAGTGTTTACACAAATACTCTGTACTAGACTTACGACCTGGGTAGAAGATAATAATATGATTAGCTGCCTTCAAGCTGGTTTTCGAGCCAACCTTTCAGCTATTGATCAAATTGAACTTATCTGCCTTTTTCGTTGATTTAAAAGCGATTTTTGACACTATTAATAGGAGGTCCTTGCTCTATAAGCTCTCAGCAATTGGCTTATCTACTAAATTTATCAGAGTCTACGAAAAAATTCTCGAAAACATGATGGCATCTGTTCAGAATGATAGAAAAGCATCTAAAGAATTTAGTTGTGAAGCAGGTGTCCCTCAAGGATGTGTTCTAAGCCCTATCATGTTTGCACTGTATATGAACGATGTCGAAAACAGTATACCTGGGTGAGTTCAGCTCGGGGATATTACACTTAAAGTCTTGATTTATGCTGACGATCTAATGATTTTATCAGACAGTCCGCTTACTCTACAGCTCCAGAAAAACAAGCTAAAACAGTTTTGTGATCTATGGGATCTTAAAATAAATACCACCAAATCCAAAATATTGGTTTTCAGATCTCGAAATAGATCAATTGGCTTAGGGCGGGATTGGACTTTAGATTGTGAGATAATTGAGGTCATAAATGAATGGAGTATCTTGGGTATACAATGACATATAATCTTAACATTCAAACCTTTATAAAAGAAAAAACAACCGTTGCAAAAATTGCAATAAATAGAATGTGGTCCCAGTTCTTCGCAAATAAACTCGTAGATCCAATTTCAAATTTTAAAGCCTTCAATGCCACCGTGAATACTTGTTTGTTGTTTGTTGAAATGGAAAATATACAGAGGTATTTTTTCAAGCAAATTTTCAGGTTACCTATCAACACTCCTAATTATGCTATCCACTTAGAGTCAGGCTTACCTCAATTTTTTTTGAAAAACTTAAAGGCTAACGCCGATTTTATGTTCAAAGTAATGAAGCGATCTGACCAAACCTTGCAAAAAAGACTCCTTAAAATTTGTTTTAGTTGTGGATATAGTCCGGTCAAAAACTGGTATGATCTTGCTGTAGCACATAACCTTTCAATATCATTGCCAGTGGACAATGTGGAAGCAATAAAAAATACACTTTATGAATGTATCTATGTTATAGATGACTCGATGTATAAGCTTCGTGTTGCGCGACTGCATCAACATCCAGGAATATATACAGACAACTGAATCTGAAACTTTGTGAAGGAAACTACTTTAGAGAAGGTTTACAGTTTCTGAAATGAGCTTGATCTTCAAGATTGGAAATGAAATGCTCGATTTAAATTAAAGACCACATAGAACAGACTTAAACCCTGTGTGTTCCCTTTGCAACCTTGGTCAAAACGAAGATGTTTTGCATTTTTTATCACTTTTTCCAATATAACAGGAAATCCGAAGGCTCTACTTTTATTCTAGTTTTCTTTCCCAAGAGGAATGTGTCGGTGTACTAAACGGAGATCGGAGAAAATATCGAAACGGGTGTTTGAGTTTGTTTTGAGTTGTAACAAGATGTAAAAGTGATTGTATCTTCTCTTTTTTTTCGTTTTTAACCAAATTAAAAGCCATTAAAATTAAAAAAAATTAAAAAAAACTTGAGAAATATGCGGTTCTTCTTCCTACTTTTTGCTTTTTTTCTCACTTACAAACCATTATCTGTTTTAGCTAAACTAAAAGCCCATTACAAATATTTTTTTGTTTCCTTAATTTTTTTGTTTTGACTAAACTAAAAGTCACACTTTTTATTAAACATATAAGTACCTGTTATTGCTTTTTTATACTATATATATATCAAGAACTTCGATTTGTTAGACTCTCAAATTGAAGGATCCAGCACATTAGAACTCGGTTTAGCAATGTTTTTACATATTTCAAAGGATTTATTTTTAAATTCATTTTGATTTGATTTAAATTTCAGACCACAAGGACATTCAATATGCAATAAAAAAATATTTTAAAAAAATTTGTAAACATAAACGGTTTTGCAAAAAATATATAAATAGAAGATGGATAATGTTAAATGATGTGGATGCTGACATTTTCATAAAATTTTTAAAGTTAAATGTTTGCTACAATTTAATTAAATTTTTTAAGAACCTCGATTTTCATACGAACAACAATTCGAGAACCTACTCTCGGCAACACTGATGGTACCACCACAACAGTCCTTTTGTAAAGCCCCAGCAAAGCAAGCATCAGCATAAAACTGTTCTCTCCAACCACAGCCCTGTTCTTCTATCAATGCCTACTTTACCAAGGAATGAGATAAACTCTCTTCTATATCCTTTCGTCCATTTTAGCAGGTCCTGTTTCCTTTTTCTCCTTCTTCTTCTCTTGGCTTGTCCCAGATGCTTATCTGCATTGTGTATCTGTATTGTAGTCGTAGTTGTATAGTGTTAGACATAAAGTTTTTGCATGATGTGTTTTTCCAAAATTCGATATAAACGCTAAGTTCCGCGCTTCGTTTCAAATCATCGCACTCGCGTCAAAGATAAGAACAAACTTTAAAAATAAAATATATATTCGTATATACATATTTATGTATATTTGTTGATATGTAAATTTTCCTAAACACTGAGTTGTTCGTAAAGAAGGCGCGCCGGCATCGGCGGCGACGACGACGGGCGGTGCTTGAAAGTGTATATAGGCATAACTCTTATACCCAGAGGCTAAGAGTCAATTCAATCAAGCATCCGCTTTGACATATAGATGACATAATTAGTTCGTGATACGCTTGACATGACACGGCTCTAGGGCATATTAAGAATTTTAAATCACTTTATATCATGAAAATGATGATGGAGTGTCGATAAATGATTTTCCTGCTGTCGATTATATTATTCGTATATAAAAATATACTCGCACGTAAACAGCTATGGCCAAAATAAATGGAACACAACCTTAATTTTAGTTATAATGTTTTTGGGACTTTTGTAAGGCAAAACATATAAAATATCAATATTTAATTTTAATGGTGAATATTTTGTTTATATTTTTTCATTCGCGAATTTTAAAAATTTGGCTTCATAAAAAGATGGCTTAAAAAGTAGGAATGCTCCACTTAAACGTCAAAAAACAATACATATCGACAAAAATGTCAACTAATCTAATGTGTTGATCGATAATATTTAATAATTAGTTTGAAATTCGTACCGATGTCTATTTACTTAAATTTGACATATTGTTAAGTACAGATATACGCTCCACGACCGTACTACACGAATGTGGTCAAATTTTACAGAGTTCTTTTTATTGAAAGGCTTCAACAAATCTAATTTATTGATCGATAACATTTGATAATTCGTTTAAAAGTTTAAAATTCGTATTTATGTCTATTTAGTTAAATTCGGCATATTGTTAAGTACAGATATATGCTTTTTGACCGTACTACACGAATGTGGAACAATTCGACAGAATTCTTTTTATTGAAAGGCTTCAACTAACCTAATTTATTGATCTATAATATTTTCATTTAAAATTCGTACATATGTCTATTAAGTTAAATTGGTCATATTGTTACAGTCTGTCAAGTAAGAGCGTGGTCGACTTTACCGACCGTTAATAAAAGATTTCGCTTTAATTCCTTCGCGAGCCGATAGAGGGAAGCTTTGTCCTTGATGCATTGTCAACAAATTTTCAGTTGTCGTTCTATATGGGCATGTTCTGTCCTGAAGCGTGCAGGGATTCGGCACTTTGTACCTCTTTACTGACAAGGAGGCTTAGCCATTTAGACTATGCCGACGATATATGTCTCATGGCAAATAACATCAGTGGGCTGAACAAGATGTGTCAAACTTTACGGGTGAAAGTAGAATCGTGCGGTCTTAAAATAAATAGCAAAAAGACAAAAATAATGCTAACGGGCCCCTCAACAACAAACATGGAAAGTCTCGGCCACCATCTCGAGAAAATCGCAGTCTTTTTTGAACCACTGTCTGCGTCACATCTTTCAAATTCGCTGGCCACAAACAATATTTATCCAGGAATTGTGGCGTAGGACAGCTCAGAGGCGCTTAGACATCGACATCAGAAAGCGCAAATGGCAATGGATTGGTCACACACTGAGGAAACCAAACGATGATATTGAGAAGCAGTCTTTTAAATAGAATCCTCAAGGGTCACGGCGGGTTGGAAGACCAAGAACAACATGGAAATCTACAGTGCTATCGGAAGCTAACTCCCAGAGAAAGACTTGGCCACAGTTAAGGTATCTAGCTGCAGATCGAGAAGGATGGACACGTTTTGTTGATGCCTTATGCCCCGTACGGGGTTAGAGGACCTGATCATGAATGCTTCGGAGACGCAGGCAATTATCGACGCCGGTGGTGACTGGACACATTAACCAAATTGAATCATAAGGTATAAGTAAGGTGTACACTGTACAATGTATACATAAATATCAAAGTTTCATACAATAATTTGTTTTATAAATTAACACGAGCGTAATTGACAGACTATAAGGACCGATATTCGTTCCTTAACCGTACTACATGAATGTGGAATAATTCTCCGCAGTTTTTTTTATTGAAAGGCTTCTGGTTGGCTATTTGCTCCAATTTTGACCTCAATGCAATGGTTCTAAGTGATATTCAGGTCAAGGTACTGAGAATACTACTCAGCAACTTTCAACATATTGTTCGTTAACCCAAAAGTATCCTTTGGGTCGTTATTTTGCCAACTAATCAGCTTATTTTGATAGGCAACATTTTTTAAATGGGTGTTATGAGCTTCGGCTTGAGTTTTTCTCACATTGGCCACCAACAAATATTTACAGTCCATTTTAAAAAAAGTTGGAAGCATTTGAACCACACTTCCCATAGCTTCCCAAACCTGCCCTTTATCGAATTTTTTAAAGTCTTACAGAATGTTAAAAAAACAACATTTACTGTGAGATAAAACAGTGAATATGTTCCGCTCTTTTCAAGATACTTGAGTCGAAAATTCTTTAACAGTTTTTAGTTGTTTTTGTAACTTTTAGTTTCTTGTAAAAAAAAACTCATACCAACAATTTGAAATTTTTTAAACAAACAAGTGTTCCTATTATTTTGATCTGCACTATATGGCACACATCACTCGTTTAATGATAAAATTAAAATTCTTAATTGAATAGCTTAACAACATATTGACGAGACGGTAAATATAGAAAAGACTTTGATGACGTTTAAGCTTCACTTAAGGGAAGTAAAAAAAGCATTTAAGCTCAAAATTAAGAAATGTTCCTATTGTTTTGGTCATTGCTGTATAATATAAAGGAGTTACATTTATTTAGAAAAAGATAGAGGAAAAAAACTTGAGGAATAGCAAATGACTTCTATATAATAATTTCCGGACAGAAAAAAAATGGGAAAAAATAGTTCAAAAACCCCAAAGTGTCAACCTGTTGACGCGCGTCTTCATCGTCGTATTCGGTCGTTTGTCGTCCTTATTGCGTCCCGTCGTCCTTTAAGGTTAAAAACTAATTAAAATATTCATGAACAGACTCTTTGCACACTTATATATTTTCTCACTCTAATGTCCTTGCCCCCGATGTTGATGCAATGTAACCAAAGTCATAGCCATAGACCGAAAGTAAATTAGAAAAGTGAAAAACTAGTATAGGGACCTATACACTTATATACTCACTATAGAAACGAGTCCTTTTTAGTTTATTTAGGATTTCCTTGGGCTGGCTGGCTGGGCCTTCGCCGCCGCCACTACAACGTAGTCATATTCACAGCCAGGTTGGAGTTGAAGCCAGAGTCGTTTGAAAGCTAAGAGAGCAAAATGGAAGTGATGGTGCTAATGGCAAAGCATTAACTCGAAAACTTTACTAATTGGTCACGTAATCTTCTTAAACAAAAAAGTGGTAATTTCCTCCAAGAAAAATAAAATGAATAACGATTTAAAAAAGAAAAATGTTAAAACAAAAACAGAAAAAACTTGAAGAAAAAAATTAAAAAATTGCCAAAATGACATCCCCTAGAATATAATTACATTTTGAAAACTACTTGGTTGAAGTTGCCTGCCTTGAAGCATTTATTCAATAATTAATTTTTTCTTTCATTTTAAATTGTGTGGTAGAATAATGACGTCAAGGAAGTTCGATTTTTTTTTGTATTTTTTTTGGGAAGAAAACAAACTTATAATGGAAACGTTTAATTTTTCATTCGCGTTTTAAATGAAATATTGATGTAGTGCTTTTGAAAATTTGACATAGTTACTTATAAATTCTAGATCTTAAAATCTTTTTCTTTATAAAATTCAGTTTACTCACGGGTTTAAATTTGAAAATAGAGCTTCTTATGCAATTTTAGTAGTAGAATAGTTGTCAAGGTTCATGAAGACTACAAAAAGTATTCGTTTCAAATTACCTGAAAAGAAAAAAGATTATTATTAAGATTTTGTTTTAATATTGATTATATATTTATAAATACATAATAATACAAATTTTCAAATAGAAGGTATTTGTCGTCAAAAGCACTTTTTCAATGTTCTGTTTCATTTCTATTAAAACTATCTTCTTATAAACAAAAGTTTTGATTAGGCACACGATTGCTTCAAATTATACATAAATAGTCAAAACGTTGAAGATATATATGTATTTTCATCACCTTTTTATCTTACCAGTTATCTATGTTAAACTCATTTAGTTCAAGTTGAGTCCATTTCTTAAATTGCGATGCTTCTGTTCGCAAAAGAACCTTCATGATAGATGTGTGAAGATTCGAACTTGGTTTACTCATTACTCTTGTTAGAAGATCTGCATGCAATTTTAAGTTTTTAATATAAATCGGCGCAATTCCAGACTCAACATGAATTGCATAGCTTGGAGTCTAATTAGGTAACGGAAATAATCTTTTGAGGAAGAGACGTTGTATCAACTCAAATTTTTTCAAAATAGTGACTAAAAACTTGAAAACCGGAAGTATTAATGGTTGGTTGGAAAACTTGGTATTTAGATCCTAAGTCTATGTTATTGTTTGAAAAGAAAGTTGGCCACATTATGTTAAGAGCTACTTCAGCTTCTTTACTCTTACGCTGTACATGTTTATTAAAGCTAACGTTAGCAGACATCAACACTCTAAGATATTTCAATTCCTGTACTATTTCAATTGGTTGGTTGTAAAGGTACCACCTTTCTTCTCTCAACATTCTACAACTCCGTGCCTCAAATACCATTATCTTTGTTTTCTCTAAGGTTATTTTAAGGTCTAATATATTACAGTACGTTTAGACCCTATTGATTTGTAGCTGGAGAGAAGATGGGTGATCCCCTAGTATAACCAAGTCATCCGCGTAAAGAAGTAAGTATCAGAAAACAAACTCCACCGGGTAACTTATCTGAAATATCATCAATGTAGAGGCCAAACAAGATTGGGCTGAGGATACATCCTTGAGGAACACCTGCAGTAGTCTGAAACCAATTTGAAACCTCGACCCCATCCCAAACTGTAGCATAAGTTTTACATACAGTTTTGCTAGATATACAAAGTGAGACCATTTTGTAAATAAGAGCTTGTCGATTGACGGTATCAACGAGCTTTTAAGTCGATAAAGCAAGCACACATTTCCTTTTTCTTTTATATAAATGTGTTAGCAATACTCGATAAAGCAACCGTTGAAAATCCCTCACGAAAACCAGCTGAAATTATACTTCAGCGATTGTTTGATTCTTTCCAATTGATAAGTCTTTTATGCAGGATGCTAGCAAATAATTTTCTAATGGAATTTAATATTGAAATACCTCTGTAATTCTCAGGTAAGCTAGCATCACCTTTCTTAAATATTGAAAATATAACAGCTTTATTATAGCTCGTGGGAACGCAAGCAGAATCGTACAAGTTGTTGTAAAAAGGTAAAAAGGAATAAGATATTGCTTGTATTTCTTAGAAATTCAACGGGAATGACATCAATTACTGAGGATTTATTGTTTTTCATGTTGAAAAGAACAAGCTCCAGTTCATCAAGGACTGTTACAGAATCAAGCAAATTATCGACTATGTCTGGGCAAGTAGTACCTGTGGCATGATGATTAGTGCATTGGACTGTCATGCCAGAGGTCTTGGCTTCGATCCCTGCCTATGCCATCTAAAGTCTTTTCACGGGTACTGCCTCTTGCAAGGAATTGACAAATTCTCCAAGAGTAACTCTTGTCATGAAAAAGTGCTTTCTCAAATCAGCCGTTCGGATTCGGTATATAAACGGTAGGTAATTTATTTATTTGTCTGGGCAAGCGTAATGAAACGAGTGCAAGTCATCTTGACATTTCAACAATGATCGGAAATGGGATGCCATTTACTTTAGCTTGTAATACACTTGAAGACATACGATTGTTTTCACCCAACTCCCTCTTTGAATATTTACACTTCTCTAAGCTGGTCGCTAAATTAAGTGTGTAATTTAACTTTTTAGCCTCGCAGACCTGTTTGTATATTTTGTAAGCTTCCAGATATGCAGACTTATAATGGTCTAAATTAAATCTTCTAAATAATTTAAGGCAAGCGAAAGATTTTTTTACTAATTCACTGACTGACTGACAGATCATCAACCATAGAAACACAAAAATGTTGGTCCTCCATTTAGGAGGCGCGGTGCCAACCTATTATGTTTTGTAGAATACAAAAAATCTGTAGAGTTATAGATTTGCATACTAAGTACATCTAAACACAAATCTAGGTACAAGAATTGTGCTCTCAAAAGGCGTAGTATCCACCCACTCCTCAAGTATTTGTTTTTATTTCCAAGAAAAAAATATGGTTCTTGTAAAATGATGAAATTTAGTAAAGAAGAGGGGATCGATTTGTACACAAATATAACCTTCGAATGTATGAGGTTATACACCAAAAGGGCGGGGCAACCACCCATTTTTATTGCCATTGGTATCGTTTGTATGATATACTTCTAATTCCTGTAGAATGGTAATATTCAACAAATGCAACGGATTGATGTGTTTTCAAAAACGGAATTAACAAATCTGAGATTATTCACAGGGCGTGGTATTGGCCCACTTTTCTTCAATATGTTATAATTTACAAGGAACTATTTTAAAACTTTTGTTATGATGAAATTTAACAGATTAAAAAACGTCGAAGGGTTTCAATAATGACAGATAATTGCTGTTGAAAGGTAACTGATTAAAATTGACTGGGTTTATTTGGAAAGTGTTTAGTTACTTCAATATTGGCCACATTTTAGTATTCTAAAGAATCCTGAGTAAATTTGTCCAATTTTAGAAAATAATCATGGAATAGAAATTATCTGTTATTATTAAGTTTATTTGATTTAACAGTTCCAAAATTAAATTAAAGTAAAGCTTTCAAAAATTAAGTAAATATTTTTCGCAGCAGACTTATTACTCAGGATTTTGCTATGCAGCTGAAATTTTGTTCACTTTTAAGCATTTATATTTTTTCTGTGATTGTTTTATCATCTAATAACTTCAAATATATATAATCTGGGGCCCTACTATGTAATTCCATTCTACTTTGTATTCTATTCGAAACATTCGAAACTCATTTCGGATTCTACTTTAAAATCGTACTACGTATGAAAGTAGAATCGGATGCCTATTATACCAACCAATTGTTTGACAGTTTAAAAAAAAAAACCATCAAATTCTTGGACAAAAAATATTTATTACAAAAATTTACACCGGTGGAATTTGGTTCAATTTTGAAGGAAATGAGGAACGGTACGAGCAAATTCAACGCAGAGGAAAAAGATATGATTCCAAAATAATGGAGTTGAGTAAGAAAAGGTTTGTACCTATACATATATACGGTAGAATATTTGAAAGCATTCTTAATGAAAAATAAACACTTTCGTTTAGTTTTGTTAATAGCTATAATCTTTCTAAAGACGGATTTATGTTCTTACTAAACACCATATTATGCGACAAGACTATTCGCAGAAGACAGAATGCTGTTCCGATTATCATTAAGTTATCAGTAGAATTAAATTTGTTGGCAACAGAAGGTTACCAAAACCAAATTGGTGGTGACAAGACCGCTGTTATTGCATAGCAAACCATATCAAAAATACTTGCAGAAGTTTTGACTTCAATCGAAAGAGTCATGTACCCGCTGATGATGAATTTTGAAATTAATTATGAAGAGAATTCTCGGTGTAATTGGGCGGTAGATGGAACTCATATTCAACATTTTTTTTACACTTTGACAAAAAAAAAAATCCGCTCGCAAACACATTTGATGTAGAGTGATTATTTTCCATATTGCCTAGTTTTCAATTCTACTTTCGAGTAACGTAGGTGCTCGTTTATTCGAAAGTTCAAAAGAATATACATAGTTGGCACTACTAGAACTTTTCCATTCTCGTTGGTTCGAAAGAAGTCAAATAGATACATAGTACCAATTTTTCGAATGCGAGCAATTTCATTGTAGAATCGAGTAAAGCCCCCTGTTCTCGGAAATTTCTTGAAAATATTGAAGAAAAAAATCGAAAATCATATATTTTGAGCACAATTAATCTAGAATTTAAAAAAAACGTTGACAAAAAAAGAAAAGATATGAAACATAAAGATCTTGAAATTGGCAGTTTATTAAAAAAAAAAAGTCAATTATGTCAAAAACGTTACAACTCCAAGTATCGTCTTCAAGAAAAAAAAAGAAAAAAGAATTGAAATGTTATTCGTTTTTTTTTTATGTCGAAAACCATTACTTCTCTGTCAAAAAATCTGTTTTTCAAATGAAATATTGTAGGTGTAAAGTGACTTAGAGTTCAAATATTTTATTATTTTAAAAACCATTAATTCTCTGCTAAAAGAACCTGCGTTCTACAAGAAATATTGCAAGTGTAAAATTAGTTGAAAAATTTTTTCTGTAGTCAAAGTTAAGTCAATTTGTTCAACACAAAGATTTTCAGAAACCTTGAACTACCACAACATTTTGAAAAGGTAAGCTTTATGATTATTGGGGTCATTTTAACAGTTAGGTCTGGGTTGCAAAATTTTGACACTCAAAAGCTGTTCAAAAATCTAAAAATTTCAAAAAATAAAAGAGCTTAAGAAAAGTAATTTTCAAAACTTTAAGTTTTTTCAAGATTTAAATCAAAAAACTAATTAATATGTAGATTCTTACCACACATGAAAATCGAAAGCCTAATAAATAATTGGGTTTAATGCTTTTGGAAATTAAAGAATCTTACAAAAAAATTCTTTTTGGACAGGGATACAAAATTGAGTAAAAATTCGAATTAATTTGAGTTGAATATTTTTAAAAATGCTGTTCTTTTTTCAAAACTTAGTGAACAATTTTGAAAAGAAAAACGATACCTAATTTTCAAGACAAATAATTTAGTACAGAATATCAAATTCAATATACTACTTATTGAACTTATTGAAATTTTAAGGTGGGTTCAATTTTGAAGATATACGAGTATATGTTTTTCCAACAAGAAGTTACATTTTGAATATCCCATTATTTAGACAGCTGTCGGTCTTTAAACGTTTTTCTTTCAACGCTTAACAACTTTTCATTGATAATTAAACAATACGTGAATTTTTTAAATGCACTAAAAAAAGGAATTTCGCAGTTTTGCTAGAAACAAATCCTGCTCGTTTTATTTCTCGAAGATGTGATCAAAATTGGGCACCAAGATCTTGTGATTTAAACCCCTTAAGTTATTTTTTTAAGTCAGATGAAAAATAAAGTCTAACTCAATGCTTCACAATCAATCCAAGACTTAAAATATAAAAATCGTGAAGTTATTGGAGCTATACAGTTGGAAGTTGTCAAATTGTTAATGGAAAGGATATGGAGCTGCAACCTTCAACCGCAGTTCTGCAACATGGTTTCTATTTAGTTGATGTGATTTAAATTTTGTTTATGACATACTTTTCTCCTTGCAATGAAATAAACATCCCTTGGTTTTTGTAAACAGAAATACTTTCTTTTTTAACATCAAAATGAAATCTCTTATTGGAAAGTTCTTCTTTAAGACCATTGAAGAGTTGTATAATTTTTCCTCGGAAATAAGTTGAATATTTGATAATATTTTTGTTTCACTACTTCGTGCAGGTCAAATCCAAATTAATTAAAAAATACAATGATTCTTAATTAGTCGAAAACTAAACAAAAATTTCAAGTAAAAGCTGACTTCGAGCAAATTTATCTTGTATTTTTGTTGAACCGCCTTCAAAAACAAACACTTAAAATTCCCTAGAAATTCCTTCAAAATACTTTTCTGAAAATCCTCTTCAAATTGCAAATATGCAAAATCGACAAAAATACCATAACACGACATGGAATTTCAGAAGAATATCTATAATTACATTCAAGGTATAACGATATTGATATTTTCAGCTTGAATTTTAAATGAAATCTTAGTAATTTTTAATTTTGTAATTGAAACTTATTCCACAAAATTAAAAACCAAAAATTCATTATTTCATTCTTTAGAAAAGAAACAAATGAAAAACTTCAATTGAAAAGAATTTCCAAAAATTAGGTAAAGGTTGAATAAAAATTTGTCTTAACGTACATAACTTATACGTGTATATATATGTAGGTATAGGTGCAAGTTGAAAAGTGGAACAGGATAACAAAATCATTAACTAGAACAAAAGCATCCCATTTTGTATAAAAATAAAAATAAAAAATAAGAAGAATCTAGGTTTTCACTATGAGTATCATAAGGTAGATAAAAGTACCAAGTATAGTAAGGCACACTCTTAAGCCATATCATACAATGAAGCAAAGTTCTTGTCTAATTTATCTAATTAGATCTGGCAACCCCCACTCGTAAAAGTCTTTATCCGGCCAATGCAAGGATTTTGCTATAGTTTTTTTTATATTTTTTATTTTTATTTTTATTTCTTGCTCCACTCCCGTTATAGTGCTTCCTTTTCTTTTCGTAATTTTCTTTGATATTAATTAACACTAATTACTGTCAGGATTCTTAACTTTTTTTTTAAGCTTTACTTTACTCGGCGTTCTCTATCTCCTCCTCATTTTACATACACTTATATTTCTTCGTCGACGTCGTAGTCGTAGTCATAGTCGTCGGTTGCATCAGGTACCGTATTATGGGCGCTTTTGATGGTGTAAAGCGCGCAAGTGGTTTGAATAGAGTTACATACATACGAGTATAATCCACCCTGAGAAAAGGACACGCAGCAAGCAGTACTGCTTTTGGAACTGCTATACATGCCGAGAGACTCATGTCTCTATTATCTGAAGGACTTTGCATTTTCAAAACAACTTTATTATATCCGCACACACGGAGTATACACGGCATCTGAATTTTCACCGCCATCGTCGCCGCCGCCGTTGCCGTTGCTGCCGCCATCATCGTCCTCATCATCGTTAGCTGAATGCACTCATTCTGGTTGCTGCATATACTGCACCCCTGCTCCTTATTTGCCTTTCATAAATATGTAAAAACTTGCAATCATTGGCTTGAGTGCATACCTAGGAATACGGGCTGCAAAAAGAAAACTGAATGAAAAAAACCAAAAGCTCCAAAAAGGATACGAGTTCAAGAGCGTCGAAAAAAGTCCTGTTTGTAAATGAGACCTCGCGCGCCATCCGTTTAACCATGACAGTTGAAAAGATGCCGCCGCTGACGACGATGATGCCAACGACGACGATGATGATGTTGACGATGGTAATGGTGATGCCGCCGGAACGAGAACGACACTGAACACTGATGGTAAGCAGGTGATGGTAAGGTGGAGCGGCTTGTGGTTTGGGGTAGACTATCATCAGGACTTTAAGAACCACACCGACAAGGACCTCATTGATGTTGATGTTGTTGATGATGCAAGAGCTCAAAACCATCTTTGAAAAAGAAAATATATATAGAATATTTGGCATCACAGGACACAGGACATATAAGAGGCCGAGGCCGAGGTAGAGGTAGAAGCAGACTTGTCGCCGCAGTTTTCCTACGTTGGTTGTTTGCTCATCACATCAAATTCCTATATATGCATCTTCGTCAATGGAAATTCTATTTTGTTTTTTATTTTGTGTTTGTGTTTGTCTTCTACTTCTTCGCAAAATGTGGGTGTTTTGTGCAAAGAAGAAATGAAAAACATCAACAACAAACAAAACAACAACAAAAAAAGGATACGAAACAAACTAGGATACTAAAAAGTCCTATTGAGTGATAATGATTAAAGCTTTGCAGTCAAGGCGAAACGAGAATGCAAATGAAAAGTAAGGAAGAGAAAGGAAGGACAGTCATACATAGAGTCAAAGATAAAAGAAAAGAAAACAAAAAAAAACAGTTAAATGGAATACAGGATCAAAGGATAAATGATGAGAGTTGATGAGATAAAAGAGATCACGTCGATGCTACTTTGGTGGAAAGGGATGTACTTAGAAAAATATATGTACTCTTGTATGCAACTTTTGACTTGTGAGAAAGACGCTTTGAAGGATAATGAAAAACGTTGATAATTTATAATTTATATACCAACACACGCGAGTAGACAGTTGTGGTCATATAATTAGGCCACTAAAATTCAAGTTTATTTTCTCAGTTAAAAATGAGGCTGAATTTTTAAAATTAATATTTTTACCACATTTTGCTAAAGGGGATTTTCGTACCTCTTTTAGGACAAGACTCAATTTGAACATTAAGAAAAAACAGCGAATTTTAAAGGAGGCGTCGTTGAGGCACATTGGCACATTAGCACAGCTAAAGAAAGAAGCTCTTTACTAAACAGTACGCCCAAAGTTAAGCTCAAGACTATACTGATCCGCGTTTTCAGAGGTGCTTGGTATTACAGTTGATCTGTTTGAGGGGAGAAATGCAACTAAAATGAAGCGTTCTACATTCGTGTAGTTCGAATAAAGAACCAATCTCCTTAGTTGACAGTAAGACCGAAGTTGGGCCAGAGGGTATACTGATTAGCATTTCTGAAGGCACAAATATTGCAGTTGAATTATTTTAGGGGAGGAATGCAACAGTGGCTTAACATTCTATATTCACGCAGTACGGCTAAGGAACGAATTCCTGCTCTTCTTGACAATAGTCCGAAGTTGGATTGGAGAGCATACTGATAAGAGTTCCTGGAGGTACGAGTAATAGAGTTGAATTGTTTGATGGGTGGAATGCAGCTATGGTAAGGCAATCCACATTCGCATAGTACCGCTCAGGAACTAATCTCTGTACTTGACAATACGACATCAGAAGTTGGGTGGAGGGCTTACTGATGAGCATGCTTATCACTTACAAGAGTTGAATTGTTTGAGGGGAGGAATGCAACTGTTGTAATGCATTTTACATTCGCGCAGTACGGCTTAGAAGGGAATCCCTTTTAAGTATGTTTGGTTACATACATCCAACGCATTTAAAGATCCTCATTTTAATTGATCCAAGTGGTTATTTGAATTTTAACAACACCAGACGGAATTTATTATTTGAAGCATTAAATTTTATTCGACATTAATTTCTTATTTAACTATTTTGTAAAAGTCTAATAAACTTAAGATCCACAACTGAAGAACCGGGTTGAAAACTAGAAACGAATATGAAAAACTGAAGGTATTGTCATCAGCGAAGCTAAAAGAATATAAATAATAAAAATGAGAAAGAGTATAGGAGACAATACAAAGCCTTGGGGTACATCAGAATTTATTAAATGGTTTTCAGACTTCCTAGATGCGAACTGTAATTTCTAATTAAAAGAAGCAGGGATTTATCAAAACCGTAACCAAGTAATTTCTATATAAGATCCTGATGTCAGACTCTGTCAAATACTTTTGAACTCAACATTGAAAGGAAGTTTCAAGAGAAAATTGTTCAGATTGCCAAATGCTTTGGAACTTAACATTGAAAGGAAGTTTCAAAAGAAAATTGTTCAGATTTTTTAAACTTAAGTGAACACATAACATAAACCCTTTTTTACGTTTTAAACGCGTCAATTAAGGTTCTTGGGAATGAATCACTGAGTTAAGCTTTTATTTTTGTCCCTTTAGGTGCATAGCCCCATATTTTAGTATTTGTATACAAATCGGTGCCCTATACTTTACTAAATTTTATCAATATACAAAAACAAGCTTGTGGGTGGATACCACGCCCCATAAGTGCATCATGTTTTTATCTAGATTTGTCTTATGTGCACATATATAGGTTAGGTTGGAGTGGCTGTCCAGATGTCATTGACGAACGTAGACCTCAAGGGTCCATTGTGATACCACTAATGAGGTTACTCATGGGAGAGTAATGAATTTAAACAAACCATTTTGCACTTTTAATAAAGTTAGAGAGACGTTTTGTGGCAATCGTTGCCACACGGCATTCTCCCGTTATTACTCCAATTGTAGAGCTTATACTTTGTCTGTTCAGTGATATCAAGCCTTTTGACCGTTTTAAGTCAATACTTAGGCATATTTGCTTGGTTGCTAGGCAGGTGGTACTTTGTGACCATCTAGCATTTGTTGTTTCTAGAGCATATTGCTTGTAAAGATATTTGCATGTAGCAAGTGGTGTTCCTATGTTATGTTTTTGTCTAACATGAGGCAGAAGTGTTCCGTTTTTGGAGAGCTCATCGGGTTTGCAATTTCCCGGAATATCTCTGTGGCCTGGCACCCAAATGAGGTGAATGTTAAACTGTTCCGTCATCTCATTCAGATATGATCGACAATCGTGGACTGTTTGAGAGTTTGTGGAGACAGACGCGAGAGATTTAAGAAGGGCTTGGCTGTCTGAGAAGATTCGTATATCCTTACAAGATATAACGTTTTCTTTGAGCTAGGATAGTGCTTCTTTAATCGCCATTACTTCTGCCTGGAATACACTACATTGATTGGGAAGTCTATAGGATAGACTGAGATTCAGTTGTTCTGAATATATACCACTTCCAACTCCGTGATCGGTCTTTGAACCGTCAGTATAGAAGTGTACCGCATCGTCTTCCAGGGGTCTCTCTTCTTCCTAGGAGAATCTTGAAGGGATGGACACATCGAAGCCGAATATCATTTTTGGGGTGGTATATTCTAAGCGATCTGGGATAGACCTAAAACTGTCTAGAATAGTAGTATGTCCAGTATTATTACTGGTCCATTGAGAGGTGGCTCTAAGCTCACATGAGTTGGCGGCCACCTTTTTGGAGAAAATGTCAAGTGGTGTTAGGTTTAAAAGCACTTCCAGTGCTGCGGTTGGTGTTGAGCAAAGTGCTCCTGTGATGCACATACCTGCTGACCGCTGGACTTTGATGAGCTTATTTAGATTTATCATCTTGGCCAGTGCGGTCCACTATACGACAGCTCCATAAATGAATATAGGTCTGATTACCGAAGTGTATAGCCAGTGGGTTATTTTTAGGAAGAAGCCCCATTTTGATCCTATGGCCTTTTTACAAGTAAAAAGTGTTACAGTAGCCTTTTTGACTCTTTCATCAATATTTTTCTTCCAATTTAGTTTTTTGTCTAAAATGAGGCCCAAATATTTAGCTTGGTCGGAAAACCTTAATGGTATTCTTCTTATCTTGGGTGGGCTAATCTGAGGTGCACATATATACACACACAACTCAATTTTATTATTCTTCAAGACATGGTATTTTTAACTCATGTATTTTATTTACGAGTGGGTGGACACCACGCCCCAAAAACGAAAACCACAATTTTTCGATTTGTTTATTTACTTGCACTACAAGGTTAAGCTTTGAGAACATTCTCCTATAGGAGGAAGAGCTTTATAGTGTTGAAAATCTGTCAGGCGATTTTTAAATTGATTGACTAGCTTTGAATGAGTGTCCCAATCTGATGGATTAATGTATGTGACCACAACTGTATAATGATACGTGTGATTTCTTATTGTTATTGTTTTAATTATTGTTCGGCTTCAAGCATGGGGATTTTTTCTTTTTGTTTGCAATCTTCAAAGGGAGTTTTTAATGAGGATGTAGGAAGGTATATTGAGTGTCTTCATAATATCATTCGCATATGGAGTTTGTCGGAATTTGTAATATTATTCTTTTTGAAAATTGACAACAACAAAAAAAAAAACAAAAGATGAAAAGAATTAAGCTCGCTTCAATGGTAGATGATGGTAAGTGTAGATTTATTTGGTCTGTTTGTTTGCTTTGTTAATCTAAAGTACCTTACCTATACCTAGGTAGGTGGTACTAGACTTAAGGGATAATAAATTGAGGTGCGTTAAGCTTATATAGGTAGGGCTTTCAGGAGGATTATTAAACACTTTTTTGTTCAAGTTCTTGCAGCAAACTCATATTTTCAAAGGAATAAAGGAATTCTTTTCTTTGTGGGAAGAAGAATATTTGCTAAGGGAAGGACCCTCGTTGACATTATAAAAAAAAATGGGAAGGTACAATAAGTTGGTATTTTTGTAATGCCTTTCGAGAAACAGGATAGATGTCAAATTTCTTTCAAACACGACTTAACGATCTGTTTATTTGATGATTACACGAATGATTAATAATTGAGTAAACTTTTAATATAATTTTACTGAATTTCATTTTTAAATGGAAAATTTTCAATTACAAAATTTACGTAACACACAATTAATTTTACGTAATGTAATAAATATTGTTTTGATATTTTCTACATTCTACTCAAAGCAACACACACAAAATAGTGATGAATTCAAACTATTTTATATCAACTGTTTTAATTAGTTAGTTATTATAAATTGAATTTAATTATTCATCATAAAAAATAAAAATATCATTTGCTTTGATTATGTGTCATTGATATTATAGCTGATTAATAAATTACAATCAAATTGATTGAATATTAAAAAAAAAAGAAGCAAAATTCTGAGAAATATTGAGAATAAATTAAGTCGCCACACACAAAAACACACATTAATTATGCACATTTTAAATTGAACAATACCACAAAAAGTAGAATTAAAAAGTAACTAAGTCTATATTTGTTCATTAATTGATAAAGTTAATGTATGTTGAATAAATAAATTAACAAAAGAATTAAAAAACAAGGCGACAAGATGTCTCTTCTTTGCCAAATGTATAGAAATACAGAAAAAACACACACACATGAAAATGTACATAGATATGAATACTTTTGCATGTAAATTAATTCAAAGTGCAAATTTAATCTTGGAAATGTTTTATCAGTCGCAAAAAGTTTCAATAAGTTGTTTAATACAAATGCCAATGAATAAAAAAGGAAAAATAATACAGATGTTTCGATTTGATTAAAAAAATGAAATTGATACGGATGAGTTTGCATTTGTATATAGACAATTAAACGATAATTAAAAGAAGACACCTATTAAAATTATAATAACCCGAATTTTTTATTTTTTGTTTGACATGTGTACAGGGTTTTAAAATAACAATGAAGCTTTAGTTACTGGGGTACTCTTACATTATCAGAATACAAATGAGAATATCTCAAACACTACGGCCTTGATTTAAAAAAAAAATGTTCCACATACGCCACCGAGCACCTCAAATGATATTTATAAAAAAAAGAACACAATAGGTGGTGTTTTGGAAAGGAACATCTTATTACTGTTAATTTAAGTTATTTTAAAATTTATTCAATTTAAAAAAATGATCCACATACGCCATGTGTACAAAAAATCTGTAAGAAAAATTACGAAAATTTCTATAAAAAGTTCAAAATAGATATTTACAGTTAAAAAAATATTTTCAAGTAACAAACAAATATTTTCAAGTAACAAACAAATATTTTTAAGTTAAAAAAAAAGCATTTTTCATCAAACATTATTTAAGTTATAATTGCTCTATGTAGCTCGGATTATATGGAATCCCGATTTATTCGGAAAAATATGCGTCAAGACAAGGTGTATTGGTCATCTTCTGATGAGCCCAACCATTACTTCGGGGCGAAAGGCATATATGAATACTTATGCTGATTATATTTGAAATCATATTTATTAAAATTAAATAGCCTTCAGGAAAAACATTTCGACTGTTTACAGACAAATATTTCTTTTTCAAATTAATTTGAAGTTCATTAAAATATTGATGACAAATATTTTCAATTTTAAACAAATATTTGTGAGTTAAAAAAAAATTAAAGTGAAGAAACTTTATTTTTAAATTAAACGAAATATTATTAAGTCACATACAAATATTTTTAAAGCAAAACAAATATTTTCAAATTAAAACAATTTTTAAAGATAAGAAAATTTATTTACTCGTAAGTTAGTACAAATCGAGTTCATAAAAAATATTTAAAAGTTCAAGGAAAATATTTTTAATTTACTTTAACAATTTCTTTCAAGATTTAAAAAATATTTAGTACAAATATTCTGTCATATTTTTATGTTGAAGTTGAAAACAAAATGTTTCACATTAAAATTAAAAAAAAAAATAAACAGTTTATATTAAAACAAAATATGTATGTAGAAGTCTAATAAAACGTATACAAGTTAAACAATACTTTTAATTAAAAAAATATTTACCATCTAACATAATTACATATTTTTAATTTAAAAAAAAATATATTGTCAAGCTAAAAAAAATTCAAGTTCTAAAACATTAGAACAAATTTAAAAAAAAAAAACTGTTTTAAAGTTTAAAAAAAAATATTATCAATAAAAAATATATGATTTATTTCGAAGTTCAAAAATATTTACAATTTATTGGAAAAAGACATATGTCAAAGTTAAAAATAATATTTTCAAGTTGAAAAAATATTTGCAAGTTGAAAAATATTTTTAAATCAAACTTGATATTTTAAAGTTAAATAAAAAATCTGTAAACTTAAGAAAAAACAAAAAGAAACAAATTAAGTTACAAATAACATTTTTCAATTTAAAAATTATATTTTAAATTTAATTGAAAATATTTTTAAGTTAAAAAAAACATAAATTCTAGTTTAAACAAATATTTTCAAGTAAAAAACATTTTAAGTTAAAAAAAAAACAATTTTCTAGTTAATGAAATAACATTTTCAAGCTAAACAAACGTTTGATAAAATAAAAAGGTTAATTTGAAGTCGATAAAAATATTTCCAAGTCATGCAATACAATTTAAGTCTAAAACCAATTTTTGTAAGTTAAAAACTGTTTTCAAGTTAAGGACACATGTTTCTTAAATTAAACAAAATGTTTTAAAATTTAAAAAAAAATACGTAACCACTTAAAAAATAGATATTTTCAATTTAAAAAAATCTATTTGCAAAATAAACCAATTTTTTGAAGTTTAAAAACATCGATTTTTGGAAAGGTTTTAAAGTAATATAAAATATATTCAAATTAAAAAAATGTTTACAAGTTAAAAATAAAATCTTGTTTAAGAAAGTATTTTTAAGATAAAGAAAAATATTTTCAAGATGTAAAAAATGTACTTCTAAGTTATAAAAAAATATTATTCAAGTAAAAAATATTTTTGAGTTAAGCAATTATTTTCAAGATAGAAAAAATACTTTTAAGTTAAACAAAAATATTTGTATGTTTTCAACCTAAACAAAGATATTTTTAAGTAAAACAAATATTTTTAAGTTTATTTTAAAGTTACAAATTATTTTCAAAAAAAAAACAATATTTGTTCAGGTTAATAATATATTTCCAATCTAACAAAATTGTTTTCAATTTAAACACAAATATTTTTAAATTTAAAAAAATAAATAAAAGCTAAAATTAGTATTTTTAAGTTACAAACAATATTTTTAAGTTGGAAAAAAAATTATTTTAAGATAAGAAATAGTATTTTTCGGTTACAAATTTTCAAGTTAAAAAACAAATATTTTTAACGTAAAAACAAAATATTTTTAGGTATTAAAAAATTATATTTTTAATTTTCTTTAGTTAAAGAAAAATATTTTCAAGTTGAAACAAAATATTTTCAAATTAAAACAAATGTTTCAAGGTAAAACAAAACTATTTTTAGGCTGACAAAAATATTTTTAAAGAATTCAAAAAGAAATTTTTTCAAGTAAGAAAAATAAATATATTTTAGGGTTAAAAAATATAGTTTAACCTTGACAAAAAAGTACTTTCGAGCTTACAAAAATATTTGTATCTTACATATATTTGTAAGAAAAAAAATCTTTTCAAGTGAAGCAAAATATGTTCAAGTTAAAGGAAAATATTTCCAAGTCAAATCTAAATGAGCTCAGCTCTGATCGTTATCCTGTATTATGTGAACTTGTTTGGCCGGAATAAAACAAGAACTACATTACTCAAATTTCAAAAATGCAAATTGGACACGTTTTAGGTCAATTTTAAAAAGTAAATTTCGAAATATTCCTACTGGTCTAAGTTCTAAGTCTTATAAAAATAGAAACATTCAAAGAAGAAACTGGCAAAGATATCGCCAACCTATTTTTCGTGATAACGTTACATATTTGAATCGCCAAATCTTGTTTGGAATAATAAACTACTTTCCTTAGAGAAAAATGCGAAACCCTTCTGGAATATTGTAAAAATTGTAAAAAACAAACATCGACAGGTTCCTTTTCTGAAAAACGATTCAATAATCCATTATACGGATTTGGAAAAAGCAAATGCTCTTGCTCTTAGTTTCTCCCAAAACCATTCTGTAGCACAACACCAAGGCGATGTTTCAACAGATCATCTGGTAGATACAACTATTCAAAACTTAAACCCGATGATTTTTGTCACACCACAATATATGTTAGCAACTCAAGAAGAAGTAGCTGCAGTTGTTCACACACTTAAAACAAGGAAATCTAGTGGGCTTGATCAAGTTAAAAATCTATATTTAAAAATGTTGCCTAAAATCGGAATATTCTTCCTTACATTCGTCATAAATGGTTGCTTGAAAATGCAATACTTTCCTACTACTTGGAAAATAGGTAGGGTAATACCAATTCTCAAAGCCGGTAAAATCTCTGTTAGGACTGAAAGTTATAGACCAATCAGTTTACTCAGCAATGTCAGCAAAATATATGAGAACATATTTAAAAGCAAAATTGTTAAAACAATAACTGCTAACAACTTATATCCAAATGAACAATTTGGTTTCAGGAGATACCACAGTACATCTCATGAAGTACTTTGTATAAGTAACTTAATTGAGAGCAATCGTTCCCAAGATGATGTTTATGATGTTTTATGGTATACATGTAAATAGTAGTGGCTCGGAAATAATGCATTTTGATTTTGGTGTCTCTCAAGGATCTGTCCTTGGACCGACCTTGTATAACCTGTATACCTCTGACTTTCCCAAATTACCATCCCGTGAAGCAGCAATTTTTGCTGACGACACTGCAATACTTTCTTTGCATACGTTTGGTATCAACATTGAGACGAACTTAAATAAAGCGATGAGAATATTATACCAATATTACAATCGATGGAAAATCAAACTTAATGCTGACAAGTTACAAACCATCTTTTTCATAAGAAAAAGAAAAGCTTGTTATCTCCCAAGAAATTATTTGCAAATTTTAGGTAGAGCGGTTTCTTGGGACAATCAAGTGAAATATCTCGGTATTTTCCTCGATTCTAAATTAACATTCAGTCACAATATTTCACAATCACTAAAGAAAGTCAAGATAGCAAATAAACTGCTGTACCCTTTTATAAATAGGAAGCCTTTTTTACTTTCAGTCGAGAATAAAACGATAATTTATAAGGTTATATTTCATGCAATTCTTTTGTACGGTTGTCCAGAATGGAAAAGCGCAGCTAAAACTCATATAAAAAAATTACAATTTGCTCAAAATAAAGTTTTAAAAATGATGCTCAATCTACCCTGGCATCATTCCACCTAAGATCTCCACGTAAAGGCGAATTTCGAATTGATCGAAGATAGAATAATTAAACTCACAACAAAATTCTTTGATCGACTTGATCTTGCTAAGAACAATTTGGTTAGTGAACTAAAAATCAAAATTAAAAATTCTATTTTTTTGTACCTGTGATATATATGTACATATATATATTAATTTAAAGTAATTTATAAACGCATGTGTTTAATAATTTAATTATTATTTATTGATTGTTTCTTTGTTTATTTAATTATTTACTTATTTATTTATTTATGTATTTATTTATTTATTTACTTATTCATTTATTTATTGATTAATTTTGTTTCCCTATTTATTTAGTTGCTTACTTACTTATTTACTTATTATTTTTCTTTTAATTATTTATTTATTTATTTTATTTTATTTTATTTTATTCTATTTATTTAATTATTTACATATTTATGTAATTTATTATATATTTATTCATACTTATTGTTAACAAATTGTTATTTATTCATTTATTGGTTCATCTGTTAACCTGATAGACTTTAACCCTATCTAGTCATTAGCTTTATGATTTTATTATATTCTTACATTAAATGGAGGTTTTTATTGGGAACAAATATTTCCAAGAAAATATTTATAACCTAAAGAACTTTTTTTCAAGTTAAAAATAAAATACTTTCAAACTGAAAAATATTTTCGGATTAAAAAATAGATAAGATTAAAAAATAGATAAAAAGAAATCATTTGTTTACTAATTAAAAGAAATATTTTTTAGGTAACAGAAATATTTTTGAGTTCAAACAGAAAAATATTTGTAGGTTTAATAAAATAATGTCAAGTTAACAAAAATAGTTTCAAGTTTGAAAAAAAAAATTTCCAGTTAAAACAATATTTTTTTTAACAAAAACAGATATTTTGAAGTTCAAAAAATACTAAATTAAGAAATAAATACTCTCGAGTTACAATAAAAAAAAAAATCTTCAAAATCAAGATGTAAAATTTATGAAAATTTAAAGATTTTAGTTGCTATATCTTACATAAATTAATTAAATAAACTATCGTTGGTGTCTAAAAATATCCGGAAATTTTGTTTACTACATGCTTTTATACAAAATGTTCAAACTATTTACAAAACTAAAATGTATTGGCGTATTCTATTTCACAAAAAAAAATATCAAAACTTTTAACTCCCATTACCGTCTCACACAATTACATTCTCGTAAGTACACTAATTTGATGTAATGTCTTAAATGTCTAAGATTTCAGAAGCCTGTCCTAAATTGTTTAATAAGCCCCATTAAGCACAAATAGGTGCTTATTCCCTCTCTTCATTACTTTCTTTTTCATTTTTTTATAAAACGCCTTAATTTCTTCATTCTTCCCACGACAACAAGTGTATCCACGAACAAACAAAAAAGACACAAACTCCAATACCATTTCCATTCTTCAAATACTCCATAGTCCTAAATACCCAACTAATATTTCAACAAAGTAACAAAAATAAAAATGAAACACCCACTTCCTTTCATCGCCTGTCCAAAACATAAACACAAACAAAACGAACGAAAAGAAGAAGAAAAATAAAATGTCTCAAAAAGATAAAAATAAATTTTGACAGACAAACAAAAAAAAAATTATTATAATAATAAAATAAAAGTAAAAGAAAAACTTTTAATCATTCCATAGAAAGAAATAAGAATATAAAAATATCATCATCCGAAAATATTTACTTTTGCTTCTGGGCTTACGTCCGTCGCGTCGCTCGTTTGTCCCTACGCGGCGTGCACATGACTTTCGCTACTATATCCTCTTCCTCTTTACTCCACTTTATTTTTTGATCATTCATTTCAAATGGAAGCCAATTTGATTAAAGTTTGTGAACAAAAGTTTAGTAGGAATAGTACCCTATTCTTGCTCCTTATAATTTTGATAGTCGTCCCCATCATATAATAAATATGTAGAGTCGTACTTTTGATTACACTCACGGACGGACATCGAGTTTATGCTGGTCCTTACAACTTACTTGGGTAAAAGTTAAATTTGACGCTTAATGCGATTGCTTATGCGTTGGTGGAGTTGTTATTCTTTTGGAAGGGGATGAGAGGGATAAATTCTGCCTTTTACAATGAAAACAATTTTTAAAAGTTTTCATTTTCCACATGATTTTTTATGATATTTTTATGTCACTAAAATCTTAGTTCAAAAACGCTGGGGAAGCTGATTTTCTTTAAATATGTTTTATGGTAAGTTTATTTTTTAACGAATTTTTAAACGAACATTTTCAACATTTTATGTAAAGCTAAGATTTATAGCAAAAAGAGTGAAAAGGGAAATATAAAAAAATCATTGTATTATTCATTTCCTAAAATAAGATATTGTTATTTTTTTTTTAAATGTTTGCAATAAAAATCAACAGTTTTTATGGAACTAGGACCTAAGCTTACAATGTTCAAAAACATTTTAGAATTTTGCAGAAACTTTAATCGATTTTTTCTCATCGATCCACATTTTATATTTATATTAAAATTAATAACTCACTTTCTTATTTTCTTTCTTTGGAATGGCCACACCTTAAGGTTACCATCTACTTTTTTTAAAAAATAAAAAAATAGTGTTCAAGTTTTTCCAAATCACTTGACATTTAATACTTTTTTTAGGACTTTAAAAGGGGCTAGACGACAAGAATGGAACTCAGAGCTGTAGAACGTCAGTTTTATAGCAATTTTGACTTCAAAAATGTTGCAAAACGAAGTTAAAGAAAATATCATATCAAAATACGACACATTTTCCAAAAAGTCGTTTGATGATAGAAATATAAAATATAAAAAAAAAATGTATATCTGCTTAAAAATTTTACGTACATACATAATATTTTGAGATTTGAAAAACATAAGTTGATTTTAAGAAATCGAACGCCATTTAATTTCTCATAATAAGTTTTTAAACTTTGTTTTTGAAAATCGTTGGGTTCTTTTTAAATTATTTTCTTATAGACATTTTTTATATTTTTTATGATATTGTAGTTTTATATTATTTACAAATATGCATTTCAAATTTGAATTTCGTTAACAAATGTTGACCTGTTTTTGAGATATCGAATTAAAGCAAAAAATTTAAATTTCTTTTTTAAATCTAAAAAATATAGACATTTTTTATCATCAAATACAAAATCTTAGTTTAGAATCAAAATTATTGAAATCAGTTCGTTAGTTATTAAGACAATATTAAAGCACAATAACGGTATGTATTTTTTAAAAAAATTCTACAAAAATGTATCGCGCCGTTTTTGAGAAAATTTAATATTTCGGCTTAGACCAAAAATTTTGTATGAGCCTTGTGTGAATATGCTTAGAACTTTAATTTTCAAATTAGAAGTCATACGGCCCAATGGTTAAAGCTTTAGGAAGATGTAAAACCATTCCCTTATTGACTTTTTCTTTTGAATTTTTTACAAATGCAATACTTGTATTTATTCCTATACATCAGAAGTAAAAAGTCTAAAGGTAATAAATCACAAGATCTATGTTGTAGGGTCAGGAAAATTCGCTTACAAAACTGTTAACAGTGACCGCAAATTATAACAATTTTTTAAGTGAGTTTTAACAATTCCAATTCTTTTTTGAATGGTGTATTATTTTATTTTTGTCAAATTTGGAAAGTAGGAAACTTTAAAAGTGACAAGCGGGCAAATAGCGGGCTATTCAAAATGAAACATCTTATTGGAAAGTACTATATTTGTATTGGTTTACTGAAATTTGTGAAGAATTAAAACGTTCAGTGTTTTTGGGGGTTTTATAATAAGCCACTGCAAATCGGCAACAACATGGTTACCATCTTTAAAATTGAAAACTTAATTTTTTTTAAATTCTATAAATACATGTGTTTTTTTAAAGAAATTTTTTACTTCATTTGCGAATTAGACGGGAAGGAATCGAACCAATACTTCGAGCAAGTCTCAAAACTTTAAACGTATTAACCATTACATAACAGATTTTATTAATGATGCAAAGCTAATAAAACAAATTAATAGATCAAGTCAAGTCACAACTAGATATAGTTAAGCCTTTAAAAAGTCGTACAATTTGAAGTTTGAAGTTGACAAAATAGATCCGTTTGGTCGAGACGTAAATTGTAAAATATGGCTTTGTTAAACTCGACTATTTTGTTTGGTCTTTGTATTAAAATAACAGATTTGAACATGTGAACGTTTTTTAAATTTCCAATTCTTTTGATATTTTTAAAGTTCGTCCCGTATTCAAATTTAGCGATTCTTTTTCTCAAAGTCGGTAATTGTTTTTCATCACTTAAAATTGATCTTCCATTTTTTTTAAATAAATTCTAAATACATTTTATAGGAGAATTTGATGACAAAAAAAAAATGTTTGGGAAATAAAAACTGCATTTTTATTAAGTTGGTACACGGACCATGGACATATTTTAAAGTACCGGAAGAAATATTATACAAAAATGTAATCCGAAAATATCAACTGGGTATCAAGTTAAGGTAAATCCAATTACAGTAAAAACCAAATAGGTGCCTCCCTCTAAAGTAGCTAACCCTCGTAAGAACCCTTTGTTTCTTATAACCGAAAATCAAATTATTTTGTATATAAAACTCATGTTAGAAGTACCTTTCGTTTAGCTAGCTTCTCAGCTTAATTGCTTCTTATTTTATAAACATGTAGTGAAATCTACTTAAAACAATCTTTCTTAAAATTTTAAAAACTCTAAAACGGAGTATTCAAGCCAAGGCATTTGTTCGGGTTTTACTGTAGTAAGATTTTGGTCATTTAAAGTCGCACATAACCTTAGAACTTTTTTCTAACTCCAAAACACTTAAAATTGACTTCTTTTTAAATTTTGACTTCATTTGAGTTAATCAACTTTCCATTTTCAAACTCCTTTAATCACGAGAAGTTGTGGAAGAAAACTTGGAGTTTATTAAAATATCCGATGTAAGGAACACGACCATGTTTGAGATCAACCGGTATACCTTGCATGAAACATTTTTGTGTAAAGAATCTGAATAAAATTTCTTCAAAACTTTATATAGGGTTTTAAAATTGGCTCTGGTAGATTTTGGCGCCCGGTGACGGCCATTTTGTTTTTGTGACATCTGTCAAATCTTTTGTTTACTATTCAGTTTTGTATGCAAAATCATAAAGACAAGTTACACGTTTAAATGATAAAACTTTATTTTAAAAATCAGAACGCAAGATCGATCGAAAACAGGACGCGGTCCGTGAAAGTGTACAGCAGAATCCGGGGCAATCTATTCCTCAACGTGCACATGAACCCGGTCTTTTGCAGACTTCAACTTGGTGAATTTAGCGTCGGGACTTGGGCCTCCACCCGTGCAAGATCCAACTGACCCAGAAACTCAAAGTTCATGGCCATAGACACGTCGCGCCGCCGCCATTTGTCCGCTGAATTAGCTTCAAATCTTTTGGAGGAGGATCCCAATTTTGGCTGAAAAATCATCTTTACAGACGAGGCGCATTTTTGGATAAATGGCTGTGTTAACACGCAACATTGCTGTATATGGGACGACACCAACATACGCGAGGTTTACCGGGTGATAATCTTCAAAAAGTTACCGCTTGGTGTGGATTTTGGGCCGGCGGCGGCGTAATTGGTCCGTACCTTTTTTGAAAACGACGTTAGTGGGGCGGTCAACATAAACGTCGAGCGCTACATAACGATGATAACTAATTTCTTATGGCCCAAATTGACCCCAGACGACATGTGGTTCCAGCAGGACGGCCCTACGTGCCACGAGACAACTACACACCCGCCCTTATTGAAAAAGCTTATATAATATCTAAAAATGTATACCGAAACATTTTACATGTGTAATCAGTTTATAAATCATCTTAAATGAAATACATGCATTCACTAAGATCGGGCTTTATATAGAAAATAAGTACTCCCCTTTTTAAAAACAAAGTGCCAGTTTAAATAAATAAACGAAATAAGTTTTCAACTTGCGTATCTTGATCTTTAGATTATTGTAAAAATTAACGCAAGATTTGAATTAAATAGAAAACGCCGTTTTCAGTCTTTTGATAGTTATATTTTTATTGACTCGTAAAGTACATAGGATAGGGTTATGTATGGAATAACACATCGGACAAATGGCCTCCACGGCTTTGCATGCACATGCGCACTCTTTTGTTAAAATTTTCCATGACCATTCTGCATAAATGTGGCTGAATTTCGTTGATGCTGTGTTGAATCTCCTTCTTTAATGCACGGGTGGTTGTGGGTTTGTTGACATAGACTTGTGATTTGAAATAACCCCATAAAAAGAAGTCTAATGGAGTTAAATCACACGATCTAGGAGGCCAATTTTGATCACCGAAACGAGAGAGTACACGACCTGGAAAAGTCTCATGCAGTAATTGAATTGTTTCACGGGCTGTATGACATGTGGCACCGTCTTGTTGAAACCACATATTGGACGCATCAATATCATCCAATTTTGGCAAAAAGAACTGTGTAATCATGTCGCGATATCGAGCACCAGTAACAGTCACTGCTTGACCAGCATCATTTTCAAAAAAATATGGCCCAATTATGCCTTCAGCCCAAAATCCACACCATACAGCCACGCGTTGTGGATGCATTTGTTTTTCGACAATCCCAAATGCGGCAATTTTGGCGATTGACAAAGCCATCAAGATGAAAATGTGCTTCATCGCTTAGGATGATTTTGCTCGAAAAATCAGGGTCCGTTTTCACTATTTTTGAAATATTCTTTAATAATGAAGACACGTTGTTCGATCGTGCTCCATTTTTAATAACCCTATACTGTTAGCTGTCAAATTGCTTTTTTTTCGGGGTTGCCAACACTTCACTGCACAAATGGCGGCAAATTAAAATCTTGCGTTAATTTTGGGACACTCTTTATTTTCTGTATTAATGTTGTTCGATGGGAGTGGGCAGATTTTCGTGATAGGGCTTTTCAAGGATGAGTTATGATGAGTTAGGATGAGTTAGGAAGAGTAAGGATTCAACAATCCTTGCTAGAGACCATTTTGACGGCAAAAGTCTTTCATCTCTAAGCAAGACTAAATCTCCTATTTTAGGTTGATTTTCGGTTTTCAACCATTTCGGACGGTTTTAAAACCTTGTTAAATATTATCCGCTCTATTCTTTCCAGAATTCCTGCAGTAATGCTTGTAGTAGTTTACATCTGTCCAAGTAGCTTATCTTTTCAATTCGATGTGCCGATCAAAAAGTGTGCTGGTGTAAGGGCGTTAAAATGATCTAAGCTGTCTGTAACGGGACAAAGGGGTCTCGATTTAAGACAAGCTTCTATTTGTGTTAGAAGTGTACTGAGCTCCTCGAATGTCAAAGCTTGGTTTCGGACAACCCGTTTTAAGTGGTATTTGACTGATTTCACTCCTGCTTCCCATAAACCACCAAAGTGAGGAGAAAAAGAGGAAATAAAGTTTCACTTGGTATAGTTATAGTTATATTTGGCTACATTTAACATCTTTTGAAGTTCAGTGTTAGCACCCTTGAAATTAGTACCGCAGTCGCTATAAATATTTGAGCATATTTATTTAATTTATCCTCTTTGAGATATAAATTTACTGAACGCGCCAATAAAAGCTTGAGTTGTGAGATCTGTCACAGCTTCAAGGTGAATTGGTTTTGTTGAGAGACACTTCAAAATATCCTTTCCAAGTTTTAACTTCCAAAGGGCCGGCATAATCCACAAAAAATACAATGTATGAATATTTCAGTGCACAAAAATGTCTCAATGTCATTCAAGATTAGGAACTGATCCAATCTCTCATGAACCCGCAACCCTGACTCATAAATGCTTACACGGGCCTCTGCCTCTGCCCAGCATTAGTCTGTTGTCTGTCCCTAAATATGGGAAATCTGCAAATCCGGCTCGAAGGACCAAAATGTTCCACACAATAAATTTACTTTGTGGGATATAAAATATAAGAAACACTCAACTCTTCTATTTCAATCTTTATGAATCAAGAACTTAACGGAAGTGTCAATGGTTATTATATTTAACCAACATCTGACCTTCTTTTAGCCAAAAGTATTGGTTCAGAAGTTTGGTAACTTTTCAATTGCACATAATGTTGATGGTGAGTTGACATCCACATTATGACAGCATCCAACTCCTTCATCCAATCTATAAGAAATCCATTTTCGAGCACATACCTCATCATAAATCAAAACATATAAATCAATTTTTCAATATTAATAATATTTGCCTTTCAAAAAATGTTCTTGTGTATATTTTTGAAATACTCAGTTTTCTAAGTAAATTTAGTTTATTTCGATTCAATTTCCGTGTAGTTGAAATGAACTCCCCTTTTCTTTCTTTGTATATTTGTACGATCTGTATAGAGTAATAATTCTAAAACAAATTACTTTTGTGCATGTTTGCGCATACCTACGAGTATAATGTAGAAACGTACATAAAACTCTTGTCCGATTTATCGGATAAACAAAACTTTGTTTCGATTTATTTATTCATTGATTCATTTTTCAATGAAACAACTAGGTTCGTTCTTTCGTTCGTGCTTTGTTGGTTTTTCAGTTGTTCGTATCTTTCTACCTTACGTACTTGTAAATAATATAAATTTCATTTATATATCTGATCGAACTGTAGAATCCTGCTGTTTCCTCCTTCCTTCATTAAAAACTCATTATCACCAAGACTTGCCCTTACAGTATAGTATTGTGATATACATCACCGACCGACTTTTCCTTAAAGATACTGCAATTGCCACGCGTTTTCCGGAGAAGGAAATAATATCTAAAAATACATAATGTTTGAAACACCTCACCCTAAGTCTGAAATTAAGAATAAAGAAATAAAAATGTTGTAATTTCACGGAATTAAATTGTTTTTTCCTTTTTTTTATCGTAATGAACATTTCCATCAGCAAACAGTTTATATCGATGTTTATTTACCTGGCCATTAATCACATACGCTTGCTCCTAAATCTTCCTAAGTTCTCCAGGAAAAACACACCCATCTAATTTTCAGCTGAGGGTTATCCTTACACAGAGTGTAACCTGTGAAATTTCCACATTCAACGAAAAAGTACTTAATCGTCGACAGCAAGTTGTTCTCTATAATTTTGAAAATGTATATAAATGCCAGATGCTTCAGGAACAACAAGATGTACCTCTTCAACTTCGACGATTAGTTCTGCTGGCGATGGTTATACCCATTGTCAGCGGGAAACTTGTGCTGCATCTGACATGATTAAGACTGGGACTGATTTTGAGACATTGGAACAGATGATGCATGCAGTGAATGTATAGCAGTAAATTGGTATAGATTTCCAGCTGGAAACACATCTGGATTAACTCCTGATGTGAAGAAGTCGTTTGACTATTAAAAATCACAAGTACATAATTCAAAACATACTCAAGTCATCAGGATTAGCTATTGACGTCTTGAAAGTTGTTAACAGGGTGTGTGTTGTGTAATTAGCAAAAGAAGATTTTGAGGAATGGATATTGTTGTTTTTTATATTTCCACAGAGATATTGGTTTATTTTTTTGATTTTTCAAAAATGATTTCCAACAATTTGTAATTTAAAGGGAATTTTGAAGTTTCTAAATAAATGTTGTTGATAGACATAAAAAACTTAATGTATGGGCGGAATCTCCATAAAACATTCAAGCGTTTTTGATCTGTTCTTGTTTTTGAAAGAGAACTTGTGTCAACACAATGAAAATGAAAATATTTCGAAATCAATTAGAGATGTTTTCACACTATCAAAAAAATTTCAACATATTTAAAAAAAAACTCGAATCGTAAAGAATTTTTAAGGAATTTGTTTTAAGTTTAACGGGGGCAGGGAATTCTTTGTCTTAAAAAATTTATTGCTGACTTTTTGACTTACATTTAGGAATTTTAATAACTTAAACTAAGAAGATGTGCCAAGTTTGAGAACATAATAATTTGAACCATTCTGAACAATTTTAGATGATTTTGAACAATTGTGAACGATTTCGAACAATTTTGAACAATTTTAAACTTTAGATAGATAGAAGTTGCAAATTTGTGTAATTTTGATGTTTCGATGGTTTTAAGTTGACATATTTGGAAAAGTCTATTGAAAAATCGAGAGCTTGGTTAAAATAATGGAAACACTTTCATAAATATCAATTAACAATTTTCTTAAACAACTTTTCTTCCACAACTGTTGATCAGCTCGTATTTAAGCTTTCATTACTAGCAATGTATGAAAAAGCAAATAAGTTGAAATATGGTTATTTTTTTATGTCAAGAGTTACAAATCCATTATGATGAAATAAATGAACATTTTTCAAAACCAATAATTGGAAAACAAACAAGTTAACAATTGTAAAGAAAATGTATAATGCTACTGAGAAAATTTCGATTTTTCAGAAATAAATAAAGTATTACAAAAATTCGGTATGTCAAGTTGGAAACACCAAACTCGAATTTCTAAGATCTAATGATGTAGGATTTGAATGCTCTTTTTGTGCTAACTTAGTTCTCTTATCCCGGTGTGGCTCAAAAATTCCTTCCCTTTCAAACCAGTAGTGATCGCCTATTAACGCCAAGCTGGAAAAACCACACCTAAAGGTTCAAAATTTAAAAAGACAATAAAGTGGATACTTAGGGTTTTTTTTGGCATCTAAGTCCGCGGAACTCCTAATTGTTTACCCAAGCTCTACACCCCCCCTCCCCTTAAATTAAGTCGAAACTTAACGCCAAGTTGGAAACACATCACCTAAAGGTTCAAAATTTAAAAAGAACTTATGGTGGATATTTAGGGCCCCCCCTTAAATTAAGTCGAAAAAGCATCAGATATTTTTGGAGATTTTTTACAGTTTTGGCTCATTAGTTCGCGGAATTTCAGATTGGTATCTTAAGCTCAAGGACTTACCTTCAAACTTAAGTCGAAAAGATGTAACTTTTGACTACTTTCTAAACCAAACAAAATTTAAAGAAAACAAATGATGGGCGAATTTAAGGCCTTTTTGGAGCTAATTAAGTGCTATAAAACCGGCTTGGTTCCAAAATCAAAAACTTTAAACAATTTTTCAATATCCTGACGAAAGCTTGTACCTCTCTACTTGTTTTCCAACCCATGTTCTTGAAAACAACTTTCAATATCTTTTCCAGGTTGATTGACCTACAAAAATTTGGTTTTTAAATTTCAAAAAAAGTTTAAAAAACTATTTTCAAATTTAGTTTATACAAAAATTGTTGTTATGGATTTAGTTTTGAGGATTAAAAAGATACAACTTTGATTATTTATTCCAGAAAAATGGTTCGACGAAATATTTCAAAATGTTAATGATTCATTTTTCTATCAAATCTCATATCAAAATAAAATTTGCAATTTACGAAACAATAAAAACGATTTTGGAACTTATTAAAAGATTATTATTATTATTATTATTTATTAATCGCAACATAAATGTTACAAACTAATCTTAAACAAGCTACAGCACTAGCACTACGCTTTTGGCTGGGGTGAAATAGTAGTTTTACAAAGTGTTTTTTAAAAATAATGTATACTTAATATAAAATTAAATATTAAATTTGAAATATGAAATATGGGGGAGGAAGTCAGGGGTGTCAGGAGATAGCGCACTGACACGATCACCTGAGACCCCTCACTTCCTCCCCTTTTTTGAAATAATTATTTACAAATATCAAATAAATTTTTCTACCTTTAGGTGTTTCAATATGTCATAAATGTCTTTGATATGTTTTGCAGATGAGTTTGATAACAGAAAACTTAAATTTTCTTTATTTAATTGTTTACAAGTTTGATTAATGGTGTTACATTCTGTTATAATATGGTTTATGGTTAGTAATTTGTTTGTTTGGCAAATGTGGCATGTTGGTTGGGGTTCTCTTCTTAGTATGTAGCTGTGGGTTAACCAGGTGTGTCCTAGACGAAGTCGAATGAAGCATCTGTTCATATTGGTTGGCGTATCTGATGGGTAGGTTATTGGTGAGCAATCTTTGTTGAAACTGGTATAGTGGTGTATATATGAACTCCAATTATCTTTGATCTGTGTTCGAAATTGTTGGTTAATGTATTTAGATAAGTCCTTTTTTGTGGGACTAAATTGAGATATTTCGATGTTGGGGTTAGTTGATATTTCTTTTGCTTTTCTATCAGCACAGTCGTTGCCTTGGATGTTTGTATGACCAGGGATCCAGATAACTTTTAATTTATCCTTGTGTGATATGATATTATCACGGATATTATTTATCAGCGGTGTGCGGCGTTTGATGTTAGTGATAGTTTGTAAGGTAGATAAACTGTCTGTGAAAATAACGGTTTTTTTATTTGATGCTATTCCCAGTTTGGTGGCTTCGTATATGGCCAGAGCTTCTGAAGTAAATATTGAGAAATAGACCGGAAGTTTTGCAGTGGATTCAATTTCACCAAGCTTGTTGACAACTGCGAAACCACAGCCTACGTCACACTTCGAGCCATCCGTGTAGAGAATATTCCATTTGCTTTCAGGATATTTGCTGAGGAGTTCCAAAAACAGTTGTGTGTATGTGTCAATTGGTGTTGTGTTTTTTGGATATTTTGCCAGGGAAGTGTCGATGGCACTGGGTGGTAGTAACCACGGAGGTTGTTTTTCGATGGGTGTACATTTTATTTTAGCATGGATATTGAGATTTCTTGCAGAAGAAACAGCTGCGTATAAGGTTGAAGGCTGTTTTGGTATTTTCTTACGTCTTAGAATTTTAGTTAAATCTGCGTGTATTGGTGATCTATACGTTTCAAAGAGTTTTGGTACCAACCGAGCGGTAAGAAGGTTCTTCCTTTCAGCGATACTGTTAAATCCTCCTTCGGCCATCATATTTTTAATTGGTGTAGTACGGAAAGCTCTGAGGCTTGTTCTTATTGCTGTGTGGTAGGTTGGGTTAAGTATTTTAAGGTTAGAAGGAGCACACTTGCCATAAATTGTAAGCCCATATTCAATTTTTGATAACAAAATTGTTTTTGCTGTGGTAATGAGTGTGTTGGTATGAACAAGGCTATTTCGTGATGCTAGATATTTTATAATATTGAGTCTAGGAGCTAATTTTTTAACTAATTCGATACAATGATTTTTAAATTTAAACTTGCTGTCGAATATTATGCCTAATATACTTAAACTACTAACAGTCTCAATGTTTACATGATTCATTTCAATATTAAAATTAGAACATTTAATCTTTCTACATATATGTAGATGTTTATTTTTATTTAAGGATATTTTTGCACCAGAGTGTAAACACCAGTTACAGATTTCGTTTATGACTTCTTTAAATAAATTAATAGATTGGGTGACATTATTACATTTTGACATTATATATAGGTCATCAGCGTAAATAGAATGATCGATATTTTTAAAGTTTAATATTATTTCGCTGATGTCATTAAAAGCTATAATAAAAAGGATGACCGATAACGGAGATCCTTGTGGGATTCCGTTTTCGCTTGCATGGATTTTTGAAAAGCAATTATTAACTTTGGATCTAAAAGATCTTTTGTTCAAGAAAGATTTAATAAAATAAAACATTTTTGGTCCAATATTCCATTTGACAAGTTTGTTCAATATTATGTGTATACCTATACGTTCGAAAGCCTTTTCGAAATCTATTGAAACGATTGAGATGTGATTCTTACATGATAAGCTATTTGATATGTATTCGTCTATATGTAGAAGTGAATCTATTGTACCGCGGGTGTGCTTAAAAGCTACTTGATTTGGATTTGAAAGTTCGTTTTTCTCAATGAACCAAAGAAGTCTTTTGGCGACCAATCTCTCTAACACTTTGCTTGTGCAGGGTAGAAGGGAAATGGGTCGATAACTGTTTATATCAGTAGGGTGTTTGTTAGGCTTTGGGATTGGAACTATAGTGGCAATTTTCCAAGAATGTGGGAGTATCCCTTGGTTGTATATTTCATTGAAAAGTTCCAACAGTCGCTTTTTGATATTTAGTGGCATATTTTTTAGCATCGGATACGATACGCGATCATATCCGGGTGTTTTGCCTTTGACTGAACTAAGACAGCATTCCAATTCAAGTAAATTAAATGAAGATTCTAATTGTTTTGCTTGTAGTGATAGGTTATTTTGGGTCGGTCTTAAGTTGAATGATGCTAATTTGGCTTGTTGAAACTGAGTAGAAAAGTTAGAATCACTACAATAAGCAGAACAGTGTTTGGAAAAAAATTCGGCGATCAAGTGTGGATCTGTTAGGGATTCATTGCCAGTTTCAATTACTTTTATTGATTGGGGTATGTAGTTGCCTGTAAGTGTTCTTATGTCTGACCAGATTTGTTTACTAGATGTATTGGGATTTAGGTTTGAGGTGAAATTTTTAAAGCTTTCGATTTTTGCCGCTTTGGCATTTCTGCGAAAAATGGCGTTGGACTTACGGTAATTAATAAGATTTGTTATATTCGGATATTTTTGATAAATTTTCCAAAGGTGTTGTTTTTTTTCGCGGAGGGCAGCGATTTCAGGATTCCACCAAGGGACGAATTTTTGGGATGGTTTGCTGTTAGATTGTGGGATAGCCAGGTTGGCTGCGAAACGAAGACCTTTACTAAATAATGCTGCTTCCCTGTTCACATTTGTGGATCGAGGCTTATTTTCAAAATATTCTAGTGATTTAGATTGGAAAAGCTTCCAATCAGCCCGGTCAGTTAAGAACTTTGGAGAAGGTTTATGTTGTGTTAATTGATCATTAAAACTAATGCATGTTAAGATAGGAAAATGGTCGCTGCCGTGCAGAAAATCGGACCTATTCCAGGTGATATTTGGGAGGAGATTTGGAGATGCCAGAGTTAGGTCGACATGCGTGTAAGTTTTGTGTGTTGAGAAATGTGTTGGTTTACCGTCGTTTAGTACGGCAAGATTTGTATTTAATACAAAATTTTCAACTATTTTACCTCTGTTATTTGTCGAGGGCGAACCCCAAAGTGTATTCCATGAATTAAAGTCTCCAGTTACTATTAGTGGAGAATTTATTGTTGTTATAATGTCTTCTAAGTCGGATGAAGAAAAAGTTTGTTTTGGGTGAATGTAAAGGGATAATATGGTTATTTTAAATTTAAGATTTATTTCTACGGCTATTGTTGAAATGTTAGAGTTGATTGGTATAAATTTATGTGGGATTGACTTGTGAACAAGCAGGCCAACTCCTTGTTTTGCAGTGTCAATAGTATTCAAATTATGAAAATAGGCAGAATATTGCTTGGGAGTCTTGATTGGAAGGTTATCATAAACGTGGGTTTCTTGAAGTGCTATTATTCGTGGTCTTATTTCTTTTATCAATAGCTCGAGTTCATGAAAATTATTTAGATATCCATTTAGATTCCATTGCAGAATCTTAAGGATTGTTCGAGCTGAGTTAAGGAGCGGCTTTTGTGCAGTATAAAAGGTTTTATACTGTGAAAAGTTGCGGTGTGAATTTATATGGTGATTTGGTTGACTCTGTCGCCCCAAAGTCGAATCATTGAAACACTTTGAGGTGTTTGAGTGATTCGACCTTCGGACGACAGAGTCGTTATTTAGGGAGTCGACTGTATTCTTAGATGTCTTCATCATCGTCGCTTTGGGAGATGTTTTCGGTTTCCATTATTATGTGAGATGAATCAGTTGTTTGTTTTAGGTTACTCTTAGAATTAAGGTTTGAAGGTGACGTTATTGCAGTGGAGTTAAGAGAGGTTTTGGGGAGATTAAGGTGTTGTGAATTGGGTTGTTGTTGGCTATTAATTGTAGAGGTTGTATTGTGTGTTTTTAGATAGGTGTTTTGGAGAGATGAGCTTTTGTTTGCTGCTGTTTTGGGAGTAAGAGGAGTGTTTGGTGTTGTGTTCAAGGTTTTAAGAGAGTTTGTGTGATCGATTGTTGGATCATTTATAATAGATTTTGGTAGGGAAGTTTTATTTTGATAAGAGTTTTGTGTTGTTTGATTTATAGTGGATGAAGTGGGAATTGAGGGGCTTGGGTTTAAGTTTGAGTTGAGTGTATTTGGAGTATTAGAAGGAATAGATGAGTAGCTTGTTGATTTTACTGTTTTTGTAAACGGATTGTTTGTTGGTGGGTTAGATGTGGAATTATTTGCTATGGAGAGAGGAGATGTTAAGGAATTTGCTGTTTCTATATGACTATTCAGAGGGGGTTCTGTACCGTTTATCACTACGGAAGAGAAAGAGATTGTGGGAGTAGAAGCGATTTGATCGTTATAAATTTTTTTGGCTTCTGCCATGCTGCATTTGTTTATTGTTTTTATTTTTAAAATCTCTTTTGCTTCTAAGAACCGTTTGCAATGCTTAGATGATGCCGGGTGACTTTCTGAGCAGTTAGCACATAAAGTGTGGGTGCAAATTTCAGGGGAGTGTGGTAAAGGTAGGTTACAAGTAACGCAAGTGAGCGTGCCTGTGCATCTCTTCATGGTATGACCGAGTAATTGACATTTTTTACACCGCATGGGATTGGGGAAATACTCCTCTACTTTGATATTGTACCAACCTACGTTTATCGATTGTGGAGGACGGAAGAGGTCGAATGTAAATAACATTAAGCCTGTTGCTTTTTCTTCGTTACCGTCAGATTTTTTTTTAAATTTAAAGACCTCTGTTACACCTTGGTCTTTCATTTCCTCGATTATTTCATTTTCAGGCACGTTTATCAAGCAGGGAGCGTACGCTGTTCCTTTAGAACAGTTGAGTTGGTTGTGTAGTGAAATCGAGACTGGACAGTGGCCGGAAAGGTTGTTTTTAGATAAGAAAAGGTTAGCAATATGTAGGGATTTAACAAGGATAAGGAGATTTCCGTCACGGAGTTGTGTTATATACTCATACGAAGTGCTTATGGCATCTATTGATTTTTTTAGTATAAACACGCTTATAGAAGTAAGAGGGATTTTTGGGTCGGTAGGGGTAATCACTATGAATTTGGGGTTTTTAAAACTTGAGTGGGATGGGATATCTTCAATTGTTATTTTGTGGGGAGTATTATTTTTTTTCTTTCTTTTGTGAGGCGGGTCAGGTGGCTGAAATAATTCAGCAAACCTGTTGCCTCTCAGCACATTTGGCCCGGAGGCCATTATTCACTTCTTACACAAATTAAATATAAAAAACTTTTTATAATGGGAAAGAGGGAAACCGAAAAAGAAGGAGGGATATAAGAGTGAAATAGGAGAAGTGCGATGAGAAAATTAACTGATTAGGAAGCGAGCAAAAGAACAATCGAGGGAACGATGTTGACGGCTCAGAGATCAGTCGATGACTGTTATTAAAAGAATAAAATAAAATTTCTCCAAAAAATCATTGACATTTCAGAAATATATTTCAATATTGATTTGAATTCTGTTTTTGGTATACAATTATAAGTTTTCGAGTAATCAATTGAATTTCCAATCAAACACGATCTGCCTTTGTGGTTTTAATGTTGTATCTTTAGCATTGAAAATTTTGAAATTAAATTTCTAAAAATAACACTTAACTATTGCTTAATTCTGGTGAGACATTTTTTACCTAAACTTTGAAATTTAATTTTGTTATCTCTAAAAATGACACAGAACAAAATATTGAGAAATTTTAAACAACATTTTGAAACACTTTGCAACAACTTGAAATAAATTTAAAACAATTTGGGATATTTCTAAAAAATCTTAAATTCAATCAGAATCGAGGGAGATCCTTTTCAGAAAAAATATTATGTTTTTCAAATAACAGCTTTAATAGAGCTGATGCTTTTAAAGCTGTCATTTTTTGACATTTGACAAATAAGTTTTATGAGATTGAACGATACAAGCTTTAAAATAGTTAAAATTCACTTTAAAAATGCATTACTCAAGATTTAAAAACAAAAATTGAACATTGTTATTTCTCAAAAATGTCACTTAGAATTTTTGTTTATAGGAAGCGCACACTTAAGGGGATATTACTACCCTTATTATGTAAAGACATAGTCTGAGAACTAGGAAGGGGAGGAAGGGGTTTAAAGGAGGTGTCGGTGCACATTGGTTTTGAATGCCTGAATATTGCAATGGCTGGGAAAGACAGTGTGGTAAGGCATTCCACATTCGCGTAGTACGGCTAAAGAACGAATCTCTGTACTTTACGGTACGACCGAAGTTGGGCTCGAGGGTATACTGATGAGCATTCTTAGAAGCGCGAGTATTACGGATGAACTGTTTAATGGGAGTAATTCATTTCTCTAGAGCATAAACCGTTAAAATAATTGTAAAAGAGGGTGAGACCACAAAGATTTCGACGATGTTCAAGCGACTTAAATAATATTATGATGGTATTATCACTAATCAATCTAAAAGCTCTGGGTTCAATAGTGTCCAAGAGGCTTAAGTAAGTTGCATGAGCACCAGCCCAGATATTGGAGTTACAGTCAAGCTTCGGACGTATATAAGTCTTGTAAATAACAGCCAGATCAGAGGGGGAGAAAAACTTCTTGCTTCTTCTCGGAATAAGATATTTCTTGAGCTGATAATTAATCAGCGTTGTCATGACCTTGGAAAAAAGGGACGTAAGTGGAATTGGTAGGTAATTAGACGGTGAAGAAGATTCGCCTTTTTTGGAAATAGGCTGGACAAATACAGTTTTCCATCCACTGGGAACGAGACCTGAGGAATAGGACAGGTAAAAAAGCTTACGCAGTGGTTTTGCCAGCGTTGAAGAATACTTCTTCAGAACAATAGAGGGGATACCATCCGGACCAGCGGATCTATGAATGTTGAGATTTTTAAGAACTGTTACCACAGTACGAGTGCGAAAAAAGATTGGTCACATAGAATCACTAACTCGCTCAAGTACAGGCGGAGTCATAACACTCACTTGCAGCGTTGAATAGGTGGCGAACTGCCTAGCAAAGAGATTAGCTTTCTCTAAAGAGCTAACAAAAGGAGTTTCATTGACAACAAGCGAAGGAACCGATAAAGAGGAAGAATTCCTCATATTTGCATATTGCAGTATTTTTTGCCGTAATTTTTGGTCATGTAAAAATTTAGTCCGTCGAATATGGACGTTTCAGGCCTTCCTGGCTTCAGTTGGGTTGACTTTAAAACAGCGAAAACTTACCTCCTTGACCGCAATAGCCTCTTTACAGCTCGTATCGAACCATGCGTTTTCCTTAGGTCTGATGCTTTTAACCCTATTCGGGATAAAAGTTCTCATTCTTAGGAGAATAAAACTTGTGATCATATCAGTGCTGGCTCAACGTCACTATAGAGGAAATGACCAGTTAAAGATCCTTAATTAATTATTGAAACCGTTTGCTATTGTAAATAGCATTCATTATTCTTTAAAATGAAAGAACTATCAATTGATTTTCCTCACACAATACTACACTTTTTTAATAACAAAATGAAACTTCTTTATTGGAAGTCCAAAAATTTCAAATAAATACAAGAAATTCTGTTCATCACTAAAAATATACGCTCAAGTTTCTAGAGTTTTTTTTGACATCTTCATTATTAGTGTAAGAGTTTTAATAGCATACCTTTTACGACATAAAACCAATTACTCTGAAAGTCGAACGTCTCAAATTAAAGTTGCAGTGGAAATTTTTGTTGCTGGCAATAAAATTGAACTTTTCCGAGGGGTTTTAAAAGCCATGAATCAAATCCGAATTTAAATTTTCTCTATCACATCAGGGTTTCAAGATATTACTTTTAAAAATTCAAAAACAAAGCATACGTAATCTTGTTTGAGGCTATCGAAATTCGTGACGTAATTTTCTTTTTCCAAAAACTTTCATGGTGGTTTTCCAAATCTATAATCTCTATCTTCATCACTTTAAATATTTATAATTTTTCAAAAAAAATTCACTTCAAAATTCATTTCTTGAAACCATATAAGCATTTAATTTAAGGTTGTACAAAGCTTCATATAATATCAATTGAAGACTCATAACTTATGGAAACTTTCAAAACCTAAGTACGACACTGAAAATATTTAAACTTTATGTAGAAGTCAAAGATTTGTCTCTTGCAAAATCGTGGTACAATTAATTGTTAACCATGCTGCTCTTTGCCGAAGCTTTAAAAAACGATGTTTTTGGATGTTTTTATCATTTGCAAGGAGACATATTTTAAAAACATGTCATAGAAAAGTTTTAATTCGCTATTCAAATTCAGGAAAAGTTAATTCTTTCAAAAAGTATGAGAGGCGAGTCTAAAACAAACATTTTGTTTAACTAATTCCATCACGAGGCATTAGCCTTTTAAACATCGCATACAAGATCTTGTCAAGCGTATTATGTGAACGCCTAAAGCCATTTACTGACGAACTAATTGGCCCTTACCAGTGTGGCTTCAGGCTTGGAAAATCTATTATCGACCAAATTTTCACTCTACGCCAAATCCTGCAAAAGACCCAGGAACATAACATCGAAACACACCATCTTTTCATCGATCTTAAAGCAACTTTTGACAGTGTAGACAGCAACGAACTATTCCGTGCCATGTTGAGTTTTGGTATCCCTACCAAACTGATACGACTTATCAGGTTGACGCTGGAAAATGCTCGTTGTTGCGTCAAAACTGGAAGAGACTCGACCGAAACCTTCGAAACCACCAGAGGACTTCGACAAGGCGATGCGCTGTCATGTAGCTGCTTCAATATTGTTCTTGAAAGAGATTGTTGCGCAACACGAACGCCAATACAAGTGGCATCATCTTTCAAAAATCCACACAATATCTTGGATGATGACAGATGACATGGGAAGAACCAAACGAGTAGTGGCGGGTGCCTTCTGTAACATCAAGTATAAGGCGAAGAAAATGGGTCTTGACATTAACGAGGACAAAGCAAAGTATTTACTGTCGTCACATAGAGTCGATTCACACCGTAGACTTGGTCAAAACGTGACAATTGACAGGTACAACTTCGAGGTGCTAAACGAATTTGTTTATCTGGGCACAGCTGATAATTCTGCAAATGACTTCAGCACAGAGATCAAACGTAGGATTGAAGAATGAGGCCTTATAGCGAAGTACCAAAGAGACACTGTACAAAACCTTAATCATTCCAGTCTTGCTGTACGGTGCAGAAGCATGTGCCCTCTCCCACTCAGATTAAGGATCTCTAGGTATCTTTGAGAGGAAGGTTCTGGGTACGATCTATGGTCGGTTTGTGTCGACAGGCAAAGTAACATCTTGCGGAGAAGATTTAATCAGGAGTTACACGAGCTGTATAGCGACTTGCCACTGGTCAAAAAACTGCGTGTACAACGCTTAAGATGGCTAGTGCATGTCGAGCGAATAAACATCGAAGTAAGGTATTCAACGCCAAGCCTGAGGGAACAAGAAGCAGAGGCAGGCCTCATCTCCAGTGGAGTGATGAAGTTGAGACCGACGCACGTCAACTTGGTGTTTGAAACTGGACGCAGCAAGGTAGAGATCGAGTTAGCTGGCGAAAGTTATTACTTAAGGTCCAGGAGCACAATGCGCTGTAGCGCCAACTAAAGAAATTCCATCACGAAAATGCTGTTAAAAAACGAAAAAAATGCATTCAAAACTATAATTGAATTTAATTTGAAAATATTTAGTTTTTCATTGGAAAGGAAGTTTTTGGTGAAAAAAAAAAACCGACGATTGTTTTTTAAACCCCTCAAAATTTTCGACATTTAATTGCATATATTCAAGTTGTATTTATTTTTAAAAATTTTGGGACTTAATTTGTCTGTTAAGTACGAATTAATAGGGATTAATGTCAAAACTGAACATTTTCGAAAAAATATATGCAAATTAATTAAATCATTACTCCCACAAAAACTAAGAACTATTTAAATTATGACCAACATCCTTTCTTCTTCATACCCTGTTTATGAACTTTAATTTTAAAGTATTGTGTTTCATGAACCACTTTATTTAAACTTTCAAACCAAAAACCCCAAAACATGGTTCAGTAAGTTTTGTTTATTTGTTTTTCGTTTTTTTTGTTGTTGTTGCTATATTATTTTGTTTTATAAATAAAAACAACATTTATATATTGTATATTGAAACCATTACCAGCATCAACAATAACAATAACACAAAAACAATGTACATATACAAAAACATTAAGTAAACTAGACCATCAGAACCAACCCCTTTTTTTTACCTCCTACATCCGTTCCGTTTCGTTTCGTATATAAATCGTATCACGTTTCGAATCAAAACTCATATTCGATGTAAACATTGGGATTAACCTACTTTGGTTGCATTGTAGCAAAAATAAAAAAAAATAATAAAACAATAATAAATAAACTGCCCCAAGCTGATGCTTTTGAATCTTTTTTTTCTGCTTGTTATTATTTTGTTTCTTTTGCGATAGTCGGTGTTTCAGGCAAAACTAAAACACAAATTATTAGTTTGAAATTTAAAACCCCATCAACCCCCTCTCTTTGTGTCTTTAACGAGTGGAGGCAGGGTTGCCATTTATATTTTTTCCAACGGTAAAAACAGAAAAATTAAAAATAAACTATATGAAAAACCACAACCCAAAAAATAATAAATATTATTATTTTTTAAGAACAAATTTCATTAAAAATTTCATAAATTGATTAAGACAAAAAATCAAGTATTATGCCACATAAAAAAGTTATATTAATTATTTAAGATAAATTAGCAAATGTTGCAATGTACTTCTATAGGAAGAAAGAAATCAGCTGGAATCCTAGTATCGCTTGAAAAAAGCGCCCTGCTAGCGTAAGTACATCAACGTATTTTAGCAAGAAGCAGAAGATTCTACAAACAGGTGCAACAGTAGAACCGTTTACAGAATAACCAAAGAGCTGACCAGTGTACACAGCTTAAAGCAACACCTGGTGAAAGAAGCAGTCGATAATTTGTGAAGTTCTCTGGATAACCAAGTCAGAAGGTGGAAAGATGACTTTTCTGAGAAGTTAAACCCAGTGTTTTGCAAACAATGTGCAGCCGATACCTTCTGAAGCGACCGAATAAACCGAGATTGTAGCCGCAATAAAAAGCACTTAAGAAAAACAACTCGGTAGGAATGGAACGGAATTCCAGCATAGCTTTTACAAGAAGCGGCAACATCGTCAAGCTAATTGCTTCATCAGCTCATAAACGTAGCCTCAACCACCAAAAGCTTCTCTGATGAGTGCAAGAAGGGAATGATCGTCAAGCTCCGAAAAAAAGTATATCTTACAAAGTGCAAAAACTGGAGAGAAATTTGCGTTTTACCTGCCGTTACCAAAATAGTAGCAAAATCATACGGGAACATATCAGAGAACACCTTGAGGCCACAATCGATGCCGAACAAGCAGGATTCCGCACTGAATCCTCCTGTATCGATCACATCAACACCCTTTGGGTTATTATTGAGCAGTGCGTTGAATATCTAGCATCACTAAACCTGCTGTTCATCGACTTTGAGAAGGCTTTTGATAGCGTTATCAGGGAGTACATCTGGTCAGCTTTGCGGAGGAGAGGCATCCCAAAAAGTTGCTAATATTAAAGCAACATATGATGGATCCAAGTGCCAAGTTCTGTTCGATGGTATGTTGTGAGATGATTCCGAAATCCGTGGCGGAGTCAGACAGGGCTGTATTCTGTCGCCAATATTGTTTTTGCTGGTGATAAGTGATGTACTGCACAGAACTTTGACAGGTAGTAAAGAGATCCAATGGACTTTTATATCCCATTTAAAGCACTTGGATTACGCGAACGATGTTCGCTTACTCTCTCATAGGATCAAGAATCTCCATCAAATGACAACAAGTGTGGAGAGAGAAGCAGAAATCGAAAAATCGATTAGCCTCCGAGCCCGACCATCCTCTCGAATAAATATTTCGCCACAACCGATGGAAAAAGTGGAGAGCTTTGAATACCTTGGAAGTATCGTCTCCATCGAAGGCAGAAACAAACAAGATGTCATCTGCCGCATTGGCAAAGCAAAAGCGGCGTTCGGAATGCTGTCGAATATTTGGAGGAATTACTCTATCAGTTTAAGAAAAAAGATACGACTGCACGCCACGCGGCTAGGCGCATTCTCAAATGACTTTTGCAGAAGCTGTATAGACGGGGAAGAGGAAGAAAAAGTTATTCACCTTCTCTGTACATGCGCTGCTCTAGTTCAAAAACGTAAGAATTACCTGGGAGAATTCTACTTTAATAATCCAAACCATCTCAATTATAGTAGCATAATCAGTCTCTCACGTTTCGTAAGGGACTCAAACTGGTCTTAGGAGAAAGCCTCAAGATTCATGTGGTATCACAATGGGCCATTAAACTGGCCTAAGTCTGTCCTATTCCAAAATGGATAGCCAGTTTAACCTAACGTAACCTACAGTTGAGGAGCTATCAGCGTCACTTGGCAAGAGTTGGAGGGAGCTGACAAAAATCTCTGGAAACCGCACACGATGGCGTGTAGGCGTATTAGAGGCCCTATACCCCTTGAGGGATCCCCAAGGAACTTAACATGTTTGAGGACCTGAGTATGCTTTCTCCATTCTTAATTGATAATTCTTCGTAAAAATTGAAATGGAAGGCTTTGAGGGAATTTAGGGTTTCCTTTTATTTATTGCAATATATCACAAAGAAGATATCTGGCAACCCTGAGTAAAGTGACCAACCCTTATGAAAAAAATTGAAAATGAAAGGTTTGAGCTTATTTTTTGTTGCTTGGAAGTTATTGGAACACATCACAAAAAAAGAGATATCTGGCAACCCTAAGTAAAGCGACCAACCGGTATAAAGGAGTATCCAATTCCAACGTCCACTTAAAATTGAAATGGATACGAGTAGTAGAGTTTAGTATATAAATGTTTACTACGTTTCAGAATTTGTTTTTGATAGGCCATATAATGGAACTAACAAAAATCCAAAAAAAAAAAAAAATATATAGTAGGATCTGGCAATGACAACAAATGTATGCGGTGATGGCATTCATGTGAAACTAAAATGTTTTTATCCTTCATTTTTTTGTGTTGTTGTTTTTTTTTTTTTTGTTGTTGGCCGAGTCGGTCGTGTGTCCTGCTAGATAGATTCATTTGTTGTAGTTTTTTATTTTTTGCAATTTTGCATTTAAACAAATAACCACCAACACGAAGCTCCTATTTAAAAAAAGTTTCCTTCATCACAAAAGGCGCATGCAGTTTTTAGTTACTCATGTTCCATAAAATATATAACAAAGTTATGTTTTTTTTTTGTATTTCAAAAGGATTCTATATATGAACATACATAAAAAGGATTTCACTTATTTTATTAGTAGGTAGATAGTCGGTACCTAGATCCTAGAGGTATTGGATTTTTATGTGTCGGACAGTAGTAGTAGTTTTTTTTTTTATTTAAAGTGCTTGACTATAATTCATACAATATGTTTTTTGGTCAGGTCGGCAATTGTTATCCCCACAGGGGCGACAATCAACAAAATTGTTTTTATATAAAATAATCTAAAAGGCATATACATATGAATTCTGGGGAATTAACAAAACTCCATACACTTTGTACAAATTCGAATACGATGCGGATATTTTAAGTTTCGAAATTAATATAGGAAAAGCAATTTTTCAACACATAAAAGAATATGCTTTCTTTTAAAGAAGAAATATTCTTTAATCACAACTTAAAAAAATATAAAAGTGCCGGATTTATTTATCCATTTTCTGATTTATAAGCTTTTTATTGAATACAAAAAAGTTTTCAAAGACTAAGCTTAATTTCCTGGAATTATCAGGATCGGTTTAACTTATTTGGACCTATTTGAGTTTCCAATTTTTTTACCAGTACAGTGGGAAATCACGAAAAAACATCTGGCCTACACTAGATTTAAAGCGCTCAAGGTGCATGCTATCTCGATAATCGTTATCATAACTGGGCACTGTCTAATAGGAAAGCATGCCACGCGGCCAGGCGTTTCCTCAAATGACGTTTGGATGAATTACCTATGAGAATTCTTCTATAACGCTCCAAAATATCATCATATCTGTCACGTTTCTTAAGGTAGTTCAACTGGTTTCATAGAAAACAGCCTTAAGATTCATGTGGTTTCATCTTCCCCCTCGTCCATGCAGCTTCTAAAAAAGTCATTTGTGTAGACCCCTAGCCTCAGAGCATGTCTTCCTATAAGGCAGTGTACTGTTACTACTCCAATTGTAGAGCTTATACTTTGTCTGCTCAGGAATATCAAGCCATTTGACCGTTTTAAGTCTATGCTTGGCCATATTTGCTTGGTTGCTAGGCAGGTGGTACTCTGTGACCATCTAGCATTTGTTGATTCTACAGCATATTGTTTGTTATATTTTTGTCTAACAGAGATGATCGACAATCGTAGACTGTTTGAGAGTTTGTGGAGATAGACGCGAGAGATTTAAGAGCGGCTTGGCTGTCTGAGAAGATTCGTATATCCTTGCAAGATATAACGTTTTCTTTGAGCCAGGATAGTGCTTCTTTAATGGCCATTGCTTCTACCTGGAATACACTACATTGATTGGGAAGTCTATATGATAGACTGAGATTCAGTTGTTCTGAATAGATACTACTTCCAAGTCCGTGATCGGTCTTTGAACCGTCTGTATAGAAGTGTACCGCATCGTCTCTCTTCTTCCCAGGAGGATCTTGAAGGGATGGACACATAGAAGCTTTTACCGAATACCATTTTTGGGGTGGTATAGTCTAAGCGATCTGGGATAGATCTGAAACTGTCTAGAATAGTAGTATGTCCAGTATTGTTACTGGTCCATTGAGAGGTGGCTCTAAGCCTTACACATGAGTTGGCGGCCACCATTTTGGAGAAGATGTCAAGAGGTAATAGGTTTAAAAGCACTTCCAGTGCTGCGGTTGATCTTGAGCGAAGTGCTCCTGTGATGCACATACCTGCTGACCGCTGGACTTTGATGAGCTTATTTTTATTTACCATCTTGTCCAGTGCAGTCCACCATACGACAGCTCCATAAATGAGTATCGGTCTGATTACCGAAGTGTATAGCCAGTGGGTTATTTTTGGGGAGAAGCCCCATTTTGATCCTATGGCCTTTTTAGAAGTAAAAATCGCTACAATACTCTTTTTCTAAAATGAGGCCTAAATATTTAGCTTGGTCGGAAAAGCTTAATAGTATTTCTTTAAACTTGGGTGGGCTGGTCTGAGGAATTTTATATCTTCTCGAAAAGAGTATTAATTCTGTTTTATGTGGATTGACGTCCAAGCCACATGGCTTAGCCCATTTTGTTAGCCTATTTAAGGCATATGCAATCACCTTGAAACCCTCTGCTTCCAATGATGTAAGTAGGTCGTTTACTACCATGTTCCATAAAAGAGGCGAAAGGACCCCACCCTGGGGGGTGTCTCGATTTACCGATCTGGTGGTAGTAAAACTTCTCATGCTAGAAGTTATTGGCCTGCTTTTGAGCTGGAGACTTATAAGATATATGAGTGATATCTCTAATTTCAGCTTATCCATTGCTGTTGTGATCGCCTTGTAACTGACGTTGTTGAAAGCTCCTTTAATGTCCAGGAACGCTACTGAGCTATATTCTTTGTATTCAAGGGAATATTCAATAATACGTACCAGGGAGTTAAGTGCTGATTCTACTGATTTTCCCTTAGAGTAAGCATATTGAGCTGTGGAAATGAGACATGGTTTTAAGTTATGTCTGATGTAACTTTCAATCAATCTTTCTTTGATTCCGTCTGTTATGGACATTTATATGGATCAAAGCTGTCTATGACCCATTGCAGCTTTTCCCGAGTTTTTAGATCAACTAAATCGCTTGTAGAAGCTTGTGACTCTGATGTTAAGTCGTTGAGTATGTTGCTACTTGGAAAGTGGGTGTTTAATAACATATTAAAAGGTTCCTTATCTGTGATAGTCCACGTGCTTGCTTCTATCTTTAAAGCACTGGGTATTATTGGACTTTTTGAAAGAATTTTCCTGAGTCTTGAGACTTCTGAAGAAATTTCTATTTTACCACAAAAGTTTCTCCAAGAAGACCTCTTACTCTTCCTTAATTCTTTTTTATATTGCTTTAGAGCTTGTTTGTTTAAGTCCCAGTCAGAAGGAGATCTAGTGTACTTAGATCTATTGAAGAGTTTGCGACAGTTCTTTACGCCACCTTTTTAACCTTTAAAATGGTTACAGGGCATGAAGTTCTCATTGATTCATTAAAAAGATGTCAGTTGAATTATTCTTAAAAAATTAAAATTACCAACAATACTTTTCCTATAATGAAATAACTTATTTTCAAAATCTAGCTTTGTTAAATAGATTTTTAGTAGAAAACAAATTTTTACCAATTTTAGTAGCATTTTTAACTTTTTTTATTTCTTATATAAACAAATACAAATTAGATAACTGGAATTTATTTGAGAGATTTCGAGCACCGAACATCAATTTTTACCAAATTTGCGTACTATTTTTTGTAGATTTTATTTTTTTGTTGAAAACGGACCGTTGGATTTTTATAACAAAAAACTACTGAATATCGAAAACAATATTTTCTGTGAAATGAAAAAAGACAATAATTTTAATTTTTGAAAAGATCTTTGAGTCCAAAATCAATTTTTGAAAACTTTTGTTAATTTTTTTGTCTAGGTTTTTATTTTTTATAAAAAAAACTGTCTATTTGATTTTTCTCAAAATCGTTCCTGATGTTGAAAACAATATTTCTTTTAAGTTTAAATTAGCTGGAAGCAATAATCTCAAAAGTCTTGAAAAGATATTTAAGTCGAAAATCAATTTTTACCAATTTTAAGTGATGCTTTTTTTTTATTTTTTGATTCAAAGAAAACTGACACTTCGATTTATCTCAAAATCTTCAGAATGTTGACAACAATATTATTTATTAGTTAAAATTTGTTGGAAGCCATAATCTTACATTTTTGAAAAGATATCTGTAAAAAAAATCAATTCGATTTTTTTCAAAATTTTAATAAATGTTGAAAACTAAATTTCTGATAACATAAAATTAGTTTGAAGTCAATATTTCAAAGTTTTGAAAAGATATTTAAGTCAAAAATAAATGTTTAAAAATTTGTATTAATTTTTTTGTTAGGTTCTAATTTTTTTTTTTAAAACTATTGATTCGATTTTTCTAAAAATTTTACTTAGTGTTTTGAACAATATTTTTTAAAAGATAAAACTTGTTTAAAGTCAATTTATCAACGTTTTCAAAAGATATTTTAGTCGAAAATCAATTTTGACCAACTTTTATTAATTTGTTTAGGTTTTTATTTTTTGTAGAAAAACTGTCAATTCGATTTTTCTCAAAATTGTGCCAGATGTTAAAAATGTGATTCTGCGTTGCACAAAATTGTTTTGGAGATACAGCCATTTTATGTTGGTAACATTTTCGAGGTGCCAAATACTTGTTTTCAGTTTTTTTAATTTATCAGCATAATGCATCTTTCTACGTTATTATCTGTTTAAAAAAATGTATGTGTAGTCGATATCTTAATTTGGTTTTTGAGCTATGGATGACGTACAAAACTTCGCGAATGTTCGGATTCGGACGTACGAACCCACGTACATACGCCCGCACATACATTTTTCTAAAAATATTTTACTTCGACTCTAGGGACCTTGAAACATCGAGAAATGACAAAATTTTAAATTCGAAAAATTGAACCCATTACAATAACTTCCCATGGGAAGTTTAAAAATGCAAGCCTACGGAACTTATGGCAAATTTCAAGTTATTGTAGTAGATTTTCTTCAAGGATTTTTTGTAAACGTCACTTGTATTCAACGAACATTTTGGTTTTAGTAAACCCAAGGAATAAAAGCGGAATAACGTTTTTTTATTAATTTGGCTGTAATGGTTTAAGTCCTAAAAATCTAAATTTTGAAATTAAATTAATTTATTTCATCATTTACCACAAAACAACTCAAATCAAACAAAACATTTGACACTTATAAAAATTGTAACCAAAGTCCATTTATTTTAAGATAAGCCATGAATTCTTTAAACAAAATTGTTGTAGTCAGTTAACATAACTTAACTGATAAAAAATTTGCACATTAAAACAAATTTAGCTACATATTAAGTTTAAGATAAGATTTGACAGTTTTTCAAAATTACTTGTTGTGATAAAAATACTATTCAACAGCCAAAAATTAAGATAATTTTCATTTTTTGGCTACAAAAGACTGAATTTCTAGTTACCTATAGTAAATGTCATCCTACTTAATCGCCTCTAGCTTGGCATGTTAACTTAAATCCTGGCCAACTAACAAAACACGTATAACCCATAAAAATGCACGAGAAAGAACCTACCTAACCTATAAGTTATCACGTCCCGGTTTTTATGTTTTATTTATTTTTTTAACCACTTTATTATGTAAATTATTATCATCAATGAATGAATGCACTGCGCCAACACAAAAACTCCATTCTTTCTCCCCGAATACTAAAAACCTCGGTTTCGAATTCGAATGTACCTACATCTATTAACAGTTGTCATATACAATTCAAATGGCATTTTAAAAAGTCATAACCCTTATACAGACATGAATGACGTACAAAAAAATATCTATATGTATAATTTATTTTACTATCCTCATAAAAAAATCAAAAACAATCTTTTTGTTGAACTCTCTGCCAACTACCTACCTCCACAACCACCTCATATCCAATTTTAGTTTTGTTTGTTGGTTTGAATTTATGGCTTTTTATCAGACAAACAAAAAATGATTTCCATTCAATAGCTTTTGGCAGCGAACAATACACAAAATGATGCAACTTCAAAAACAGAAAATACTTTACTTTTGAAAATGCCTCCTTGCCCCCACAAAAACCTACAAAAGTTTGTAGACTTTGTAATAAAAAAAAAAGAATAAAAAAAAAGAACCTAAAACAAACAGACGAAGCTCTCAAGGAAGTAAACAAAAACGAAAAAGGTTCAAAAAAAGGAATAACATTCGTTCACCCTAATTTACACCACAAAACATCCTTCGAAAAATTATTATTTGTCCAAAACCCTCCTACCTCAGTCAGTACAGGTTCGTTATACTCGTAGATCTCTAAAATATTCAGGTTAGCACCTTTTGAGGTCGCCGCCGTTTATTACTCCCTCCTGCTTGTAATCGCCCAACAATGACCAATCCAGTTCAACATCGACGTAAATTTTTACCCGAAAATGGATGGAATTTTACAGCAAGTAAAATCTTTTTTTTTACAATAAAATAAAAGAAATGAAAATAAATATAAAACACAAAAATAACACCAAACAGGTCGCCAACAAATCTTCTTCCAACAAAAAAAAAAAAAACAACAACAAAAATAAATATCATCAGCCAAAAGGACTTCGAAAGGACTTTTACCTTCTGTTCTTGTTATACGTATGCTCCCTCTTCTAAATCTATCTTTCGTTCATTGTTTCGAAAACCTAACACCGTAAAACTATTGACAATCCAGGTAGAAAGACAACAACGGTAACAAAATGACGAAAAACAACAACACACAAAAAAATATCTAGAAATAAAAGGATTTCCGCTCAGATTGTGGCTTAAGGATTCACCTTCACCTTAATTACGATAGACTGTTAGGTATACGGTGAGATACAATGAGAGTAGAGATATGTCGTGTCGGGGGTATGTTCCTTTTGTGTATTATGGTGGAATTGTATTTTATAAGCCCATATCCTTTTGTTTATATGTACTCGTACTATATCCATCCTCATTTTGTGTAAGCATTTTTCAAGGATCTTTTTTTTTCTCTCTCTCTATCTCTGTCTCTTAACAATTCTCTTCTCGTATAAAGTACCTAGATCAAGTCAAGACCAATATGTGAAAGTCAATCTTCATCTCTTCACAATGACAATGTATGTTTTTTGTATTTCTTTTCCTGTGAGCAAAGATTTAAAGCAATAAGTGTAGACATTCTGCAGAAAAAGGAGAAGAACAAAAAAAGGATAATGGTTTTCAGTAGATATCCCATCAGCACACGTGAAAAGTGCAGAAACAAAAAAAGGAACAAATAAAACAAATCAAAGCTTCCTAAGGAGAAATGGTGTACTACAGGGTGCCATTAGGAACTATTATGTTGTTAAATAAATTGTACGAATATAGCGATGAGCTAGACAGATAATGTTTGAACAATACAGGGTGATTCGAATGAGACTTTATTGTGTTATTAACATAAGATGGGGCAGTTACCTTTTGTGTGAAAACATTTTGACGTTTCAACAAATTTTTAGGTAAAATTAAAGTGAAATGTTGTTTTCGATTGGGAAAACAAATCAATTTACTTTGTATTTAAATCTGTCAAAATGTGAATTTTCATTCTATTTTTGACATTTCCAATTTTTGAATCCAAACAAACTTCAATTTATGAAGTTTTATTCTTGTTTTCGATTGGAAAAACATTTTGACGTTTCAATATAACAGTACATTTTTCAACTTCAAAAACATGTTTAGGTAAAATTAAAGTGAAATCTTGTTTTCGATTGGGAAAACAAATAAATTTATTTTATGTTTAAATCTGTCAAAATGTGAATTTTCATTCCATTTTTGACATTTCCAACTTTGGAATCCAAACAAGCTTCAATTTATAAAGTGTAATTCTTGTTTTCGATGGGGAAAACATTTTGACGATTCAATTTAATGTGTAAATTTTTCAACTTCAAAAAAATGTTAAGGTAAAATTTAAGTGAAATGTTGTTTTCGATTGGAAAAATAAATCAATTTATATTGTATTTTAATCTGTCAAAATGTGAATTTTCATTCTAATTTTGATATTTCCAATTTTTGAATCCAAACAATATTCAATTTTAGAAGTTTAATTATTGTTTTCGATTGGGAATACATTTTGACGTTTCAATATAACGTGTACATTTTTCAATTTAAAAAAAAAAATGTTAATGTAAAATTAAAGTGAAATGTTGTTTTCGATTGGGAAAATAAATCAATTTACTTTGTATTTAAATCCGTCAAAATGTGAATTTTCATTCTATTTCTGACATTTCCAATTTTGGAATCCAAACAAACTTCAATTTATGAAGTTTTATTCTTGTTTTCCATTGGGAAAACATTTTGACGTTTCAATTTAACTTGAACATTTTTCAACTCCAAACAAATTTGTAGGTACAATTAAAGTGAAATGTTCTTTTCGATTGGGAAAATAAATCAATTTATTTTGTATTTTAATCTGTCAAAATGTGAATTTTCATTCTATTTTTGACATTTCCAATTTTGGATCAAAACAAACTTCAATTTAGAACTTTAATTCTTGTTTTCGATTGGGAAAGCATTTTGACGTTTCAATATAACGTGTTAATTTTCAACACCAATAAAAATGGTAAGGTAAAATTGAAGTAAAATGTTGTTTTCGATTGGGAAAATAAATCAATTTACTTTATGTTTAAATCTGTCAAAAATGTGAATTTTCACTTTATTTTTGATATTTCCAATTATTGAATCTTAACAAATTTTAACTTACAAAGTTTAATTCTTGTCTTCGATTGGGAAAATAAATCAATCTTTTTTTTTTATTGAAATCTGTCAAATTTCTATTGATTTTACTTTTCTCTTTTTTGTGTATTAGGGAAAAAATTGATATTTTTTTGAAGAGATTCCAGACCTGATGTGGTTTTGACAGTTAAAAATGTAAAAACTGGTTTGACATTTCTGTACTGTAAAAATTGGAAAATTCATCCTACGTTTAGCACCAGAACAACTCTTCTAAATTGTGAAAATTAACTTTGAACAAATAATGGCTGAATCACAAACACGTTTCAGCTTCGGCTTCACCTGACGTTTACGATTTCAGCCATAGGAATTCAATGCATGCTATCACAATGGAGATTCGACCTCACGTTTCGTTTGACAATCGTAAGGAAAAGAACGTAATGTTACGTAATGTGACTCCAAACGGAAGCTCTAGTTCAATTATCTGAGCATTTGCTTTGCCTGACAGCTCAACAGCTGTAAAAAATGTCAACAAACAAAATATTTACTCTTTTGGAGGGATGAAATAATAGAAATGTCATTCAAAGCAATCTCGAAGCAGGCCCACCGTAACGCAGACGAAACCGAAGCTGAATCGTGTTTGTGATTCAGCCATAAATCTGTCAGCGTTTATCATAGAGTACTTCGTCTGTTTTACGATGTTGATTGATAAAGGTCATTTGTGGCAAAATGGTTTCGTCAATAAGCAAAATTGCAGGATTTGGAATAATTTATGCGCATACATTAAAATTTGACAGTTCGATGCAATTTACACGCTAGCGGTATTACTAGTCAATATTCCTTTCGAATTTAGGAAGGCGTTGAACAATGCAATCTGATTTTTGTTTTCAAAAAATGTATAAGTTAAACAATGACGACATTGGTTCCAATTTGATGACGCAATTTGTCATAAAGCGTGCTTAACCACCAATTCATTGCGGTGTCAATTTGGTGACAACTTTATTGTTAGAAGTGGTATTTCTGATTAGCATTTTTCTAGCGACTTAACGAATCTCAATTACTTTTTAACCAGCAAACAATATTTAAGCTACTCCCGAATTAATATTTGAAATTATCAAGCCCCTAAATAAAAACAACCATCACAATTTGAATCTGTCAGTTTGACTGTCAATTTGTGATTTTTTCGACTGTCAAAAATTGAGTTTTACATTTATATTTAGTTCATAATTTTCTAAAGTGATTTGAGCACAAACTAATGTGTGTTAAAATTTGACAGCTACGTTGACACTTGTTACAACTAAAAGAAAAAAAAATCAATCTTAGATTTTTTCTTTTCCAGCTCTAGATGAAGTTTAAACTGTCAAACTAAAAATGGTGCATTTTTTTGTTTAGTGCTTTCAGAGCTTAAAAATTCTGTTATTTTCTTCGGTCAGAGATCAATCTTCGAGCGTTTACAATGAAAAAAAAAAACATTAATCAAATTATTCCTGTCAATTTGGTTAAATGGGGCTGAACACAACCTTTTGCCCATATGTCAAGATCATGATGACAGATGGAAAATGACATTCATAATTTTGGGATACCCAATAACAAAACGTGTGAACGATTTAACCTCGAATAGAGAGTTGATAAAAGGTTGAAATATATTAGAAAAGTATTTTATTCAAATTCGATTTACATTAGTACCCTATTCCTCAAAAAAATGGACCTTAACACTAATGCTGATTTTTTAAACGAAATTGGGTTCAACTTCCAGCTGCTCCAAAATCCAGTTAGCATATGAACATATGAATCGGTGTAAAGTCCTGGGTTATTCGGATTTTGTATGGGTGCAGACCTAAATCAGGACGCAAACATCGCCATGTTTGGCTACAGACTAAGTTTTTTTGGGCGACCCAGAATTGACTGCCTCAGATTCTGCTTAATACTTTTACGAACAGCGGCGATGCAAGTGTTTCGTTTCGTTGACAAACTGGTGTTGGCTAATTATTTACGGAGCCGATGGATTCGAATTTGGGCACCAAACGTCAACTTGAGAGGACAACCATGTACCTCATAAAAAGTGTGCAACGCGAGGACCGTTTCTTTTAGAGATGAAAAGATGATATTTTGACTGAAAGTAAAAGAAACAATATGGTCGCCACGATCTGTCAAAATCAAACCCTTTACAAAACAAATTAAAACTTATTTTAAAAGAATAGATTTTTTACATTTCTCATGTTTTTAAAAAATTTGAAGCAAGTTTTGTAGAAATTTAAAATAAGTAAATATTCTAAGTGGTTCAAGTAAAACAGGATCGAAATTTCAACTAGTAAAACGCTCAAATTTAATTTGCATTTCAAATAGAAATCTTAGTGTTTCAGAACTTGTTAAAAATACTTGAAAGACTCAGAGTTAAAAAATAAACAAACAAAGAAAAACAATGATGAGTATGATGATTACCAAATCCAAATTTAACAATTGAAAACATCATAAGTTTAGAACGGAACCCAAATCTTTTAATGATTTTCATTGTGGTGCTGTGTGTAATTTATTATTTAAACTGTTTTTTATTCCAAACCTTGTTTTAAAAAGTCTTATAAACCAGCTGTTAAAAAAATAAGTATTCATTTAAAATTAATCTGCATTAAAAACCAGACGGCCTCTAAAAGGAAACTTCTACCAAAAATGCACATTTTCAATATTTCTCTCCATTGTCAATGCAAATTCACCAAAAACAAAAGAAACTGTCTCACAGACAAGCAATTTTCTTTTTGCAGACACTTGGTAAAAGACTTAATTGAAATTGTAAGGAAGAAAAAAAAGGATAATACTCAGCATTCATTTTTGTTAGTAGTGAAAAGCTACAAATAAAAGTTAAAAGTCCTCGAATCCTGTTGAAAGCCAAGAACTTTCGTCCATCGGCGACGACCATTTCCATGTTTTTTTAAAAATTTTTTTGTGTTCGACTCCAAAATTTAAAATATTTATATTTAATCTACATAAATGCACTTTGACATGCAAATATTCTTCTCATATAAAATAAAAATATAAAACGTCCATTTGAAATGAGCAAGAAATAAAAGCCACCCTCAGAAAATACAAAAAATTATCATGAACATAATATCGAGGGATGAATTCCATTATGAATGAATACAAAAAAAAAACATAGTTTTGGTTTTTACTTCATAAATAGCGTGTTTTGTTTCATTATTTAAACAAAAAAAATAATAATATCCTTTTGTGGAAGGATTGGACGTATTATTTTTTCTACCATTATACAAAAATAGTAAAAAAAAAAACAAATCCAAATGAAAAATGATATCTAATTGAATAGAATTACTATTTGTGTGGCATTTGGTTTTGAGTTCGAGTTTGAGTTTGAGTTGGGAGTTGAAGATTTAAATGGAAAGATAGTTAAAATGAAATGGTAAATTCCAACAATTTAGTTCTCTGATGTTGTTGGCCCTAATTGAATGCAAATTTATGTCAATAGAATTCTTCACTTATTCCTTCCTTGTACCTCTTAAAGGTATACCTTCAATGAAGTTGGTTCGTATACCTATAAATACCTTACCTACTACCTACCTACCTATGTTACATTAAGCTTTAACCAGAAGAAGAAGAAGAAATGTAACCATTACAAAATACAGCCTTCTAAATTTCATACCACTTACACATAGGTTCTTAGTGCTACTATAGAAAGTTTACAAATAATATAGTTGATGAAGGATCTTGGAAGGGAAAAACAACTTAGGATTCCATTTTAAAACAAATTCATCAAGCTTTGGTTCTTCTCCGTTTTTTATTTTTGTTTCTTTCTTAAGTAATTCTCAGACCTAGGCTATTGTTTATTTTTTTTTCGGCTTGACAAAGTAAACAGAATTTTGAAAAACTTTAAATTTTATTTTAAACTAAAAGTGTACTTAATGTGTATGTGTAAGGATTAAATGCTTTCATTATTTTGTGGTACTTGCGGACTTTTTTATAAAAGAACAAATTATTTTAATTAATTTAGTTTAATTCCACAAGAAATGAAAAAACTAGAATTTGGTATTTTTCAGATATTTTTTTTTTGGAAAATTAAAAGAATAAATCCCTTTCCACAAAAAAAAAAAGACTTGAAGTACTAATATCAGGATTTTTACCCGGAAAACCTGATAGCAGCAGTTTTGGGAAACTATGGTGGTATTCAAAACGCTTTGCTTAGGACCTAAATCTCATTTTCTCTATTATCTCTTTAACAGTTGTAAGGTAAATCCCAAAACAATTAGATTTAAAGATATAGCTTATATGAGAAAGTTTCGTATGCACAAAAAAAAAGCTTTGTATCATTCAAATAAGGTTAAGCTCATGAAATGTTGAGGCTACAAATTAGTTGTCTCAGCAATTACGATTGCGTTTTAAGGGACTATCATGGATCACAACTCAACTTTTTTTTTTTTTATAATTTGTAGGCACTCAAGGGGTTATTAGTACCCTTTATATGTTTATATTTAAACACAGTGTGAGCATTAGGAAAATAGGGAAGGATTACAAAGGAGATACCGGTGCACATTGGTCATAAAGTTCTGAACATCAAACTGGGAGGGAAAAACAGAGTTGGCTAAAGCATTCCACATTCTCGATGTGCGATTTAAGAAAGAATCTCTATACTTGACAGTACGCCCGAAATTGAGCTCAAGGGTAAACTGATGAGCATTCCTGGAAGTGCGAGTATTACGGCTGAATTGTTTAAGGGGTGGAATGCAACTGGCTAGTTCAACAGAACATTGTTTGCAAAAATATCGATAAAACAACGAAAGGCATGAAACATTGCGGCGGTGTTCTATTCTATCCAAGAGATTTAAACTTGTTTTGGGGGCACCTGCCCAGATATGCGAATTATATTCAAGCTTTGGACGGATGAAGGCTTTGTAAATTACAGCCAGATCAGAAGGGGTGAAAAATTTCTTGCACCGTCGGAGAAATCCTAAGCACCTGGCAGCATTTTTGGCAATATCAAATATATGATCGTTCCATAAAAGGTGATCTGTGATACACATACCAAGTACTGACAGTTGATTAGTTTCCTGGATGCAAGTGCCACTCATAGAAAGTGGCATCGGAGGTATGTTACGCTTTAACGACAGGAGACAGCATTGAGTTTTCGAAGCATTAAATTCTACACGGTTTTTGATTCCCCATTGTACAATGCTGTCAAGATCAGAATTTAATGAGCTTATCATACGCTGCTGTGAAGTTCCACATCCGAAGGACAAGGATGTGAATCTATAAACGAGTATGAGAAGCTGAGGGCACTGTCGTCGGCGAAACAGGTTATTGGATTAGAAGTGGCAGACATAAGATCATTTATGAATATAAGAAAGAGTGTCGGAGACAAAACGGAGCCCTGGGGAACACCAGCATTTATTTTAAGAATTTCAGACTTGTAACCATCCAATACAACTTGTATTGAACGGTTAGAAAGGTAATTTATAATCCAACGAAGAAGAGATTCATCAATACCAAAAGCACGCATTTTCGATAAGAGAGCTTGGTGTCAAACTCTATCAAATGCTTTTGAAATATCATGTGCAATAATCTTACTTTCTTCAAAACGATGTAAAGATTTGTTCCACTGTTCGGTGAGATGAACCACGAGATCACCAGTGGACATATTGCTAGGAAAGCCATACTGTCGGTCATTAAGAAGCTTCCGTTCTTCGAGATATTTCTTGAGCTGATAATTAATCAGCGTTTCCATGACCTTGGAAAGAAGGGACGTGAGTGCTATTGGACGATAGTTAGAGGGAGAGGAGGATTCGCCTTTTTTAGGGACAGGCTGGACAAATGCTATTTTCCATCCGCTCGGAAAAAGACCTGTAGAGTAGGAAAGATGGAAAAGTTTACGCAGTGGTTTTGCCAGCGATGAAGAACACCTCTTCAGAACAATTGGGGAGATACTATCCGGGCCAGTGGATTTGTGTATGTCAAGGTCTTTCAGTACTCTTGCAACTGCACGAGTGCGAAAAAAGATTCGTCCCATTGAATCATTTACGCTCTCAAGAACAGGAGGACTCATGACACTTTCCGGTAGCGTCGAATTAACAGCAAACTGTGCTGCAAGCAAATTGGCTTTATCAATCGAGCTTACATAGGGAGTGTCATTGTGGACGAGCGTTGGAACCGAGGATGACGTGGTGTTTCGTACGTTTTTTACAAATGACCAAAAATTTTTACTACCTTTGGGACATTGTAGTATTTTTTGCCTTAATTTCTGATCATGCAAAAATTTGGTTCTACGAATATGACCATTACATGTCTTTCTAGCTTGTTTAAACTTATTCCGGTTTTCCTCAGTCGGGTTGGCTTTGTGACAACGGAAACTTACATCTCTGATCCTAATAACCTCTTTACAGCTCGAATCAAACCATGAGTTCTCTTTGGGTTTGATAGATTTTACCCTGTTCGGGATAAAATTTCTCATTCCACAAAGAATTAAATTTGTAACCATATCTGCGCTGGAATCCACGTCACTATCGAGGAAGCATAGTGACCAGTTAAAGTTCCTGAAGAATTAATTGAGACCGTCCCAGTTGGCTTTCTCATATTGCCAAACGGTTCTCATAGGAGTTTTTTCTTTAACTGGGTTTTTTCGAGACAACTACAAAAAAAAATTCGTAAGAGTATTATGGGATACAACTTTTTTCAGTTGAGTTGACCAAATGCATTGTCTACTTTTATCAGCTGTGTAAAGTAAAATACGTAGGTATTTCAAAATTTTGAATTCAGTGCAAATTTTTTTAAAAAAAGGCAAAATAAAATTTTCTCAAGTTCTGCACTGCCCAACGTTTCATGGCAGAAGGAAGCTACCAAAAGTGCAGTGGTAATGATTTCTAAATTTAGGAATTGCTCAGCCAACAGTTTCGGTACTATTAAAACAAGGGCTAGACGTAGTAGAAGAACGTATCTGTCCACAATGGATTAAGGCTCATATGACAAATGATGAGATGAATTTATAGAAGATTCATTTTTAACGGATTTCCTGGAGTAATAGGATGCATCGATGGAACTCATATTCGAAACATAGCACCAAAAAAATTTTTAACATTTCTATTTAAATGGAAAAGGTTATAACAGTCTGAATGACATGATTGTAAGTGTATAGTCCATCTTTAGTCTTTTTAAGATCATTTATCATCGACAGGTTTGTGACTACAAAAAGAATGAGCGTTTCATAGATTCTAGATATTCCAGTGCTTATTACGATTAATTCGTTTGCAATTTAAGTGAATATAAGGAAATGTTAAATGAATTGGATGAGAACACTTTTATTTTGGGAGATGCTGGACATCCTTTAAAGAAACATATCTAATCACTCCATTTTGATTGGCTGAAAGTGGGAGTTTCAATACCATACACGCAAAAAACAAGAAACATTATTAAAAGAACGATCGGAGTGATCAAAAGTAAATTCAGGTGCCTTCTATCTGCCCGAGGACTGCATTACAGTTCTGAAAGAGCTACAAAGTTTACCAATGCAAGTTGAGCCTTACATAACATAAGTCAACATTTTAAACGCGATAGATTCAAATGATCAGGAAGTCAATGGAGTAACTGAATCAGAAGCAAGAGAAATCAGAAACAACATAATGAATTAATTTTAGTTATTTTTTTGTACACACAAATGCACTACACAACCGGTAAATATCAGTTGTTAAATTTTGACAACAATCACAACTGAGAGACAACTCAACTGGATTACATAATACTTCGAACGCACTTAAAAAGTTAACCACGTTTTAGTTGACTACTGTTCGGTAATACCGATTGCCGGATTACTACTCAACTTTGCTCTTAGTTGTCTTACATAAAAGGCCCATTAACAGAAATTATAATATCGCTTAAAGATTCAATCGAACCCAAGTTGAGACCTTAACAAATTCTTGAAAAAAAGTGATGATTTTCAGAGTGGGCATTTGATCACCTATCATTTGGAATAAAACAAGATGATTGTTTGGCTACGACTCGTTGGTGATCTTGGTTTTCAAAGCGGAAATTGCTGATGATTTCGGAATTAATCAAAGTTCATTACATTACATGACATACTACTAAGCACATAAATGTACAGAGAAGAGACACAGCATCTTGAGCTATTAGACTGTGTAAGATGATAACAGCACAAGGCATTAATAGAAGACAGAAGGACAGAGGAGAAAGAACAACAGCACGCGGTACGTTTCGAGATGGTCCCCTCACTGATGCTTGACAAATCATGGTTCGGTTTCTAGGATAATCATCGAAGTTGGTCAATAAAATATTGTTTTATGTTGGTCAGAAATTGCAGTCGGTTTTTAAATTTTCTACCATTCTAAATAATACTAATTTTTTTCATATAAAGTAAGATATAAAGGTCGGCAAATCACGTTACTGGATGATATTTAGGAGATATCATTGATACTATTTCTGAAGATTTACAATCTTCTTTCATGGAGAATTACCCTTTGCTTTGGAATTCTCTTCACCATAAATCTATTGATATTTGTCTTAAAAACTACAATTATTATAATTTTAGCAAATTTAATAGTTCTCAAATGGTTTATAAATTAAATTTTCATAATTTACCTTTGATGAATAATTGTTTCAGTAATGTTAATTGGTCAAATGAGTTTCTGGATAAAAATATACATGAAAAGTTCCATTGTTTTACATTCTTCCTTTACAATGTTTTAAATGATTGTATACCTATGTATAGCAGAAAAGTTAGCTTTCATTTGGTTTGTATAATAAACGAATATTAAATTTCAAAAATGCTAAAAATGCAGCGTTTAAAAAATGTGCAGTTTTTTCTCGTCTCAGGAAAGAATTTGTTTTCTTTCAAAATTTCTTTATTGTAATTATATTCATTCTGTTGAAAGTAATCTAAAGCAATCTCCAACATCTTTTTGGAAATTTATAAATACTAAACGAAGTTCCACTGGATTTCCAACAACTATGTTTTTTGGTAATAATAAAACTAGTGGTCCGAAAAAGATTGTAGATTTTTTTGGACAGTTTTTTAAAAGTATTTAAAACTCTTCTACATCTTCAACAATAAATTATCGATATATTAGTGCCCTGCCATCTATTCTTAATTGTTCTAGTATATCATTTGACTTAACTGATATTGAACATGCTTTGCTTGAACTTAAACCTAAAAAAACTGCAGATATATTATGATTTTTCCCTATTGTTTTTTGTCACTGTGCAAGTTCTCCTTCTGTTTCGCTATTACATCTATTTCCAATGGTATTTTCCAAATGATCCGATCATTAATCCGATTTTTAAATCTGGATCAAAAAAACTGTGTAACGAACTTTAAACCAATAACTAAGCTACCTGTTGTTCCAAAGCTTTTAAAATCTATTGTAAAGCAAAATGTAAGTAAATATCAACATGGTTTTTGGAAAGGTAGGTCTTCTAATTCTAATCTAGTAGAATTCACAAATTTTGTCATTAATACTCTGGATAATCGAAAACAAGTTCATGTGATTCATACAGACTTTGTAAAAGCCTTTAGTAGGGTTAATTTACACATTCTAATATATTCCACATATTTACTTGGTCGAAAACAATATGTAAAGATCTGGGACTATTTCTCAAAAGAGATTGAAGTCACTTCTGGTGTTCCAGAAGGTAGTCATATTGGTCCTTTATTATTCTTACTTTTTATTAATGATCTTACGTATGTTCTTACAAAATTCTCATTGCCTTATGTATTGTTGTTAAATATTGATAAGTGTGCTTGTATGGCCTACAATAGAACTTTGTTAAATATTATTCCAAGCTATTCATCAAATAATTTACCGTTACAAGTAGTTGAAAAGTTCAAAGACTTGGGCGTTATATTTAATTTTAAATTGAAATTTAGCTTACATATTAATTATATTGTATCCAAAGCAAATTCTTTCCTTGGATTCATCAAAAGAAACTCATTGGAATTTAAGGACCTTTACACTATTAAATCTCTATATTGCAATATTGTGCGTCCTGTTCTTGAATATAACTGTGTTGTTTGGAGCTCTATAAGTGATTTTAATAAAAAGAGAATTGAAAATGTTCAAAAAAAAATTCTCAGATTTATAAAAATGAATTGGGTGGCGCGACAGTCCGTTGAGAACCAAGACCTAGTGACTTACAACTCTCAACCATTCCTGTGTGCGAGTAATGTTGTCAGGAATGGAGGGGACCTACAGTTTATGTGCCGATTTCAAACGGCTAATTTTGAGAAAGCACTTTTTCGTGACAATAGTTACTCTTGGAGAATTTCCTCGCAAGAGGCAGTACCCGTGAAAAGACTTTAGATGGCATAGGCAGGGATCGAACCCAAGACCTCTAGCATAACAGTCCAACGCACTAACCATCATACCACGAGGTAGGTTAGGTTAGGTTAAAGTGGCTGTGGATTCATAATCCACACAATTAGGCCAAAAGAAAAGGCCCAATCTAGAGAATTACTTCTTACTAGTCGATCCATTTTGAGCTTTTTATAAAGCGAAGAAGATATTTGATATCCTTTTTAGTTAGTTCACTGGGATTATCAAAAGACTATTCTCCCAGATGAAGTTTGCGTCTTAGTGAAAGGGCAGGGGAGGTGAGAGATTGTTTCCTCTTCTTCCTCATTCATACAGCTCCTGCAGAAGTCATTTGAGGCTGCACCAAGTCGTACTGCGTGTCTGCAGACAGTGTCCCGTGAGGACACCTCTTAGGGAGCTAATATGAAGTCTGCTTTGAGATAACAAGTCCTTAGAGCGCTTTAGGTCCAGTGAAGGCCATATGAGTTTTGTGGTAAATTGTACCACCTAGAGTTTGCTATCGCGAAAGCTGTTTCTTTTAGCAGAAGTTTATATGCAGCTATCTTCTCCCTTTCAGGTGAAATAATACCTATAGACGGTTCCATTTTTAGCGAGTTCATCGGCTCTACAATTTCCAGTGATGTCTCTGTGGCGCGACACCCAACATAGGTGAATGTTAAATTGCTGCGCCATCTCTATAAGATACGATCGACAATCGAAGGCCGTTAGAGATTTGGTTGAGACACCGTCAAGAGATTTAATAGCAGTCTGACTGTCAAAGAAGATGCGGATATCAGCAGTTGATATCACGTTTTCTCTTAGCCAGGAGAGAACCTCTTTGATCGCTTAATTTTTCGTTTGGAAGACGCAACAATGATTATAGAGGCGGAATAAGAAGCTTAGATTAAGCTTTTCTGAGTACACACCACTACCAACTCCCTCATTTGTCATGGATGCATTTTTCAACCAGGAGTTTTTTCCATTCCCAATGGATGGAATGGATACCTGGAAATTTTTTTTCAAATTGGGGTTTTGGAATAGTATAGTCTATGTACTTTGGTATAGAACCAAAGAAGTTCAAAATGATGGAGTTCCCCACATTGTGGTTGAGATGAGGCGTTGAGTCTTATAGCTGTACTCGCTGCCACTTCTTTGCTAAATATGTCAAGGGTTGTCAGATGGAGGAGAGTGTCTAACGCTGCTGAGGGTGTGGTTCTTAATGCAGAGCGTTAGACTCTGATGAGTTTGCCGTAGTATGTGACTTTATCCAGTGCAATCCACTATACTGCAACCCCCTACATAAGTATTGGTCGGATGAACGATGTGTATAGCCAATAGGTTATGCGAGGTTGAAAACCCCATTTGCTTATTATGGCTTTCTTGCAAAGGAAAAGAGCTACTATAGCTTTTTTTAACTCTTTCCTGAATATTAGGTTTCCAACTTAATTTTTTGTCCAATATCAGACCAAGATATTTGGCTTCATTGCTAAAAACTAGTGGTATCTATCTCATTTAAGAGAGTTTCGTATGTCCAAAAAAGCGTTATATCACACAAATAAGTTAAAGCTCTTAAAACTTTGAGGCTGAAAATTAGCTGCCTCAGGAATTACAATTGCGATTTATAAAAAAAAATATAAAATACGTTTACCTCAAACTAAGTTGGGGTCTTAACAAGTAATATTTTTTTAAAAATTGTGATGCTTTTCAAGGGAGTTATTTTGTCACCTATCATTTGAGATTAAACTAGATGATGGTTTTACTGCTCGTTGGTAATCTTGGAAAGAGGAATTGCTGAAGATTTCGGAATCAGTTAAAGTTCGATTTCTATTATAATCATCGAAGTTGATAAACAAATTGTAAGCGAAAAACAAAAAGGCCTGGATTATGTTACAAAAATACATTTGATAAAAAAAGTAAGGATTTTAATCGTAACGTTAGCGGAATTATTATTGACTTACAAATTATCACTAAAAGCTTGTCGTAGAAGCATGTACTATGTTTTGTAAAATGTTTTTCTATTTTGCAAAAGGAAGCTTAAGATTTTTAGATGTTCCAGCAATTTAAGGCTTTTGAGTAATACCAATGATTATTTCATATAAATTAAAACAGAAAGTTCGGCAAATCACTATACTAGATGAACTTAAGAAGCTATCAGAAATCTATTTTACTAGCTGTTGTTCATTCTCAAAACACATTCTTCTCATGAGGCTGAGGAAATGAATTCTGCATATAACCTTTTCTTTAATTCACTAAGTCTTATGAATAAAACGAAGCAGTCAATCAAAATAGTTTCCCAGAAGGTACATAAAGTTGACCAATTACTACTATCAAACAGAACTTCCTGTGGGAAAATGAGTTTAGAGCAGGTGCTCCATTTTTTTAAATAAAATGTTTTATACCAAATTTCAGCAAAATTGGTTATTACATTTTGGAGTTGATCAAATTAAAAGAAGCAATCTAAACCGACAACAAAATACTGAAAGAGGAAGGACTTCCCATTAGACTCTAAGAATTCTGGACTTAAAATTCTATCTTTCATGGCATACAATTCGACATATAACAAGAGATTATAGCCACCGGGCGCCCTGGACAATCATACAGTCACGATGTTGTATGGTTTCTTATGTCAAAAATACATTTAAAAGCGTTCAGATAGAAGCCAAAAACTTCATAGACACATAAAAGAGCATTGAAGGATCGGACCAGTGCTCTTTTTTGACAGCTTTATGACTTCGGACCAACATGTTCTGAATGAAAATGACTCGCTCACCTAAACTTTGGTTGTAAATTTAAGGCTCGCATATTCGACTAGAAATTTCCCGATTAAATGACAAATTTGAATCGGAGCCTTTCGGCTTTAGAAGAAACATTGCCTTGACACTTCTTGAAGTATGTCAAGTTAGGTAACTATAGTAATTGGATAAACTGTCGTGAATTTGTCGTAAATGTGCCGTGAAACTACTGTTGATGGAAAAAAAACTATTTCAAGCCAAATGATGAATATACCTACCAGAAACTTCTGCGACCAGGCATCAGCTATTTCTTGCTTGTTAGATATTCAATCTCGCTTTGTAAAAATTTCATGCCTTTGAAAGTGAGCTTCCTAAGTCTCGTCCTTGAAATGAGACATGTAAAAACATTACTCAATACTCAGGAATTACAACCGAAAAATATTTCAAAGTTAGCATAACTTTAAGAAAAAAAAAACCTAAGAATAGTATTATCCACTGTTTTCTTAAAGCTTTCCTTGGCCTTACTGCCAATGACAGTTGTGGACAACTATCGACTATTTCTTTAAAGCCTTAGGCCATCCTAACATTTTCGGAGAATAATTATTTTGTATGTTAAATAGCCTACAAGAACTTTGAAAATGTTGTCCCAAATTATGATCGAAAAAAACTCGTAAAGTATTAGGTTTTTGAATGTAAATATCAAAGGTATTGCTAAATTATTCTTTACTTGCTTCTACTCCAAAACAAAACTTCAAATTCGTTTATCTGTTAAACTGCATTTTTTTAGGAAGCCGAACTCAAACAAATTTCTTGACAATCGTATTGTACTTTTCCAATGGCCTTACTTCGATTCAAATCCGACTCCAAAATCACATTATCGAAAAACTTTAAAAGATATTACTTTTTTTAAATTTAAAAAAAAACTGATAAACTGCTTTCCAAGGCTATCTTAATTTATGAAGTATACTTTTTCTTAACAAAAAAAAAATCCGTGATGGTTTTCCAAATTTATGATTTCTATCTCTAATATTCAGTTTAAATATTTATAGTATCTTATCAAATTTTCGAAAAAAACAATTTACAATTTCACCAGCCTTACATTCATTTTATAGAAACGCTGAACTGTTTATGGTCAATCGGTTGTAAACAGAAAAAGTCCACTCAATTTTGAAAGTAATTTTTATTTTTGTAAAAAATAAATCTCATTCAAGTATCGAAAAGATAAAGAAATATTGTTGAAAACGTGTATTTTGAAAATTTGAGCAGGTAGTTAAGTTTAAAGTTCAAATTGGAAAACAACACCAAAAATTGCCCCCGAAACGTTAATTTTTTTTCAAAACTATGAACGTATTGAACTCAAGATTTTTTTTCTAAGGTAAATTAAAATAAAGGACTCATAACTTAATGAAAATAAATGAAAATTTCCACAAACTTAGGGTAGGTAGGTAGGTAGAAATGGCGATCTCAAGGCAACCTAGCCTGAGATCCAATTAGCGCTGTAGTGCGCCGTTTTGATACCAAAAACTCGTTTGACCTTTGATTGAAAGGGATAGATTGATAGAGAAGCTTCATAGCGATTATGTTAGAGCCATTTTGTCGCATTAAGAAAAAAGATTAGGTCTCTAATCTTTGTATCAGATAGCTCATCAAGTTCGTGAAATAATGCTTTACCAAAGTATTTCATTCTAGTGTTTGCCAATGCAGGACATTTGCAGAGGAAATGGATTATCGTTTCACTTTCTCTTCGGTCACTAGAGATACCCAACTTCTCCGCATGAACTCCTATAGGCCAATGTCTGGTACAAACCGCAACAATCCTGGCTATGTCTTGCCTTGGCCTGCATAGAAGATCGTTTGTACGGGTTTTATTAAAGGTGGGCCATATCTTCCTATAATGCAGTTGGGTAAATTGCTCCACCTTCGGTTTGATTCAGTTTGGTAGATAGAAAAGATGTTACCCTTCATAGCACCAAGAGAAATTTTAACCATTTCCGCAAGTGAGCTATGAAGGGCCGATACTTGCCTGGCTAGCTCGTCATTCCGTTCATTTCCCACGATACCACCATGGCCCGGAACCCAGATCAGGGTGACACCGAGGTTAATATTCAGGCTCGCAAGCTCATCGCGACATTGCTGAACCCATTTAGATGAGGATGTGGCCGAGTTAATGACTTTGACAGGTGCCCGGCTGTCTGTAAAGATAGCAGCATTTCGGTTTTGGTTTGGGCTTTGTTTAAGTATCTTACATGCCTCCCTTATTGCCAGCAGTTCAGCCTGAAAAACTCTAGCAAAGTCAGGATGCCTGAAGGATTTCGCTACAATTATGGACTCAGAAAAGATCCCAGAACCAACTCCGCACTCCATCTTTGAGCCGTCAGTAAAGATGGTTGTGTCGATCCCTATCGACACGATGTCATCCTCCTAATCTTCTCTGGATGGGAAAAAAACCTTACATCCCTTACTAAGGCTCAAAGTGCAGTAGTCAGTGTCTACCGAGATAATATCTGAGGGAATCAATTTCGTAGTGTTGCTGTGACCATAAGGTTTTGACAACCAGCTATTTGATTCCTTCAGCCTAATAGCGCTACAGGATTGGTAGAAGATCCAAAATAACGTTTAAGGCGTTCGTTGGGCAAGTACGCATGGCCCCTGTGGTGCCCACGCAGGCTGTTCTCTGAACCTTCTTTAGCTTATTAATATTATAGGCTTTGCTAAGAGCAGGCCACCACACCATCGAACTATATGTTAATATTGGACGTACTACGTCTGTTTACGTCCATAAAATCATCTTCGACTTAGGTCCCCACTTTTTGCCGAAAGTTTTGCTGCAGGCGTAGAAGGCAACACAGGCCATCTTAACCCGTACTTCAATATCTAGTTTCCAGTTTAGTTTAGGGTCAGTATAACTCCCAAATATTTTGCACAAACTTAGTTAGATTCTAAAATGATTTAAACTTAATCTAGAAGCCAAAGATTAATACTTTGCAAAATCGTCAAACAATTTATTGTTAGGAACTATGTTGTGTTTTTCCTCAGCTCTAAAAAACACAATTTTTGTGGTGTCTTTAATATATTTTAAAATCATGATGTTCGAATTCAAAATAACTTAATGTTTTGATTGTGTTCTTTTTATCGTTTCTGAAAAAAATTCCAATAAGACTCATTTTTTTCGACTCTAGTATAAAGTCTTCATACAGATCATTGTCAATCATCCAAATCATTTAACAATGAGAATGATGGACATTGAACAATGACATCCGAAGATGAAAAACATCACTGAGATAATTAGAAATCAATCTCGTCCAATGCCACAAAGTGTTTAAAAGAAACCCCCACTTACACCCCTCTATTTTGTATATGGGATCTTTTTGAACATTTCTTAATATTATCACATTTTTAAATGTTCCAAGCTGTTAGCCTATAATTAAGGGGCGTATTTAAAAACTCCCGCCATTTATTATGTGATTGTGACTTTCAAAATATTGTCGCCACCTTGCACTTTGGACTACCCATCGAACCGGACGTTTGTCGCGTCGTGTCGTTGTGATTTCCCCCTACAATATCTTTATACAAAATTGATCAAAATCGACGATGACGGTAATTCCACTATCAATTTTTTTTTCAAGACGCCAGGTGTAACATAATCCGGAATTAACGAACCTTTGAACTTCGAGTTAAAAATAAAAAAAAAAACAAATATCTTGTTTTTTTATATTCATATCTACAAATTATTAATTTTCCTAGTTTATGAATTAATTACTCCAAAAACTATAAAACCAAATTTACATTTAAAGTTTTCAAAAACAAAAAAGAGAGTTGTTAACCACACTTTTTCAACCTACACAAAAATTAAAAATTCCTTAGCAAACAAATTTATATGATTTAATTTAATTTAATTTTGTATTCTTCCTCTCTTCTCCCTTAAGACCCGATAAGACGTGTAGCGTCGTTCGTCCCTAGTCTCAAAACATGTGAAACCATAAACCCAAAAACCAATCAATATCCACACATTACATATCAGTGTCTGAATCAGCTTGTAATTCGATCTCATTGATCAGAGCCGGAAGAATGCCATAGAGATAGCATTAAGCATGCATCTAATTAGGGTATCAACTTGCATCTCTCCATTATGGTAATTTTTGAACTTTTATTAGCCATCTTAAGAAGGTTTGTTTCAATAGTCGTCGTCGGCGTGGAGTCTCATGCGTCTATGACTCCCTGCCTTCATCTTCATCTTCATCTTCATCGTCGTCATCATGCTTTTGGTTTTCTAGAATGTAAGCTTTGGTGTTTTTATTTCCATTAGCATAATCTGCTATATGCTATACACATGCTTTATATCGAGATTCCACATTTCTCTGAACGCATTTTCCTCTTCAATTTGTAACTTGAAATTCTTGTGGTTAAGATTTTATAGCTCCTTTCGAGAGAAAGATTGGAGGGTGTCACTTTGAAAACTTTGTTATTTCTCATCCTCCTTCAATAAGAAAATAAAAAAAAAATACACGACTGGGTCGCATAAACTTGCCGCGGTACACAAAAATGCTGTTTAAAAAAGTGTTTATATACTTTAAGATTTTAAAACATACTTTTGTACCTTCAAAATAAGTTTACATGTCTTCAGAAACTTAAATGCTACCTAATTTCTCAAGAAAACCTCACCTTATATTTTTTTCCAAAATTTCGAATTGAATCACAAATTTTCATAATTCGAAAGCGCTGTTAAAAGTTCAAACCAAACTTAAAATAAATCACTTAACAGCTGACAAAATGAATGTCAGTCAAAATAGTGTTGCCAACTTAAGCTTCTATACCTTAAACCTTATTTAAACCGGTATATTAGGCCCTGAGGAAACTTAGAAACAAAATAACGTTTCTAAGAGAGTAGCCTCCTGGAGCAATAAAAAAAGACATTTTACAATCCATCGGGTCCAAAAATCACCCAAAGAATGTTTCTCTTCAAGCATCCTAAGACTTTGTCATCTTGCCTTGACAAGGTCCAAGCCTCAGTGCCATAAATGACAAGCGGGATGATGAGAGAGGACTTAAATAAGCAATTCCTTTTTAAGTTCAAAAAGCGCTGATTTTTAAGAGTTATATTACATGCGCTGGATTCAAGCGCTGGTGTCGTTATCTGCATTAACAGCGATGCCAAAAATCCTCAACTGCCTCAAGACGTCGTCATTTAATGTTCTTTCCTGATGACATCATTGCTTTCATTGGTCTCTTAACCCATCTTGTCGGCTTTCGTCGCAATGTTCAAAAAATGGCCACTGGCATTACGCTTTCATCTCTCAATTATGTTAATATCATCGACGTATCCGAGTTATTGGATAGACTTTTAGAAGATTGTGCCTTTAGTGTTGACGGTTGAGTTTTGCACAGTTCTTTCCTGAACGATTCTGATGAAGTCGCATTACAGTGCATTGACTTCTTTAAAGCCTTTCTGGTATCTCTATGAAGCAGCGTGCATTCTCCATCGTCCTTTTACGCAAACAGACAAGTTTAACAGGGATTCTCAAAATAGACTAGCTCTAGTCAAAAGCGGCTTTGAAATCGATGAATAGATGATGGGTATCGAATTGTAGTTCCTGGGGTTTTCCAAGATCTGTCTTAATGGAAATATTTGGTACATTTTTGAATTTTCTATTCTGAAGCCCCACTGATATGCATCCGTTGTTGGCACAGTTCAGAGGGCCTCTTTTCTTAAGGATTATTCAAACTATGCTGTGATTCCAATCATCAAGGGCAACCCTTCCGCCCATATTTTGCACATTAGTTGATACATGCAGCGATGCCTCAGCTCCCGCAGATTTGCTGGAGTTCTGATTCCATATTTCTATCTTCACTTCGTCGAGGTCTGCTTGGTGAAATTTTTGTTCTACATCGCCTAAGTTGAGTAAGGTTATATTACTACCCTTGTTATTAAGAGACACTGTGTGAGCACTAGGAAAGGGAGAGCAATTACTGGGAAAGACAGAGTGTGCTAAAGCATGTCACATTCGCGTAGTACGGCTAAAGAACGAATCTCTCTATTTGACAGTACAACCAAAGTTGGGCTCGAGTATATACTGATGAGGATTCCTAGAAGCACGAGTTTATACATAGTTGAGCCGTTTAAAAGGAGGAATGGAGCGGGCTATTTATCTAGAGCTAAGTTTTTTAACGTGTGGGTCGCGACCCCCTAGGAGGTCTTGAAGATTCGAAATTTCTTTCCTTACTTTTAATTTTGGTCGTTGATGCAAATGTCAACTCGCATAGGTACAATGTGGCAAACACTTCAAAGCCTCTAATGTTTATCTAAGATATTCTAATTTCCTTTTAACCAAAAGGTATCCAAATTGGAGGACTTAAATTCCAATTGCAGCATTCCATCGGCAAATAGATCCAGCAGACTTTCCTTGAGCTTGATTGTCCAATATTCTTCGATATCTCTTTCATTGAGAAGTAATAACACATTTCTTCTTCCAGCTTTTCTAACACCATTTTCATACCAGGTATAAATTTCTTGATATTTATCTCACATCCGACTTCTTCAACAAAAAATTGTATCGAGGAAAATTCATCTAAGTGGTTTTGATTAAGAGACGATGACCAAAATTCTAATTTTGTTTGTGAAGTCATGGATTTTGTCTTTAGTAGAAGACTTTTATTCAAGATATACAAACAAAAAAGTTCGAGCTGTGAAAGTTAAAATGTATAAAATGAAAGCTTGATGACACATTATTTAAATTAAACAAATTTTAAGCTATCGAAGTTCGAGCTATAAAAGTTCGACGGTACAGAAAAAAAGCAATGGATTGGGGGATCGGGAAATATTTCTTCGGTCTAAAGCGTCCGTTTCATATAAAAGGTTGAAAAACACTGAACTAGAGCATAAAACGTAAAAACAACGGTAAAAAAAGCTTAGACAAGATACCTTCCGACGATATCCAAGCGACATAAATGAACTAATACTGATATTATCACCAATCAATTTAAATGCTCAGACAAGGGACCTTACGACGATGTTTAAGCGAGTAAATGAACTTATGATGATACTATCATCTATCAATTTAAATGCTCTACGTTCAATTCTATCCAAAATTCTTAAGTAAGTTGCAAGAGCACAAGCTTTGGACGAATATAAGTCGTGTAGATAACAGCCAGATCATAGGGGGTAAAATATTTCTTGTATCGCCTAAGGAAACGCAAAAACACCTTGCGACATTTTTGGCGACATGGGGTATGTGATCGTTCCACAAGAGGTGGTTGGTGACACACATACCGAGAATATCAAGGTGTTCAGTTTCATTGATGCAAGTGCCATCCATGGATAATGGCAATGGAGGTATATCTCACTTAAACGATACAAGACAGCATTGGGTTTTCGAAGCAATAAATACCATTTGGTTTTTTAATCCCCATTGAAAAATGCTGATAAGGTCGGAATTTAATGAGCTTATCATATTTTGTCGTTGCAGTTCCACATCCGAAGAAGAGGGATGTGAGTCTGAAAACGAATATGAAAAGCTAAGAGTACTATCGTAAGCGAAACAAAGTATTGGGTTAGATGTTGCAGAAAGGAGATCATTAATAAAAATGAGAAAGAGTGTTGGAGAGAAAACAGAGCCCTGGGGCACACCAGCATTTATTTTATGGTTCTCAGACTTGAATCCATCCAATACTACTTGTATTAAACAATCCGAAAGGTAATTACTAATCCAATGAAGCAGGGATTCATGAAAACCGAAAGCACGCATTTTCGATAAGAGAGCGTGATGCCAAACCCTATCAAATGTTTTTGAAATATTAAGTGCAATAATCCTACTTTCTCCAAAGCGATGTAAAGATTTGCTCCACTGTTCGGTGAGATGAACCATGAGATCACCAGTGGATCTATTGCTGCAAAAGCCGTATTGCCGGTAATTGAGAAGCTTTCGATCTTTAAGATTTTTTTTTGACCTGATACTTAATAAGTGTTTAAATGACGTAAGTGCAATCGGTCGGTAATTAGAGGGTGAGGAAGATTCGCCTTTTTTGGTGATGGGCTGGACAAATCCAGTTTTCCATCCTCTCGGAACGAGACCTGAGAAGTAGGACAGATGACAAAGCTTAACAGCGGGGATACTATCCGGACCAGCGGATTTATGTGTGTTTAGATCTCTTAGGACTCTTGCCACAGTACGAGTGCGAAAAAAGATGGGTCCCATAGAATCACTAACTCGCTCAAGTACAGGCGGAGTCATAACACTCTCTGGCAGCGTAGAATTGGCGACGAACTGCCTAGCAAAGATATTAGCTTTCTCTAAGGAGCTTGCTAAAGGAGTGTCATTGACAACGAGCGTAGGAACCGATGAAGAGTAAGAATTCCTCATGTTTTTTACAAATGACCAACAAATTTGACTGCCTTTGGGACATTGCAGTATTTTTTGCCGTAATTTTTGGTCATGTAAAAATTTGATCCGTCGAATATGGGCGTTGCAGGCCTTCCTGACTTGTTTGAACTTTTACCGGCTTTTCTCAGTACGGTTGGCTTTATAGCAATGGAAACTTACCTCTTTGGCCCTAATAACCTCTTTACAGCTCTTTCCTTGGATCTGATACTTTAACCCTATTCGGTATAAAAGTTTTCATTCCTAGAAGAATTAAACTTGTGATCATATCAGCGAAGGCGTCAACGTAACTATCGAGGAAGCATAGTGACCAGTTAAAGATCCTGAAGTAATTATTGAGACCTTCCCAGTTGGCTTTCTCGTATTTCCAAACGGTTCTCTTAGGAGCTCTTTCTTTAACTAAACAGTTTTGACACGAGAAATTTGCTGATATAACACAATGGTCAGATGTGCCTAGAGGAAATAGAACGTTAACAGTGTACTTATCAGGGTCAGAGGTAAGAAACAAGTCAAAAGTGTTTTCTGCTCAACCTTCAACGTCCGATATTCGGATGGGCTCGTTGATCAGCTGAGTTAGGTGGTTCAACTCAGCGAAGATTTCTGCACACACTCCATCGGGTGCTGTCTGGCCTGAATGTTGAAGCCATGAAGAATTGTGTACATTGAGTTTGTTTATTAGTTTGTCACATATTTCATCTTCGATACTAACTTAATTTTTTAAAAGTCGTCTATGATTTTAAAATTCGTGAATTACATTGTACTCATTTTGCACCCGAAGTGAAGAAAAAACTAGGACAAGCTGGAAAAGTGATATTTGAAATTGGAAAAACCTTAAACTGTTCAAAGAAAAAAGTATTTGAAACTTTACATTCACGCCTAAAGAAGAAACAAGAGGTAAAAAAGATACATCTTCGCGTTTTTATACACGTTGGAATAAACCAATTCTTTCTTTAAGACAACTCAAAAACGGACCAGTAATAGCTAAAACAATAAGAAACTAACTTATAGAAGCAAGTCTTCCTGGTAGAAGTCTACGAAAAGTGCCATTATTAAAACAAGATAATCATTATACAAAGACTTCCCTTCACAAAGAAACACTTACACCGGGCCGAAGATCAATTTGTTTACTTCTGATCGAAAAATGTATGTGGGAAGGCCAAAAACCAAGAAGTTTAACTCAAAATACAAAAAGAAGACAGTGAACTACGAGGGCGGAAATATAATGATTTGAGGGGACTTTTCAGCATTTGGTGTAGGTCCAATATTTTGAATTCAGTTATGCTACCATTAACAGAAGAGGAGGTGCCAAACAAATGGGTGTTCTTGCAGAATAATGAGCCGAAGCACATCTCCAAATTGGCTAACAAATATTCACAACAAAGCAAAATCAATGTTATGGAATATCCTCTTAATCCCTCGGCCTAAACCCAATTAAGACATCCTAAAGCGAAGGATCGGAAATTGTAAAACCAAGAAGAAAGACGAGTTGTTTTCGAAAATTCAAAGGGAATTGGACTCCATACCCGTAGAGGCATTTGTCAAATTGGTGAATTAGATGGGGTGAACAGTGGAGGCAGTTATTAATAATAAGAGTGCCACTACAAAATACTTAATTTGAAATATTTTGTTTCATTTAAGCAATATATTCAGCCTTAATGTGAGTTTCGCCCGGAACATCATTCACGTGAAATATTTTTGTTCGCCCGGAATTTCACTTCGAATCAGAACTGACAGTTCGAAAATTTGTCGTGTTCAGCAAACTTAGTTCGAAATAAATTTCCTCATCTGTTTGAAGCAAGAATTGTTGCAGGTACGACTTTAATAGCATCAGAAAGTGAATATGTTATAACGTCAGCATTCTGTTGGTTATGTTGTTCATTATTTTCAAATTCGTCCAAAAAATCTCCAATTTGAATTTCATTATCATATTTTCGAAACTTCTCTTTTCTAATTTTTGTTTAGGGTAGATTTAACCCAAACGATTTTGAAGAAACAAACAAGCTGGAAGATGGCTTCTTCAGCAGGAGAGAATTTTAGTGTCCTATTTAGTCGACCTCCTGTTACTCTTTCCATAATTTTGTTTGTAGAAGCCCTATTCCTCACGTAGTGTTTTTGGTCGGACCAAGTCTAATTAAAATGTTTTTTTTTTTGTTCAGTCTTCAGCAATGTGAATTAAATTGAACCCTTCATTCGAACTCAGTCTTGATTGGAGGCCCTGCGCTATTAAGCTCAAATGTAATCTGCTTTCTTTGACAAAACCTCTTGCGATTTTAGGATTTTCCTGCATCTTGTAAAGGAGCATATCGCTTTGCTTTGCATTTATTGATTTGGTCCATACATATAGATACAAACAATAAAGTTATTTTGTTTTTTGCAACTTTAATTAATAAAGGGTGGCCCAAAATTAACGCAAGATTTGAATTAAATAGAAAACCCCGTTTTTAGTCTTTTGATAGTTATATTTTTATTGACTCGTAAAGTACATAGGATAGGGTCATGTATGGAATAACACATCGGACAAATGGCCTCCACGGCTTTGCATGCACATGCGCACTCTTTTGTTGAAATTTTCCATGACCATTCTGCATAAATGTGGCTGAATTACGTTGATGCAGCGTGTGGTTGTGGGCTTGTTGACATAGACTTGTGATTTCAAATAACCCCATAAAAAGAAGTCTAATGGTGTTAAATCACAAGATCTAGGAGGCCAATTTTGATCACCGAAACGAGAGAGTACACGACGTGGAAATGTCTCATGCAGTAATTGAATTGTTTCACGGGCTGTAGGACATGTGGCACCGTCTTGTTGAAACCACATATTGGACACATCAATATCATCCAATTTTGGCAGAAAGAACTGTGTAATCATGTCGCGATATCGAGCACCAGTAACAGTCACTGCTTGGCCAGCATCATTTTCAAAAAAATATGGCCCAATTATGCCTCCAGCCCAAAATCCACACCATACAGTCACGCGTTGTGGATGCATTTGTTTTTTTCGACAATCACATGTGGGTTCTCCGAAACCTCTTTTTACAAATACCTTTTTATGCGTTAAAAAGAATGAACACGAAGCTTGTTTTTATTATTTTTTCCATCACTATTTTTCAGTTGAAAATTTTCTTTGAATACAATACCTGCCCTTTAGTTCTTAAGTCTTAAGAAAAACAAAAAAAAAACAAAAATTTTCCTCATTTCGATAAAATTCAAGGTTTTTAGCTTCTCTTAAAAATTCCTCCTAAAATCATCGATTCTAATTCTAATAAAAATACTAGAATATTTACACATCTCCGTGTGTGTGTTTGAAGATTTTCCTAATGCACTTAAGGAATGTGTTTTCATCTTCTTTATATCGTACCTCTTCCGTCCTCCTCCACAACTTCAACCAAAAAAAGCATAAGAAGAAGAAGAAGAAGAAAATATATGTATATGTAGGTTAGGTACCTATCTCGGCATGTTGGGAATTTGTGTTCCCAATCCTAGAGATTTGCTCATTGAATTATTTATGCTGAGTGTCTCTATGCTCGTGCACCCAACTGTTTTCTTTAGAAATCAATTTCTTTGATTCCCATGGATTGCATAGATGGACGGTAACAGCGGCGGCGTTAAGGATGGATCCATTCCACTTCTACCACCGAGCCAACTGAATCCACCGAACCGACCGAACCGACCGACCGAAGACCCAAAGGAACAGGAATAGATTGAACGCGTGCTTAGAAGACGATTTACCTATGGAATGATAAAATTCATCTTCATCTTCTTCGTCGTCGTCTTCCCTCTAGTCTCTAATGGAATGCATATTTAAATGTTCTTAGCTTTTTTCTGTGTCGTCCTCCATATTCTGGGATTGTGTCACACATGCTTGCTTCTCCTATTTTTATTTAATACTTTTTCTTCTTGTATTTATTTGTTTTTGTTTTGATGACTTTTATTGATGCTGTTTACTCTGCCGATGGCTGCCCCTGCCCACTCAAAAAAATAAAACAAACAAAAACAAATATAAATCAAAAATGTTACCCATGGGTGAGTAAGAAGTGCCAATGTCGAACGAAGCTGGTGCTTCTGCTGGTTCCGGTGCTGGAACTGGTACTGGTGCTGGTACCGGTCCCACTCCCAGTGCGCCGCGCCGCTTGTGCGGTTCAGTTACTACAATGCATCAAACTGATGGGTGGTTATTGCTTAGAGGGAGGTTAGTTGAAGGGCAACCTTCCCTTCCATTCTCTCTAAACCACCACCCTAAGCTACCCTTTTTATTTCGTCGAGGTTACAGGAAATACACACACTCGATTGGGTTTCTTTAAGTTTTAAGAGGATGAGCTTTTGTTAAAAATATAAAATAATACAAAAAAGAAACTAAAAACAAAACAAAATAAAATGTTTATGTACAGGAGGCAAATATGAAGCAACTTAAAAATAATCGTTTATATTGTATAATACCCTATACTTTATACCTTTGTGGTTTTGAAACTAGTAAAGTGAACTTTTCCTATGGGTTTAACCTTAGTTGTGTATATCTGAAGATTAAGCTGATAGTAATCTTTGAAGAAAATCTATTTTTACAAGGCTTTTAAGGTAAAAAAGATAAATATGCAGATTCATTGGTTTCATTATGATTTTTGTGGTCATTATAAAATTTGAATATTTCATAAGTTTAAAACATAAAACATGGTTTTATAAGTGGTTTAGAGCTCTTAAGGGTATTAAATGTTTTATTTAAATTTTTGTTTTTCATAATCTTCCAGCAAAATAATGATTTTGACCTTTTAATGTAAGCGGACCCTTAAGCCTAACTGTCATTGTCAAAACACTCAAAAAAATATTCATTTTAAAAGCGCCTTGGAAAATTTAATTTCAAATAAAAAAAAGAGGCTGGGATGCGACCCGCACTGATAACTTCCCATCCCGTCTGTCGCTTTGTCTTGCTTAAAAGTTTGTCTATTTGTACTCGTATCAATTTTTACCAAATTTGCGTACTGCTCGATTTTTATATAAAAATTACTGAATATCGAAAATAATATTTTCTGTGAAACAAAATAAGTTTGAAGCCAATATATTTAATTTTTAAAATGCTATTTGTGTCGAAAGTAAATTTTTACCAAGTTTTAGTATTGTTTCTTTTTTAGGTTTTTATTTTTTGTAAAAAAAACTGTCAATTCGATTTTTCGCAACATTTTTCAGAATTTTGAAAACAATATTTTTTATAAGATAAAATAAGTTTGAAGCCTAAATTTCAAGTTTTTGAAAAGATATTTGAATCGATATTCAACTTTTACCAACTTTGAATAATGTTTTTTTTTAGATTTTTATTTTTTATAAAAAAAACTGTCAATTCGATTTTTCTCAAAATTTTAGCAGATGTCAAAAACATTATTTTTTGTTGCACAAAATTGTTTTGGAGATGAAATCATATTTTAGTCGTAAAATTTTGGAGGTGACAAATTTTTTTTTTCTGTTTTTTTGATTTATAAAAAAACCGTAAGATATTTAGGGTTAACCAAAATGTTCACCTTTTTTCAAACTGCTATGGTAAAAAAACCACCCACGCAATTTTCTTGAGAGCCCTTTCTGCATCTTTCTGCCTTATTATCTGTATAACAAAATTTATTTGAAACCGATATCTCTTCTGGTTCTTGAGCTATGGACCACGAAAAAAACGTCCAAACGTACGGACCTACGAACGTACGTACACACGCACGCACAGACATCTTTCTAAAAATCTTTTATTTCGACTCTAGGGACCTTGAAACGTCGAGAAATGTCAAAATTTTCAATTTGACAAATTGGACCCATTACAATAACTTCCTATGGGAAGTTAATAAATCAATTTTTTCCTCAATGAAACTTAAACAAAAAATAAAAAGCTACGATTTTTCATTATCTTAGTTAAGAATAAATTGATTGACATCGGTATTATTTGACAATCTGGATGACTTGTGAGAGTATTCTTCTGGGAAAAAAATGACAGTTCTGGTTGTGTAGAGAAGAGATCACAAAAAAAAATATACTTAAACGTCAAACGTGATAATAGTTGTCATTTTTTCTATGCTAATTTTGTGAAGGGTTTTTTTCAACATTACCCGTATTTTGTTGAAAAATCTGTCAATAGTATAGTAGGATTTTACACGAATAACAAAAACAATATCCATTATATGAATACTTGCAATAAAAGTCAGAGTAGAATCTTACTAGGGATGGGTTTTTGACATTTATACGAGTTTCGAATGGATCATATGTGATTTCGTTTTCAAATGTTGGTACGATTGATATTGCATTTGTATCTCGATGGATGTGTTCGTTGAGTAGTTGTGCATTTGGAATCATGTGTTTTCCATTAGGAAAAAAAAATTAATCTATTACTGTTGATATTATTTAGTTTTGTTAATGAAAATGTCCTAACTGGGCTTAAAGATAATTAAGTTTGCTATGTTTCCACCAAAGGTTTATCTCAGTATAGATTAAATAAATCTTTTTTGTTTTTTTCACCGCACATAAAGATTTAAAAATGATTAAGTTTGACAGCACTTTCAAAAATGCAAACGGTGTTTCGATGTTTTTTATAAAGTGTAAGTGAGATAGTTTGATTTGTGTTAAACAATAGAGAACTGAGTTCAGCACCATATAAGAATATGGTACCTAATCCATGTGCACTTTTATTTTTAAATTTGATTAAAACAAAAACTATATTTTTTTGTATACAAACATGCAAATAAACAGACCATAATGTATTACCTGTAAAACCAACTCCTTCACAAATTTTGACTCGACTCCGATCCCCGACCAGAATTCGGTCTCAGGTAATTGTAAAGAAACAACAAACCACAAAGGCACTCCTACCTTACATATTCCTTGCAATTGGTCAAATTTAGTTTGATTCCTGTTCTAAAATCATGGATTGATGGATCCACATCACCTAGAGAGGCCACCATGGATGTGGACATTATATTTTATTAAAACCATTTTATCAAGCGTAGTGTTGCTATTAATGTTGTATTCAATAGGAAATTGCATCCACAAGACTTTCAAATTGAACCTGTGGTATGATAGGCCTATACACTACCCACGTTTTTACTACAATTAGAAACGCGCCCTAATTTTGGATGCATGGATACGTCAACAAATTTAACTATCGAATTTAGGACGAACCAATCTACATGGAACCAAAAACCGTCCAATGAACCCCAAAAAACCACTGCTTGGTGTGGATTTTGGTCTTGAGCTAACGGGGTCAGAGTCCCAAATTTCTTTTACAACCACGTTTTTTTTGCCTATATTGGAAGACAATGAAAAACAACAAAATCTGATTGCCAGACAGCTCAAACCGCATTTTTGTGCACACGTGATTCGACGCTCACAGGAAGGATATGATATGATCTAGCTACCAAGATCGTCTTATTTGACCCGTTATAAAGTAACCAATAGTCAAATTCAGTCTATTCTTTTTTTCTTTTCGGATGCAGTTACGCAGAAGAGATGACGCATATTTAAAAGATGTTTTAATTATACTCATGATGAAAGGCTCTGTATAACAATGTTTAGGTATGCGTTTCGACTTAGGGCTCCATCCATAAAAAAAACGAAGACTTAACTTGGGAAACTTCTTATAATGGGTCGATTAATAGTTTCATTAAAAAAATTATAATTTTTCTGTTTTTTTTTTCTTTGTAAAGTTCTTGGAAGATTTGTCATAATAAAAAGAACCACAAACAAACTCACTCGATTATTTTAACCCAAAGATATTTTTGTCGTCATTTGAAGAAGTTGCAAACCACTCAGATATCTTCAATTCATCCCATACAGCAGCTGAAGATGTCGCGAGAAAATTCAAATACAAAAGTAGGAACTTAAAATAAAGCTTGTCTGTTAATAGTGTCAAAAGCTGCTTTTAAGTCGACAAAAAATAAGTAGTTTTCTGTTTTTTTTTTTTCAAAATAATTTCTTTCGATACTTGTCAAGGCATAAATTTGATCAACAGTAGAAAAACCTTTACGCTTAATTTTTGTGTGTTTTCGATTCATCCACCTTTTAAAGTATCGCGGTGAAAACTTTTCGAAGGGAATTTAAAATGGAGATTTCTCTATAATTTTCGGCAAGATTTGGGTCTCCTTTTTGTAAATAACATTTATTACAGCTTTCGTAAAATTGGGGAGTACATAACTGTTCTCATATAGTGAGTTGTAAAAGTCGAGGATATATTCTTTTAATTCTCAACTACTCCAATTCAACAGGAACTCCATCAATACCAGACGCTTTATTGTTTTTTAATTGTTGCAAAGTAAAATCAAGTTCTATTGGTGTTATATAAGCATCGATTTCATCAACTTCAGTATTTGGAAGAGCGAAGCTAAAAGCGTGAAGATTCCCTTCGGACGACAATAGAGTTTTAAAATAAGCAGCTAGAGTTTCACCGTCAAGAGTTTTCTTCGTACTTCTTTTCCCATCGGTTACTTCGTTTATAATCTTCCAAAATTCTTTTGAACTGTTGCTATGAGACAATTTATTTGCTGGGTCCTTGTAGTAAAGAGCTCTTTAAGCATATTTGAAGATCTGAATAATTGTAGGTATTTGAACGATTGCATTCGAATTTTGTGACAATCCTTGTCATACCACTTAGTTTTAGGGATAAATGTTTTATATCTATCATTAAGCGGTGGCAAAGATGAGTAAATAACTAGCATTAAGCTTTTTTCCCTTTCATTCATTGTAGCATTCACGTGCCGATTAAGGTAATATAAATTTCGGCTTAATCGATGTTGATACTGTTCTATATTCCAGTCTTTCCACTTGTATTTTCGGTCAAAATCAGTTATTAATTGTGACTAGAATCGTTCGAAAGATTCTGTGACTAGTATTGGCATGTGAGCCGAGAAGCTAGCGGGAAGTACTGTAAAATTCTTAACTGCATCAAACCAATTTCCAGAAAGTGCTGCTAAATCTATTACAGACTCTCCTTGGCTACTATTGAAGTTTAACTCTCCATTTGCATCTCCTTTAGAAATCACATTTAAAACAAAAAGTCTAATATTTTCAAATCACTCCATAAGATTTTTACCGTTGCTGTTAGAAGTTTTAATATAATAAAATAAACAAATCAGTCTGAATTAATTTATTTTTATAACATTTATAAGCTCTAAATGTTTTATTGAGTAGGGGAAGATCCTTAGATCCATGTGGTGTCGCAATGAGAAAACTATTGTCCTAAGTGTGTTGGTTTTTCAATCAGAATTCTTTTTAACCTAACCTAAATTATATCACAACATTATCAAAAAACATGTTGTGTCTAGAAATATCTTTGAAAACTCTACAAAGAAAAGCTTTACAAATCAACGAATAAATAGATTTCATAACTTTAGGTAACTACTGTAGAAATCCTCCTGTAAAAATAGCTTTATCATTCGAATCATCTTCTGGAACTTCCTAAGTGCAATTTTAAGTTTCAGGGTCTCATAACCTACAACAGAGACTGTATAGAGTGAAATAATGTACCTTTAACCTGTCAGGCTTAATGATAGGGAGTGTAATGAACTTAAATCAAATAAACTTATGACCAGCGATGATGACGTCGAACAGGACATCAAACATATTTTTTCGAAAAAAGGACGATATCGACTGTCCTTCAGAGAAGAAGGAAAAACTTAACAAGGACATCTATCTACAAAACTCTTGTAGAATCGATGTTGATGATGATACAATTTCAGAATGACCTTCAAATCACGTTCCCATAATAATTTGAAGATATGTCTTTTGACGTCATTTTGATATATGTATTTTTTTAATTTAAAAACATGTAAAAAAATCAACTCAAAAAATCACAATTATGTAAAAAAAAGTCCCATTCATATTTTATTATCGTTACCCTAATTGCAAAACACAGTGTAAACTCGCTGTTGTGCAAGATGTTAAACATCAACTAGAATGATTCTGTGATTGCGTGCGTAGGATGCAGTAGGTGGACAGGAGCTTGAGCCAGAAGCACCACCAACAGAAGTAGCAGCAAACTGCACCCACCTCCGGTCTCCATCTCCCATCTCCAGTAGCCTTGTTCCAACTATCTACAACAACTAACCATACAAACAGGTATTAGACAAATGTCCATGACTGACGTGACGTTGACGTGCCTGAGAGATACCTACAGTTTTTTCTCTTGTATCGCATCATCACCAACAACTATCTACCCAACTATTGCGACGTCCAGACCAGACCAGGCCAGTGTCAGTCTCCGTCTCGGTGCCTCACAAAACAAACGCCAATCTCTATTCTATTTCTTTTATTTGTTTACCTATGGCCCGTGTTTTCTCACATTTTATACACAAATTCCTTAATCTCTATTTCGCAATAGACAAAGACCCGAAACAAGCAGAGAGGAAGAAACAAAAGTGGAGGAACACATGTTTGTTGTTTCGTAATTCGCAGCTTTGCTGCTTCCTAAAATTGTAACTTTGGAAAGTCAAAAACTCCAAGACACAATACCGAATCATGGGGAACCACAATTAACATTGGAATTTGGTCAGGTTCTTAAAGATTTGTTGACTTACCTTCGTGTTTTGCTGGCGGCACGACGACGCGGCTTGACTCGGCGGCCAATTTGCTGCTGGTCGGTCTCAAAGACAACGACGATGAAGAAGATGACGACGTTTTGGAAGAAGATGTTTGTTTTGATTTCCACTCAATGAAACTCAATGAAACGAAAAATTTAAAGAAAGAAAAACACAACCGAGAGCCCGGAGGCGTCGCGTCGTGGTCTTAGCGGAGACCCCCGTTTGGCCAGAGGAAGGCGATGCGTAGTGACCTCGGTGCCACAATAACAAACAAAATAAACAAAAATAAAAACTACACAAAATTGAATACCGTTTCCAGACGCTGCTGGTTGCTCGACTTCGGTTCCTCGAGACTTCTTCAACTTCTCGACCGACGATTACAGATTTTGCTTTACGCGACGACTTCTTGGGAATTCTGTGTATTTTTGAAAACACCTTTGACACTTGACTTCCGTGAAAAACGCAAATATGGTATTCTGCTATTTATCACTCTTTTGCTTTTGGTATTTATTTCTTTTCTTAACGCTTTGTATATTTCATTCACTTTTTGTTGGGATATCAAAATATATTAAATTTGCAAATCGATGAGGTTTTCTTTTTGCGAGATTGTTTTTCCTCACCAAAAACAAGCCCAAGAATCGAAGGATTTCTCAGGAAATTATATTCACGACGGTTTAGGGATCAAGAGAATTTATTATTTCTTGGAATTTACTTCAGTTCGAGACAAGATGAGAAAATCTATTGTCGAATGAATCGAAGGGCAAAACTTTACGCACTCTCGTATTTTTCCACACCAGACGAGACGACGGAACGAAGCAAAGCAACGAAGACGACGACGTTTTGAGATTTTTTGATTGTCAACTCGAACAACAACGAAATAACAGATACAATTTTTTTTTTAATTTAACGAAAAGTTGAAGTGAAATGTCAGATTTTTCGGAGTAAAATAAAAAACATGGCGGATTGTTATGGGGTTGGTGACACTAGGATTTGAATTTGTGTGGTGGTGAGTTTTTTCTGCAGGTGTGGTGAGATTATGGCTTGTAAGCATTTGGATATTGAAATTTTGAATGTTGCATATTTTTAGGATTTAAAAGTAAAAATAGAAGAGTTTCAATTTAATGAGATTTTTTGGAGAAAAATCATTGTCAAATTAAGGCAATTTCAGCTTGATGACAGCAACGACTAGACCAATTCACACATTGGTGATTATTTGTCCTCGACAACTTCATAAAATTCATCGTAAAAGATTAGGAAAGGTTTGGGGGCACTTGAGTAGATCTTAAATTCTGTGTGATACCAAAGAAAAGTCGACAGGTGTTAATGGCTAAAACACAAACACGCTTCAGCTTCGGCTTCGCCTGACATTTCAGAGTTCAGGCATAGGAATTCAATGCATGCTATCACAATGCATACTTTGACCTCACGTTTTGTTTGACAATCGTAAGAAAAATAACGTAATGTGACTCCAAATAAAAGCTCTAGTTCAAATTTGCTTTGTCTGACAGCTCCACAACTTTTAAAAAAGTCAACAAACAAAATACGTTTGCTTTTGGAGGGATTACCATTTGTTATTATAGAAATGTCATTCAAAGCAACCTTGACGCAGTTATGATTCCCTTTTCTAGAAATAACACAATCAAGAAACTTATGTAACAAAATTCACATAATTTCGTTGTACCAAATTTCAATTTATTCTTAGTTGTCAAATGTCAAAAGATGACAGCTTCGAAGGTGACAGTTTTTCAAAGAGTGATTTATTCAAAATAAAATCAGTGATAGGGTTTAGAATAGGTGTAAATGCGTGTAAAATGTTAAAAATAACGTAAAAACTTCTTAGGTTTTAATAATTTGATAAGGAAATAGAAAATTCTGTTAAAAAATGACATATTTTTAATTTTTATAATGTAAGCTTTGAGAAGACTTGACTTAAGAAGAGTTGCCATGCCTAGAGACTGATAAATAAAATGTTTTTGCTGATTTTTTTTTAAGAGATACCATAAAATAAATTGAGATTATAGAAACTTGATTTTATTGCTTGCAATATATTTTTCAAAGCAATTTTTATTTCTAAATGACTGCTGTGGGGAGTTTGTGTGTCGATGTCCATGTACGAATTAGTAACTCCTATAATGTTCTTGTTTTTTAAAGTATATTGATTGGTGGCCAGATATGCAAAAATCCTAAGAGAAGTTATATCAAAACTTAGAGGCCTTCTATTGAAAATTGTCTCCTTTATGAGTCGTCAGGCTAACTTAACAAAAATAGAGTATTGGAGTAAACGCGTTTGATATTTCTACAGGTAGAAATTGATGTGTAATTTCGATATGCCTTGAGTACTATAATTCGAAAACTGTGTATTTAAACTAATAGAGCTCGGGAATAACAATCACAGGCGTTCTGAACAAACAAAATTTAAGAAAATGTATTCATAATTTGAAAAACGTCCACCAATTTCTTGAAGTTTTTTACATTTTAAAATTTTAAATTCAACATAAAAGAATCTTTCATTTGTTAGTTTTTGAATTGATTTTTTGGATAGCCCATTATCTGTCATATTTTGAAATTTGCCAAGTCCAAATGACTCCATTACTAAAAACGAAAGGTACACGAAATAGTTCAAAATGGGGAAAATTTGCAGTCACAAAAAGTTTCCTGACAGTGTTATTTCTCGAAGATCGCAATTGGCCATGTGATCTAAAAGCTTAAGACTTTATTGGGCGACGTCTATGAAAGGTCTATGAAAATACTTCACAATCTATTAAACGTCATAAATTCTTGAAGTGTGAATTGTTTATGAAAAATATGGTGCCACGATTGTAGCCGTTATGGTCATGTGGCTGATTTCTTTTTAATAAAATAAACGTTAATTCATTACTATTCTAAAAAACCTGTTCTTTTTAAATGTCATGATAAAAACCTTTTTTTGGAAACTCCAATTGAAAAAAATGCCCTATTTCTAATTACAGTTTCTTAGATTCATTCCAAATAAGTTGAAACCCTAAATGGGTTTCCAGCAACTTAAAGTTTGTTCACGAGCAGGGGGTACAAAATGAAGGGAGTATAAGGAAAATGTAGACAATGTTTTTGTTGTATTCACTTAGGCCTGACTCCCACAAGAGAATTTATATTGGCTTACTTAAGAACATTTTGGTTTTACACCCTCAAAACTTAAAACAACCGCTAACAACTTTAAGTTGCAAACAACTTAATTGGTCATTAATTTTGTGCCAGACCGGAATTTGAAAACAAAACTCTTACTTGAAGAATCTATTCATGATGATAACAGAATGTGATTTGGAGGCTTTTTGACATTGTTTATCATTGCAGAAATTTCAAAATTAAAATTTGATTCTGAAACTCAGAACCACAGTTATGCAGATTCCAATTCTCTAGCAAGCAGTGTCCTCTTGCGAAAGGGAAATAAACATCTATTCCATTGTTCACCAATCTTATGTACTCTATTTGAACAGTTGTCAAATTTGGAAGTGTCAGAAATTAGAGATTTAGGTTGGGAAGGAACTCAACTTGCCTTACCCAATCCAAAACTAACTGGGAAAGAAGCTTGAGCTTGAAAATCTGGTCAATTCTGAAATCAAGCATCACCCTTAGTTAGTGAATTCTTTGACATTAAGCGCAAAATTTCATGAACTTAACTACAATTACAAAATGGTGAAATATCCTTTGTAATTCCATTGGAGAGCAAATATTGTAATAAAAGTAATTTCCCTCTTGAGGAGATGTTCATTGGTTCAAAAAATGTTTAACTATTTAGTCTCGAAATAATTTTTTTTTTAAATAAATACATTGCTTCAAATAAATCAACAAAAAAAACATAAACGATGCTTTTTGACGCTATTTAAATTTATTGAGTTTACCAACTTATTTTTCAATTTAGTGTATGATTACCAAACCTTTAACCTCTACCTTCAATATTCAATTTTAATATTTTTAGTATTCCATAAAACTTTCGAAATATCTCTATTAATTGTTCGATTTCAACTCTCTTTCAAAAATCTCAAAGAAAAACTGAACTATTAAATGGTCTTCAACGGACAAAATGGCAAAATGGTTTTGAAGAAATTTTTCATTTAAAATTAAGACTATTTTAGTTTTAATTTTTGAAATATATTGAACTATGTTGAAAACGTGTATTTTTAAAATTTAATCAAACAGCTCGAGTTCGAGGTTCGGATTCGAAATCAAAACCAAAAATAATGAAAGCATTGAATTTCAGGATTCTCAAAACTTTACATAGGCGCACAGTTATAGCTATCATTGAAATCGAGCCGGAATTTTTTTTAGATTGATATTCGACGGTGTTTCCCTCTGATTATAATAAAAATTATGTACTGATTGATCGGAAATCACAAAGAATTTTTTGAGGAAAAAATTTCTCTAAAAATGTATGTTTCAATTTTTCATACAGACATTAATTTACCTGAACAGCTGATACTTTATTGGTCCAAAGCAAAACGAATCATTGCTCTTATTTGTGTTCCAATTTTACACAATTCAAATGACGTCGTTTTTTATTCCCCATTGTACAATGCTGTTTAGGTCGGAATTTAATGAGCTTATCATATTTTATAGTTGCACTTCCATATCCGAAGAATGTGAGTCTTAAAACGAAAAGTTAAAAGTACTATCGTCAACAAAACAATGTATTGGATTAGAAGTCGTAGACAGGAGATCATTAGCAAAAATATGAAAGAGTGATGAAGATAGAACCAGAGCACTTACTTACTTAAGGTGGCGCTACAGTCCAGGGGGGACCTGGGCCTCAACCAACATGCGTCTCCAGCAAGCTGGGTCCCTAGCTAGCTGTCTCCAGTTTCGCACGCGAAGTTGGTTAAGGTCTTCTTCCACCTGGGTGTGCCAGCTGAGTCGCGGTCTTCCTCTACTGCGCCGTCCCTCGGGATTGGATTCGAAGACCTTCCGGGCTGGAGCGTTGATGTCCATCCGCTCTACATGACCTAGCCATCTAAGCCGTTGGACTTTAATTCTGCCATCTAGGTCAGTTTCGCTGTAAAGCCCGTACAGTTCATCGTTATATCTTCTCCTCCATTCTCCATTTATGCGTACGGGACCAAAAATCACCCGAAGAATTTTTCTCCCCAAGCATCCTAAGACGCTCTCATCTTTCTTGACAGGGTCCAGGCCTCAGCGCCATAAATGAGAACTGGGATGATGAGTGTCTTATAGATGGTGATTTTAGATGCTCGAGAGAGGACTTTACTTCTCAATTGACTTCTAAGTCCAAAGAAGCAGCGATTTGCAAGAGTTATTCTTCATTTGATTTCAGCGCTGGTGTCGTTTCTGTATTAATAGCGGTTGACGTTTTGTCCAAGACCTTGTCGTTCAGTGTCCTTTTTTGATGACATCATATACTTGGTCTTGCCCTCATTGACCACTAAACCCATCTTCTTCGCTTCCATCGCAATGCTCAAAAACGCTCCACTGACATCACGCTTTGATCTTCCAATTATGTCAATATCATCTGCGTTTCCGAAAAATTGGATGGACTTTTGGAAGATTGTGCCTCTAGTGTTGACGGTTGAGTTTTGCACAATTCTTTCCAGAACGATGTTGAAGAAGTCGCATGATAGTTTATCGCCTTGTCTAAAACCTTTTTTGACATCAAATGCATCGTTAAGATCTTTTCCGACCTTTATAGAGCAGAGTGCATTCTCCATCGTCATTTTGCACAAACGGATAAGTTTGACAGGGATGCCAAAACTAGACATTGCTCTGTAGAGCTCTTCCCTATAGAGGCTGTCATACGCGGCTTTAAAATCAAAAAAGAGATGGTGGGTATCGATTTGAAGCTCCTGGGTTTTTTCTGCCGTAGTGTGAATATTTGGTCGATAGTGGACTTTCCTGGTCTGAAGCCACACTGATAAGGACCAATCAGGTTGTTGATGAACGGCTTCAGACGTTCACTATTATGTGAACGGCAGAGAGGATCTTATATGCAATGTTAAGGAGACTGATGCCTCTATAGTTGGCGCAATTTAGAGGATCTCCTTTTTTATGTATCGGGCATACTATGCTGAGATTCCACTCATCGGGCATGCTTTCTTCCGACCATAGTTTGCAGATGAGTTAGTGCATGCTCCGTACCAAGCCATCGCCTGCTGCTTTGAATAGTTCGGCAGCGATGCCGTCAGCTCCAGCAGCTTTGTTACCTCAGTTTAGATATAGCTATCTTCAGTTCGTCAAGGTCGGGTAGGCGGAATTGTTGATCTGCCTCGCCGAGGTTGAGTGGTTCTATCTCCCTTACAGCGGAATTCGGTTCGTCATCACCGTTATATAATTTGGAGAAGTGATCTTTCCATATTCTCAGGCTTCGGTTCGTGGCCTGGGGCACACCAGCATTTATTTAGTAGATTTAAGACTTGAATCAATACTACTTGTATTCAACAATCCGAAAATTAATTACTAATCCAGTGAAGCAGGGATTTATGCAAAGCGAAAGCACGCATTTTCGATAAGAGAGTCTGATGCCAAACCCTATCAAATGCTTTTGAAATGTCAAGTGCAATAATCTTACTTTCTTCAAAGCGATATAAAGATTTGCTTTACTATTCGGTGAGATGAACCATGAGATCATCAGTGGATCTATTACTGCGAAAGCTGTATTGTTCGATCTTCAAGTTTCTTGAGCTGATAATTAATCAGCTTTTCCATCACCTTGGAAAGAAGGGATGAGAAAGATTCGCCTTTTTGGGGATGGGCTGGACAGATACAGTTTTCCATCCTCTCGGAACGAGACCTGAAAAGCAGGACCGATGAAAAAGCTTACGCAGTAGTTCTGCAAGCCTCGAAGAACACCTCTTCAGAACAATAGCGGGGACAACATCCGGACCAGCGGATTTATGTATGTTAAGATCTTTTAGTACTCTCGTCACAGTACGAGTTCGAAAAAAGATTGGTCCCATAGCATCACTAACTCGCTCAAGTACAGGCGGAGTCATAACACTCACTGGCAGCGTTGAATTGGCGACGAACTGCCTATAAAAGATAATGGCTGCGTTCAGCTGTTCACAAAAAGTAGAGAAACATTTAAGCTTCGAAGTCAAAATTGTTGTAAGATAAAACATTTAATGGATAATTCAACTGATTCGTCGGACTATGATAAATTTATAGCTGCATAACAATTTAATAAATAAATCAATTTTGAAGTTTAAAAAAATTGATCATAATTACCTTCTAAAATTCCGAGGCAAAAAACTTCTTCATCTTCAATTATCAAGTTTCTTGAAGTTCAACCAGCTGTTCTGTCAGATACCTACATATCCCAGAAATTCTTGGATACCTTTGGATTCCTTTTTTGACACCTCAGCTGTTTTTGATCAACTGTCATTTTACGCGTAAAACACTAACAAAAAGGTATCCGGATACCCTATCTGTCTGAGATAGAACGCATCCATTAGCTTTCTCTCAAGAACTAACAAATGGAGAGTCATTGACAACGAGCGTAGGAGCTGAAGAAGAGGAAGAATTTGTCATTTTTTTTTAAATGACCAAAAATGTTTACTGTCTTTGGGACATTGCAATATTTGTTGCCCTAATTTTTGGTCATGTTAAGTTTGGTCCGTCGAATATAGGCGTTGCAGGCCTTCCTGGCTTGCATGAACTTATTCCGGTTTTTCTCAGTTGGATTGGCTTTAAAACAGCGAGAACTTACCTTCTTGACCCTAATAACCTCTTTACAACTCGCATCGAACCATGCATTTTCCTCTGTTTGATGCTTTTAACCCTATTCGGGATAAAAGTTCTCATTCCCAGGAGAATCAAACTTGGGATCATATCAGTCAGAACCAGTGTCAGAGGTAAGAAACAAGTCAAGAGTGTTGGCCGGTTAATTATTTTCAATTAAAAGACGTTTTGTTTTCTGTTTTGCTTTCCATCTCCAAATATTTTATTTTCACATTTTTTCTTCTTCTTCTCACTGTGTAGATATTTTCTCAAACATTATTATTCTTTTCATTTTTTTTTGTATTTGGTTTCAATCATTTAAATGGTAATCATTCCACTTTTCTTTTCTTTTTTTTCAATATATGTATTTCTTTTTTTAATTTTTATTTTATATTTAAACTTAAAATTAAATCCTTAATCCTGCTGTTTGCATTTTGTAAATTTTAGTTTAAGTTCACAGTTTAAATTTTATATATTTTTTTAAATTTTAATTTTTAAATTGTTTTAATTTTATTTTGTTTTATGTTTTTTTAGCTACACGTTTCTCTGGTAGCCAGCAATTTTCTTTTTATTTTGTTTAAATTCTTATCTAACGTCTTTTTTTCAAAAATTTTTATCTAGTTTCCTATTTTTGTTTTTAATTTTATTATAGATACATTAATGATTTTTCATTTTATGTGTGTGTGTGTGTGTTTTTTAATTTTCTTATTTTTATATTTACTCTTCTTATATGTTGCCTTAAATTTTATATTTAAATTATTTAATTCTATTAACCACCATATTTAGCATTTAGATGTTTAGTTTTATTTTATTGTTTAGTATAAATAATTAGAAGATGTATATTTGTATAAAATAAGATTGAGTGAGATGGAAGAATAAATAAAAAAAGAAATAGATATTAAAATTAAATTAATTTAAAAATAATAAAACTTACTTTATATAAATTACATTTAATGCCACATAATATAATTAATTTACAATAATCATATACATAATATAATATATATATTTTTAATTATTTCAGTTTTGTTTAATTTGTATTTAGTAAACTAATTCTAAAATTGTTTTTATATATATTACTAAAAACTACGAATTCATTTATTTCAGTCTACTGCCCCTAAAATGTATTTAATTCTATTTTTCTGTTTTGTTAATTCTTGTCTGTTAAACAATAAACTAAAAAATTAATTTAGCGCCTTTTTTATCTTTATTTCTTTTTTTTAAAGTTTTATTTTATTTATTTTTTTTGTCAAATATAAATTAATATCTTATTTGTTTTTGTTTTTCTTTGTTACTGAACACAATACGTCAAAAGCGCTGGGTACATTATTGTTTAATTAATAATTTTTATTTTATTTTCTGTGAGTATACAAAGTTTTGTTTTTATTTCAAAATCTATACATCACTATTTACAAAATTATAAACAATTTATTTATATTCCGATATTTTTTGTATGCATGTTTTAATATTTTTGTTTTGTTTATTTAAAACAAATTAATAAAACAAAATTTGCTTTGTTTAAAATGTGTAGAAGCTAAAAGAGCAACAAATCTGCAAAAAAAGAAACAAATAAATAATAAATATTTAAGTAAATAAATTGGATGTTCATCCAGTTTAATTTTTAACGTTTTTTTTTAAATCATTCTTTGAATATCATATTCCTACAGAATTTTCAAAACAAAAAGTATTAAAAGTCCTTGTCTTTAGTTAGAGTAAAGTTATAATTTTTTAAAAATTCAGCTCAAAAATTGATTTACTTAAAACAAAACAAAACTTAATGTACGAATTTCAAAATATGTACATAGATATAAAAAATGTTTCAAAAAAGTTCAATAATAATTATAAAATAAATTTTACATTATAGTTCACTTTTAGTCTCCGGAGTGTTTAACTTACCGAGACCGAAACGAAGACCTAGACGTTTTTGAAATGTCTTTCAATATAAGTCCTCAAAGCAATCATAATAAGGATGACCTTTGTTATCCGAATACGTATAGTATTTGTCAGCATCCAAAATGGAGTCGTTGTAAGAAATTCGAACATTCTACTCAAAGCTAACTTTTTTGAAATCACTAATTTTGAGACGCTCATGTCAAAAAGCCAAAACTTGGTCAAAGAAGGTGTTTCACTTGAACTTAAAGTTTCAACTATAATATCTTGAATTTTGAAAACGTTCGTTTTTTAATCGAAAGCTTTAAGTCCATCAAATGAAAACAATTAGAAAAACATCTTAAGCAGAGGACTTAAAGCAGACGCCTTTTTAAATTTGAGTAAAGGCTTAAAAAAGATAACATTTAAATATAAAGAAAATATTGAAATTATATAATAAGCTGAAGACATGACGATAAAGGTTTTTAAATACATGATCAGGATTTATCATATTGACATCCAATCTAATACAAAGAAGACTTTGTATACCCCCTTCCCCCCAAAACAAAGGCGTCCAACTTCAAACATTTCATTCTGGGAACAAACATTTTTAAAGCCTTATTTCTCTTAAAAGCTTTATCTAGGTTTCAATACCAATTAAGGTTCATGGCATCATGCCAAGCACCAATCGGGAATTACATTTCCTTCCGAATTATTCCCAACTCTCGAATTCAGGAAGGTAAACTACTTCTAAAGTATTTCCTCAACAGCATAGATATCTAGGTCCTATGGAACTTTAACTTTCATTTAAGTAGGCCAACAGTAAGCTGAGAAGAAACAATGGAATTCCCAAATTTCTTCAAAACAGAAGTAAGTATTTCAGGCAAATTGGTAGTTACTGCCTGGTAAGTTCTAGAAATCAAGTGAAATCGAATTTGAAACATCGATTACATTGACTTTTAGAGTTCAGACTGATTTTTGAAAACCTTCTTCAAATCATTCAATTCAAATAAATGGTAGCTTTTGTTACTTTTGAAAAACGTTAAACTAATCGTGTCGATATAAGATGTTCCACTATTTTCCAAATTCTGATTTCTAGTGAAATTAAAATGTAGAACATAACTTTATAGTTTGAAATATTCACTTTCTGCAACTATGTTAAGCTGTTTTTTTAAAAACTTTAACACAAAGTTAGTCGCAAACTTGCCACGTTGCGTCGTCCACGGCATGTTTATACTTCGCCATGACCTGGGTAATTGAATTCCCATCCTAAAATGTTTCCCTTTGACATTAACCAATAATCGTCGGAATAAAAACCAGGGCTTCAGATTTTATAAACAGCGAAAAACGAAAGAAATGTTTCGATACGAATTTCTGTAAACTCGTTTGAGATTGAGTTTATTCGTTATTTGAGTTTGCAAAACGTTCGCATACATAGGTCAAAACTTCCTTCTGTTTACTGTAAATGTATTAATTATATTCAAATAGCACTGAAATAGTTTTGGGGCCTTAAATTGCATCGAAATAATATCTATTTCCAAATCTTTGTTTGTTTTCATTTTCATTGAAAATTAATCATCTCATAATGAGAAAAAATACGACGGAACAGTTTTTTAAAAAATCTTTTGCAGTTAATTTGAGAGTGATTTCAAACTTCGGTTTTTACTATCATCATCGACTTGAAATCGGTACCAGGTTCTGGCCTTATTCAACAATTCTCCCCATTTATACCGATCGCTTTCCAGTCGCACACCATAAAGACTCTCGTGTCCTGTTCTACGCCGTCTATCTAGCGTTATCATGGTCTGCCACGATGTTGCCTACCACAAAATATACTACAACGGACTTTCGGAGCTGGTTTCTCTTCACCCATCCCAGTTTCCAACCCACCGGATACGAGATAGATTGAGTTTTAATATCGAAATTGTTCATATAAGGGCCCAAAAGTTCTCCGTAAGACTTTCCGCACTAACGCGCCTAAGAGGTCGGTTTGTCTTTTAAAAAATCACAAAATCTCGGATCTTGAGAAATGGCAGAACCATATCAGCTTTGAAGTTATGCAATATTTCTGTATTTAAAAAAAGCTTTGACAGACTATATTAGGCTCTGTGGCTTTAAGCAAATCCCCACCTAGTTTTTTTTTTCAGTTTTGGGCGGTTATTACGAGAAGCGAATAGAACGTTCGACTGAAATCGAACGTCTTTGAAATCATTTATCTTGTGAATACCATTTCAATATTCACTTCAAAAGCCAACTTTTTTGGAAAAAGAGGTGTTAACCTATTTGAAGGTTGAAATTAAAATATGTATCTTAATTTACCTTTATATTGGATTTCTCAAACGTTCGCTTTAAGTCGAACGTTCGATTCGCTTCTCGTAAAACGGACACTAAGTATATCTACTAGAATTTTAAAAATACCCGTTTTCAACATTATTTCAAAAACTTGATTTGCTAGCTTTGTTAAGACGACGACAGATTCGTTGAAAATGCAAAATTTACTTTAAAATTGTTTTGCTTTTTTATTTTAAGAACCGTTCAGGATTTTTTAAAGATTTATGTAAGACTTGTGAAATCTAAAGTTTTCGAAAATCTTATGAAATACTAGATTTCGAAAACCATTGCGAATATTCATAGTTTCAATAGCTTCAAAAAACCCTATTTATGAAATGTTGCTTACTGCGATCTTAGTTGGTGGTGAAATTCGTGATAAGACTCTCAAAAACCTGTTTCTGGATTGACATTAACTAAAACTTTAGACACCAGTGTTATTAGTTCCTAAAACTCAGATCGAAAATTTAAAAAACAAAATAGTCAAACGAAAATAATTCCAGAAACTACAATACAAACCAAAAAAACTCCACAATACCAAAGAGAAACTCAAAAACCAACTCAAAATCAGAGGAAATAAAATAAATAATAAGAAATGTTTTTTTTTTTTTTTTTTTGTATGAATTAATAAATTTTGTATTTTCATTTTTTGTATATTTTATTTTTGTTTTAAATTAATATATATGTTTTTTGGCAATTTGGTTAATTGCTTTTTCTTTTTGCTTTCGATTTATTTTCTTTTTTTTTCAATTTTAAATAATTTTTCTTTCAACGTATACTTGTAAGTTTGTTGCCATCTTTTTATTCACAAACTTAGCCACCATCATAACTACTTTAGCCAGATCTCTTATTACGTCTCGACACTTTGCTCTAAAACACTGTACATATTTACATCTAGTATTAAGGATCTTACTTTTCAATATTAATATTTTATACTAATTTTCAATTGTTTGTGTAAATTGTTTAATAAGTTGTATCAAAGATTTCAAGGACGACATATTTGTTGATTTATTTTTATGTTTTTGTTAATAATGTTTTATTTTGTTAATTTAATAGTAAATTAGTTCTTTATTTCATCAAATTGTGTCTTTATCGAATTATTGGAATAATTCCTATTCAATCATCGAAGTTTCAAGACAAACATTTAAAACTTGCAAAGCAGATTTCGAAGATAATGAATTTACTACAAATCCGACTTCAGATGAGTTAAATACTCATAAAAAGGCGTTAGCTGGAAAAAGAGATACATTTAATAAAAAGAATCGAACATGATTTCGGAAAATAAGCCAATATCTGCAAAAAGTGTACGTTCTGTTGATGAAAATAAGATGGACAAGCAAATTGTTAATGACAAATCAGTTATTGTAAACAAAATAGGAGCATTGTCAAACTTTCTTCTGTTCCAGATTTTAAGCAGATAAAGAAGGCAAGTGAAAAAATCGACATCAGCGTCGTATTAGAAACCTCCTCAAGCGATACTGAGCCAGAAGAACCCCTGGTAGGTCCCTGGCAACAGTACCATTAAAGATAGTATCACTAGATACAATAGTAGGTTTCTCGGGAAACAGATCCTCAAAAAAGTATTCACATTTAATGGTAGATCAATTAACGAGATATTCATTTATTTCTACGTCAAAAACGCAGTCAGCTAAAGATTTTATAAAACTTGTAAAGGCAACATTAAGAAGGGGGGATGTAAGTCTGTTGCCCTCTTATTCACAAACTTAGCCACCATCATAACTACTTTTGCCAGATATCTTCTACCGTCTCGACACTTTGCTAAAACACTTTAAATTTAACATCCCCAAATCAACAATTGCGCCGGCCTTGAAATCTTTGATACAACTTATAAAACAACTTGCATTCAAATTGAAAATCAGTAACTTACATACTCATTTATTGTAAATCGTATATTATTTTTTTTAGTTTTTAAATGACAGTATTCATTTCATCTTGTTTTACATATTATAATAATATAATATAATAAAAATAAAAGTAAAACTATAAACAAAAGGACAAACTAGAAAACAAAATAATAATAGAATAAATTTATAATTATAATAGTTTATGTTTTATTTATTTTTTTAAATATACAATGATTTTTTTTATCGAATTGAAATAATAATACATTATTTTTTTGTTTATAAATATAAATAATAATAACTATAGTTTAAAATTATGATATAAGGAAACAAAAAAAATAAACTACGTATTTTTTTCTTTTATAATTATATTAATTTTTATTTTATATTTTCTTTGTATCATTTAGGATATGTATATATGTACAGCATAATAATTATTATTATAAGAACAGGAAAAATATTCTCTTTTTATTCGTAATTAATTGTTTATAATTTTTTTGTTGTTTTAGTTTGTTTATATTCATTTTTTGTTTTATAGATAATACACTGCAGAGGAGAGAGCTTTTTATCTTGAACGAGCAGAGAAGTATAATTTGTTATAAACAAAAAAGAAAAAAGACAAACATTGTGTAAAAAAATTGCCAAACAAATTGAACATTGAATTGATTAAGTTTTGAAAATCATAAAACTTTGTTTTTGTTATTATTTTTAATGAAAGACAACAAAACTAAACAAAATTAAAAATAATAATTAGCGAGGTTTCAATTGGAATATTTATATGAATAAAGTATAACAATAATAATTCTATGATAATGCATTTTTTTGAAGTTCAAATATTCATAGTTAGAGGGCGCTTTTTTCCACTATCTGTCTGTGTCTCTCTCTTTCTTTCTCTCTATATCTCTTGTTTAGACTCCTTGCGGAGAAACTCTCACATAAAGGATAATCAAGTTATTTTTAAATAAGCCTAAGTTTTAAAGGAGAAATTATGATTATGATAAACAAAAAGTAATAATTTAAACAAAAAAGAATTCGTCTACAATACACAACTATAAATATTTACTTTTGTTTTTTTTAATAATATTAATTAATTAAACAAAAAAAAATACAAAAATACAACAAACATGAACAAAAAAGGTGTTTTTTTTTCTAATGTATAGGAAAATTAATTATTTATAATAATTAAATCTTTTTTTTTTTGAGAAATGCCTCTGTATTTCATGTATCTTCGAGTTTGGTATGAAATTTTTTATTTATTTATTTATAATTTATTTTTTAAGAACAAAATTCTTTTGTTTTATTTTTATTTTTGCTATGCATTTCATTTTACCTCTTTTCAGTGCTTAATCACTTAAATTTCTCCTCAATTTGAATTTATTTAATTTATTTTTTTGTTTTTTTTTAGAAATCTTTTCTTTTTGCTAATTTAGCTAAACAAATTTTTTTAAATCACTAAGAAACATTTATGCGCTCTCTTTCGTTTTTTGTTTTTTAAATACATTCACTCTCGTTTTCTTTACACTAGCCAAACAAAGTTTGAACACATTTTATGATTTGTTTTATATTTTTTTTAATAAATTGTTTTTTGTTTTGTCTAAAATCTTACATTCTCTCTACATAATTAAATTATTATTTTTTTTTGAGTCTACAATCAAAAAGAGATTGAGATGAATCATTTGATTTTTTAACTATAATGTTGATCTATTTTTAGGTAAGTTTTATTTTTATTTAAATTAAGTGTTATTTAGCTTTTGATCTGTGGTTTTGTTTTTGTTTTTGTTTTTTAATTTAATTTTATTAATGAGATGTAAACAAAAAAAAAGAAAGAAAGAAAAGAAAAAGAGAATGATGAGATGTTTGTTGTGGTTTTTTGTTTTTCAAGGGTGAACAACAATTGAAATTTAACTAAAGAAAATTAATTTTTAAGTTTATCAGTTTAAAATTACTTAAGATCTATTTTCTTTTTCTTTTTTAAATTAATTTAATTTTTATTTTTATTTGAAATTAAAATTAAATATTTTGTTTAAAGTCTTATTTGTTTCTATGTAGGGCAAACTTGTTTTTTTATTTATTTTCATTTTTTTTCTTTTTGTTATAATTAAATTACTATTTTCATCTGGTTGCATTTTGTTTTTTGTTTTTTATTTAAATTAATATTATGTACATGTAGATGCAATTTTTTTGTTTAATTTTCTTTTGTTTTTAAAGTGATTTAGTGTATTTTTTCTAGTTTTAAATTAATTCTTTTTTTGTTTTTCTTTACTTTATTTATTTACACCAAACCAAAGTTAATTTTGGTTTGGACATTGAAAGGAGATGTATTTTTTTCTTTTATGGGGGGAAGGAGAAGGAAAGAAAATGTTTTGTTTTTTGAATGAATGAAAGGAGAATTATGAAGGGGGGGGGGGGGGTTGGTGTGGTGGTATCATAAGGATGAGGTAAATATAATTTATTAAATTGAGACTACCTACAAATATATAATATTAATGTATAACCTAAATAATTTATTTAGTATATTTTGTTTAAACTTCAAATAGCAGATGTTTTGGATTTTTTAGTTGTTGTTTGTTGATCTTTATTTTAGTTGTTGTTATTTTTCTCTTTCTTGGTTGATTGGCAATGATTTATAGATTCACACAACTTTTGCACAATAGTGTTTTTTATTATTTTTGTTGTATGTTATAATGTCAAGATGCCAAAGGTTTACTTTTCAGATGTTGTTGGTTTGTTTGTTGTTTTGAAGGATAACAATGTAACTATTTATTTTATTTTTTGATGTGTATTTTTATGGTTTGTTTTTTTCTGAAGTTACGATGATGTTTTTTTATTTGAGTCTTGTTGATCGTTACTATATGTTACATTACGGACATTTTCAATGGCATTTACCCATTCAAGAGAATAACCTTCAGGATCGTCAAGATAGTATGTTCGATCGGGCTAAAATGAAAAGAAAACAAATTATAGTTAGTTCGATTTGTTATAATTTTTATCAAAAAACAAAAAAGTAGACAACATTTTTTGAATTTTAAGATTCGATATTTGCAAGTCATCAAAACAAATTCCTTAAACAACTTTCTAAGAAGTGATATAAAAACCACACAACTGATTTCCTCAAGATGTTACTTTAATGGATCTTAATTCGCAGTCAGAAAGATAGATGGATATAATTATAAACTAATAAAACACAGAAAAAAGCTCTTTCTTCAAGGGTAAATTTCAAAGAATTGTGAAATCCAGGTAGGTTCTGAAGGTTATTGCAAAATCAAATTGATTACATGACCTGAGAGACCTCCCTGACTGAATACATGACCTAGAAATTCAAACAAAAAAATAAGCAAACAACAAAACTCATATTGTATTTAAGTTTTGTTGTTGGTGGTTTTTGTAACAATACAAATAAAAACTATTTATTAAAAGTACACGTGAGTGGTTTATTAGTTCGTTCAACCTTCGCGATAATATTGTTGTTTGTTTTTCGAAAGAGCAGAAGGAGGTAGAACTCGTACATAGTTTTTATGGCATAATTTACATATTATACCCTCATAAGCACTTAGAATATAGTTTGTTTGAGTTTTATTATTTTTTTTATTTTTATTTTGTTTTACGATACTGGCGCGTGTAATTTTTTTTTTTCAGTTTCAGTTTATGATTTTTTCAATTCATTTTCCTCTTGTGTTTGTTTTTGTTGTAGTTATGTTTTCACTACAAATTTGGTGGGGGTAAGAAAGAAGATCTGTAAACACTTGCGTTGTCACTACTATCACTTGTTTAAATCAGAACAACACAGATTCTTGACTCATCATCATCTTAATAGAAGACTCATGATCGAAAAGTTGAAATTTAATACTAGGAATGATGAAACTAAAAATTGCTCTTCTAGATTTGTATTTATAGAAAGGAAATACGTATATATCATATGTATGTGCTCCCAGTAGATGATGATCTATCTTCTTTCTACTTCCTGAGATTGACAGTTTCTGAGCTAAGACCTTACTTAAGCTCGATCGTTTTTGCTTGAAATTTCCATCTTATTGGTAAGCTTTTATCTAGATTGGTTCATCAAAAGCTTTTAAATAATTGAATCGACTTCAACTAAGTTTGAGTTTTGGTTTACTTGAAATTGACATTTCTTGACTACATTTCTGTTATTTTTTTAAAACATATATCATTTTGGCTAGAAACCAAAACTCAAGACGAGAGAGTAAAAGTGCATTCTTCAAACTAACATTTATATCAATTCTATTTTCTGCAGCAAGAAACCATATGATCTTGCAATTATCAGGTTGAATTCTATTCTAGTCACCGCCAAGTTGAATCGACGACCAATTTATATAGCTACTCCTAGAAGCAGCAGCAGTAGTGTCTACAACAAGTCGTCTCGTCTATAGTCGGTTGGTTGGTCGGTCATTGAGGTGGTAGATATAAATTTATAAATAAAGAAATCAAATCAAAACCGAAACTAACAATACACCTTTTAGTCGCGACAAATAGTTGTTGCATTGCTGCCATGTAATCATATGTAGATGGTGTCGCCGCCACCACCTCCATCACCGCCATTCGTCGTCGTCATGCCGTCAGTTTATTTTTAAATCATATATAATTTTATTTTATTATAATTTGCATTTAGTTTAAGTTTTGTTTATAGATTTTTTTTAGTCAGTCACGGGATTGATGCATTTTTGTAGGATTTTTATGAGTGTTTTTAGTATTTCTATGTTTTTATGATTGCAACGCGTGCAATTTATTTCGTTTTGAATGCATTTTCTACACTTTGTGAGAGTGAGGCTAATAGCAAGAGGCAAATGGGATATGGGAACATGCAAAAATAAAACGATTATTAGGTAATAGTTCTTCTTAAGTCTCTCTTTCTGCACTCCCATGATATAAACATTCAAGTGATTTGTTGCTATTTTCTAGCAGCACCCATCATCCCCCACAGACCCAGTGCTGTTTCTGCTGTTATATAGCCTAGTTCAATGTCAACATGGCTACACGTGCCACACTCACTGTCGCCATTGTTGAGCTGGTTAAGTGTTTTTTTTTTTTGTTTTAGTCTGGCTATGTACACGCTACTGAAGATAGATAGATAGATATGAGTGGTGTGTGGATGGATATAGACAAATAATTGTTAGTACGCGCTTCACCCCACATCCACCCCCATTGTTGAGGGTGGATATATATACAAAAAATGAATAAGGCAAACGAATTTCGTCATATATGTATGAAGCTATGTACACACATGATGATGAAATGAAACACACACGAACGTTTGTTCCGGTATTAAAAATATTCAAAGCTTTCTCTTATTTTTGTGCAGATTTTATGAAACAAATAAAAACAAAAACAACAAGAACAAGAACAAAATTGAGGGAATTTGACACCATTTTTACAAAGTAAATATCCTGAGCTCTTAGTTGTTTCTTTTTCTTTTTTGTTTCTTTATTTTCTGGTGGGGATATGAAAATAGTTTATCTAAAAAAAATGTCAGGAAATTAGGATTCTAGTTCATTGAACTTTGTGTAAGTTTCTATTTTTTGACATGGAATCATTAATATATTTTTGTGTATTTTCTTCAACAAAAATAAAGTTTACATGACATTTTTTGAGTTTCTTGTTCCCAACTGCATCAATATTTGAATTTGAATATACTTATATTTGAATAATCTAATTTTGGATCTCATCAGAAATACAAATAAAACTAACAAAACAGGATTTGTTAATTTTTTTTGGCAGTCGTAAAAATTCACTTTGCAAAAACAGAAACACACAACAATCAATTCCAACGGAACATAAAAATCATTTTGCTATTAAAATAATGTTTATATTGTTGTTTAGATGCTTATCCTGGTTTTTAGGTTTTTTTTTTTTCTTCATGCACATTGCGTGGGTCAGTCAAAATGTGAAACGTTGTTTTGCAAGTTTTAATTTTTTCTGAATTTTCTTAAAAGATAGAATAACTAAGAAAAAATTTGAATTCGAATAAACAAAATATCAAAATCTGCAATAAAAACTTAGCCTTTAAACTCGCTTTTTTATTATTATTCTATTCTTTTGATGGTTTTCAGTTTTAGGATCTATAAAAATCACAAATCTATTTAGACTTTTGCATCGAATCTTAAAATTTTACAGAAGAAAAAGTAAAACTTAAAAAAAAAAAAAACAACTTACCGTATGCACAAAGAAGATTTTAAAATTCTTAGGTTCAACTGTCAATTCTGAACTCCATGGAATTTCACCCTTTTCAATCATCTGCACCGGATCGATGTAAATCAATCGTGGTCCAGTTGTTAGCAATAACATACGACGTCTAGCAAATAATCCTTTTCGCTTATTAACAAAACCTTTCTTTAGGATAACTTCACCTTTGGCAAATGGATGCCATTTGTCAGACTTTTGTTGTTCGAGGCGTTTTTGTTTTTCAATATCGGACAGATCAAATATATCTTTAAGAAAAAAAAATAATGTTTGTTTTAAAAAAAAATAAAACAAATTTATTTAGTAAACTCACTTTTTCTAACAGTCTTTCGCTCTATTTCATAACCATCCATAGATGTTCCCAATTCCATGCCTAACAATCGTGTCAATTGTCGATCACCTAGACCAGGTTCCAAATCATCTGGAACACGATATTGACTACGGAATTCTTCATCTTTGGAAACACCTGGCAAATATGGATATATCGTTGGTGGTACTTGCTCACGAATTCCATCAAAATCAACACCCTCAAAGAATGGATGTGATCGTATACTCTCATAACAACCAATCTTATCATGGGCGCCAATTCTTTCATTTGGATTTAGCTTCAATAGCTTTCTGACTAGATCTTCGGCATTTTTATCAAAACCATCTGGGAATTCCAAATTACAATTGAGAATCTCTTTGAATATCATAAATTCATTGTTGCCACGGAATGGTGGTAAACCAGATATCATTTGATATATTATACAACCCAATGCCCACAAATCGGCTGTTCGGTGGATGGGTTGACTTTGGAGCACTTCAGGTGATACATACTGGGCGGTACCAACAAAACTATTTTTCCTTCGACGAAAATTACCAGGTCCCTGTTGCTGTTGTTGATTATTTTCAATCGATGATGATCTTGAAGCAGGTGATGATGGTGTTGATGATGTTTGTTGTTGTGAGTTGGTTGATGCTGATGATGATGTTGGAACTGTTAATGTTGATGTTGCTTCATTATCTAATATCTTCGCTGAACCAAAATCTGCAATCAGTGTATGCATATTTTCATCGAGTAGAATATTTTCGGGCTTCAAATCACGATGCACAATATTACGTTTGTGCATATTCTCACAGGCTAATACTAATTCGGCAGCATAATGACGCGTACAGTCCAAATCGAAGGAACCAACTTTATTTATATACGGCAGGAGATCACCATTTTTGGCAATGGTCATAACAAAGTATAATGAACGATTATCTTGGAACGTACATGAGAGATTCACAAAACCAGGCACATTGGTCATAACATTCATGACTTCACGTTCACGTCTTATGTACTCTTGTTTGCGTTCTTTGATGATGTGTTGTTTTTCACACACTTTAACTAGAAAAAGAAAGAAACGAGATTAGATATTGGTTAGATAGGGAATTTTCAAAGTGAATGAAATTTCTTTAACAATTTCGAAAGTTGTATCAAAATCTAAGCTCTCAAATCAAATCTCGTGTCACCTAAAAATTGTTATCTTATAAAAATTCCAAAAATGTCTAAATTTTCCCTCAAAACATTGTTTTAAGTATGTTTGATTCAAAAAATAACATGCTATTATTTTTATTCTCTCCTACGATTGAGAATTATCTTTCACGTTTAATTTAATGAAGTTGTTGTTTTTTTTTGTTGTTATTGAAATAAATAAAACTGACAAACATAAATCTTTTTTTGAGAACGACGGACGAGCGTCAGAGCTCCGAGGAGGTGATTGATAAGAACATTTGTATAGCTGTGGGTATATAAAATTTTATATCAGTCTGTGATTGTTTGGCGCCATCATTCGAAATGCATAAAAAAATTTCAAAAAACCAAAAAAACCTAACCTTGCAATATTCACATTTTGATAATGAAGACCGTAGGAATTTTTGTTTTAAACGATTTGACAAATTTTCTCTTGAAGAATTATACAAGTTTTGTTATGGTGGCTTTGTATGATTTAATTAATCGCATAATTTAAAAATGTAATGCTATTTTGTTTTGGGTCTTGGCTATCGTTTTGTTTATTTGTTTTTGCAAGGCATTATCTCTCTTTCTGAATTTTGTGATTCAATATAAATCGACAATTAAAAATACAAACAAAACAACCTGTAAACCTGTAGAAGTGTGTTTTTTTTTATTTTTCAACCTTCTACCTTCAATTACGACAGACTGTTGCTGTGGAAACTTTTGGCAATCAAATTATAATAAAATCAAACACAAAATAAAAAATATAGGGCTCAAGTCTTGAGACAAAAGTCAGTAACAGTCATTTTTTGGTCTAATGTTTTGGGGGTTTTTGAGAGATTCTCAAGAATTTTATAGTTTTTTTTTTAAAGGGAGGATTGAAATTGATTTAGCTGAATGTTTTTTGAGGAATGGGAGATATAAATATTTGGAGCAACAATGTTAAATAAATGTTGTTTTTATTTTCTTTTTTATTTTATGCAAAACAAATTCTCGAGTAGGAAGGCAGATCTGGGATCTCATAACAACAAATTTCGCTTTTTATTACCTCCTGCTTTGATTTGTTTATTTTTTTTATTTTTGTTTCTTAAATTTGATTTAAATAAACTTATGTTTTGTTTAATTTATTAGAAAATTAAAAAATGTATTCTTTGAGATGTTTCGTTATTTTTTCATTCATCGTCTTTTCGAGAGATAAATTTAATTTTTATTAATTAAAAAATTGTTGAATGGTGAATGGTTTTAACGCAGTCAGCTAGAGATGTTAAAGTCTATGAAGCTTGTTTGAGTTGATTCTAATACGCTAAGCTGAAACCCACTAGACAGACTAGAACTACCTACAGTAGGTTTAAAACATTCAGGTTTTTTCCATGTTGCAATAAAATTTCAATTGAATACTTCTATGGATAATCTAAAAGGTTGAAGCCAAGCCTTTTTGATTGAAGAACGAGATTGAGATTGTATAGAGAAATATAAATATCTACATATATGTACTTAAAAACAGGCCTCTCGAAGTAAACAACAACTTTTCAAAGTGCTGCCTCAGAATCAGAAGAGTCAAAGTCTCAGTCTCAGTTTCATATCTTGTAGAAAACCACCATAAGAAGCCAATTTTAAATTCTTTTTTAACAACTTGGCGCACAGCAACAATATCAACTTTAGCTATCGATGGGGTGGTGAAGAGAATTTTATATTAAAAACGAAAAACAAAAACACACCTAATATGAGAACTCAGAGCTGAAAATAATAGCAAAAATTCTATAGGTAGATAGGTTGGTAGATATTTTTAAGGTCTATTTCTTTGTGGTTCGACGTCGCTAGTCGCGTCGCGTCGACGACGACGACGACGACGACGATTTTGTGTAGAGAAGAATGTAAAATTCCTAAATGCCTTCATATAAGAGTGTAAAGTGATTATATGTATATTGGTTGTACTAGCCTTGAACTTAGTTTTACTTGCTGTCAGTCAGTGAACGACACGACGAAATGAACAGTGTACCGAGAGTGTCGAGTATATTTAATTTAAATTTTTATTTTTGTAAACTTTTAAGTCACATTGTAAACAACAATTGAATTGATAAATGAATTTTGCAATATTTGCATTGATGATTGGAAAGGAAAAATACCTACAACCTAACTTTTAGCCAGACATATTAACAACATCATAATTGATTTAACAACGACAACAAAAAGAAAAGAATATTAAATAGACATTAGCACTTTGGGTTTTTGGGTATCCATTCATTCATAAATTTTGTATTTATTAGAAAGAAAAAAACTAATGTTTGAATATTAATTCAACAATAATTTGATAGAGGTTTTTATTTGCTTACTTGTTAGAAAAAGTTAGCATTGGTTTATAAAATTAACAACAATCAAATCATTTCTAAATGGAATTATTTGGAATTTTGATTTTTTGAATGAAGTGGAAGTTTGGTAGGTTAGCAATGAAAGTTTCAATTAGCGGGATTTCTTAGAAAAAAAAAATTATTTTTTTTTTCAAGACAAATTTTGAACAAATAAAAGACTTTAATGAGCTTTAAATAAATAAAATGAAGTACATTTTTTCTTAGATGAAAAATTAAATCTTGAATTAATATCACTTTTAGAAAAAAAATTATAAATTAATGAATTTTTCAAGAAAGATCTTAAAAAAGCTTTATGAAGAAAAGCTTTACAGCATAAGCCGGACTTTTCATTCTTATGTTTTAGCTTCAAGACACATTTACATTCAGTTAAGGAGATTTCTTAGAAAAAATGTATAAATCAATAGAATTGTATATTTTCAAGAAATATTTTAAAAAGCTTAACAACATAAGTTCAGAATAAAATAGACTACTTGTTTTCATATTAAAGCTTTTATACATTCTTTCATATTTTCTGATCATTGAATTTCAAAAGAACTAAAGCTTTTAACATTAAAAAAACACAATTTAAAGGAACAACAACATTTTTAAATGAATATGATTTATTTCTCAAGAAGTATTCTAAAAAGCTCAATAAAGAAAAGCTTTACAGCATAAGCCATAATAAAGCTTTTAAACAGACTTAAGCACATATTTTCTGACCATTAAATTAAAATTGAATTGAATTTTTGTAGGTCAAGAATGACAACTTGTATTAAAAATTAATGAAATGATTAATTATCTTTCAAAAAGCTTAATTAAGTAAAGCTTCATAACAAATGTAAAGTTAAGAACAAAAATTAAAGCTTTTTTAACATATGTATGTCATATATGTTTGTTGATCATTAAATTAATTAATTTTTGCATGAAGAATACTTATGAATGATGGTAAAATGAGCTTTTAACATAAAAAAGCTCTCTACACAAAAGCTCTTTTAAAAAGCTCATTTTTTAGAGCAAATTTCACATAGAATGACTTTTTTGAAATTATGAAACAAAAGCTTTTCGATTATGATCATTTAACAAAAAAAAGCTTTCATTTCTTAAAAAACTATGGAAGGTCATACCATTTTGATTTCTTCCGCAAATTCTGTAATTTCTTATTTTGAATTTAAAGAAAATGAAGAAAAAAACAAAGTGGAATCACTGTATTTTTCGCAATATAAAAACGGTGGGAAGAATAAATACACAACAACCAGCCATGGAAGAAACAGAAAAGAAGAAAAATTAAAACAAAAAATAAACACCACCATTCCTATTCCTAGTACTTGCCTCTCTTCTTTGCTACTACACCATCGTGAGGAGACACTGCTGTCGTTGCTTTCGTTGCCTTAGTCGCCACAAACAACAACACGAAAAATAGACAAAACAAACCACATTATAAAACAAAAACAACAACAACAACAAGTCGTTTTTACTTCAGCTTCAAAAAGAACGGCCTTGGGTTTATGTTTTGTGCGAAATCTTACGCAAACCAGCCGCAGCTTTTATAGAATGGAAATAAATATTATAATGTAGGTATATACCTATGTACTGTACAATGTACATGTATGAGCTTAAGTATGAAATAGGAGTCTTTTGCGTTCACAGCTGATTAAAATAAAATAAAAACCCAAGCCCCCCTCTCACCTCCCCCCTAACTTAGCTTAGCTCCTCCCGACTCTTGACTCTCTTTTTCTAAATCTTATTGTAGATTGGATTTTTATATTATTTTCGACTTACTGACGCCTCACGCAGCAGAGTTAGGTTTTTCTAATTCGGTGTATATGGATTTTTTGTATTGTATTAATTTGTTTTATTTTTTTTTTGGTGAAATGTAAATCAACATTTTTTACGACCTATTTTGTTGTTTTTGGTGCCTTCTGATGACAATATTTATTTGAGTAGGTAAAGGTATTCTCCTATGTCTATTTTTATTTCCAACGCAGTTATTGCAATTACAATTTTAAAATTATTTACGTATAAGGTACAACCAAAATATACAAAAGGATGATTAAAGTCCAATTTTTGAAATAAACATTATGGAGATGAAGTAAAAGTAAAATCGAGAAGGTTGGTGAAAGTAAAACACAAATTTGAAAATCATCATCATTTTTCAAAATACAAAAATTTATACATTCAATACTGAATTCGTTTTTCATTCTTCTTTTTGAATGAATTAAGTCTTAAGTCTCAAGTCTCTAAGCTCAGCTGAGCTCTAAAGAAAAAAAAAAGCTAAGCTATTAGCATTGTAGAATGTTGCGTTGCATTTGAATGAAAAGCACAACAAATTCCAGAAGAAATTCCAAACAAGTTGTTGTTCTCTGTTGGTTGTGGTTGTGGAATGTGGATATATACAAAGTTGCAATTTAAGCGAGGAGCCTGTTTTCTTGTAACGAAGAAGAATAACTCCTCTTATTTTTTGAAGATTTGAAAAATAAATGTAAAAATAATTTTAAAGGCAAAAAAACAAACAGAAACATACAAAAACACAGAAGAAGCAAAATTCAGAAGAATAAGAAAAATGTCTTATTGGGTACAAGGCCTCTTCTGTGACTGTTGCGCTGCGCTCCGATGTTATTGCTGTTAGTGCTGTTGCTTCTGGCCTCTTATGGAGCGCTGGCTGCTTCATAAGCTCCAAGTTGTTGGTTGTTTATAATGTGGAATGTTATAGTGCTGTGCGACGAGTACATTTGATATGCGTTGTTGTCTTGGTCTTCATCATCGTCGTCGTCGTCCAAGTCGTCGTTATTGTCGTCTCGAAACAAATATATATAATAGACTTTGGTCTGTGACCTTAGTTAGCTTCTCTCAGTACAATTTTTGTATTTTGATTCTGAGGAGCTCTGTTTTTGTTGTTGTAGGCATAGCATAGACAGAGGAACCTCTATCTCTCTTGAAGGTAGTACTGGGTAATATCTCTACTCTAGTATCTGTTTTTGTTTTTTATAAAGTTGATTCTCTGACCCTCTTCTTTGGTTGTTGTTGTTGATATTTTTCTTATTCGTTTTCATTGAAAAAGGTTTATAATAAAGTTGGTATGTGAATTCCTCCACACTCTTTCGAATGGGGAAAACAGGAAAAACAGTCTATTTTTAGCAATATCAAGCCAGTCTGGTATAATTGCATTCCAAACAAGTGAATCTAACGATGAGCCTAGCTATCCAGCTAGCTTTTGTAGCTAGGTGTGTAGAATTTGACCTGTGTGTGATTGGTTTTTTGTTTGATTTGGGGAAAGGAATGTGATTAATTTAGCAATATACATTTCTTGGAGTTACATGGTTAGGTTTATTTTTTCCCAAGCAGCAAATGCCACCTATTAGGGTAGGTTTGATTTGAAGTTGGAATTTGATGTGGAACGTAGGTGGAGTATCGATTATGTGCTTAGATTAAATGATCTAAGCTTCCACATAGAATATTGTCCTTGAAAACATTTATGGTTCTTCCTTATCTCTATAAAGTAGGTGTCATATTGAATTTGAGAAAGAGTTGATTGTTGTATAAAACGACAATCAGGTTCCAATTATTCAAACTTAGCATCCACATCCATTTTCCCAGAGAAAACTCTGTCCTAAGCAATGAAAGAACTTATTATTATTATTGGCAAATCTTGAAAAGTAACATTCCAAACCAATCAACTGTAGTTCGACCTTACAAGAGTAGTATAGGTAAGTCTCCCTCCTATTTATTTTCTAGAAGACACAAAACATTCCACATTTTTCTTGGATTAGATGTAAAAGTCGTTCTTGGTGTAGATTCTGTTGCTATTCCTGCCTGCTTGAGCTTGAGGTACTTGCTTGTTCATAAATCCCGACTGATTGCATTCCTTACCATGACCAAACCAAACTAAAGAAGATGAACCTGAGAAAACAAATTCAAGAAAAAAAAAGGAAGAAACGGAAGAGAGAAATAAACGCGCGCAACAACGACGACAACGATGAGGACTGAGGACGAGAAGACAACAACGATGCACAAATCAGGTTCCATATTGTAGTAAGTTGTGTCTTTATGAAGAAAAAGGTTCTTGAACTATTCTTTTTCCTCTGCTCTGGCATGTAGCACACAAGTTGTTTAGATTTTTTTTTATAAACAAAAGAAACAACAAAACTTAACTCAAAAAAGAAGTATTTTTTCCCGCCAAATGCTTAAGTAAATCAAGAAATAAAAATACATAACAACAACAAAAAGGAGAGAAACCATAGAAAAATGTTGATGTTGGGAACAACAAAAAGAATGTTACATTTAATGGGTTTGGAAAAGAGAGATCACAACAAACAACAACCCGCCAACTTCAACTCCAACTCTTGATGCAACTTGAGGAGGAGAGTGTATCTTTTATAGTCTTCGATTTGTTGTTTATAATGTTGATGTATTTTTTTTTGTTTAAAGGATAAAAAAAAAGATCAATGGAGATAAGAAAAGTGTGTAGTTACTATACTTTCGATGATGTTATAAATTTCTCCGGATATAATTATTATTTTGTCATCACAAAAAGGTTAATCTCTTTTAAACAAAACGTTTGTGGATCGTATTGTCTTAAACTATACCAGATTTTTTAATTATATGATTTAAAATCATATCCCGTATATTTTGAAATGTTTTTGGTATTCAAATTAATTCAAAAAACAAGTTCAATTCAAATATATTGTAAAACACGTTTGAAAACCTGAAGAAATGTATGAATTTTAAGTGTGGATCGTAAGTTATATAAAAAAAACCCTCAACTGTTATAGTAATTTAATTCAAATTAAATATCACATAACACCGATGCAAAAATATAACCACCGTACACATGTACGAGTATATGTATAATTATTTTAACACAAAAGTAATAACATCATTGAATAAAAAGTTTTTTTTTTTTAATAAATCTTACAAGTAGGCGTAGGAAGCAACATAATGCAAATATAAAATATCCCACTCTTGTTTTGTGGCTTGTAATGAAACGAAAACGATGCCAATTCTAAAGCAGCAGCCTCCTCAGCCTCTGTGCAAAATAAATGGATGGAAAAAATCAAGAAAATATTGTGTGGGTATACCCATTTTGTATATTGGTTAAATGTCCAGACACCCTTATAGTTCTTCCTTTATATATATTTTTTTTTCGTGTGACACCAAAATTAAATTTACCCCCTCCCCCACACACTATTTAGCCCAAAACATAAAATATTGTATATGAGAAACCTACACACACGCCGGCCGCCAAGGAAAGGAAGGTCAATGTTCGATGACGACAACGACGACGTTCAATACCTACATACTCTTTTACGCCGCCAGTTGAATAAAACAAAAATGTAAAGGATGTGTCCATGACTTGAAGAGTTATTAAGAAGTTTATCCATGACTCATCAACGACGACGACAACGAGGACGCCGACGACCGACAACGACGTAGAGTTTATTGCCCTTTCCAAAATACATACTTCCCAAACCATGACCAGACCACGACGACGAAGACGACGACCGACCATATGCCATTTGAATTTTGTTTGAAGAAGATTCTCAAAAATAAGGACGAACTTCTTGATTAGAAAACATCTGCTTAATATTATCGGCAGGTGGATTCTTTAAAAAGACGTACAGTTTTCATTCGTTTTTTTTTTTTTTTGTAATCGTGTATTCAAGTCCAGGTGGGTAAAGTTAAGCGTGCCTCTGTTTATATTGTCCTTATTTCGCGCCAATTTTTTTTCTTCGTCTTTTCCGTCAATCTCGAAGAAGAAGTCTTCAAACTATATGCATCAAGGTAAGTCTTTGTTTTGTTGTGTCTGGCTAAACATTTTTATAGAGGTTATTGACACATTGCAATTTTTGTGTGTTATGCAGTCCTTTGTCCTTCAGGGTTTTTGTTGAATCGAATTACACATTCGGCAAAAAAACTTCCTTGGAAGGTGATTGGGTCGTTTTTGAGAGAGTTTGTTGGTAAATAACTTGCTTTTTTTTTCTTTCTTTCTTAGTTTTGTTTATGTAAAAGAAATATACCAAGACGCATAAGGACGACTTCGACGACAGCGACAGATGTCCTTAATTTAATTGTGGGTATGTACCTACTCCATTTAAAAATAACAAATAAAAACTAAATAAGGAGACATTGGCCTGACTTTAAATGGTAAAACAAAAACATTACATCTGCCTTCTTTAAATGCATTTTAGGGATAAAACTACCTAAGCTATTCCATCACCTGGCAATTTTAATTTGTTTTTGTATGTCGTCCTTACTTAAGAAAGGTACTAAGCTAGGTAGTCATTGACTTTTGTAAATAAAGATTTAGGAGACTATTTATATAAAGAAGCTGTGGGAAAGATTAGTGATGGAAAAATAAATAAGAAAAAAAAAAGATCATTGATCGTCAAAAATTATTCAAATTCTTAAGAATATTGATTTCCTATTTGTTTTGAAATGAATATTTTTAATAAACAAACCTCAAGCTTATAGAAACTTAAACGATTATCCATAGAAATGAGCATAATCAAATATTAATTTCTAGAATTTCTAACAGAACCAGAAATTTTCAATTATAAAGAATCAGCGGAGACAAATATTTTCAATCTTGAATTGAATATTGAAAAAAAAGAAACGAAAATCCCCCTAATCTAATTTGTATCTAATAATAATAATAATCTTTTGAGTTATGTTTATGTTTTGTTGTTTTCTTTTTTGCTTACTCATCACTTTATGGATAAAGTCTCTATTCGACCGTGAACTTATTATTTTTCATACACAAAAATGCTTATCCATTTTATTTTCTATGACCAATCTAACAAGGTTCTTCTGAGACAATTAAAAATAGGTTTTATAGTCCATTTCTGGTTAGGTACAAGAGAATAGGCACAAGAAGTTTTTCTACTTGTTTCTTTTACAACACCACAAGCCAAGAACCAAGCAGATGTCCTAAGAAGTATTTAAAGGTAGTAAAGGATATTTCAAAAGATTTCATCAAAAGAAATCTAATAGTGATGATGATGTCTAGACTTATAGACGAGTAAGGGACATCGAAGTATAAATAATATCAGGTAAATGTTTCTTTAGGATTTAGGAAAAACATCTGCCAAAGCGAAAAATAATAATCTCTTAAAAAGGAAGTTATGACGTAGGGTTTTTTTTTATCAAAAGAAATGTAGAACATCGTGTGTGTCCAAAAAAAGACTTAAAAGAACCAACAAAACAAGGAACAGGTAGGAGAGAACTTATTAAAGTCTAAGTCCAAGTTATTTGTTATTATGTTCTGTTTTGCAATATTCAAAAACCCCAGTTAGGTATTTTATCTATGGAATTTTATCTTTCTTGTATTTCAAAATAGAAATAATTCAAAACATCTACATACTTAAAGAAACAAAAATGTTCCATTTCAAGATTGATTAACACCATCAATGTAACAAAAAACAAATTTGCTCCGTCATTGTGATAATTACAAAAATATTTACTCTCATTTCATCGTAGTTCAGCCTACCTACCTTCTTCCCGCCACTGCTATGCATACATAATATAGGTTAGAGGTACGTTAAGACATACGCTTCAATTAGCAAATGCTTAAGCGTGTGTTTGAATAATATTTTCTTGAGACTCATCACGTATAAAGATACCAAACAGAACAATTATTCAACTAAAATAATTTCATTATACAAGAGGTGGTTTTTTCTGTCTGTCTGTATGCCTGCCCTGCTTGCTTGCTTGCCTGCTTACCAACCTTCTTATCAGTCCTATAGTACACTAGAGTACATACCTCTTTAGAGTAATTATTATTTCAGTTCCGTAACTTAACATAGGTTTTACCAAAACACAATACCTTAGAGTTTCTTTGGCTTACAACAACAAACACAATAAAAAAGCCCATAAGTTATAGAAACTTAGAGACAGAGAAGACAAAACGAACGTTCAAAGAATTGATGAATGAATGAAAGATCTATGTTTTCTATTTTTGTAGGTCTTTTTTGAACAGAAAATAATAATTTCCCACATTCTTTAGCGTGTATGTACATTGTACGTACCTTGGAGTAATTTTGTTGTTGGTGTTTTTTTCTATGTTTTTTAAATTTATTATCTTTATAAATTTCTGAAGGCGTTCGTTTTTAATTTGAAAACCAAGTTAAATTCTTTATGTGGTTTGCGGAGTTTTTTATTTTATCTCAGCCACACGTGCATGTTGATAATAGAGACAATATAATTCCTTTTGGAATAAGTTCCTAAAGTGGAAAGTGCAGCAAAACAACAAGTCTAGAAATATCATAAAACCTATTGCGAATTCAGAAAGTCAGAATCAAAACGATCTTTAAAAAAACTAGTGGAACAAGTGACATTTAGATTAAAATTAACATACGATCCACACGCACAACAGCAAACTCTACAAAAATGATTCGCGCAAAGCAAGTACAGTTTGTTATGATCATTTCTACTTTGTGAGATCAATTTAATATAGAATGGCTATGGAAAGACTCATACCCACGATCGAATCCAAAAATGTGCCTCCATTCTGCTTTTTAACATCGATCGTTTAGCAATTTACATTCCATTGATGGTAATCTTTCAAGTAAGAAAACCATAAAGTATGTGGGCTATATTATGAGAGTATTTGAGCAATGACGACTCTATACAACTCTTAGAGACTAGATTAGAGAGTATGTATATGAAATTCCAGCACACAATCAAAATTTGTTGGAAAAGATGCCAATCTTTAAGCGTGACAGATAAATGAGCTTGAGTTTTATTAATAGCACGATCATTAAGTGATTTTATGATTTTATTTTTCTCTCTCTCTTCTGAATAGAATCCACAAAACGACTCGAAAGTCGACTTTGATCATTCGTTCGATCGTTCATTTGATCGCTCGAACTGACCATCAAATTATTTCTCTATAAATAATTGATAAACATTGAAACAAAAAGGTAGCTATTCTATTTTTCTATCTGTTTTGCCTCGCAAAATAAAAAACTAACCACAGAAATAAATAAACAAGATTTTAAATTAATAATAAATTGTTTTTGTTGTTGTTGAGAGTGAATTTGATTTGTTTTTGTTTTTATATTATTGCAGCTACCTATCATGAGGAATGATCGTGTTTGTTTTTTTTTGTGATTTTAATTAATTCTACGCATACAATTCTTCTGTATTTTTATTGTGATCAGCTGCTGTAAGCTCTCTCAACAAGTCTCGAGTATCTATTTGTCTGTCTAGATTGTATGTTCTTGGTTTCTATAATAGCCTTGTTTTTTAATTTCACTACTTTTCGAAATTGTTTGAATATTTTGTTCATCATTACAGGGTGGGTGAAAAGTGTCTTCCTATTTAAACAAAGTTATTGTATACTTGAACTCTTAGAAACTAACTTTTGAACCACCCTGTAATTACTTAATTTAACAAAGACACTTACTTGCATATTCACGTTTTGTATGAACATCCATTGCCAAAAAGACCGTACTAAAACTTCCTTCACCAATAACTTTGCCAAATACAAAATCATTTGGTGATTTCTTTGGTGGCGTTGTTCCTGCTGTTGGAGGTGTTGATGATGATGCTGGCGATGTTGATGTTGTATTATTTGTTGTTGTTGATGTTTTAATTGGTGATGATGATGAAGACGATGATGTTGTTGTTGTTGTTTGTGATAAACCTGATGATGATAGTTTATTTGAGTCTGTTGTGAGATTTGTTTTTCCATTTAGCTGCTTTTGTTGTTGATGATGATTTGAATGATGATTATGATGATGATGTTGAAGTTGTTTGCTTCTCGAACAAGTCGTTGTTGTGTTTATTGTTGTTGAACATGAGGTTGTTCCTAAAAAAATAACAATAAAAACAAATTTTATAGAGATTATAAATTGGTGTAAAGTTGTTGATAATTTTGTTCTTATCAATCAAAGAAAGAAGAAATTTTAATCAAAGGAAAACCCCGTAGACTTATTTTTTGTGATATTTTTGTGTGAAGAATGCTAACACTTTTTTTCGGAATTCAATTTTTTCAAAGTTTTTGATATATCATATCAAATTACGGGCTCCATTATCTAAGGAATTAACATAGTTTCTGGGAATTCTCATTACTTTCGAGTCTTCATTAGACTCTTTATGAAGTTTTGGAAAAAAAACATTGAATCTTATGCTTTCAAAAATACATTTAGAGATAATTTTCGGTTCAATATGCTCAAGTTTTCAAACACCCGCATTCAACAATATTTTTTCATTATATTTCAAGAACTTAATGTGATAGCATTGTTTAGATGAAGAATTCGACATAACAAAACAGTCAAAGCATAAATGTTTCAGACTAGAAGAATTAAGGAGATTGTTTTGAAAATTAAATAAGGAATTGAAAATATTGAACCGAAATACTAAAGATATGGATTATAGATTTGAAAAATCACCACAAATTCGATTGAAAAGAAAATAGTTTGTGAATTGACATAGGCTCAAAGATCCTACTGATAGGATTTTTAGAATTTAAAAAAGGTGTTATCTCAAAAAGTTGACTTGATGATTTTGAAACCAAAGTTTAATTTGAATGAATTCATTTTATTGTTTTCTAATCAACGCATTTTCTCTATGATTATTGATCCTAAATTAAGAAAATTTGAATTGATTAAAAAAAAAAATATTGAACCCTTACCATTTGAAGCAGAAACTGTTGAAGCTGTCAAAACCGATGGTATCCGATTTAATGTTTCAATTGGCGCTGATATAGCACCACATCCACAAACACTATTTCTGTGATGTGATTGTTGTTGTTGTTGATGATGATTATGATGATGATCACCAACGCCACCATATCTGCTGCTATTATTTGTTGAATTTGATGTTGGTACATTTGATTGAGTTGATGTGGCCATCATCAATTGTTCTTTCATTTTTTCTAATTCTGAGAAATTACTCTCACTCAACGATACGGGTGTGGATTTTTCTTTTGGCATAGCTGGCATTGTGTTACTTAAAACTTGTTGTTGACCGTTTATCTAGAAAGAAAAATAAAATAAATTAAATTTATTTGTTTATGATGAAATCAGTTTTTAAAGAAAACATTTTTGCAAGTCATTGAATTGACAACTCCTATCAAAAAGAAAAATGAACAAAAATAACGATCAAAATGAACTCTCAAGACTCTAAGTTCAAGGATGGATTGGATATTATTATTTTATAACCCTCCCTCCCCACTTCCCTTGTCTTAAAAAAAAGCAAAACAAAAAAACTATTAGCATCATACCTACGTACACACTATACTACAGAGGCACCACCAGTTTAAGTAACTCGGCCTCCAACTGAGAGTGCGAGAAATATAATAGGTAGTGGGTCATTAACTCCTTAACAAAAACATAGTTTATTGCTTACATATTGTGTCTCAGTGAGATGCTGTGTTGAGCTGTTTTGAGCTTCCCTCTCCAAACAGTCAGTCGAATCGAATACTACACCACAAGTGGTAATAAAAGTGTAATATAGAAGAGGTACCCTATATACATAGATAAGTTGTTTTCAATTTTTCTAATGGGATTGTTTTTTTTTTTGTTTTTGTATTTTGTTTAAACAAAAACACTTTTTAATGTAGGTAGGTTAGGTATATGAACTTATTTACATAATAGGTGGTATTTAAGAAAAAACTGCTTCCTAAAGATTTAATGGATAAAAGATGTACCTTACTTTAATTTTTATTGAACTAGATAGGTATAGCCTATATCTAATTTAAATTCAAAGAGATATGAGGATTGGAGATTGGTGAGAACTGGAGTGGAGGTGATGGCGGTGGAGTGTTAAGTATATGTAGGTACCTATTCAATCTTATCCCCCTTATATGTGATTAAAGCTCATTAGAGACAACAGATCGATAGAGAATAGTATAATCATATCACACAACAAAAAAAAACAACTTAACAAAGTAGAGTGATCGATTTTCAATAAATAAATTATTAGGTAGGTATTATTGTAGGTATGTATCTTGTGTTGTATGTGTGTGGTTTTAGGTTTAAGATTGTTATTTTTTGTTTGGATAAGGTTCAATAAACGTTTTCTCTTATACGCCGCGCCAAAACAAGGCTTCGGATTCAATTGTTAATAATTAACAACTTTTCAAGTATATCAAGTTTTTTTTGTTGTTGTTGTTATTATTCAGTTATAGATATACACATATGTATAACTAAGTAATTAGGTAGATACTAAATATAGGTACATACCTTTTTTCTTTAAACTTAAGTATTGTATAATAGTTAAGAGAGGTATTTTTTTTTACTAGGTGTGAATCTAGTTTAAATCAGTTTAAGACAAACATACATATCTAGAAAAATTAAATGAGATTATCAAAATTAATTGTTGTTAAATAGATAAATTAATGTCACGAAAAATATCTATTGTTTTAAAGTTAGCTTAGGCAAGAAGATGGTGCTAATTACTATTTCCTATTCATACCAAATACCTACAGACGTGTGACTTAAAATAGTTGTTAAAACAAACAAAGTCAGATTAAGTTAGATTTAAACGGTTTTGAAGCAGGTTAAAGTGAGATATGTCCACTTTATTCCAAAATTGTAACAAATACCTACGTTTGACTTAAAATAGTTGTGAAACAAACAATAGTCAGATTGAGTTAGATTTAAACGGTTTTGAAGCAGGTCAAAGTGAGATATGTCCACTTTATTTCAAAATTGTGACAAATTCCTGCGTGTAACTTAAAATAGATGTTAAAACAAACAACAAAGTCAGATTAAGTTAGATTTAATCGGTTGAATATTTAGAATGAAACAACAACAACTTGTGTGGGCTACCACCAAGTTCATAGGCTGGAGTTATAGCTATTTCACGGGCACCAACCCGATCGGTTTTGAAGCAGGTCAAAGTGAGATATGTCCACTTTATTCAAAAATTATATGACTAGTCTTAACTAGAGTTTGAAGATTTGTTAATTTGCGAAATCGAATGATATAGGGCCAAGAAGATTTGTTAATTAGCGAGATGGGCTTGGGCCCAAATCATGTAAGACGATTCAACCCAACGAAAATCTTTTGGACTTCTTATCCTATCCCATAGATGTGATAGAGAGAACTATCATAAAAATGATAGTGGTTCGATTTGAACTTAAGTATGACGGAATCAAATCCAGCTCACAAACCACCTAATTTTGAAAATAAATTCCACCTTCTACCGTATATTTAGAAATCTCACACTCAAAGTCCCTTAGCAGCACAAATAAAATAAAAAGATAAACATCAATCTAAAACCGTTTTAATTGCATATAATAAATTTGATAAAGTAATTTTGTTTTCTAAAAATAACCTCCCTACCAATTTCAAATCACGGAAAAATTCCAAATCTAATTTATTAACAAACTAATAGGTGTATCAAAAAAGATTCAACAAAAGTTTTAAAGAAATTTAAATATAAAATAACAAAAACAATAAATTAACAATGTAATGATAACGATTTTACCTGTGGCTTTGAAGCTAGGTATATAGCTATAGAAGATACCTATAGGACATAAATGTAACATTTGCTGACAAAATAATCAAAAAAGTCTTAATAAATAATTCAAAATAATAACAAAAAAAAAAAAATAAAAGTTCTATTCAAAAATAGGGGTGATGTTTTATTTTGTTTGATATCATGTACCTCAGACTTTAGACTTTTTAGTCAACTTAAAGCTAACCAAAAAAAAAAAATAATAAATAAATAAAAATAGACGGAAAGAAATAAGAACAAGAAATGTCTAGACGAGTGATTTTTTTTATTATTATTATTATGGACGATATTTTTTTTTTCTTTTTGATATATGTATAAAGAAATAAACAAAATATACAATTTTTTTTATTGGCCAACGCCCCCCTTTATTTCGAGGTTTCCGCCGTTAACGCCACCGCCGTCAAAACACATAATTTACTGTCACTTTCATGTTTGGAAATTTAAGAGACAAAAATCATAGACGTTTTCACATTCAAAGATTTGTTATGCTACTTAAATGAGATGACTTCCGTTGGCTCTAATCTCAAAACCTATGTCCAGACGTTTTAAACTCTGAGGAGATGGAAAAAAATAACGTTTTTGAGGGATCTTAAGCTTTTAAAGTTCCTATCAAATTCATCTTTTGACTTAAATCTAAGGACATTGAAACTTATGTCACTAACTTACAAAACTAACGGTATATTTTTATATTTTACAAACTATTTTTATGAATATGGATAAATTAAGGATATCAAAAATTATGTCACTAACTTATAAAACTAACGGTACATTTTCATACATACTTTAAAAATAATTTTTATGAACAAATTTATGAAATTTTACGTACATTTTTCATTAAGACAACAATTTTGTAATATTTGTAACTTTTTTATTCATAACTTCGTGGGTTTGTAAATTTATTTGAAAACAATTTTGGCGATTTTATTTGATTTAATTCTTCTTAAGGTATTTTCTATTATTTAACCACTTTTCAACCAAAAGTAGGCGCGCGGTAAAATCCACAAGTGTAGGAGATTAGAGTAGAGTAGATTGGAGTATTTAAAGCTACCTTCTTTTAGATTGGATTTATTTTATTTAATATTATTATTCTTTTAATTCTTCAATTTCTTGAACACACGACGAATCATATAATTCTACTTTTGTTTTTATTTTATACACATAAATATGAGATAGTTATATATTTGTTAAAAATAAAGAGCGAATAAAAACCCCGGCAGTGTGAACGAGACGACAGTCCCAACAACGAACAATTAGGGATATTTTTCTTCACTTGACTTATAAAATATGTAGGTAGGTAGGTTTGTAGGTATAATTTTACTAGACGACGACGACGACTACGGGAAGAAGAAGATGATGAATAAAATTGAACTATAAAAATTTCTTTTCGATTTTTGTTTTTCTTATGATTTAATGTCGTCCTTGCGGAAGGACTTTTAATTCGCACTTAAATTTCCCCCTTTTTTTTAAATTTATTATTTTCTTAGAATTATAAATTTCATCACTCTTTTAACAATTTTTAATAAATTTTTCTATTTATTTTTGAATAACAAGGGGTTTCTTTTTTAATGAGACTACATGTATTTCAAAAGGGGGGAACTCGACTAATTCATTTTGTATTTTTATTTTCCAACCATCTATCCATCCACTAGAGAGCTCGAAAAATTTAACATTATTTTGTTGTATTTTATGTGTTCCAATCCAATTGTGGATCGTATGAGGAATACCTATGAACTTAGCGAAAAAAGCCCACCAAAATCACTAAAAATAAGTTCAAAAAGAGGGGATAAGCTTTTTGTTTCATTTAAGTTTTTTTTAAAGATTATTTGAGAATTTAAATTCATTTTGTGGACTTTCCAGTTTAGAGTAGAAAATACACGATGAGAGAGAGTATTGATTACATAGATTCCACATTCCACAAAAAATAGAGCCAATTCTCTCCCTCTCTTATTCTCATCATAATTTGGTCGATTTTGAAAATGAAACAAGCAGCAAGAAGAAGCAGAAAGAAAAACAAGAAAACAACATAAACATAACAACAAAATGTAAAACCCAAAGATTTTAAGGAGGAAATAATTTGAAAGAAAATATAGGAGAAAAACAAAACAGATAGATGGAATTTTTCTTCTTTTGATTATAAAAAGACAACAGAAAAAATAAAATAAATAATAATAATAAAAAAAAAACTTCCACAGAATTGAAGAGAAAAACAAAATGTTGGTATAATTCAAAACATTGCAAGTGAAAGGCAGGTATTTGACTTGATTTGAGTTTTTTATTTTGAATGTTTGTCTTCACAGAAACTTAACAGCCTTTAGTTTAAAAGACTGGGAGAGGTAAATAAATAATAATACAAAATTTTTAAGGCAAATTGGAGACTGGAGGAGATTATTATTTATAAAACAAAACGATTGATTGCTTGAGGCTTTGGGACACAAAATGTGGCGAAAAGATCCGTGAAAAAATATCTTTCATCTCTAAGACTTCAAAAATTTGGTAACTATATTAATCACACTTTTCCTTTATCCTATCGAAAACCTCCTAATTTAATTCAAACTTAATTTTCAAACAAACTAGAAGTTTTTTTGCTTTTTGAGTGTCGAAAACGGTAGTTTTTAATTTGTTTGTAAATTTATTCCTATGTGAAAAATAGTTGGATACTTTTGTATTTAATATTTCAATGACTTTAATTTTTGGTTAGTTATTTTTTAAAAGTTTTAAAAAGCGTTTTTGAGTTAGTACAGTTTCAGTTCAAAAAGAGTTGAAGCAGAATATTTGTGCGAGTAATTTTTTGTTACAAATTCTAAGCTCCACTTGATGCAGGAAAAACCTATGTTTGTATTTTTAAGCATTATATTTCAAAAGCCTTGTTGAAAATATTTTCCTCATCTTAAAAATAGCAGTTTTAAAATTTTGTTATTTGGAAAATTAGTAGTTCTAAAATGTGATTGATTTTGAAGAGAAGTTAAGTTTTCGGAACTTCTCATCAGGAGAGAAGAAGTTTTTTAATAAATCTTCTTTCCATGTTAAAAATAAGCAATTTTGGAAATTTGATTGATTTTGAAGTGCTGAAGTTTAATTTTCCCGATCATAAAAAAAATAGTTTTGAAACATTTCTTTTCCATGTCGAAAAAGAAGTCTTAAAAGTTTGTTGATTTTAAAGCGTTTGAGTTGAATTTTCTTATCAAACCCATTTACTGAAAATCTTGGCCTAATATTGAAAAATGGAATTTATAAATTTGATTTTGATTTTGCAGCGTTAAAATCTTATTTTCAGATTTAAATTCAAAAAGTTGCTCATCAGGAAAAAATCCATTTTTGAAGTTTAGTTACTTTAAAATTATTTTCTAAATTTGGTTATTCAAAAATCTTTTTTTCACTTTCAAAAATGCAGTTTACAAATTTGTTTGATTTTGCAGCGTCTAAGTCTTATTTTCAAATTTATATTTAAAAAGTTTATCATCAGGAATAATTGCATTTTCGAAGTTTAGTTACTTGAAAATTCGTTTTCATAGTAACTAGACATAGTTTTTAAAAATTTGGTTGATTTTGATTTTTAAGCGCTCAAGTTGAATTTTCAGATTTATTTTTGAAAAACTTCTCATGTGGAACAAGTTTTTAAAACTTGGTTGGTCAAATCTTTTTTTTTTTCACTTCCAAAAATGCAGTTTACAAATTTAATTGATTTTGAAGAATTAAAATACAGTTTTTTTAAAATCTTCTCATCACAAGAAAAAAAGATATTTTCTTAATTTGGTTATTCAAAAACCTTTTTTTCACTTTCAAAAATGCAGTTTTTAAATTTTGTTTTATTTTGCAGCGTCTAAGTATTATTTTGAAATTTATATTTAAAAAGTTTCTCAGTTTCAAGTTTTAGATACTTGAAAATTCGTTTGGCCTTAAAGGACATAGTTTTTAAAAATTTGGTTGATTTTGGTTTTTAAGCGCTCAAGTTGAATTTTCAGATTTATTTTTGAAAAACTTCTCATGTGGAACAAGTTTTTAAAACTTGGTTGGTCAAATATTTTTTTTTCACTTCCAAAAATGCAGTTTACAAATTTAATTGATTTTGAAGAATTAAAATACAGTTTTTTAAAATCTTCTCATCACAAGAAAAAAAGATATTTTCTTAATTTGGTTATTCAAAAACCTTTTTTTCACTTTCAAAAATGCAGTTTTGAAATTTTGTTTTATTTTGCAGGGTGTAAGTATTATTTTCAAATTTATATTTAAAAAGTTTCTCAGTTTCAAGTTTTAGTTACTTGAAAATTCGTTTGGCCTTAAAGGACATAGTTTTTAAAAATTTGGTTGATTTTTAATTTTTAAGCGCTCAAGTTGAATTTTCAGATTTATTTTTGAAAAACTTCTCATGTGGAACAAGTTTTTGAAACTTGTTATTTAAAAAATCTTTTTTCACTTCCAAAAACGCAGTTTTTGAAAATTTTCTCATCAGAAGAAGAAAAGATAGGTATTTCCTTTATTTGGTTATTCACAAATTTATGTTTTCATGTTAAAAGCAGTTTTGAGCTTTGGTTAATCATAAAACCGTTTGAATTAAATTTTCAGATTTATTTGTGAAAATCTTCTAATCTGGAAAAGATATTTTTGAAATTTAGTTGTTTGAAAAATCTTCAGTTTTGAATTTGTTTGATTTTGAAACTTTGTTTTTTTTTTAAATTTATTTTAGCAAAGCCATTTTTCAAATTTTTTTAAAAAACCTTCATTTCATGTCGAAAAAATGAATTTTGAAATTTGATGCGTTTATTTTTAAGACATACTTTTAAAAAGTCTCATCTGGAAAAGACCTTTTTGAAACTTGATAATTTGAAGTCTCTCTTCAATGGAAAAAAGTCTTGAAATTTGGTTTATTTTGAATGGAATTATAACTTTTCTATTCTCTTTCTATATTTAAAAAACTAATCTGCGAAAAATCCATTTTTCAAGTCAAAAAGTAATCATGAAATTTAATTGATTTTCAAAAAGACTTAATTTTTTTGAATCCATTTTTAAAGTCGAAAAGCAGTCTTAAAATTTCATAGATTTTCAATAAGACTTCATTTTTTTAAATCCATTTGAAAAAAATATTTGTTTCTGTATTTTTGCGCCATAAAATATCCAATTTTCAGTTTTCAAAAATTTCATCGGTGGTTCAGTGGCAGAACACTTCTAACATTTTTTCTTGACTCCAACTCTTGAAAAAATTCTTTTTCTCATTTTTAAAGGAAAGAAAATTTTGACTAATTTTGTTTTCTCAGCGAATAACGAGAAAAAGACAAAGTTTTTGAATTTTTGTGTAGTGCGTCACAAAATCTTACCTTAATCGATTTAACTTTACGGACAACAAAATTGTTGAATTCATTTAACCAACTTTTACATTTCATTAGGAGGCTTTGAATTTAAACTCCAATTTGCACAAAAAATAAATTTAAAACACAAAAAAAACTCGTGTTTTTGAAATTTGTTTTTTTGTTGAATTGATGTGAATTTATTTTCGCGCACTTTGCGATTGGTGTTTATTTTTTTTTGTTGTTGTATACACTTTGAATATTTTTCTTGTTTCTTTGAAATTCTTTTTTTTTTATATAATTTTGGTATTTATTCAAAAAATAATCACTTTGTTGTTTTTTGATAGATTTTGCATCTTTGCTGATGCACTTTTTGAATAATTTTTTATTCCTTCTTTGGAATTTTTTTTTTCAAAAACACTTAATTATTTTATTTGGAAGGGGCACTTGAGTGGTAACAACAATTATGGTGGTATAACTGTTGTTGTTTTTCTTTTTCAATCATTTGAGGATGCTTTTTATTTTTTTTATTTGATTGAAGAAAAATCAAAATATATAAAAATTTAACTTGTATTTTTTTAGAACATACAAAAATCGACGAAAAACTGATTTAATTATATTTCCACAGAAAAAAAATAAAATTTATTAAACAGAAAAATTATTATTATTATTTTTTATTGTGTGTGGTGTTGTTTGTGAAAAAACTTTATTTTTTATTTTTCAAAACCAAAATAAAGAGAAAAGTGCATCCGTTGGATTATGACCGCGACGATCAGAGCCTACGAATAAACTGTGAAGAATTGAAATTTGTATTCACGTATATTTTACAAATTTTCAAAGCAAAAATTCGCCACCAGTTTTCTGATTTTCTGTTTCTCTTTCTCTTTCTTCTTCGTCTTTTTCTTCCTTTGCTGTTGGTGCTTGGTTTGGTTTTGGTTGTGCTTGTGGCTGTAGTACGGCTGTGTTTTGTGTCCCGTTTTCTATGTTGTTTGTTGTTGTTGTCTTGCTGTATTCTTCAGTGAAGCAACGGAGAATTTTTGAGAATTGTTCATCCAATTTTTCTCTTATCTCTCCTTCTCTCTTTCTTTCTGCATTTTGTAGTTTGCTTTGCTTTGCCTTTTGCACTGCACTGCACTCTTTTTCCAATAAATTGTATTTGAATTCATTTCGTACGGAACAATGTGGAAACAGAAAATGATTCTCTATCTCAGTCTCTCTTTTGTGATCTCATTTGTTGTGTTTGTTTTTAATATAAATCTTGTTGTTCTTCTTCTTTTTGTTCATCATCTTCATCACACTCCCGCCTCCGAGTCCGAGGGTAATTCATTTGTTTTTTATCAATGAATGTTTGATTGGTTTGTTTTTATTTTCTTTCGTTTTTTATCATCATCTTCAGCAATAAAAAGAAAAATCCACCTTTGTGGAACTTAGATTATGAAATTCTACCGTTAACAAAAAAAAAGAGATTAAATTGTTGCAAATGTGGAATGTGAATTGTTCATTTTGGGGCCACTTTTGTTGTTGTTCTCATTTCAAAACCTACAAGGCTCCTCATTTACCTTTTTTTGAAGAAACAAAAAATGTGTGTATCATAAAATCTGTGTCACTGGATGAGAACACGCTTATTGGAATAAAATGCGTAAACTCATATTCTAGGCTGGCAGCACAGCAGTAGCATAGATGAATACGATCCACACTTCATTTTCATGTTGCATGAAATATTTGTCGATGTTGTTATTTTTATGATGGGAAAAAAGAGCGAAAAATGGAATTCGAAGGATTTCTCCTTTTTTGCAGAGGCCATTGATCGAAAAGTTAAACTAATTAGGATCCATAATTCATTCAAGAAAAATAAAACCCCAAATCCCCACCAAAAGTGGAGTCATCATCATTACTGATAACACATAAGACACAAAACACAACACAAGAGAGACGAGGTGAAAAACAATGACCACGAAAATGAAATGAAAACAAAAACGAAACAAAATCCCACCCAAATCAAAAGTAAAATAGAATTAAAAAAAAAAAAAACTGGAAACTCTTATAAAATTCAGAAAGTGAGAGGAAAGGGAAGAAGGAGAAGGAGAAGAAGTAGGATTCGATGTCGAATTGTCTCGAAGTGTAATCGTAGTGAAAAGTGAAGAGGAACTAGCAAAATGAACGAAGAAAAACCCGAACAAAACAAAATGAATAATCATTGGACTTTGCATTTTGCTTTATGCAGTTGTTGGCTTCATTTTTTCATTTTTCCTTATTTTCTTCTGTTTTATTTATATTTTGTTGTTGTTTTGCTGTTTAAATGTTGGATGAGGGACGTTTGGTTTGGTTTGGTTGCTTGGTTGTTGTTATTATTGTTTTTGTTTTGTTTTGTATGTTTCCTCCACCTTGTTCGTTCTTATTTTTTTTTAAATTTCCTATCTCTTGTGATTGTGTGACTTGTGAGTTGTGTGTGGATGAGGTGAGGAGGTGGTGAAAGGGCGGAGGGAGAAAGGTATTTGAGTGAAAAAATACCGTTGGTATGGTACTTGCGCGCGCTTTACGCTTGGTGCTTGGTGCTTGGTTGGTGCTGGTGATATGGTAGTTCGTTTCGTTAGCTGGTAATAATGATGGTAGGGTAGGGAAAAAATGGTATATTGGCGTGATGTGGATGGATGGTTTGGTTGTTGCCTTGTTTTGTTGGTGATAATTCAAAACCTCTCCTCTTAAAAAATATGTGTCCAGTGTTGTTTTGTTTATTGTTGTTGCTGTTTCATGTGTTTTTGTTTGTATATTCGTGCCTCTTGGAGTTGGATTGGAATTCTTGGCTTCTTGGATAGGTAGTTTTGTTTGCCATTTTGTGGTGTTTACTTCTTTTTTGTTGTTGTTGTTGTTGTTGTTATTTCTTTTGCAGCCAGCAGATTGAGGTCGTCGGCTGTCGCTGTATGTCGGCTTGGTTTTAGTGGCATGGCGCTGCGGGTTGAGTTGAGGCTCTCACTGATCACCATCAATGTTATACTGTTACTCTGTTGCATTTTAGTTAAATTTAAAATTTTAGTGGGGGGTAAAAGTGGCGCCCAACGCGGGACGGCGCGCGGTGAATGGGAAGTGGATGGTTTGTTGGAATTTTTAAAATTATATAATTTGTTTTTATGAGAAGTACTTTATTTTTTGTTGTAATTTTGTGTTTTTGTTTTGGTCGACTGATTGGAATGGGAGAAAGAAAGAGTAAGTAGGAAACTACCTATACAATGTCTGCATAGGTACCGACAATGTGAATCATTTGGTAATGTAGGTTCCATAATTCATACAAATTTGATAGACTGATATAGGAAAGGTAGGTAAGTAGGAAGTGAAAGGAAATATAGAGTCATACCTTCTCACATATTTATCTGCATGCCTTTAAAGTTAATTAACTTCCTTGGTAGGTATTTAACTAGCTAAGCTTTTACTGAAACCTTCCTAAATTCTTTGTACAGACTAGGAAACTACCTTTTTTAATTACCTTCCTCACCTAATACTGCCTTTTAGGTGTCAAAAAGAGGCTCTAATTTCTAGATCTCTAGCGTCGAATGGTCACAATTTAGTAGTTGTACAAATAAGAAAATAAAGTAGCCACTTGCTTCTTTCACAAGCACTCAAGGGGTTATTAGTACCCTTAGGAAAATAGGAAAGGATTTAAAAGGAGATAGCGGTGTACATTGGTCTTAAAGTTCTGAACATCAAAATGGGAGGGAAAAACAGAGTTGGCCAAAGCGTTCCACATTCTTGATGTGCGATTTAAGGAAGAATCTCTATACATGACACTACGCTTTAAGTTGAGCTCAAGGGTAAACTGATGAGCATTCCTGGAAGTGCGAGTATTACGGCTGAATCATTTAAGAGGTGGAATGCAACTGGCTAATTCGACAGAACATTGTTTATAAAAATATCGATAAATCAACGAAAGGCATGAAACATTGCAGCGGTGTTCTAGCGATGTTAATGTTTCGATTATAGTTCTATCGCCTATCATTTTTAAAGCCCTTTTTTGAATTCTAAGAGATTTAAACTTATATTCAAGTTTTGGACGAATGAAAGCTTTGTAGATTATAGTCAGATCAGAAGGGGTGACACATTTCTTGCATCTTCGGAGAAGTCCTAAGCACCTGGCAGCATTTTTGCGATATTGAATATGTGCTCATTTCATAAGAGGTGATCTGTAATACACATACCGAGTGCTGATAGTTTATTGGTTTCCTGGATAGATAGTGGCATCGGGGTTGCCTTACGCTTCAATGACAGGAGACAGCATTGAGTTTTCGTAGCATTAAATTCTACACGGTTTTCGATTCCCCATTGTACAATGGTGTCAAGATGAGAATTTATTGAGCTTATCATATGCTGCCGTTGAAGTTCCACATCCGAAGGACAACGATGTGAATTTATAAACGAGTATGAGAAGCTGAGGGTACTGTCGTCGGCTAAACAGGTTAATGGATTTGAATTGGCAGACATAAGATCATTTATGAATATAATTAAGAGTGTCGGAGACAAAACGGAGCCCTGGGGAACACCAGCATTTATTTTATGAATTTCAGACTTGTAACCATCCAATACAACTTGTATTGAACGGTTAGAAAGGTAATTTCTAATCCAAGGAAGAAGAGATTCATCAATACCAAAAGCACGCATTTTCGATAAGAGAGCTTGGTGGTAAACTCAATCAAATGCTTTTGAAATATCAAGGGCGATAATCTTACTTTCTACAAAACGATGTAAAGATTTGTTCCACTGTTCGGTGAGATGAACCACGAGATCACCAGTGGACCTATTGCTAGGAAAGCCATACTGTCGGTCATTAAGAAGCTTCCGTTCTTCGAGATATTTCTTGAGCTGATAATTAATCATATGTAGTACCCGTAGCATGATGGTTAGTGCGTTGGACTGTCATGCAAGAGGTCTTGGGTTCAATCTCTGCCTGTGCCACCATAATTTAAAAAAATAATTTTCGCGGGTACTGCCTCTTGCGAGGAATTGACAATTCCTTCAAGAGTAATTCTTGTCATGAAAAAGTGCTTTCTCAAACTAGCCGTTCGGATTCGGCCTTAAATTGTAGGTCCCTTCCATTCCTGACAACAGTACTCGCACACAGGAATGGTTGAGAGTTGTAAGTCACTAGGCCCTGGTTCACAACGGACTGTTGCGCCACCCCATTTGATTTTTGATAATTAATCATCGTTTTCATGACCTTGGAAAGAAGGGACGTAAGTGCGTGCAATTGCAGTTTTCCATTCATTCGGGAAGAGACCTGTAGAGTAGGAAAGATGGAAAAGTTTACGCAGTGGTTTTGCCAGCGATGAAGAACACCTCTTCAGAACAATTGGGGAGATACTCTCCGGGCCAGCGGATTTGTGTATGTCAAGGTCTTTCAGTACTCTTGCAACTGCACGAGTGCAAAAGAAGTTTCGTGCCATAGAATCATTTACGCTCTCAAGAACAGAAGGACTCATGAAACTTTCCAGTAGCGTCGAATTAATAGCAAATTGTGCTGCAAGCCAATTGGCTTTATTAATCGAGCTTACATAGTGAGTGTCATTGTGGACGAGTGTTGGAACCGAGGATGACGTGGTGTTTCGAACGTTTTTTACAAATGACCAGAATTTTTACTACCTTTGGGACATTGTAGTATTTTTTGCCCTAATTTCTGATCAGGCCAAAATTTGGTTCATCGAATATCACCATTACAGGTCTTTCTAGCTTGTTTGAACTTATTCCGGTTTTCCTAAAGACTTCATTGAGACCGTCCCAGTTGGCTTTCTCATATTGCCAAACGGTTCTCATAGGAGTTTTTTCTTTAACTGAGTTTTGTTGCCATGGGAATTTTGCAGATACGATACAATGGTCTGATGTTCCTAGAGTGGTAATAATTCTTTGAATGGAGTCAGACAGAGCATCAAATTCGTAAAAAAGGAAGGTCTGGAATTAAAAAATCAATTAATTACTAGTCTGTTAATTCATTTTGAATTAAAAACATTGTATTCATAAGTAAGTTAGTGATTTCTGACTCTTAAAATTTTAAATTCATAAGCTACTAAATGACTTTTGAATTAAAAATTCGTTCAGAGATAGTTGATAGATTGGAAATCCTTAAGCTTGTTTGGACTACATAACTGTTTAAATTATGAACGGCAATAGTTTTTAAGTTTTGGAAATCATAAAATGATCGTGCTAAATTTTCCAATTCATGAGTCTTATAATCATAATGCACCATAATCATAATACAACCATTAGTTTATGATTAACATTTTTTTTTTCAATCATAACCTGTTGAAGACTTAATCGCCTGAACAAAGTAGGTAGAGCTCGAAGCTTAAGAAACGTTTAATGGCTGAAACACAAACACGGTTCAGCTTAGATTTCGCCTGACGATTACGAGTTCAGCCATAGAAATTCAATGCATTCTATCACAATGGAGCTTCGATTTCACGTTCCGTTTGACAATCGTAAGGAAAAGAACGGAATGTAACGTAATGTGACTCCAAGAGGAAGGGCTCTAGTTTAATTATCTGAACACTTGCTTTGTCTGACAGCTCAACAGCTGTAAAAAAATGTTAAAAAAAAACAAAATATTTGCTCTTTGGAGGGATGAAATAATAGAAGTGTCATTCAAAGCAACCTCGAAGCAAGGCCACCGTAACGCAGACGAAGCATAAGCTAGAATGTGTTTGTGATTCAGCCATAAAGCAGCTGTCATTCAAATCACACAAAGAAAGCAAAGGATGTCCACAATTGTTAAGCACTCCAAGAATTGAAACTTGATCCCTAAACTATCCATATAAACCATACAAATGTCAAAAATATGTACAACAAGAAGTCGAAAGTAAAAATTTAGCCAACTTGAGCTACAGTTTCCGCTTCAACTTAGGCTTTTACTACGCATTGTAGCGATGTGTGTTATTTTCGTACTTTTCAACTTCAACAGTACCACAACTCTGGCTATAGAGGTACCTGTCTTGCCAGAAGTCTGAGCTCAATCCCATTTTTCAAGGGTTCTACCCTATTTGGGGATTTGACAAATGCTCCAAGAGTAGTATTTCTTATATTTCTTGTCATAAAAACTTCTTTCTCAAATTATCCGTTCACATTACCTATTAAAACTTTAGGTCCGCTTTATCCCTGAAATTTTTCACACACAGGCATGCTTCATAGGTTTTAGGCAAAATGCCTTAGTCCTTGACGAGTTTCTACCTTTTTTTTTGTATTTATTAGGAGATGTACTTCTTTTTTGCATTTTCTCAAACCTAGGGGAGCTGTCGATTCCGCTTAATTGATAACCAAGCAAACCAACAAGCTTTCAAAAGGGGATATATAAAAAGTTCCGAACTTAACTAGATATACTTACTACTATACTATAATACCTCATAAGGCTACATACGTTCATATGATTTCATACCGTCTTCCGAGGTTAGGTAAAGGATTTTAAAAAGAATGCAATCTTGTATGAATCTAACAAAGATTGAATTCATTAAATTTTCATTCGTTCTTTTGTAATTTTCTCATTCATTTAAAGTCTTTGCAATCATTAGCAAAAAGTTGCATATTAAAGTTTAAAGGAACTCAATTGAATGCAAAAACTTCAAATGAATGTGAATGAATTCATGATGTCTCAAACGAGTGCAATCAATTGATTGCATTCAAATGATTGGGAAAATTACTGCAATCTTTTAAAGTAAAATAATTAGTGATTGTAAAATTTAAAGTTTTAGTATTAATACGAAATTTTATTTTAACTTAGTACAAGCTTTTAGTATTTAGGTAGAATAATAATAGAATGCAATCTTTAAACTGAATTCAATAAATAATATTTTTATGATTGCATTTACAAAAGACTGCATTCTTTTACAAGCTTGGTGAATAGTTATGTATACTTGTCCTCTCTTCTCAGACAGGTACTTATTTTGTTAAAGTCTCATTAAAATTCTTTATAGGTTCTTTTGTGGTCATCATCAAAAATGATGACCGTATTATCTAATTATAAATCAAAAAAAAATATGTCTTATGTCATTAAGGTATTTAGGTTGGGACTTAGGGTACTAACAATAAAACATTAAAAAAATTATGTGTCACTCAAGGTAGGTACAACTTATTGGTGATAAAAAGACAATAAAATTTTTGTTTTGAAGAATTTTTATTTTGAAAAATCCAAATAAAAATAACTTAAAAGAATTTTATAACTTTTAGACTTATGTACATATATGTTCCTACAATTAACCAATTTATAAGCTATGTTTGTATTTTGTAATGTCTCGTTACCCTATTAAGGTTTAAAACGTCTTCGATATCTATCTACAAGTATCTATCTGTGTTTACAATATGTTGTAGGAAGCTTTGAAAACAATGCTGTTGTCGAATATTAACTTTTATTATTTGTCAATTCGCTTAAAGTAGGTACTTAATTTTGGGTGGGCTTAGAATTTATTGTTCTAAGAAAACATAATAAAAAAGTTAATTTTCATTATTGCTTTTTGTGACGCCGCAGATTGTTGTTCCTAAAACAATAGAAGAAATATAAATATGAGAGTTATGAAGTTAAAGGGTAAGACATTCTTTGGACACAGAGATCAAACCAATATTGGCTCAAAGAATTTCTGATTTGTTTTGGAAATACAGATGCAAATGGTTCAGCAGAACCATTTTATGATAAAGACTTTAATAGCTGGCCATCACCTGAAGTTTGTTTTTTATTATAACGAGAAGTTCTCTAATGTCTCAAAATATTGACTCTAATGTTTAAAATGTTGAATCAAATGAGTTATCGGTAATAAGAACTGTTAAAAAAATGCAGACAAAGATGAATTTTGGTGGAGTCCTTAACATCTCTAAAAGTCCTCCTGTTTTGGACCCTACGAACAAATTATCGATTGGTCTAAGGGGGTCAAATATTGTATTGCCCAAATGAATGTTAAATAAGTGTTAATGACGTATAAATGAAGCTCTCAACCAAAATTCGATATTTTCAAGTAATGCCTTTTTTTACGCCTCTGAACTTAAAAATTTGAGCTCTCTTCAAAACGAAAAAAGAAACGAATTGATGATAATTCAATCAGTATAATTATCTTAAATGAAATTGACATTTTAACAAATAAATATAAATAATTGTTATTATTGACAATATATAACACTGATCTAACTTGTTTATAACCAGCTTAAAGACATTATATTGACATCGTAAATCTTAAAAGAGGGGGTCTCAAAAATGATAATGTTCGAGTTAAATTATGACTTTAAGTGATGATAATTGTATAGATATGGACATCTGATAACATTCTAACTTCAATAATTGATTAAAAAACACATATTGACACTTTATTGTGTGTTTTGCATTTGAAATTAATTATTTAAGCAATTTTTCGGTTATTGAACTCGGATGTTTTGTTTATAAATATTGCGATCTTCAAATGACCGTTTGTAATTTCCTTTGAAGTACAGTTCTAACTATTTAAAAGATATTTAAAGAGTCAAAGGTATTTTCTTGTTATTTTTAAAAAAAAAAGTCTCGGAAACACAACATGGCTGTTGATTAGATGTGCCCTTCTCTTTTCAAGGTGACCAGAATTAATAACAAATTCCTTTCGAAGGTTATGCCTTCTTTCTCTTTTTAAATTTTTAAATTTTGAGATTTTGAAGCCTATAACTCTAAAGCATGGTGACATTGTGCTAAAACTGAGTGTTATATTTTTGTATAATTATGAACTAGAAAGCTACATTTTTAAGCAAGTCAACAAGAAAATACGGAACTCAATATTTTCTAAGGTCACAAATAGTACATAGGTTGTCCAAATTTTAAAGCGTCAGAAAAACAGAAGTACTGTTTAGGTGTATCCTAGTTGACAGAAGAACTTCATTAAACCTGTCTTCCATCTTGACCGAAACTGCCAACTGTCAACAATTTCTACCAAGATGCTGTCCCACACAACACAAATTTTGTAGTTTTGAGAACCCTCACGAGAGAGTAAAATAATTGCCTCTATTGAAAAATTCATTTAATGGTACACAGTTTTTGTCAAGAAACCTTTCAATGCTTTTTTGACAGTTTTCCTCTCTCTGAAAAAATGTCATTCAAAATTTGACAGAGTAACAAATTCTTCACAAAAAACTTGGGAACTTCATTCTAAATTCTTGGGTTCAAGTTCTTGTTTTTTTTTTTGTTAAATATGGACTTGACTTTAAACTCAAAAAACCTTAGAAAATCGCAGATATTTACAGTAAAGGAACAGATCTAAAAATAATGAGATACGCAAAATAAAGAAAATCCCAATGATGTTATCATCAATGTACATACCTATGAAGGCCAGAGTACTGTGATATTAAAGGTCTGTTCGTTGTTTAAACTTTTCAAAATCTGTTGTCAAACAATCCTAATCAAAAGCAAAATCAATATTCTTATAGACCTGTTCATTTGCTCTTAATAAATGGAACAAACCTTTTTATTTTTTCGCTGTCAGTAATGTTCAAATTTTTCAATAGTTGCAATTATTAGGCTGTGAAATTAAAAACTATGAAGTATGTCAATCAAAAAGTTGCTTGCACAAGTTCTTGAAGTGATGTGAAAAATGTTGAATTAAGTCAACGATCAATACTCTGTCATTTTAGCTTTTATAAAGAAACTTCAAAGCAAAGAAATTCGGGGACATTTAGAGTAAGGGAACAGATCTTATTATTAAATTTAATATCTGAACAGGCATAAGATGTGCATTGGTGATTCTTTTAAAACTTAGAAGTGAACAATAAAGAAAATGAAAATGATGTTTTCTTCACTATGTGTTCCTGTCAAACGAACCTAGTGGATGACTTGTTTGTTTACTCTTCAATATGTGTTCGTATCAAACGAACCTAGTGAAATGTTTGTTTACTTTGATTTCTGTCATTTTATGATTCATTTTTGTACAAAGTAATGTCAATAAAATTTAAAAAAATTAAAATACGAATTTGTAACTAAAATATACTCAAATTCAGTTTAATGAAACAGGTCTGCTAATTATTTTTCACTATTTGTTTCAATTATTATATTTTGTAAACTTTTGTTCTAAAAGGCGTTATAGTCCAGCATTGTATTATAACTGTAAATTTATTCAGGTTTTAAATTTATCCAGCGCTGTTAAATAAGAAGCTGTCAAAAATTCGTTGTATTGAACATTTTTTGCATAGCAAATTAAATTCTATTCTATAAATTTTATAGCATAAATTTAGTTGCTGGTTATAGAAAATTATTGATGCAGTATTATTAATAGCAGATCAAACGTTACCAAGCTGAGTTCACCGAAGAACAACATAAAAGGTCCTATTCCTTTACCCACTATTTCTGTCGTTCTTAGCTTTAGATCTGTCAATTTGAATTTATCATATGAACTTGACAGGAGTTTGGAGAATGAAGCGAAAATGACAATTTTATTTTGACAGAAACGTGAAATTGCACAGTAAAAAAACCGCCAGTTACATTACCCTCAATACTTTTTTAGGCAAGGGTAATGTGATATAAGAGTTCTGTTCGACACCTTGAAATTTTTAAAATCTGCTGTCAAACGAAGGTAATGAAAAGCAAACACAACCAAAATTTTTTAGACCTGTTTATTTACTTGGAATGTCACTTGTCAATTTTTACAAGTTTTATGGTTTCCTATATCAGGAGGTATAGACTGGCAAATTGGAAACTGTCAGAAACACGATACATCTGATACTTTTTTTTATGTAGCAATTCCAGTGGCTCCGAGCCAAGTTGACAGAAAAAAAATGTTATTGGTATTATTCCTTTCCTCAATATTTCTATGATTTTTCGATCAAGATCTTCGATTTGGATCTGCCAAGTTGATTTTTGTATATGAACTTGAATTAGAATAAAAAGCTCAAAAAATCAGAAACATTTACATTTGATTTTTTGACAGAGTTGTGTTTAAGATTATTATTTTTAGATCCGATATTATCGAATAGAAAATAAAAAATTGAGTTCTAAACCTAGAAATTTACCAAGAAATCCGCTATTACAGTAAACGAACAGATCTTATATTGACATTTGACATCAGACGGAAAATTGGATCTAGATCTACCACATTTCCTTTGTCGACTTTGATAGATACCCAGAATTGAAAAATAAAGATTTCAATATGTTTAGGTCAAGTATTGTGATAGAGTACTGTTTGACAACTTGAAATATTTAAAATCTGCTGTCAAATGACAGTAATCAAAAGCAAACACGACCGAAATTCTTATAGACCTGTTTCTTTACTTGGAATGTCACTTGTCAATTTTTACAAGTTTTATGTTTTCCTATTCCAGTAGGTATAATAGACTGTCAAATTGGAAACTGACAGAAATAGACTACACCTGATACTTTTTTTATGTAGCAATTTTATTGACTCCGAGCTAAGTTGACAGAAGAAAAATGTTATTGGTATTATTCCTTTCCTCAGAATTTCGATTTGGATCTGTCAATTTAATATTTGTATATAAACTTGACTTGGAAAAAAAAGTGTCAAAAATCAGAGACATTTACAACTGATTTTTTGACAGAGTTTTATTTATTATTTAAAGCTCTCATTTCATCAAATAATCAAATTCGAAAAATTGAATGAGTTCAAGTGCTAGAAATTTGTCAAGAAATTGGCTGTTAGAGTAAACGAACAGAACTAATATTAACATTTCACAGCTGAAAGGGATTTTGACCTAGATCTGCCTCATTTCTTTTGTCAACTTTGATAGATACGCAGAATTGAACAATAAAGACTTCATTATATGAAGCCAAGAAACTATACAGTATTAGAGTTCGGTTGGATTTTTTTCACACATTTTCAAAATGTGCTGTCAAACAGAACTTATTAAAAGCAATCAGAATCATTTAATAAATGTTTCCTTACTTTGAATTTCTATGGTTTTCTGGTGAACTAATGTCAAGTTCATTTAAAAACAGAAACTGACAGATCTTGTGTCTAAAATGCACAGAAATTCAGGTTAATGGAACATAACTTTTAATTCGTTCATTTATAAGCTTTTTTGCATTGTTCTCATGGTTTCGTCTTTAAAAGTTAAGCAGTCTTAAACGAAAAAAGAAATGTATTTTATTGTTAAATATTAACATTCCTGACAAGTGTCTAAAAAAAAACAAGCAAGGGACAGGGGCAGGGATTATGTAAACCGATAAAGTTAAAGGAATGTATGCCGGCAAAAAGACAGACTAACTGGTTTTCCCGGATAAGCAATTAATAAAAACTTACGGATGGAATTTTGAAAGTGATACATTTCAACAGCCAGCCAGCCAGCAGCGTTAAAATGACAATAAACTAGAAGTTCACTTACAACAACAATTTGTATTCTATACGAAAAGGTAAGGTACAACGAAACCAACGAGGCGACACGTTCCACGGCAGCGCGGCCGGCGGTATTTTTCAGCTTTATACTATGTACAACACTACACTTTAAAGAGACAGACATACAAAAAAGATACAATACAATTTATTTTAAACCCGAGTAGGTCGTCAAACTTGCCACGAATCTTTATGTTGCTTACGTCAATTGAAAACATTCGAAAAACCAACAACCGGTCCATTAGCATTTTAATTTCATAAAATGTTTGTTGTTGTTTTAGTTATTCATAATGACCTCGAATTCCAGTGGTCGCAAGTCTCAAGTCTTCAAGTCTTACCTATATGAAAAAAGAGTATTTTCCATACCTTATAACTATCTGTGGACTGTTGGTCTGGCCGATCGCATCGGAATCGGAATCGAAGTTGGTGGGCCACATTTTGGAAAGCCCGCAGGGAATTCTATGTGATAAGCTTGACCAACACCAGAAATTCCATCAGTCCACTTAAAGTGAGAATATACTGCCGTCTTCTATTGCTTTTTTCGCTGGGTTTCCAAAATGAAATTTTTCAAAACCACAATGGATATACGAGAAAAAAGCTTTATCTTAATTTGGCTTAACAAAATACCAAAAAGGGGGGAATTGTAGTCACACTGTCTACGGATTTCGACTTGCTTCATTTTTTTGTTTATATAAATTTTATTCGATGGAAGCTTAACAACATACCTCTGGGTAGAAGAGAAGTCGATGTATGTGAATGGGAATATTGGAGAATGGGCCAATAAAGATGATAATGAGCCAATATCGGTTTGGTGCGGTATTGACGGTATTGAGAGAAGCCGCGTTTACATAGGTTAGGTTTTAACCAGTTAAGTGCGCGGCTAAACGACTTGATATGATGTCGTGTGATATTTGATTTCATTTGCCGCAAATCTTTTGCGTCAATATTGTTTTTTTTTTTGGTTTCATCAATACAAAAATTTCATGCATAAATTAAAAAATGAGTTCTGTGAATTCTTGAGAGTTGTTATGGCTATATATTGCCCCAGGAGCGGATGTTCAACTCAAACTTCGAAACACTATATAGCCATGAACTAGGTAGGTAGGTAAGGTAAGGTGGGTAACAAGAAAAGTGAATGAGTTGAGAAGTCGCACGTGTGGCTAAGAGTCTGGAGCTTTCAAAAATTCAAACAACCTCATTTTAAATTTGAATTTATATTTTTCATTTCACTGAATGACTGACTGACTTTTGGTTTTTTAAGAGCTGTGATGTTTCATTGCAAAATTGAATACGAAAAAGTTACTACTTTCAATGCAGATATGAAATTTGTAGGTGTATCAAGACATCCTATATAGCTTTATAATGAATTCATAAAACCGGCAGCTGATGATGGTTATTGTTCTTAATGCATTTTTTAAAACACAAGCAGAGATTTTGAATATGATATTAGGAAGATATTATTATTTGAGCAATAAAAAAATATAGGTGTCTGGGAAAGATGTCTGGCGGCAAAAGGCACGTGTAAATTTTGATCCATAAAATTTTTTATCTAAGCTTATAAAGGTTAAGATTTAAAATTTTAATTTTAATACATTTTTTTTTATTAAAAATAAACTACCCATTTGTGGTGTTGAGTTTATTACTTTTAAATGATCTGAAAATGACACTCCAATATTTGTGGAGAATCTTAAAACAAAGTTACAGCTTTTGCGGTTTAAGAAACTCAATTATTCATCCCCCTTTAAAAAAAGAATATTGATGCATATTTTTAAGTGCATAGTATTCTGTAGGGTATTTTTTAAGAGGTTTAGTTTTGATATTGAAAAAACGAGAATGTCCTTAAGGGAAGTCAATGTGAGTTTTGTTCATTGTCAGAGAATCACAATGGAACATGAAATCAAAAAAGATCATTTTCAAAACTTTTTCTAATTGATGACCACAAACCCATTTCACAAAAACATATTGTTCTTAAAGTTCCTAATATCAAAACAAAAGGAAAAACAGAGTTGAGTCAAGCACTCCACATTCTGGATGTGCGGTTGAAAAAAGAAGCTCTACATTTGACAGTACGTTAGAAATTCAATTCAAGGGTAAAGTTATGGGAATTTATGAGTGTAAGGCTGAGTTTTAAAGCTTTTTAAGGGTGGTTCTTCATAACATCACGAATTCCATCTTTAAAGTCCTGAATCGATTGTAGAGAATTATCGAAGATATTTTTATCATTTGTGTAGTGAATTTTTGCCTTTTTTAAACATTGTTAAAGGGAGTATCGAAAAAAGGCAAGCTTCAAAAGTGACAGGTGATTGAATAGACATCTATTCAAAAAGAGACACCATTTCACATTCTTAATGTGCGGTTGACAAAAAAAATCTACACTTTAAAGTACGCCCGAAATTGTTTTGAATGGTAAAGTAATAGGAATTTGTGCATGAAATTGTGAGTATTAGGGCTTAATTGCTTTAGAGCGGGCTGAATGTCTTCTAAGACTTCACACATTCCATAATTAAGGTCGTTATCAATTTTTGAGAATTGTCATAGACCTTTTTTTTGTGGCACCCCAGAAAAGGTATAATGGTCTTATTAACTTTCCATAGAAAGTTATTGTAGTGGGTCCGATTTGTCAAATTGAAAATTTTGACATTTCTCGACGTTTCAAGGTCCCTATAGTCGAAATAAAAGATTTTTAGAAAGATGACTGAGCGTGCGTCCGTACGTAAGCGAAATTTTTTGTCACCCATAACTCAAGAACCAGAAGAGATATCGACTTCAAATAAATTTTGTAATACAGATAATAAGGCAGAAAGATGCAGAAAGGGCTCTCAAGAAAAATTGCGTGAGTGGTTTTTTTTTGCCAAAAAAAGGTAAACGTTAACCCTAAATATCTTACGAACCAAAAACTCAAGAGACTTGAATTAAATTTTATATAATAAATTGTAATGTGATATCAATCAAGTATATTTTTTGAAAAAAATCCAAATAACGGTTTTTTTATAAATCAACAAAACTGACAAAAAAAATTTGTTACCACCAAAATTTGACGAATACAAATTGAATTTATCTACAAAATAATTGTGTGCATTGAAAAACAACGTTTTTACCATCTGGTAAAATTTTCAGAAAAATCGAATTGACAGTTTCCTTACAAAAAAAAAAACTTAAAAGAAAATTTAACAAAAGTTGGTAATAATTGATTTTGGACTCAAATATCTTTTCAAAAATTTGAGATAATGGCTTCCACCTAATTTCAACTTATAAGAAATATCGTTTTCAAAATTCTGAAAAATTTTGAGAAAAATCGAATTGAAGGTTTTTGTACAAAAAACAAAAACCTAACAAAAAATACTAAAATTTGGTAAAAATTTACTTTAGACTCAAATATCTTTTCAAAAATTAAAAATATTGTCTTTAAACTTATTTTATTTCACAGAAAATATTGTTTTCAATATTCAGCAGTTTTTTTTATAAAAATCCAACAGTCTTTTTTTTCATAAAAAAAATAAAATCTACAAAAAATAGTACGCAAATTTGGTAAAAATTAATGATCGGTTCTTGATGTCTCTAAAATTAATTTCATTCATCCAATTTGTAAAAATTTAAGAAATATTACTTAAATTGGTAAACATTAGTTTTCTACTAAAAATCTTTTTAACAAAACTAGATTTTCAAACAAAACTATTTCTATATGAAAAATATGGTTGGTAATTTAAAAATTTGGAAGAATAATTCAACTAACAACTTTTTTAATCCAACACGAAAACCTACAAACAAGACAAGTCGACAGACGGGATAGGAAGTTATCAGTGTGGGTCGCCTTCTAGCCTCTTTTTTTTACAAGATTTCGGTGGATTTCTTGTGATCGGCTCTTAGAGAAATAACGTGATCAGGAAACTTTTCTTTCAAGACCGCCAACTGTGAATGCAAACATTTTGACCATTTTGAATTTCGCGTAAATTAAAGAATCTTAGAGAAAATATAAATAGTATTCGTCTTTGGAATAGTCTTCCACGCGATATTAGGAGTATTGAAGATCTGCGAAGGATGAAGATAGAAATTAAAAAATAATCATTCGTCTTTAAATGTCTGAGCATTAATTATGATAAGAATCAATTTAATTAGTTTTCTCCTTATTTTTCTTTTTATAGAATAAATTGTAACTACTTTGAATTATCTTTTATACTACTTATAAAAATACTTATTTGTAATAATAGCTTTTCACTAGCTTATAAGATATTGTATCTTACTGCAAACGATAATAAATTGTTAAATGTTAAAAAATTGTTAAATATTGTAGCTGTTTTAATAGTGGCGATATTTTTAACTGTCATTTGTCGAAGTTTGACAAATTTTAAAGAAAGAACTTATAAAATAGCGGTCTAATAAAAATAAAACCTCTTATAGAAAACGGGTTTAGATTAATCGGTATAATTATGCCTTCAAAAATATGCCAAGAAAAGACTACGATATTGTTGAAAGTAATTTTATTCAAAAGGAGTAAAATTTGATATAATCTTACAGTAAGTATTTCAAAAAAAAAGTTGAGGAAAGAAGTTCAAACTCTTCAAAATATGTAATTGACCGTAACATATTTGCTTGGGTTTTGAGAAGTGTTTAGTACTAAGATACTGAAACCTAACCAAAAAACATATACAAAAACTTACATTGGTTTACAAGGCTTAAAGCCTGAAAATCAAATTGGACTTTTCTTGCACCAGTTTGATGGCCTTATTTCAAATCCGACTAAAAAATCAATTTATCACGTCAGGTTTTTGAAATATTACTTTTTAAAATTCTTGGAATGTCTTAATTCATGAAGTACATAACTTATTATTCCAATAATATTCGTACTGCTTTTCAAAATCTTGAATATTTATAGTATTTTATAAAGCTTTTAAAAAATAAAAATCGTATGCTTATCTTAAGAAAAAGCCAAAACTGTTTGAAAGTAATTTTTGTTTTTGTTATGAATCCGTCGGAAAAACCCCAAGTTTTTTTTAAATATATTTAAAACAAAATAATGTTAAAAACCGCGTATTTTAAAAATTTTGCAGATATTTTTAATCCAATGTCGGATTCCAAATTAAAACCAAAAATCAGCTCTATCATTTATTTTCTAAAAGCATACAAATAATGTGAAATTTCTCAAAACTTAATACAAAATCATAGATTTGAATAAAAATTCATAACTAATGAGAATTTCCAGAAACTAAGTAAGATACTAACTTAAGCTGTAACTTGAAAACAATTATTTATACTGTGAAAAATCATAATACAATTTATTTTTAAGGACTATGTTCTCTTTTACATTATTCACAAACACATCGTTTTTGGGTTTCTTTGGTATTTTCGAAGATGCATATTTTAAAAACTTGCTTGGGTTAGTTTCGGAAAAATAATAATTATATCGGGGCGTCATAAAAAAAGTTTAAAGGCATTTCTCCTGATATTTGCTTAATCAACCCATGAGGTCCGTCATAGAACGACAGGCCAGGAACCTATATGCTCTATAATACAAAGGCGTAAGTGGCAATGGATAACTAACGACTGCATTGCAGGCCGAAAAATCCGCTCACAAAAGAAGGAAAAAGAGCTGGACGACCGAGAACAACATGGCGCAGGACAGTCGAGGCGAAATCAGTGTCACTAGGCAAAAGTTCGAGGGAGCTGAAACACATCTCCGGAAACCGTACACTTTATGGCGCGTTAGTCGTAGTAGAAGCCCTATGCCCCTTAAGGGGTTCCCAACGGACTTTATAGGCATGAGGACCTAAACAAAACAACCCAGTGCAAGCTTTCTAATCCCTCGACTTCATCATAACGATTCAAGTTGTGCGTTCTCTTTAAAAAACATATTTTGAACTCTTTGACAAAAAAGATACAGAACTTCAAAAAACTATTTATATTTTTTAAAACTGACATCTTTTATTATAAATGATTTTCATGTTTCATAGTAAACTTGACCTCTTTAAGAAAATAACTTAAATATGTATAAATATTTGCGAGTTAAAAAATATTAAACATTTTACTATGTGTTCGGACTAAACGTGTCAATTTAACATTTTCATTTTAACCTAGACTTTGATTATTCGAAATAAAACAATATTATATAAACCCCACATCATGTTAAAGTTTTACTGCAACTTAATTTTTTATAGCAGTTATTTTCAATCGTTAAATAATTTCACCTGTTGCAAAAAAAGACAAACAAAAAAACAATAAAATGAAGCTATTAAATTAGGTAGCTCAGTATATAGACAAAAGTCATATAAGAAAAAAAGTTTTTAATTATATTCATGAAGTTTTTTTCTTCTTTTTTAAATCTCATGATAAAATGTATAATGCATTTTATTTTATTCGTTTTTAAATAGGTACACAAAACAAACGTGTTTGCAATAAATACCCTCCTATAGTTTTTATATGCATTTGCCGATAGTTGGGATGTTCAAAATTTAACAATAGTCTTAAAAGAACAAAAGATCATTATTAAATCTTTTGTGCATATTATGAAATTCAAAAATGATAAAAAAGAAACTTAGTTTTTTAGAAAGCTTGAAACCATTTTTCCAAAATATTATACTTTCAGGGATTTCCTTAACCTCAAAAGAATCTCATCTCAATTATGTTTTTGATAGTTTTGAAATTTTAAATAAAAAATCTAATTTCTGTATCATAACAACTTAAATCCGCATTTTATTATGTATCAATTACGTTCTAAAGGCCTCTTATTGAACTCTATAACAAAATTCAAAAAAATAGTTGGCTTACCACAGGGTTCAGTTTTATCTCCACATCTTTTTTATTCTGTATTTCTTTGCCAATTATCTTTTTATTTAGTTCATATTATTATTTGACAGTTAATAATAGCCCAAATTAAATTCACCTTGATTTGCTTGTTCTTCTCTTCTTCAGGTGGAACTTCAAAATATAGTCTTCCTGATAAAATTCAATATTTAAGAGCTGACATAATTTACACCTTTTTTTAACTGTCATGCTGTATACTTAACATCACCATTTTATCAATTCTTTTTTTCAAAATCTATTCTATTTTTTATTTGTTTTGTTTTTTTCATTTGTTAAGAAATGAGATTTAAAATATAGGGTTTCCAAGTAAAGGGTTTCATGTTGAATATCCCTTTTTTGGAATGTGTCATATTTCGATAACTAACTTTAAGAAGTTAAGTTTCGACACGTTAAAATTATTTAGAATAACAATAAAAATAATCAACATTTGGGAGTCACAAATTTGTGTTTTTTTTTTCTCGAAGAGATGATCAATTTTTGTATTTAGGACCACTTAAATTATAAGGACTATGTTAAAGCTCTATAATCAAAGCAAGACCTTAACGAGGTGAAAGTGCAGTAACTTTAGCTGTGGTGATCATTTAGCTGATACAGTTTTCCTGTTTATAACGAAATAAACATACATTAATATCCCTTAAAATATTAAAATGAAACCTCTAATTGGAACACCATATGTTTTTTACGGGCTTGAAATTTTTAACAAAACAAGTAGTTATTGTCTAAAACAAAAGAATGCCACCCATCACTTCTAAAAGTATCAAAAACTGATGACCTCTCTTCAAATGTACGAATAAAATCACAAAATAACTATTGGTTTACCACATGGTTCAGTTTTATGCCCACATCTATTTTTTTTTATTGAGTTAATTATCTTTTTATTTAGTTCATATTATTATTTAACAAATGATTTATAGACCCAATTAAATTCACATGATTTGCTTTTTCTTCTCTTCTTCAGCTGGAACTTCAAAATATGGTCTTCCCGATAAAATTTAATATTTTACAGCTGACATAGTTGCTGTATGCTTAACATCACCATTTTATCGATTCTTTCTTTCAAAAACCTTTTTTATTTTGTATCTGTTTTGTTTTTTTTTTCGTTAGGAAATAAGGTTTTGAAATATACGGTTTCCAAATAAGGGGTTTCATGTTAGATATGTGCTTTATTTTTTGGAAACTGTCACTTTTGAAGGTGTCTTTTTCTGACAAAAACTGTGATATATTAAAATTATTGGGATTGACTTTAAAAATGGTGGACATTTTGCATTCACAGTTAAGGAAAGGATACGTTAAGTTATCGAAATATGCAGCTGTAAATGTGCGAATTAGCCAAGACATTTCTTATAAAAGGACGGTAACAGTAGCTGTGGCTACCACTTGGCTGATATCGATTTCCATTGTTAATGAGATCTTTTACTTTTTAAAATGAAATAAACATACATTGACTTCTCTTACAATATGAAAACTCTTATGGGAATACCCTCTGTTTTCTTCATTCTTCAATTTTTTATCCGAACAATTAGTTTGTTCAAAAAAAAAAACAATAAATCCTTTAAGTATCAATAACTGATGGCTTCTTTCCAAATTCACGAATAAACTCACAAAATTATAGTTGGTCTACCACAGGGTTCAGTTTTATCTCCACATCTGTTTTTATTTTTTTTATTTTTGCGTTAAATACCTTTTTGTTTAATTCTTATTATAATATGACAAGTGATATTACCCTCAGTTAAAATTGCCTTGATTTTTATGTCCTTTTCTTCTTCAGATGTAACCTTAAAGCAGGTTTACACCATGTACAAACTTTTTAAATTCAATTTTAAGAGCAGACATGATTGTATCCTCATTTAATAGCCTTACTGTGAAAAACATACCAATATTTTCCTCATTCTTCTTGTTAAGACCAATTTTTATTTATTCTTTGTTTTGTGTTGTCGTTAAATAAATGTATGGTTCGAAGTATAGCATATAGCCTTCAATTTGGCCTGTTGTCACTTTTGAAACTTCTTTCTTCTGACATTTGCCAAGTAAAAAGTATGCCCTTACTAAGAATCTTTGGTTCAAAAACGTATTTTAAGCGTTAAAATTCACTACAAAAATGGTTAAAATATTGCAGTTACAGCTCCTTGTTATTTCTTGAAGAAGTGATCAAAATTAACCACTGCGATCTTGTGATTTGACACCTATGGGATTTTATTTTTGGGGCCACATCAATGTTCTGCAATCGATTAAATCTTCAAAAATTGAGTAAACATGTGTGAATGGGTCATGGAAATTTTCATGAAAAGAATATGGTGCAGCAACCTGTTTACATGTCTACTTAACATCGCTTACAAAATCTTCTCTGCCGTATTATGTGAACTTCTAAGGCCCATCGTCAACAACCTGATAGGTCTTTATCAGTGTGGTTTAATATCAGGAAAGTCCACAGTCGGAGAAATATTCACATTACGGTAGATCCTTGAAAAAAATCCAAGAACGTCAAATCAACACCCACCACTTTTTCATCGATTTCAAGGCCGCATATGACAGCATCTAGAGGGACGAGCTGTATAGAACCATGTCTAGTTTTGGTATCCCTACTAAACTTGTTCGTTTGTGCAGGATGACCATGGAGAATTCACGCTGCTCCATAAAGGTTGGAAACAACTTAACAGAACCTTTCTATGTCAAAAAAGGTTTTAGACATGGTGATCGCTGTCATGCGATTTTTTTAAAATCGTACTTGAAAGAATAGTGCATAGCTCACACGTCAACACTAGAGGCACTATCTTTCAAAAGTCTGTGCAATTACTAGCATATGCTGATGAGTGTTACATAATCGGAAGAACTCAGCGTGATGTCAATGGGGCTTTTGTGAGTATTGAGGTAGAGGAGGCAAAAATGGCTTTAACGGTTAATGAGGGCAAAAAAAGTACATGCTGTCGTCAAGAAAGGACTTACAACACCGACGTCTCGGTCAAAACGTCACCATCGACAGACATAAGAGGAATGGAGGAAAAAATGGAACGACAAGCTCTACGGGCTGTTCAGCGACGTAGACTTAGCCAGAAGGGTAAAAGTCAAACGAGTAAGATGGCTGGGTCATGTAAAGCGCATGAAACCAATGCTCCGGCCCGGAAAGTCTTCGAATCCACACCCACAGGGCAGCGCAGTAGAGAAAGACCGCGACCTTACCCAACTTCGAGAGCGAAACTGGAGACATCTAGCTAGGGACCGATCTAGATGGAAAAGTTTGTTGGGTGAGGTCCTAGTTCACACAGGACTGTACCGCCACCTTAAGTATGTAAGTAACCGTTTTACATTGAAACCATTGATTTTTTGTATTATCAAAATTTAACCTTTTTTTGACCCTATATTTTGTATTGTCATTTGATTAGCCATGGAACATTTCAAAAAAAGGATATGATGCTCTAATAAACATCCACCAATTTTTCTAAAAAAATAATTCTTTTTTCTATATCGATAATAAACCTGTTATTGGAAAACCCTTTATTTTCCCCAGTCTTAAAATTTTTAACAGGACAACTGTATAAAACCAAAAAACTCCAATCATGAATAATCTTTCTTTAATTCTTTAATTCTAAGACTTGTGGTTTTCTGTTTGAATTCACAACTAAAATCATAAAATCATTATTGGCCTACCGCAGGGTTGAGTTTTATCTCCAACTCTATTTCTTTAAAATTTTTTCTCCTTATAAATTTATCCTTTATCTGAAAATTCTGGTCCGTTTTTGACTTATGATAAGTTTCTCAATTAATTGAACTTGATTTTTACATTCTTTAGTTGTTAAAGTCAAGTACTCGAAGCTTTGACTTAATCAAGACGATTTAAAATTTAAGCATCAGAATCGAACAAAAATTATCTTTTCACGCTCTATTTCAATTTAATCTGTTTAGTTTTGTCGTTATTAAAATATTGTCTCAAATGCAAACTATTGGTTAATCATCGTTTAAATTTAAAAAAAGAGACATCACCAATCTTCCACAAAAAAATATACAATTTTGCTAAAGACAAATAATAATAAATATGTTAAAATTATTTATGTTCTCTGCATCTGCAGCAGTCATGAGTAAAAAAAAATTGTATTTAAGATGATTCAGTGCAGATACATCTTCTTAGTCATGGTATTGGATGACAAATTTGTTGTTTTGCAGATAAGTCGACAACGATGAGAGTTAAGACTTAAGAGACTTTGGGGTGTGATGATGTTTAGTCATATTAGGTAAGGCAGTTTCTTCTTCATCAAGGTGCTTACTCAGCATCAGGTAAAACAAAAATTCAGCCACTAAGAATGAAATCAAGTAAAAATAAATCTTCCATCGAAATTTTAAATCAAAATGATTTGAAAGTTTGTCCCAGTCTTCAGCAAACAAAATGCTAAAAGTAACTCTTCTTTTAAAGTGTTTAATTATTTTATCTCAATTTAAGAAAACAAATATATATTTACTTCAACAAACAAGTCCAGAAAATAAAGCATAATTCGAAGCTCTTCTTATTATTCTTATATTCATTATCATCTACTTTACTAATTCTAGGAAACAACAAAAAAGAAAACCATCTATGATAAGCTGTCCTGAGGCAAAATTTCATAAAAATCTCCCTAAAACACAAAATAAAAAAATATAACAAATTCATATCTACTCGTATCTCGCAGTAAGTCTCCTTTAAGTCATTATTTCTTTTTTCTTGTCGAAACAATGGAAAAAAGAAAATATCCTTTTCTTCCAAAGTTAACAACAAAGCTCATATTATATACTATAGTTAACTTCAATATAGTACATAAAAATAAGCTCTCTTTTTTAGATGATTAAGCCTCCATCTTTACACTGCCCTGCCTCTCACTCCCCTGTCCAAAGTATCTTGTGGTTGATGGCGAATAAGCTATGATTTTTTACTAACTAATAACACTATTATATAGTGGCATTGACCCAGACTAAGATATCTAACTATCTCGTTTTTTCCTCAATAAGTATCTTTTATCTTCTTTTCATTTTAAATATTTATTACGTCGTAATTTCTAAGAAAAAAATGAAAACAACAACAACATAAAAACCATAGAAACAATGTTAGTTCATTATTCATTTATATTAAGATATAAAACAAAATTGAAATGAAAATAGCGTCATAGTTAGGAGCGCAATGAAACTTAAAAAATTTAAAAAAAAAATCAATAAATCACTGTACTGTGGCGTATACTTACTAAATAGTAATTTTCATATTAGGTAAATAAATGCGCATTTTATTTATGATTAAAATTTGTTTCTAAAAAAGATGTTTCTTTATTGAAGTGTGTTTTTTTAAATACTTTTAATAATATGTATACAGACCTAACCTTGCTTAATAATAAAAAGGCAACAACAAACAAGAACAACAATATTAATAAATAAAAAAGTATACTATAGTGAGATAACTTCCCCATTAAAAGTTAATTTATAAACTATAACCTTGTTGATAGACAAAATACACCGCAACAGATAATGATTTGTGTATATAATAATTTAAAGCACTTTTTGCTACAATGTACCTTGATGTTTATGGATGTCTAATACCTGTACCATTTAATTAAGATAGGAAGAAAATGGAAATAGATTCAAAGGGTGACACAGTTTCAGTTTTCGAAAACGGGTAAAAATAGACCAGAGCTATCAAATATCCAACAAAAATAGTTCAGAGGGTTCATTTGCTGTGTGGGCAACATTTTGGTACCGTTTTAAGTTATAGGTTATTATCTAAGCTGCCAGCTGTTTTTTTTTATAATAAGCGCACACTCAAAGGAATAACTACCCTTATTATGTAGACACAGTTTGAGCACTAGAAAGGGGAGAGAGGGGTTGAAAGGAGGTGTCGGTGCACATTGGTTTTGAATTCCTGAATATTGCAATAGCTGGGAAAGACAGAGTGTGGCAAGGCATTCCACATTCGCATAGTACGGCTAAAGAACGAATCTCTGAGCATAAGCTATTAAAATAATGGTAAAAGAGGGTGAGACAGGAAACATTTCGACGATGTTCAAGTGACGTAAATGATCTTATGATGGTAATACCACCAATCAACCTAAATGCTCTGCGTTCAATAGGCTTAAGTAAGTTGCAGGAGCACCAGCCCAGATATGGGAGTTATACTCAAGCTTTGGACGTATGTAAGTCTTGTAATTAACAGCCAGATCAGAGGGGGAGAAAAACTTCTTGTATCGCCTTAGAAAACCCAAACATCTTGAGGCATTTTTGGCGACATCGCGTATGTGATCGTGCCACAAAAGGTGGTTGGTGATACACATACCGAGAATATCGAGATGTTCAGTTTTCTCGATGCAAGTGCCATTTATGGATAATGGCAAGGGGGGTATACTTCGCTTTAACGATACAAGACAGCATTACGTTTTCGAAGCATTAAATTCCACGCGGTTTCTTATTCCCCATTGTACAATGCTGTTTAGGTCGGAATTTCATGAGCTTATGATATTTTGTCGTTGCAGTTCCACATCCGAAGAAGAGGGGTGTGAATCTGAAAACGAATATGAAAAGCTAAGAGTACTATCGTCAGCGAAACAATGTATTGGATTAGTTGTTGCATACAGGAGATCATTAATAAAAATGAGGAAGAGTGTTGGAGATAGAACAGAGCCCTGGGGCACCCCAGCATTTATTTTGTGGTTTTCAGACTTGAATCCATCCAATACAACTTGTATTGAACGATTCGAAAGGTAATTACTAATCCAATTAAGCAGGGATTCATGAAAACCGAAAGCACGCATTTTCGATAAGAGAGCCTGATGCCAAACCCTATCAAATGCTTTTGAAATATCAAGTGCAATAATCTTACTTTCTCCAAAAATATGTAAAGATTTGTTCCACTGTTTGGTGAGATGAACCATGAGATCATCAGTGGACCTATTGCTACGAAATCCGTATTGTCGGTCATTAAGAAGCTTTCGATCTTCGAGATATTTCTTGATCTGATAATTAATAAGCGTTTCCATGACCTTTTAAATGAGGGACGTAAGTGCAATCGGTCGGTAATTAGACGGTGAGGAAGGTTCGCCTTTCTTGGGACAAATGCAGTTTTCCATCCGCTCGGAACGAGGCCTGAAGAATAGGACAGATGAAAAAGCTTACGCAGTGGTTTACCATTAACAATATTGATAGAGAGTCAGTGGAACGAAAGCAGTCTTAAATAAAGTTGGGACATATTTAAATTTTGTTTCCAAAGTGAGTGCTCGATAGCAGTGCGTTTGTTGAAAAAAAGTGAAACTAAGCTCCTACCAGGTTTTGTTTAACCAAGTTTGTTCAAAAAGTTCTTTGGACTGGTTGAACGATTTTTGGCGATACATTATTTTGTCCAAGCCGTTTATTCTGAACCGGAACAAACAATTTTGGAAGAGCATGAAATGGGCTCGAGTACACTTTTCTCAAATTGCTCGGAAACTAAGCTTTTTTTGAAAAAAAGTTGTAGCTCAAGCCGAGAGTGTGAGAATCAATTTGTCATACGTCGGAATAGCTCAATATTTTGCACAAAGATTATTTGCTTACAAGCTTATAACATACAATTAGATAACATAACATTGTTTGATAACAGCTTGAATTAGACAACGGTTTGAGACGGAAAATCATTTTATTTGAACAGCTTATTTTGAAATGGTGCAAACACATTTTAGAAGAGTGGTAGGAAGGAGTTTAAGTACAAGTTTTTGGAATTACTCGAAAACTATACATTTTTTGAAAAAAGTTGTAAATCATGTAAATCTACACTTAAAATATTATTACAACTTTTTTGTACAGTAGATAGCTTTGGAGAAATAGGTCGAAAATATAGCAACGTGGAGCATTTGGTCAGCAAATGTAATTAAATTATATTTTTTGGTGGTTAATTTATTTCATAACATTACGATAACATAACATCATCAGCCTGTCTCTATGTCTGTTCTTGGGCCTACATCCTAAGCCATTATTTCGATTGAGTTCTAATTTTGAAATTAAGGACTTAAGTGGATTTCTATAAGCGTTTTATTCGATTTTTTCTTACACCGAAGCTAACAGTAGTCTCTATACAAATGTATTGGTCAAAAATCTAAAATTTTAATGTTCTCATAAGCAAAAATGCACGACTGGATCGCACAAACTTGTTTCAGTATTTAAAGAGTCTGTTTAAAAACAGAACCTTTAATTTAAGATCTAAAAATATGCCTGGAAAATAGAAGTTGACAGTACAGCTGTCTGTATATAGATCGTGTAGCATCATTAAAGTATTTATCTCGTTGTTTTATGTCCACTGCGGAAATAAGCTGGTATAAAGAAGCTTTTAAAGCATCCTGATTATAACACAAAAGGTTAAGTTCCATTCCATATTCGCTTGCCAAATTTATCCAATCATCACACCAACTTATTTTGTTTCGTATCACTTGAAGCGCTGCTATCTCCGGAAGTTCATCGTCATAACTCTCAAGATGTAATCGACTTGTATTTTTAGGGTTCATAGGTGATAATAATGATAGATGTATTTGATGGTAGTCTAAAAATTCGTTTAATAAAGTATCGGAGAAGTTTCTCAACAGTTTCGTTCCCCAAGTTTGTGCCCCGTAAAATATGACAGACTCAGATACTCCTTCAATTATCTTAAACTTGCTGCTATGTGCTTTACTTTTGTTAGAAAAACATTTCTTCCAGGTTGCCATAATTGCACCTTTAGCCTTAACTAGTTTCTCTCTTAGATGAATTTCCATTCTCAAATTTTTCGTTAGGTGAACTCCAAGGTATTTGAATACCTTGACAACTTCAATGACCTCTCCATTATTGAACCATTTTTTTTCTCTGAATTGCAACCTCCTCCTCGTTTAAAAATTAAAATTTTGGACTTATTAAGATTCACCATCAAACTCCAAAGCTGACAATATTGATACAGGTGGTAAATTATTAACTGCAATAATTTATTTGATGCTGCCAAAAGAACAATGTCGTCAGTAAACAGCAATGCTTTTATTATTTGTTCGGCGAACTCTACGCCACCTGGTAAAAGGTCTGTAAGATCTTCAATAAACAAGGCGAACAGGCTCAGACTAAATGTACAGTTTTTTCTGACTCCCGATTGTGTTATAAAACCCTCTCCAAAACTCTTCTCCATTCCATACCTTAGCATTCCGTTACTAAACAGCTTGTAGATAAGCGCATATCTATCGATCATATCAAATATATCAACGAAAATTTATAGCTTTTAGTCCTTATTCAGGAATGTGTCTGCGATACTTTTAAGGGCAAAAATGTGGTCAACCGTTGAATAACCTGTCCTAAAGCCTGCTTGAAACTCCTTTAAGAGCTTGTTCTCTACCCATTTATTGAAACGATTTTGCAAAATCAGCATGAATATTTTATATGAAGAATATCCTGAAAGGATATTCCTATATAATTAGACACCTTGGCCAAGCTCCCTTTCTTATGAAACGGGAAAATGATGGACTTCTTGAATTCTAGTGGTATAATTTCTGTTTCCATGAAATTGTTATATATTGTTGTCAGTCAGTTGATTAGCTCTGCTGTGCCATACTTATTAAATTCTGCTGATATGCCATTCGGTCCCCATGCTTTCCCATCTTTAAGTTCTAATAAAGCTGTAATCACTTCTTGGTGTCTTATTGCATCATCAAAAGTTTCATTTTAAAAAAAAGAGTATTGAAAAACAAGTTCCTCTTCTGTTGTATTCAACAACCTCTGAAAGTGATTTGCCAGCTGATCAGAACCTATACTAAAATGGATTGAACAATTTTTTCCGTTCAGCTGCTTTGACAGGTTCCAAAATTAATTTCCCCTTTTACAAGACGCTAATTCTTTGATTCAGCTTCGAAGAAAGCTGCCGTCTTTAGCTCACATATTGCCTTGAAAGATCTATTAGCCAACAAATATTGATTTTTGAAGTAACCATCATTCGAATATCTGTATACTCTAAGCCAGCTAAATGATAATTCCCGTGCCTTTCTGCAGTCTACATCAAACCATGGCTCTATGAAGTTCTCCCAGGCTTTGCTGTTGGTAGCTACAGTTCACAGCTTGGATAGATCACAATTTCTTTAACTCAGCAGTGAGATATCAAGCTTTCCTTGATATTGCATCTCGTTTATCGGTTTCCATTTCAGTTTCGGTAGGAAATTTATAATCTTGAACTCTTGAGCTTATCTGCAAATCAGTCCGAACGTTATGATGATTGGAAAGTGTTCTAAATAGGGTACAGTCTCTATTTTCATGACAATCATATGCTCATTCCATTCGTTGTCCTCGAGACTATAGTCTATCACTGAGCTTCCCTGACCACTGACAAAAGTTAATTGACCTTCCATATCTGACAAGCTTGTACCATTTTGTATTCTTGACCCTTCTAAGTAAGCCATAATAATGGAAATAAATATTGTTGTTGTTCTTCTTCCATTTAAAAAAAAAACACTAATTAGACTTGTCCTTTAGGCACCTACCAGTAAAAAATTGGACTTATCCCTTTGACACTCATTAGTAAATTAAATAAAGATTAATTGCTCTAGAACTTCAAGTTACAACTTTCCAACATCCCAGTTTGTATCTTATAGCTATTATCACATTAATATTTAATATGAATACCTTTTCTGAATACTTGTTCTTCTAGAAATGCTAATGCGCATCAGTTTACCCTTAAGTCCAAGTTTTTAAGTGTTTTTGAGAACAAACTATTCTTTTTACTGCCGCACAACACGAATGTGTAACCTTTTACCATGCTCAATATTTCCCACTCATTGCAATTAGCAGATATTACAAATCAGTGTACATCGCTATCTTCGTTCTAGTTCTAAATGGGTATTCATAAACCCTTGACTTTAACAAAAATAGCTTTCAGAAAATAAGCTCATTCCAGGAAAATAAAAATATATCAGCAAGAATAAAATTATGAAATAAATTAGGTGACTTACAACTCTCAATTATTTCTGTGTACTTATCTCAGGGATATAGGGAACCTTAAGTTTATAGGCCGAACCCGAACGAATTACTTAGTGAATATTATCAATTCCTCGCAATAGGCAACTCGTTAAAAGAACTTAAGATGTGACAGGCAGGGATCGAACCTAACACCTCTGGCATAACAGTTCTACGCATTAACCACGGGTACTACGTTAACAAGAAAATGATATATTTCCATCTTTTATATTTTTTTTGTTGAAAATAAAAATGACAGCTTTTAAGAAAGTTCCAATTTAAGACCTTTTCCTTAACATTGTACTTCAATTTACCTTAAAATAATAACCGAAATAGTGTACTTACCATCAGATCAAAATTAAACTTCTCCTTCCTAATTTAATTCTGTATTTAAAAAAACTGCACCTTACATTGAATCACCCTCTATTTACTATAGGTACTAAAAACCCAACCAAAACAACTTGTATATAGTATAATAAATATAATATGCTTACAAGTAAACACATGTGTAATGCTCTACTTATTGCGCTCTTCAAAAAGTCAATCTTGATTGATTTTTTATTTGTCTTCCTTTTCTATATTTACATATAAATATATAATATACAAGCGACCAATGTCAAATTGAAAAAAGAGAAAACAAAATTTTATGCCAATTGTTCCATTTTCCAATAAAAAACCTAAAGGCCTAGAATACTATCTACGATGTACATATGAAGAACTACGACGACATAAGTAATTACCCAAAGGTTATATGTTACACTATACTATTCTATACTAGCGCCACCATACGCCATTTCATCGCATCATTTACATATCACCCAAACTAAAATAATAACAAAATAAACCCATAACAGCTGTCCTTGCTCATATTGATTTTTTCTCTTATTCTTCTTTCTTAAATTTATATCTATATATAAAACATATCTATCTGTCTATCTATTCAAATGAAACTTGAATAAAAATAAAAAAAAACTATTTATAGTTTTCAATCGAAAACAACAAAACTATGCACCTCACTCTTAAATTAACTACAAACCATAGGTAAGGTCCACACTTGCCAGAGTTCTCAACTACAACTGCTTTACCTACAATACAAAATTGTCATTTGCAGAGCGACCGACAGGTGTGCGAGAATCAATTTGATGCAACAAAACAAACAAATAGAACCTTCCAATCGATTTTGATTAAATTACAATTACATTGTATAGTAAAAGGTCAGAAAAAGATAATCCAAGAAAATAAAATAAAATGCGCAGCACTTAAGTTAACACACACCACAAGACTGGGATGAACCTTAATATTCTAATCAAAAAAAAATCATCAATATCGCGCTTACCATTCTGATAAAACGGCTTAGCTTTTTCTTCATAAAGGACTCCACTGTTATCCTTTTTTTGATGCAACTTCAACTTGTATAAAAACACGTATGAGAAAATTAAACTTTTTTCTTATTTTCTTATGTTTTTATTTTATTGGTTTCGATTTTACACCAAAACTATGTCGTCACAGGGTGCTACAGAAACAGACATAGAATATTTTACACACATCACAGGATGCACCTTGTTTAAAAAAAGAGAATCCTTTTTTTACTACGCGTTGTTTTGCCGTGTAAACACACTCAGATCGTAATCAACAATAACAATAACAATATACTCACGTAACATGGCGGAAAAATCATTTAATGTGCATCGTAAACACACGAATCATGAATAATTAATTAAATAAAATCAATTTTCAAAACAAACAAAAAATCACTCATACGCCTGGGTGCACTAAAATAGGTTTTTTTTTTAAATTTTTGTATCAAAAATATGTCCCACGATATGTTTTTATTTATATTTGTTTATTATTATGAAAAAAATTATATATATTTTTAAATTCAAGTTCAAGAGCACCAAAAGAGGATAGGACCGTATTTCACGTCGTCGTCGTCGTCGGCGCTTGTAGTCGTCGCAGTCAGTCGGTTGTACTATTACTTTTTAGAGAGCTAAATATTACTGCAACAGAGAGTGTGTCGTGTGTCGTAGCTAGCGCTGGTTGTAGTGTGAAGCTTTTTCCCACAGAACAACAATTTAAATATGAAATTGCACATTTTCCGTTCCACAACCCTTCGTTTATGGTATGGCAAGGTAGTGCGCGGTAGTGGATGTCATCGGAGCGGGAAGGTCGTGGGGATAGTGGTGCGAACTATATTTTGCTGCTAGTCACACGAAACCGTAATATGTGTACTAATACAAGTGCAAAATTTTGCATTTGTGCAACAAACGGAAGGGTAGAAGACACAATTTTCTTTGTATTTACAGTAGTGGTCAAAATATTTGGAACACTTAAAAAAAAAACCTCATAGAAAAGTTTTGTTTGGTTGAAAAAGTTAATCTTTTTTATATTAATATTAATCTGAGATTCGGTAGGTGGAAATGGCGATCTCAAGGCAACGTAGCCTGAGATCCAATTAGCGCTGTAGTGCGCCGTTTTGATACCAAAAACTCGTTTGACCTGTGATTGAAAGGGACAGATTTATAGAGAAGCTTCATAGCGATTATGTTAGAGCTATTTTGTCGCATTGAGAAAAAAGATTAGGTCTCTAACTTCGATCTCAGATAGGTCATCAATTTCGTGAAACAATGCTTTACCAAAGTATTTTATTCTAGTGTCTGCCAAAGCATGACATTTGCAGAGGAAATGGATCATCGTTTCACTTTCTCTTTAGCTACGGCAAAAGGTGTTGTAAGAGATACCCAACTTCTCTGCATGAACTCCTATAGGCCAATGTCCGGTACAAACCGCAACAATCCTGGCTATGTCTTGCCTGGCCTGCATAAAAGATCATTTGTACGGGTTTTATTATAGGTGGGCCATATCTTCCTAGATATAATGCAGTTGGGTAAATTGCTCCACCTTCGGTTTGATTCAGTTTGGTAGATAGAAAAGATTTTAACCTTCATAGCACCAAGAACAATTTTAACCATTTCCGCAAGTGAGCTATGAAGGGCCGATCCTTGCCTGGCTAGCTCGTCAGCCCGTTCATTTCCCACGATACCACTATGGCCCGGAACCCAGATCAGGGTGACACTGAGGTTAATATTCAGGCTCGCAAGCTCAACGCGACATTGCTGAACCAATTTAGATGAGGATGTGGCCGAGTTAATGGCTTTGACAGCTGCCTGACTGTTTGTGAAGATAGACGCATTTCGGTTTTGTTTAAGTATCTAACCTGTCTCCTATATTGCCAGCAGTTCAGCCTGAAAAACTCTAGCAAAGTCAGGATGCCTGAAGGATTTCGCTACAATTATGGACTCAGAAAAGATCCCAGAACCAACTCCGCACTCCATCTGGTTGTGTCGATCCCTATCGACACGATGTCATCCTCCCAATCTTCTCTGGATGGGAAAAAAACCTTACAACCCTTACTAAGGCTCAAAGTAGGAGTGCAGTAGTCAGTGTCTACCGAGATAATATCTGAGGGAATCAATTTCGTAGTGTTGCTGTGACCATAAGGTTTTGACAACCAGCTATTTTATTTCTTCAGCCTAATAGCGCTGCAGGAAACTATGTCGATTGGTAGAAGATCCAAAATAACGTTTAAGGCGTCCGTTGGGCAAGTGCGCATGGCCCCTGCATATAGCTTATCAATATTATAGGCTTTGCTAAGAGCAGGCCACCACACAATCGAACAATATGTTAAGATTGGCCGTATTACGGCTGTGTATGTCCATAAAATCATCTTCGACTGAAGTCCCCACTTTTTGCAGATAGTTTTGCTGCAGGCGTAGAAGGCAACACAGGCCTTCTTAACCCGTACTTCAATATTTAGTTTCCAGTTTAGTTTAGGGTCGAGTATAACTCCCAAATATTTTGCACTGGAAGACATTGATAGGATTTGACCGTTGAGTATAGGTAGCGTGAAGTGCGGTTCTTTAGTTTTGGTGGAAAAGAGCAACAGTTCAGTTTTACTTTGGTTAACTCCTAGTCCACAACTCGTGGCCCAGGTGCTAACTTTCTTCAAAGCTGACTCCGTGATTTCACTAATCACAGAGGTGTACTTTCCTGCCACCAATAGCACCAAATCATCCGCATAGGCTACCGCCTTCACTCCACATTTCTCTAATTTAACGAGAATTGTATCCATGACCAGAAGCCATAGAAGAGGCGAAAGGACACCTCCCTGGGGTGTTCCCCTACTCTTGTAGTTTTGTTGCGATTGTATTGCCTAGAGAGGTTCGAATCTTCCTATCACTAAGCATGGAAATAATCCATTCTCGAATGAAGTCTTCTACACCGAATTTAACGAGCGATTCTTCTATGGATTCGGTAAGGACGTTGTTAAAAGCACCTTCTATCTCTAGGAAGGTGACAAGAGTAAATTCTTTATAATGGATTGTTAGTTCTACAGTGCGCACAGTACAGATTTGCGCTTAAGATAAGCATGCTGAGAGCTTTCGAGAGGTCGTCCAACTAAGATTTCTCTCATATGGTAATCAAGAATGCGCTCCAAGGTTTTAAGCACAAAAGATGTTAAGCTTATTGGTCTGGTAATGCTTCGCGGATTCGTGACCTCGTCTACCCACTTTCGTGATAAAAACTACTTTGACCTGTCTCCACGACATGGGCACACGTTTGAGAAGGAGGCATACTTTGAAAATTTGTTCCAGTCATGGAGCTGCCACATCATGCAACTTTTGAAGCATAACTTTTAGTATGCCATCCATGCCTGGGGATTTATATGGAGAAAAAGTATTGATGGCTAACAAAATATTTTCTCTGGTTATAACGGAATTGACTTGCTCCACATGAGCTACGTTAAGCTCTGTGGTTTCAAGGGGTCCGTGGTTATCACTCTCGCAACCCGGAAAGTGCGTCTTCATCAGTAGCTCAAGAGATTCGGCTGGAGAGGGTGTCCAGGTTCCATCAGGCGTTTTTAGAAATGAAGGATTACAATGTTCCTTCGATAAAACTTTGCTGAGCCTTGTGGAGTCCTTTATGTCTTCGATTGATTGACAGTATTCTCTCCAGCCTTGTCTTTTGGCTGATGACAGGGCTTGCTTGTAAATTTTAAGAGAGTCTTTATACGGTTGGTAAAACTTATGTTTGTGGCAGATATTGACAATTGTCCTCGTCATTTTCCTAAGACTGGACAGTTCTTCATTCCACCAAGAAGGAAGGGTTCTACGGCTATACTTAACTGGGCAAGAGACTCTAAAAGCTTTACTTATAGAAGTTTCAAATCTGAGATTCAGTTCGATATTATGTATTTTTAAATATTTTACATTTTAAAAGGGGAGTGAACGTAAGTTTTTAATGAAACGAATATTTGAAGAGTTGTCATTTTAGCTTGTTAACTTTCATAAGTGCTAAATTTATTTGTGTTCCCATTGTTTTGACCACAACTGTCGTCGATGATGATGATGATGATGATGAACGGGAACTATAGTTTTGTGTATATAGTATTCAAAATTTTGATAGTGTGAGTAAATATGGAACGTAGTACGGTTACGGAACGAATAGTATAGCAAGTCAGAGTGACGTATGCAATTGCTTGCGGAGAGGGTGCATTTTTGTTGTTGGGGTAGGGTGGTTTATGCAGTTGCATCAGTTCAGATGTTTGTTGGGTTGAAATTGAGAACAATCGGAAATTAAAATAGTGCAGGGGCAGGGGAAAGAAAAACTTCGTAGGTATATAGTAAAAAGGGCATTGCCAGAGTATAATTACCTTTTTTACGGTACACTTACTGACGAACGCGACATGCTGATTATAAAGGTATAAACGTCAGAATGTTTTGTGATAAATATACTCGTATAATAATTTTAATAACGTCAAACTTTATAATGGTGTAAAAAGGAAGTAGCTATTAGTAAAACTCAAGTGTTTTTTTTTAATCAAATTAGTCACGTTTTTTAATATCTTGAGCATATCAGTGATTCAAAATGTTGTGACTTGAAATGACGATGATTTTTCTCTGAGAAATGAAATTGAAATTTTGAAGTCAGGCTTAATATTTCAAAGTCATCCAAAGTTTTATTAAAAAAAAATGTTTCGCTTTCTTATTAAGTTTTACGACATTACGATTTTATCTACGATAATATAAAATATATTGTTACAAATTTTAGTAGATCAAAAACGATACAAAAATATTTTTAAAAATTACTTTAAAACTAAGAAATTCTTACTTAATTATACAAATTAATATCAGACTGTGTAAAAATTGATTACGATATATTTTTAAAATGTTACAAAGTTGGCAACAATATGGCCTTGAATAAGTTAGGTACTTATTTGTAATTCAAAAAATAAAAATAAAAATAAAATATTTACCAATTCAAGTTACCGCATATTAATTGGAAAATAGATGTTTTCGAGAATATGTTAATTTATAAACGCCACTTACTTGATTTAGTAATAAAAAAAACTTACGTTTCTGAGTAGGTACGTTTAAATAAATTAAGTGAGTTGTTAAATTCTAATAAAATTATATATTTACAAAGTCAACAAATTTATAAAGTAGGAGTGACTAGGAAAATTGGTAAGAACTCAATAAAAATTGCATTGATGCAGTTAAAGCTTTGATTTGGAGAATTACTAAAAAAGTGACGAAAGAACATTTGCATTGGAAAATACGTCAAAGAAATTTTCTTTAATTTGTGTTGAGTGAGTAGATTAGATAAGATTTTTATTTTTCAATAATAAAGTATTCAAAATTGAAAATTAAAACTTCCAGTTCAGAATTTTGTAATTAAATAAAAACAAAAAAGAGAAAAAACAAGAGAAATTTACATTTTGAATCTTTAACAAGAAGAAAATGAAAACAAATTTAAAATCGTGATGAAAAGAACCTGTCGCAAGACCATTTTGTAACTACTATGTAAATTCAGTATTTATGTAGTGTCTATGTTTAAGTGCATTTTTGGATAACTGTTTAGGGATACCGACTTAGAACCATTCAATATGGTTTTAGTTTGTTCCATCGTCAAAGTCAACTCACCGAAGTAATTGCATCTTATAAGTCTCTGTAGATAGGGCATATTGCTAAAAGGTGGAAAGTGTCTTCTTTGTTTCTTTATTTATTTATGTTAAACCATTTAAGTTAAGCATATCACATCTAGCTTGGAAAATTAAAGAAATCGATTGGATGTTATTCGAATCGTTAAAATAGTTGTTGTAGTTAAGGCTAAAGCTGAGCTCTGGGTAGATCGGTCTGTTAATAGAGTTAGAAGCTTGTTGAATGCATTCTTTGTGCTGATGAGTGTCGTGAAGCTCGAGTAACTTATACAGATTTTGCTTCAATTCAGCTCGGTCTTCGTATTGCAAGTTTAAGATGAATCCACTTTTACCAGACAGAGTTTTCCATTCGGGAAGCCATTCCACCTTCCTGTTTATTACAAACTTGGTAAGAATATTGTGTATTCTGTGCATTGGTGATTCAAGAGTTTTTAGGATTTAATCAAAATGTAGCTTGAGAGTATAGTGGTACCTAATGGTGTATTCATCGGCTGTCGTACTTACTTACTTAAGGTGGCGCTACAGTCCTGTGTGAACTAGGGCCTCACCCAACAAACTTCTCCATCTAGCTCGGTCCCTAGCTAGCTGTCTCCAGTTTCGCGCTCCAAGTTGGGTGAGGTCACCTTCCACTTGCGCGCGCCACCTGATCCGCGGTCTTCCTCCACTGCGCTGTCCTGTATGTGCGGATTCGAAGTCTTTCCGGGCCGGAGGATTGGTTTCCATGCGCTCTACGTGACCCAGCCATCTTAGTCGTTGGACTTTTACTCTTCTGGCTAAGTCTACGTCGCTGTACAGCATGTACAGTTCGTCGTTCCTTCTTCTCCTCCACTCGCCTTCGATGCATACGGGACCGTAGATCACACGAAGAACTTTTCTCTCGAAGCGACCCAAGGTGCTTTCATCCGCTTTTGTCATGGTATTTGCTCCTGCACCGTATAGCAGGACGGGGATGATAAGGGTCTTATAAAGCAACACTTTGGTCCCTCGAGAGAGGACTTTACCACTCAATTGCTTTCTTAGTCCAAAGAAACAGCGATTCGCAAGAGTTATTCTGCGTTTGATCTCACCGCTGGTGTTGTTTTCTGCGTTTACAGCGGAGCCTAGGTAGACGAAGTCCTTGACTACCTCAAAGTTACGTCTGTCGATTGTGACGTTTTGACCAAGACGTCGGTGTTGTATGTCCTTTCTAGACGACAGCATGTACTTTGTTTTGCCCGTTAAACCCATATTTGCCGCCTCTGCCTCAATACTCACAAAAGCCTCATTGACATCACGCTGGGTTCTTCGGATTATGTCAATGTCATCAGCATATGTAATAATTGGACAGACTTGTGAAAGATAGTGCCTCTAGTGTTGCTCTGCACTATTCTCTCAAGCACGATGTTAAAAACAATCGCATGACAGCGCATCACCTTGTCTAAAACCTTTTTTGACATCGAAAGGTTCTGTTAAGTTGTTTCCAACCTTTATGGAGCAGCGTGAATTCTCCATGGTCATCAAAACTAGACATGGCTCTATACAGCTCGTCCCTGTAGATGCTGTCATATGCGGCCTTGAAATCGATGAAAAGATGGTGGGTGTCGATTTGGTGTTCTTGGGTTTTTTCCAGGATCTGCCGTAATGTGAATATTTGATCAACTGTAGACTTTCCTGGTCTAAAACCACACTGATAAGGACCTATCAGGTTCTTGACGATGGGCTTTAGACGTTGACATAATACGGCAGAGAAGATTTTATAGGCGATGTTAAGTAGACTGATTCCTCTATAGTTGGTGCAGTTTAAAGGGTCTCCTTTTTTCAGGATCAGGATTCATCGGCTGTCGGAAGTGTTTTTTTTTGTAAATATCGTAGCAGTTTTTCAACTTCTTCATATGAACGGTATCCCCAAGTTTGGCAACTATAGCACATGATCTTGTATTTTGCGCAGGTCTTAATTTTATTGCTCCCGATTATATCTTTCCAGGAGGAATTTATTAGCTTTTTAGCGGAAACCAGTTTTTTCTCAAGGTGGAGAGAAGACTTCATGTTTGATTGCAGTTTAACACCAAGGTATTTGTATTGTGTGACTGTTTCAATTGATTCACCATCTAAAAACCATTTTTCGCCGTCTCCCAATTTTGTTTGTCTGTTGCGAATGATCAAAATTTTTGATTTTTCTAAATTTATTGCAAGCCTCTAGGTTTTACAATAAGTATTGAGTTTATTGATCATAAGTTGAAGACTCTGTGGAGATCATAAGTTGAAGACTCTGTGGAGATCAGTGATCAATGAACAGTGAAAACATTATTGCACTCAGAAGACAGCCTTGCTTCACTCCTGATGTTGGGTTAAACAATTCTGATATACTTTAGCCATCGCACACCGATTGTAGAGTATTTTGGTACATATTTCTGAGGACTTTTGACAGAATCGTAGACAATCCTTTCTGTGACAATGTATTGCAATCAATAGAGTCAAAAGCTGCTTTAAAGTCGACAAAAAATATGTATAATTTTTTATTTTGTTTCAGAAAATGTTGGGAATGGTCGTCACAGTGAAAATGTTGTCTATCGTTGAGTAGCCTTTACGAAGACCTGATTGATACTCACTCTTCTATCTATCCATTCGTTTATTCGATTAAGTAGAATTGCATAGAAAATTTTTGCTGTTGAGTTTATGAACGATATACCCCTGTAGTTACATGCCAAATTAACATCACCTTTTTTATAGATCGGGTACACTACAGCATCTTTAAATTCCTGAGGCACTATATCGGTTCTGAAGATGAAACTGAAGGCGTCAAACATGTGCGTTAGGAACTTGATAGGAGCATTTTTGTAAAATTCGTTAGGGATTCGATCAGGACCTGGAGCTTTTCTGTTCTTTGAGCTATACAGGCTCAATTGTTATTTACCAACCAATTAGATCATCTTTGACAAGTGGTTCTGCGGAGTGAAAGTTTTGTTCTTCCAAGTAGCATGGATTCAACAATATTTTGTATTAGATTGTACAAGATTTGTATTGGTACATTCATTGACAGAAAATTAAACCAAAATTGTTAAGCACTGTAAGGTATAATAATGGAATATGAATTTTTTAATAGAAATTAATCTGAAGAATACAGTTGGCTCACTCAGTTTGCTTCACCAATTCGTTCAGTGGCAAAATATTCGAAAAATTCCCATAACCTTAGAATTGGGACGCACACAGTTAGGTTAGGTTAGGTTAAAGTGGCTGTTGGTTGGGAAAATCAACACACTTAGGCCAAAGTATGGTCCGTTGTGATACCACGTGGATCAGTTGATCAGCTTAATTCGTCGAACCAATTGGAGCTCCGAATGAAGCGTAGGAGACAATTAATGTCAGAATTTTTTAGATCGCTGGTATCGTTGAAGTAGTAGTCTCCAAGGTGGTTTGTTTGTCTTTGTGATAAGCAGGGCATGTTCACAGAAGATGAGAGATTTGCAGGGGCTCTAAGTCAAATAGCATGCCTTCCTATTAAGCAGTGCCCAGTCAGGTCACCTATAAAGTAGCTAATGTGCAATCTATTCAGAGAGATTAATTGTTTTGAGCACCAGGCGCAAAGATTATGCCAAATTAGTTTTGTCGCTTCCATGGAAGTTTGTTTTCTCTAAGGTATCTTGCTTAAGCATGAGTTTACATGTAGCTATGCTAGCATTGCAATTTCCTGGAATGTCTCTATGGCCCGGCACCCAGAAAAGGTGAATGTTGAACTGTTAGGCCATCTCCGTAAGAGATGATCGACGATTTAGGGCTGTTAGTGATTTAGTGGAAACAGAGTCTAGGGACTTTAACATAGCTTGTCTATCCGTGAAGATGCGTATATCATTTGTTGATATAACGTTTTCTCTAAGCCATGATAGGACTTCTTTTACAGCCAGGATTTCAGCTTGGAACACGCTACAATGATCGGGTAGACCAAATTAGAGACTTAAGTTTAGTCTATCTGAGTATACGCCTATACCAACCCCATCCTCCGTTTTTGATCCGTTTCTGTAAAAGTTTATAGGATCATCGTTCAAAAATGATGTATTCTCCCAAGAAGACCTGGGAGGTATAATTACTTTGAAGCTATAGTTATTAAACTGGGGATGGGGTATGGTGTAGTCAATATTACTGTGGAACGAGTTCAAAATAGTGGCGTGGCCAATTCCATTATTGATCCACAGAGAGGAGGCTTGAAGCCGTACGGCTGTATTAGCCGCCGTTTGCTTGCTGAAAATGTCCAGCGGTATTAGATGGAACAGAACATCAATTTAGGCGGAAGGGGTAAAACGAAGTGCTCCTCCCATACACAGGCAGGCTGTTCGTTGGACTTTGCTGAGTTTATCGCGATTTTTCGCTATATTTAGCGCCGTCCAACATACCGCTACTCCATAAGTAAGGATCGGTCTTATGAAAGAGATATATAGCCATTGTGTAATGCGGGGCTGTAGGCCGCATTTATTACCAATGGCCTTTTTACAGGAGAACAGGGCTACTGTGGCCTTGTTTATTCTCTCTTGACTATTAGGTTTCCAACTTAATTTCTTATTTTTAATAAATATGATTTAAAATCGCCAGTTAAAGTTAAAACCCCTACGAGAACCGTTTGGCAATATGAGAAAGCCAACTGGTACGGTCTCAATGAATTCTTCAGGTACTTTAACTGGTCACTATGCTTCCTCGATAGTGATGTGGATCCCAGTGCAGATATGATTACAAACTTAATTCTTTGCGGAATGAGAAATTTTATCCCAAATAGGGTAAAATCTATTAAACATAAAGAAAACTCATGGTTTGATTCGAGCTGTAAAGAAGTTATTAGGATCAAAAATGTAAGTTTCCAGAATTACAAAGCCAACCCAACTGAGGAAAACCGGAATAAGTTCAAAAAAGCTACACAGACCTGTAACGGACATATACGACGCATTAAATTTTGCATGACCAGAAATTACGGCAAAAAATACTACAATGTCCCAATGGTAGTCAAAATTTCTGGTCATTTGTAAAAAATGTGCGTGACACTACGTCTTCGTCGGTTCCGACGCTTGTTTCCAATGACACTCCCTATGTAAGCTCGATTGATAAAGCCAATTTGCTTGCAACACAGTTTGCTGTTCGATGCTGCCAGTGAGTGACATGACTTTGCCTGTACTTGAAAGTGTTAACGATCCTATGGGACGAATCTTCTTTCGCACTCGTTCAGTTACTAGAGTACTTAAAAATCTTGGCCCGGATAGTATCCCCGCTATTGTTCTGAAGAGGTGTTCTTCAACGCTGGCAAAACCATTGCGTAAACTTTTCCATCTGTCCTATTCTACAGGTCTCTTTCCAAAAAAAGGCGAATCCTCCTCTCCATCCAACTATAGTCCAATTGCACTTACATCCCTTCTTTCCAAGGTCATGGAAACGCTGATCAATTTTCAGCTTAAGAAATATCTTGATGAACGAAAGCTTCTTAATGACCGGCAGTATGGCTTTCGTTGCAATAGGTCCACTGGTGATCTCATGGTTTATCTCACCGAACAGTGGAACAAATCTTTACATCGTTTTGGAGAAAGTAAGATTATTGCACATGATATTTCAAAAGCATTTGATAGAGTTTGGCATCAAGCTCTCTTATCGAAAACGCGTGCATTTGGTATTGATGAATCCCTTCTTCGTTGGGTTAGAAATTACCTTTCGGACCGTTCAATTCAAGTAGTATTGGACGGGTTCAAATCTGATATTCACATAATAAACGCTGGTGTGCCCCAGGGCTCCGTTTTGTCTCCGACTCTCTTCCTCATTTTTATAAATGATCTTTTGTCTTAAACTTCTAACCCACTAAATTGTTTCGCGGATGACAGTACCCTCAGCTTTTTATATTCGTTTTTATAAGCTCATCCTTGTTCTTCGGATGTGGAGTACCAACGGCAGCGTATGATAAGCTCATTAAATTCAGATCTTGACAGCATTGTTCAATGGGGAATCAAAAACCGTGTAGAATTTAATCCTTCGAAAACTCAATGCTGTCTACTGTCGCAAAAGCGTAACCCTCCCCAAATGTCACTATCCATGAGTGGTACTTGCTTGGATCACATATTTGACATCGCCAAAAATGCTGGTAAGTGTTTAGGTTTTCTCCGAAGATGCAAGAAGTTTTTTTACCCCTTCGGATCTGGCTATAATTTATAAAGCCTTTATTTGTCCAAAACTTGAGTACAATTTCCATATTTGGGCAGGAACTCCTATAATCCATTTGAGTCTCTTGGACAGAATTTAAAAGAGAGCTCTAAAAATGATAGGTGACCATTGTCTAACTGAAACTTTTGCATCTCTCGAGCACCGTCGTAAGGTTTCATGTCTCTCATTATTCTATCGCTACTTCCATAAGCAATGCTCTAATGAAATAGCCAGATGCATTCCTCCCCTCAAACAATTTAACCGTAATACTCGTTCTTTTAGGAATGCCCATCAGTTTACCCTTGAGCCCAATTTCGGTCGTACTGTTAAGTTCAGAGATTCTTTTTTTAATGCTTTATCAGACTCAATATTTCCCACCCATTACAATATGCAGGCATTCAAAACCAATGTGCATCGGTATCTCCTTTCAAATCCTATCCTCCCTTCCTAATTACTCGCACTGTGTATAATCATTATAAGGGTATTCATATCCCCTTGAGTGCGCGTACAATATAAAAAAAAGGGACTTATCAATACTTGCCCTTAAGTGGATCGATCAAACGTTCAAAAAGTTTTGAGGAGGAATGATAATAAGCTGTTGGCCTTACGTCTTTAGGGTTAACGTGGCTGGATTTCCCAGCTTTTGGAATAAAAATGACACACACAGTATAATAATGTAAATTGAAATTTTTCAATAGTTTTCAATATTACAAAAATGTTAAGCCTATTTTTGACAATAAGACGTTTAATGGAACATTAATTAAAAGAAAACTGTACCAAAAATTCCATAAACGAAAAACACTGTAAAGTAGAATACTGTAATGTGAATTTTTGAACAGTTTTAAATCTTACACACTTAAAATACTGTAAATTATTTTCTTAAACAGTTTCAGTCTTATAAAGACAGTTTGCTTACTTAATTTGCTTTACCAAATCAGTATGCCAACAAATTTCAAAAAATACAGAATTGATAAACACCTTACAGTTTGATACTGTAAAGTAACAATTATATTGAACAGTCTTTAATCTTGAACAAATAGTTGCATTACTTTATTTTGCTCATTAGGCATTTAGGGATAGATTCATTTAAGAGAAATTATGCTAATTAAAATTAATTGACAGATAGTTGAGAAACACTGTAAATGGATTACTGTAATGTGAATTTTACAACATATGGATGACTTAAAGTTTCTTAGCAAAACATTCAGTTTGAAACTAAAAAGATCAAAATCCCCTAAATGTAGAAACAAGGAACACTGTAAATTGGAACACTGTCATTGAAGTTGAATTTCAAAAAGTGTTTCATTCCCTTAAAGTTTCTACCTAAAGATCTTAATATACTAATGTCATTTCATTTCCTCATTGGTAACCTGCAAATCTGGCAATGCTCTTGGTGACCTCCTTTAAATCCGTACACGTGCCACCATCCGTTCGTCGAGGAAGAGTCACAAGAGACCGACGACCAGAAGAGCACAAAACACAGAACCTACGAGATTGTACTACAAACCTACTAACGCCAACCATTCAGGAGGGGGACGGGAGAACCTCCATGCCCAGCCTCCCAAAAAACACTAGCTGCTTATATGCTGTCTTTTTGTCAGCTGCTGTGTGCTTTCATTCTTCCATATTTGTTTTCTTCTTTCTTCTTTTTGTTGTCATTTATTTTTTCTTTCTATATTTTTGGCAGGACAACGGTAAAGGCAATGGTAACAGTGATGGTGGGCGGTGCGGTGTTGATGGTTGAATATATAGCATATAGCATTTTGAAGTCACCAGGATATCAGGTGGTGGTAAGGTAAGGTAGTGATGTGTACGATAAGAGGATGCAAAGGAAAACAGAAAAGAAAAAAGAAGGTGTACACGTACCTCTACTTACATATATAAATTCTAGAAATAGCAGGCGCGCATGTCATGAGTAGGAGTAATACAGAATTTAAGTGACGTCATAGTTTCGTAGGTAAAGTAGAACGAATTTGTGTATACTACGACTACGAAGCTACGACATTACGACATTTTCGGCTGGTGGGTGGTTTATTACGTCACTAATTGGGATTTTACAAGTCTGGATTAGTAACGGTTGTGTTATACGAGATTGAGTGTTTGTAATTGAAAGTTAACTACTAACGTCGTCGTCGGAGCACAGACGACAACGGCAACTACGACGACGATGACAACAAACCCCAATCACATCGCATCGTATCGAATCGGTTTGGTTTGGTTCGGTAGCCAGTCGGGCAGGTAGGCTGCAAAACAAGCTGGCAGGCAAGGTAGTAGAGATGGTGATGGTCACCGTACGTCATTCGAAATTAAGTCGTATCAAGACGCAATTTGCTATGGGGTTGGGGTTGGTTCTGACTTTGTTTTCTTCAAAATAAGGGTGCTCTGTCTTTCTGTGATATAATATAAAAGGTATAGTAGAAGAGGTATGGTGGTTTGTTTTATAAGGTACACATTACTTTTTCTCAAAGTGAAGCCTTTGAGTTTGATAAACCATATGTTTCATACGCCTCCTTAGAGAAATGGGTGCGTTGCAAGTCGTCGTCGTAGGTAGGCAAAAGTACGTATTTCTCGGCGTTTGATGTTGGATAAAGTGCTGGCGCAACACAACTACCCACTAAGCATTAATGTAAGTGCGTGGGTTAACGTATTTAATTAACTTATAGAGCGGAATAAATGGTATTATGTGAGTACCTTGTGTATCTTGTATATCCCTTACCTATAATTTATACCCATCACTTTGGTGTGTGTATCAATATCGACCCTCGACGTATTCACTTCGCTCGACGATGTAATGGATTGTTTTCATTTTTTTTTATATATTTTGCCGATGCAAGGAAAGTGAGATTTCCTTGAAGCTTTTGTTTGAGAAAGAATACAAAAAATAAAGGATTGGATGGGGTTTTGTATAAAGACTTGTTGACGCAGTCATGATACAAGGGTTTTGAGAGAGATTTTGTTTTTTTATTTTTAAATCTTCTAAAGTGAGTATGCTGACGTTATTGCGTTTCATTTTTTTGTTTCTTAGGAAGGTTATAGAATAAAGTATTTATTTGAATTTGATACTTTCAAAACAAATGAGTCAGTTTTAGAAAAGTATAACATTGTGAAATGTTCCTGGGAAGTCGAGAACATTCGGGATTGGGATGAAATTGCATCAACAAATAGTTATGAATCAGAAGAGAATTTAGAGGGAATAATATTATGATGATGATTTGGAAACTTGATAGGTTTGGATAACATTTAAGACGCAGAAGGTCAACATAGATGTTATTTGGTATATTGAAATAGGTACCTTTCAAGCTATTCGGATAGTAATGGCATACTTATGTTTATGATCGCCGTTGTTTTGAAAGATCATTAAGTGCATTTTCATTTTTCGAGACATTTTAGGATTTACGTTCATACGACTTTAAATTGTTGGCACATTTAAATGATTTCAGATTTGGCTTTTTGACTCAAAACAACAATAAGTTAAACAACTTAAAAACAAGTCAAAAAAGTTTTGAAAGTAAAATTAAAGTCATTTATTCTGATATGCTTGGACTTTCAATTTAATTACATACGTCTCTTGTGATATCAATGTTTAAACATTGAAATATAAAAAATAAATTAGCTTCTTACTTGCGACATAAAGGAACTACGCATATGGCAAGTTTTGCATTCGTCAAAAATGTCGAACTCAAGATTTTAAGCAAACGTGACATAATATAAAAAAAGAGTCTTGGATGCGACCCACACTGATAACTTCCTATACCGTCTGTCTGTTTGTCTTGCTTAAAAGATTCTCGGTTTTCATGTTGGGTTAAAAAAGTTGTCAGTTGAATTTACTTGAAAATTTTAAAATTAATAACAAAATTCTTCATATAAAAAATAGTTTAGTTTGAAAATCTAGTGTTTTATTAAACAGATTTTTAATCGAAACAAATTTTTACCAATTTTAGTAGCATTTTTTAAATGTTTACAAATTGGATTAATAAATATTTAAGAGATATCAAGAACCGAACATCAGTTTTTACCAAAATTATGCGTACTATTTTTTGTAGATTTTATTTCTTTATGAAAAAACGGACTTTTGGATATTTATAAAAAACTACTGAATATCGAAAACAATATTTTCTGTGAAATAAAAAAGTTTTTAATTTTTGAAAGCTATTTGTGTCGAATGTAAATTTTTACCAAGTTTTAGTATTGTTTTTTTTGTAAGAAAGCTGTCTATTAATTTTTTCTCAAAACTTTACTGAGTGTTGACAACAATATTTTTTTAAAGCAAAAAGTGGTTTGAAGCCAATATTTAAAGTTTTGAAAAGATATTTGAATCGAAAATCAATTTTTACCAACTTTTATTAATTTTTTTGTTAAGGTTTTTATTTTTTGTAAACAAAAATGTCAATTCAATTTTTTCTCAGAATTTTTAAAATGTGGAAAACAATATTTCTTATAAGTTATAGTTGGAAGCCATAATCTTAAATTTTTGAAAAGATATTTGACTCGAAATTCAATTTTTACCAACTTTTGTTAAATTTTCTTTTAAGTTTTTATTTTTTGTAAAAAATCTGTCCATTTGATTTTTCTAAAAAGTTTACTGAATGTAGACCACAATATTTTCTAAAAGATGAAAGTAGTTTCAAGCTAATATCTCAAAGTTTTGAGAAGCTATTTGAGTCAAAATGCAATTTTTTTATAAAAAAAACTGTCTATGCGGTTTTTCTTAAAGTTTTACCAGATGTTAAAAACATTATTTTTTGCTGCACAAAATTGCTTTGGAGATAAAATCATTTTGTATTTGTAAAATTTTCGAGGTTTTAAGTTTTTTTTTTAGTTTTTTTGATTTACAAAAAAATTATAATTATATTTTTTTAAAATATATTTAGTAGTTTAGTTTAGTTTAGTATCGCGTCATTATATATAACATAACGTTTATGGTTCGTAAGATATTTAAAGCCACCAACGCAATTTTTTTGAGAGCCCTTTCTGCATCTTTCTGCATTATAATCTGTCTAAAAAAAATGTATTTGAAGACGATATCGCTATTGGTTCTTGAGCTATGGAAGACAAAAATAACGTCGCGAACGTACATACACACGCACGCACAGACATCTTTCTAAAAATCTTTTATTTCGACTCTAGGGACCTTGAAACGTAGAGAAATGTCAACATTTTCAATTTGATAAATCGGACCCATTAAAATAACTTTCTATGGGAAGTTAAAAATAGGTCCCTCACCTTTACTTTGGAGCTCAATCAAGATTTTTGTTCAAAAATCGAAAAAACAAACCGATAGATTTTGATCAAATTGTCTCCAATTTTTTTTACGTTTCATCTTTTCATAAAAAAAAAATTTGTATTGATCCGTATTTAGTTTTTAAGTTTTCTCAAGAATAAATTAATCGATTTTAATAATTTTTGTTTTCACGAGCTCTTACGTTGTCTTAAAAATAATATTTTTTTTTCAGAAATGTCCAAAACGGGTTATCATTTTCTAACAAAATTGAAATTTGGAACGTATATAAATAAGTTCTATATAACTGCATACTACGAATATCTTTTAAATAAAATTAAAAAAATTAAAAAAAAACGCTACTACGATTTTCGAAAAAAAATTAAATATTGATTGCTAAGAAAAAATTTGTATAAATACATTTTAAAATATAAATACTGAGTACTTTAAACAGAGTCTTTGGATTCAAAATTAAATTCATGCTACCCAGTCGTGAACTTTACTTTACAAAGCGCTCATAACCCATTAAAATCAGTCCTATAACAGGAATATCAGATAAAGTATTGCCATGTTCCAGATTTTCCCACTTTCACAAACTTTTGGTGAATCAAGAACTAAGCTTTAACCTGTTTGATATTGAGCAAAAAAAGTTATGACCATTATCAAGAAAAAAAGTCCAAGTTTTTTAAATATCAATTAACCAAAAAAATAATTTTTGGCCTCTATGCAGGAAAATACTCCAATCTCTGGGCTAAGCTGATGCTCCTATATAATTTACTAAAGTCTCTTCTACAGTATTGATTAAGAGCATTCAAATTGATTATTGACTATAACGTTGTTGATTATTTTATGATACGCTAGCACTGATGAAACGTTTCTTGTCTGAATCTTTAAGACGGTTAACGGAGTATGCCTTATCGATAAAGCCATCAACAATTATTGTGCCTACATGTATGCTCATCAGTATACTTTCGAGGCTAATTGAAATCGCACTGTCATGTACAGAGATTCGTTCTTTAGCCGTACTTCGCGAATGTGGCAAACGTTATTACCCTCTGTCTATTTTTCGGGAATTTAAAACCAGTATGATTCGACAAATCCTGTGCGCTCCTTAAAAAAAGAATACAACTTAAGAACGAAGGTATTTCTTAGATATTTAAATCGTGTACAACTTTTTTACTTAATTTTGGGAAACACCAAACTTCATTGAAGTTGTTAAACAAAATTCAAAGCACTTTTTTTTAAGATGGTGATATTTTTACCTTCCAGTAACAATCTTTAAATTGTTTTTTTTTTTTTTTTTTTTTTAAAGAAAATATTTTTCGAAAAGTAGCCCAAAAATAAAATATTTCCCATACAAAAACAAACTTTTAGTATTTTTACTTCTCAATTTTTTGAGCAGATTTCTTCGAATCTATAAACTATATACAAAAAAAGTATCATCTTTTACTTGACTTTCGAGAAATTTGGATATAAGCGCACTTCATCATCTCCCAAGCCCCAACCCTTTTAAAATATTTTGCTCCATCACTAAGAAGGATTTACCTCTTCATTAAAGTTCATCTTTTTTGTTGGAATTTTTTCCAAGTAAACTTTTTTATTTCTGGACTAAAATTTGTTAGGTTCAAAAATACCGAAGATGATCTTTCAATGCTTACTTCGAAAAATGTATCGTTTTCATCGGAAAAAAAATCTATCCCTCATTTTGTTACCTAAGAACCTTCTGAAAGATAAACAAAAAGTTGAATTACAAAAATGGCAACTTATTGAACAATCATTTACAAAACTACAAAAAAAGCTATCGAAACTATTTTAACAGATTAACCAAACAAAATTTGATACACAAACACGACTTGCCCGAAAACTCCTGGAAAATTTATAATTTTTTGTATCTCTCACTTACAGGCTTTAATATTTACGGAAAGTAGGAAAGTGTTAAAACCCGACTTCACGATGCTAATATTTCACGCTATGGCACCCTATAAAAATCTGAATTAAAACATTTTGATATGCGATCATTTTCGAAAGCGACAATCGCATTCTTTAAATTCTGAGATTTCAAATTTTGCAATTGCAATTTTTTCCAATCATTTGAACCTTTAAGCATTCACATGAAATTTTTTGCCTTAATTGAAGTCTTTAAATCCTTGCAAATGTGAGCTTGTAAGAATGCAAACAAATGAAAAAACTGCAAAAGAATGCAATGACTCCAATTGATTGCTAAGGCTTGAAGTAAATTCAAAATAATTCAAAAAAATCGAAAGAATGTAATCAATTGATTGCATTCAATGATTTAGAACAACACTATTGCAATCATTTCCTGGTCAAATTAGTGATGATTGAAGAGCTGTTCAAAGTAACAGTGAAGCTAATCAACAAAATCTTAAAGAAAAAGTTTATTTTTTTATACGCAAATAATGGCTGAATCACAAACACGCTTCAGCTTCGGCTTCGTCTGCGTTACGGTGGGCTTGCTTCGAGGTTGCTTTGAATGATATTTCTATTATTTCATCCCTCCAAAGAGCAAATATTTTGTTTGTTGACATTTGTTTACAGCCGTTGAGCTGTCAGACAAAGCAAATGTTCAGATAATTGAACTAGAGCTTCCGTTCGGAGTCACATTACGTTACATTACGTTCTTTTCCTTACGATTGTCAAACGAAACGTGAGGTCGAAGCTCCATGGTGATAGCATGCATTGAATTCCTATGGCTGAACTTGTAACCGTCAGGTGAAGCCGAAGCTGAAGCGTGTTTGTGATTCATCCATTAAGCTCAAACAACCTTTATTGCCACTTTAGTTGGCTTAAATTTTCATTTAACTTTCCAAAAAGAAAAAATTTAATTGTTTTCTTCGATATTGTGCCGGTGCTGTCTTCTCGTCGAAAAATCCAGAAATGCATTGAAGAAAACAATATGGCTGTTCCTTGGTTTTCGGCATGTTATGCTAACATGAAATATAAAATGGCTTACCAGGATTGGCAAAGAATGGCATCAGCCAGGAAAAGAACCTAAGTGGTTAAGTTCAGTGTTATTTTCGTACATTCTTTCCTTCGTTGCACACTTCTAACTTATCTTGTTTTATCGCTGGTCTTTCGTATATGCCGGTCATAGTTTGTACTGAGGCACTGCGGTTTTGGTTGTCCTTACCTGGGACTACTTCAATAACTCTTCCCTTTTGCCACTGGTTGCGTGGACTTCTTTCGTCAATCAACAAAACTATGTCTCCAACTGTTAGCAATTTGGCTGATTGATTCCATTTTTCTCTTCTAGTTAGGGTGAGTAAGTATTAAATGATCCAACGCTTCCAAAAGTGTCTTGTGTGGAGCTTAGACATTAGTACGTTAGTCTTGAATAACTTAGCATAATTACTAAATTCTACAATGGAACCATTCCTCCAGGTGACTGTCGAAGAAAATGGTTGGGAGTTAGGGCTTCCAACTGTTCACTATCAATGGGTAAGTATGTAAGCGACCTCAACTTCTATTAAAAAGGTACGGAAAAGCTCATCGTTAGGTTTGTAATGGTTAACGTTGCGCTTACCGCTAATAGGGCTATCTTAACTGATTTTATGAGTCTCTCACAGCTTCCATTCATATGTGGGGAGGCAGGGGGTTAAAGTGCCACTCCAGTTCCGAGGTTACAAACTGATTCGATTGCATTGACGGTCGAATGATTTCAAGGTTGTCTTCAGTAACTCTTCCGCTCCAATGAAATTTCTTCCACGATCGTTGAATATTTTTCTTACGGTGCCTTTTTGATATAAAAAATTTCCATAACAGAGAAAGAATGAGTCTGTTCTACAGATGTAGGCAATTTCAATGTGGATTGCCCTGGTTAGCAGACACGTGAAAAGGCAAATCCACCTCTTTTCCATCTTTTCCATCTAATACGACCATATACAATGTCAAATGGACCACCGTAATCAACTGCAATATAGGAAAAGGGTGGGGTAAATGCTGATACTCGAACTTCTGACAAAATTGCCATTCCAGGAGGAATGGTCTTGGCTAAATTCATCTAACAGCGAAAACAGTGTTTCCTTACGCGTTTCAGCAGTTGTCGTAGTTTCGGAATGAAATATTTCTTTCTTATTTCGTTCACGACAGATTCGTGGTTGATATGTCGAAATTTTTCGTAATAATGAGTATTTAGAGTCTTGTTGCTCGATTATTGTCGGGGAGTATTACTGGACGCCTTGTGTATAAGTTCTGTTCAGCCACTTTGCATTATCAATTCGACAAAAACTGCGTTTTCGTCTAAATAGGGTTTCATTGAGAGTATAATACTCGAACACTGGGCTCAGTTCCTTGCAACTTTTCTCGGTGAAAAAGTGAATTCCAATTCCGATGATAACGATTCTGCTTAAATATGCCTGTAAACAACACGCTCTGCTCGTTGGAATTCTTCGCAACACAAAGCGAGTTTTCTCTTTTTATACCACGTAATGCGTCCATGTAGCGGCAAACATATATTGTGACCCTCAGCAACTTGCCCCAGCTTTCAAATTTACTTGTTGGGATTACTGACACTACTTCGGAAATAGCATGATAATTTTCTCGAGATAGATATGGCCAGTCTTCTTTCTTCATCTACAGAAATTGTGGACCATTTAGTGATGGTCCTTTCTTCCACTTCGTTGCATCATCTGCTGGGTTAATTTTGGAGGCACGTACCTCCAATCAGCAGTGTTAGTGATTTCTTGGATCTCCGCTATTCTGAACGCTACAAATTGGCCGTTTACTGCCATTTAAGTACTTAATTCATAAAGCGAGGAATTGACAAATTCTCCAAGAGTAATTCTTTCCATGAAAAAGTGCTTTCTCACATTAGCCGTTCGGGTTCGGCATATAAACTGCAGGTCCCCTCAATTCCTGACAAAAGCACTCGCACACAGGAATGGTTGAGAGTTGTAAGTAACTAGGCTCTGGTTCTCTACGGATTGTTGGGCCACCTTATTTAATTTTTGTATAAGTAGTTTTAATTAACACCGTATAAAATGATAATTAGTTCATCGAACCTTTTCGAAGCGCTTCTTTGGCTTCAAAAAAGTTCAAACCCATCAAAATGACACGTTTTAAAATACTAAACAATTCAAATAAAATCCATTTTCTCAATCCAAAATGCTCTATCTCTAAAATTAAGTTGATATCTCTACTTTAGTTGAACGAAGTTAACAAAAAAAAAACTTCTTTAATCAAGTAAATTCACGTTCGTATAATAAATTCGATACATTAAATGCGGCATGTTTGACATTTATCACCAACCATCAAGAAAGTCACACGGTTTTTGAAGAGAAGTCATATATATTAGAGCCTTTATCTATATACCTACCTATTGACTATGTATAAATCGTAAATTGATATCTTTACTATATTCAAACGAAATCATTAAACCGTAATTTAAGTGCAATCGACGAACCATCTCAAATTACATTCCATCTCAAAAATCAAACAGAAAAAAAAAATACCTAAACAAACTATGACAACTTTAAAAAAAAACACAAGATAGCTAGGTTTAAGGTTTATACTCGTACCTTTTCGACTTATCTATAATAGCTGAACGCATTCTAATTCTTATGCGTTACGTATGTATATACAAATAAAATGACGCTTCGTTCTCATTCTCATTCATAATTCAAACTGAATTAACCCATCAAACGAGCAACGACCGACGCACGACGCGACTCGACGGCGAACGGTGGCGGTAACGAAAGTCGGACCAAAAACGGACATTTTTAAAATTACTAATTAACGATCACTTTCCCACGATCAATAAAAAAATATAAAAGAAACACACGAGAAAAATACCGTTCTACATAACAAATTCCAGTAGTCACCCACCCATTCCATTCACCAATAATACAAAATAAAAATCTACCTACCTACCTTACCTACACTACATTCTACTATACATTGCATCTTGCATGTCATTCCGATGTTGATCTCAGGAATCGTTGTTGGCGTCGTTTGGAGAGAATAGTTAAAGCGGTTTGGGTTTCTCCCGCACTCAAGGCAGTCACTAGCAAACACAGAGAACATAGATGTGACTCATTGCATACGAACTCATGCGTGCAACACAGTGACAGAGCTATGACTAGGAATGGCTTTAAAACTGGATACTGTACTGGAGCCTTATGTCATGTGGTTGCAATTAAAAGTCATTGACGCCATCAGTGGTCGCTAGAAACAACAACGCCAACACCTCCACCTCCACCGCCACCATCAAGCATCCATCCAGCCTCTTTATTATCGTTCGTCCGTCACGTCCGTCGCGTCCGTCAGTCATCTCACCATCAGTGTAAAACTTATTTAACAAACAGTTTTACGAAGTGAGTGGTTGCAAAATCGGATGTTGCTGCTGCTGTTGCTGTTGTTGGAACGTTGCTGTTGCCGCGTTGTCGCGTTGCTGTTTGTGATGGTTCTGGTTGTAGGTGTTTCACTTAATATTGCCTTTTGACAGTTCAAAATGTCAGTTGTAACGAAGCAACGACGCGACGACCTCCGGTTCCTCTTTCTCATCACCATCAAAATCATAGCATCACCATCAAACATCGCCTTTGCCATCATCATAATGACAGAAAGTAAATCCTGTTGTTGTTTGGTGCAAAAGGAAAACGGATGGACTGTGTTCATGGACATCCATGGGACAGGGACGGGACACTACCAAATGCCAATAGATACCAGTGGGAGTAGGTTTTGTTCTATTGATGACGATGTGGATGATGATGATGATGAAGCTGATAATGGTGTGAAATAATATCGTGGGTGCTTTTAATGTTGCGCTGTTATGCGCTGTAGCTAAAGATACAGATACAGATGGCTTCACTTCCGGTGAATGGCAATCATCTGCAGCTTGTTTGTTTGTTGTTGTTCTCAAAAACTTTTGTTGCAACAACCTACGCGTGCAACAAGCATGCACGGAAATGAGATCTTCCGTTGAGCTATGGGTCGGTTGTTTGGTTCCCAGAGTTTGGTTTGGATAAACACTCAAAAACTCCCACTATTTAAAGGGTGTTTTTTTGAAGATTTAAAGAATTTTGAAATGGAATAAAATAAAGGAGAGTTTTTTTCAAATTGACCCTATTCGAAAGATAATCTTCGGGCATCATACTTCAAATATGATTTTTGGCATATGACTGTCGCAGGCCATTCGGACGTAGTTTAATATGGAGGTCAAATTTTTGGTTAAATAAATAAATTAGGTGTCCGTAGAGAACCAGGGCCTAGTGACTTACACCTTTCAACCATTCCTGTGTGCGAGTAATTGCAGGAATGGAGGGGACCTACAGTTTATATTCCGAACCCGAACGGCTTATTTGAGAAAGCACTTTTTCATGACAAGAATAACTCTTGGAAAATTTGTCAATTCCTCACAGGCAGTACCCGTGAATAAAACTTTAGGTGGCACAGGCATGGATCGAATCCAAGACCTCTCGCATGACAGTCCAGCACACTTACCATCATGCCACGCGTACTACTTGGTTACTTTTTCTAAAAATTTGTGGCCGTATTTTGACAATACCACGGCGAATGATGTCTTCCAAGTATAGTCAATTATTTCGGGCTTATCTTAAATGGTGTTAAATTGGATTGGAGACTAATTTTCGCGTCCGTAACATGACACGAAGTGGTTACCAATCGTTTCTTCAATAAATCAATTGTGGCCCGAGCTATGTGATATTTTGCCTCGTCTGCCTTTTTGTTGACATTACTGCTTCTGCACATAATGATTGTTCAAAAAATTAGCAGTCATGTCTCAATAACTGTCACCATTAACTTTAATGTAATGTTATGGGGAGATAGCTTTTAAAGAAGTACGGACTAATGCTTGGATATTGACGTAACCAGTTTAACCAGTTTGTTCGATTACTCCGCCAAGATAGGTTCAGAGGTTCTCTGGGCAGATTTTGAAGGCCGTTTGGATGCCATTCGTTTATTATCTGGAAGATGTGGTGATACCGGTAAATGTGATCAATTTCGAAATACTGCCCTGCATTTTTTTTTTCAACTCAAAGTCACAGGAATTGTGTTGATTTTCTAAAAACAGTTTGAGTTGATATTTACGCTTTGGATATTGACAAACACCATCAATAATCAAGATGAAATATTAAGATTTCTAGATGAAGCTTTAGCTGAAAAGTTTGATGAAGAATCAAAGTCAAAATTGAGACCGAGAAAAAGATACCACTTTCAAAATCAAGGTGAAATCGAATCGGATAGAAAGAGGACCATTAGCGTGATTCGGACTGTAGCGTGTTTCGGAAGTTGGAACATTGACTTCTTTGAATTGGAGGCAAACAGTGAAACTGAGTAGAAAACTCCAAGCATTGGATACGGAACCTTATCGAGATCATTTCCTCAGTCAGACTTTCTAGCTGCCCAGAACGATGATGAATCATGTAATGATATTCTCTTGCAGTGACGAACTGTTCCATTTGATAGACCGATGCTGGGTAGTATTGCCTTGAGGCAATCTTTCACAGTGCACTGAGTCAACTGCATTCTGGGACGTGAAATCTATTGATTCATCGAAATCTGCTAACACATTTCGGAATATTGGAACGCTTGAGAAATCACGGTTGCTAAAGTCGCGTTCGTTCTTAAACATATGGGGCTGTGATTCAAAAGGAACTTGCTTCAGTGACGATGAAGATCAAGAGGTTTCGGGTAGAGATTTTAATCAGTCTGGAGTTTAAATGAATATTTGGCAGTGTTTCATAAACAACTTATTGATTTGGATACTTAAATGCTTTTGACTGATGCAGATTTTAAGTCTTTTGGACTCCTCTGAAACCATTCAGAAAGTTTACTTTTACCATTCAAGACCGACGCAGGTCTCTCTTCAAACAACAATGCCCTTAAACCTAAGCTTTCATTTTAGAGTTTTTAATCATTAATAAAACAGATATTATTTCCTTCTAAAAAAAAGTTAATTGACCATAAAATGGAAGCAGTGCGTGTTACATATTTCGAAGAGAACCATGATTTTAAACTAAATTCTGTTTAATTCGAAAGAGTTGTTTGAGCGTCGTTCTATTTGTGTTGAAATGTCATACTAAATGTAAAACTATATTTCAAAGTAAATGTCAAACTAAACGTCAAACTAAATGTCAAACTAAATGTCAAACTAAACTGACAAAACAGCTGCCAGTTAAAATAGCGTTCCCAACTTAAAGTTTAATACTTCTAAAAACAACACCCTTTAAACATTCCTACAGTTTCCTATTGGGAGGAAGTGGGGGGAGGATTTACTTAGAAAGACTCCATCGGCGGCGACGTTAGGCATCCTACTCACTATAAACATCAGTCATCTGGTGGCATACTATAGGTTAGGTATCTTTTTCTGTGCAGCACATGCAGTGTAGCTAATCAATATTTTTCAGGCGAAAGAAAGTACCTATACGATAGGCGTATAAAGTGTGGATGGTAAGGTAGTACTTTATTGTTGTTTTTGTGGATGTTGATGGTGGTCGGAATAATATTGCAATCTTGTGAAATCCTGTATAATTTTTTTTTCAACAGACAAGCTGCGTAGTTGGGATTTGAAGCCAACGAATAAAGTGCCTACACTTTTTGGGTCGATATTGATATAAAAGAGGAAGAGTGGGTTGCTCTGGTTGTTATGGGCTGTTCTCCGTTCTTCTCTTCTCTTTTTTGGTAGGTGCATGTTGTAGCTGTAGCTGTTGCGGCGGCTGATGCTGAACTTTGCGCAGTTTTTGCGCTCCATAACCAAGCATCATCACCATCATCACCATCATCATCAACACCAGCATCAGCTAGTTATATGGCTCATGGAAATGGAAGTGCAAAATATACCCACCACAGATACCCAATTCCCATTGAAGCCATGAATTGAGGATGGGGTAAAAAATAGTCTCAACAGCTTCCAAGTTTTCTTAAATTTTATATGCAACTTTATACAATGCACAAGTTCAGCTATAAAATAGTGTTGCATGTGCATCGTGTCTCTATATCATGGTGTATCTATCGTAGTCGGTATTGAAGTTGACGTAGTCGGTATCGTAGTTTGTGTCGTAGTCGGTGGTCGTTCGTTTCATAGCGGTCGTAGATACATAAATATGGGAATGGGACAGAAGGTTCCGGAAGCTTTATCATCACAACTGACACACTGTGTCCGGTATATATGAACATAGTGTGGGGGGAGTTTTGTGTGAATGTCACGTGGCACGTGGCGTTTTTAATTGTTTGGATACACAGATTCTCTATACTGGTCGGGTTTGGTGGCAGTATGGTTCGAATGGGTTAAGAGGGCTGAATTGTTGTTTATGGGGCAATTGGATAGGAGGTGTAGACACATAGATAGGTAGGTAGGTTGGTATACGTCTTGTGCAGTCTTGGTATGTGCAGTGAAATATTTGTATACCTACATAGATACAAAGATACATTGGGAATTTACGTGTGCGAAGTTTTTGGGAGACATCTTCAAGGGGACACGAAAGACGTGGAGATACAAGTTATAGTGTTTTTTTTTTTTAATTTGGTATCTATAACACTTTGACAAGAGAGCTTTTCCTACACGTGTCTGGAGAGAAAAAAAAATCAATTATTTAATGAAGAGCGTAGTTTGGCTTGACGGTTGTCTCACACTTAAAATGTGATAAGGAAGAGTGAAGAATAATGATGGGTAAATAGGTGTAGGTACTCGTTTCTATCTGTATTTCAATACTGTTGCCACGTGAAGTTTGAAAGGATAAAGTTTAAAGCTTAGATATACAAAATACAAGGATAAGTTGGTGTTTAAAGTTGATTAAAGAGAACTTTAAAACTTGTTTTAACTATTATACACCTCTAAGGTTTCGCACTATCTGCATTTTATGGTAATTTCAACATGAACAGTATTAAGCCATCAAATCAGATAATAATAAAGTTTTATCTCTCCGGGTGGACTCAAATTCATTTTCCTTGGTCCTATGAAGTTTTTGACTTTTTACTCGGAGTATATCTGTTCTTTATTCAAAAGAGCGTTTGCTTACAAGAAAACAATAATATCAAACAAGTCTTATACAAGCTTTACTGAACCTGTGGATACATTTTAAAATATTATAAGAACAGTTTTTGAGAATTTCTCAGGAGTATGGGCACTAAGGGTAGTCGTGCAAGAAGTCCGCGTTTCATTTTTTCCTGTGTCAGCTAGAAGTTATTAATTTCACTTGTACTACCTCTTAAGAATAATCAAAAAATCTTTTAAAATGTTTCTTCTCATGTAAATTTTAAATGTTTATTTTGGTCATAAATTCTTTAGTTTCCCTTCATTTCTGACATTATTCACACACAGAAAATGTTAAGAGTTGTAAGTCACTACATGTCCTGATCATGCACGAGCTTCAGCGCTACAAAATTTAGGTACTAGGGATCATTTGAGCTTGAAGAAGTTTTTCCAGAGGTTGAAAGGATCGGAAGAAAAAAGAAACTAGGAAAGGTAAGTACAAAGAAGAGAACAGTACATTTCTGGTTCAAGGGGAAGACGATTTTTCCCCCTTGGCTCTAGAATGCTTAGAGTGCTGGATAAGTGATCCTGTAGATTAAAAACTTTATGAGCTAAATCTTTATAACCAATTGGCTTTAAAACCGAAATATCTGAGAGCTTTTTTTACCAATTGACAGTTTCGTCCATACAGAATGAAGCAGTAAACTTATAGAAGAGGCCTTAGGCTGACATAAGTTAAGAATCACGTAAGTCAGATACGAAAGCAAGAGGAACGGTTGACGTTTGTTCCAGTAGTTGTAGGAAACTCTTTTTTCGAATGATCGATTTTAACGAGCCATTACTGTAATATAAGGTAACGGTTTGCCTTCTTATCGGTTTGTTCTGAATGGTTCTACTGATTTTAACGGTATGGACGGAACCGTCAATTGTCTTGTATGAAAGAGTTTATTATTTATTTATATGGTTTATGATACGAATTTTAACCCAACTGACGAGACAGTAAAGTGTGAAAGAAGCCTAAGGCCCTGGTCCTTCAGAATGGGATTGTGCTCAGGTGAAACTTCGCTTTTACCAGAAATTGTTGTCTAAGAAGAAAAATTAACAGACAATAAGTCCAAAAACTAAAACTTGCTTCGGAAATGATGTTTCAATAAATAAACAGAACAGAACTTGCAATAGACTCCAAGGTCTTAATCTCAGAGACGTCCCTGCTTACTTTTCAAAAGAAGGCGGCAGGGAGCACAGATGTTGCAAAAGTGGTGGAAGTGATGCAGGCTGAATACACCTTGAATTTTTATCAGTGCGGTCTTAGACCAAGAAAAGCCCATCATTCACCAAATATTCACATTACGATAAATCTTGAAAAATAACCCAGGAACTTTAAAACAAAACTCATCATATCAGCTTTTAGTCTTAGTATCTTTGTAAAACTTGTCCGATTATGCAGAATGACGATCGGGAATGCACGCTGCTCTATCAAGGTCGAAAAAGATCTCACTGATGAGTTTAATGTCAAAAAAACAGTTTTAGGCGAGGCGATGTACTGTAATTCGACTTCTTAAAAATCGTTCTGGAAAGTGCCTAACCGTCAACACGAGGGGACAAAGGTCCATCCAATTACTTGGATACCCCGATGATATTGACATAATTGGAATATTAAAGCGTGATGTCAGTGGTTCGTTTTTAAGCATTGAAACGGAAGTGAAGAAAATGTGTTTACTGGTCAATGAGGGCAAGACTAAGTTTTTGCCGTCATCGGAAAAGGAATTAATCGACGACTTCTTGGACAAAACGTCACCATGGACAGCTATAACTTCGAGGTAGTTAAGGACTTTGTCTACCTAGGCACCACTATATTTTCATAAAACGGCAACAAAACTAAAATCAAAAGGAGAATAACTCTTCCAAATCGCTGCTTCTTTGGGCTTTGAATTCGATTGAGTTGTAAAGTTCTCTGGAGAGAATCGAAAGAGTTAATATCTTATAATTCCGATTCTCATTATTGGTCCTAAGGTTTGGACCCTTTCAAAAAAGATGAAAGCTTCTTAGGATACTTTGAGAGAAACATTTTTCAGGTGATTTTTGGTCCCATCTGCATTGATGGAGGTTGGAGGAGAAGGTACAACGAGGAACTCTACGAGCCGTACAGTGACAATTACCTATTTAAAAGAATAAAAGTCTACTGACTTAGATGGCTGGCTTATGTAGAGCGAATGAACATCAACGAATCCAATCCCAAAGTAGAAGAAGACCGTGACTCTGATGGCGCTCGCAGGTAAGACCCAACTGGCAGGGGACCCGCAATTTAGCGTCATCTTAAATAAGTAAAAGATAGGTGAGAGCAAACCATTGAGTCCGAAAGTAAAAATTCAAAAGTAGAACGTCCTAACTTTCTTTGTCCAAGTAATCGGCATATTTTTTTCTTAGGTTACTAATAACATAGCTCAGCATGAATGCTTGGGATACGCTATAAAGGATTGGAATAGTGCAGCGATACAAAAAATTGCAGTCCGTCATTTTCGTAAAAAGGAACTTTGGGTGGGAGTTGGGCGCTACTCCCCAGAGTAGATGGAACATTAAGGGCCTGATGAACGTGTTTGCTATTTCAATTTCTGAAGAAGACAACACTTTGATGAATTGTAGGTTCATGAGGAACCTATTGAGGACAAACTGATCCGAAGAGAGTATGCAGGTGTCATCTGCATAAATCCCTGATTCACAATAAGGTAGCTGTGGAAAATCAGACGTGTACACATTATAAAAGACAGAACCAAGATTTGAACCTTGAGGGACACCATACTGGATATCAACTAACACAGATTTACATTTATTAACGTACACTTGAAAACATCTTTCTGATAAAAAACTTTGAATTGTTTTTATGAGAAAACTTGGAATCGCCAATGTTTCCAATTTGTAAATAAGAGTCGAAAACTTTCCCGATATCTAATAGGACCATACCTGCAGATCTTCCTTCAGAACGATTATTTTTGATAATGTTACAAATCCTAAGGACTTGATGTGAAGTACTGTGGTGGCTCCCAAATCCAAACTTTTGGTCAGGAAAAATATGTTTCTCTTCAATTAATAAGTTGAGTTTTTTTTAATACTTTTTCGAACACCTTACTTAAACTACTGAGAAGACTAATTGGCTTATAGGATTTTCCCTGCCTTTACCAGCTTTCAGTATTGGTATGACATTCGCAATTTCTAGGTCTCAGAAAAGTATTGATTCTTCAAACAGTTTCTGATAATAAACGCTAGATGCTTTCTTCATGACTTGGTAAATTTTTGATATTATGAAGTCCATCGGTTCTCCTTACTCGAAAATTTTTTTTATTATAGCGGAAACATCATCTTGAGGTGTTCCTATTATAGAAGATAAAATTCTATAAGAGGCAGCGTCTGCTAAACTTACAGTACCTTAATCACTAAGCTGTTGGGATACCTCATAGTTTTTTCTGAATTCTATAGCGAAGGCATTCGCCTTTTCATTATCAGTATAAAGAACCTCATTAGAAAATTTTAAGCGCAGAAATTAATCTCGTCTTATTTTTATAATTTTAACATTTTTCAGAAAGGTTTATCATTTTTCTTTTACTCGCTGAGTGTTTGGTTTCATTGGGTATTTCGATTTTTTTGAAAATGAGTTTATTAAAATACCTCAAGTGGTGGAGATGTATTGGCAAACAATATCTTTGCAACTGTCTTTTAGTACCATTTTTGACACGAATATATTCAAGAATCTATTAAGGAACGTTACTAAAGTTATGTTTTCTGAGTAGCTTCGGCACAGAAGAATCTATTGAGCTAAGAATTTGATCAGAGAAACCTGAAAAAAGTGAGTCAACACATTCATTGGTTCTAAAATTGTCTATTTCCGTAGACATATTTCTTAGTTTAAGTTTTAAATCTGATTTGAAAATTGACCAGTTACTATTTTAAATATCAAAATAGTATTTTTATATTACTTGGGAAGTATGAAGAACTTGTAACAGCACAGGGTTATGATCCGAAGGAAGTTCGTCAAAACTATAGGCTGAGACAGAGTGTCAGCAGTGTTAGTGACATCATTTAAGTCTTAACGGAACTCCAAAGAAAATTCCCAAACAAATTAACTCCACGAACTCCCTCGGATCTGACTGCACCAGACATTATTTTATGGGGTAATGACAATAAAGAGGTGTACAAAATGAAACGGAATTCGGGAAGTCTGAAAAATAAGAAAGGATCACAGATTTCTGAAAAGAAAAAAATGCTGTACAAAGCACAGGCAGTTAACTTAAAAAGGAGGGACATTGACGCTTATCTAGAAATGACTGTACATTTTTAAGCGAAACCGGGTCACGTGTTTCTAAGCTCTAAACCTATGAAAACCTTTGAAAACCATAATTATCTTTAATATAGAAATAACCATCAGTTCTTTTTCTGTCAATGACCAATTTCTCACAGATAGTCTAAATAAAACACCACTTGAAAAGTAAAGGAGTACTTTTTTAAATGACAACTTCTGTGGTTTTTAAACACTTTGTAAACACTCCTTAATTTCCAAAAATTTTGTAAACCTATGTGTGAAAATGTTTTTTTTTTTTTAAAAAAGGTTCTCAAGCCTTTTGAACTCTCTTTGTTTTTTCTTAATATGTCTAGACAAATAGCACCGCATAAAAATTCAACCCCTTTTTTTCTTTTTTGTCTGTGATGTTAATTGATAAATGGAATGGCAATTAGGTCCTTACCCCCTGGATTGAATACTGATGAGAGTATGATGGTTGTGACTTGGCTTTTTTGGTGGCGGTCGGCGGCGTTGAGGGAATTGTGCCCTTCCCGAAATTTTCTTTAATTATGTATCCATTCGCCGCGTCGTTGTCGTGCGCCGTCACCATCACAGCCTTAGACTTAAAATCCACTTAAAATTCTTTAAAAAAATATGGTTACTTTTCCACCATAAGGAACTCTTTTGCAAAAAGCATAACTCGGGTTCGCATCTTGTACAACCCCCGCGTACAACCCTTTCCTTTCATATATATATAAGATGTATATTATATTTAAATTAGAGCCGTACAATTGTTTGTGTGGTATGCGGTGCGGTGCGGTAAGCAGAGCGCACCATTATATTATGTTATTGTTATTGTAGTCAATATGATGGCTTGGGCTTGCCACGCTGCTGCTGCTGGCATCATTGTCTCATGATGGAAGCTGGAACTCATTCAAATTATAAACGTGAAGCTTTAGCTTTTTTTTTTGTATTTTGAAAAGATGCGGGGGCTGAATGAAGGATGGATGGATGGATGATGTTCCGGGTTCCGGGATATGTCTCTAAGGAATATCTCATTAAATTTTTTCTGATGTTCTTCTTTCACGATGGATGCGATGGCAAAGTTCTTGGTTTTTTGTTTTTTTTTTCGTCTTCATTTTCTTTTTCTTCTGTTCACACTTTGTGAATAATTGCGAAGAATAATGCAGCACATAATAAAGTGGGACGTTTTTTAAAGGGTGTTTTTTAGAGTTGTCAAAAGGTGTCACTATTTTTAATGGCGGCCCTTTTATCAGTTTAGATTGACATTTAGCTTGACATTTCAACATTTATATGTTCGAAATACGTACCGCTCACTAAGTCTACTTTGAAGTCCCTCGATTTTTATTAATTGAATCGTCAATACGTCAAAATTAACATTTTTGGAGTGATGCTTGTTTTTAAGTTTCTTTTGGGAAACCTGAACATCCACAAAAACTGACTGTTTGTGGCCTTTACGGGTTGGTATACTTCCTTAAAAATTATGTTTTCCCGAAAGCAACGCTAACATCAAAAGTAACAGCTCCAGAGTCTAGAGACATGATATCTTACTTTTTCGTTCATAAATGATAAACAGCATGATTCTGAAAAAAGGAAATCCTCTAAACTGAACCAACTATAGAGGAATCAGTCTGCTTAACGTCGCTTACAAAATCTTCTCTGTCGTAATATGTGAACGTCTAAAGCCCATCGTTAAAAACCTGATAAATAATAGGTCCTTATCAGTGTGAATTTGGACTAAGAAAGTCCATAGTCAATCAAATATTCACATTACGGCAGATCCTGGAAAAAAAAACCAAGAAGACCAAATCGACACCCATCGATTTTAAGGCCGAATATGACAGCATCTACAAGGACAAGCTGTATAGAGCTATGTATAGTTTTGGCATCCCTTCCAAACTCGTCCGTTTGTGGAGGATGACCATGGAGAATTCACGCTGCTCCAAAAAGGTTGGAAACAACTTAACAGAATCTTTTGATGGCAAAAAAAGGTTTTAGACAAGGTGATGCGCTGTCAAGCAATTTTTTTTAACATCGTACTTGAAAGAATAGTGCAGAGCTCACACGTCAACCTAGAGGCACTATCTTTCAAAAGTCTGTCCAATTACTAGCATATGCTGATGACATTGGCATAGTCGGAAAAACTCAGCGTATTATCAATGGGGCCTTTCTAGGTATTGAGGCAGAGGTTGCAAAAATGGGATTAACGGCTAATGACGGCAAAACAAAGTACATGCTGTCGTCAAGAAAAGACTTACAACACCGACACGTATTGATCAAAACGTCACCATCGACAGAAGTAAGTTTGAAGTAGTTAAGGACTTCGTCGACCAAGGCTCCGCTATAAACGCAGAAAACAACACCAGCGCTGAGATCAAACGAAGAATAACTCTTGCTAACCTCTGTTTCTTAGGGCTAAGAAAGCAATTGAGTAGCAAAGCTTTCTTTCGAGGAACCAAGTGTAGCTATATTAAGACCCTTCCTGTCCTGTAGAAGCATGGGCTATGCCAAAAACAGCTTGGGTCTTTTCGAAGGAAAATTTCTTTGTGTGATCTACGGTCACTCACCCAACTTCGAGCGCGAAACTGGAGACATCTAGCTAGGTACCGACCTTGATGGAGAAGTTTGTTGGGTAAGGCCCTAGGTCACACAGGACTGTAGCGCCTCCTTAAGTACGTAAGTAAGTAATGCTAAACAGTCATGATTTGGAGAAATTGTGGTTTTAACAAGGCGTGTCGCGCAGCGCTGAGCAATAGGTTACACAGTTAGTGTCAAAAAAGGAAACGTTTGGTAAGCCCACAGTTTCACGTTAGGGAACGGACTTGTGAATTGCCCTCCAAGATGGTTCGATCTAAATTACTTGACTAATTTCTGTGGGGATATGTGAAGTCCCTAGTCTACGCCACCGATCAGTTTGAAACTATTTATAAATTAGAGGCAACAAATTTTTGGAAAAGTCATCGAAAATTGGTCCTCCGGATAAGACTACGTCCAAGCCAGCCGTGACGGTTATACTTTATTAATTATATTTAGATTGCTGCCAGAAGATTGTCTTTCGAATAAAATATATTTCCCGTCAATTTCACAAATACGGTCTTTGTTTTATCCCATTTCAAAGCTCTGCAATCTACAACTCTTTAAAAAAACACCCTTTTATAACAACGCAACGCAGTGCAAAGATGCGATTATTATGCGTTTTTCACACTTTTAAAGAGCGTACAGAATTTTACAGTAGGTGTCACGCTTGTGAGAGGTTGAGGTTGGGGTTGGAGTTGTCAGTTGCAGTGATGGCGCTATATACTAGGTATAAAAAAGCAGCCTTTACGGAGGAGAAGGAAATGCAGAACTGCAGTAACTTGAAGCAATTCTTTTTTAAGACACCAGGCAAAGTGCTTTGCCAGTGCTGTGCTTCGTCTCCCTATAATAGTGGATTAACATGTAAATTTAAAAGGGTGTAATGACATTGCGTCATCGGTTTTTATTTTTGTTGTATCGCTTTGAATAGGTGTGGCGGTGGCGTTGGCGGTGAAGTCGTCGTCAGTCTTCAGTAGCCCGTGCGTCGCTTCGACATTTTATAGTACGTATTTGCCACTAGTCCCTTTACAGTCGACGACTTTAATAACGACGTGTAATATAGAATCATAAAATATGCAATGAAAGTGTTTTAGCAAAGTATAAATTGTGGCAATAAGTTGTCGGCCAATTTGAAATGTTGATGGCAACAAAGGGTGTGTTTGCACAGAGGGTCGATTGACGACGTAGCGTCACCATCGAAAAAGTTAGGAGGTGAGTAGGAGGAAGGTTTCTCACACATTATATACAAATACCAATATAAGGCACACTGAATTCAAATGAATATAAACAACCTGCGGGGGGGACAAATTAAACTAAACAGAGGGCTCATAAATGGAAGCAGTTTACTAACATTAAAAACACGATTTGGCTATGTATGGTAACACTGAAACTAATGTAAGCATACTTATTAATTGCCCTAAAACAACAATATACTGTTATTTTGTAAATGTTAGCTAAAGCAATTATATTATGTTGGTTCTCAAGACTGGCTGTTGTCTGGCTCTGGTTAAAAAGAGGGGAAAATAAGTTATATAATCTGATAAGACCACAAAATGTTTTTATAATCTTTATGTGATTGGTATTTGAGGGCGTTTTGGACTTTATTTGATTTTTATTTAAATATCATAAAAGACTTTAGCTGTCGTGTTTTTTTTTGTAATTTTTAGTGTGCGTTAATTGTGACAAGAACACGCAATTGAATGTGATTATATTTATAGAAATATAAAAATAAAAAGGAATTATGGTTGAATTTGCATAAAATAATGTGTCTGCAAATGTTTGCATGGCATTTTTCTGGAAATATTTATTAACAAAATAATGTAATGCTTTTGTAGGTTATCAAAGGAGAATCCTTAAATTAATAGTAATATTAAATAGGATGTAATATGTTTAAATGTTTAAGTAGGTCAAGAAAATTGACAGCTGGCATTTATTGGCAAGAAAAATGGCCAAACGTACCTCCGTACGCCCGTACGTTCGCGACGTTTTTTTCGTCGTCAATAGCTCAAGAACCAAAAGAGATATCGATTTCAAATTCATTTTTTTATACAGATAATAAGGCAGAAAGATGCAGCAAGGGCTCTCAAGAAAATTTCGTGGGTGTTTTTTTTACAATAGCAGTTTGAAAAAAAGGTGAAAATTTGGTTAACCCTAAATATCTTACGAACCAAAAACGCTAGAGACTTGAATTAAATTTCATATAATATATTGTTACGTGATATCAAAGAAATTTATTAAAAAAAAATCCATTTAACGTTTTTTTGTTATAAATTAAAAAAACTGAAAACAAAAATTTGTCACCTCCAAAATTTTACGACTAAAATATGATTTCATCTCCAAAACAATTTTGTGCAACGAAGAATAATGTTGATGACATCTGATAAAATTTTGATAAAAATCGAATTGACAGTTTTTTTTTATAAAAAATAAAAATCTAAAAAAACATTACCCAAAGTTGGTAAAAATTGAATATCGATTCAAATATCTTTTCAAAAACTTGAGATTAAGGCTTAAACTTATTTTATCTTATAAGAAATATTATTTTCAACATTCTAAAAAATGTTGAGAAAAATCGAATTGCCAGTTTTCTTACAAAAAATAAAAACCTAAAAATAAAATTAATAAAAGTTGGTAAAAATTTGTTTTCGACTCAAATATCTTTTCAAAAATTGTAGATATTGGCTTTAAACTGCTCTTATCTTTCAAAAAATATTGTTGTTAACATTCGGACAAATTTTGAAAAAAAATCGAGTTGATAGTTTTGTACAAAAAATTAAAAACCTAACAAAAATTTAACAAAAATTGGTAAAAATTGAATTTCGACTCAAATATATTTTCGAAAATTTGAGATATTAGCTTCAAATTAATTTTTGCTTATAAGAAATATTGTTTTCAACAAAAGGACACATTTTGAGAAAAGCCGAATTGACAGTTTTTTTACAAAAAATAAAAACCTAAACAAAAAATGTATAAAAGTTGGTAACAATTGATTTTCGACTCAAATATCTTTTCAAAAACTGTAGATATTGGGTGCAAATTGCTTTTATCTTTAAAAAAATATTGTTGTTAACATTCAATAAAATTTTGAAAAAAATCAAATTGACTGTTTTTGTACAAAAAAATTAAAAACCTAAAAAAAATTTAACAAAAGTTGGTAAAAATTAGTTTTTGACGCAAATATCTTTTCAAAAATTTGAAATATTGGCTTCAAACTTATTTTATCTCAAAGAAAACATTGTGTTAGACATCCAGTAAATTTTTATAATAATCCAAAACTCCGCTATTTCATAAAAAAGTAAAATCTACAAAAAATAGTATTCAAATTTGACGTTCGGTTCTCGAACAATGGAAGATTTTGACTTCAAATTAATTTCATTCATCCAATTTGTATTTGTTTGTACAAAAAATACAAATTTAAAACGAAATGCTATGAAATTTGGTAAGAATTGGTTTTCGAATAAAAATTTCGTTAACAAAAATAGATTTTGAAATCGGACTATTTCATTATATGCAAAATATTATTGGTAATTTTTAAATTTTTAAGAATAATTCAAATGACTACTTTTAAAAAAAAAAAACACGAAAACCTACAAACTTTGAAGAAAGACAAATCGACAGACAGGATGGGTAGTTATTAGTGTGGGTTCATCATAGCTTTTTTTTCAATATAGTTTTTGACTAAATTTGAGGAAAAGTCTTAAAATCTCCAGTAAATTTTGAATTAAACTTTATTTCATATTTTGACATTAATGGTACTTTTTTTGAATCCAAGTTGTAACAACAATGAATTATATTCATATAAAATTGGAAAAACTAGAGTTTTAATGCCTTAATTACTATTGGACAGTTGTTAAGGACTTATACGAGTGTATATGGAAAAGGTAAAGTTATTACCTTTCTTATGAAAGCTTGTATTTTTATTACCTTAAGGTTATTTCTCAATCACCTACATATTCTGATCGAAAAAAAAGTCTTTTCAGTCTTCAGAGCCGTTTAATTATAAAAATTCACACTAACTCAGAATTATGAATGAAAAACTCATGAAAATTCGTCAAATTTTGAAAGCTGCAACGTTCCGGTAGTGCCACGGTACTACAGAAGAAATAACGAAAGATTTTTTTTTTCGGAAATATGAATCTCGAAAAATATTAATTTGAGTGGTTTGATGATTGTAACACTTTTTGTAAGCAAAAAAAAACTAAAATAAGTTTACACGTCCCTAGCTCATTGCTACAAATTGGGATTTGTACAGGTTGCTTATGTTGTGAATGGGGTTGTTCAAAAATGATTTTGATATTTGCTTAGATCCGTCAACTTGTGCAGATATTTTTTGACGACAATATAAAAACTGTAAAACCGCTTATTTGAACAAACTAAATTGAAGTACACATTGATTTTACGGATTTTTAAAAAATAACAATAAATGAAGACAAAAAATAAGGTGAATGTCTGGAGCTATGTAGAGAATATACGGCTCTTCGATTATATCAACAGGAGTAGGAAAAATCAACGATACGATTGATCTGATTCAAAAATTAGAAGAAAAATATTCATAAGCCGACCAAGAGACAACTGTAAAAAAAGATAAATAATTTCCTGTCAAATTAGCGGACAGCTCAAGAAAGTCAAAAGCAGTCAGGTGCTGGAGCTAATGATAGTTATGAACCGTCGCGTCGTTATGGTGTTTTTCTACGCTCTCGTACGTTTCCATGACTATTTCGAAATTTGCAGGTAAAAAACAATTTTTTTTATTGATTTAACGTTTTTTAAAATGATGATGACAAATTATGAGTTAACAGATTTTTTTAAAGCTTGACTTTCATTATCATTTACCGTTTCAAAACAAATATTTTTGTTATTTAACTTTAAATAACTCATAACATTAGCATGATCTCCCATTTATTCTGCAAAAAAGGGGCCTCGGGTAGTTGAGTAGCTAAATGACAAAAGTAAGTACACGCCACAGTTAACCAAATACAATAAGATTAAAATATCGTTTTCTTTTGTATGGCTATCTACACACATCTAGCCATTATTAATAAAATTAATTTGTATCTCAAAAGAAGATTTCTTTGAACGTCCTTATTTTTAATTTGAGCAAAAAAATTTAGGGGGGGGGGGGTGAAGGTGAAGGAAGTCAAATCAATTCTTTCTGTAAATTCCCATTTTTGTAGCTTATGTGATAATACAACTTTCTTTCGTACAGTTAAAAGATTTATTTTTTATATTTTGTATATTTGACAAAATACGCTTTATTTGGAAAGTAAGTTTTAATACGGCCAGTTCAACGGCACCGTTTCAAAAAGTTTTGAATGTTTTTACCCGAAGTATTCTATTATTTCACAAAATTATCTGAAAAACACTTGCAGGCTGTAAAAATACTATAGAAGTATTTCAAACTCGAAGTTAATTTTAGAGAAGCATAAATGAAAGTCTTCCCCAAATTTCAGTTTTGTTAAAATTTGTTCGAAGTGAATTTCTAATTTTTCTAGACTAAAAGAGAATCCATGCAATTCGATAAGTTAAGGTTTGGTTGCCAGAACTTAGATTGCCAAATAAATGAAACAAAATTGTTTAAGCTACTTTTTTTTTATAAGAAAGTATATTCCAAAGCCGTATTGAATAAAAGATGGAGTAGGACTTAACATTAAGTGTCCGTATGGCTTGTTTTATGAATGTTTGTCTAACTTTAAAATAGTTTGAAGAATGGTATTGGGTACAATCCCTGTCTGTGTTATCAAAAGTTTTTTTCTTCACGGGTACTGCTTCTTAAGAGGAATGGGAAGACCCTCCAAGAGTAATTCTTGTGTTTGAAAAGTGCTTTTCCAAATAAGCCATTAGGATTCGGCTTATTACTGTAGGTCCCCTATACCCCTGACAACATTAACGTCACACAGGAATTGTTGAGAGTTGTAAGTCATTAGGACCTAGTTCTCTAGTTATAAGTAATTTAAGCAAACATTTTTAATTGATTGCTTTGAAAATATTTCGAAAATTTTATTCGTGATAGCAGAATTTCGACTTAAATCAACGTACTCCAAGATTGTCTTTATTACGTTTATTAACTTTCCATAGGAAGTTATTGTAATCGGTTCGATTTGTTAAATTGAAAATGTTGACATTTCTCGACTTTTCAAGGTCAAATTTTAGAAAGATGTTTATGCGTGTGTGTGTGTACCGTGTTTGTGTATTCGTACGTCCGTACGTTCGCACCGTTTTTTTATAAATCAAAAAACTGAAAAATAATATTTGTCACCTCGAATATTTTACGAACAAAAACTAATTTTATCTGACATCTGCTAAAATTTTGTTAAAACCGAATTGACAGTTTTCTTTTATAAAAATTAAAACTTAATTTTCGACTCAAATATATTTTCAAAACTTTAAGATATTTACTTCAAACTAATTTTATCTTTTAAAAAAATATTGTTTTTAATATTCTGAAAAAAAATAAAAACCTAAAACAAAAATACTAAATACTAAAACTTAGCAAAATTTACTTTCGAATCAAATATCTTTTCAGAAATTAAAAATTTTGGCTTCAAACTTATTTTATCTCACATTGATTGCTACATTCAGCAATTATGTATTACATATATAAAAATCAAAAAGTCATACAAAAATAAAATCTACAAAAAATTGTTTGAAAATTTGGTAAAAATTGATTTTAGGTTCTTGATATCTCGCGAACAGTAGACTTTAAATTCATTTCATTCATCTAATTTGTTTATATAAGAAATACATATTTTTAAAAATTGTACTAATTGTACTACCTACAAAATAAGTTGACTATAGGGTCCACCAAATAACTTTTTGTTTGCTATAAAAACATGGAGTGTAGCTTCTGCTGTGTGGTACGTAGCACTGTCCTGTTGAAACTAAATGTTGCCAATATTCTTTTCTTCCATTTTTATGAACAAAAATTCGTTCAACAGGCCCGATAACGATCGCCATTGTCTGTAACGGCCACTTCTTGCTTATTTTGAAGAAAAATGGCCAAATTATGCCTCTGGACAAAACTCCGCACCAAACAATCACTCGTTTTTGATATTGTTGCTTTTCAATTTGTACCTGCGGGTTTTCGTGCCTCAAATGCGACAATTTTGATTGTTTACATACGCACCAAAATCAGAATGAGCTTCATCTAAAAAGATGTTTTTTTTGTTGTCAAAATCGTCATCTACCCAACGTTGTTCAATCGTATACACAACATTATTCGTTCAGCGGAAGGATAAATCTTATTATCTGTCAAATCAAACATGAACTAAGTGTTACCATTCACGAAATAAGCACTAGTTGAAAAAACGTTAGATGGCGGACCCCATATTCTCTAAAGAAACAATATTTACATAAAAGTTCTTATACACAAAATTCTGCATGTGTACATTTAAGTAAGTTTGAAATAATTTTACGCGAAAAGCAAATTTGTTTTTAAAATTTCTGGAAAATTTTAATATTTGCGGCAGCAGAATTTCGCCTAAAATCAACGCACTCCAACATTGTTTTTGTTACATTTATTACTTCATTCTTTGAAACTCGTATGTGATTCATCATTTTTGTAAACTTGCTTAGAATTTAAGGACATTTTATTAAATATTGGAAAGATTTTGATATTAAGAAAGTATCGTTGTAAATTTAATAATAATCCCACTGATTCAGAAAGAAAGTAACACCTGCTTTGCAAAATCTCAAAACCACAAACAGATTTTAATTTTACAAAACACAATTTATCAAAAATGACTTGTGTTGAAACGAAACCCTTGATGAATCTAAAATCGGGACATGATGAATTTTTACAGAAAAAAACTAAAACCTTCAACTTGCTGCTATTGAAATATTTACACCTACCTAAGAAAACTTTTAAATATCAAATCAGTATTCAAATTTATTTCAGCAAATTAGTCTTCTAATATTAGTTTTATTAATAAAAATAAACTATAATCAATAGAAAGACATAATTTAATAATTATTTTATAGCCTAAATTCCAAACTTTTAGGAAAATTTAAATCCAACGATTTCTGCCACTTACTCAAATATTGCACCATTTTTAGTACCGAAACGAGTCCGTATACTGCTTGAATATGTTTCCAATAAATTTTATTAATTTTCTTACTTCATTTGCAATTTCCAGATTCAAGTACTTTCGTATATGTATGAAATATATAAACCTCCTCCTTTCCTGAACACATTATTCTGTTCTGTCAAGGTGAAAACACTGCAAAAAGTACTCGAACTCAAAAAAGTATCTTACATAGTTATAGGTCCAAACTGAAAACGGGTACAAACGGATATGTGGGCATATATAAAAAGAGTATGACGCGTGGGCAAACAAAAATAATATCTTTTCATATCGTCATTCACGTTGTGACGCAAGGCAGTGTTGAACATTTTGCCGCCTTACCGCCACTGCTGACAAGAAATAAGTACCTATAACCTACTCTCGCCACGCATTCGATTCGCAGGTATAAACCTTACCTTGCCTATTTTCTATCATCACTCACTATTTTCACAACTTATCCATTGAACTACTCAAAGTTTATAGACTGAGATTGGATTACTTTACCATACCTTTCCTCTTAAACCAGGTGTCGTCGTCGTCATCGTTGTCGTTGTCGTTGTCGAACTGTCGGTAAGGCAGCATATTTATTCGATAGTGAATGGATTTTTAAGAAAGGGCGATCCAAAAAAGGAGTTAAAAAATAAAAACAACAATAAAAAAGAGCAAACATAAAGAAACAAAACAAAATAACAAAACAAAAATAACATAAATAAAATAAAAATAAAAAGAATAAGGTGGCAAGGAAGAAAAAGGCCGAAATAATCGCTGCTGCTCTCGTAAATTACCAAGTGCGGTCGGATATGGTTGACACTTTTATTGAGTCCACCTTTATGGGTATCTTTTTGTGGAGTCAATAACTTGCCCCCGCTGCTGCCGCCAACCGTTTTCCTCCTTTTGGGGCACTTACATACATGTAGGTATTTAAAGGTATAGTTTGGTGAAGTAAGGAGTGTGGAATGGAGTATGGTGTTGCTTGCGGCACTGGCTCTAGTTCTGATTGTTTGTTTGTTTCTTTTCTTTTGGAGGGCCCCGGAGGTGCTACAACGGTGGTAAAAAAGCGTGTACTTCAATCCACATAATAAAACATGAGAGTGGAACAACGTCGATGACGCCGCCAACGACTACGACAGCGACTTCAACGTCGTCGGTAACAACGACAATGCCGACGACAACGACGAAAACAACGACGCCCTAAATTGTTATGGGGCAATACGTATGCTTTTAAATTAGTACAACTTAATGGTACTGATGTGGTAGTTGAAGGTACATAACAAAATGGCCAAGAATTGGTTTGGGGCTTAAACTGTGATTCGCAGCCAGAGACAGAGCCAGCACCATCAGGGCACAGGGTTTGGGGGCAGAAAGCATTCTGAATGCGTATAGGTCGTTTGTTGTATGTTTTGTGGTGTGTTTAAAGTTGTAACGTGGGGTGCGAAGTGCGATTATTCTTTGCCATTTTGCAGGTGACTTCATATAAGGCCCACCATCGGAGTTAGGTAGGCGCCGCCACCGTCGCGTCGTCCGCTGCATTGCGCTTGCCATCAGCCTCTCTCTCAAAACCCATCAAGCAAGCAAAGCAAGTGGGGGACGCAAAGGAAGTTTGAAAGATATTTAATTACTTGGAGCATATAAACTTTACTTTATCGTCGTGTGGTCCGGAAGGCACCTACACAATAAAATGCAATAAAAATATAAAAAATAAATAGGTTGCAGTACGAATACTTCGTACCTATGTAAATTAAGCCTGAGTTTTCTGCTGCGGAATGGGATAGTAAAGTTTTATTATTGCTTGAAAATGATGATTTATTTTATACCACCTACCTGGAATGATTTTATCGATTTTTGGATCAGATGTAGGTTTACCCTTTGATGGAAAACAACAACATCGAACATTGGACTTGAAGGATGAAGATTTAATTAAAGTTTAAGAACTTGCAATGATTTTGGAGTTTGGACTTGAGTAAAGTAGTTTTGGGAAATTCATCTTTGGGTTCTTTGAATAGGATTGCATTTATGAAAAAATGAAATACAAGAATCTGTGTGTTTTAATTGAAAAACCCATCTACAGGGTTTTCTTCAAGCATTGCTATTGGTAAATTTCAGTTAAGTCAAAGTTTCTGTAAAATGTCAGCCACTTATTGAAATTGTACAATTTAAACTGACTAGTGGTGAAAAATAAACATTCTTGAATTGCTGGCTTTGAAGGCCGCTGTAAGGTTAAAGCTTTATTCGTTTAGACTTGCGACTTCAGAAATTATAGTAAATCAAGCCTGATGACGTTTCAAACACAAAATCGATTTACAGTGACGTTTTTGCGATGCGTTCTACGGTTTGTCCGTATTTCTGTACGTTTAGGATACATTTTGTCGGACCCATTACAATAACTTCCTATGGGAAGTTAATAATTAGTATGTAAATAAAAACTTTGAAATTTTTCCCATCAAATATTATTATAACTTTAAAAGCGCCATATTTTATGAAATATCTATATTTTGCTATAATATAAAAATTAAAAGAGCTTGAGATTAAAATCGGTTCTTTAGCTCTTGAGAAAACTGAAAAAAACTAATTAACGGTTCTATTGAACAATACAAAAATATATTTTTTTTATTAAAAGAAGCCAAATTAAGAACAAACATTTTTAAACAAATATTTAAAAAATCAATTGGTTCGTTTTTGAGAAAATTAAAAAAAAAATTACAATTTTTGGCCAAAGAACTTTTGCTATTTTTAGTCTTTAATACAAAGTAAAAACAAAACGCAGAACGCGAATCGACTTGAAATCTTTATTTATAAATTTGAAACCAATCGACCCAATGCGGTATAAGTTTGGAGGAATGGAGGGACCAACTTTTTTAAATTTCGAATTTGTTTACGAATGAAAAACTTGAAACTTTATGTCGAACTTAGTGAACACCTTATAGGGCTTCTACGACTTTTTCTGAGCCTGTAAGAAGCGGTTTATCCGGCTCCCCGTTCTTGGAGTTATACTAAGGGCTCTGCCTTCCAGGCTGGGGGTTTTGCCGTCGTCGGGGTGACTTCCTGACCACATACAAAAATACATTAGTTGCGAAGCACCAACAAGCAAATGAAATAAGGACATCGAACTTTGGATCTGTACATCGAATGTTAGGTCTCTTAACAGACCACGTGCAGCCGAACAATTAGCAGAAGCCCTAAACTGCTGCAAGGCAGATATTACCGCCATCCAAGAAGTGCGATGGGATGGACCGGGCAAACGAAAATTAAAAGACTGCGATATCTAATACGGCGACTGCTACCGAGAACAAAGACAGCGTCTATTTGGGTGTGGATTTGTTGTTGGAACTAGGCTCAGGCAAAAAGTTTTGATTTTCAACAGTGTGAGCGAGCGCATCACGACAATCCGCATCAAGGCTGAATTCGCCAACATAAGCCTCATATGCAAGCATTCCCCAACAGAGTAGAAAGATGAAGACACCAAAGACATATTCTTCAAGCTTTTAGACAAGACTTATGAGCAGTGCCTTGCTATGACATTAAAATTGTCTTAGGAGATTTTAATGCCAAGCTAGGAAGAGAAGACATCTTTGGTGGCATAATTGGCAAGACGTTCTGGTAGCTAGTACGCAGTTCACGCATCTTAATATCCACTAGGGGGCATGGAAATCTCGGCGATGACGAACCGAATTCCGCTCAACAATTCAGCCTACCCGACCTTGAAGAAGTGAAGATAGCTATATCAAAACTGAAGTCAAACAAAGCTGCTGGAGCTAAAGGCATCGCTGCCGAACTATTCAAAGCAGCAGGCGGTGACTTGGTAGGGAGCATGCACCAACTTATCGGCAAAACATGGTCGGAAGAAAGCATGCCCCATGAGTGGAATCTCAGCATAGTGTGCTCGATACATAAGAAAGGAGATCCTCTAAATTACGCCAACTACAGATGCATCAGCCTTCTTAACTTTGCATATAAGATCCTCTCTGCTGTATTATGTGAACATCTGAAGCCATTCGTCAACAACCTGATTGGTCCTTATCAGTGTGGCTTCAGACCAGAAAAGTCCACTATCGTCCAAATATACACACTACGGCAGATCTTGGAAAAAACCCAGGAACTTCAAATCAATACTCTTTTTTGATTTTAAAGCAGCGTATGACAGCCTCTATAGGGACGAGCTCTATAAAGAAATGTCTTGTTTTGGCATCCCTGTCAAACTAATCCGTTTGTGCAGAATGACGATGGAGAATGCACGCTGCTCTATCAAGTTCTTTCCGATTAATTTGATGTAAAAAAGGTTTTAGACAACGCGGTGCACTGTCATGCGACTTCTTCAACATCGTTCTGGAAAGAATTTTACAAAACTCAACCGTCAACACTAGAGGCACAATCTTCCAAAGGTCCATCCAATTACTCGGATACGCAGATAATATTGACATAATTGGAAGATCAAAGCGTGATGTCAAAGGGGGCAAGACCAAGTATAAGCTGTCATAAAAAAGTACTTTGAAGACGACGTCGAAAGCTATTACTTTGAGGTGTTGAGGACTTTGTCTACCTATGCAACGTTATAAACTCAGACAACGACACAAGTGATGAAATCAAGCGAAGAATAACCCTTGCAAATCGATGCATCTTTGGACTTAGAAGGCCATTGAGTTGTAACGTCGAGCATCTGAAATCACCATCTATAAGACACTCATCATCCCGGTTCTCATTAATGGCGCCTGTACCCTGTCAAAGCAAGATGAGAGCGTCTAAGGATGCTTGGAGAGAAAAATTCTTCGGGTGATTTTTGGTCCCGTACGCATAGATGAAGAATGGATAAGAAGATATGACGACCATCTGTACGGGCTGTACAGCGACACTGGCCTAGTTAACAGAATTAAAGTCCAACGGCTTAGATGGCTAGGTCATGTAGAGCGAATGGACATCAACGCTCCAGCTTTAAAGGTCCAATCCCGAGGGACGGCGCTGTAGAGGAAGACCACGACTAAGGTGGCGCACTCAGGTGGGTGAAGACCTCAACCAACTTGACGTGCAAAACTGGAGACAGCTAGCTAGGGACCGAGTTGGCTTGAGACGCATGTAGGTTGAGGCCCAGGTTAGCTCCGGACTTTAGCGCCACCTTAAGTAAGTTAGTAAGTTTTGTCGAATGTGTTGACAATTTGGCTCATTGTTAAATTATTAGTTTGATTTTTTGTAAAAAATTAGGAAAATTTGTACTTATACAGACAATTGTGACGCAGTGATTGCTAGAACAGAACCAACATTTTAATATAAAAAATTCTATCATTTGGACTTGTTGTCAAACGCTTTATCCATCTATAATGACAGCCATTTCGACAAACTGAGCTTCAACAGTGTAGCCCCCTTATCAACTGTCAAAATTCGGCAATATCTATTGAAATACCCTAAGAATTCAGTTTAATTAAAAAACTGGCGCCCAACGTTGGATTTATTTTTGTGAATTCCATACAATTATTACTATCGAATTATTTTAAAACTATTCAATTTATGTGATTTGTGAATCTGATAAATCGATAATTGAATTACAAATACATGTTTTTGAAAAAAGAAGTAATTTTTGGACAATAAATTGTTAAGCACTGCGGCACAAAATAAATTTCTACTTGAATACATTCAACAAAAATCATTACATTTGATTTTTTTCCGAACAAAATTTCTTTCATATAAGATATTAATGTGATTTTTAATGCAAAACGCATATAAATCTCAAATGAAATAAATAAGTAACCAACAAATGTACACAAAACGATTGAAAAAATAAAAATCCCAAATCCTATACTTATATCCTTTCCATTGCAAACATATTATAATAAACTACCACTTCCACTTCAAGAAAATAAAAACATGAACTGTATGCAGCCATTATAATATATTACATTTAAAAACATTTGTTATTCTAAAATAAGAAAAAAAAACACACATAAATAAATAAAAACCAACAAACTTTTTTTCAGCTCGTAAATTACAAAATAATGTACCTACTCTCCGCACATAATCTGCAATCATTTAGCATAAAATACTCATTCGAATGTCCTAAATAACTCTCTTTTTCTGTTCTCGAAGAAAAACGAAAATAATATGTACTCAAATGAAAAATGAACTGAAAATGGAAAAAAGAACACAAAATAAGAAAACAGATTACACAAATTGCCATTGCAGATTTTTCCTTCAACATAGGCAGAAAGGCCACTAGGCAGCAAGCAGACAGCCATACGGCCGCCCTTCCTATTTCTATACCTATACCCGTATTCATGTGTAGCTCTCTATATAGCTATTGAAAAATGTTAAAAATGCATCACCCCCATTATACCCAAAACCCCATTCGCAACCTTCAACCCCAACCTCAAACCATTCTATAAGATGCGACTTTTAATAGTGTTCACAGTATGTTCTTGTTATCCTTGCTTCGACTTCATGTTGTACGACAATGTCGAAGCTTACTCTCTGACATGAACAGAAACAGAAACAGACCCTTGTCCTTTCTAGAGAAAGGATGTAAGACATTTTATACAAAATTACGACGTGCAAACATGGTCCACCCTTGCGAGGAGCGACGAGCGATGCGATGGCTTCCCTTATTTCTCGGACCATCATCATCATCATCATCTTCATCTTACAACAACCTAAACAAGAAAAGCCTATAAAAATAAAGTTTGAAATTATTCCTCTCGATTGGGTGAGCAAAGGATAATAAATCCTGACAATGGATTCTCCTCAAGTACACAAACCATACATGTATATATATAGGAAAGATTTTTGTACGATAGATGCCTTTTTACCTCCCCAAGGACCACGATCCACGATTTTATTTGGGTCGTTCTGCTCCACCAATGCAATTTGTCGCAACATTATTACAAAACTTCCACCAGAGGACAGGGCCTCCCTGTTTATTGCTTTGCTTTGCTTTGCTTTCAAATACAACTCGATAATGTCGTCCTTCGTATATCCTATTGTTGGTAACGAATGACGCGTTTCTTCTTGGCCCAAAACTAAACTACAAATAAAAAGGAAATAAGTTACCAAAGCACAACACAAAATAAAAATCCTTTTTCTTCTTTTCAAAAAGCTAACAACTGAAGCAATGATTGAAAATATTTTCCATTTCTCGTGTATAGTTATGTTGTAGGTCCCGTTCCTCCGGGCGGGCGCAGCGTCGTCGTCATCACAGACGTATGTAGGTAAGGTATCGTTACGGTATCGTGTGTCGCAACTATAATACTTTACAACAAATTGTCAAAGACTGGGACGTGAGTGGCGCTGCTGTCGGTCGGTAGGTCGGTCGGTATGGTGGTGTAGATCTAATACACGAATATAAGACAGTACTTAGGTAATGTAGTAAGAAACAAAAAATGAAAGGGGGGGGGGTTAAGAAAAAAAACTCTCGAAAAAATATTTATTGGCGACGTATTTTATAGCCTACGGCACTAATGTCCTCGATTGTTATCGCAATAAAATTGTTTTCCTTGGAAACATAACCCAACAGCCAGCGGAGTAGAAATAGAAATAGTAGCAGCAGCTGTAAGTACCTTTAGTTACAACACTGGATGCAAAAAGGACAAACATTATTTTTTTAAATAAGACACACAAAAAAATTTAGTAGACACGCTTGTTTTTAAGTCTAGTTACATGATGTAATGTAAAACATGAAGCTTGAAAACATGTCAATATTTTCATAGAAAATGTATAACTTGGAAGCGTGTCCCTAAATATTGCTCTGTTTTCTTTTTCGTTGTAATTTCTATAATGTAACATTTCTATTAGTTTTTTGCGCTTCAGATATGTTTTTATGAAGAGTCCTTGCTTCTCCTTTTCGAAAAAACCAAAAAAAAGGACATGCATCATTTCAGTAAAACAGACAAATCGGCTACATTTAACAACATACCTTACGAATACCAAGACCAAGACCAACCTAACCTACTTCAAAAATATCCATCAGCGAAAGCATTATTATGTGAGGTTTGAATGAAATTTTACCCGAAAGCGATGGTTCATTTCATAGTGAAATACAGGGTGGATTGGTTTTAACGCTTTTGACGTATTTTTTGTAAAACTAATTTTTCAAAATAAGGTAACAGCAGGGCGTAATAAATCAAATTGGGAAGGGTCTTAGTATCGGGTTGTGAAGTATCACGTTTTTATGAACAAAAAAAAACAGTATCAAGAGTTTTAAGATTTTGTTGGTTTAGCGACGACCTATACAAACGACATTGTTTTCTGCAATTGAAAAGCCCGACTTTGAAAACGTTGATGTTTTGTTGATTAAAAAAGTCTTAAACTAGACTTTAGACACTCACTTTAGACACTAGTTCGAGTAATAGGAATTTACTCCAGTTGGATTTTAAAATGTGTGTCTTCATCATAATTGTTAGGAATAGTTGTCATGACACTGAGAAACATAGTACCGCTTGGATTCCTACAATTTCAGATTTCATGGTCAAAAGTGTCCCGTTTCCGATCCTTTGCCACTAGTAGTTGAATTCCGAACTAACTTAATAGAGCAAGAAAATATAACGGTTTAAAGCTGCTATCAAAATTAATTTGGAAAGAAGACAGATCGCACGACTATCGATGCAACCCGGAACGTTGACTCAAATTTCAATGGGCAACATTGAAAAAATTATAGAACTTTCATTCCCGGAAAATTGGTTCGACGTAGATTGCGAAAAAGCACGCAAAAAATCATTCGATTGGTTAAAAGCTTTCAGAAAATGTAATTGTCATTTCTTCGAAAAAATGTATTTAGTAGCAAACGCAGAATTCAAAGAAAAATGCAAGGAAAAAAATCAAAGTTTTAAGAAACCGAGGCTCTTAAACTTACAAACTGCAAGGATTCCAAGGAATTCTGGATGGCGATTAACAAATTAAATAGAGCAAAACCATAAATCAGTTTGAAACTAAATATCAATGTATTGCAAAATCTGTTCAAGTTACTTTTGAAACCAGAGTCTTACGTTTCCCATCCAATAATCTAAACCTTGGTACTCGATTGATGTTTTGGATAGTGTCATAACTCATGACGAAGTTAAAACCGTATTAGCGAAATTGAAAGACGGAAAAGCTTCAGAACCTGATGTTATACCACTGGAATTCTTTGAATATGGAACAGAAAGGCTAACTTTAAATTTAACATCGGCTTTCAATAAAATTTTGAATATTGGAAGTATTCTAAAACAGTTAAAAAAATCATTAATTTTTCCCATACATAAGAAAGGCAACATTGATGATTCATCCAGCTACCGTGGGATATCCTTCCTCAACGACACCTACAAGGTATTTGCTAAATTATTAAATAACCGATTGGCCCGTTGGATTCATGATAATAAGTTGACTGAGGAATTTCAGGCAGATTTTAGAAGTGGCTACTCGACTTTAGACAATATTTTTGTAGTGGATAGCGTAGAGACAACCTTTATTAAACAAAAAAAGAAGCTCTACGTATTTTTTTGTCGATTTCAAGGCACCTTTTGATACCGTTGAACGACGAACTATTTTTCAACCCTTACGATAATGGGATGTCAGACAAATTTGGACAGGTACTAGAAAGATTCTTTGACGAAATTAAGGTAGCGGTATGGAATGGTGCCGAAAAGTCGGAGAGTTTCGAATCGAAGATGGGAGTCAAGCAAGGATGCACTTTAAGCCCAAATTTTTTTGTTTTGTTCGTAGATTACCTGATTGATTTTCTTCCTAATGGAATTGAAATATCGGGGACACTCATCAACGCCTTGTTTTTTGCAGATGACGTCATACTGTTTGCTAACTGGCCCGAAACCCTTCAGTTGATGATTAACGGACTAAATGTGTATTGCCGGTTATGGAATCTGAAAGTCAATTTGAGCAAATCCAAGATGATAATATTCCGGAATTGATCTGGTAGAAGAGCCAGGAATGGGAAATGGGACTATGACAGAGAACCAATCGCGATAGTCAAAGCCTACAAATATGTAATCTTAATATGGAAACACACCTTAAAGAAAAGCGGATTAAAACTAAAAGTTCAATAACCGAAACATGGAAGAAATGCTTCTCAAACCAGTCAATATCACATAGTGTTAAATATAAGGCCTTTGTTGCAGTGGTGGAATCCATTATGATGTATGCAGTACAGGTATGGGAAGGGGAGGAGTTTGAAACAGTAGAACAACTTGAGAGGTTCTTTAATAAAAGATGCTTTAGTTTATCGAAAAACACCCCAAACTATATGATCTCAATTGAGACAGGACTATCACCGCTCCTCATCAAAACTATTAGATGTCATGTTGATTATATCAAAAAAGTTTTAATATGCCAGATGAAAGACTTCCATTAATTGAGAAGACAAATCTGTGGTATTAGAAGCTAGAAGACCTTCCTGCCTACTGTAGAACGGACTTCCGAATAGTGGGTAAAAAAATGGTAAGTATTGCGATGACGACCGCCGGAATCTTATTGCAAATTATCTACGTACAACCATCGAAGTCAGAATTTATGCGAACGTAATTATTTTCGAAACGAGAACAAACAGGAGATCATATCGGCAATTTTCAAAATGAGAGGAGAAATGATAAGTCTTAATTATATACCACATCGGGAGGATGTGCCTTTCTACTGCAGCCTTTGTAACTTAAGAGTAAGGGAAGATTTAATCCATTTCATAGGAAAGTGTTCAATTTTATGTGAAATACGCAGAAATTTGCTCGGTAGCAATATGAAGTCACCAGAAGAAATAGTCGCCCTACTCAACTGTGAAGGAAACGTAAAACAATTTAATTATTTTTAAAGTGCAATGTCTTACCGCAATCAAATTATAAACGAATCCTTTTAAATTTATTTAATTTATATTTTAAATGCTGATTCCAACAAAAAAGAAAAACTTCAATTAGATAAACATGGTTAATTTTCTACAGTAGTCAATCGGAAGATGGCATAGCCAAGCCTTAACGATGTTATCAAACTATATTTGTAAACATTGTACATATGGTAATAACCGAATGTTTATAAATCGAATTGTCTATCCAATTATCTATCTAGTACCGCTTCACAGTTCCCTGAGGTTTTAAAATTTCAACGTTTAGAAGAAAAAAAAAACAGAAAACTGCTCAGCAAACAATCGAACCCGGTTTGGAACACACGAAGTTCCACCTTCGAACATTACGACCAATTTTTTCAAATTTTTTTTTCAATATTGAAGGTAAGATTGTTAGTTTACATGAAATACGAATTCATTACTTGAAAAGGACCTATTGAAAATCGTGCAAGAAATAGGATAAATTTCAAACTCACTTGTACTATTTTCCGAGTGTTAACAGCTTGCTTTATATTTCAAGGTTTGGCGATTTGGCATCTTTTAAAAGCTTAAATAAAAATTCTTGGTCCCACTGCTTTGAAACAAATATCTAAAATGAAGTATTAAGTAAAGTAGATTCAATAGAACCGACCAGATTACGGTGACTAATCTTTAATTTTAAGGATTAGAAGGATTGATGGAGGTTAGTGTAGAATTGTAGAATTACTTTCAGTGGCGAAGACGAGGCATCGCATTTGTTTTGAAAAAGAATTGTTCACTGAGTTGTATCTCTTCTTTTCTTCTAGTCTTGGACTTTTCGAGTCGAAGTAAAAGGTATCCTCTAGGGAACCATTCAACTTTGAACTGTTTTCACCAATTTTCAATCAACCATGTAAACTCCCAATTTTATCTGCCAGAAGTGACAGAGTAAAAATTAGCCGACTTCTTGCAATCATTTGAAATTTTTGAGAATGAACCAACTACGTAAACAGAAAGTAATAAGAAGTCACCATTTGGGGAAAAAAATTAAGAAAACAAACTTTACAATTTACTTAGGAGAACGAGACCAGACGATGTTTGTGGGTTTCAGGTTATGCGGAGTACAATACGGTGGTGACGCCATAAAGATAGCCGCTAACAAATGTAAAGCCAAATGGTCAAATCGCAGCACAACCTTCAATTTTAACTTTGACAAAATGCGAAACTTTCGTCATATTTTTGCACGATCTGTTGTTTTTACTTCTAAAGTAAATTTTAATATTCAATGTTATCTTTTAAATATGAGTCAGTAAGTCTACCAATTTTTGTTTTCTAAAACTTTTCAATCATGTCAACAGAGAATTTTTAAGATCAAGAGAAGAAAAAATTTGGGCCAATTTTCTACCAAAAAGGTGTCTAATATTTCACATCATAGAAAATTGGCAATTGTCAGCGTTTTTGATACTTTTGGAAGACTTGTCATATTTCTTCCAATATTTAATGATCTCCCTATCACGTATGCAAAGCTTTAGGATGACAAGGGCTAACCATCTGAAGCTTGCAGCTTCTGGAGAAACTTAAGTGAAATTTTAAAAGTATTTTATTTAGTCGCCAGAGGGGGGGGGGGTAAATTTGTAAGTTTTATTGAGGAAATTTAGCTTCCTAAAACATTGTTTTATCAGGAGAGTAAGACGTAAAAACTCTCATTATATCAAGGTGAAACCTCAGGGAAAAAGAAGGGGGAGGCAAAAGAAATAATTCGTTAGCAGTTAATAACTATTTATTTCTTTTAGTAAATAAATGCATTGTCATTTAAAAAGAACAGAATTTTCGCTATATAATCAATTATTGGACTCAATATTTAACACCGTTATTATCTAATACACATATTTTGAAAATGTTTCAGGCATTAATGAAAGAAATTATGTATCACATGGTATCATTGGTTTTATTGTCATAAGTATTTCTATGACTCGGAATCATAATTTAACTATTTGTTTAATATTAAAGCTTTGCCATCACTTGTTTTCTGTTATTGTAATTCCTAAGACTAGAGATTATAGTATAACTATTCTTTCTTTTTCTAGTACTGGGTATCGATGGTTTTGAAAATATTGGTATTTCTAGGATTAATGTTTCTTTTTAGAATTCTACAATAATGATTTTTCTGTCATAGGGTTTTCCGAAACTGGGAAATCACTGAATTTGCAAGTTTTTTAATTAAACAAAAAATGGCGTCACTAGTTTTTCTTTTTTTGTTTTACTAAAATATCACTGGTTTTTCTATTATTCTATATATTTTTTTTTAGTAGGAAAACTAAGAAGAACTCTGGTGTAACTGTTGTCTATATTTCTTGGACTAGGCATTAATAAAAGTTCTTTATTTTTAGAATTAAAAACAAGGTTAACAGTGCTGTTGGAAAAATGTTGGTCAAACTTTTTTTTTCGAATTTTGTCAAATGTGTTGACATAACAACTTATTTTCAATTAGGTTTTGTTTTATTATGCGGCTCAAATCGTTTTATGATACAATTAGAATTTTGAGATTTTTCTTAAGTGTTTACGGGAGCAAAAAGCGATTATACCGAAAATGAGTTTTTTAGGCGCCTCTTGCGATTAGTTGACAAATTCTCCAAAAAAATTCTTGTCATCAAAAAATTCTTTTTTCAAATTAGTCGTCCGGATTCGGCATATTAACTTAAGGTCCCCTGCATCCCTGCAATTACTGGCACACAATAATGGTTGAGAGTTGTTAGTCACTAGCCCGGTTCTCTACGGACTGTTGCTCCAGCTAATCCTTGGTTTTCCTTCAAAATATTCAGCAATATAAGTTCTCCAAAATTGACAAACTTACGTGAATTTTCAAATTTACTTGCTTTAGTGGCAAATAAATCAAGTTAATCATTGTTACGGTTTGACTTGTAAAAAGCAGAAATCAGTTTTTGGCCAAATTGTTTCATCCCTATCAACGTCAGTGTCACTAGGTTATGGGACCCAGTAGAGGTTAACCCTTTTGCCTTCGTTGAGTAAACCTAGCTCCTTACTATATTGTTTTATCAGGAAAGAAGGTTTTAGGCGTAAGACATCCCAACACATCAAGTTGAATTTTATGGGGAGGGTGGGAGGTGGCATGCTGTTACAACTTATTTAAAGATATAAACTATTTATTCTTTCTATCCAAAATCGACGTCTAATTTGGACAGATACACATATTTTGAAAATATTTTAGTTCTTATTGTAAAAGTTATTTATGATTTTTCTGTCGTTGTTTTTTCTAGACCTGGAAATAATTTATTAACTATTTTTCCAATATACACTTAGTCCAAAATGTCTCCGTACAGAAGCCTTATTTTTAAGTACTAGGAATAAATGTAAAAACCAAAGTGAAAACATTGAAAAAAAGGTAGTTTCCGACTTCACCTTTGTACTAAATTTAAAAAAATTGTGATTGTGCTTTTCAAAAACCTGTTTTTATTATATTTTTATAGTAATTTTTTTTTTCCTCGAATCAACCAAAAAAAGCTGCTGTAGGGAGACTTTTTGGACTGTGTAAAGGACTTGGCAACACTTATTTTCTAATACTGTAATTTCTAGGACTTCTATTTCTGGTACTGGTTTTTCTTTTATACGCAGTTATACTGTTAGAAGCCTGTGATTTTTATTATTGATACTTTTAGAATTCAACATTAATGATTTTTTGTCATATCATATGACTTTCTAAAACTGTGAATCACTGATTTTCGTAGTTTATTAACTTAAAAAAGTTGGCATCACTAGTTTTTCTAGATGTTTTAATTTTTAGTACTAGTATTCACTTGTAAATCTATCAGTGCCATTCTTAATACTAGACATCATCGGTTTTCTTGGCATTACTGTTTTTCTTTTTGGTTTTTTTAAGGAAGGTTACGATTCACAATTTGGTTTTTTTGTTCGTATTTATTGGATTAGGCAACACTAAAAGTTCTATATTTTTAGTATTGAGAAACAGGGTTATTAAAATGATAATTTTAAAACTCAACATAAACGAATTTGTTTGTTACACATCTTTTAAGACTGGACATTTTTCTATTTAATTGATATTTCCAAGCTTAGGACATCACTTGTTTTTCAGTATTTGTTATGTAAAACACTAATTTTTGAATTAGTATTTCTAGACTGAAAAATACTGCTTCTTTCTATAACGCTTGTATTTCTAGAACTATGCACTGTTGTATACTTTTGGTATAGTAAGAACTGAATAAACTATTTTGCCTATTTGTGATACTTTTTTTTAAAGGCCTTCTCTAGTTTGTCTATTATTTCAATATCTTGAACTTACTTTTTTTTATTAAACATAGGATTTGGCATAACTGCTGTTTCTGCCTTTCTCATTTCTTAGACTCCTAGACTTTTTGGCACTTAAGGACTAGGTATCAATGATTTCTTTAATTATTATTTTAAGGAATGTTTTTTTCTTCGTATATCAATTTTCAGGATTGGACATCACTGGTGTTTTGTGTTTTATTTTAAAGACTGGGCATCTTTAAATAATACAAAACGGAGCAAATCTAATTTGTATTGGTATATAATTAGTTTTGTTCTATTTTTTTGAATTGTCAATGCAAATATCATAAACCTTAAAAGTGATTATAATTGGTGATTTTCGTTAAGAAACACCCTGTTAACATTACAAAAAGGTGTCGTGAGCGTGACTGTTGATTGTTTTGCATGCAGCTGAAGTGACTCTAATTGCTATCGTTTAAGGAATGTCTGCACAAAAAAAAAAACTGCGGACAAAATGTCAGCAAGGTACAAGAAACAACTTCATTTATAATTTGCCGCACAGTTTGACGTAGTTATAGTCCGTATATGTTATAAAGTGAAGTACGGTAAAGGTATGTCGTTTTTATTTTTGTGTTTATTTTTAAAACGGTCGACAGTCGCTCGGCACCATATACTGCAGTAATTGAGGTAATCAAAATGGTCTAGAGAGACTCCCTGACTCTCTGCATGGAGTTCATTATAAAATTAATATGGAATAATTTATTTTTTTAAATTATTCAAAACGAATTCATAAGGTTTGATTGTAAAAAAAAGATCTTATCTTAGAAAATATGCTTCATTATCTATTACTGAACTTATTGTATCCAAAAATTGGTTAATTCCACTTTATTCATCTTTTCACAAAATCTAAGTGAGCTAGAAATCCACAAATTTACAACTTGTAGGTAGTTTTTGTCTGTGGGGTTATAAGACTTGAAATAATGTAATCCTAAAAATGGACAACAAAGTGTTTGGACTGGAGATAAGGAGGCACTTCTTGCTTCGAGTAATTCTGTAAATTACGATTATTGAAAATGTCCATCAGAAAGGGTTTTAGTTTTTGGCTTGTACTTTAGGGTTTACGTGCCTAAGAGAGTTTTTGAAAACCCTTTTAGTGCAGATCTATACACAAAAAGAAGTATGAATGTTCTAAAAAATTCCGTTATTGACGAATTTCGTCCTGTTACAAAGGAATTTTTTTTTAGAGTAATAGATCTTTAAGTGTGGCATAATGGATCATCAATGGGGCTCTGATTATGTGGACTCTGGACCGTAAAATAAATCCTGATAAATAAATCGGGTTTAAGGCTGGTAAACTTGTTCCTAATATCCAATGGAAGAAATAAAAAAAAAACAATAGTTGACTTTTAACACCGTATGATTACAGGGTCTTTATCTAAGACTGAGCGGGTTTGGTATAAGCAAACCTGCTTTATTATATGCTACTGGTGGAAAGTTGTTTGACAAAAACGGTAATGTAGTTTGTACTTGAACATTCTAAATTAAAAATTGTTTCCCGATTCTCTTCAGAATCTACAACGGCGATCGATTGACAGTCTATTTAAGGTAATTGTATACTAATTGCGTACAGAGCTGTCAAAAAGTTTGAGATTATTAGAATTCTCTTTCAGCGTGATTTCGACAGAATTCAGCGATATTACGACGACTAAAAACTAAAAATTATAAACGTCTTGAAGTCGGAAGCAATTCTGTTCCGGACTCCGTTAGCTAGAACCACCAGGGCCAGAGGAACCTTATACCTGAGTCAAGCAAAATGGGGCTTAAACCCTATTTGTCACGAAGATAGAGCTCCAGTTCATCTTCGATTCATTAAAAAAAAGAAGTCAGCAGGTGTCCATGGTATATCCAACGTTGTACGACGACATTTATCTCAGGAAGCTGTGGACCTTTATACAACTATGTTTAACAACGTTCTGAATAATGAATATTATCCGGTCGGTTGCAAGACAGCTGTGGTAAATCCTCTCCCGAAAAAGGGAAGGACAACTCCAATCCGGCGACTCTCTGGTCAATAAGTCTTCTGCCGAGTATCAGTAAGGTATTCGAGAAGGTTATAAATAAGGTTGGGCTAAGAACGACAAAATAATTCCGAATAATCTATTCAAGACATTTCACTATTCATGCTGCGTCCAAGCTTGTTGCTGATATCCAGTGGAACAAATCCAAAAGGCAATGTACGGGTCTTGTTCAGCATTTACACCAGTGATCTGATAGCAATAGCGGGCATCGACGAATTAATTGCGTACAGAACGGTCCCAAAAATTGAGGTTTTCAAGAAACTTTTGCAAAGTGACTTCGACAAGATTCAGCTATATTGCGATGACTGGAAGTTGAAAATCAACTATCAACTATTCTGTTCATGACTCCGCTGTATGGAGCCCCATGGGATACGACAAAGAACTAGAAAAATCTAGTAATCGTTGGACCAAATCGACAGCCACTTGCGAATAAATGTGTAGTAAAGTGCCTTGGCATCTGGTTGGACAAGTACTTGTATTTCTAAAGACATATTAGTGCTACTCTGGCCAGAGCTAGGGGAGCCTTTGCCCTGATATAACGGTTGTTTTTTAGCAGCCGTTTTGACATTGCCTTGGACTACACAGAATACCAGAGTCGGAGTACAAACATTACTATTCCAACCAGGTTCTATACAACAGAGCCAACATAAAATGAATAGATAACTTCTTGTTGAAGCTTGTAGGGGTGACATTGCGAGACCAATGTCGTCGACTAACAGCTAAATTTTGAGGCTTATTACCCCAACAATGAGTACTACGAAAGTTCACGTCTAAGTAGCATCATTCCGTTCGAAGCTTTCCTCTGTTTAGACAATCTTGGGCTGACACAGAATAGGGAGGCAGTTCCACTAATCTACCACGTTAGCCGTATAACTGTAGATAGGCGACTCCTTTAAAGTGCCGAGCACTTTCGGTTCAGTGTCGGTTGCCCAAAGGGACCGAAGAGATAAGGCGAGGCAGGGGAACTAGTTTTGGTTGCTTCAAATTAAGAATGTCAATTAAAGTTGTTTAGGGCGTTTGGCCTTGGCCGGCTTACATAGATGTAAGGATCAGGTTAGGGACAGTCAGGGTGGCACAAAAAAATATAAAAAAACAAGAGCTTTGTATTTGACCACCATTTTGATTTTCCGGCGGTCTATCTGAACCATGAGTATTTTGAAAGTACACGCTTCAGCGGCTTCATTCCACCAGAGGTATTCCTCTTTTAAGATATGTAGATGTGGTCTGATGCAGGATAGGTTGAGAGTCCTGCTAATCTACCACTTCAGACGAAGAACCATGGATAGGCGACTCTTTAACAATGTCATGGCACAAGACAGAGTAAAGCTCCTTTGGTGTAGTAGGGCTATCTCTGAACGGGGCCGAAGTGATAGGGTGAACCAGGAGATCCAGTGTTAGTGGCTTTAATCGGCACTTAATAATAGCTACTCGAGATGAAGTTTAAGCCTTACCATTTTTAGAGTCTTAGAGTCTTAAATTTTAAGATTTGCTTTAAAATACTCTTAAGAATGAATCTTAATCTGTCATGCCAGAAGTCTTGGGTTCAATCTCTGTCTGTGCCATTTAAAGTTTTTTTTTCCGTGTACTGCTTCTTGCGAAGAATTGACAATTCCTCCAAGAGTAATTGTAATTGTCATCTTTTCTCAATTTAGACTTTCGAGTTCGACTTAAACCTTTAGGTCCCCTCTATTACTGACATCATTACTCCCACCAAGTAATGGTTGAGACTTGTAAGTCACAAAGTCTTAGTTATTGTTGCATCCCCTTAAACAATAATTTTTAGATCTTTAAGTTAAAAAAATGGTCCGTAATTCTGTAATAGCGATGTTGGTCAGAACGCTATATGTGAAGCCTCTGATAAGCAGGAAACTATTGACTATTTGAAGGACAAAAATCGTCACTTTATTCCCGACATACGGCAGCAAATATTCAAAAAAGTCCTCTTAGATGGGATCTCTAGATTCGACTAGGTCCGAGCAAGTCGTGGACATGTGCCAGAAATTAAAAAATATATTCCAATTTTCTATTCCCCTAAAAAAACACCCTTTACCATCCTCTTATCATCACTTTACAAAAGTGCATTTAATTATATCAAAATAAATCGAACATTGCATATTTTTGAAAAAAAAACTTGACCGTATTAAAATTAATTCAAAAACTCAATTGAAATGAAAATAACCCAACAAACAAATAAACACACCTGACGTAAACGATAAGCTAATGACACCTATTGCACCTCAAACAAACATTATTACCATTTATAGGTGAGTGGCGCGCCTCAACTTCGCCGTTTGTCCCGGGAGCGTAGAGGCGGCGTGGTTTGAGCACATGATTATGGCGCGCCAGGCACAATTTCGTAAGGAGGTACGAGACTAGGAGCGAAAATAAAATTGAAAAAAAAAGCTAAATGTTAGCCTTAATTACCAAAATATGCAAATTACGTAGGAAGCTTCCGTTTAAAAATGCTTAAATTTCAGTATACGAGTATAACTGAAATGCTGGCGCCACAACGTCCCACTTGTGAGCCAAAAAATTATATTCCAAAAGCACTGCACTCTACTGTCTATAGGTTATATACCTATACTCTTAGATAGAGTAAGGTTAGGTTAGGTATTTTATGCCCCACCGACCGACCGGCCTTCCAAGTCATGTCTCGAGGTACTCAAAACATTAAAGATTCAACTTACATTCTCGGTAAGTACAATGCACATATAAATTAAGAATGAAAAACCTACATTAAACTCGTATACCGTATACCTTACCCCAAAAAAGTCAAATAAAAACCTCCATATATTAATAAGATTCACCCCAAAAATAGCCTACACGTGTTTTTAAAGGGGAGTCATTGTCTCCCTCTGTCGGATGTGTCGGATTTTGCTGTGTTTTCTAATTTGTTGGGTTTCAAATTGGTTGGGGGGTGGAGGGGAGGAGGTTGTGTGTATTTTTGAATGCTTATTTTTGATGGTGTATCAACATGAGACAACGACGCGGACGATGGTAATGCGAAACTATAGGTTGTACTAACTATTTCTAGGAAATGACGCTATTAAGTTTTTGGGGAAATAGTTTAGATAATGATATGACGGAGACTGAGTCTTAGAGAGGGTAGGTTTTTAGACAGTTTGATATTTTGACTTTTAAGATAATTACATTGGCAAACATTTCACTCCACATGTGTGTTCACCATTAGATAGATCCTTTTGTATGGTGAAATTTTGTTTTTATTTGTTGTAGTTTAAAAAATTTTGAAACAGGATGTTTATAATTTTGCAAAGAGCAATTTTTGCAATTTTTAAAAACAGCAAATACTGAGGTTATTTTAAATTGCAAACAAAATTGGATTGAATTTTATATTATTGAACGGAAATATCAGAAATTAGATAAGACAGAAAAAGAAATGCAATTTGCCAAAGGAAAAAATATTGTGTTTGAATTTGACAATCAAAGGTTCTAGGACATTCTGTGTTATTTTGATATTACTTCCCTTCGTTTCAAGGTCATGGAAACGCTAATTAATTATCAGCTCAATAAATATCTTGAAGATCATAAGCTTCTTTATGAACGACAATACAGCTTTCCCAGCAATACGTTCACTGGTGATCTCATGGTTCATCTCACCAAACAGTGGAGCAAATCTTTACATCGTTGTGAAGAGAGTAAGACTTTTGCACTTGATATTTCAAAAGCATTTGATAGGGTTTGGCATCAGGCTCTCTTATCGAGAATGCGTGCTTTCAGTTTTCATGAATCCCTCCTTCATTGGATAAGTAATTAGCTTCAAATAGTTTAATATAAGTAGTATTGGATGGATTCAAGTCTGACAACCACAAAATAAATGCTGGTGTGCCCCAGGGCTCTGTTCTATCTCCATCACTCTTTTTCAATTTTACTAATGATCTCCTGTCTGAAACTTCTAATCCAATACATTGTTTAGCTGACGATAGTACTCTAAGCTTTTAATATTCGTTTTCGGATTCACAACCCTCTTCTTCGGATGTGTAACTGCTTCCACAAAATATGATAAGCTCATTAAATTCCGACCTAAACAGAAACCACACAGGACAACCATAAACAATCATTGGCCGTATGAAGGCCATGTAGCAAATTACCTTCACTTTGGGGTCAAGCCGACTGCTAGAAAACAGCCGTTTCGTCAGAGCGAAGGCTCCTCTGGCCCTGGTCAGAGCAGCATTTATATGTCTGTCGAAATATAAATACTGATCTAACCAGACACCGAGGTACTTCACTACACTTTTGCTCGCTAATGGCTGCCCGTGAAGATCAACGATGACCATCTTGCGCCAATTCTTACACGTATCTCTCGTGGCCCTACCCAACGGAGTCCGGAACAGAATTGTCTCCGACGTCTGGACATTTATTTTCAGTTTAAAGATTTGACGGGTTGGAGTTGTCCTTTCACTTTTTCGGGAGAAAAGGGAAAGGACAACTCGTCACTAACAAGGGACTTGGTCCCGTTTGCTCTGTGATTATGGCATTTGCAAAGGAATCGTCATTGAACTGCATGAAACCGCGGTTCTCAGATCGCAATTGTGTCATATCATTTCGAAAGTAAAAGTGATTGAGTAGGGCTCTGTTTTCCAGGTCATGGTTGGGCGAATGCTAACATTTACCTTGTACACTTGCTAAAAAGCAGCTCCCACTGCCTGCACTCTTTCCTTCGGATCTTCAATTATGTAAAAGTCATCGTCAAAGATGGCTTCCTCTGGATCTATTTGCGCTGTCATGAGTACGTCTCTGTTCTCTTCAGTTCTTTGGAGTTTAAGACACGGAAGGTCATTATCGTTTTTTTTTCATGAATATCTTATTGATTTTGGTTAACATACCAGGGTCACTGGATTTAACTGACCGGATATTACGGTCCCAGTACTTGTTAATTGATAACCCGTAGTTCTCCTTAATCAGCAGATTGAAATTTGTTATTGACGACTTCCTTACCTTCAAGTCGTGTGGGCCTGTAAGTCGTCTGTACAAGTTTTTGGGTCTTGTCAGTAAGCCACTCTTGTGCTCACGTAGTGCGTAATTAGTCGCGTTTCTGTAAGCGTCCATTTGGTCCCGTTCTCTGTACTTTGGTATTGTCTGCTCCATCGTTCGTTTTATTGTTTCGTCCATCTGTTGTAAGTGTTGGTCAATTTCTGTATTTGTCAGGTTTCTGTTGTTTGGTGGGGCTATGTCACTCGAACGAAGTTCTCTCGCTAAGCCGTTGGTGAAACGAGGCCAACGCATCTTACTGTAATTGTAAGAGTGCGTTGCAACGTATTCTTCCAATTCCACGCGTTCGTTCGGAATCTGCATTACAGCAGCCAGTCCGCAGTGATCACTGTCGTACTCGACTGCAGTTTAGAGGGTGATTACACACTTTGTCTGTAACTGTCAGTCTGGTGTCGTATAGCAAAAGATCCAGAAAGGAGCCACTTCTTGGATACAATGGCTTTTCAGTAGCCAGCAGGTCGATGCCATATTCAACGCTGTAAAGATTCATCAAATTAAATGGATGGTTACCTCTGGGATTATTATGTTGATTTCCCCAATCTTCATGTTTTGCGTTCAAATCACCGGCCAAGATGAAATAGTTTTCTTCCAAGCTCAGTTTCAATTCCCTAAAAACAATCTCGAGTTCTGATGCAAAGTAAGTGACCTGCGGAGCTCCAGCCGCATAAACAATCCAACGCAATAACTATCATGCTACGGGTACTAGTACTACTATGGTGTGAAATTTGATGCTTCGAAATCCCAATGTTGTCTTGTATCTTTAAAGCTAGATATAACCCCTTGCCATTATCCACGGGTTGCACTTGCACAGAGGAGACTAAACATCTCGATATTCTCGGAATGTGTATTATCAACCATCTTTTGATGAACGATCACAATTGCGTTGTCGCCAAAAATGCCGCAAGATGTTTGGAATCTCTTAGGCGATGCAAGTTTTCTCGCCTTCTGACCTGCCTGCTATCTACAAGACTTAGAAGACGTCCAAAGCTTGAGTATAACTCCCATATCAGGACTGGTGCTTCTGCAATTCACTTAAGATTCTTGGACAATATTGAAGGTAGGTCATTTAGATTGATTGGTGATATTACTATCATAAGATCATTTACGTCGCTTGAACATCGTCGAAATATTTCTTGTCTCACCCTCTTTTACCGTTATTTTAATCGTTTATGCTTTAGAAAAATAGCCAGCTGCATTCCTCCCCTTAAACAGTTCAACCGTAATACTCGCTCTTCTAGGAATGCTCATCATTATACCCTCGAGCCCAACTTCGGTTGTACTGTCAAATACAGAAATTCGTTCTTTAGCCGTACTTCGCGAATGTGGAATTCCTATAACACTCTGTCTTTCCTAGTCATTGCAATATTCAGGAATTCAAAACCAATGTGTACCGACAAACCCATTGAAGCCTTCTCTCCCTTTCTTAGTGCTCACACTGTTTCTTTAGCATAGTAATATTACCTTCAGCATAGGCTTATTACAAGAAAAAGAAGACAAAAAAAGTCGATTATACAATGACAAGATCTCGGTGGACAATTGCGATCCCCCTTGGGAATAAACACTGTGAGAAAAATTTTCAAAAATGTGTGTTTTCTGGTCGTTTTCAAACAATTTTAAAGTGTTTTTAAAAACGTGTATAGGAATGACCAAGTTTTTACTTGTTAAATATCATAAAATTACAACTTCAAAAGTGACATTTGGTTAAACCCTATTTTTTAATACATTTTCATGTTTCATTCAAAAATGCTATTTTCACAATCCAGATCTTGATGTTGATGCAATCTACAAGAGAGTTCAATATTAAAATATTACTAAAGCTTTGATTAGAAAAATTCAAATTGTTGGGATTTTCTGACTCATATCTAAATTACGAAGCACTTGAAGGTTTAAAGTTTCCGGATTTGAGATCAGAGAAACTAAGTAACAAAACCCAAACATGACTTGTTTTTAATTTTAAAATGTAAATTGCAGGTAATACAATTTTGAAGTTGACGTATGTTGTACTTACGTCAAAACAAACTTGAACTTAATATTTTTTTCTTCCTATTCAACTCAAAAAGTCGATCTATTGACCAAGGAGCTCTAATAACCACATTATGTACTACATTTGCGTTCGTGAAAATTAAGTTCATAAAAATTGGCAGTTTTGCGAATTATACAAATGACGCACGTCATTGTCATTGACTTACGCCAGAAACATAGTGTCATAGTGTTAATTCTAAGTATCACATTTAAAACCTATTTTTCATATGCAAATCAAATTTTTAATGACCTTACAGCTTATATCTCATCAAAATCATGGCATACGGGGAAGACCCTATGGAATTCCATAATTTGTTTAATATATTCTTTCATGCTTAAGACGCGTGCACCTGTTTTGAAAAGAAAGAGAGTGAGAGAGAGAACGCTTGATTTATAAATCAAATGACAAGAATTTCGCAACTCAAAAGCGATAATTTATAATTTATTTAAATATATTATAAGCCTTGAGCGCTACCATATAATCTCATTATATACTCTAGACAAAAAAGAAACGCTTGAACTCTTAATATTCACCATATTAGCGCATAACGCACACGTGAAAGCATTTAAAACATCAAAATCCCATAATACAACACTCAAAAATTCATTTTCAAACCATCACGCTTTGAGATTTCATACAAAGATAAATACAGTTGTGGCTGGAATAATAGGAACATTTGAAGAAAAATTCTTGTCTTTTTTAGTCAAAAAGTTAAAGTCTTAGTAGGATTTTTGAGCTTTGAATGATTTGAAAGTATTCTTTAAAGTGGTGCAGTAGGTGCAGTGAAACATTGCAATAGAGACATGCCCTTAAATGAGATCGACAAATAGCACTAAGCTTTGCAGGAATGTGACTTTACATGTCAACGAAGCTCTGATTTGAAAAGACAAAAATAAGTGGTTTAAACCTAAATCTCATCGGAAACCAATGCATTGATCACAAGATTAAAGACAATTATAACAAAATTAATCTTTGGATAATTGTTTCACGGTATTTCGGTACTCAATTTCTCAAGAAATTTGTCAGTATGTAAATTCAAAGAGTGAAAATTGGGAAGTAAAAGAGACTGTTTAAAACAATCAACTGTATTCTTTATTTTCAATTTCTCATAGGAAATTATTGTAATGGGTCCGATTTGTGAAATTGAAAATTTTGAGATTTCTTGACGGTTCAAGGTCCCTAGAGTCGAAGCGTGCGTGTGTACGTACGCTCGTACGTCCATACGTTCGCGACGTTTTTCGTCATCCATAGATCAAAAACTAGAAGGGATATGGTTAGGTATGGTTATAGTGGCTGTCCAAGATGGAAACGGACACATTCAGGCCAGTTAAATGGCCCATTGTGATACCACATGAATCTTGGAATTCCTCCTATGCTCAATGGAACCAGTTAGAGTCCCTTACGAAACGTGAGAGGCTGATTATACTGATATGATTTAGATCGTTTAGATCGTTAAAGAAGAATTCTCCTAGGTAATTCTTGCGTTTTCGAGCTAGAGCAGGGCATGTGCAGAGAAGATGAAGAACCGTTTCTTCCTCTTCCTCGTCCATGCAGGTTCTGCAAAAGCCATTTGAGAATATGTCTAGTCTCGTAGCGTTCTTTCCTATTAGACAGTGTCAGCAGAGCTTATATGCGATCTGCTTAGGGAGAGCAAGCACCTTGAAGGTTTTAAATTCAGTGTTGGCCAGATATTTTTTGTGACTTGACATGTGGTGATGTTGTTCCACCTGGTGCTGCCCTCCTCACAGCGTCTTGCATTAGAAGCAGTTTACAAGTAGCGATTGGTATACCAGTACTTGGCAAACGTGGTAGCATGGGCTGTACTGAACCGTTACTGGCGAGTTCATCTGCCTTACAGTTACCTGGAATGTCTATATGGCCCGGCACCCAGCAAAGGTGAATATTTAACTGTTGGGCCATCTCCTTTAGAGATGATCGACAGTTATGGACTGTTATAGAGTTTGTAGAGACAGAGTCCAGAGAATTGATAGCGACCTTGCTATCAGAGAAAATACGGATAGCAGATGTTGATATCACGTTTTCTTTGAGCCAAGACAAGACTTCCGCCTGGAACACGCTACAATGATTGGGAAGGCGGAATGAGAGACTTAATTTCAGTCGTTCAGAGTACACACCTCCACCAACCCCTTCTTTCATAATGAATATGTACAGTATCTCTTCTGAAGGCTCTTAAATTGATATTAAGGAGCCGGCAGCGTGTTTTTAAAATTATGGAAATCATATCACGTGAATTGGAGTCATCAAAAAGTTGCAATATTCATCGTGATATTAAGACTGTGTCGCACTAACTGTAAATTCAGTCCAGTGTTTTTCTTTCATTTTTAGTAAGAGAATGTTATGTAAGCTGAGCCATTCAAGTAGATTGTAGAAAAGATCCAACCATTCCTTAGCCCAAAAGATTTTCTTGTTCATAATGGCTTTCGATAAAATGTTGTGTAATCTATTATTAGGAAGATTTCTAGATTTCGTCTTATGAAAGAAAAATGTAGCTGGAGGGACATTAAAAAACCCTTCGGTAAGCCTGTTTCAATGTGCAGATAAAAGCATCTTTTCATGAAGAAACGCTGCAACTTTTCGACTTGGTTGTATTCGCCGTATCCCCAAACTTGAGCACAGTACTACATATTAGCTTTGAGGCGGCATTGTATATTTTGAACTTTGTTGAGTGTTGGACGGTATTGTCTCGCAGCTGTCTCGACCACGTTTCATTGATGAAATTTTTAGATGATCCTAAAATGTTTGTAAGATGCTCATTCCAAGACATATTGTAATTAAACACTACGCCAAGATATTTGTATTGATTATACACCTTTATTTCTGAATTATTGTTAAAACATTTTTTGCACACTCCTCTTCTTCCACCATTGCGAAATATTACTGTTTCCGACTTATCAAGATTCCATTGAATGCTGTAAGTCTTAAAACCCTCAATTAGCTGTTGCAAATTGGATGGATTATCTGACAATAGTATGTTTTCGTCCGCATATAAAATTGAGTTAATTTAAAGAGCGTCTAAAACAATACCGATTGGAAGTTCCGCATGAAGATCATTTAAAAGCAGAACGAAAAGAAGAGAGCTTACCACACATCCTGGGGAAGACAAACACGAATCATCTCAAACAGCTGCAGTAGTATCCCTTTATAAAGAGACTTTATAGTAGCCAGTATCTTCGAAGATATTCCCACGGTTGATATCTTATAAATAAGAGCATTCCTGTCAATGCTATCAAAAGCAGCCTTAAGATCGGTGAAAAAAGCGTACAAAATCAAATCAAATGGGGTGGCGCAACAGTCCGTTGTGAACCAGGGCCTATTGACTTACAACTCTCAACCATTCCTGTGTGCGAGTACTGTTGTCAGGAATGGAAGGGACCTACAATTTAAGGCCGAATCCGAACGGCTAGTTTGAGAAAGCACTTTTTCATGACAAGAATTACTCTTGAAGGATTTGTCAATTCCTCGCAAGAGGCAGTACCCGCGAAAATAATTTTTTTAAATTAAGGTGGCACAGGCAGGGATTGAACCCAAGACCCCTTGCATGACAGTCCAACGCACTAACCATCATGCTACGGGTACTACAAAAAAAGCGTACAGTTTCTTCTTTTGGCAGAGTTGAACTTGAATTATGCATGAAAAGATTATAAACTTGGTCCAGAGTAGAATAGTTCTTTCTATATGCAGCTTGAAATTCATTGATGATGTTGTTTTTTTTTTTGAACCAAGCTGACAGTCCAATGACCAATACATTTTTGGAAAAAAATCCAATTAATAGTTTTTTTTTATAAATCAAAAAAACTAAACAAAAATGAGTCACCGCGGAAATTTTACGAATAAAAATTATTTCATCTCCAAAACAATTTTGAGGATCGAAAAATAACATTTTGAATATCTGGTAAAATTTTGAGAAAAATCAAATAGACAGTTTTTTTATAAAAAATAAAAACATGAAAAACATTACCTACTCAGAGTTGGTAAAAATTTAATTTCTTTTGGCTTTAAACTACTTTTATCTTTTAAAAAATGTTATTGTCAACAAAAAACTAAATACTTAAGAAATTTAACAAAATTGGTAAAAAATGATTTTTGACTTAAATATCTTTTCAAAAATTTGAGATTATGGCTTCAAACCAATTTTATATTATATATTATAAATTATATATTATAAAAAAATATTGTTTTTAACATTTGGTACATTTTAAGAAAAATTGAATTGAATTGAAAATAAAAACCTAAAAAAAAACAACACAAAAACGTGGTAAAAATTTATTTTCGATTTAAATAGCTTTTCAAACATTAAAAATATTGTTTTCAAGCTTTTTTTTATTTTACAGAAAATATTGTTTTCGATATTCAGCAGTTTTCTTTTTTGTAAAAATCAAACAGTCCGTTTTTTCATAAAAAAATAAAATCCACAAAAAATAGTACTCAAATTTGGTAAAAATTGATGTTCAGTTCTTGATGTCTCTCAAATTATTTTCATTCATCCAATTTGTAAAAAAATTTGAAATGCTACTAAAATTAGTAAACATTTGTTTTCGACTAAAAATCTATTTAACAAAACTAGATTTTCAAACTGAACTATTTCCTTATATGAAAAATATTGTTGGTTATTTTAATTTTTTTAAGAATAATTCACAATTCACCCACAAATTTTTAAGCAAGACAAATCCACAGACGGGATGGGAAGTTATCAGTGTGGGTCGATTTAAGATTTGTATTTGGAACTTAATTTTAAAATCAAGCAATTTTTCACATGTCTTTAGAGCTCGGCTTGGATCAGTATTGAAATCTAGGAATTAAAGATCTCAGATGACGTTAGACAAAGTCATTACTTGGATTTACTGAGAGATGATTATTATCTTGAAAAAATGTAAATCACTGGTGGCAACTCCCCTTCTTTACAAATTTGCACTGTCTCTCAGCTCAAGTTGAACTCTCAACTGTATGGAAGAAGGTACTTACTACTAAAGTCTTTAAAAAAGGTTACGAGTCTTACATAAGTAATTATAGATCAAACTCTAAATTGTCCTGTATTTTCAAGCTTTCTGAAAAAATTGCTTGTGATAATTTAAATTTTATTTTTATACCAAAACGAGCTTAAATACCCTTGAAATTGTTCAAAAGCTCGGTTTATTAACACAGATTATTTTTAAGCCTTAGACCAACTTTCTTATGATATCAAGTTAAATTCAGATCTTCTTTCTCCAACCGTTTCATTAAAAAAGGAGTTCCCCAAGGTAGTCATTTATTGCCCCTACTTTTTATCTAAGCTACCAATGATGTTTGCGATACAATAACAATTTAATCTATCCGGCTAATTTGAAAATCTTCAAAAGCGTACAATATATAAACGATCGATACAACTCCAAGAGGATATCAACAAGATTGGCCTTAACCTTAACCCAATTAATTGCCTGGCAAAGACTCTCTCTACTCCTAATAGTTCAGTTGAATATAAAATAACTTAGCACTTTATACATTCCGTTCATATCTTCAAAGATCTTGGAATTCTTTTTAAAGCTAATCTCCATTTTATGGAGCACATCTATGTTAGGATTTGTTAAGCGTTTTGGTCTAAATAATTTCAGGATGCTTATGTTACTCTCGCTCGATATAACACTTTGGTCTGCCCCAACCCCAATTATGCGCTAATTTTCGTGAGATCAAGAAGAATAGAATCAAATCCGTTCAACGTAACTTCATACGTTTCGCCTTAAGAAGGTTACCTTGGTCTGTCTGATCTTCACAATATCGAATAAATCCTCTTCAAATGCAGCTTTTATCGTAAAAAAGGGTTAATAATGTTATTATTGTTTTACTTTTTACTGATTCATTAATTCCTGAGAAAATTTTAGGACAAAAATTCGTTTTAGTAGGGCGTAAATTTCTGAAGCAAAACACAAACAAATTTTTTATATTGAAAGTCAAAATGATGATGAGAACAAGTACCTAATTTAAATCCTTCATGTAGCAAGTAAAAAGCATGAAGGGAAGAGAGTAAGAAGGTCTTACTAAGCATTGGTTTTGAAATAAAACGGATATTGATATTAGTTTTTTTAAGTTTTCTAATTAATACAAAAATATATAACATTGAATTGAAGTTAAAATAGATCTTAGGCCCGAAAGGCATTAGTAGTTAGTGTTATAGTTTAACTTAGAGTGCCCGTATGGGACCATTAAGTTAGTTGTAAGTTATGGATAATTAGGCTAGTTTTATGAATTTTTGTCTAGCTTTAAGATAGGTTTGAGAATGAATTAATAAAAATTAATTTAAAAAAAAAGCATTGGTTTTAAATTAAGCTTTAAAAGGCGTTCCACATTCGCGTAGTCCGTCTAAAGAACGAATATCTCTTCTCCACAGTACTAACAAAATTTTAATTAAAATAAAATAAGGTTCAGTTAGCTAAAACTGTCATAATAATGAAAGGAAAAAGGCTGAGGCTCGTAAGTCATTATACATTCTTATAGTACGGCCAAAGAACTAAACTCTATACTTCACAGCATGACTGATTATTTGATTGACTTTTATTTGGCCAATCCATTTTGACACAAAGACCTAATTATCAAAAACTAAGTTTTGTTCCTATTATTTCGACCATAGCTGTAGTATGTTTATATGTTTGTTTTATATTCGTACATATTTTTATTTGTTTCGAGGTACATTCCTCATATAAATACAAAAAACCATGTATAATCGTTTCTTCTTCCAAGAAGTCATGAATAAATTAATTGAAAAATCATAAACAAAAAAAAACAATAAACATATAGTAAAGCGGTTTAAACTAGCTTAATGTAAATATGTTTTTTGTATCTATCAACAAGTCTGTAATTACCATAAACACTTCAATCTGCGAAACGAAATGAAAAGAATGAAAAGTTGCGGATGTTTCACTCTCTCTCAATCATCTTTATAAGGTTTTTGTTTTGAGAGCTAGAGCTAGCTAGCTAAAGCGATTTGCATACCAGTGATTAATTAGTACAGGAAATTTTCAGTTCAATTCGGTTCCAGCATCATTTCAAAAAAATTAAAAATAAAACTATCTATAGAAATGAATGGCATCACCAACTGGTCCAAGTCCAAGCGTCAAGCCAGCGAGTATATAGGGTGTCGTAAGTCTCAAGTCGAATCAACCATTTCATTTTGGTGGTGCTGTGTGATCGGAATTTTTTCGCAAGCTGCATGTCATTGAGACAATTTTTTCAACAGCATTTCGTATTTCGTTTTTCAAGTTGATTTTCTGGATCACGGATGCGTAGGCTGACACATCGGATAATCCAAATGACATGTCAGTGCTGTAAATAAGTAGTTTAATGGCAAATAGAGCTCTATAAGAGAATTACTTTGGCTTTAGCTTGAAGCTTGTAACTTGTACCAAAAGAATTGCCAGCCAGTGCCAGACCTCAACTAATATATAACAACAACAACAAAAACAACAAGAGCAGCAATTGTATAAGAAAAAAAAAAGAAAAAATCACACTCGTGCTGCACGAAGGCGTAATGCCAGCGACATTCATCATCAGCTCGCCGAGTATGTGGGTGGATATGATAAGTGAGCCATGCCAATGTGTCCATATGAATTATATATAGGACTATGCTATGCCTATAGCTTCAAACCAAAGCTTCAGAGCATAGCTCCCATGGTTCCACTCTTCCATTTCCATGCCACCACCGCCATCATCATCATCATTGAATTGAATTGGATTGCATGGTCCATGTGGAGGCAGTAGTTGGATGGATTTTATTGGAGAGCTGGATTCTATTGGCGCCATCTCTCATTGCATCCAGATCCAAGTGAAAATAATTGAAATTCCATTGGAGAAATTTGAGTCGCGCATCGCATGCATGTAATCAGTTGCGCGTGGGTGTCGTGTCTAAGTCGATATTGTTTGATTTTTATTCATATATAGTTCTTTGGACGTTCCCATCCCCGTCCCCGTATTGTCCTCATATTGATGTGTGGTATTTTATAACTACATTTGCGAGTTTATTTGCTTTCGTATGAGATATGAGATCTTTGCACTTTTGGTCATGCACTCTAAAACAAAGAAAACTATCTATAACTTTTTTTCTAATATATTTCTATGCATATTCACAAATGAATGTCTTCATTTAGCATGGAAGACTACATTTTCAAATGAAATGCAATCGGAAAATGGAATCCAAAACTTGGGAAAATATTTAAAAAGTATAGATCTCTTCATACACAAAGGACTTTTATAGAATTCTAAAACATCATTAAGATGACTTTCAAAGTAGTTTTCGACTGGCATTTTTTCGTTTCAAACGTATAGATGGCCCGGTTGAGCTTCTTCACCGTTTTTATGAAGGTTGAATTTATCTTATCGAAGCCAAACGTAGGTTAATTAACAAGAATAGCAATAAGAAAAGCTCGTATACGTTAACGTCTACACATCACATTTTTTTTTATTTTGGTTCTTTAGTGGATGAATTTCAAATGTTCTGAAGTCCTTAATGTCCTTTTAACTTCTTTAAAAGTCCCCTTGTTTTGGACCGTGGCAAAACAATTTAGTTAGAAGGGGGGGGATTTAATGGTGAAATTGAATTAAGTACAGTTTTTTGAAAATTCTTTGAGAACTTAAGTTTTTTTTTGACAAAGTTTTAGGTACCTACGTATTATGGCTTATGTAATTCTTGAAGAGAAAAATTTTGAGAAAAATATCCAAATAAATTTAATATAATAATTTTTTGGAAATATTGTTTATTGTGCTATGAAAATTATATTATTTTAAATCCAAGTTTCATAGCTTAACCATCAGGGAACTGTTGAAAATATATTTTGTTTGTAAAACAATAAACAAGAATGGCGCTGCTTTTTAATACCTTCGACAAATATTTCCGAGACTAGGTGAAAGCTACAGCCAAGGAAGGTATTTTCGTCAGTCCTCAGATAATTAAATTTATTTAAAGATGATAATTTCGACTCGGCTCGAAAAGGTCATGAAAAAAAGTCTTTTACGATTTTTAACTTTTCGCAAAAAAATTCTTCGGAAATAAGATAAATTAACTTTTAAAACGTATGTACAGTGGCTCAGAGCTTATTTGACCCATCGTATACTAACAAGTTCATGAAAAAATAATTCTTAAGCGAAGAAAGGTATCAGAAAAATACAAATTTAGAAAGGTCCAGTAAGTTTTTTTAAATTAACACTTTCTAAAAAAAAGATTTAGCAAATTAATGTCAATTTTAATATTTCGTATGTGCACCCTTTTCTTCTAATACTGCCTTAAGCTGATTTTGATAAAAATCCACTATTTTTTGTAGTTTTTGGACGAATTCCTGCCTATTCTTCAGTCAATGCAGTTTTGAGGTCATTTTTGTTTGAAATGTGGCGTTTTGGAATGTTTATATCCAAAATGGACCACAGGTTTTCTATAACATTCAAATCCGGAGACTGTGTTGGGAGTTTTATGAGGTAAATGGTATATCAGCCATGTTTAGAAATTCATGAAGTATGTTTCGGGTCGTTGTTTGATAAAAACGAAACGAGCGTCTTATGCCCAATTGTTCTGCAGTTTGGAGATTTTTTTGTTGTTCAATTGTTGTTCGCTTTCCCATGTTTAAAAAACGTGCTTCGTTTTTGAAAAAATAACTGAAACTAATAATTACTCGTATATTTGGAAATATAACAACTTAGAGACTGAAATATTAAACACCGTTATACTCATGTTTTTGATTGAGAAGTTGCTCCTTAAACAAAATGGGTCAAATAAGCTGTGGCATTGAAAAACCTAATTATTTCGTTTTTCTTAGGTAAAATTTAAGACTTTAAAATAAAATAAGTTGGTTAAGTTGCTATTTTAAAGATTAAAACTAAATAAAAATTCCTGCGTTTGCCCTTTTTTAATAAATTTTATTGTTTAGAAAGTATACTTAGATGAATGTATTAATAAGGGGTCGTTTAAATAGGCTGTGAGACACTGTATGTTATCATCATTCCAAAATCTGAGTTTTAGCATGTCCCCTAATCCCCACTTTTTACGATCTCACTTGGACTTCGATCATGGCGAATGCTTCTACAAATTATTACAAACATGGAAAAAAGGTATCAAAGATATTTTGACGCTTCAATGTTGACAGAGTGTCGATGGATTGTTTTTCAAAATTTTACAGGTGAAGAATACGGCTACCCCATAGTTTTGATAATTGAAAAAACGTAATAGATTCTTTTAATGCTTGAAAAAAAGGATGGGAAACTAATTTTAATATGTTTTAATAACTATCTCTGTAACCAGTATAGATGAAATAAAATAAATCCATACTTTTATTATAAATCCGAAAGTTATTCTGTTTGTCTGTAACTCAATCAAGACTAAACTATGGAACCAATTTGCATGAAATTTGGTATGGAGATATTTTGATACCCGAAAAAGGACTTAGGCTACTTTTTTCCTCGGCAAAATGACGCATTAGCATGGGAAAATTCAGGTGGGCAGATCGCTTTTACGCCTAAACTACTAAACAGATTTAAATGAAATGAGTTACTTTTGAACTCGAGAAGATAACTTTCCTGGAAATCTGATTGCTTTCACTCCTAAATTACCAAAGATTTGAATAATATTTGGCTAAAATTGGTATTACGGGAAAACAACGCTTCCCAACCCTCATGAAACCAGTTGTCGAGCAAGTTAAACTTATCATGTGGTTAAAAAAAATCATTTTAAACTAAAATTCTGTCAAATTGTTTGTATCACAGATGAATTAAAAAGTCAGGAGTGGTTGTGTGAGTCGGCAATTTTAGCTACAAGTAGTAAAATAGTTAGCCAGATAAACGAACAAATTATGTCGGAACTAGAGGGCGATATCGTCGAGTACCTCCCAGTAGAAAACGTCATGGACACGGAGCAAGTAACATCATACCCTATAGAGTTTCTGAATTCTTTGGAATTATCAGGGGTGCATTCTTATAAGTTGAGATGGAAGGATGGTGGTCCAGTCCTGTTAATGAGATATATTGACGGCCCAAAGTAATCTAATGGTACACGGCTACAGATTACTCACCTAGGATGAAATATTATAAAAGCTATAAACATGAATGGAATAGCATTCCGATAACTCCACCCGATTTGCCGTATCAGTTTAAAAGAGTGTAGTTTCCTTTGAAAGCAGCATTTGCAATAGCAATAAAAAACTCAGGGGCAAACGCTGAAAGTTGCAGGTGTAAATTTGGGAAAAAACTGTTTTTCCAATGGACCCAAACCCACAGAATCCTTACGTTCTGGCCAAGGAAGGAAAAACAAAAAAACGTCGTTTATAAAAATTTATTGTAGTAACCTATCTTCTTCTTAACCTAACCTAACCTATGACAATCACACTCATCCCATCTCGGCACACACACGTAATAAAAAGTATAGCTCAGTTTTTTTTCATACTACTATCCAAAAACAACTATCTTATGCTGACGAAGTCGCGCTTAAAAGCTAGTAATAAAATAAAAGTCAAAATTTGTCGATCAGTGCCATCTATAAAATAATATCTTAACGTGAAGAGGGGGATAGAACGACTTGGATTCTTCCATGGTATGCACTTGATTTTATTTGGTAATGCTTCTCTATTGTGCTCTTAACAACCTTTAAAATAAGCCATATAACAAAAATATTGGGAAAAGTCCATAGATCCCAAATCTTTGCACTCTCCCACACTCCACCCCAAATTCTGCTTTGGTGTGAACTTGTGCCAAGACTTTCATTTACTAATTTAATAAAACCATTTTCAAAAAATCATTTTTTTTTGAAACCATTGATACAGTATATTTCAATCTACAGTGCACCAAGATATACATTTTAGGTCATATTTGATTGTGGAAATTGTGCTAAGAACATTTGAGAAATAATGGAAGCAGTTATCAATTACCAAATTGGTGCAATATTTGGCAGAAATTTGTTTAAAAAACAGATTTAATGACAATTTACAACTAAATAGTATTTCCTGTAAGAGTTTTTACTTTTATATAAACAAAAATTAGTAGTTTTTTAAGAAAAATCCATGAACGTTTATTTCAACACTATATTATGCATTTCTTCAAACTTTTTTTTTGCCTATTTGTGGTCGTATGTCCTAGATAACGATAAGGGTTGATTCGATTATTAAGCATTGACATATACCTTATCTTTCACATTGGCTAAACAAAACTTCAAAAGGTGTTAAATCATGTAACTAATTGTTTTCACTGCTTTGAGAAGAAGCATGGAAACATTTCTTTCGAAATTTCAAGCTGCGAATCTGCAATTATAGTAAAATTTTTAGTTATCAAATGTCAGAAGATGACAGCCTCAACAATGGTAACTGTACAAATATCGAGTTAATATATTGAAAAATATGACCTTGCAACATTGTTTCGGAAACATTCCTGATACTAAAAATGTTTGCAAATTTGAAGATAGATGACGTTTTAAAAAAATCCTTAAAGGTGTTTGTTTTTCGAAGATTGTAAGCTTTAGCTAGATGTAACTTAACCGAAAGATCATGTGAATTATTCCACTATAAAAAAACCTTATGTTTGCTAATCAAAATACATGATCTTGTATCTGATAATCCCAATGTGTCATCATGAAAAAACGCCAAACTACTTACCCTTGATTTCGGTCGGAAATCAACACACTACAACCAACAGATGCCAGATCCCAAAAACCCAACCAAACGAATTTATTTCATTTTCTCAACTCAGTCAATGTCCTTTTTCAATGTTGACATTCTATTTCAAATGCTGTGTAAATTATATCTTTTACGTCTACATCTTTTCTTCAAGTCAAACATAATAATAAATTTAGTCATTCACTCACATGGTTCATTTCAGACCTTAAACCTAACCTCGCCATATCGCCACCCACTTTGTCAAACAAATTAGTTTGTTGTTCTTGTTCTTGTGAACTTTTTGTCGTTGCCAACATGCAAATTGGCTTAAAAAAGTTTGTATACAAAATAGTTTTTCAAGATAAATCAACTTCCGGTTAATGATAGGGAGAGAGTTCCCCAAGTAAGCAAGCATCAGTCATGCGTTTTTCGTATAGAACAAAATGGCATAAGAAAAATTTCAATACCTCGTTCTTCGTTTTCGAAATAAACAAAAGTTATACACTTTACAAAACTAAAAACTTGTGCCTCTCTCTCTCTTTCGCTTTGTCAAACAAACAATAATAAACTTTTCAAATGGTTTTCTATTGTTTATTATTTGAATACACTTCTCTTCGTTTCTTCAAACCGTCGTCGTCGTCCTCCTATTTCCGTCATCAGTTCTCCTTCTCATGAAGACTCGAAATACGAGTATAGCTTCATAAACTAGATGTATCTAGATACAATGCAAACTAATAATCACTGTTTTCACTATTGAATAGTGCACAAATAAAGCTATAGATACATTTATCTGCGTGATTTTGTTTGAAAGATATTCTGGTTTTTTTTCTTGGTCTAAAAATAACCCCCTTTTGACTGTTTCAGTCTATTTTGAGCACAAAAACCACGAAGACGAACGATGACGGAGTACGCGAGTTGTAACGGGTGTTTTTTTTGTTAGAGGTATAGAACTTTAAGTTGGCAACACCATTTAACTGACAGCCATTCTCTCGTATTGATTTGACATTTAGTTTGACCTTTCACTATGAATGGACCGATACTTGAATAACGCTTTCAAATGTGCAAATTCATTTTGAAAATCATGTTTTTGTTGGAAATATGTCCAAAAAACTTGGAAAAGTCATCGAAAATTGGGCCTCCAGCTTAGTTTACGCCTGAGCTAGCTGTGGCGGTGACATGTCAAAATCTGAAAATATCTTTCTAATAAAGTAAATGTCATGTCAATTTATAAAAAAAACATATTTGTCTTATTCCATTTCAAAGTTCTGTACCTCCTACAAAAAAAAACACCCTTTATATTCGGATAGTTCAAAACCAACCCACAAAAAGAACCAATTCTATTTATGGTTTCATACTATCTTTAGTCTAGAAAATTGATATATTATTGGTTTAAGTTCATCAGATGAGGGCACGAGTTCGTGTTTTTTAACAAAATAATTGTGATGGGGTGTGGGATGGCTTGAAAATAGAGCTTCGCGTGCCTGTTATTTTTAGGAATGTCTGTCTCAAAATATATATTATTATTATCATCAAACAGGTAAATTCTAGTTATCATAATTTTGTTGTTGTCGTTATTGTTCGTCTTTATCAAAAGTGCAATCGGAAATGTCAGAAAGTTGTCATGTGAGCGTTGCTTTATCTATTTCACGCAAATGAAATCGAAAGCCGTAAGTTTTATTCTTCGGCAAAGTTTTATCGTATAAAAGATTTATCATGCTTATTTTTTGATTGTTTGTTTATTTATTTTTCAAGTTCAGCTATGATTGCATGTGAAATAAATCGGGTAGGGTTTGAAATAGGAAATAAAATATCTACACTTTGATTAGAAATAAAATGCTTTTTTCAAGGTCAAAGAAAACTTACTCGTAATATAATACAAAAATAATGATATGTTATCGAAATTGATTGTTTTAAAAATACAAAAACAATAACATGTGTGTCTGTATAGTTTATAATTATATATTGAACCAAATTCTAGAAAAAGAAATCACATGTAATTTTGGTTTTTCAGAGGTTTGGAGTAATAATTTCGTTATAAAAATACATCGATCTTATCACGTAATGATAGTTTTGGATTTCCAGGAAGCTATCTAATAGCAGGCTAGACTAGATAAGAAATAGGGTTACAATTTCTACATAATTTTGTCTTTGTTTGTTCATGTTTAAAATGTATGTTAAAAAAATGTGGGCAGGAAGAAGCTTTAGATAAACATTTATTTTCATAAAGTCGGGTAAGTTAGATATTGTTAATGTTTTGTTAATTTCCAACAATTTTAATGGTTTGTGAAATACTTATTAGCACTCTTAACGGATTAGATATATTTTTTTTGAATTCATGTAAGTAACGCAATATGTTACATTTATTGTCCAATTATTTTTGTATCCATATGTTAGTATTTCCAAATGATCTAGAATTAAGATTTTAATTTAGCCTGTTAGAAGGTATGATTTATAATCTTCTTGAGTATGACAGTCCCTTAAATCTGCAAACCATCGAATCATGATTATAAGTTTAAGAATTCCAAAAATCAAACAGTAAAAGCTGATTTACGAGAAAGTCGAGTTTATTTTCTCAGAAATATCAGCTAAAAGCAATCTGTTAACAAATTTTCAATTGAAGTCATCGAACTTTGAACAATTGTTTGTACATATGTATATTTTCTCAAAAGTTGGTTATAAAAGTTAAGAAGCATTAGACTGTGGCCAGACACACATAAATGAAATAAAAGAACAGCAATTTTTTTCAATTTTTCACCGTATTTCTGAAGGATTTGATAATATCTGCAAGCTTTGAACATTAAAACGGCCTCACTTCACAACCATACAATATTCGTTTAGAAACAATATTGTCTAAACAAAAAATAAAATAGAAGTCACCTTTTGGAGCTTTTAAATATTAAAATTTTTCCAAGAAAAATGTTACATAAAATATATAAATTAGGTGAAGCAACAGGTCGTAAAGCACTAGGGCCTAGTGACTTAAATCTCCCCCACCATTCGTGTGTAAGGGGACCGACAGATTATATGCTAAATCCGAACGATTACTTTGAGAAAGAACTTTTTATCAGAAGAATTACTATTTTACTATTTGAGAATTTGTCAATTCCTTGCAAGAGGCAGAAACTGTGGAAACAAATTTAAATGGAACAGTCGTACAATACGCTATCACGCTACGGGCACTACAAAAAGGCTTCACTGAAAATATTACTTCTCAAAGCAAAGATTGTGGCTTTCAAGAAGAAATAAAACAAAGATAAGGGTTTGACAGTATGTTTTAAAATTAATTTCGAGCAAGTTGGATAAAATAATGTTCAAGCCTAATTTTTGACTTCTTTTTGCAGCAATCGGGGCAGAAATAACTCCTCGAATATTCTCTTCTAAAGCGTTAAACGTCTTGGGGTTATTTGCGTAGACAAGCGACTTTACATAACCTCACCAAAAATTGTTCAGCGGTATTGAATTTCATGAGCTTGGAGTCCACGCCTACAAAGATCGCAACATTTTTTTCGGGTTTACCGAGAACCAATTCAATTTTGATTTTTGTTTTGATTTCAAACTTTCTATTGATTCAAATCCATGAAGTGGACTCTTAGGCTAAGCGAAGAGCTAAATCATAAAAACACTGTGGTTGTGGAACGATATAAATCGAGTTTTTGAGAAAATTATCATGGATAACATGGAAACTTCGAATTTTTGGCACTAGTCCAGAATTCTATTTTTTATTGGCCTTAAATTCACCCAAATTGGTGCTTCTTGATCTTTTCAATATTCCAACAAGGTATTGACTACCAATTCTTTAATTTGGTTGACTATAAGCTTACCTGTTGGTAGTTCCTAGCTATCAGTTCTTCGACGAACAAACGTGTCAACAAGAAAAATAATTATGGTAAAACTAAAGACTTGCAACAGATAGTCATTGTCCAACAACGAAAAGTGCGACAGAAAGTTTAAATACTACTAACATTGTTATACGGCTTTGAGCCCAACTTGAAAAAACGGCGAAGAATCCAACCTAAAGCCGTCTGAAAAAAATGGAACGAAGATTATCTTGTCAAGTGATTCCTTAATACCTGAAGAAACTATTCGTAGGTCTACAGTTTAGGTTCAGTTTGAATTCTAAGAGCGAAGAATTTTCCTCTGTAATTAAATATTGATAGTTCAAGAAGTCTATCTTTCTATCCATCTTGATTTGAGGAATTTTATTTTTGTTTTACTTTTTCTAAAACAGTATTGGATTTATGTGCGCTGAATACCGCCATGGAGCCAACTTAATTGAAACCGATCCATTTCAAAACTGATTTTTAAATTGAGGGAAATTGGAATTGGGCTTAAAAATGGAGCTTAGCTATTAGCTGAACAAAATGTAAAGAGATTAGCATTATACCTGGTCCAAAAACCGCTATTGGCGTGTAATGTAAAGAAATGAGCAGACTCAATGAAGTTAGATAAGTTGGGTGTGAGAAAGAAACCAAGAATAGTCATTTTTTGTGAGATTTTCGAAAAGGAATGAAAGTTTAGGGAAACAAATAGTTACTTTATGAATTTTTGAAATTCCTTAGAGAAATTATTGTTGGAGTTTTTCGAAGAAGAAAATTCAGATTATTTAGGAGTGGAAGAAATCTACTGAAGGGTTGACTTTAAGAGTAAGGGCCATATGGGTAAGACTTCAAGAGTTAGTGATCGTTTGTCAAAGTGAAAATTATGTTCTATTGTTTGGTAGTTGGGCATAGTTTTGTGTACCGTAAGGCCTTCGCCATTTACAATCGTTTTCCAAAAATACTGGACTTTAGTTAACCCCTTTTAATTCCGTTATTCTTTCAGGAACCTGTCCCAAATTCATCTTCGATTTGTTTTCTTAGAGGTTTGTAAAATTTCTAAAGTAACATTATTCCTGTTTAATAATTTGAATTTTTTGCCAGTTTTATAATTTTGCCATTTACCTAAGATTCAAACCCACATTGATCGCCATATTATTTTGGAATTCGTTGAATACGAATATCTAAAGTCACGATTTATATTTCTAATTTAAAATCATTGATCCTAAAATTAGTTTATTAAAATGAAATAGATCTTGTACTACAAACTTTAAGACAAACATATTTGTCCTTATTACTATCCAAAACAAATTTAATTAAAATTTGAAAAAAAATACGTCTAAAATATTGCGAAAAAGTGATAGTTTTTAATTGTTTGTAATATCTGTATCAATACTTCCCAGTTCTAAGCAATTTTTATTTAATAATTACAAAATACAGCACTGTTCATTCCTAAAGATGATCCAAGTTAAATTGCTCAAAACTATAGATGATAACATTTAAACTTTTTTGTTTTAAATTTAAATTCGATGCATTCTTTTTGCGTTTTAGGGATTTTTTTTTCGGTTTAAACTGTGGACTTTTGATATTTTTGTTTTTGATGTATTTCTTACCAAGCTATCTAACTGCCATGTTGAATTCTTCTTGAATTATCTTTGTTGCCGTATCAAGAGAACTATGGCAAACAACAATAGGCGTTTCATCAGCCAAAGCGAAGGCATACTCTGTTTGAAGAGTAGTTGCAATTCATTAGTGTATAAGACAAACAAAATTGGAGCCAGTTTAGATCTCTGCAGAACTCCATATCTCATCACTTTTTTCTCACTCACAGAATCTTTGGTTTTAACACAAAATGTTCTGTTTTGCAGATATTCTGTAAGCCAATCAGCCATAGAGCCACGAATTCCAATTTTTCTTCGAGCTTCAATAAGATTTAAGTTATTTAATGTGTCAAACAACTTACTGAAGTCCATGAAGATTACTTATACGTCTCTTATCTAAACTTTCGTTGACACTATTCGCAAACTCACCAAGTAACTTTCCTGTACTTTTACCCTTCTGAAAACCGTACTTTTTTTTCATAATTAGCAAACACTAAAAGGGTTTTTTATACCTTTAATATACCAAAGACGCAGTGTGAGCATTAGGAAAAGAGGGAAGGGTTGTATAGGAGCTGTCGGTGTAAATTGGTTTTGGCGTGGCAAGGCGTTCCACATTCGCGTAGTACGGCTAAAAAAAGAATCTCTGTACTTCATAGTACGGCCAAAGTTGGGCTCAAGGGTAAACTGATGGGCATTCCTAGAAGCGCGGGTATTACGGTTAAATTGTTTAAGGGGAGGAATGCATTTGGCTATTTCATTAGAGCATAGTCCGTTAAAATAACGGTGCAAAAGGGTAACGCAAGAAACCTTGCGTCGATGTTCCAGTGACGTAAACGAGTTGATGATGTTAATGTCACCAATCATTTTAAAAGCCCTTTTTTGAACACTGTCCAAGAGGCTTAAATAAGTTACTGGAGCACCAGCCCAGAGATGAGAGATATATTTAAGTTTCGGACGTATATAGGTTTTGTAGATTGCAGCCAGATCAGACGGAGAGAATAATTTCTTGCAACGTCTCAAAAAACCTAGACATCTTGCGGCATTTTTGGCAACATCGCGTATGTTATCGCTGATGCACATTCCGAGGATTTCAACATTTCCCGTTTCGTTGATACAAGTGCCACTCATAGAAAGTGGAAAAGAGGGTTTATCTCACTCTAACGATGTAAGACAGCATTGCATTTTCGGAGCATTGAATTCCACACGATTTTTTATTCCCCATTGTACAATGCTGTCTAGGTCGGAATTTAATGAGCTAATCATATTTTGCCGTTGCAGTTCCACATCCGAAGAGGAGGGTTGTGGGTCTGGAAACGAATATGAAAAGCTAAGAGTGCTACCGTCAGCGAAACAATGTATTAGATTAGAAACTAGCAGACTGGAGGTCATTTATAAAAATGAGGAAGAGGATCAGACACACCAGCTTTTATTTTATGAGTTTCAGACTTGAATTCGTCCGAAACAACTTGTATTGAACAGTTCGAAAGAAAATTTCTAAACCAACGTAGAAGAGATTCGTCTATACCGAAAGCGCGCATTTTAGATGGCAGACTTTATCAAATGCCTTTGAAATATCAAGTGCAATAATCTTACTTTCTCCAAAAAGATGTAAAGATCTGTTCGGTGAGATGAACCATGAGATCACCAGTTAATCTATTGCAACGAAAATCGTATTAGCTGTCATTAAGAAGCTTCTAAGATATTTCTTAAGCTGATAATTAATCAGCGTTTCCATAACCTTAGAAAGAAGGGACGTTAGTGGTATCCGTCGGTAATTTGTGGGAGAAGAAGATTCGCCTTTTTTTGGGATTGGCTGAACAAATTCAGTTTTCCAACTACTCGGAACGAGCCCAGAAGAAAAGGATAGATGGAAAAGCTTACGCAGTGGTTTTGGTAGCGTGGAAGAATACCTCTTCCGAATAATAGCGGGGATACCATCTTGGCCAGCGGATTTTTGAATGTTGAGAACTTTAAGAACTCTCGCCACAGTTCGATAGAATCATTTACACATTCAAGAACTGAGGGAGTAATGACACTATCTGGTAGGGTAGTAGTGGCTTCTATGAGTCAATGCAATTATGAAAATGATGAGGTAAAACAAAGGAAACACACTTATTTTCGAGAAATGTGTATCAAAGTGTTCACACTAAGAAAAAAACAAGTCAGAAATATGTCTGCAAAGTTTTTGATATGGTTTATTGACAATTAGAAAACATTTAAAAAAAAAACGTTTTCTAAACAACATTTCCCAAAATGTCTGTTCCATGTCAATACACCTTAAGAAGAGTATTAAATTATTCACGAAATAAAAATCAAAAAGAATATTTCTATTGAATTTTTTTAATACCAATCTCAATATTGGTCTCAAAACTATGTACAAAGAATGTTATTAACTAGAAATATAAATTTTTGTAACTTTTGGGTCACTCTTTAATATAACTGATGATTTAAATCAATCTATTAAAAGTAACTGAAAGATCTAGAAAAGCTTTAAATATTCGTATATTAGTCAAATGTTGAAAGATAGTAAGCTGAAAATTGTTAATTGTTATACAAATTTAACACTTTCCAGTTCCCAATAATTGTAATTTTTAACTGAATAAGAAAGTTTATTTTGACAACTCTTATCAACTCCTCGTTGCTCTCACTTCCCTAGATTTTTTAAATGAAGCAAAACTTCCTCAAAAAAAAAAAAATAGTTAAAACTAGATCAATATATTCGAAATCGTATCTCATATTCGATTGTCAATTAAAAATCTTTATGATTTTTATTTATACAAAATCATTAAACCTAGATACCCGCAAGATCGACTTCGACACTCATTTATATACAATTTGAAATGAACACAAATTACTTAACCCTGATCTGCTATAACTTTTAGTGAATGTATGTTTATTTGTATGTCTACGTCAAAAGCTTAAACCTGAACATAAACTAAAACAAAAACACTTTTTTGATGTACATATTTGAAAATTAACTATAAGAGATTTTCAAAGCAATTTCAAAATCGATCAAATGAAACAAAAAAAAATAATAATAAAACAAATTCAACAAAACTAGAGCAGTCGACCTAGATTCATTTTACCATTTCGTATTTTACATTCATTCAATATATACACTATTCCAATGCACCCAATAGACAGAGACAATGGGCTGTCTCCGATGGAGGGGGGAAGGCAGGTGAGGTCAGAGGAAGGGCACCTCTCTACACACCCCGTAGTACGTTTCTGATCAGGCGGGCGCACCAAATGCCGTTTTCATTCATAAAATATTTATTTCATTTTCTCATTGAGTCATATTTTGGTTTTATCTCGATGCTGCCCCCCTTCCCCCCTTCTGATTGCACTGACAATCGGCCTCCACCCCTTTTACGTGCTTGTCATAGTGTAAAAATGTACTTTTACGTACCGAGAGCAAAGTCAGGCGGTGTAAAGTACGAGTATCTATAATATGTAAACACATAGATACAAATGTATCTATCTACTTTTATAGATACTTCAACGGAACGGTGTATCTATTGGAAGGCGCGCTTGGATTGGATACCTTGGCATAGTTGCACTATTTTGTGATTTGTGAACGTACGCGCGCATTCCGCGCGCTACAGCTAGGCGTCTCACCGTTGCAGGGGATCCCCGTGATTTTTGACGGTAAATATCTCTGCATTTTCTGGGAATTTTACAACTTGATGATAATGATGATGATGGTTGGTGTGGTGGTGCGGGGGATTGGGGTTAAGGTATGTCGGTTGTTTGTTGTTCGACAGGCGAAAATTTCACAAAGGTATAGCTTGGTATAGAGGTGATGAAGAAAACCTGTGTAAGGCATCGGGTCGGGAAGGTAGGTTAGGTTTACCAACTCGTATACAATCGACGACCGACCGCGAGGCGACGGCATAATATTAAAGAAGGTATCTGAGTTTTAGTCTGAGTCATTTTTAGATATAATTTTTGTTGAGATTGTGGATAAAAATAACAGCGGATAATAACAACAAGTCGAATATTAAATAACAAATGAGTGTGCAATTAGTGGGAAGCCCAGCTATTCGTACAACAACAAAAAATATGGGTTGGTGCAGTTTTAGTTAAAAGCAGGCGGCAGTCAGCGGCGCAACGATGGGGTAAAGGTGGGGTATTGAGGTTGAACTATTTTTAAATTCCTTTGATGGATTTGGTATGCACACAAAATATAAAATAGTATATTTGTTGAATTTATTAGTTTCTGATTTAAAAACAGATGTACACTTATTACATTTACTCGTAACTGCTAGCAACTTTATACAAACTTGTATATTGTTTAATGGGAAATTGCCAGGTGAGAATTCGAGGAGAATTGCAACAGGCTTTTTTTTATTTGCAATGCAGTGCAACGATGAGTTATTAATGAATTCTAGCTAATGTCTTGATGGAATCTCAAAAATGTGAACTGTTCTTACATTAAAATATATACTTTATGTGATGGACTTGTGAGTTAGTGAATTCTTAAAATAAATTATGTCGTCGTATATTGAAATGAGCTGGCATTTTTTTGAGCTTTGATCATCAATAAATACTTTTTTTTTAAATATACGAGTACAATGTTTTCATTCTTGAAAAAAATTAGGCAGTTTGATAATCAGACTTTTTCAAGACCTTAATGATTAGAGCATAATATTCTGTTACTTCATGAAGTTATTTTAATGTGACAGTCGATTTAAACGTGTTCAATGTTTTTTAAGAAACCTGGGATCACAGATTGTTTTTCTAAATATCTAAGTAATGACCTTTTATAAGAACAACATCAGGAAGGAAACATCAGATATTTATGAGGATAAATTTGGATCAATTGAGCATTTTGAAGACAAAAATTGATCTGAAATTAACAAAATTTATTTTCAAGGCTAACGTACCAGCGCATTGGCTTAACTAAACAATTTTTCAAGGCTACCGGTATATTAAAAACAAACAAAATGGAATCTCAATACATTTAAAATAAAGTTGGGGCCAGGTGTGTTTGATGGAATTGAAAGTTATAGAATTTAAAAGAAAGAGATGAGATTAAAACAATTTTGTTAAAATTTCTAAAGAAAAAGTTATTTAGGGAAATTATTTTAATGGGGCTGATTTGTCGAATTGAAAATTTTGACATTTGTTGCAGCTTGAAAATTCCTAGAATCTTAAATACATTTATTAGAGAGTTATCTGAGTTAGTGTGTTTTTTCGTCTTTCATATCGCAAGAACCAGCAGAGACATCGATTAAAATTAAGGTTTTTTATTTTACAGGTTTTCATTATCAAAATGTACAGAAAAGGCTTTGAAAAAATTGGTTAAGTTTTTCATCCAATAGCAAGTTAAAATAAAATTTAACAAATATAATTTGGTAAACATACATTTTTTGAAGTGCCGTAAAAGAAGCCAAGTAAAATAAAGTCAACTTTCAAGAATCGGCCTATAATTGCAAATTATAAAGATAAAGATAATTGATTTTTCTTGCACCATTCAATAGACATGTTAAGGTCATCTTGCAAGCGGAGGCAATCATCAGTTTGTTTTATGCATCTATAAAACTTAAGATCGCCAGCAAATAAAAGTCTAAGAAAATTATGAAAAATCTGGCATGTCATTAATAACAATAAGAAAAAGTAAGGGTTCCAGGTGACTACCTTGAGGGATTCCTGATGAGACATGTACAGGAGTAGAGAGAAAATTACCAATGAAAACAAATTGAATGCGTCTTATAAGATAAGATTTCAAGCATTGCAAACTATTTGATTAAAAACCAATTCTTGATTGTTTGTTCAGTAGAATAGTGTTGCTGACTTTATCAAAGGCCTTTGAAAAGTCATTTAAGATGACATCAACCTGATACCCTGCCTCAATTTTATTGAGAACGTAGTTTGTGAAAATAGAAAGGATAGTAGCTTTCGACTTGCCCGATACAAAGCCGTACTGGAAAGGCGATATTACTTCCTTAAGCAAAAATGAATTATTATCAGTTTTTCAAAAAGTTTTGAAATGATGGAGAGTTTGCAGATTGGACAGTAGTTAGATATTTCCTGTTTATGTCCTGCTTTATGAATAGGAATTATAAAAGATTTTTTATATTCAGAAAGAAATTCACCTTAAGAAAAAAGTTCAGAGAGTATTGCAACACACATTTTTAAGACAATTGGAGAAACTCCACCTGAATTCAAAAGCATTTACTATTTTCTTTTAAGCTACTTTCAACCGAGATAATATCCATTTTATATTGAAACTTGTTAAGAATATTGAGACGAATATACTTGTCTTTACCCAAAGAGTTATTGGTAACATTTGAAGAAGCTTATAAGCTTTGTTTTTTTTGTTACTCAAATTACAAAGCCTTTTATTAAACAATGCAAGTTTTAAGTTAATAAGAACTTTAGTTTTATTCCTTTTATATCCTAAAAGTGTTTTTTGTGTTTAAATAATTCTCCTGGTTAAGTACCCGACGTTTTTGTGAGTTGAAAGATTGCTCTTTTTCGAACCACTTTTTAGTTGAAAATTTATTTATTAAATGACGAAGTCTAAAAATAAATAACTTACAAAAAAGTCAAATAGATCAAACCATTAAGATTAATATTTTTCGAGATATATTTGCTCCATTTTTCCGAAATTTGATTCAACAATTTATGAAAATTCTACTCTGAGTTAAATTCAATGCCATTTGTCTCCTAAAAGATCAAATTATTTGTCAAAGTTTACGTTTATCGTGTTTGAGAAATAAGGCGGGTATAAAATATTGATATTAAGGGCTGAAATTTTCAAGAAATAATTTTATTTCATATTTCCAACAAATTTTTTTAAAAGGAAATAAGGAGCGGTAAAAAAAGCTTTCAATGGGGAAAGCCAAAAATTGCTTAATTAAAACCGAGTATTTTTGAAATAAGCTTTTTTTACAATACTCAAAACAGACCTATAAATAAAATAGAAACAAGCTAATATCACAAATCCAAAGTTAAAATTTCAATTTGTTTAAATACTTTGTTTAAGAAACTTTTTGATTTTATTCGAATAAAGTTGTTTAACATTTTTCAAATATATTGTTTTTTTTCGATAGATTTTTTGTGTTCTTGTAAGAAGACACCGCTAATAGCATGAACTGTAACTGCAGTGAAAATCGTATGCAGGGGACCTTGAATTTATTCGCAAATTCGAGCGGCTTATTTAAGAACATTTTTCTTTACAAAGTTACTTTTGGATAATTTATGAGGGTCTATATCCGTGAAAAAAACTTAAAGGTGACTAAGTTGGAATTGGACCTATGCCCCTGTCTTTTTTCATTTATAGAATTCTCGAATGCTAACTTCAAAAATGTTGGAAAATTCTTAAATTTGGAAACATTTAAGAATTGATGAAGGAGATTATAAATTCACCAAACTTAAGTAATAATTGAGTTTAACATAACAAGAGTTATCAAGACCTCAGCACCATTTGCCCACAGTAACAACAGCCGAAATTATGCTTGTAAACCAAAAAACAAATGGTTTGATAATTATTGTGTGAAACTCCGTAAACTTTCATTTGTTTATCTTAAGTTGTTCAGATCTACAAATTCTCTAATTTTTAAAAACATCTACCTTCATATTAGCAGGGATTTCAAAAGACTTTGTTCCAAAAAAAAAAGTTGACAACGTCCACAATGTTGCAAGAAAACTGTCAAATTGTAAGAACTCCAAGGCTTAGTGGACATATTCGTGAGCTGAGTGGTCGTGATAGAAGCATGGTGACTACAGTCGAAGTTGAGACACAAGCAGCTCATTTTAAAACTCTTTTGTCAGCATGCTTTCTATTACGTAGAACCCAATGTCACTATCTGCGAACTGGATGGTCCTATTACTCGACGTGAGCTTGAAACTACTCTGAGTAAAATGAAAAAGGCTCCTGGCATAGAGGCATTCCAATTGAATTCTACAAGAATACCGTTTAAAAATCATCTTCTGCCATATTTCAACAAAGCTTATGAAAATTCTTTTCTTCCAAACAATTTCAACAAAGCGGTTATATTCGCAATCTTCAAAAAAGGAGGTACCAATCAGCCAAAGAACTATAGAAGAATCTCGATTCTCAACTCGCTAAAAAAGATTCTAACTTCAATTCTTTTTGAAAGGTTGACGGAATGGATTCAGAACAATAACTGGCTCACCATGTTCTAAGCAGGATTTTGGTCGGGTTTCTCATCGCAAGACCATATATTCGCTCTGACGAGTATTGCCAGGAGATCGATTGAGCAGAAAAAGAAAGTATATACTTTTTTGTGGATTTCAAAGCAGCCTTAGACAAGGTGAATAGAAATGCCTTGATGTACAAATTGTCTTCCTTAGGAATTTCACGGAAATTCGTAATGTTTTATTTCAACTTTCTTGGCTCATCTCATGCATCAGTGTGGGACCAAAAAAAATTCTCTGAATGGTTTGAAACAACATCAGGTGTCCCCCAAGGGTGTATATTAGGCCCGATATTATTCACCTTGTTTTTTTATAACGTTTGTGATGTACTTACTGGTGGAATACTTTTTGCCGGTATTCAAATCAAAGTTCATCTACAAATCAACAAACTTTATATATTTTGTGAATCCTGGAGTTTCTGCGTCAATACTTACAGACAAAAATAATGATTTTTGAACCGCGTCAGAGACGAAGACTTGCAGAGAAAAACTGGTCCCTCAACTACGCACCTATTGAGGTCGGTCACTACTTCAAATATCTTGGAATTTTGCTGTCTTACAATCCTAATTTTTTGAAACACGTGAAAGAAAAAAGCAACGAAGCCAAAGTAGCTCTAAACTTAATGTGGCCAAAGGTTTATTGTGACCAAAAAATGGATCTTAAATTCAAATATCGTGTTTTTCAAGCAACTGCTTAAAATTTTTGGATATATACAACTGGAGGAGTTTGAAGCCGTGCAATGGTATTTTTTAAACGCTTGTTGAGATTGACTTCTTCAACGCCCAATTATGCTATGCATGTAAAGTCTGGCATAACACCTCTTTACATTAAAAACCTTCAAACCAACTCAGACTACATAATGAAAGTTATGAGGAGGGATAAAAGAAGCCTTTACAAATCCATTATGACAAGGTTTATGCAAACAAGAAATGGAACCAGAAAGCTTCTTGAAATGGAAGTAATCTATAATTTTTGTAGTCCAATTTGAATCAATGGCCCACCATGTTCAATGATCTGATCGCCAAAACTGATGAACATACCTTCAGTGAACATCTTTCAAGAGCCTCAACAACATTATCAAGAAATGTGTATAGAAACCTCAACCACTAAATAACATCACAGGCTATCTGAGGCTGTTAGTTACATATTTAGAGCCCGAGTCGAAATACTGAATCTTAAATTTATGCCGCATCGAACTGATCTTACACTAATCTGTAGCCATGGCAACACCGGAGAACCTGAAGAATTCACACACTTCTTTGCATCGTGTCCTCTACTCCAAAAGATTCGACGGCTGTATTTCGAACTGAGTTTTCTTCTCCCAATTCGGCTCTTTGAAATCCTTAATGGAGACTTTGGATATAATATAATACAACTCTACAACCAGTTATTGCAATTGAAGGTTCAAACAAAGGTTCCTAATTATTTGTTTGTGTTTCAAATCATGTAGGTTAGGTTAGGTGGAAGTGGCTGTACAGGATGGAAACGGACACACTTAGCCATTCTAATGGCCCATTGTGATACCACATCAATCTAAAGGCTTCCTTCTAAGCTCAATGGAACCAATTTGAGTCCCTTACTAAACGTGAAAGGCTGATTTTGCTGATATGATTTAGATAATTTATATCGTTAGAGAAAAATTCTCCTAGGTAATTCTTGCGTTTTCGAATCAGAGCAGGGCGTGTAAAAAAAAGATGAAGAACTTATTCCTCCTCTTCCTTGTCCATACAGCTTTTGCAAAAGTCAATTGAAAATAGGAATAGTCGCGTGGCGTTCTTTCCTATTCATGTAAAAATTGATACATTTTTGTATTTCAAAATCATCTCAAAATTGTTGAAGTAGCACTTGATGCTTTAACAAACTATTATTTCGTTTTTTTATATAATTGGTTGAACTTATGTTTATTATTTGAATTTTAGCTTCATTGCATTTTAATTGTGTTTTTGCGTGATGAAATGTCGATCAGGCAGATCAGTTATTCTTAAAGAAAAACATTTGTTAATAGTTTATATCTTAAAATAAAGAAACTATCTATCTGTCTATCTATCTATCTATCTATCTAATTGCGTTTAAAAGTTGGTACTGCATCATTAATTTATTTTATCAATACGAACTAAATCCTGTTATTCGGTCTTCTAACACTATTTGATTGTTGATATTTTATTTCGAAAATTTTAAATTCATTTCTCTCTCAATGAAGAAACGTAAAATATTGAACCATTAGTGTCAAAATTTAACCTGCTCTGAAATAACATACATTTGTACCCATATTCTCCAATATAACAATTTGCACATGACCCAATTTATCAAACATGGATTTTGACAATAGAAATAACTTTCGGATTAAATAATAATTAAAATCTTCTCAAGAATCTAAAACGCTCTGATTTTGGAATTAAATTTATTACTTAAACATTTTAAATCTTCAACTTTACTTGCAATAAATTAAAAAATAAAGAATTCTTTAATAACTCATTATGACGACATTAGCTATTATTTTTGGCTCGAAAAAAAAAAACATTAAAAATTATAAACTTTTACGACTTACCGTACACCGAATTTTAGATAAACAACATTTACAAAAATTAGGTCTACATAAGATTTGTTTTTTCAATTCACAATAATAATTAATAAAGTTCAAAATTCGCTTATCACCATTTCTACATCTAGACCTACTTATGCACGTTTATTTGTTTACGAAGCACCTTTGTGTATTTGATATTATTTAAACAATAATATTTGATCATTTGTTAAATGTAAAAATATAACAAATAGATACAAAATAGAAGTTAATATTATTTATATTAATCTTGTTTTTGTTCTACAAATAAATGTAATAAACATTGAATTACGTACAAATTTGACGCAAAAGCTTAAACAAAACCTAGTTAATTGTTTGGTTAGATAAACAAAATATAAATACAAAAAAACAACAACAACATCTTGATCTTATTCGTATTGTTTGTTAATTAAATATCACCTACAGATGTACCGTATGTATATTTATTATAGACTTGATCTATTGTTTAAAAATAAAACATTGAAAAATAAACGCCTGTTTTGTTGATTAAATAAACGTAGGCAGTTGTTTAAAAGTGGTCTTGTGATTAAAATTGTCAATAAAATATGTTTTCATTATAATTGAAATAAAAATTCTATTTTTTACCTATCAATCAAAAAAAAAAAAAACAAAGCTTATCAACTAAATCAATGAAACCAATACCGGAAATTTTCTTAGATAACCCAAAGTGCTGATAAGTTTCTAAGAAGTTTAATAAAACTTAGCGTCAGTGGGCTAGGTCAGAAAATTTCTTAAAAATTCTTAATGCCAGCTCCCAAATTAAACAAAAATAAATGAATTTCTAGAAAATCAAGGCTTATCATGGCTAATCAATGACTATGACCTTCACTAGTGATTTGCAAGAATTAAGAAATCAATAAATAAAAGGGTTTTCATTTTGAAAACAACAATCTGATGGTTTCTTATGTCACTGTAATTCAAAACGACTATTTTTAGCCCCTAAGTTTTATTAGGGGTTTATTTGAAACATGATCCGATCTTAAAATCGACACTTTAATTAAATGAAGATGAAATCTTTCTCAAAATGCCGTTCAAAACAAATTCTTATCTTAATTGAAAAGTGTTTTTTGCGTTGTTTAATTCACGTAATTATTATTTTTTAAATGTCACCTATCACCTTTCTATCAACCTTTTAACTTTCAAGGTGACCCTAGGTGATATAGGAAAGGTTTTGAAAATTCCACTACAGATAAAAATGTTAAGTCAATTGGCTTTCCTGAATGAAAACCACAGGGCTTTAAGACGCATAAAACACAAATTGCATTATTTGAAACCCTTTCATAAGTTATAACTTGAAAACTGCTTACTAACTTGTTTACTAAAATGATATTTGAATTATACCTATCTTCATACAATATTTAAACCCAAGTACTCATATGTATATAAAATGTATTGTAAACACTTAAACCGCACATGAGTACGTTTTTCCGCACGCAACCTTTTTTTTTTAATAATAATTGATTTATTATTGAGTGGAATGTTCCAAGAACCGCGCGTAAACACTTGACAGTCAAGCGGTTTGTTGGATGTTGTTGGCGCTGCACTTTTTCAATCCCCAACCAGCACCCCCAACACCACCACTATAACCTATCATCTTCACATTCTATAAGGGCTGGCTGCCACTGACTGGCTAGCTGATGGTTTGTAGGCTGATAAAATGATGATAGATAGTGTACTCGTATGAAATGTGTTCGTTTTTATATTTCGACGAACTTGAAAAATAAATACTTTATCAACTATTATGTATTTTGTCTAAACGAGTAATAAATTGTTTAGCAAGAAATTCTATATTTATATTGAAAATGAAAATATTGTGTATATTTATTATGATGTGTGAAAGTGGCATTCATTCAATTAACTAGATAGATTTCAGTGAAAATGAGTAAAAATCACCAAATATAGTTAATGGAAAACCGCAAAATATCAATATTATTAGTATAGACCACCTGATAACGAAGTTACAAAGTCCTAACGGACTAAAAAGTGCATTTAACCAAAAATGGTACACCGAGGCGTATACGCACTTTTTTGCACTAATATATTTTGTTACAAATTGTACTCCGTATTTTATGGTGGTGCATGTTACGAATGAGTAAATTTATGAAAACTCAAACTTTTGACGAAGTTAATTTGGTTGATGATATTTTTCAAAAACCTATTCAAAATTTTGAACATGTTTTTAATCAGTACTCGTCTTCTCTGAAATATTGTTTATTTGGAAAAAACCATAAAAATAAACAAATCAATTCTTTGTAAATTGAACTCGTTTGTAGGTAAGCAAATTATTTTGTATTTCAAGTACTTTCTAAATTACTGTGAGTCAATTTCTTATGAATTTTTATATTTTCGGTTAAGTTTTTTAAAAAAAACTGAAATTTTCGTTGAAACTTGTTATTTTTAGGCCCTGATATGATGGGTATCATTAGAAAATTCTCTTAACTATAAATTTCAATTCTTTGAAACAGTTTCAGTTTTTACAAGTTCTTTTTCATTTTTTGATTTGAAATTATAATAAAATAATGGTGAAATATCAATTGACGTCAAAGAAACTTATCGCAGTATAATAACTTTTTTTAACTACTTAAAAACGTTAGTTTGCAAAGACGACTCTAATATGCATTCATCAGAGGCCTTCTTTTTGACGTCAATTTTAATGTTTGTACCTTTATATTTATGTTAATGCTGTGGTCGATAAACTTTAAAAAAAAAACAACAAATCATAAATTGACTAAAAAATTAAAACAGTAATATTATGACTTTAAGATTCAATGACAGATTATTGAGAGTTGAAAATTATTTAAGCGCTCGTGTATGTAGTAAAATATGTTAATATCTTTTTTTGTAGTTCAAACTTTAAATTTAAGAACGTCATTCTATATAGAAAAATATGACACAGACATAAAAAAAACCAATATTGTGTGGTTTTCCTATTTTTCATAAAGAAAGAGAATTTAAATAAATTATATGACCTATAGCCGTTTGAACTGAATTTACGTCAAATCCTTTGTTAAAGATTTATGACGTCTGTGTTAGAAATGATCTTTTAAAAAAAAAAGATGTTACATTTGGTTTTATTGATATTTTGATGGGTGAATTTTCTATCAAAATAGCTATAAACCTTCTCAAACAATTCTGACGTAATATTTACAAACTAATAGAAATGATTATAAGCTCATCCTTGAGCTCAATGTCGGAAAGAGATTCATTTTTTCAGTCGCACATTACGAATGTGGAATGCATCATATTTTCTACTGTGATATTCAAAATTTTAGAAAATGCAAAATTAGCTTATCTTTTAAAATTTCAATAAAATTTAATCGTGACCTGTTTTTGAGATATCGAATTTCGAAATCCATTAAATAGACATTTTTGATCATCAAATGTTATTTATATAGTATTAGAGCTTCTTCAGAAAAACACTTTGTTTTAATTGGTTCATTACTTCCTGAAAAAAAGAAACAAATTAGAGAACAGTTCATATTAAACTTTCAGGTGATTTTTGAGAAAATTCGTTTTTTAAATTCCTGACCAACAAATTTGAATAAGGACTTCTATTATTTTTGCGTTAAAAAAATCATAACGTGAATGTGCTTAAAACGTTAGTTTTCAAGTTTGAATTTAATCTACCGAATTACGGTACCGATTTTTTGTACTTCTCTGCCATCATTGTGTCATCTTTGACTTAATTCTCGAGTCACTATGCTTCCTCTATATAGTGACGTGGATTCCAGAGCAGATATGATTACAAACCTTATTCTTTAGGGAATGAGAAATTTTATTCCGAATAAAGTAAAATCTTTCAAACTTAAAAAAAATATGGCTTTATTCGAGCTGTAATGGGGTTATTAAGATTGAAGATGTAAGTTTTCGGATTTATAAAATCGACTGCGAAAAACCGAAATCAGTTCAAAAATCCTAGAAAGACCTGTAACGGAGTTGGTTTATGCATCCAATATTTGTAAGACCAGAAATTACGGCAGAAAATACTACAATCCCAAAATGTCTAGTCATTTGTAAAAAACGTTTACAACTCTATGTTATCCTCGGTTCCAACACTAATTCACAATGAATCTCCCCATGTAAGCTCGATTAATAAATCCAATTTGTTGGCAGAACAGTTTGTTGTTTATTTGACGCTATCAAAGAGTCTCATAAGTCCTCCTGGTTTTGAGAGCGCAAACTATTTTTGAGGAAGATTCTCCTTTCGCACTAGTGGGGTTGCAAGTATTGAAAGACGTTAACATACACAAATCTGCTCTAACAGATGATGAAAACCACTGTGTTAAAATTTTCCATCTCTAGGTAGCTAGGTTGGTAGGTATGTAGAAATGGCGATCTCAAGATCCAATTAGCACTGTAGTGCGCCGTTTTGATACCAAAAACTCGTTTGACCTGTGATTGAAAGGGACAGATTTATAGATAAGCTTCATAGCGTTTATGTAAGAGCCATTTTGTCGCATTTAGAAAAAAGATTAGGTCTCTAATCTTTGTCTCAGGTAGCTCATCAAGTTCGTGAAAGAATGCTTTTTCAAAGTATTGCATTCTAGTGTTTGCCAAAGCAGGACACTTGCAGAGGAAATGGATTATCGTTTCTCTTTCTCTTTGGTCAGTACAACTAAAACAAAAGGTGTTGTAGGAGATACCCAACTTATCCGCTTGATCTCCTATAGGCCAATGTCCGGTGCAAACCGCAAAAATCTTAGCTATGTCTTCCCTTGGCCTGCATAGAAGATTGTTTGTACGGGTTTTATTATAGGTTGGCCATATCTTCCTAGATATAATGCAGTTGGGTAAATTGGTCCACCTTCGGTTCGATTCTGTTTGGTAGATAGAAAAGATTTTACTCTTCATAGCACCAAGAGGAATGTTAAAGATTTCCGCAAGTGAGCTATGAAGGGCCGATCCTTGCCTGGCTCGCAAGCTCATGGCGACATTGCTGAACCAATTTAGATGAGAATGTGGCCGAGTTAATGGCTTTGACAGCTGCCTGACAGTCTGAAAGATAGCCGCATTTCGGTTTTGGTTTGGGCTTTGTTTAAGTATCTTACATGCCTCCCTTATTGCCAGCAATTCAGCCTGAAAAACTCTAGCAAAGTCAAGAAGCCTAAAGGATTTGGCTACATTTAGGGACTCAGAAAAGATCCCAGAACCAACTCCGCACTCCATCTTTGAGCCGTCAGTAAAGATGGTTGTGTCGAAACCTATCGACACGATGTCATCCTCCCAATCTTCTCTAGATGGGAAAATAACCTTAAAACCCTTACTAAGGTTCAAAGTAGGAGTGCAGTAGTCAGTGTCAACGGACCATCTCTACTTTTATATAGGTCTCAGCTTTTGTCCAGCACATCCTTAAAAAGGTCTTATTCTCCTCACCTTCTGACTATTGTCCAATTGCACTAACTACCCTTCTTTCCAAGGTCATGAAAACGCTGGTATTTACCAGCTTAAGAAATATCTTGAAGAACGAAAGCTCCTTAAAGACCGAGACTATGGCTTTCAAAGCAAAAGGTCTAATGAACTCATAGCTAATTTCACTGAAGAGTGGAACAAACATTTACATCCTTTTAAAGAAAGTAAGATTATTGCATTTGCAAAAGAGTTCAGCATCAAGCTTTCTTATCGAAAATGTGTGCTTTTGGTATTGGTGAATCTTTTCTTTGGTAGATTAGAAATTCCCTTTTGGACTACTTAGTTCAAGTAGTATTGGATAGGTTTAAATCTTATATCCACAGAATAAACAGTGGTGTGCCACAGGGCTCCTTTTTTTGTCCGATACTCTTCCTTATTTTTATAAATGATCTTTTTCCAAAGCTTCTAACTTACTAAACTGTTTCGCTGATGACAGTATCCTCAGCTTATCCTCAGCCTATATATTTTTAGATCCTCCTTTTAGTTTTTTGAATGAGGACTGCCAATGGCAGCGTATGATAAGCTCAATAGATTCTTATCTTCACAGCATTGTCGAATGGGGAATCAAAAACCGTGTAGAATTTCGTGGTTTGAAAGCGTAATCCCCCCCAAAGTTACTATCTTTGGGTGATACTTGCATCGAGGAGACTTAATAGCTTACAGTTCTAGGTGGCCACATATTCGACATGGTCAAAAGGTTTTTAGGTTTTCTGAGAAGATACAAATTTGTAAAACCGTCGAATCTGTCTATAATTTACAAAGCTTTTATTCATCCTAAACTCGAGTATAATTTTCATATGAGCTATTGCTGCAATAACGTACTTAAGTCTTTTGGATAGAATTGAAAAAAAGGCTGAGATGGCACCCACACTGATAACTTCCCATCCCGTCTGTAGATTTGTCTTGCTTAACAGTTTGTAGGTTTCCATGTTGGGTTAAAAAAGTTATCAGTTGAATTAGTCTTAAAAATTTTTAAATTACCAAAAATATTTTTAATATAAAGAAATAGTTTAGTTTTACAATCTAGTTTTTTTAAAAAGATTTTTAGTCGAAAACTAATTTTTACCAGATTTAGTAGCATTTCTTAGTTTTAAATTTTTTGGTTTGAAATTAAGATAAAATAATGGTGAAATGTCAATTGACGTCAAAGAAATTTATCGAACTATAATAATTTTGTTTAACTACTTAAAAATATTAGTTTGCAAAGACGACACGTAATATGCATTCATCTTCCTTTTTGACGTCAATTTTAATGTTTGTACCTTTATATTTATGTTAATGTTGTGGTCGATAAACTTAAAAAAAAGTAAAAATTAAAACAGCAATATTATGGCTTTAAGATTCAATGACAGATTATTGAGAGTTGAAAATTATTTAAGCGCTCGTGTATGTAGTAAAATATGTTAATATCTTTTTTGTAATTCAAATATTAAAATTAAGAACGTCATTCTATATAGAAAAATATGACACAATTACTAAAAAAGCAAATGTTTTGTGGTTTTCATATTTTTCATAAAGAAAATGAATTAAAATAAATTATATGACCTATAGTTGTTTGAACTGAATTTACGTCAAATCTATTGTTACAGATTTATGACGTCTGGGTTAGAAATGATATTTTAAAAAGAGATGTTACTTTTAGTTTTATTATTATTTTTATTATTATTCTTAAACAATTCTGACGTAATATTTAGAAACTAACGATAAATAAATAAAAAAATGATTATCAGCTCATCCATGAGGTTAATTTTGGAAAGATATTCTGTTGTCAGTTGCACATTACGAATGTGGAATGCATTATCTTATACAAATTTTGATATTCAAAATTTTAGGAAATGTAAAAGAAGCGTATAAAATGTTTCAAAAAAAACTTATTTTAATAATTTTCGAATGTCGCAAATCTTTAAAACTTTGGTGACTTTCTTTAGAGATACCGAATTTTTAAATAATATTTAGAATTTATTGGAAGAACGATTAATTTAAAATGTTTTTTTAGTTCATGAGAATAAAAATCATAATAATCTAGCAGACCGTTTTTAAGAGAACAGTTTTAAGGGGAGGAAAAAAACTTCCAAGCGTGAATCTGCATTAAGGCTTAATTTCTTTGTTTGAAATCAATCAACCCCTTTTTTTAAAGTCGAAGTGAAGAGGACAAACGGTAAGAATTTCAAGACTCATTGGTTTTACTTCTTTGCCATTGTTTTGTCATGTCTCGAGTTCGAAATTTTGTACGAATGCAAAACTTGCTATATTAAACAAATATTGTGTGATGCTACAATATTTTTAGCGAAAAGTTTTTGAAGGAAATCCAGAGGATTTTATTGCATTTTTCTCAAAGTGAGGTCGTTATTATTTTGATCCTAATAAACATGTGATTAAACCATTCTGCAAATTTCTTCTGCCAAAAAAACCCAGTTAAAGTTAAAACCAATACTAAAACCGTTAAGGAATATGAGTAAAAAAAACTGGGACATGCTCGACGACTGCTTCAGGAACTTAAACTGGTCACTATAGAGATGAATATAAACACGGATATGATTACAAACTTAATTTTATCAAACTCAAAGAAAACTCATAGTTTGATTTCAGGTTTGTTGGATTAAAAATGTTAGTTTCCGGGTTAATAAAGCCAACCCCACTTAAGAAAACCGAAATAAGTTCAAGCAAGCTAGAAAGACCTGTGACTAGATATTACACCAAAAAATACTACAATGTCCAAAAATTCTGGTAATTTGTAGGAAACGTGCTAAACTCTGTGCTATCCTTTGTTTCAATGCTAGTTCACAATGAAACCTTCTATGTTAAGCTCGATTGATAATGCTACTAGAATGTGTTATGAGTCCTCCTCTTCTTTAGAGCGTAAACGATTTTATGTGACAAATCTTTTTTCGGACCTGTACAGTTGAAAGAGTGCTGAAAGACTATGATATTTACAAATCCACTGGCTCGGATATTATCCCCACTATGATTCTGAAGAAGTATTGTTCAACCCTGGCAAAATCACTATGTACGCTTTTCCATCTTTCCTATTGTGCAGGTCTCTTTCTAAGTGAATGGAAAACACCGTTTGTACAGCTTGTCCCTAAAGAACACGAATTCTATTCATCTTCTAACTATCACCCGGTTGCACTTAAATCTCTTTTTTCCAAGGTCATGAAAGAGGTGATAAATGTTCATCTTAAGAAATATCTTAAACAACGAAAGCTTCTTAATGACCGGCAGTACGGCTTTCAAAACAATAAGTCTACTTGTGAACTCATGGTTCATCTCACTGGACTGTGAAACAAATCGTTACATATTTTTGGAGAAAGTAAGTTTACTTGATATTTCAGAAGCATTTGCAAAAGAGTTTGCTATCAAGCTCTCTTATCAAAAATGTTTGCTTTTGGCATTTGTAAATCTCTTCTTTGTTGGGTACAAAATAACCTTTCGGACAGTTCAATTCAACTAGTATTGAAAGGGTTCAAATATGATATCCATAAAATAAATGCTGGTGTGCCACAAGGTTCGGTTTTTTCTCCCACACTCTTCCTTATTTTTATAAACTTCTTTTTCTGAAACTTCAAACCGACTAAATTGTGTCACTGGTAACAGTTCCTTAAGCTTGTCATATTTGTTTATAGATTCTTATCCTTGTTCTTTGGATGCGGACTACAAAAGACAGCTTATGATAAGCTCATTAAATTCAGATCTTGACAGAATACAAAATCGTGTAGAATTGCTACCTACTGTCGGAAAAGCGTAATCTTTCTATAATGTTACTATTAATGGGGGATACTTGCATGGAGGAGACTAAACAGCTTTCAGTTCTAGTTATGTGCATCTCAAACCACTCTTTGCGGTGTGACCAAATATTCCACATGACCAAAAAGTATTAAGGTCTTCTTAGAAGATGAAAGATGCAAGTTTTTAGCGCCTATGAATCAGGCTAATATTAAGAAAGCTTTTATTCTTTCAAAACTGGAGTATAATTTTTATATGAGCTGGTGCTGCAATAAAGTACTTAGAATTGAAAGAAGAGTTTTGAAAATGATAAGCAAACCTATTATTAGGTTGCATCCCTGTTATTGTTTCACCAATATTTTCAAAAACAATGCTCTAGAGTAAAATAGCCCCTTGCATTCCTTCCCTCAGACAATTCAACTGAAAAACTCTACTTCTAGGAATGCTCGTCAGTTTACCCGTGATACTTTCTTCAACAGCACTACAAAAATGTGGAACTCTTCATGCTTTAAAAAAATATTAATCGATTCAAAAGTAATTTTTGTGACGAAAACTTCGTTTAACTTTTATTTTTAATTTTTTCTTTAACATTTGTAAAGGAAGCTATTTTAAAAACCAATTGTGATAGAAAAATAATTATAGGGCGAGATTTGAATTTAGCACAACCTTATCCTCAAAAAAATATTATTTTGTGTTGGAGCCACAAAAACGAGTTTTCAATGAAAATTTTAAATATTTACTTCGTAGCCTTTTCTTGTTTGGAAATTTTGTAAAAAATAATAAAATTTAAAGAAAAGCTGCATTAAAGCATTAAATAGAAGATCTTGGTACTATAGTTTTCAACATGTCTCAGCAGAGAGCAGTAAACTTATTGATCCCTTTCAGAATAATAGCTAACAGCTGTTCAATGTTTAGTTCTTCGGAGTTATTTTGAAGTATATTTTCGACATATTTCAGGCATGCAATAATATAGTTTCAAAACAAGTTAAAACTGTATTCAATCGAAATTGATCAATAAAAGTTTCAAGAATTTTACCTCTTGATTCTCAGTCTAATCCGTTCCTCCCCAACTTTTAGGTTTCCATCTATCAGCTATTTATTTTAAGCTTCCATAGAGCACTGGAATTTCAATTTTATTGTTTTATTTTTTTTTATAGCTATTTTGCCCTTTTCGACTTGAAAGAAAACGATCAATTTCTTCAAAAGTAATGCGAGTCTAGAATATAAAAGATTCATAAAATTAAGACATTTTAAGTCTTGAATATGGAATGTTCAATATTCATTTGAATGTCGTAAAATTTGTTATTAAGATAGTTTTTTTTGTTGTTGTTGTTGTCTGTTGATGTTTTATTTGAATAGTTTTTTTTGTTAGTTTATTGTCTTTAATTTAAATTTAATTATAATTATTATTCTTATAAAAGTCACTTTAGATTAAATTCAGTTTTAATGTTCAATTTCCATTAAATATTTCTTTGTGTTTTTGTTTTATTCTTATAATAATTTTGTACAAAAGAAGAATCTTTTTGTTTATAGATCAAAGTTCTTTTACATGATGATGAAATCTTTTATGTAAATTATTAAGATGTTTGTTTTTGATTTTGTTCGTGTTTTTGTTGTAGTTTTGACATTTAAAATTCCTTTTATAACGATTAATTAATAGAAGACACAAATTAGATAAAATAATCTATTTTAAATATTTAAATTCCACTTAATTTATTTTCAACAAATTTTTGTTTGGTGAATTTCAAAGATACACCTATTCAGCAAGTTCAATATAATAATTTATGAGTGACAGTTTTTGTTGAGAAAAAACAAAAATTAGAGCATAAATATTCAAACACGTTTCAGCAATTAAAGCTTCAATAATTTGTTCGGGAATTAGTACAAAAATGAGAGTCATCTTGTGGAAGACCATTGTCATTCACAGTTTATTTTTGAAACATTTAAAATTTGCAGTTTGATAGAAACAAAGAAGAAGTATAACAAAATTTACAACTTTACCATTATCGGCTTTTTGCCTTTAAAGACAACTTTTCGAATGCAATTCTGTTGTACATTTTGTAGGGCATAATATTTACATTAATTTAACATCCATAAATGTTTAAGTAAAACTTAAATATGTTGACATGCAGCTTTAAGAAAAACAAATAGATGTAAAACTTGACAGGTATGTTGTTTTAAAAATGGAACTAATGTAGACTTTCCAAATAAGTGACTTTTGACTTATGAGAAATAACTGCAAACGATCCGATTTGTCATTTCAACAGTTCTGACATTTCTCGACATTTTAAGTGCCTAGAATCTAAATCCATGGTTTCGTGACCGAGCGTTTTCGTTGCTCCATCTCAAGAACCAGTGGAGTTATTGACTTAAGTGAATATATTTTGCCTTGAGTTCGTGTTTTTTTTACAAAACTTTGTTGAAAAAAAAAGAAAACAAACTGGAGTGATTTTAGAGAAAGGCTTTTAAGTTTCATAAATTTAAGATCTCCCATGGATACAATCGAGCAAATTGACCATGAGAGAGATTTGATAATAGAGAAAAGAAGAGCTCGAAGAAAATGGCAAAATACTAGATTTCCAGATGATAAAACAACGTTTAACCGTATAAGCAAAAATCTTAAAAAACAAATTAACAAATTCAAAAATGATTCACTTAGTACATTTCTAAGGAATTTAACGACTGATGTTCAAACAATTTTCGCTATGGAAAGCAGCCAAGCGCCTGAAAAGACCGCAGTTACAAAACTCGCCCTTGAAATCTCAAGATGGGAAATGGATCGGTAACCCGAAATAAAAAGCTAACCTTTTCGCTGAACATCTTGCGAATGTTTTACAGACATACTCATCAAACATTTGCTGAAAAAAGCTTACGTTGGTTGATAAGATAGATGAAAGTGAAATACCAATTGTAAGACTTAAAGAAATAAAAAGTATGTGTTTACATCAACTATCAAATAAAAAATCACCACGTTACGATCTAATTACTGCTCAGGTTAAGAAAGAAAGGTCATTGAAAGTCTTCATAAAACACCAATATATAATAAATGCATGCCTTAAGCACCGGTATGTCCCGCACCATTGGAAAATTGCTAAAGAAATTGTCATACCAAAGCAAGTTAAACTACCTACAGAATTGATGGCTTACAGACCAATATCGCTTATATCAATTATGGCTTAAGTTTTTGAAAAACTGCTTCTGAAGAGACTTAGCAAAATCATACAAGAAAGGAGGTTAATTTCAAACCATCAGTTTGGCTTTAGAAATAAACATTCCACGATAGATCAAGTTCATAGAATCTCGGATGTAATAGAAAAACCATTAGAAAAAAAAAACAAGTTTGTTCAGCTATTTTCTTAGCTGTTGCGCAAGCTTTTGACAAGGTTTGGCACTTGGGACTCCAGTACAAACTGCAAAGGTATCTTCTCAGGCAGTACTTCGAAATATTAAAATCGTACATTTCAGACCGATTGTTTAGAGCAAGGTACGATCAAGAATACTCGGAATTGAATAAAGTAGAAGCCGGTGTACCACAAGGAAGTGTCCTAGGTCCTACCCTGTATTTACTATACACAAGGGATATTCCAGTTGTTAATCACACCATAATGGCTACTTTTGCAGATGATACCGCAATTTTGGTACCCGACAAATGTGTCTCTAAGGCAGCAGTAAAACTACAAAATACCGTCGACACAGTGAGAGCTTGGACCGAAAAATGGCGTATCAAACTCAATGAAGCAAAATCGTCACATATAAACTTTACAAATAAAAAGATAAACAATATTCCAATATTCATTAATAATCAAGCTGTACCTTACACCAATACGTCCAAATACCTTGGAATGACTTTGGATGCAAAGCTAAAGTGGAAAGAGCACATCAAAAAGAAAAGAGAAGAACTAAACTTAAAATATAGAAAAATGTACTGGTCACCTTGGTACATAAGAAACACAAATGGTTACAAAAGTTGTAAAAAAAAAACGCTGTATCGCACAACCAGAGACTGCAAAGGCATACTAATTCTGCAATGGAGTCCGTCTTGAATATAAGAAACCATGTTCGAAAATTAAGAAGAACCAAAACCTCATGAGCATATGGTCTAAAAAAAATGGGAAAGTATTAAAAGTTTAAACTTCCCCCAAAGTGATTGTACAAAGTTAAGAAAGAAAAATATGTAGTCGATTCCTCAAGATTGGTCCTGATGAAGAGATGGTTTCAGTGGATAAGAGTCCCACACTTCTTGATGTCGAGTACTGCCAAGTGTCTTTTGAAGATTTCCTCCTGTCAAAAAAGTTAAAAATTCTGAAAAAAATTAAAAACCTGAAAAAAACTAACTAGAAGTTGGTAAAAATTGATTTTCAACTAAAACACCTCGAAACGAAAAAAAACTGGACAATCAAAGCTACACCTTCAAATTTAAGGACTGTAGGCTGTAGAATTTCATTTCAAAATAAATAGACAGAAGACGGAACACTCGAAAGGCGGAAAGCAAGATTGGTGGCTAAACAAAAGCCTGCAATTAATGTTCATAGAACGTTCGCTCCTGTGGCCAGACTTAGCTCGTTAAGATCCATGATCGCTCTCGCTACAAAGTACCAAATTAAAATCAACCAGAACGGAAAAGTCAACGAGGACGTTTATATTGAAAAACTTGTGCTGCTGGAACAAATACTGAAGAAAATGTCGGATAGCGAAAATGATACAGATACACGAAAAAAGCTACTTAAATGCTGCATCAACTTCAACAAAATGGCAAAAAGGTATGTTAGCCCAAAAAAACTTTTTGCGGTTTATGGCAAGCTAGACGTCAATGAAACAACAAATTCAAGTCAATTTTTCTACAGTGGAGCAGCTGTTTTCTGGGAATCCCGAAAGCGCAGAACAGAAAGACAATGCGTCTTCGATAAAGGCCAAATATATGGTGGTCAGTGATGCAAGTAGAGGAACTGATTTTCGTACTAAGTTTCTGAAGGAATTAGGTTGGTTTTCAAAACCTTTGCAAAATAGAAATATTTAATGACAATCAAGGAACAGAGAAGTTTGTTAAGCGTGCTCTACAAACACATCGTTGTCAGATATCATTTTATTCGAGAAGTTATATGAAAAGCTGTCCGATTTCACTGGAATATTTACCAACGGAAAAGATGTTGCAGATATTCTCTCCAAGGCTTTATCATGAGATTTGTTTATACGGACTTGGACTTAATCTCCTTAAAGTTTCAATTTGGGAGGAGATGTTGTTGTTATTGCGTTGGACTGTTATATCAGAGGTTTTAGATTCAAAGTCCGCCTTTACGCGTAAAGTTTAAGAGGAATTGATAAATACTTCAAGAGTAATTCTTGTCTTTAAAAGAGCTTTCTCAAAAAGCAGTTTGGATTCGGCTGAAAACTGTTGGTAATCTCAATCCCTTACAACATTACTTGCATACAGGAGTAGCTGAAAGTTGTAAGTCACTAAGCCCCAGTTCTCAGCTTGTGAGTTATTACCCAGACACTTAATAAACGGTAAATATCAGAAATCAAATTGAGAGCGCTGAATTATAATTTATCCCTAGATCATCATCAAAAGCTGTTAGGTTTCCTTTAAATCGAAAATAAGAAAAAAGCCAAAGGACAAGGGCTGAACCTTGGGAAATAAATTACTATTTATTCTGACTTTTTGAGACCTAAACTTGAGGTCAGTTACTGTACTATTTCTGGTGAAAGATTTTGTAGTGACCAGAGTCCAGAGATTTGATAGCGGTCTGACTATTTAAGAAAATAAGGATATCAGATGTTGATATCACGTTTTCTTTAAGCCAGGACAAGAATTCTTTTATCGCCAAAAGTTCCGTTTGGAACACCCTACAATAATTGGGAAGGCGTTATGAGAGATTTAGTTTCAGTCGTTCAAAATACACACCTCCTTTAACCCCTTCACTTGTTTTCGATCCATCTGTGAAAAAGTGGACTGAATCGTCTTCTAGGAGCGCCTTTTCTTCCCAGAAAGATCCGAAAGATATAGAAATTTAGAAGTTTCTTTCGAATTGCAGTTCCGAGATGGTGAAGTCTGTGAGCTTTGGAATTGATTCTAAACAACTTCAGAACTACGGAGTTGACAATGTGGTTGTTAACGCACTCCTATGAAGCTTGTAGGCGAATAGCAGAGTCTGCAGCTCTTTGTTTGCTAAGAAGTAGACATATTTCAGGCATGCAATAATATAGTTTCAAAACAAGTTAAAACTGTATTCAATCGAAATTGATCAATAAAAGTTTCAAGAATTTTACCTCTTGATTCTCAGTCTAATCCGTTCCTCCCCAACTTTTAGGTTTCCATCTATCAGCTATTTATTTTAAGCTTCCATAGAGCACTGGAATTTCAATTTTATTGTTTTATTTTTTTTTATAGCTATTTTGCCCTTTTCGACTTGAAAGAAAACGATCAATTTCTTCAAAAGTAATGCGAGTCTAGAATATAAAAGATTCATAAAATTAAGACATTTTAAGTCTTGAATATGGAATGTTCAATATTCATTTGAATGTCGTAAAATTTGTTATTAAGATAGTTTTTTTTGTTGTTGTTGTTGTCTGTTGATGTTTTATTTGAATAGTTTTTTTTGTTAGTTTATTGTCTTTAATTTAAATTTAATTATAATTATTATTCTTATAAAAGTCACTTTAGATTAAATTCAGTTTTAATGTTCAATTTCCATTAAATATTTCTTTGTGTTTTTGTTTTATTCTTATAATAATTTTGTACAAAAGAAGAATCTTTTTGTTTATAGATCAAAGTTCTTTTACATGATGATGAAATCTTTTATGTAAATTATTAAGATGTTTGTTTTTGATTTTGTTCGTGTTTTTGTTGTAGTTTTGACATTTAAAATTCCTTTTATAACGATTAATTAATAGAAGACACAAATTAGATAAAATAATCTATTTTAAATATTTAAATTCCACTTAATTTATTTTCAACAAATTTTTGTTTGGTGAATTTCAAAGATACACCTATTCAGCAAGTTCAATATAATAATTTATGAGTGACAGTTTTTGTTGAGAAAAAACAAAAATTAGAGCATAAATATTCAAACACGTTTCAGCAATTAAAGCTTCAATAATTTGTTCGGGAATTAGTACAAAAATGAGAGTCATCTTGTGGAAGACCATTGTCATTCACAGTTTATTTTTGAAACATTTAAAATTTGCAGTTTGATAGAAACAAAGAAGAAGTATAACAAAATTTACAACTTTACCATTATCGGCTTTTTGCCTTTAAAGACAACTTTTCGAATGCAATTCTGTTGTACATTTTGTAGGGCATAATATTTACATTAATTTAACATCCATAAATGTTTAAGTAAAACTTAAATATGTTGACATGCAGCTTTAAGAAAAACAAATAGATGTAAAACTTGACAGGTATGTTGTTTTAAAAATGGAACTAATGTAGACTTTCCAAATAAGTGACTTTTGACTTATGAGAAATAACTGCAAACGATCCGATTTGTCATTTCAACAGTTCTGACATTTCTCGACATTTTAAGTGCCTAGAATCTAAATCCATGGTTTCGTGACCGAGCGTTTTCGTTGCTCCATCTCAAGAACCAGTGGAGTTATTGACTTAAGTGAATATATTTTGCCTTGAGTTCGTGTTTTTTTTACAAAACTTTGTTGAAAAAAAAAGAAAACAAACTGGAGTGATTTTAGAGAAAGGCTTTTAAGTTTCATAAATTTAAGATCTCCCATGGATACAATCGAGCAAATTGACCATGAGAGAGATTTGATAATAGAGAAAAGAAGAGCTCGAAGAAAATGGCAAAATACTAGATTTCCAGATGATAAAACAACGTTTAACCGTATAAGCAAAAATCTTAAAAAACAAATTAACAAATTCAAAAATGATTCACTTAGTACATTTCTAAGGAATTTAACGACTGATGTTCAAACAATTTTCGCTATGGAAAGCAGCCAAGCGCCTGAAAAGACCGCAGTTACAAAACTCGCCCTTGAAATCTCAAGATGGGAAATGGATCGGTAACCCGAAATAAAAAGCTAACCTTTTCGCTGAACATCTTGCGAATGTTTTACAGACATACTCATCAAACATTTGCTGAAAAAAGCTTACGTTGGTTGATAAGATAGATGAAAGTGAAATACCAATTGTAAGACTTAAAGAAATAAAAAGTATGTGTTTACATCAACTATCAAATAAAAAATCACCACGTTACGATCTAATTACTGCTCAGGTTAAGAAAGAAAGGTCATTGAAAGTCTTCATAAAACACCAATATATAATAAATGCATGCCTTAAGCACCGGTATGTCCCGCACCATTGGAAAATTGCTAAAGAAATTGTCATACCAAAGCAAGTTAAACTACCTACAGAATTGATGGCTTACAGACCAATATCGCTTATATCAATTATGGCTTAAGTTTTTGAAAAACTGCTTCTGAAGAGACTTAGCAAAATCATACAAGAAAGGAGGTTAATTTCAAACCATCAGTTTGGCTTTAGAAATAAACATTCCACGATAGATCAAGTTCATAGAATCTCGGATGTAATAGAAAAACCATTAGAAAAAAAAAACAAGTTTGTTCAGCTATTTTCTTAGCTGTTGCGCAAGCTTTTGACAAGGTTTGGCACTTGGGACTCCAGTACAAACTGCAAAGGTATCTTCTCAGGCAGTACTTCGAAATATTAAAATCGTACATTTCAGACCGATTGTTTAGAGCAAGGTACGATCAAGAATACTCGGAATTGAATAAAGTAGAAGCCGGTGTACCACAAGGAAGTGTCCTAGGTCCTACCCTGTATTTACTATACACAAGGGATATTCCAGTTGTTAATCACACCATAATGGCTACTTTTGCAGATGATACCGCAATTTTGGTACCCGACAAATGTGTCTCTAAGGCAGCAGTAAAACTACAAAATACCGTCGACACAGTGAGAGCTTGGACCGAAAAATGGCGTATCAAACTCAATGAAGCAAAATCGTCACATATAAACTTTACAAATAAAAAGATAAACAATATTCCAATATTCATTAATAATCAAGCTGTACCTTACACCAATACGTCCAAATACCTTGGAATGACTTTGGATGCAAAGCTAAAGTGGAAAGAGCACATCAAAAAGAAAAGAGAAGAACTAAACTTAAAATATAGAAAAATGTACTGGTCACCTTGGTACATAAGAAACACAAATGGTTACAAAAGTTGTAAAAAAAAAACGCTGTATCGCACAACCAGAGACTGCAAAGGCATACTAATTCTGCAATGGAGTCCGTCTTGAATATAAGAAACCATGTTCGAAAATTAAGAAGAACCAAAACCTCATGAGCATATGGTCTAAAAAAAATGGGAAAGTATTAAAAGTTTAAACTTCCCCCAAAGTGATTGTACAAAGTTAAGAAAGAAAAATATGTAGTCGATTCCTCAAGATTGGTCCTGATGAAGAGATGGTTTCAGTGGATAAGAGTCCCACACTTCTTGATGTCGAGTACTGCCAAGTGTCTTTTGAAGATTTCCTCCTGTCAAAAAAGTTAAAAATTCTGAAAAAAATTAAAAACCTGAAAAAAACTAACTAGAAGTTGGTAAAAATTGATTTTCAACTAAAACACCTCGAAACGAAAAAAAACTGGACAATCAAAGCTACACCTTCAAATTTAAGGACTGTAGGCTGTAGAATTTCATTTCAAAATAAATAGACAGAAGACGGAACACTCGAAAGGCGGAAAGCAAGATTGGTGGCTAAACAAAAGCCTGCAATTAATGTTCATAGAACGTTCGCTCCTGTGGCCAGACTTAGCTCGTTAAGATCCATGATCGCTCTCGCTACAAAGTACCAAATTAAAATCAACCAGAACGGAAAAGTCAACGAGGACGTTTATATTGAAAAACTTGTGCTGCTGGAACAAATACTGAAGAAAATGTCGGATAGCGAAAATGATACAGATACACGAAAAAAGCTACTTAAATGCTGCATCAACTTCAACAAAATGGCAAAAAGGTATGTTAGCCCAAAAAAACTTTTTGCGGTTTATGGCAAGCTAGACGTCAATGAAACAACAAATTCAAGTCAATTTTTCTACAGTGGAGCAGCTGTTTTCTGGGAATCCCGAAAGCGCAGAACAGAAAGACAATGCGTCTTCGATAAAGGCCAAATATATGGTGGTCAGTGATGCAAGTAGAGGAACTGATTTTCGTACTAAGTTTCTGAAGGAATTAGGTTGGTTTTCAAAACCTTTGCAAAATAGAAATATTTAATGACAATCAAGGAACAGAGAAGTTTGTTAAGCGTGCTCTACAAACACATCGTTGTCAGATATCATTTTATTCGAGAAGTTATATGAAAAGCTGTCCGATTTCACTGGAATATTTACCAACGGAAAAGATGTTGCAGATATTCTCTCCAAGGCTTTATCATGAGATTTGTTTATACGGACTTGGACTTAATCTCCTTAAAGTTTCAATTTGGGAGGAGATGTTGTTGTTATTGCGTTGGACTGTTATATCAGAGGTTTTAGATTCAAAGTCCGCCTTTACGCGTAAAGTTTAAGAGGAATTGATAAATACTTCAAGAGTAATTCTTGTCTTTAAAAGAGCTTTCTCAAAAAGCAGTTTGGATTCGGCTGAAAACTGTTGGTAATCTCAATCCCTTACAACATTACTTGCATACAGGAGTAGCTGAAAGTTGTAAGTCACTAAGCCCCAGTTCTCAGCTTGTGAGTTATTACCCAGACACTTAATAAACGGTAAATATCAGAAATCAAATTGAGAGCGCTGAATTATAATTTATCCCTAGATCATCATCAAAAGCTGTTAGGTTTCCTTTAAATCGAAAATAAGAAAAAAGCCAAAGGACAAGGGCTGAACCTTGGGAAATAAATTACTATTTATTCTGACTTTTTGAGACCTAAACTTGAGGTCAGTTACTGTACTATTTCTGGTGAAAGATTTTGTAGTGACCAGAGTCCAGAGATTTGATAGCGGTCTGACTATTTAAGAAAATAAGGATATCAGATGTTGATATCACGTTTTCTTTAAGCCAGGACAAGAATTCTTTTATCGCCAAAAGTTCCGTTTGGAACACCCTACAATAATTGGGAAGGCGTTATGAGAGATTTAGTTTCAGTCGTTCAAAATACACACCTCCTTTAACCCCTTCACTTGTTTTCGATCCATCTGTGAAAAAGTGGACTGAATCGTCTTCTAGGAGCGCCTTTTCTTCCCAGAAAGATCCGAAAGATATAGAAATTTAGAAGTTTCTTTCGAATTGCAGTTCCGAGATGGTGAAGTCTGTGAGCTTTGGAATTGATTCTAAACAACTTCAGAACTACGGAGTTGACAATGTGGTTGTTAACGCACTCCTATGAAGCTTGTAGGCGAATAGCAGAGTCTGCAGCTCTTTGTTTGCTAAGAAGTAGAGTAGGGTATGCAGTGCCGCAAATGGGGTTATTTGAAACGATCCGCTTATACAGAGGCAAGCTGAACGTTAGACTTTATTTAGTTTGTCGCGGTTTATAGCTTTTTCTAAAGCATACTGCCAAAATCATTCTGATTGCCGATGTGTATAACCAATGCGTAATTAGGGGTTTTAAGGTCCATTTATTACCTCTTTTGCTTTTTTCGAGAAAAGAGAGCTACAGTAGCTTTTTTAGATTTTTTATTGTATATTAAGTTTCCAATTTAGTTTTTTGTCAGAAATAAAAATCCAGATACTAAGCCTTGTCTCGAGATTTTTCATTCGATACCTTTTATACAAGGAGGATATATATATGGAATTTGGTATTTCCCCGAAAATAGAACTAAATCGATTTTGTGTGTGTTGACATTCAGTTCACACCGATACGCCTTAAGTATAAGTTTATCTAAGGCGTTGTTTTAGGGTGTTAAGATGCTCTTTTGAAAGCACTCTCATCCCCAAAGGCAATCACTCTGGAACCCTCTGCATTCAGTTCAGTTAGGATAGAACACCGCCTTGTGGTTAGCAGAAAAGCCATCCAGTTTTGAGTTAATAATTCTGCTAGTCAGCACTGAATTTTTTGATTCCCCAAACGAATTCTCTACGTTTAGGGAGGATATTGCAGCTGCAACTGCAGATGTGTCCACATTGTACCTCCACAAAAGTACCTTCGATGCCTAGGTGAGTGAACTCTCCATGATGGAGGGAGTATTCGATGGAGCGTACTCAGTGTAACCTATTTGTCCTTATAGTAGGACTTTGAAACATAGACAGAAGTCCTGTATCAATACTTGCCCTTAAATAGATATCATTCAATTTTTCTAAAGTCTGAATGATGATAGACTTAAGGGTCGTTAAGGGTTGACTTGAGAGCATTTTAATTTTTGAGAACAAATTAATATTCTGACATAAAACTTTGTTATCTCACACAAAATGTTGTTATTTTTTATTTGATAACACTTTTATTAATATTGACAGACGGACATTTCTAATTCTAAAACCTAAAGAAAACGAAAACATTTCAACAAGACTAATAATTATTCAATTCCCCACTTGAAACTTGAAATAACTCCTTAATATGGTGATTTTTGTATAATTGCCATTGCCAACTTTAATGTCATATAATTCCTTCAAGTTTTCTTGGAATTTCAAGACTTCAAATCTTCTACGTCTCCCCCTTTGTGTTATTGAAAATTCAAACTATAATTCGCCAATTTATTATTAATTATCCATGTAATAGATGTAGAATTTAATGAACCCGCAACAAAATATCTCTATACAAAAATAAATCTAACTAAAATCTATTATACCAGATAAAACCAAATAACCACAATAATTTAAAAAATTAAATACCTATCTATCCGACTTTAAGGTAGGTATAAACATAGCTACCTAAGTACAGACATTAAAAATATCATAACAAAAAAAAATAAAACAACCATCATCCTATCTGGCGCCAACGTGCTACCTGATTATAAACTTGCTTTCATACTGAAAAATAAATTCAATTAAATAAATAATTAACAAATAACAACAACAAAATAAAAAGAAACCTAAAGTTTGCTTATGAATGTTAAATTTTTGTTGTTTTTTTTTCTCTTCACACACAAAACGTCACCCAGGCGTTTATAGGCAAACAAACTTGAGCTTTAAAAAAAAAAAACTACATATAAGCTGAGAATGCTCTATAAACCCAGAACTACTTGTATTTATTGCAATTAGACACATGAGGCACAGAAAGGTAAGCAGGCAAAGCAGGCAGGGTAGGCAGGTTGGTAAGCAGGTAAAAAGGTGTTAGAACCTGCCTAATCACAATCTATAATATTTCACACGTTATTTGTTCAAAGACAATAGAAACAGATACGACATATTAGATACTCTCTTTCTCGACAACGACGCCAAGAACGACGCAAGCAAACCAACCAAACCTACCCAACACGACAAGTGAACTTGAATGCAAACCAAACACGTGTCTGACATTTAATTGTCAATCTGGCAATCTGGCAGGCATACACCACAGTGCCGACCGCACTGCCGTACCACCAGCACCAACCATACGGATTTGAAGTATAAGCAGCACCCAATGGTGCGTTGCGTCAAAGATAAGGTTTATTTTATATTCTTTGGTCTCTTGTCGAAACAACAAAACCTTATTGCGCAATTCCAGAACTTAAGATACGAAATACGTTTTCGAAGAAGAAGAAGAAGAAAATAAGAACAAGAGCAAACTGACGACATTCAAGGAAATATCGTTTTGTCGTGGTTGTCGCGTCGCTCGTCGGCGTCAATGCGTCGTCGTCGTCGGTCGGTAGTATGAACGACAATTTTCTCACACCGTCAATTCAAGGTGATGAAATGTTTTCTTTTTTTGAGTGATGGTTCAATGCTGTTGGGGCTGTTGGATTGGAGAAGGCGCGTGCTAGCAATCGGTTGGCGGCTCTAAGTCAAGTGCCGCATTTGATGATGTTGATGAGGATCGATGAAAGGGAAATTTTATTAGTACTTTGTTACTCTACTAAATTTCAGAATAACAATTATTGGAACATGAGACGTACATTTTTGAAGAACGTTTATTTTTTGTGCTTTTGTTGAATTTTAGAGATAAGAGCTTTAAATCAAGTTCAAATATGGGAATGTGACTAATGAATTATGATATCGTCAGTTTTAAGTGCGAAATTGGTTACTCACTTTTGGAAAAACAAGTGCAAGTCAGTTTAAATTACATTTCTTTCTTCAAATCTCATGAATTTTTATGTTTCCTAAGCAATTTTTAAATATAAAGATATAAAAAGAAGTTTAAGAAGTCTTCACCACTATAAGAACTCAAAAACAACGACGTTACTGATTTCAATGAGTTGTTATAAGTTGGATTCCTCGTCTCCGTTTCAGTTATTAAAACAGCCATTTAAGTATCAGAAAAGCTTACAAAATTATACAAAACTTGTAGATATGTTGAAGGTACTTGAAAACATACAAATTCTCTCTCCAAGCATCCATATTAGCAAAAGTAACATTCAGATCCATTTTGTATCTTCGTGAAAAAATTTGCCACTTTTTGTAAAACAAAGATTTGGAAGAGATAACATGCGTTACAGCAAGCCTAGTCAAACGGTTAGATGACTGCGACATTGCTTTCATTATACAATCTAAGTGAAGCTTCAAGGTTGCAGTAAATAATGGCGACAATCCAGTTTCGAAGAAAGTCTCTTGAGAAAAAATCCAAGTAATTTTTCAACTTCTTCACTTTGTTCATAACCCCAAACCTGAGCAGTGTAAAACATGACTGATTTAGAAGGCGCATCAAAAAGTTTATACTTTGCACTTAAACTGAGTGTACTCGAATTAATGCAGGATTTTCATGAAGAGTTTAGTGCTGTTTTAGCTAGCTGAAGCTTGTTGGAAAGATTACTTTTTAGAGATACATTTGATTATATTTTCATGCCAAGATATTCGTACTCCTTGACGATTTTCCACTTTTTCATTGTGGGCACACCGTCCACCGGCCTTTCGAAATATCATTATTTTGGACTTACTCAAATTCATCGTTTCCATTTTGCACAGTATTCTTCAAGGTCCAAAATCATGTAACTTAGTCTTTGAGTCGTGTCCGATAAGAGAACAATATCATCAGATATGTACATGAGCACTTTAATTCTCCTTCCAGCCCACAAAATTCCAAAGGAAAGCACATCATTCAAGTCGTCAAAAAATAGAATGAACAAAAGAGTACTTTAAACACACCCCTGTCTTACTCCCATGTTTGTTGGAAACCATTCCGGAAGTATCCTTCCTTTCCAAACTGCTGATTGTGTGTCTGCGTACAAGAGTATTAGATAGTGAACTTCTATCGATAGAATTAAAACTTACTTACTTACTGAAGGTGGCGCTACAGTCTGGGGCTGACCTGGGCCTCAACCAACATGCATCTCCAGCCAGCTCAGTCCCTAGCTAGCTGTCTCCAGTTTCGCACGCCAAGTTGATTGAGGTCCTCTACCAACTGGGTGCGCCACCTGAGTCGCGGTCTTCCTCTACTGCTGCGTCCCTCGGGATTGGATTCCAAGACCTTTCGGGTTGGAGCGTTGATTTCCATCCGCTCTACATGACCTAGCCATCTAAGCCGTTGGACTTTAATTCTGCTAACTAGGTCAGTGTCGTTGTACATATATGCGTACGGGACCAAAAATCACCCGAAGACTTTTAGTCTCAAAGCATCCGAAGACGCTCTCATCTTTCTTTGACAGGTTCCAGGCCTCAGCGCCATAAATAAGAACCGGGATGATGATTGTCTTAGAGATGGTGATTTAAGATGATCGAGAGAGGATTTTACTTCTCAGATGCCTTCTAAGTCCAAAGAAGCAGCGATTTGCAAGAGTTATTCTTCATTTGGTTTCAGCGCTGGTGTCGTTGTTTGTGTTAATAGCGGTGCCTAGGTAGACAAAGTCCTTAACTACTTCAAAGTTATAGCTGTCCATTGTGACGTTTTGTCCAAGACGTCGTTGTTCAGTGTCCTATTTTGATGACAGCGTATACTTGTTTTTGGCCTCATTGGCCACTAAACCCATCTTCTTCGCTTCCGTTGCAATGCTGAAAAACGCTCCACTGACATCACGCTTGGATCTTCCAGTTTTGTCATTATCATCTGTGTATCCGAGTAATTGGATGGACCTTTGGCAGATTGTGCCTCTAGTGTTGACGGTTGAGTTTTGCACAATTCTTTCCAGAACGATGTTGAAAAAGTCGCATGACAGTGCATCGCCTTGTCTAAAACCTTTTTTGACATCAAATGCATCGGTGAGATCTTTTCCGACCTTGATAGAGCAGCGTGCATTCTCCATCGTCATTCTGCACAAACGGATAAGTTTCACAGGGATGCCAAAACTAGACATTGCTCGGTAGAGCTCTTCCCTATAGATGTTGTCATACGCGGCTTTAAAATCGATACAGAAATGGTGGGCATCGATTTGAAGTTCCTGGGTTTTTTCCAAGATCTGCCGTAGTGTGAATATTTGGTGGATAGTGGACTTTCCTGGTCTGAATCCACACTGATAAGAGCCTATCAGGTTGTTGACGAATGGCTTCAGATGTTGACATAATACGGCAGAGAGGATCTTATATCCAATGAGGAGACTGATGCCTCTGTAGTTGGCGCAGTTTAGAGGGTCTCCGTTTTTATGTATCAGCCACGCTATGCTGAGATTTCAATCATCGGCCATGCTTTCTTCCAACCATATTTTGCAGATGAGTTGGTGCATCCTCCCTACCAAGTCATCGCCTGCTGCTTTGAATAGTTCGACAGCGATGCCGTCAGCCCCAGCAGCTTTGTTTGACTTAAGTTTAAATATAGCTATCTTCATTTCGTCAAGGTCAGGTAGTCGGAATTGTTGATTTGCGTCGCCGAGGTTGACAGGTTCTATCTTCTTACAGCGGAATTCGGTCCGTCATCGCCGTTATATAATTTGGAGAAGTGATTTTTCCATATTCTCAGCATGGACTGCGGTTCTACTACGATGTTCCCCTGATCGTCTTTACAGGCTTCGGTTCGTGGCTGGTACCCTTGGGAGGTTTTGTTTACCTTTTGGTAAAATTTACAAACCTTATTCCTGTTGTGACATATCTCTATCTCTCCTCTTCTGCTCGTAGAGCTAGCGAGCAGCTCTTGTCCTTTTGTGCAGCGCTGTTTTGTATGCCTCTTGTTTCGCTGCGTGTGCTTGCCGGCGTTCGTCGTCAAACCAGGGGTTTCGCTGTGGTGGCCGTGTGAAACCTAGCACTTCAGAGGCGGCATCTCTGATGGCTGCAAGGCAATGTTGCCACTGGTTTTCAATGCTTAATGCAGGCAGCATGCAAATCCTTAAGAGGTTATTGGAGACTCGATCGGAAAAGAACATGGCAGTCTCTTGCGATTGTAGCCGTCTAACTTCGAATCTTCTCACAGTACTTCCTTGTTTTGGCTGTGATCGGGATATCCGTAGCCGTACCTTGGCTACAACGAGGTAGTGGTCCGAGTCAATGTTGGCCTCTCGGAATGTTCGGATATCCTGTATACTGGAGAAGTATCGTGCGTCGATCGCAATGTGGTCAATCTGGTTGACGGTTGTTTGATCAGAAGATTTTCATGTCCCCTTGTGGATATTGAGACGTGTGAAGGATCGGGCAGATATACTTCTTATAACTTTCCAAAACTGTTTTGCATTGGTTGCGTTTGAAGCTTCCTGCACTAGTTGAACAAAATGATTTTTCTTTGAGTTCGTACAAATAAGTTTTAGAATCTTGTTAGCTTCTAAGTACATTTTCTTGAATGCCGGAATGCCTTCTCTCTCTCTTTTTCGCACTCCCGATTGAATCATTTAGTTTTGGGTATGCAATGCCGTCTTTATATATTTTTTGGCGCACTTTTGGTAATCTTTTCATCAAGGAAATCTAATCGAATGGATTCTTCGCGCTCCAGGTGCACTTTAGCTAGTTCCAAGGATAAGTTCTGCTGAAAAACTTCAATATGATGCTCTTTCAGTATTTGTTTTGGTAGTAGTTGCAATTCGGTTCCACTTGACACAAAAACGCCCCATTTAATTAAAGTACCACTTCGATTGGCATGTGATCCGAAAAGTGTTGACTCCAACCTTAAATTTAATTTCCAAAATTAAGTTACACCATCGCCAACATAATTTAGTTTCAAATTCAAGCAATCTGTGAAATCACTGATCAATTAGCCTTGATATCAGTTAAGTATTTAAAAAAGTGCTTAATTATTTTGTTGATTTCAGTTCAGTGAATCTTTTAGTTTTAGTCTTGCAATTTTTGATGTTCTGTTTGTTAGGAATCATTTGTTCAAGAATTTGATTAGATTTTGGATTTGAAATTGTTGGTTCTTTAAGAAGAGAGAGATGCTGAAATAATGTTAAGATATTTCTGTAAAAATAAGTAATTTCTGCATAATATTGTTACTTTTAATAGAACTCCGATATTTTACTAGTTTAATTGAATTTCACAACCGTTCTGAAAGGTAACTTTTGGTGTAGCTTTTGAACACGTTCCGAAAATGTTTAGAATACAAAATTCATAATAATTCAAATATTTGTATACATATAAAGGATTTCTTGTGTGACACTTCTATTCCTATAAAATAAGTATTTTCAGTTTTTCATTTTCGTTTTCGTTTCCAGTCCTTGAGATGTGAAAATTCTGAACAGCAGAATTATGGGAATTATTAACCTTGTAGAAACGAATGCTTCAAGAACTCAAAGATTTCTACTGTCGTTAAATCCAAAAACACCCATGATGCCGCCATCCATTATCAGCACTTACATCGAAGCCCTGAATGTGCATCACCGATGTCCCTAAAATAAGTTTTAAGTCTTTTTGATAGGATACAAAAAAGACCTTTGAAAAAGATAGGCGATATTTCTTGCATTTCGTTGTTTTATTAATATTTTGACAAACAATGTTATGTCGAAATAGCCATTTGTATTCCCCTCCTAAAACTATTCAGTCGTAAAACTCGCACCTTCAGGAATGCTCATCAGTTTGCCTTTGAGCTCAATTTCGAACTTACTAGTCAAGTATAGAGATTATTTTTTTAACCGGACAACAACAATGTGTAATGGTTTATCCAGCTGTGTTTCCATTCCCTCTAATTTTGATATTTAAAACTTTAGGGTTAAAATGCAACGGAATCTACTCCTTCGGAATACTCATCAGTTTACCTTTGAGATCAATTTCGGTCGTACTATTCAAGTTAAGAGATTATTTTTTTTACCGCACATAAGGAATGTTTATTGCTTTTCCCAACTCAATTTTTAACCCTTTCATTTTTATATTCAAATCTTTGAGACCAAAAAGCACCGGTATCTCTTCTTTAATACTTCCCTATTTTTCCTTAAACTCGCACTGTTTTTAAACTTTTAAAGGTATTAATAACCCCTATTGTGTCTGTTTATTATAAACATTATAAAATATCTAATGTTGTATAAAATCTTCTTTCTTCGCAAGCTATAAAAAGCAATCTTTTTCAAGGAATTTCCGGTAAACCTCGGTGTACGCGAACGAAATTCCTTAACTTACAAAATATCACTTTTACCGCATCAATATAAGTTCTTACATTGTCGATAAGGGTTAATAGACTTATTTTGTAATTTTTTGTTTACATTCGTATAGCTTCAGGTAAACTCTTGTAAGATAACCAACATAAAACAACGCAATTAAAAATTATTAAATAAATACTTTAAGAAAAAGTACATTAATGTACCTTATACTCAACTTACTCATATGCTTAGCTCATGTAAGTCATGTGGTTTACACTTCCTCACAATATTCCCCCCATATTTCATCATCATCATCGTTAACAAAACTTAATAATCATTGTTTTAAAAAAAAATTACATAAGTTCCAATTTCAATTCAAAACTGCTGTAAAACTGTACCGATAATGTTTATGTTAGTACATCGTCGTCGTCGTTGTCGTCGTATCAGACGATCAAAGTCTATAAAAAACCACCAAGTCACCACAAAACGTCGACTAGCGACGTCGTCGCTTATTGTAGTCGTCGTATAGCCAACGAATCTGGCGGCGGCGGCGGCACAACCACCCCTTTCACCACACCACACCACCCCACCACTCTGCTTAATCAAACAAACTTAGATATATTATTAAAGTACCTTCAACATACGCTTGCAATTATCACCTGTCGCATTTTGTACAGCTCTATACGCCATCTGCGCGCGCTACCTGCAAAAACTTAGCGGCACGGCACAGCAGTAGAAAAGTAGATAGTATTGCGCAGTTTTTAGAAATGTTGACAAATGAATTTCAATTATTGTCTTCCTATAATTGAAATCCCATTCCCATCAATAGAGTATTAGCTTCTCAAGTAGACGACTTATCTGAATTAAGAGCGTGCGTCGCCGTTGTCGTAGAGAAGAGGCTTCTACATTTGCTGCTATCACAAAGAAAACAGTGAAAATGGAAGCAGAGGAGTGCTCCGGATTATTCTGCGATTGTTTAAAAAAAATATTGATGCGCACTTTTTCGTGTTTCTTTGAATTACGAGTACCTCGACATTTTACTTTATTTGAACGTAATTAGTTTATCATCTCATCATCATCCGTTGTTGTCGGTGGATTCGTTTGTCGCACTACCTTACCTATCTATTAGCACGAGGGCAAAATTAACAACAACAAATACTTGAGAAACGATCGTTGTATATTTAGTAAATTTTGCGCGTCTTATAATAGAGACGCGCATGATAAGAGCGTGTCACACACAATATCCAATATGTAGGTACTTATAAAATGGTACCTGTTCTATTAAACCACTTACTGTCTGATGACGTCAAGGATTTATTTTTTAATAAAGTTTTGTAAATACAATTTTGTCCCAATCATCATGATGATGATGATAAATATATGCACACACACATTATGAATAATCAGTTGTTGATCTTTTTATAAACACTTTCAAATTATGTGAACTTCATGTTAAAATAGTGGTGGTTAGATCGTAACTGAATGACGGATGTGATGTACGTCAGTAAACGACTTTAAAGTCAACAACATTTTACAAGGTTATTGTTTTTCAGTTTTAATATCCTTCTATATTGAAAGTGATCAAGTAGATCATGTAAGAAAATCAAGCAGAGGTTGGAGTAAGACCCAAGGTTTGTCCCAAAAATTAGTAGTTTTTAACCCACATTTTTTAAAATTATCTCTTCTGCACTCAACACTCACACAGAACAGTGTGGGCTTAAAGATCAAGGTCTCCAAGCTATAAGTCAATATTTGTGGCATGATGGTTATTGCCTAGAATTGTTGTTACTTATAAGAAAATTTCAGAAAGATGGACTACGTTTCATACAAATCGAGGGGATGGTTAGAAATAGAACTCAACAGAAAAAATAAAGATCTTAAGTTAAGTTCTTTGAAAAATAATCAGAGGCAAGGATAGAACGATTAGATTTTTAAAATTTGTTGTTCATAGAACCTAAACCGATTAAATAAATTAAGTTCAATCTTAATAAAGATTCAAATCATATTTCTGTTAGTTTTCATACATTTTTGGTCAAAAATTGAAAATTCCTTTTTTTTTTCTAAAACTACCCAATTGATTGTCATGAAATTTGTTTGAGTTTGAGACGGAGTTCTCTCAAATGGGATTATCGGCTAGTAAGGGCAAAACAAAGAACATGCTTTTATTAAAAAAGGAACTACAACACAGATGACGTGACGTCTCGATCAAAATGTCACTATCGATAGATATAACTTTGAGGTAGAAATAAATACCAGCGCTGAAGAAATCAATTATGTAATAAGTACTCTCTCAAGCAACCAAAGTCTTTATGTATGATACCCCTACCATCCATCCTAGTCCTGCTGTACGGTGCAGAACCTAGGATTAAGACAATAGCGGATAAAATCACCTTAGTTGTTCGCGTTATCTACGGTCCCGTATGCTTAAAAGGTGATTCGAAGAGAAGACTGAACTTAGAGCTGCACAGTCTATACAACGACGTGGACTTAGTCAGGAGAATTAAAACACAACGCCTGAGATGTCTGTAATAATAGAGTGCATGGAAATCAATGTTTCAGCCCAAAAAGTGTTCTAATCTACGCTCAACAGGACACTTCAGTACAAGAAGGTCGTGGATCAGGTGTAGTTTAAAGATTTTTTTTTGATAAATTAAATTTTTTAAGATATAACTTATTATGCAGGCTACGAGTTGTTCGTAGTCCATTCGATCAGTCTTTCTATGAAGTATGTCAGTATGGTGCCAATGGTTGCTCAGATATTGGTTTCCAATGCTTAGAAAGTTGCTGATTTGGTTTGTCGACACACACCAATGACTAAATATACACTAAGAAAAACTAGTTGAGAAGCTTAAAGTCAACTACTTCTAGGTCGTAACTACATTGATCTTGCAACAAATTAAAGGTACATATTATTTTTGAAAAATAATAATAAGCTATTTGCCGTAACAAAAGCCTATTTCTTAATTCAAAAGCATTAATAACTGATGATACCACCAGACTATAAACCGCACTAAAAATTCAATTTTAATAGATGTTATAGTGATTGGTAATAGCTTGAGGATTGTCCTCGCTCTATAATACAAATTTTGTTTTTTGAGGAAGCCATTTAAGCAGAAGTGAGTTCCATCACTGAACACAATTATTGGGACTAAGTGATGCCTTATGCACTTTATATAATATAATTTCAAAGTTAATTTCCACCATTTGAAGCATTTTTCGAATATTGAACAAGATAATATAAAAATAAATAAGGGTTGAGCAACAGCTCGCAGAGAACCAAGGCCAAGTATAATACTTTTGGAGGATTTGGCAATTCGTCTCAAGAGGCAGTTTCCGTGTAAGAAAAAAACTTAAGGTAGCACAGGTACTTCTCAAGATAAGGTAAAGTTAGGTTAGGTAAATGGGCTGGCGATTGATGACGTCATCATTACACTTAGATCAGTATTGATTCATCGTGATTGAAATTGAAGCAGAAGAGTGCTCCGGATTATTCTGCGATTGTTTAAAACATATAATGCGCACTTTTTCGTGTTTTTTTTATTACCTTGACATTTTAACTTTATTCCAACGTTAAAGTATTGAACTTTCCTGAAAATTAAATATAAAAATTTTAATGCCTATTCAATGCCTTGTTCCAGCCATTAAAAGGCTTTGATAGATCGTAATAGGTTGTTTCCTGAAATTTCTATCAATTCTTTAAGATTATTGAAGAACTGCCTGCTAAAGAGAGCATAGTGCTGAGCATATCGTAAGAAGTAGGCTGCATCTCATCACTGCAGCTTGTAGCACAGTTTTCGAGACTATCCGATCTTGCAGAAATCGATGTTACTGCTGCTTGATTATTATTGAAAATGGAAATTTCAGCTCGCCCTCCTCAAGACCTTTTTTACAGCATTTGTCACCGCCAAAACCTTTGCTTGAAAGACACTGTTTTGATCGGAGTGTCTGAAAAAGTTGGAAAGATTAAGTGTTTCAGAAAAGAAATCTGCACCTTTACCAGCAACCACTTTTGAACCGCCTATCAGAGAAGATTGTACTAAAGAGTTTATTGAAATTCAGTCATGGTACATGGTAGAATCTGCGCGTGCCCGATGTTGTCAGTTTTCCAGCTACTGATCTGGCCTAGACGCTAGGCGCTGTTTGTAGCACTTTTTTACTCAATAAAGGTCCAGGGAAAAAGATTAAGTATTGCTTCCATTTCTATATACTAGGTCTAGTTAAAATTGGTTAATCGTCAAGGTCCATGTATAAATTCTGGTTAATTCTTGGTTCAGTTTTTGACTTATAGTGGTTAGAAGTTTCCCTGTCTCTAATAGAGCTGCGTCATCGGCGTATTCTACCGCCTTAACATACCTGTTTTTGTGTTTGGCAAGTGGTTTAAGCTTGGTTAATATAAATACCAGAATCCAGAAAAATGGTGAGATTATACCTTCTTGAGGCGTTCCTACAGATGTTTATACATTAATCTCTGTTTCGACTAGTTCGCTATTGATCGTTGTTGAAGGCCTCTTCGATGCTTATACTCCTTATAGGTTTAGGGTTTTCCTTAGGATTTTTCAACTAGGGCGGGTAGATGATGATAATGTCGATCGCGGTGTTTACTGTGTGGCACATAGCTCCGTTATGCTAGAACCACATGTCGTCTTAATCTATATGGTTTCATTTAGGCCACAAGAAATTAGTTATCATGGTTATGTAGAGTTCGCTGTTGATGGTGACCGCCTCACTAACGTCGTTTTCAAAAAATGCAAACCTATTACGATAACTTTTTGAGGATGCATTATCATCTGGTGAACCACGCGAGAGTTGGTATCGTACCATATACTGCAATTTTGGTTGTTAACACAGCCATTTATCCAAAAATGCGCCTCGCCATTCGTCGAAGACCTTTTGGGTCATTTGGATTTTGAACAGGTGTAGGCAGAAGTCTTCGAAATGGCAAGTTTTTGTGGACGGCACGGAATAGACGTGTTCTGCTGTACACTTTCACAGATCGTGGCGATGTTCTCCACCTTTCTTTCGTTCCTTGAACGTACGGGTGTTAGTTGAATGTTTACTGAACCGGTCGTAACAAATTGTTCTGCTTCCGATAAATATGCACAGTGCGCGCAACGTTTGCATTAAGGAACACTCAATTTGATAATAAAGCTTTTATATTTGCACGCGTTGTTCATTCGTGTAACTTGCCATGATGCATAACCAACTAATTAATAAACCAAAGATTTGACAGATGTCATCAGATTAAAATGGACGCTAGGGGTTTGTCAAAATCTACCCATGTCAGTTTAAAACCCTTTATATAGTTTTCACTAACCATTCCTCTAGCGGAACAGAAATGTCAAATAATGTCGACAGAAGTGTCACTTTTAACATTCTCAATTATCAAACTGTAGATAAAAATAATCGAAACATAATTTTTAGTCAAAAAAAAGTCAACTGCTTCTTCTCCTCAAATTTCTTTTAAAGGCTTAAAATAGAAGAATTATAATAACAGTTAATCACAAAAATACAACGATTTAAACAAGTGTAAACATTCTATAATTGCTTTTAATTTAATGAGTCATTTTTTTTTTTTTTAAATCGTCATTCTCTCGCAAACCAAAGTCACAAGTCAGCTAAATTTAAAAGTTCATTAAAGCAAAAGTGTCCAAATCACTCTTCCATATTTATTTGCGTTTATTTTATTTTAATCCATGTCACTTAATTTAGTTTGTATATTTCGTAAGAATTCTCGTATATATAAATTTATATGTAAAAAATCGTAAAATCATCGTGTGATCAAACCACTTGTACGAGTACGATTTATCAGTGGCATTTGGTGAGCGATTAAAATTGATAATTATCAAAAGTTAGAAATTGAAACGTTTTAACGTATTTCGTATCTTCTATATTTATACGAAATCACGTACGTATACTCATAAAATTAATTCGTAATAAAATACTTTAAAAAAATGAATGATATGATAAATCGCAGTTTCCTATTTGATAGTTAAGCTAGTTTTTGCGACTTTTAAGCTTTTAGGGATTAGACACACGTTAGACTAATTTTTACGATGTTTTCATACAAAAATTTCGCCATATGTAATGCTTACTTATTTATAAGAGAACTTATATGAAGGACGCGTTGTCGTCTATTTTTATGACTTTTTTTTACCCTCGCTGTCGTCTGAGGCACGGTGTGTTTTTTAAGGCCTACAATTTTAACGCACTAGCCCACATTTCATTGGAATTAGGATTAAACTGTGCGTAGTCTGGTCTGGATGTTGATATAAAAATATGTAAGTGGCACATATTTTTATATAAGAGGACTGTTTATGTTTTTGTATTTTCGTTTCGATGAGATTGTTTGTAAAAATATGATGGTTGAGATTTTTATGATTATTATTTGTTTGAGTTTGAGTTCGTGTTGTTTAATGTACGATAAACAAAAGCTTCGTTGTATTATAAATAACATGATTTGCAATTTGAGCTCTCTTATTCATAAATCGTGTACTATGTTAAGCGGGGTGGCAGAGCAGGGGATATGATAATAAAATATTGCGTTTTTTTATGACTCCAGTATGTCTTTTTGAAGATATATATGAAGTTACAGTAAAAATGTTATTCTACTTGTAAGCTTAGGTTAAGTATTCGAAAGTAGGTGAAGTACGTACATAATGTAATACATAATATGATTATCGTAAAACATTTTATTTTCTAGGCTTTCTTAAACGAGTAGTCTTGTTTTGCTAAGCTGGTTTATGTACGGTTTACTTATGTTTTATGCTTTGACTACTTGTGGTTACTTTACTAATAAAAGGTAATAGCACTAAACGTTAGGCTGTATTTTTTTCTACAATATGAGTGTTTTGGAAAATTCCGATATTAATTTTGTTGAAATTTTTGTAAATGATGTTTTTAGAGGAAATGTATTTTGTAGTCGGAATTTGATTTCAAAAACAATACTACCTTTTGAAACTCGAAAAAAACATACTGATTTTTCAAAATTTATAAATCAATTTCCCAAAACCATGTCAAATGGAAACTTTGAATAATGAGAAAAATTTAAAGCCATATTCCATCTCAGAGACCTAAAACAATATGGGTCTTACGAGTAGAAATGTTTTTAGATCTACTATAAAATAAATCGATACGTATCCTTTGGTCAATAATTTTTTTGAATTCTATTAAATGCTTTAAAAACTTACCTTAAAAAACCTTCAGAAAAATGAACAATACAATATAATAAAAAACCTGGTTCTTCCAGAGATAGTATATTTTTGAAAATGAATTCAAAACTTCATGTCAATCGTTTGAAAATTGGTTGGCTTATGCGTCAGAAAATTGATAAATAACAAGTTTGCATACCTGAAAGAGAAAAGTAAACAAGTAAAATATTAAAATATTTTGTTAAGGGAATTTTATTAAAATTGTTTATAAAATATGAAAAATGTGAAAACATTATTTAATATGAATTATCAGAATGTTTGTAATTACAAGGAGTTATCTATTTTGAGGTTTGAAAAATATAGGGCTGGAATTTGACATCTGTCAAACTAGCTTGTTAAAAGAAATTTTCGCTTTTAGTTAAAAGACTGACATTTGCGAATAAAGATCGCATTATTATCGTGCAACGCATAAACATTGTTAAAACCTTCAATAAAAATGTTAATTCGACAACAGCTACATTTCGTGCCTTAAGAGGAGATTATGGTTTACCTCATCGTCTAACTACGCACGCAATTGGCAAAATTGTGAAGAAATTTGAAGAGACTGCATTGGTTACAGATCTTGTAAGGCCTAATCATTTCGCCCGTACCACTGAAAATATCGCTGCTGTAAGTTGAAGTGATGCCGAAGACCTGAATGTGTCGATTCCAAGTCCTTCTCAGGAATTAGGACTGTCTTATGTCACATTATGGAGTATTTTCAATTTGGATGTACACCTAGATCCTTATAAAGTTCAGCTCACTCAATAACCATTCACAACGTAGTACATACGTCGAACGGGTGCTTGAACAACAGGAGGTGGACGGTGATTTTTGAACAAAATGTTTTCTAAAGAAAAGCACATAGCTTTGTGTGTATGTTAATAAACAAAATTGTCGTATTTTGGGTTTTGAGAATCCTCAAGTAATTGCAGAGAGGACATTACATCGATAAAAAGTCACTGTTTGGTGCGTTCTTTGGACCGGGGTGTGATGGGATCTTACTTTTTCAAAACCATGATGGAACGACTGTCACCGTCAATTCGACACGTTTTGGTCATATGATAACCGCCTTTTTTGTCTGCTATTGAAGAGACGACTCAGAGAATATGTGGTTTCAACAAGACGGTGCCACATGCTACACAACTCGAGCGAATATGTATATATTTCAAGAGACATTTCGTGGCCGCGTAATTTCTTGTCGTGGTGTTATTAACTTGCCACCAAAATCATGTGATTTAATACTTCTGGACTTCTTTTTTTGGGGCTATGTGAAAAACTGTATTTACGCAGATAAACCTTTAACTCTTGGACATTTAAAAACCAACATTATTGGAGTTATGGCTGAGATATCGCCTAATAATTTATGTCAAAAAGTGGTCGAAATTACCTCAAAAGAATAGATGCTTGAAACAATTCTCGATTCACACATAATGTTCACGTTTAAACTTCATAATAAAAAAGATATGTCATGAAAAAAAATATTTTCAACGTGTTTTACGTTTATTTTTGAAACCTCAAAATAGATAACCCTTTATGTTGGATACGAGCTTCGTCATGATACTTATTTAATTTGATTTAAAATAACAACTTTACTAATATATAACGCCCACATTATTGAGTTTCATCAAAACTACTTTAAGGGAAAAACTAATTTAAAAAGGTTTTCGAGTTAAGTGTTTCAGAAATTTGATTTTTGAAAAACTTAAAACTCAAGACTCATCTTAAACTTGCCTTAAAATCTAATAGAAAATAATTGAATTTTAATTTCTTTCACCAGTGTTATTTACCAATATTGAGAGAAATGAAAATAGGGAGGTACTTAAAAAGATTGTTAAGTATTTTCAAAGAACATTATGTATATATTGAGATAATACCCTTAAGTACCCTTAAGCAGAACTATCAGAGTTTAGATTGTTCTTTAACGTTGACAAAACCACTGGGTACGCTTTTTCATCTGTCCTACTTCTCATGGATGGAAAACAACATTTGTCCAGCTTATTAATAAAAAAGTATAGTCTTCCTCACCGTCTTATTACCGACCGATTGCACTTAAGTCCCTTATGTCCAAGGTCATGTGAACGCTGATTAATTATCAGCTCATCAAATATCTCCAAGACCGAAATCTTCTTAATGACCGACAATATGGCTTTCATAGCAATAGGTCCACTGGTGATCTCATGGTTCGTCTCACTGAACAGTGGAGTACATTTTTACATTGTTTTGGAGAAAGCAAAATGATTGCACTTAATATTTCAAAAGCATTTGATAGGGTTTGGCATCAGGCTCTCTTATCGAAAAAGAGTCCTTTCGGTTTTCATGAATCCCTGCTTCATTGAATTAGTTATTACCTTTCGAATCGTTCAATACAATTTGTATTGGATGGATTCAGGTCTGAAAACCACAAAATTTATGCTGGTAGGCCACAGGGCTCTGTTCTATCTCCAACACTCTTTCTCATTTTTATTAATAATATCCTGTCTGCAACTCCTAATCCAATACATTGTTTCGCTGACGATAGTACTCTTAGCTTTTCATCTTCATTTTCAGACTCACATCACTCTTCTAAGGATGTGAGACTGCAACGACAAAATATGATGAGCTCATTAAATTCCGACCTAAACCACATTGTACATTGGGGAATAAGAAATCGACTGAATTTCGATTGCTTCGAAAATTAAATACTGTCTTGTATCGTTAAAGCGAGATATACCCCCTTGGCATTATCCATAGATGGCATTTGTATCGAGGAGACTAAACTTCTCGATATTCTCGGTGGTTAGTGATAGACAACCTTTTGTGTAACGATCACATACGCGATGTTGCCAAAAATGCCGCATGTTGTTTGGGTTCTCTACCGCGATTTTTCTCCCCCTCTGATCTGGCTGTTATCTACAAGACTTATATACGTCCAAAGCTTGAGTATAACTCCCATATCTGGGCTGGTGCTTCTGCAACTCACTTAAGCCTCTTGGACAGTATTGAACGTAGAGCATTTAGATTGATTGGTTATATTATCATTATAAAATCATTTAAGTCGCTTGAACATCGCGTCGTCGAAATATTTCTTGTCTCACCCTATTTTACTATTATTTTAATGGTTTATGCTTTAGAGAAATAGCCCGTTGCATTCCTCCCCTTAAACAGTTCAACCGTAATACTCGCGCCTCTAATAATGCTCTTCATTATACCCTCGAGCCCATACTGTCGAATACAGTGATTCGTTCTTTAGCCGTACTACGCGAATGTGGAATTCCTTGCCACACTCTGTCTTTGCCAGCCTTTATCTAAATCTTTACTTTATTTCAAATTGAAAATACAGTATTTAAGAATGAATACATATAAAAACACTTAACTATTTTTTAGCCTACATACACGAATATAAAATATGTTTAAAGGCTACAAATATTGATAAATATTTTCTGCAAAATTACACCAAAAATGTTGTAATTTTTTTGATATGGGAAATTTATATTTACGCACACTTTTAGTAACAATGTACTTTTTATATTTTCAATCTTTTGTTCAAAATACTGGGAATTTTGTTGTTCTTTTTTAATTGTGATAAATTCATTTAAATTAAATAATAACCGGCTTAAAAATAATATTTTTTGGTTTTTTTTTGCAGAAATGATTAATTTGTTAAAAATTTTATGTAGGTTGATAAATAATTTAAATTTGATAAATAAATATTTGAAACAAAATAGAAAAATAAGCAAATTAAAGCATGATTAAGGAAAGTTCATTTCAGCATTCAATTGGTAAGAACTATTGGGCTTTTTACATGATAACAACTTGGATTTTTTTTCATCAGAAAAACCAAAACCGTTCGACATACCTCAAAAATATCGTTTTGTTTTAAATGTACAATCAAAAGTATAGCATTGAACGTATTTTCCCATCGTACATATATCCTACCAATTTTTCTCTCTTAACTTCCCTTTGGAAGTTCATATAATAATTCCGATTTGTCGAATTTTGTAAATGTTTGAAATTACATGACTTGAAAAACAAAGTTTTACAGATAAAGACATCAATATGAGGTTATAGGAATTTCAGAAATATTTATGGAGTTATTATTTTGAAACAACTATTTTATGAAAAAATTGGATATTTTTGGTTGTTCTCAAATATCTCACGGCCAAATAGTATTATCGATTAAAATTTATAATTTTAATATTTATTTTTCAGCTTAAAAGATTGAAGTGTAGAAAAAATGATTACGATAAAAATAATTCCGTTTATTTTTGAATAAAGATGAATTCATAGAAAATTTCAATTGACATTTCTGATAAAAAGAAGAATTGAAGGCTACACAAAAGACTGCTGGAAATTTATTTCCGACACAAATATGTATCTTGAGGATACAATACAAATGTTGGGTTCAAATTTATTGAAATGCAAATTGAAATTTGTAGAAAAATTCAATTGACAGTTTTTGTATAAAAGTTTCTGAATTCAGGCAAATTTTATAAATAAATGTGATATAAAAACCTGAATCAATTTTGTACTGAATTTTTTGATAAATCAAATTTTTAAAAATAAACAAAATCTTAAAAATTGAGATTTGATTGCGAGCCTCTCTAATAACTTTTTATTGATACTCGTCCGAAATGTTCAAATGGAATTTTGTGTAATAAGTCAATTTTAAAATAAAGAGAAGTTATTGAAAAAGTTAATAGATTTGCAATCCAAACCAACCGATTCAGCTGTTTTATAAAAACATGTATTTGAAAAGTTAAATAAATATTTCTTAACGGAATACACTGTTTTAAAAAATACTAACAACAATAAATCTTTGGCATAAAAAAAACTTTAAAACTTTTTTATTTTCAAGTTTTTAACTCAAAATTAAATTTGTATTACTCTTTAGAATTTTTTGTCAGGTTGTTATATTTCTCCCAATTGGTTATAACTTTACAAAATATTAATTACAAAACTTTGTATAAGATGTAGAAAGTTTGAAGTCAATAGTTTTGTTTTTGTTTAAAGATACTTTAGTTGAAAATCAATGTTTATCAGTTCTTAGTTATTTTTTGGAGATTTTCGTTTTTTTTTTGTAAACAAAATTGTCAATCATATTTTCGTCAAAAATTATATAAATATCAACAACAATACTTTGAGCAGAAACAAACTATTTTGAAGTTAACACTGTCATTTGTTTTCGAGATATGCAAGTTGATAATGATTTTTTACCAAAAGTTAGTAATATTTTTGAAAGGTTTTTAAGTCGGCATCTCTACTGATTCTTGAGATACGGACGCCCAAAAAAAATTTCCCGAACATGCGGAAGCAAGAAAGTATGTACACACTTACTCATAGACATCTGTTTAAAAATCAAAGCATTCGATTCTAGCAACCTTGAAAATTCGAGAAATTTCAACATTTTTAATTTGACAAATTTAATTTGACAATGATTTAAGTTCTAGGAAAGAGCACACACTTTTTCGACTTCGCTACCATCGTATTGAAATGTTTAATGAAAATCTAGAGTTTAAAGGTTTTTACGAATACAAAACTTGAAAAAGTAAAAATTGAAAAAAATAGGCTGGAATATCACCCACACTGATAACCTCGTGCTTTATCTTACTTAAGAGTTTGTAGATTTTTGTGTTTTGTTAAAAAGTCGTCATTGGAATTGTTCTTAAAAAATTTAAAATTACCAACAATATTTTGTATAACAATGAAAAAGTTTTATTTCAAAATCTTATTTGGTTAATGAAATTTTTGTTTGAAAACCAATTTTTACCAATTTTAGTAGCATTTCTTAAAAATTGGATGAATGAAATCAGTTTGAAGTCCATATCTTGTATTGTTCACGAGATATCGAAAACCGAACATCAATTTTTACCAAATGTTGTTACTATTTTTTGTAGATTTTTTTTTTTATGAAAAAAACGAATTGTTGGATTTTTATAAAAAAAAACATGTCAAATGTCAAAAAAAATATTGTCTGTGGGACAAAATTAGTTTAAAGCCAATATTTTGAATTTTTTAAAAATGTTCGAGTAGAAAATCAATTTTTACCAACTATTATTAATTTTATTTAAGGTTTTTTTTTTGTAAATTTAAAATGTCAATTAAATATTTTACATAATTTTACCAAATGTTGAAAACAAAATTCTCTAAAGGACAAAATCAGTTTGAAGCGAATATAACCAAGTTTTGAAAAGATATTTAAGTCGAAAATCAATTTTAAAAACTTTTGTTAATTTTTTTTAGTTATTAATTTTTTGCAAGAAACTATTAACTTAATTTTACTCAAAATTTTAATGAATAATGACGATAATAAATTTTTAAAGACAAAATTAGTTTAAAACCAATATCTCAAAGTTTTGAAAAGGTATTTGAGTCGAAAATCAATTTTTACCAACTTTTATTAGTTTTTTTAGCTTTTTATTTTTTTGTAAAAAAAAACGATGTTTCTCAAAATTTTAAGAAATATTTACAACACTATTTTCTTTAAGACAGCATTAGTTCGAAACAAATATCTTCAAGTTTTGAAAAGATATTTAAGTCGAAAATCAATTTTTACCAACTTTTGTTAATTTTTTTTAGGTTTTTATATTTTGGTAAAAAAAATGTTAATTCGATTTTTCTCAAAACTTTACTGAATGTTGGAATATTTTTTGAAACAACAAAATTAGTTTTCAGCCAATATCTTAAAGTTCTGAAAAGATATTCAAGTCGACAATCGATTTTTACCTACTTTTATTAATTTTTTTCTTTGGTTTTTATTTTTTGTAAGAAAACTGTCAATTCAATTTTTTCAAATTTTTTTCCTAATGTTGGAAACATTATTTTTAATAAGAAATTGTTAGTTTGAAGCTAATATCTTCAATAATTTTTTAAGATGTTAAAGGTAAAAAGGAAAATCAATTTTTACCAACTTTCGTTAATTTTTTTTGTTTTTAATTTTTTGTAAAATCATTGCCAATTAATTTTTTCCCAAAACTTTACTACATGTTTACAACAATGTTTCTTAAAAGATAAAATTAGTTCAAAGCCAATATCTGAAAGTTTTAAAAAGATTTTTACCAACTTGTTATAATTTTTTTTTTAGGTTAATATTTTTTGTAAGAAAAAACTGCCAATTCGAATTTTCTCAATTTTTTCCCAAATATTGACAACAATATTTCTTATAAGAGAACATTTTTTGGGAGCCAAAATCACAAATTGTTGAAAAGATATTTGAATCGAAAATAAATTTTTACCAACTTTAAGGTTTTTTTTTTTTTATAAAAAAAAACTGTTAATTCCACTTTTCTCAAAATTGTACCACATGTTAAAAACGTTATTTTTAATGTACTAATAACATCAAGTTACAATTTAAGATATAAAATTTAATTCAAGTCTCTAGCGTTATTGGTTCGTGAGATACTTAGGTTTAACCAAAATGTTCACCTTTTTTGAATTGCTATAGTAAAAAACCACCGACTCAATTTTTGTAAAAGTCCTTTCAGCATTTTTCTGCATTATTATCTCTATAAGAAAATTCATTTTAAGTCGATATCTCTACTGGTTCTTGAGCTATGGACGACGAAAAAAACGTCGCTAACGTACGGACGTACAAAAGTATGTACACACGCACGCACAGAAATCTCTCTAAAAAATCTTTTATTTCCTTGAAACGTCGAGAAATGTCAAAATTTTCAATTTGACAAATCGGACCGATTACAATAACTTCCTATTGTCATACAATAACTTCCTTTTAAGTCATTTCATCTTATAGAAAATATTTTCGTTTAATTCCAATAATGAACGGTTTAAAAAAAACGACTATTAAATTAATTTTAAGGTTTCGAAAATCTAGACAAATTTCAATGACCATTTATCCTCTTGCAAAAACAAATATTTATTTAATGGTCATTATTTGGAAATTATCAGTGTGGCTTGCATCTTAGCCTGTTTTCCAATATTGGTTCTGAACTTGTCCAACAACATCCATACTGAATTCATGGTTAAAAGCATATCCTCAAACAAATCACTAAACATTGTGTTAAATCACATGATTTAGCCGTCAATCGACAGAGCTTTTTAAATAATTTCCCTCTAATTCGATATATCAATATAAGATTCATCCTTTCCCAAACATCAGACTCCCATAATATTTACTCACTGCCTCTGACTCATACCCATTATTTTTTTTAAAATATAATTTATATTTCAAAAAGCACAAGTCATCCACTTATTTTAAAATCATCATTCAAACACAACCAAACACCAATATAATATAAACATAATTTTCTTATTCTATATAAATCGTATTTTAATGAGTTCAACACTTTCATATACAAAAAATACCAAAAAAGAAAAACTGCTAAACTAATCCGTCCAAATCCATTTAACATATCATATGAGTCTCGTACTCGTCTCGCATCCAACAAAACCGTCTAAACTAGGCAAACTTAACTAAAAATACATTTTTCTAATTACAAACTGCCTCGTGTACTCGCATTTCTAAAAATACTCAAGTCTTTGGTATTTTTAGTCGAATATAAACTGTTACAAGTAGACGAGCAAAAATTCAAACACAAATTGAAATTGAATTATTCATTTTGAGGAATTTATAGCACAAAACATTTTTATAATAAGCTCGAGGTGTTGGAAGTGTGATGAGATGATATTTGCAACCAAACACCAAACAAAATTATTTCACAACTCACACAAAAATAAAAAGGATGATGATGATGATGAATAATGTGAATGACCATCCGGGACGAGTTTTGAAACTATTCATATTTTTTAATTGAATTTGCGCGTGTTTCCCATTTTCTGACCTACAAATTCAGAACAATTGTTTCCCCCATTTTTACAACCCTCACATCGTACCTGTTGCATTGCTTGTGGTTTTGATCTGGGTCTGGGTTTGATTGTTCAATTTTATGTATCAATGCCACAAAATGCTATTATCAAAAGTAAAATATAGTTTTCCTGTTTCAAAAATGTGTTCTGACAGAATAACAAAAAATATTAAAAATAAACAACACCGACAAAAAAAAAAAAAAAAAAAAACAATTCAAAAACATTCCAATACTCTTACTTGATTATTGTTGAACTACATTACATTACTCTTGTTGGAATAGGTAAATGAATGCAACACGTGCCGCATTATATTGACCCATTGCACGCGCATTTCCTTTCCCAAGTGCTTATGCTGGTTGAGCTTAGAAGCTTCAACGAGTGTAGCGGTATGTATACGATATGTATACAGTTATTGCAATTAAATCTCAGAATAATACGTCAATAAACTTTTAAACTATTCCTGTGCGTTCAGAAGAAAATCGAAATCCCAAGGCCGTAGTTTCAAGAGCAATATGAGAGGTGAAGTTACGAGAGAGCAAAAGATTTACTTAAAATTTTAGTTTGGATCAACAACTTTTTATAAACCTCAGTGTTGACAAAACAAAAAACTTACCCAAAATCATCGAAAGATGTGAAGCTGTATCCATTTGACTGACAGTTGTTTAAACTAGAGTCTCGACTTTGAACTGATAACATAATACTGACGATTTTTAGTAATATTGACACAAACCTTTAAAAAATTTGTAAACGAGAATTTTCAATGATTTTAGCTTAAAAATATTTTATTAAATTTAAAATGAGGCTACTCTAACTTTTCGTATCATTCATTTTATTCCATATGACTTCTAAATTTTTTGACGGTAAGGTTTCTTTTCACGAACTGTCACTAACTTAAAGTGGTCATTAAAACCCTTTTTAGAAAGGAAAATTAATTTGTATCGGGTGTGTTTTTAAGGACTTGATATCATAATAGAAGTTTAAATAATATTGGAATAATTTTTTTCATTTCATGGCATTCCACAGGGATCAATCTTGGGTCTTTTTTGTTTTCAATTTGTTTAAAAAACGGGCTTGTAATGCTTCAACAGTTGCTGGTTTGTCAACATAACGTAAGTTCTTAACATACTCCTATCAAATGTAATAAAAAGCTGTCTAGTCACACCAAAGAGATCCTCAATTAACAGGAGCTCTTCTGGAAAAATTAAGTTGTCACTAAATTGTAAATGCAATAAATTGATGGAGAAACGTGCTGCAACGCCTTGCGTCTTTTTAAACCCGAATTTTTGTATTAAATGACGTTCCTCAAGGTTCTATATTAGGTCCTTTTCTTTCATATATATTTCTAAAATAACCATTTTTACTTTTAAAATCTGATTTAATGGTGTCAAATACTTAACCTAGCCCCATAAAAATTAAACGAGAGCCATAAGTCCATATTAATACTATATTTTTTGACAGTTAGGTTAATTTTCACGAACTGTCAATAATTAAACGTGGTCATTAAAACTCCTTCTTGTAAGAAAAAAAAAGTTTTGATCGGGTGTGTTTTTGAGAACTTGATATCATAATAGAAGTGGAAATATTTTTGGAACCGTTTTTTTCATTTCATGGCATTCCACAGGGATCCATCTTGCGTCAATTTCCTTTTAAATGTTTGTATATGTAAGATTCCAGCGGTCTTGTAAGGCTTCAACAGTTTCTAGTTTGTCAATATAACGCAAGGACTTAACATACTCTCATAAAAAGTAATAGAGAACCTAAAAGTCACACTAAAGAGATCCTCGGTTTGCTCTTCTGTAAATTATGTTGTCAATTAATTGTTCCTGCAATAAATTGATTTTTTAACGTGCTGCATAACAAGCTGCAATGCCTTGCATCTTGTTGAATCCGATTTTTTGTATTTAATGATGATCCTCAAGGTTCCATATTGGGTCCATTTCTTTTCTATATATTTGTAAAATAACCGTTTTTACTTTTAAAATCTGACCTTATGGCTTCAAATACTTAACCTAGCCCCACGAAAAGTAATCGAGAGCCGATAAGTCACACGAAAGACAGTTAAACACGCTCCATGATAAGCTGCAACTGCCTGGCGGCTTGTTGGATTCAAATGTCGTCGGTGCTTAGCGGAATAATTTTTGGAAACAAACAAATCCTTGAAATATGGATGAAATGATGATTTTTTCAATGACGTGATGATTTTCTTTGTTCCGCTACTACAGCAATTTAACCAAAAATGAGCTACGTCATTAAGCACAAAACTTCTTACGTATTTTCCAACATTTTCTAATAGATGACAAAATGAAATAAAATATCCTTTAGAGATAAGAGAGTTGATACTAGAGAAAAGAAGAGCTCGAAGAAAATGGCAAAATACTAGATTTCCAGATGATAAAACAATGGTTAACCGTATAAGCAACAACCTTAAAAAACAAATTTACAAATTTAAAAATGATTCATTCAGTTAATTCCTAAGAAATTTAACGACTGATGCTTCACCCGATTTTTCGCTATAGAAAGCAGCCAAGTGCCTGAAAAGACCGCAGTTACAAAACTCGCCCTTGAAATCTCAAGATGGGAAATGGATCGGTAACCCGAACGAAACAGCTAACCTTTTCGCAGAACATCTTGCGAATGTTTTTAAGCCATACAGTTTGTTGATAAGATAGATGAAAGTGAAATATAAATTGTAAGACTTGTAGAAATAAAAAGTATGTGTTTACATCAACTATCAAATAAAAAATCACCAGGTTACGATCTAATTACTGCTCAGGTTATGAAAGAAGTGCCATTGAAAGCCTTCATAAAACTCTAATGCATAATAATTTCATGCCTTAAGCACCGGTATGTCCCGCACCATTGGAAAATTGCTGAAGAAATTGTCATACCAAAGCAAGTTAAACTACCTACAGAATTGATGGCTTACAGACCAATATCGCTTATACCAATTATGGCAAAAGTTTTTGAAAAACTGCTTCTGAAGAGACTTAGCAAAATCATAGAAGAAAGGAGGTTAATTTCAAACCATCAATTTGGCTTTAGAAATAAACATCCCATGAAAGACCAAGTTCATAGAATATCGGATGTAATAGAAAAAGCATTAGAAGAAAAACAAGTTTGTTCAGCTATTTTCTTAGATGTTGCTCAAGCTTTTGACAAGGTTTGGCATGAGGGACTTGAGTACAAACTGCAAAGGGATCTTCCCAGGAAGTACTTTGAAATATTGAAATCGTACATCTCAGACCGATTGTTAAGAGTAAGGTACGATCAAAAATATTTGGAATTGAAGAAAATAGAAGCCGGGGTACCACAAGGAAGTGCCCTAGGTCCTACCTTGTATTTACTATACTCAAGGGATATTCCAGTTGGTATTCACACCATAATGGCTATTTTTGCAGATGATACCGCTATTTTGGTACCCGACAGATGTGTCTCTAAGGCAGCAGTCAAACTACAAAATGCCGTCGACACATTGAGAGCTTGGACCGAAAATGGCGTATCAAACTCAATGAAACAAAATCTTTACATATAAACTTTACAAATAAAAAGATAAACAATATTCCAACATTCATTAATAATCAAGCTGTACCTTACAACAATACGTCCAAGTACCTTGGAATGACTTTGGATCCAAAGCTCAAGTGGAAAGAGCACATCAAAAATAAAAGAGAAGAGCTAGACTTGAAATATAGAAAAATGTACTGGTCACTTGGTAACAACTCTCATTTATCAATCCAAAACCAAATAATGCTGTATAATCAGGTACTAAAGCCTGTTTGCACCTATGGAATCCAATTATGGGATTTCCAAAACAAAGTCCTTCGTGGAACAGTTAATGCACCTTGGTACATAAGAAATACCGATCTACATCGTGACTTACAAATAGAAATGGTTACAGAAGTTGTTAAAAAATACGGTGTATCGCACAACCAGAGACTGCAAAGTCATACTCATCCTGAAATGGAGTCCGTCTTGAATATAAGAAAACATGTTCGGAGATGAAGAAGAACAAAGCCTCATGAGCTTATGGTCTAAAGAAACATGATAAAGTATTAAAAGTTTAAACTTCTCCGGAGTGATTGTACAAAGTTAAGAAAGACAAATCTGTAGTCGATCCTTCAAGATTGGTCCTGTTGATGGTTAAGAGTCCCACACTACTTGGTGTCGAATACTGCCAAGTGTCTTTTGAAGAAAAAAAAATAATTAAACACAGAACTACTTACGTAGTTCTATAAAGTTCGTAAATTCTTAACAGATATGTGAATACAATTTGATATTCTCAACTGTCAAACTGTGAAATCTTATAAGGGACTAGCTGCAACTCCAGGCAGTAAATAAGTTCTTTATTTTTAAACAAATTTCGTTATCAATTTAGCACTAGAATAGTTATAGTGAGCTTACTTGAAAATATTAAAGGGGAAGAAAAAAAATCACTGATTTTGAAACATTTGTTATTGATGCTGTGCTCATATTAATCTTAGCATGATGTTATTTAGCCTATAGCCTTCTTCAATAAATAGGCTATCGATCACTTAAACAACATTAATAATTGGATTAGTAGTTCCTGAGACTTTTTCGATCAAACAAACAAGCAAACAAACAAAGAAACAAACGAGCAAACACTATAAATATTGAAATTACAATTTGAAGATAGTGATTATTGGTTTAAAAAAACATCACACATTTTATTTAAAGGAAAAATTTTATTAATGGAGATAGCCTAAAAAAGCCTTATATTTGAGTTGTTTGAATTTTAAAAATTAATGTCTCGAAAATCTGACGCAATGCAATGATTTTGTGGTCGGACCTGAATTATGGTTGTCAAAACACAACATCAAATGTAAGATCCAGCCATGGTGCATTTTAATTTTTACACCAATGTTGTTCCGTTTACATATTGGTTTTCAAATTTCCTCATTTCTATTTTTACAGAATTAACATATCACTGCAGTTATTCTGTCTGATTCAGTTTTGCTATAAATTATCAAGACATATATGAGCACGAGAAGTATTAAATTACTTGGTGTAATAAAAACAATTATTAATTGCTAAAATAAACTCAACTTTCCGTTTAAAAGATTGAAATACATTTTATGGGTTATATTTTAATTGTCAGAGTTTTATTCCAACAGGATATGAGGTATTGCTTCATAGACACAATAAGGCAGTAAAATGTTTACTTTTTCTTTTGATAAAAAAGCAAATCGTAAAAAAATTCAATTTTTTGATTTTGCGAGCGGTTTTTCTAAGAAAAAGTTTCAACTAAAAAATAATTAAATTCGCAAAAATGTTATTATAATTCTTTTTATCGTTTTTTCGGTATGTGTGTGTTTTTTAATTAACCTGAATAGTTAGGTAAATAGTCATCGTATTATAATTGAATGTCAGAGCATTATGAGATGAGAAATAAATTAATTTTTCTTCAGTTAATTTTATGATGATTAAAATTTTCAAGATGAATGGAAAACTGTGTTGAAAAAAAAACACAGAAAGAACAAAAACAATCGCATCTTTAGCATGAAATATTTTTACTTGAAGGTCAGAAGTTCTGTTAAAAATAATTTCAGTAAAACTTAATGCATATTTATCAAACATGTACAAATTTTAAGAACCTTTTGCGTTATTGAAAAAAAATTTCAGGAAGTTAAAAGTTTTAGAAAATTACTACTAATTTTGTTTAACAAAGATGTCGGAAATTCATTGATAAACATGAGTTCTGTTCATTTCCTTTATAAGACAATACATGTATTTTAGTTCTTGTAAGTTCGAAGAAAATTACAATATTTGATATATCAAATATATGTTCTGTGATCATATAATCCAGGAAAATAAAGTAATTATTCCCTACGAAGAAAGCTGAATGAAGTTTATGGCTATGAAAATTCCTAGATATGGACAAATGAAAACATATAAAGAGATATTTAGGGAGACGAACTTCAGTTTACGAATTACTCGAAAATATAGTCTTGTTTTGTTCAAAAATAAGTGTTGACAAATTCTAGTTCCCTTAATTTTTACAAAAAATATATGATTTCTTTGATAGCATTTAGTCAAAAGATTAATTGAAATACGCTTTTGGTGTAGAATTTTTTAATATTTGGACAGATGATTTTTATTAACGAAACAAGTTTTTAAGCGTTCTCGGATGCTAAAATTCTGAAATAAATGAATTTCCCACAGGAAGTTATTGTAATCGGTCCGATTTTTGGAAATGAAAATTTTGACATTTCTTGACGTTTAAGATTCCATAGAGTCGAAATAAAAATACAAATTCTCTAGAAATTCTTCATATGGACGAAGTTTTAAAATAAACATAACATTCACTGTTTTTTACGAGCTTATTTTTTACCTAGAGAAATGCATAATTTTAGAGTACCGAATTTTTGAAGATCGAAACATTGTTTTAATTCTTTTATTGTCAATAATCCCTATAAATAACAACTGTATGTCAATTCGTTCTTAAGTTATAGGGGTATCATGAATGTCAAAAAAGTATTGCTATAAGATCGACAAATTTTGGGAAGGCTCCCTCAATATAGAACTTCATTCTAAATTTATAAGATATACCCTTTTCCCTTTTGAAAAATTTAGGGTACGTTCGGATACCCCTTTCAGTGGAAATATATCTGGGAATGCTTATGCAATTATTGTCAATTAAAGGATCATATATAGTAAATTTGTTGAAAGGGTTATTATTTCTTTACAAGTATTTTTAAGACCCTTACAAAATTGTACCCGAAATCCTCAGATTTATCGAATTCCTGTGTATAAAACCTTAGTTATTTTAAACGGAAATGAATTATATCAAGACTTTGTCGTAGGCCTAGACAGTGTCGCAATCTCAGACATTTGCTATTTGATCTGGATATAGAAGACATCGAAGACATTTTTTGTCCTCGAGGGATAAACGTGATATTGTAGCACTTGCAGGGACACCACATGCATTCAATTGATGATCAACAGGGTGGTTTACCGTTATGAGTGTTGGAGCTTATAGATTAATCGACGCAATTCAAAAGTTATGATCTTTCAATAAGTAATAGCGAGAAGTTGTCGAAACAAAAATGGAGCTTATCAGTCAGGGGATTGCGGTTTTAAGGGAATATAATTATTTGGAAATGGTTTGTAGATATAACATATTGCTTAAAGGCTATTAAAACTGAAGAATGCCTTGAAAATAACTTAGAGGAGCGTTTTCATACACAAGAATGTGGATCCTGCTGTGAAGGATAGAGTTCTTAAGCAACTAAATGGGGCAATAAGAAGTTAAATGAGGTCGAACAACTTCTAGGATATTTTTTAAGAGGACCAAACCACATACTTTTAATAGACATTGGACTTTCTTTGTTGTTTATCTTAACACGTAAGCTTAAAATAGACTACGTTCTAAAAACTCTAATGCTCAATGGTAGAAGACTACCAAACGTAATTAGTATAAAGGTAATATGAAAACGAAATTCCTGAATGACAGAATGGGAAAGTTAAGGGTGATGGAAAGCTTAAGTGTACGACCTCATAAAGAGTTAAAGATTCATCTACTCAAAGGCTAACCACACCTTGTGAAATACCAAACAATTAATACCAAAGATCAAAGAGCTTATAGTACCCGTGGTATCTTAGTGCGTTGGACTGTCATGCCAGAGGTCTTGGGTTTGATCCCTGCCTATGCCTTCTATAGTTTTTTTTTCACTGATACTGCCTCTTGCGAGAAATTGACAAATTCTCCAAGAGTAATTCTTGTATTGAAAAGTGCATTCTCAAATTAGCCATTCGGATTGAATCTGTAGGTCCCCTCCATCCCTGACAACATTACTCGCACACAGGAATGGTTGAGAGTTGTAAGTCACTAGACCCTGGTTCTTTACGGACTGTTGCGCCAATGAATTTATTTATTTATTATCAAAGAGCTTTGAGTACAACAGTTTTCAAAAAAACATCAGAGATACTTCTACACAATTTTAAGAAAATATAACTGATTCCCAGAATAAGTTTAAATAAGCTAGAAGGACTTGACTCACATATTCGACGCATTAAATTTTTGCATGACCAGAAATTACGGCAAAAATACTAAAATGTTCCAAAGGTAGTCAAAATTTTTTGTCAATTGTAAAAACTATGCGGAACATTACGTCATCGTCAGTTCTTATGCTCGTTTCCAATGACACTTCTTTTGTCAGCTCGATTGATAAAGCCAATTTACTTGCAGAACAGTTTTGCTGTTGATTCGATACTGTAAATGAGTGACATGGCTTCTCCTCTATTTCTCCTGACTGCAATCGTAAAAAATTCAATGGGACGAATCTTCTTTCGGACCCAGCAACCTCTAGAGTACTAAAAAATCTTGACATTCAGAAATCCGCTCGCCCAGATAGTATCCCCGGTACTGCTTTGAACAGGTGTTTTTCAACGGGGGCAAAATCACTGCGTATAAGCTTCTCCATCTATCATATTCTACTGTTCTCTTTCGGAGTGGATGGGAAACTACATTTGTCAAGGCGAATCTTCCTCCCCCTCCAACTATTCTCTAATAGCATTCACGTCTGTTCTTTCCAAGGTTATGGGAATGCTGATTAATTTTCAGCTTAAGAAATATCTCGAAGAATGAAAGCTTTCGTAGCGTTATGTCCACTGGTGATCTCAAGGTTTATCTCAACTAACAGTGTAACAAATCTGTTCGTCCTTTTGGAGAATGTAAGATTATTGCACTTAATATTTCGTAGGCTTTTTGATAAAGTTTCGCATCAAGCTCTCTTCTCGAAAATGCGTTCTTTTGGCCCTGATGAATATCTTCTTTGTTGGGTTAGAAATTACCTTTCGGACCGTTCAATTGAAGTAGTATTGGAGGGGTTCAAATCTGATATCCACATAATAAACGTTGGTGTGATTCAGGGCTCCGTTTTGTCTCCGATACTTTTTCTCATTTGTATAGATGATCTTCTAACTTACTAAATTGTTTCACTGATGACAGTACCCTCAGTTTTTCATTTACGTTTTTAGATTCTGATCACGTCATTAGTTCTTCGGACGTGGACTAAAAAAGACAGTTTATAATATACTCATTAAATTCTGATCTTCACAGCATTTACCAATGGGGAATCAGACACTGTGTAGAACTTAATGCTTCGAAAACACAATGCTGTCTATTGTCGCAAAAGCGTAACCCTCTCTAAGTGCCACTTTCCATGAGTGGTACATCATTGCCAAAATAGCTGCTAAGTATTAAGGACTTCTCCGACGATGCAAGAAGGTTTTTACAACTTCTGAACTGGCTAAAATGAACAAAGCTTATATTAGTCCAAAACTCGGGTGTAATTCGCATACTTGGGCTGGTGCGCTAATAAGGTACGTGAATATTCTAGATAGAATTGAAAAAAGAGCTCTTAAAATAATAGTAGATTGTTCCCTTAACGAGACATTTGCTTCTCTTGAACACCATTGCAGGTTCTCATGCCTGTTATTGTCTATCATTATTGTTTTTAAAAACAATGCTCTATTAAAATAGCCAGTTTCTTTTCTCTCCTTAAACAATTCAATCGTAATACCCGTATTGCTACGAAAGCCCATAATTTTACCCTTAAATCCAATTTCGGACGTACTGTTAAGTGCAGAGATTCTTTCTTTAGCCTAACTACACGAATGTGATAAGTATCGGTTTTTTTTTTTCTAATCCTATCCTCCTTTCCTGATTGCTCACAATGTGTCTAATCATTATAAGGGTATTCATAACCCTTTTAGTGCGAGCACAATATAAAAAAGAGGATGTGCTACACCTCCTTGGTAGATACCCTTTACTGATGAAAATAAGAAGGGACTTATTCGGTGAAAACTAATTTCATCCATTTAATTATTTAATTCAAATCAATGGAAGTTTTCATCAGTCTTAAAAGACCAAAACTCAATAGTGTCAAATTGAAGTTTTTTATTATTTCCGACTTAATTTCTTCATCCTTAGCTTCAAGAGTTAAACAAAAAACCTCATTTATCAATCTTAGGAAATATTTTAATGTTGTTTCTGTCCCAATTCGACTTTCTTTCTCAAATAATTTAACAAATATTTTTGAGAACTTTTCAGTAGCGTCTTAGAACTCCAAAATTTCTTATAAGAACTCAATCAACAATATCTCATTCATCTTTATCTTCTGGAAAATATTAACTTGCGGATATGATTTTACGCAAATCATAATCAATCCATTCAAACAAAGAAAACAAAAATGCAAATTTTATCTCACAGCTTTTCCGTCAAGAAGCCCATAGACTTGTTAAAAATTTTAAATCACAACCAACTAATCTATAAATAAATATCTTCTAACATTTAACCTTTACCATCGTAACCTATATGCCTTGCTTCCTATATACTCTCTCAGTCTCAACGATGATATTTCATTACAAGAACCCAAATACTGCACGGTCTTCAATATCTCCGAGAGTATCTCGTATCTTTTCATTTTAGGGTCAGCCCCTCATTAAAAATTCTGACTCAAATGTAAACATAAAGAAATTCATTTAAAAAAAACACTCAAAACTTTTAAAACTCTATAAACACGTATTTAAAGGATGATTTTTTGATTATACTTTTGTTTTTATAATTTTTGTCTCAAGTAAGTGAGATAGCCCCTGATGTCTATTCAAATGGTGTGTTTATGCTAAGTTTTGATATACGTATTCGTTACGGTTCTATGAGTCACATCGACATTAGATTGATATTGGATTTCTATTTCTACTTCCGCTCTTTGGCTCTTCAACCTCAAATTCAATCTCAGTCATGGTTGAGGGCAAGTGAGGGGGATAAGAGTGCGAGTTCCAGTGCCAAGCCAATTTAAAAAATGTAAAATCCCCAATTATGTATATTTTTTGTTGTTTTGATTGTTTTGTATGATTTGTTTGATTTATTTTTGTTGCTGTTGTAGTTGTTTTGTGAGAGTTTCAATTTTTGTGTGAATTGATAGATTTCGTGTTTTTATTTCGTTAGCTCATTTCGAACATAAAATTTATCACTTTGCGGTTGAGTTGCGATCGCTAACACATGCTGCCAATAAATTTCCCTTCTTTCTTCCCGTCACTCACATCCACATTCAATTCCACACGAAAATGAGTACTCCTTTATTCTTCCCAACCCCCCCATCGTCCTCCCTCTTCTTGCTTTCTTTTTGTACCATTGGCATCGCATCGCATTGCACGAAATAGGAATTACTTAATACAGTTGAGAGTATGTTTTTGTTGTTGTTTTTGTTGTCTTATTTAAGTCCCGCATCGTCTGAAGTGATTGATGGTGTTGCTTGCGAAAAATATCTCACAGATACTTTTCAGGGGCCACATATGAGTACGTTACGTACGTGCACGGTGTATCGGTCGGTAAGTCGGTAGGTTGGTCGGACGCATCTATGAGTCGCACCACGTCCCGTATACCAAAGCCCATCATCCAAACGCCTCCATTGGATTAAACTTGTTAGAGGTCGCAGTAATTATAATGACACGATATACGAATGCGACTTACTATGCGAATGCAATGCACACATACGCTGAATCTGACTCTGCCTCTGACTCTGACGCTAACACTGACAACGGACGCTGCTCTCTGATGCCATTGTCGCGCATATGTATAGTTTTGTGTTTTTGTCGTTTCCCGCACTGCCATACCATTGCCAGAGTGCACTCGCAAATCTTTTGAAACTGTTTCCACTTCCCATTCAATTTCCGTTCATTTTTTTATGAATGAAAATCAAGTGATTTTTTTTTATTTTTGTTTGCTTTGTTTTTTTTTCTATTTCACTATCTCTGAAGTTTTACTATAGATACGCTACTAGAGTCGAACTAAAGTACTACAAACACATGTGTGGAAAGATAGGAATTGCGCAAAAGAAGAGTGTATGGAGAATAATTGCGAAAAATTAACTTTCCATGCAGATTTAGTATTCCATTCAAATAGTAAAATAAAAAAAAAAACGGATTGACGTGTGAGTCTAGTCATAGGTAGGAAGAATACACTCAGAAAAAAGTTCCGTTTTATTTGTCTAATGAAAACCACAATTAAGACGCTAACATATGATCAAAACAATCTACTCGTGTGTAGCTAACCACATGTGAAGGTCATTTTGTCTTCTAGTAATTCATTGGAACTATACGACTTCTCTGAATGGCCTATATTACATTCAGGAACATAAGTAATAGCAAAGTGGTCTAAAGACCACCCTGAGGTACTTCTTTCGCCTTCGATTTTGGATCGAATATAACATTGGCTATAAACATTTATCTTAAACTCTCGCCGCGACCGCGATGTATGACTTTTTAGAAGTCAAGGGGACGGTGAGAAACCGACCGTCGTCGTCGTCGCCTTTATGACCCCAAAATCACAACAAGCAGATTTAATAAAAAGTATTCGAACTCTTGTTTGATTTACTTACTTACTTAAGGTGGCGCTACAGTCCTGTGTGAACTAGGGCCACACCCAACAAACTTCTCCATCTAGCTCGGTCCCTAGCTAGATGTCTCCAGTTTCGCACTCCAAGTTGGGTGAGGTCACCTTCCACTTGTGCGCGCCACCTGATCCGCGGTCTTCCTCTACTACGCTGTCCTGTGTGTGAGGATTTGAAGACTTTCCGGGCCGGAGCATTGGTTTCCATGCGCTTTACGTGACATAGCCATCTTAGTCGTTGGACTTTTACCCTTCAAGCTATGTATACGTCGCTGTATAGCCCGTACAGCTCGTCGTTTCATCTTCTTCTCCACTCCTCTTCGATTCAAACGGGACCGTAGATCGTCTGTAATAGTCCATGCTTCTGCACCGTATAGCAGGACGGGGACGATAAGGGTCGTATACAGTAACACGTTGGTCCCTCGATAAAGGACCACTCAATTGTTTTCTTAGCAGCAGTTAGCAAGAGTTATTCTGCGTTTGGTCTCAGCGCTGGTGTTGTTTTCTGCGTTTACAGTGGAGCCTAGGTAGACGAAGTCCTTGACTACCTCAAAGTTACGTCTGTCGATTGTGACGTTTTGACCAAGACGTCGGTGTTGTATGTCTACAGCATGTACTTTGTTTTGCCTCATTAACCGTTAAACCCATATTTGCCGCCTCTGCCTCAATACTCACAAAAGCCCCATTGACATCACGCTGAGTTCTTCCGATTATGTCAATGGCATATCCCAGTAATTGGACAGACTTTTTAAAGATAGTGCCACTGTATTGACGTGTGAGCTCTGCACTATTGTTTTAAGCACGATGGTAAACAAATTACATGACAGCGCATCACCTTGTCTTAAACCTTTTTTGACATCCAAAGGTTCTGTTAAGTTGTTTCCAACCTTTATGGAGCAGCATGAATTCTCAATGGCCATCCTGCACAAACGGACAAATTTGGCAAGGATGCCAAAACTAGACATGGCTCTATACAGCTCGTCCCTGTAGATGCTGTCATATGCGGCCTTGAAATCGATGGAAAGATGGTGGGTGTCGATTTGGAGTTCTTGGGTTTTTTTCTAGGATCTGCCGTAATGTGAATATTTGATTAACTGTGGACTTTCCTGGTCTAAAACCACACTGATAAGGACTTATCAGGTTGTTGACGATGGGCTCTAGACGTTCACATATTACGGCAGAGAAGATCTTATAGGTGATGTTAAGTAGACTGATTCCTCTATAGTTGGTGCAGTTTAGAGGGTCTCCTTTTTTCAGGATCGGGCAAACAATACTGAGGTTCCATTTATAGGGCATGCTTTCTTCCGATCATATCTTACACATAAGTTGGTGCATGCTCCTAACCAACTTATCTCCAGCTGCTTTAACGAGCTCTGCATTCAAGCCATCCGCTCCAGCGGCTTTTTTAGGCTTCAACTTAGATATGACAATCTTTACTTCGTCTAAGTAGGGAGGACGGGATTGTTGGCTTTCGTCGTCTATGTTGTATGTTCGTCGTCGCCGTTATACGGTCTGCAGAAGTAGTCCTTCCATATCCTCAGCATTGACTGCGGTTGCACTATGATGTTTTTACTTTCGTCTTTGCAGCCTTCGGTTCTAGGTTTATGTACCCGTGAATTTCGTATCACCTGTTCATAAAACTTTCGAACTTCATTCCTGCTTTTAAACCTCTCAATATCTTCGACCGCACGCTTCTCATGCCCTCTCTTTTTCCTTCTGAGAAGTCGGCGTTCCTCTCGCATTTTCCACTCATAGAGATCATGACCAGCTCTCGTCCTTTTATGCAGCGCAGATTTGCGTGACTGTTGTTTGGCTGCATTTGCCTGCCGACATTCCTCATCAAACCAGGTGTTCCTTGTTGGTGGCTGTCACATCAGAGGCGGCTTGTCTGATTGCATCTTGGCAATGTTGCCAATAGTTTTTGATACATTGTGTTGGCGGCAGAGAACTTCAAGAGAGGTTACTTGTAACTCGGTTCGAAAAGGATTTCTCGATCTCTGGCGATTGTAGCCGTTCGACGTTGTTCCTTCTCCCAGCACCTCCCTGTTTTTCCTTGGGTCTGGAAATCTGAAGTGCTACCGTGGCTACAACGAGGTAGTGGTCCGAGTCGATGTTAGCTCCTCGGAAAGTTCGTACATCCATAATGCTGGAAGCGTGCCTGGCGTCGATCGCAATATGGTCAATCTGGTTGACGGTAGAAGATTTGGAGAAGTCCAAGTTCCTTCGTGGATGTTGAGATGTGGTAAACGCGTACTGGCTAGCATGACGTTTCGCTCCGCAGCAAAATCTATGAGCCTGAATCCATTGTTGGAAGTGTTGTTTTTACCGATTATTCCTCCAAAGATTTCTTCCCTTCCTAGCTTGGCATTAAAATCGCCCAGGACTATTTTAATATCGTAGCTAGGTTACTGCTCATATGTTTTGTCTAGAAGCTCGAAGAACATATCTTTGGTGTTGTCGTCTTTCTCTTCTGTGAGAGCGTGAGCGCATATCAGGCTAATGTTGCCGAATTTAGCCTTGATGCGTATGGTCATGAATTTATTCGTTTGCGTTGGTTGTCAACAGTAAATCCGTCCATATCCGAGCCTTGTTGGTGCTTCGCAACTATGAAAGCTTTTACGTGGCCAGGAAATCACCCCGACGCACAACCTCCAACCTGGAGGGCCAGATCTTAAGTATAACTCCAAGGAGGGAGAGCCGGATAAAACCACTCCTTATAGGCCTGGGCTCCGAATAAGTCGAATGAGCCTTATAAGGTGTTCACTAAGTAGTTCAACCTTACTGGAACTGTAGACGCCACCGTTGATTCCATCTCGGGAATTCCTCCGCTTCCTACTGTATAAGGAGAGGTGCCTTAGTGGAAACACCTCTCCCCACCTCCCTCGTTTGCTGCCCCCAACAACTTTCCACTGGGGTTGGAACCCAATCTATAGTTGAGGTACTAGGCACCCGACGTTCACCACGGGGAGGTGAAAGTAGGAGTTGATAGACGGAGGTTGATTTTGAGAAAAACCTGTGGATGCTTGTGTCCTCTTGAATGCACATGTCTAACATTTGAACATCTTTTACAATAACCTCAAAAAATCTCTTTAGCATTTGATTGAATCAACTGCTTCATACCAAAAAACATTACATTACATTACATTTCACACTTCTAGAGAACACAGCACCTTGAGCAACTAAGGCTATGGAAGGTGATAACAACACAAGACATTAATACAAGACAGAAGGACAGAAGAGAAAGAACAACAGAAAGAAAGAACACATGACAACAGCACGCAGTAGGTTTCGAGACGGTCCCCCATCTTTCTACTAACCACGCTCACTGATGCTTGATTTCGGTGATCGATGGGAACCGAAGCTTTATCAGTGACTAGGCCGTTGCACCATACCAAAAAATCTGTCAATAACCTTATTGTTCTTAACACAAAAATGTCTTATCACTAATACAAGTCATTTTTCTGTTGAAATATCAGTTGTTTCATCTATAATTAATGCAAGTTTTTCTGTTTTTAACACCGAGCATAGTTCAGTTTTTGAATATGGTCCAACAATAGTTTTAGTAAAAGAAATGGTTTTGGTTCTTCCACATTTTAGGGCTTTAGCATGAGACGAATCAGTGCAAACTGATTTCAAAAGATCGGGTCAAGAATCCATTAATCAATTTGTCTTGATTAATTTTTTTTAAAAATATCAAGCCTTGTTAAAATTTTATTATTATTTAAAAGAGCTTCATACTTACTTCTGCTTTGAGAGCGTTTGAAAAAATCTTTTCATTGTTAAATTATAAGTTGGAGTATAAATTGCCAGAAAATAAAATTTTTTGCAACGAAGACACGAGCAGACAATATAACATTGAAAACAGAAAATAAAACGGTACAAGTTCAGCAAGTTTCCAAAAGAAAAGAGAAGATAGTAAAACAAATGAAAGAAAACAAATACTGAACTTTCAGTTTGAAGTTTGGATCGTGGAACCTGGATTTCATTTTGAAGGATCTGCGTTTAAACAAAAAAATCCTTATTGAGAATTTAAAAATCACAAAAAGCAGAATTTTTTAAAGGGTATTCGAATCGAACTCTTGTTTGAATAGACTGTTGTAATAGTTATATGATGCTAGAGTACCTCAAATTCGATATAATACTAATTTTGGTCACTACTTATAACATCCTTGCACCACACTGAAAGTGAACTCTAAGAACTAAAGTTCAATTGGCATTGGTTGCCAGTTGCCACTTCTGTGTGTTATTTTATGTTTAGCAGAAGGCAAGAACATTACATTGGTATACATAAAGTGTGGTTATCAAGTTGTCGTGTTACACTCTTGTATTTTCCCAGAAACTTTCTTAGCCTGAAAATTCATCCCACACAACTATAAATATTTTTATCAGTGTTTTTTAGTACGTCACCTCGACACTTCAAGCTTCGACGCCGCCATCGCCACCACCATCACCACCGCCACCTCCGTCACTAAAATAGTCACCTCGTTTGGATTTAATTGTCGTGTGAAGAGTTTTTGTGAATAAGACTTAGAGAAAGAGGAACCGGATGTGATCGGAATTTTCATGGCGTGTTTTGGAAAATTCCATCGTACTTGAATTTTGTTTCTAAATGTTTATATCTACGTCTATATGTCAATGTACATACCTATATACGTTGTTTAGCGCAATTAAAATAAACTATAAAGAGTTAAAATGTATGCAATTTAATGTCTGCACTTCAATTTGAATATGGATTATAAAGTAATTTATGGTTTGAAATATTTTTTTTATTGAATTCATTTAAGAATGAAAAAATGAATTGGCGACAAATTGTGGAATTTTTTTAAATATTCAGGAAGATAAATTAGAACATCTTTAAACAAATGATAAAAGATCGTTATATTTTAACATCCTGGTTGAATAAATTATTATTAATTCACAAATTTTTCTCTTCTGAAGTCATGTTTGGTTAATTGATTTATGTATTATGAGAAGAAGAAAAGAAAGTATTCCAAATTTTTCAAAGCAATACTTTGGAATAAATATTACTCAATTTTATCAAACTTTCACTTTTTGTGGTTTTAAGTCAATAGAACTTAAAGAGGGAGCTTTTGATTTGTTCATACAAAACTATTTATAGATGGGACTTTTGACAGTCAAAACTCTAATTGCAATTTACATTAATTATTCACAGACCATTGTCGGAATTTAAAGTTTTGACAGATCTTTTTTTGTGTGTATTATATTACCATAGGAAGTTATTGTAATGGGTTCAAATTGTGGAATTGAAAATTTTGACATTTCTCGAAGTTTCAAAATCCCTAGAGTTGAAATAAAAGATTTTTAGAAAGATGTCTGTGCGTGTGTTTGTGTTTTGTCGTCCATAGCTCAAGAACCAGAAGAGATATTGACTTCAAATAAATTTTGTAATACAGATAATAAGGCAAAAAAATGCAGAAAGGGCTCTCAAGGAAATTGCGAGGGTTTTTTTTTTAGTATAGCAGTTATAAAAAAGGTGAACATTTTGGTTAACCCTAAAAATCTTACGAAAGCAATTTTCTGGAGAGCCCTTTCTGCATCTTTCTGCCTTATTATCTGTATAACAAAATTTATTTGAAATCGATATCTCTTCTGGTTCTTGAGCTATGGACGACGAAAAAAACGTCGCGAACGTACGGACGCACTTTTTCATAACAAGAGTTACTCTTGGGGAATTTGTCAATTCCTCCTAAGAGGCAGTACCCGTGAAAAGTCTTTAGATGGCATATGCAGGAATCGAACCCAAGATCGCGGGCATGACAGTCCAACGCACTAACCATCAAGCCACGGGAAATCTTATATCGTTGTTTTAATTTTATAACAAAAAAAAAACAGGCTTAAAAGATAGCTTTAGTTTTGAAAGCAATTATCTTAATCTTCCAATCATTAAAATATTGATGAAGTGCATTCAAAGAGGATTGCAAATTCGTTTCAATAACGGAACCAAGTGAATCAGAAGAAAATACACAGGTGTCATCTGCAAATATAGCTTTATTGTAATTTTGCAAAACAGGAAAATTAGCAGTAAAAATTGAATAGAGTTTAGGGCCAAAAACGGATCCTTGAGGCACGCCTGATTTCTGTAAACAGAAACAACTAAACTTCTTGATGACAGAAAGGACTTCACGATTTGTATTATACACATGGGAAAGTTAGGCATTACAAGCTTGAGCCCGTCATGCCGTCACAGAATCAAATGCTTTCCCGACGTTAAGTAAAACCATACCGGTACTTTTACTACTGGTGAAATTGGTTTTAATGATTCTGGTTATTCGATCAAATTGGTGGACTGTACTACGGTACGTTCGAAATCAAAATTGTGCAGGAGGCAGAATATTATTATTGTTAATGTGTGCCATTCAAAAATCAAATGAGGTGGCGCAACAGTCCGTTGTGAACCAAGGCCTAGTGACTTACAACTCTCAACCATTCCTGTGTGCGAGTACTGTTGTCAGGAATGGAAGGAATCTACAATTTAAGGCCGAATCCGAACGGCTAGTTTGAGAAAGCACTTTTTCATGACAAGAATTACTCTTGAAGGATTTATCAATTCCTTGCAATATGCAGTACCCGCGAAAATTAATTTTTTTTTAAATTAAGGTGGCACAAGCAGGGATTGAACCCAGGACCCCTTGCATGACAGTCCAACGCACTAACCATCATGCCAAGGGTATTTAATAACCAACAATATTTTTCATAAAAAGTTAGTTTCAAAATCTAGTTTTGTTAAATAGATTTTTAGTCGAAAACAATTTTTTAATAATTTTAGTAGCATATCTTAAATTTTTACAAATTGCATGAATGGAATTATTTTGAGAGATATCAGGAACCGAACATACATTTTTGCCAAATTTGCGTACTTTTTTTGTAGATTTTATTTTTTTATGAAAAAACGGACTGTTGGATTTTTTTAAAAAAAAATACTGAATATCGGAAACAATATTTTCTGTTAAAAAAAAGTTTGAAGACAGTATTTTAATTTTTAAAAAGATATTTGAGTCGAAATTCAATTTTTACCAACTTAGAGTAATGTTTTTTTTGTTTTTTTATTTTTTATAAAAAAACTGTCAATTCGATTTTTCGAAAAATTTTACCAGATGTTAAAGACGACATTTTGTCGTTGCACAACATTGGTTTGGAGATGAAATCATTTTTTTATTTTTTATATATAAAGTGTATCTTTCGTCACCTCGACAAATTTTTTTGATTTATAAAAAAAAAAACACTTAATTGGGTTTTTTTTTCCAAAAATATATCTGTTTGGTATCACGTTATAAAATATAATTCAGTCTCAAGCCATATTGGTTCGTGATATATTTAGGGTTTACCAACATTTAAACCTTTTTTAAACTACTATGGTAAAAGAACCACAAACGCAATTTTCTTAAGAGCCCTTTCTGCATCTTTCTGCAATATTATCCGTATAACAAAATTTATTTGAAGTCGATATCTCTTCTGCTTCTTAAGCTATGAACAACGAAAAAACGTCGCGATCGTAGGGACACATAAGGACGTAAGAACGTACGTACACACGCACGCACAGACATCATTCTAAAAATTTTTTATTTCGTCTCTAGGGACCTTAAAACGTCGAGAAATGTCAAAATTTTCAATTTGAAAAATCGGACCCATTACACTTACTTCCTATGGGAAGTTAAAAAAATCGTAAATATGGAATTATACACCAAGGAGGCGTGGTTCTGGTTCTTGACCTATGGACAATGAAAAAAAAAATCGCGAACGTACGGACGCAAAGACACCTTTCTAAAAATCTTTTATTTCGACTCTAGGGACCCTGAAACGTCAATTTCAATTTCAATTTGACAAATCGGACCCATTACAATAATTTCATATGTGAAGTTTATAATCACAAGTTGACTTGGTTAGAACTTTATCCCTTAAAAGACAAAATAACTAAACTTTTGTTTACCAACCAATGATTTATGCAAGAGCGGTGTCAGTACGATTGTCCGAAATTGCTGTTGTATTGAATAATTCGTAGATCAGTTCTTAAGCCTCTTGATTTAAAGGAAATAAAACCACAAACTCGTATTTCAAAAAAAAGTTATGATTCAGTAAGTACAAACATTTTGGAAATTAAAAAAGTAAAAGTTGTCTCTATCTTCTTATGTGCTTTTTAATAGATATTATTTATCTTTTATTTGTAGGTCCTCTTCATTTGTACCATAAGATTCTACAGAAATGTATGAAACTTTAGAGTTAGCTATAAGTCACTTTGTATGCATATAACCTTTAATTGGTTTTGGTTCTTAACGAACTTTTATGTGATCAAAATTCTTCTTTTCAGATTTTTGTTACAATATTTGGTAGATTGGTTAGGAGAATTTTAATCGTATCATCATCAGACTTCTTAGCTGATTTCATATTATTGAAAACTGATTGGGCACTATTTAGGTCTATCTAATGTTGCTTAAACAGCTTAATGGCTACTCTAGTTCTATATCAAACCAAATATCTTAAAACTGATACAAAATTGACATCAAGGTAAAAACTATTAAAATCACAATTTTCATCCTTCAGCTTATATACTCGTATACAAAATATGGAAGTCAAATCACTTAACACATTCTCAGTGTACCGTGACAAATAACTGTTTACCCCAGTTAAATATTTGTTTATCAAAATAAAAGCAAGGTTTTTAAAAATACATTCAAAAACAAAACAATCTTAAATGAGCCATAACCACATATACATAAGTACATAATATACATATTTCCAACTTAACATCGTATCAACCAAGTAAAGTACCCCATACCCTATTTAATAAACAAACCTGTACCTTTCATATCAGACTTTTCAAAAACAACAAAACAAAAATTTAATTGACATTTCTTACCTGTCAATTATCGATAATTAGCCACCATCACTGCTGCCCACTTAATCGGTTGCCTTAAATTAAATTTTAATCTCATCATAACAATTAATGAGTCGTTAATTTTCCCACAAACAAAAGAGAAAAGAACTTTACCATAAAATAATATCAAAGCTAAAACTCATACCACTATAGAGGTACATAGGTATTTATAAGTGTACTAGTTTATAGTAATACGCCTTCCTGTTTAAATTTTTAATTAAACTTATTTAAATAATAATATTGTCATATATGGGTTGGTACTTAATTTTATTATAGTACTCATGTAAAAGCTGTTGTGTTGCACGCATCATCATCATCATTTAATTTTGTATAGAAAAAGAAAATTATAAACCTCACCTATATTATTTCTACAACAACAACAAAAATTAAAAATAAACCTCGATTTGCTTCAGTGTAGCATGTAACCACCATAAATAGCAACAAAGCTTTGCTCATCAACGAAACAATGCGACGATCGACGATCAACGATCAACGACAACGACGACGCAACAATGATAATAATAATAATCATATCATCAGCAAAGTCGTGCTGTTTAGTGTAGAGCCTCATCGTTTTACCGCCACCATCACACCGGAGCCCTCCTCGCGATCAGTCCCTCAGAAGCGACCGATGTCAATATGGCAATGACATAGTCACACAATTCTCGCTGAACGGCGTCATCTGTATTTTTGCGAACCATTACACACTTTACACTGAATGACTGACTGACTGGTTGGTGCCATCATTGTCGCGTTGTCGTCTCACCGCATGATGTCGGTATTGACGGTCGGTAAGGCTGTCATTGTCGATGTCACTGCGGTGTGGTGGCATCCGTAAGCCGTGAATTAAGTATCTATACAACTCATTGTGAATGGATATAGTACTACACACATCCGGGGACTGTGTTGTAAGCTTTTGTTGAGAGCGGAATGAAAAATAAAATTCATTCATGAAAAAGCGAACTTCACTTCCATTTCCACTTCCACTTCCACACAACATTCATGACAGACCCATTCACAGAACCACAATAATGACAGAAGCAGCAGCAAAAGCAAAAGCAACGCAAAGCAGAGTCGATCACAATGAATTCCCTCCGTAAAACCAAACAAACGAAAACGATCACATCGGAAAACGACCGCGGCCTAGCTTGACATGAGGCGCGCCGCGTCGTCGCGTTCGCGGTATTTATACAGCAAGAGCTTGAAACTGATCACAATACAAGTCGAGTATAATGTAAGTGATCTTTTGGGTTTTGACTATATCTGGCCATCGCAGTGTTGCTTCTCTGATGGAGGTCATCAATGCTCGTTATTATATTTTTTGGATCTTATGATCTGACGAAGAGTACGACGAGCGACGACGACCGATACATTGTAATTTTTGGGTTAGCATAAGATCGGATCGAGATGTTTGTCTTGTGAATGCGTCAGCTAGCTTAAGACCTGGGTTCTTAAATACCTATATAGTAAGATGTTTTGTGCCTTATGATGCCTTGAGGCAATGGAATTGGAATTAGTCGTGTATACACAACGATCATCGTATCGTTTGTACTTTTTGGTGTCGTGATGAGGTTTGGCTGTTTTTTTTTTGGTTCATTATTCTTAACCCCGGTGCACACCTGTGTCATTTCAACTCGCAGTGACACTGCTATGCCTGAATATTTCGAAGAACACTGGCGGGTTTTTGAGTAGGAATCAATCTGCAGTTTACGTTTGGATTTGGTTTATACAAATAAATGTAACTTGTAAGTAAAAAGTGTTTTCCTTAAAAGAAAGATGGACAAGTTTATAAAAAATGAACTCCTGAAGGACTCAACCACATTTGCTTTGACACAACGGTCTTTCAAAAATCTGCGAGTAATTTTTCCCGCAAATATATCGCATCATCAAAGCAACAACCTGTGTGAACTGTGCACCACTTAATTTATTTTTGAGTACTTTAAGACACTGCTGCGTCACCGTGATTAAAAATGACGCAAGTGTGCATAGGGCTTTAAGATGTTAACATAATCACTGCTGATGAAGTCCCTACTTTGTGCGTATACACAAAAACACTGATTTGGATATTAAATGCCTAAAAAAATAAACAAAGATACAATATCTGACTATAGGCTTATGTGCCCTTGAAGATTTAAGATAATAATTTTTGCTTCTGATGCTGGTTAGTCAATGTTAAGATAAAATTAATTTATCAACAAAAATTATTTAAGGGGACTGTTTTTGTTATTACATATTGCCTTAGGTCCTCGATTGTTTGTCCATTCATTGGTGCAACACACCGGAAGTACATACTGCGTCAAAAACTTATTCCCATGTTAAAAATATACTTAATTTTATATCTTTCATGATTTAGCTAATTGCAAATATTAACAATAAAAATTAGTTAAATTCAGTAATTATTACAAACTTCATGACGACTCAATGTTAATGAATCTGTGGAAATTTATGAGATATGGTTGGTTGTTTCTATAAGACTTCACTGATGTTTGGCGCCAATATATAATACGCGTACGCACATCCAGCAAATCGTGCTTATTCCAAGTCAAAGTGGTTATTACCGGATACTGGTGTAAGTTTTCCGGACTTAACTTGTTAAGCTTATGATCGTGAGTATTAAATAAAAAAGAAATTTGATTACATGTTCATAATTATGTTTTGTCGAAATTAATTGGATGTATTTTATTGTACGTGGAAGTCTTATATAGGAGGAGATGTGGCGACAAACAGAGCTCTTAAAGATCACGAGTTACTTTGATGTTCATTAGCTGAAGATATTAAGGACATTTAAAAAAGGGTCAAGTCTTCTATCAAATGAAGTTTTAACTTTTTGGTATAGATTGTACATTGTACATCGTTTTAGATATCGGAAATAATCAGTTTTCTTTTTTAAAGTCCATAAAAAACCTTCAAACAAAACAAAGGAACGACAAAAGTGAAATGGATTTTCGACTATCCAAATGTTTGTTCATGATTAAGATATCTTCAGGAATGGTTATATTTCAGTCACATACAGGAGTTCTTATAAAAGAGCAATACCAAACAAAATAGTAAATAATTTCTAGATAAGACTTTTGTAAAAACGGAAAGAAGCATTTTCTTAACATGTCATCATTATTTTCTTACCAGAAAATATTCAAACTATCTCTTTGTTTCAACAACTTTTTCAAGTTTAAAATTTTTAAAACTCGAGTAAGTTCAAAGTTATCAGTTAAGACAAAAATTACATCTTTAGGCTGATAGACTTTTGGCATCTGACGCATATGTCAATAACTTTTTGATTTTGAAAGTTGTGCCAACCATAACTTTTTTTGTATTCAAATTTGGTTCTAGCATAAAGTTTTTAGACTTTATCTATTAGTATGGAAATCAATATCAATCAAATGCTAACTTGGGAAAGATTCCTAACTTGTGAATCTTTTGAGTAAATTTTTAATCTTTGAAGAAATATAGACTAATATGATGGATTAATTATATGATATGATTTGATGGAATAACTAATGGACACTGTTTGAAATGGTTTTTGAAAACTTATTGATTATAGTCTGTCATTCGAACACTCAATGGGTGTATTTATGACGTTGTAAAAGTTCAGAAAACTTCAATTATTGTGTATTTCTTATAACTTTTCTAATGCAAAATGTTCAACACATTTTATTGCTGCGAATGTCAGGAAGTCAATAATTTCCGATCATCAGAAACACTTGTTCTTCGAGAAGCAATATTTTTAACTGATAATTTTAATAATTTTTTAAAGCTTTGTTCTGGGCCAGTTAAAGATGTCATTGGTTTTCTTCATTGAAACGAATCATTCGGTTGATCATAGCTTTCATTGAAAATTTCCGGATTCGAATCCAGCATTTTCTTATTGAAATCAAGTATTTGAGGTTAGAGTTAATCATTGGGATATGCCTGTTACCAAAAATCAATATGCTAACATTCAAAGCAAGTACGGACAACTGCCTGATTTAGTTTAGAGCTCTGATAATTACTGCCAATGAGCTGACAATAGATAGGCTTTAAATTAAATATTTTGTCTATTAATACGGCTAGACGATTTTGTACTGTAGCCATAATTTTACTGTCAAGTAGTTTTCATCAATGTCCAACATGATACGACATTTTTAAAAGTGATCTGACATTGAAACGTCATTTTAACTTTCCACAGAAAGTTATTGCAATTGGTCTGACTTGTCGAATTGAAAATTTTGACATTTTTCCCCGGGATTAGAGTCGAAATAAATTCTTTTAGAAAGATGTTTGTGGGTACGTGTGTACGTACATACGTCCCAAGCTCAAGAACCAGTACAGTTATCGACTTCAAATAAATTTTGTTATACAGATAATAATGCAAAAACATTCAGAAAGGACTCTCAAGAACATTGAGTGGGTGGTTTTTTTACCGTAGCAATTTTAAAAAAAAATTAAAACTGTTGGTTAACCCTAAATATCTCATGAACCAATGACGCTAGAGACTTAAATTCAATTGTATATTAAACATTGTTGCATGATACAAAACAAGTATATCTTTGGAAAAAAAATCAGTTAACTGTTTTTTTTATAAATCAAAGAAACTAAAAAAATAAATTTGTTTTTGATATTTTTGAAAAAACTCATTGACAGTTATTTTTTATAGAAAAACAAAAACCTACAAAACATTACTCAAAGTTGTTAAAAAATGATTTTGACTCAAATATCATTTCAAAAATTTAAGAGAATGGCTTCCAAATAATTTTAACTTATAAGAAATATTGTTTTCAACATTAAATCTAATGGACAGTTTTTTTTACAAAAAAATAAAAACCTAAAAAAAATTGGTAAAACCAGATTTTCGATTCAAATATTTTTCAAAACTTTGAGATATTGGCTTTAAATTTTTTTTATTTTTCAAAGCATATTGTTTTTAACATTCAGTTAAATTTGAAAAAAAAATCGAATTACAAGTTTTTGTACAAAAAATTAAAAACCTACACAAAATTTAACAAAAGTTGGTAAAAATTGTTTTTCGATGTAAATATCTTTACTAAGAAATATTTTTTTCAACATTTGATAAAATTTTGAGAAAAATCGAATTGATTGTTTTTTTATAAAAAATAAAAACCTAAAAATACATTACTAAAAGTTGGTAAAAACTGAATTTCGACTCAAATATCTTTTTAAAAATTTGAGACTATAGCTTCCAACTTATTTTATCATATAGGAAATATTGTTTTCAACATTCGGTAAAATGTTGGGAAAAATCAAATTTACAATTTTTTATAAAAAATAAAAACCTTAAACAAACTTAATACATTCTAGGAAAAATTGATTTTTGACTCGAATAACTTTTCAAAACTTTAAGATATTGGCTAATTTTATTTTTCTTAAAGATTGTTGTCAAAATTAAGTAATATTTTGAGAAAAATAGAATTGACAGTTTTCTTACAAAAAAAACCTAAACAAAATTAACCAAAATTGGTAAAAACAGATTTTCGACTCAATTATCTTTTAAAAAAAAATCAAAATATTAGCTTCAAACTAGTTTTATCTTATAAGATATTGTTTTAAACATTCGATAAAATTTTGAGAAAAATCAAATTGACAGTTTTTTTCAACAAAAAGTAGATAACTAGCTAAATTAATAAAAGTTCGTAAAAATTGATTTTCCACTCAAATATCTTTTCAAAAATGTAATATAAAGGCTTCAAATTAATTTTATTTTATAAAAATGGTGTTTTCAACGTTCAGTAAATTCTTATACAAATCTTACAGTCATTTTTTTCATAAGAATTAAAAAACAACAAAAAATAGTACGCAAAATTGGTTAAATTGATGTTCGGTTCTCGATATCTCGTGAACAATAGAAGATATTGACTATTAAATTCATTACAATTAGTTTCACTCATCAAATTTGTATATGTTAATATTGGAAATATTAACTTTTAAGAAATGCCACTAAGGTTGGTAAAAATTGGTTTTAGAATAAAAATCTCGCTAACCAAAATAGATTTTGAAATCAAGCACTTCTATCAAATGCAAAAATTGCTGATAACCTTATTTTTTTAGAATAATTTAACTTGTAAGTTTTTTAACAAAACACGGAAACCTACAAACCCATTAAGCAAGACAAATCGACAGACGGGATGGGAAGTTATCTGTGTGGGTCGCATCCCAGCCTTTTTTTTTGTTAAAATTATGTAAGGCAGGTAGAATCTAAGAAGTTATAAATAGTTTTCGAACATTGAAAAGAAATTAATGATTTAGAAAACCATCACGAATTATTCGAGTATTTATATTAGTTTTTTATCAACAAAATTCATAAAATAAGATAGCTTCAAAAAATCTTACTTGTTTTTTTCGAAATTTTAAAAGTAAATTCACAAATACCAAGCATTACAGAATGATTTTGGGATCGAATTATTAAGGCTATCACAATCCATCAAAAAAGTGCAATTTGTTGACACGCCGAAAACTTTGTCTACCTGTGTGATTTAATAGGAAAAATTTCTAGCAGGAATCAAGAAATATTTTGAGGAAAAAAAAGGATCTGTATGTTTTTCTCTGTTCTTCGAAAATATATTCTTTTTAAAATATATCCAAAGAAATGGACAAAGAAGGATCAAGTTTATACAACCCTTAAAATCAAAGAATATTTGAGGAGAAATTGTTTTTAAAAATTTTAAATAAGATGTAAAAATGAGGTCAACATTAACGGTGATCATTTTGTCAACCGAATTACAACTTAAATACCACTTTTGATGGTCAAGAGCTAATTTTAATGAACTATGCCTTTAAAAGTTTTACTATTCATGAATGATAAAGAGATAAAGTGTTCTTGAAGAACTGTCTGTTAGTCATCATGTCTTCAAAAATTCCCTACGACATATTGGGATGATGAACCGATATAAGCAAGTTGACCGTCTACTAAATATTCATTTAAAGCACAGACAAATTTATTTTGGCCTAAAGGTCTTGAAGATCAGTGACAAAAATGAGTTATAAGTAATTCCAGGTTAAAAAACGAACATTTGGTTTTCACTCACTATTTAAACGATTTTATTGGGCTTTAAAATGTTTCAGTTTTATTTAACCAAGTCTAAGATTCACAAAACAGGACTTCGATAAAAAATTAGGAATACAGGGTATTTATTGCTATCCGTTGTTTGGCTTATTGTCTGAGACTCTAATCTCTGGACTGTTTTTTAAGATGTGAAATCATGCCGATCAAAATAAATAAAGAGCAAACAGTGCCGAACCGGCAACTATTGTAATGTTGTGAAAGCCTCATACCCACAAAAAGGACTTAGCTGGAAGAAAGGAAATACAAAAAAAGAACCCTGGTTTGACGAAGAATGTCTGTCTAAAAGCTCATGAAATATCATTTGCGTGGTTGAAGATTTTTCACAACTCCACCCAAGGATTATTTAAGGGTTTTTATATAGAGGCCAATACGAAGTTTAAAGAGCTTTATAAGACAAAACAAAAGTCTTACGCTGAAAAGCAAGCAGTCCGATTAGCATCTTGTAAAAACAGTGCTGATGGTTGGAAACTGGCTAGGGAGCTAACTGGAAAATATTTTACCATCCACAAAAAACTGTCTTAAAATGTAATTCTTGATTTCCTATTTCAAAGATCTTTTAAATCCAGGTATAACGCTGACAAAGTGGCAATTCGCAGCACCTGGATTTCCGTTAAGCGAGTTGGAAGAAACGCTGGAGACGCATAAAGATGGAAAAGCTGCCGGTTTGAATGGTATTCCAATGGAATTTTTTTAAGAATGATAATGTCAAGCTCAAAGAGCACCTTTTAAAACTTTTTAAACAGTTTCGGAGGGAGAGTTTTCACCAGATGAATTTTGAGATCATATTATTATTTCCAATCCACAAGAAAGGATCGTTATTTGATGCTGCTAACAAGATATTTACAACGATGATGCATAAGCGTCTTGTAAGTTGGATTGAGACTGGAAACTTGCTTAGGGAGTTCCAGGCTGCATTTAGGAAAAAGTTGTATGTATTTTTATAGATTTTAAAGAAGCTTTTGATACAATCGATTGCACTATTGCATAATTCTATAAGCTGTATAGTCTTGGGACATCATTGAAGTTTGGTCGCGATCATGAGCACCTATATAGAGAAACAAGGGCGACTGTATGGATAGGTGAAACCTCATCGGAAGTGAGACTAGGTTATACATTAAGCCCTTCTTTGTTTGAACTATTCATAGACGACCTTTAAGACTACCTCCCGGGTGGAGTGGATTTCTCAGGGATGCGGATTAAAGCACTTCTGTTTGCAGACGATGCAGTCATGTTTGCGCATTTAACGGAAACTCTGCAGCTCATGATTAACATGGTTTACCAGTATTGTCAGCAATGGAATTTAATAGTAAATATAGATAAATCGAAGGTTATGGTTATTTAAAGGTGATTTGTGCACGTAATGCATTTTAAAGGTTCATGAAAAATGTAGAGCTGGATATATTGCAGAAGCGTCTAATTTTTTGTACATGACAACTTACAGCAGATTAATGGTGATTAATAATGATTTGAATTTGAATGAAAGCATACGTTTCCCAAAACTTCATACAATACTATGACTCTTGAAAGCACCTTCCAAATTTCATAAAACTAAACAATAGAGAGGAAATCCTCTAAACCTAACCAAATATGTTAAACTAGTTCACCGGAACCTTTATTTTTCTATATTGGAACTTCCTTCCTTCCGACTTGCAGACACCACAGTCACTTACCGCCTTAACTTATACCTTCATACATTTAAAAGAGGTTTTCCAAATTAGTTAGATTAAATTTAAATTTAATTAAAGTTAAATTAGTTTAAGCCATCATCACCAGCTCGCTATAGACATACAAGCTAACGATTTTATTCGTCAAACTAAAGCCATACCACCGCACCGTGAGACCCACATTTGTTTTCGTTTCCCAAATAAGAGCTTACCCCCACACCATACACACGTTTCTTCGCATCACCTTATAACACACCACCCGTGTTTTTTTTCTGTCTTGACTTTAGTTTCACCCACCGCTGCTATCGCCACTTCCACTGCCACACCAAACCATGGTCAAGCACGTAGGCCATTGTTTTATGGATCTTTTTGGAAGCCGAAGCCGAATCCGAAGTCAAAGCCTCCTCCTATGCCTATCATGATGATGATGATGAATTCGATGAGTAATCTCATCGTAACCTGCGTCATCACCACCGTCACACCATAAAATACTTGTACTCTCGTAAAATAAAAGAAACAAAAATATAATCATAAGTTACCACCATATGTACCAAAATTGACGCTGATAGTTTTGTGCGGCAACACCAAATATGGCCGTGCTACACGATGTAAATGCTTCCAAATATTTATTAGAAGAAAAAAACATTTAATCGAACGAAGACCGAACCCGAGGATGTTTAATATGCATCGTGTATGGTTTATTTTTTTGAAATGTCACATAATTCTTGTACTTGGAGCGAACGACCGATGCGACGGTAGGTGGTGCTAGTGCTTGTGCTGCTAGTGGTATAATGTCACGTCGTCGGCGGCGTAACGTCCGTCGTTGTTTTTGTCGTTGGTCCGTTGTCACGTCATTTTTTCTTAAAGGTGAAGGTGTTTTCGTCGTTGTCGTCGTCGTTGTTCGGTAGGCTATAGACCTGTCAAAAGAAAACCTCCTTAATTCATCTGCTATTTAGCTACCGTACTATTTTTATTTGTGTGTTTTCCCACCACTATCATAGGAGGGTATACCTTTTTAGGTACCTACATACGTACGTGTAATCGTAAATACATATGTTAGCCAAATATTTTATTTATGACTGCAATTGAACATGATTTATCAACATAATAAAGCAACCGCACTTTTGGTCATATTTTAACGTTAAAATAATATATGACGTACATATGTACTTGGACATGGAAATATGTTATACGGAAAGAAGTTGTAATAAAAAAAGGTATGATATATAAATAAAAGGAAAGAAAGTCTTGTCAAAGACGTCACGTTAGGGACTTTATTTAAAAATGACGTAATAGTCCAAACATTTAATAAATTTGACACAGAGCTTAAGTGAAATATCAAATCGGTAAAAACTACTGTCAGATGTCTTAAAGAATTTTTGGTTACTAATTTGAAGTTTGGTGTTTTGACATAAATTTTGTACTATTCCAGCTTTTCAAAGGTTTTACATTTTTACACCGTTCAAATGTATGGAGCTTCGTTGTGAACAAAGAAATATTGTTATATGTATGTATGTATTTTATGAAGGTTTCTGGTGTCCTTAATCAAACGGGCCAGCTTAACATCGAGAAGTTCATGAAATTATAATGCACGTATGGGAACGAGAGCTGCTATAAGCTGTATGAGCAGAAAAAACGAGAGGAACACCGACTTCTCAGAAGGAAAAAGAGAGAGCATGAAAAGCTTGCGGTCGAAGATGTTGAGAGGTGTAGAAGCAGGAATGAAGTTCGAAAGTTTTATGAACAGGTGAAACGAAATTCACAAGTACATAAAACTAGAACCGAAAGCAGCAAAGACGAAAGTGGAAACATCATAGTGGAAAATAAGTCAGTGCTGCGGATATGGAAGGACCACTTCTGCAGACTGCATAACGGCGACGACGAACCGAATTCCGCTGGAGACCCTAAACTGCAACCAACAACCTGATAGGTCCTTATCAGTGTGGTTTTAGACCAGGAAAGCCCACAGTTGAACAAATATTCACATTACGGCAGATCCTGGAAAAACCCAAGAACACCAAATCGACAGCCACCATTATTTCATCGATTTCAAGGCCGCATATGACAGCATCTACAGGGACGAGCTGTATAGACCCATGTCTAGTTTTGGCATCCCTGCCAAACTCATCCGTTTGTGCAGGATGACCATGGAGAATTCACGCTGCTCCATAAAGATTGGAAACAACTTTACAGAACCTTTTGATGTCAAAAAAGGTTTTAGGCAAGGTGATGCGCTGGCATGCGATTTTGTAACATCGTACTTGAAAGAATATTGCAGAGCTCACACGTCAACACTAGAGGCACTATCCTTCAAAAGTCTGTCCAATTCGCTAAAACTTTCATCGGAAAATATCATCCCAGGCAAATCGACAACCAATCAGATGTTTGCTCTTTAGCAGACGACGGAAATATGAAATTTGGACTTTACTATTCCAACTTACTATCTTTTTATAGTCTTTAAGTCCACCTACGAAAGCAAAACCAGGGTAGAACTATACAAATCCATGAAAGAAATCGGCCTCTCAAATAAATTGACAAGCTGGATTGCTTTCCAGGACAATCATCTTCTATAATAGACTCCGACAAACTGATGGATTAGACGGTCGCTCTTAAATCTGGTGTTGGAGAAAGAAATCCATAATTCTGGAATGTCAACAAGAGGGACCATCGTTAATAGGCTTGAAATCAGGTTATTTAAAACCCGAAATAAATTACACCATTTTAGTTAATGTACTATTTTTCACCTATAGGAAATATATGACAAGTACTGAAATCATAATTCGAACTCAAGATTTTATTAAAAAAAAACATTACGATGGTAGAGTAGAGTGAATCCAAAGATTGAACTTGTTTTGCTGGCACATATAAAAGGTTGGAAAAAATCTCCCTTCAGCCTTTTTGTCTCTGAGTTTCGCAGCTATGTTCAAAGCGCTACAAAACTTGTATTTGGCAATGCTATATATCGTTTTAAAGGTCTTGACATAACCTACATACAAAATGAGGCCTTGCAGAATTAGTTTGGTTATTGCGTTAATAATTAGAGACGTGTTAACGTTGTTACTAACTCCGAATTTGCGCTGTTTTGAAGTCTTCCTTCGTTAGAGAAGCGTTCTGTGAGATAAATTGTGGTTTGGAAGATGGTACTCTATCACTTCGAGCTGCGGAGTAATGGTTTCAACAATTCAGAGTCGGTGAAACGACACGTTGGAACACCGGTGACAACGAGTACCGATCAAATCATGGAAAACATCGAGTAAGACCAGCATGTGAAATCTTGTGACATCGCCCAGAAGATGAGAGTCAGTTACCAAACCATTTTAAACCATCTGCAGAAGACTGGATACAAAAAAAGCTTGATGATTGATTATCGCATTATTTGAAGGAAAAAAAAATCGAAAATCTTTGCTAAAACGGAACGAACTCCACACATTTTGGAAGCGAATGGTGACTGGCGACAAAAAATGGATCACACACGGTAATATCATGCGAAACGGTCGTGGACAAAGGCTAATGAGTCGTCGCAAACAGTGACCAAGCATTTACTTACAGGAAGGTTTTGTTTTATGTTTAGAGGGATTGGAAGTGAATCATCCACTATGAGCTGCTCCTATATGGCCAGACTTCGCTGATGACTCGTCAGAAGCTAGGGGATCTCGGTTGGGAGGTTTTGTCACATCCACCATATAGCCTGGATATATGGCAAACGTCCTTGGTGGTGTAAAGTTGAACTAAAAAGAGGCTAGTGAAAATTGGCTGTCCGAGTTCTTCGAAATTAAGGAAGGATGCTTCTACGAGGAAGGTTTTTTGAAGTGGCTGTCTAGATGGAAACAAACTATTAAATAAAACGGAGCATATTTGAAATAAATCCAATCACTGTAATACTTTTTATAAAGCCTTGAATAAAGAGCAAAAAAGTGTCTTAAATTAAAGGTTCTACTTTTTAAAAGTCTCTTTGTGTACAGAATAAAGTTTTTTTTAGATCCAGGAAAGTTTGATATTATCTTTGAAAAAGTGTACACAAAGTTGAATTTGATCACCCTAAATTTTGGAAAGGAGGCCACAATTTTGGGGGCGGGGGAAAGGTTGGCAAATGTATTTTTTTTGCAAATTTTAACTAATATTATTTTACACAAAAACTATTCAATCCTCTTTTTATTTAAATTTTTAATTTAAAGTTTAGGTTAGGATAGGTTAAGGTGGCTGCTGATAGGTAAAACCAACACACTTAAAAGAAAAGTTGGTTGATTGTAAGGTACCATAGATTTAAAGGTCTAACTTACTCGTCAAAACCAATTCGTACTCTCTATAAAGCTTTTGAGATTGTCATTGTAATGTATTAAGGACTTTTATAACAAGGCTTATCAACAATTTACCTACAAACAAGATTTGCCTTGAGAATTTCCCATCAAGCACTGTCCAAATTAGTTGGTTTGATAGACAAGTGGTTTTATTAGTCCATCGTTAATAAACTTTCTTTATGCATATAAGCTTACAAGTAGCTATGGTATACCGATGTTAGATTTCTTGTTCAGAGAAGTTAAAATTGTTCCAATTTTTCCAAGTTAGTCAGCTTTTTAGTTTTATATAATATCGCTATGACCCGGCATCCAAATGAGGTTAATGTTGGACTGTTGTGCCATCTCCTTAAAAAATAATCGACAATCTAATGATTAAATATCATTTTCACAATCTAAGAAGATGCTTGTAGCTCAGAAGTCGATATCATGCTTTCTTTTAGCAAAAAGAGGGAGTCTTTGATGGCCAGAAATTATGCCTGGAAAACGCTTTGTTTTTGTGAAGATTGGTTATGGAAACATGAACCCCTCTTCAATTAATTCGTCTACTAGTTAGTTCCAAAAGGATTGTAGATAGGACACTTCCTTGTGGTGTGCCCCTTTTGACAGTTCTTCCAGTTGTACTATTTTAGTCGATAATTATTCTTATCAACATATTAGTACAACTGATTTTTTTGCAGAAAACGGTCGCAAAATATTGGAGTGTTTTGCATTGAATCTAATTTGTTTAATTCAAATAATTAATCTATGGATTTATGCCAGGAAACTTTTTTCATGTAAAACTCATAACTTTTTGTATGCACTCGATGCATACTAAAACCTTTTTTCAAAAGCTTTTTGGACATATTTGAAAAAAGTGTGCTTGACTCACAATCAGTATCCCTTCATTTTTGATAGTTGGGCCCAAAACAATACCTCTCAGCTTTAGTATTAATTTTTTCGAAGTAAGTCCATTGGACTATGGTTTACGTTCAGTTCTTTCTCATTTGGTACAGAGTACCAAAACTTATTTTACATTTGTAAAAGCTCCTCTATGAGTTTCAATTTCAACAAAAAATGGTTTATTCTTAAATTAGAAAATTCTCTAAGTAGTCATGAAAATAAAATATTCACCTACATTTCCTGCAACAACGACAACGCGACGCGATGGACGACTCAATCAAATCCACACTCGCATAATTTTTATGAATTCAATAAAGAATTCATTGATAAAATTAGTCAACACACCCTTAAATGGAAATCTCAAAACTTCTAGGAGTTGTGTGATTCGTTGACAATGCGATACGACACGACAAACGATGTTATGTGCAAATTGTTTTTGTTTTTGGAAAAAGGGGCACACACGGTGGAATAATAACCAATATACCAAACAGCAGCAACAACAAAGAAAAAAAAACGCCAAAGTGCCACCAAAAGTGGCGCCGCAAATATTAATATGCCTTCCCATTGCATGAGCTTGAGCCCCATCATCATCATCATCATATCCAAACGTTAGGTGTTCTAAAAATAGAACTCCACGAACTTCAACGACAGCGAAATTGTCGTCGTCATAACCGTCGTCGGCGTTGTCGACATTATCGTTGGACCGTTGGAAAAAAATGAAGTCTGCTTCTGTCAGAAGAGCAGCCAGTTGCAGCAGGCAGCAAGGAGTAATATAATTGCAAAACTATGAGTAATTCGGTATTCGAATCCCCGAGTGCTGCCACCGCCGCCACCGTGGCCATTCTCAAATATGCTGCAGCAATGCATTGCTAATGGGGCATACATTGGGGCCATAGTCAATCCAAAAGAGCGCTGCAATATGTTCGTTTGTTGGTTGGTTCTTTCGTGTACGGCGTCGTCGTCGTCGTTGTGTTACTCGGGTAAATCAATTCACCATAAATGGTAATAAACCAATATTTAGTTTGTTTTTGTTGTTGTTGTTTTTTTGGTTTTCCGATTTTTGTCCTAAGTCAGTTATTATTATCATTTTTCCAATAATGCCTCCGTAATGGGTGTATAGAACGAGGTTTCCCATATTTTATATTATTATGAAGTATCTACTCTGCCTACTTGTGTTTTGGAGGCCTCCATTCAATAGCAATCCAACAGAACACACGCCAATGCAATAAATGTTCGGAATTGTGGCGCCAACAAATCGATGCGGTGGAACGATAACTTCAAGTAGTTAGGTAGGTAGGTAGGTCTTTGGTGTAATTTTTGTTTTTGTTTTGCTATTTTTTTTTTTAGAATAAAACGGAAAGGCTCTTTTGCAGAGGTCGAATTATGTAAGTTTTAGATAATTGTCCTTATCATATCTTGCTCAGGGTCAAATGTAAGTGGGGCATATACTATGTGTGCCTATATACGAATTAATGTAGGTAAGTTAGAAGGGTGCATGACCTTGCTTAAAACTAAACTATTTGTTGGGAAAAAAATGAGGAAATAAACAAAAATAACAAAATTTCCGATAAAAAAGTACGTATACGCCCAAGTGCTCATTCTTTAAAACATAAATACGTTCACAACAATCTGGAGATTTAGTGAAAATCTCTGTTCAGTATCAAAACTCATTATTAAAAAAGTTAGTTCTAAACAGGAAACTATGTCAATATTTTCGACATTAAGCATTTGTAGGGAAGAAATTTACAATTTTTCTTGCAGATAATTACATATCCTTCAAGGCTTGGCTTTGAATAAAAATCAGTATTGAAAAATATATTGATTCTTACAAAAGAATTAAAAATTCAAACCAAAGAAATACAAAAACACAAAAATAAGAGAAAAAAATAGCACGTATACGCCTAAGTAGTAGAAATTTGGAAATGTAATATAAAAATGTGTGCATTATGAAAACTCATAGATGGGAAGGCCAATTCTGAACAGAAAACAATAGAAAGTGAAAGAAGAAATAGAAAGAAAGATATTTTTGACATTTAAAACTTCGTGGTTTGATTACATTTTCTTACGGTTTCATGTAGAGAAGAAAATATATAATTTTATTTGCAGAGAATTACAAAGTCTCCTAGGTTGAGTTTTGAATAAATAATTAGTATTTAAAAAATAAACTGATTGTTATACAAAAGAATGAGAAATTCAAACTAAGGTAATACAAAAATAACTAGCAAAGTGTCCTTTTTCATTATACATAAATTTACAAACTCAATGGAAAAACTCAGAATGTTCCGAGATCCGGAGAAAAGAAAAAAAACAATATTTATTATAAAAGAAGTATTTTACTGTTTGAAGTTTTAAAAAAGACTAATTATATTTTACAAATTAAAGAAAACATGGATCGAAAAGTAAACTAAGATTAATGTAGTCTAGTCTCGAATAAATTACTTAGAGTATTCAAGTTAAATCATAAGTAGGTACATTAATCGAATAAAATCAAAAAAAGAAAAACCAAAATAAATTTAAACTTCTATGATGTTTTAGGAACAAATTTCTTTCTAATGCTTTCGTCATGACGTCAGCTAGTTGATCTTCAGTTATTTTTTTTTTAGTCGAATAACGCCCTTTGAAATTTCATCTCAAATAAAATGGTATTTGACGTTTAAATGCTTCATTCGTTTGCTTTCCTTGGAGTCTTCGGCAATTTTAATACAGGAGTTATTATCTTCATATATGATTCCTAGAATCGTACATTCTACATCTCAGCTTCTGTTGATGACAAACTTACTGTTGATTGCTTCTTAGAGGCCCAGCTCACGGTATTTCCAAATAACTTGAACATGTTTCCTGAAGTAGATTTCCGGTCATTTTTATCTCCTCCCCAGTTAGCATCACAGAAACACACCAGGGTCTCGGCAGTATCTTCTTTTTGGTAAATCATTCTCAAGTCGATTGTTCCACGAATGTAGCGTAAAATATGTTTTGCTTAGTTGTAGTGGAGTTCATCAAAACAAGTATGGGATCGACTCATGTATCCAGCTGCAGCATATAAGTCCGGTCTTGTGGTCACAGTTGCGTATATTAAGCAACCAATCAATTATCGGTAGGGGTTATTTGTACATCTTTTCTTGTCAACCTCATCGATGTGCAGACCCTTTTCGATGGGAGTAGCTTTTGGCTTGCAGTCTTTCATTTCGAATTTATGCAACACTTTCTCCAAGTATTGCCGTTGACTTATTTCAATAGTTCCATCTTCGATGTTTTGCTGGATGTGCGTTCCCAGAAAAGTACTTACTCTACCCATGTCAGTCATGTCAAATTCGTTTGACAACAGCTGCATTGATCTGACTCACATCGCTGGAATCTAATTCTAACCATAAAACTGTTGAACTGCTTATTACAGCCTCAGGACACTTGCTTCAACCCATACAAAGCCTTTTTGAGCTTGCAGATTTTATTTCCAATTTCAATACCTTAACCCGGTAACTCCATAAATGTCTTCGGACACCATTCAAAACGCACTTTTGACATCCATCTGGTGAATATACATGCCCTTCTCATTTGCAATTCCAAGCAATATTTTTTAATGTTACCAACTTTGCAACTGGCGCTTACGTTTCGGTGTAATCGCAATCAGGTTTTTGGGTAAACCCTCGGCATTTGGCATTTTCCCATTCTGGCCAATCTTCTCTTGCTTTTGCCTCAGTAATGGTTCTTGAGTCATCTTTGACATACACTAAGAGCAAATTTGCCTGATTCAGCTGAATAAGTGCAAAAACCAAGTCGTTCAGGTTGTCTTCGCGTACGTTCGCTTCTTTGTTGACACTATTTTCGCTTCCGCTGGTACTGTTGTTACCGATGCCGTTTTCTTCGACATCGTGGATTCTTTCAATGCGGTTACCAGCCCAATCCAAATTAGAGCTGTGGACTATTCCATCGCCGCCGTCAACAAGTTGATTTTCCAGAGTTTCATCATTTTTTTTCTCACCAAATCGTTCCGCCTCTGAAGTTGATATTTCTGTTATCTTCGGCCTTCTCAACACAGAATCTTCATTGAACGTTATGTGTCGACCAATAACTAACCTATTGTCTTTCATGTCCTACAGCCGGTATTAACCAATCGATGAAGCATACCCAAGCATCCGACATTCGACTTACCTTCAAATTTCGATCTCTTATCTTTTGGTACGAAATTGAAGCATTCTGAACCGAAAATTATTAAATTCTGGTTTTCTTCCGAACCAAATCTCAGCCGGTGGCTGCTAAATAAATTGCTTCAAAACAGCACTCGTTAGCGATCGATTCTTAATATAATTTAAGCAAGAATCGCTTCATTCCAGAATTTATGATCCAAACCACTTGCCACCACCATAATTGTAGCTTTTTTTTTAAGTGTTCTATTCAATCGCTCAGACACGGATTTCTTCGGATTGTGGGGAACAGTAAGCATCATTTGAATACCAATGTACATTGAATGCAATGTAGTGCTTCAGCTATGGCTACGAATTCTTTTAACTTGCTAAGGACTTCACTTTTTCGTTGAATGCAGAATAATCGCTAGTGAATGAAATAATATATCTGCTTCCATCATATGCCGACGTTGGCGTAGGACCACAGACATCACTATGAATTAGTTCCAAAATGCGATTGGATCTAGTATTTTTGTTCTTTGCAAACGATGAACGTGTTTGCTTTCCAAAAACACAAGATTCGAAGAATGATAATTCAGTGTCAACATTCACTTCTTCCAAACCTTTAGCTACTGATGACTGACCATCTTCTTCAAATCATATGTACTCAAATATGCTAATCTGTAATGCCACAAAGATTGTGAATAATTTTTCTCACCTGAGATGCCAGCGAATTTATTTTGTTCAACATGCAAATCTACTTCGTACAGATTGCCTCTAGTACTTGCTTCAAACATAGGTGTTCCATCGATCGATGCATATGCCTTGTCATCTTCAAAAACTATACTATAACTCCTTTCTGTCAAACTTCGGATTGACATCAAGTTCAGTTTCAGATCCTTTACAAATAAAACGTTCTTTATAGTCTTTGGATTCCGATCCGAATCACCATTATGAAACGTTTTAACAGAAATGTCATTAGTTTCAGATGATGATATGCTTTCGTTTTTCTTGGCAACAGAAATTTGAATTTCCTCGATGTTCTTCAAAACATTAAAATAATCTTTCTGAAAGCTTTGCTTGAACCCTCTGAGTCCATCTTTTCTTTCTGCTTGGAAAAACATTTGGATTTGATATGTCCAGGCTTACCACATCCATAACATACAATCTTCTTCTTAGGCTTGACAGTCATTGCACAGTGCTCACTAGACCTTGCCGATGCACAACCATTCCTCTTGTTGTTTTCGTCCATCAACCAAGTCTTGACAAATTCTAACTTCAAGTCACTTGATTCATGGTCTCTAGTGCAGTTACTAAATTGTCATAGCTTGCTGGCAAAGTAAGCAACGAATGGACAACAATATCAAGCTCTTCCATCTTAGCACCGGTTGATTTCAGCTGACGAACCTTCGTATCGAATCGAAGAAAACGTTCAATAATGTCTTCACACTCATTGTACTTCATCATCAGAAGCTGTTTACGGAGCAGTAACTGGCTCGAAATGGTTTTTCGTTCAAAAATACCACACAATGTGTCGAACATCTCCTTGGCAGTCCTCTTCTCCTTCACATATTCCAACTGTCCATCATAAATAGTCTGGACCAAAATTGAAATACACTTCTTTTCTTCTTACTTCAAACTGTCTTGGTTAGCAGGCTTAATCTTCCAAAGAATTTCTTCTAAATCTTCCTCAATGTATTTTCGCAGAACCTTCTCGTCCAACAAAATACCCACAAGATATTTCTAGTTGCTGAAATTCGTACCATCAAATAATGAAAGCTTAGAAACCGAATGATCAGCCATTTTGATATTATTTTTGTTTTTTTGTTTTTTTTTTCTTCTCAAATCAAAAACGATTTCGGAAATGCAGTGAAAAATAATTTCTTCTAGAAAGATTCGAAATTAATTTTTCTTTCATCGAATTCTGGGCATATAATCTCAGAATGTTCCGAAATCCAGAGAAAAGATTTTAAATTGGCGCGGTAGACGTATGACCCTTCACAGTCAACTCTTCAACGTTTGGTGGACAAATTAGAGACGATCGGTTCAGTAAATAATCAGTAAACATCCGTTTAAGCAACACAAGATCAGCCAAGAACATTGCCGCCGGGATCCTTGCAAGTGTACAGTAGAATCCGAGGCAATCTATTCCTTGCCGTGCACAAGAACTCGGTATTAAGTAAACTTAAACTTGGTAATTTTGCGTCGGGACTTAGGACTACACCCGTACCAGATCCAAATGATCCACGAGCTCAAAGTTCATGACCATACACAACGCCACCGCGCCGCCGTTTGTTCGCTGACTGGTCTTCAAATCGTTTGGAAGAGGACCCCAATTTTGCCGAAAAATCATCTTTGGTGACGAGATGCATTTGTGGATGAGTGGCTGTGTTACCAAGCAAAATTGCCGTATATGGGATGGCACCAACCTACTTGAGGTTAACCAGGTGATAATGCATCCTCAAAAAGTTACCCTTTGGTGTGGATTTTGAGAAGGGCGACATAAGTGTGGTTGTCACCGTCAATAGCGAGCGCTACATAACGCTGATAACTAACTTCTCATAGCCCGAATTGCACCATATGGACCTAGACGAAATGTTGTTCCAGCAGGACAGTGCTATGTGCCACTCAGCAAACGCCACGGTTAACATTTTGCATGAACGATTTGAGATTAAGGTTACCTCTCACAGAGGTGATGTGAACTGACCACAATATTTTGACACCGCTAGAGCTTTTCTGTGGGGTTTCTTGAAGTCACAGGTCTATGCAAATAAACCACAATCGGCCGACGCCCTAAAGGTGACCATAACTGAGGCCATCGGTCAAATTCAGCCGGATCTATGTGGAAAAGTCATTAAAAGTTGGACCACTTGCCACTGTAAGAAGTCGAGGCGGGCATTTAAATGGTGTCCACACTTAATGTCATACATGCGCCTGTCTAATAAAAAAATAATGTCGTTAATAGCTCACCACACAGCTTGAATCATTCCATTTCAACATTTAACCTCAAATTTTTTGTCCAAACTCTTACAAGTCTGCTAACTTATAAGAAACCTACACCCACACCCTTAGCTAATTTTTAAACTATTTTAAAGCTTATCTTAAAAACCATATTCCTCCTTGACTTTGGCGATGAACCTATTGATCTGAGGTTTCAATTATGTATATTTTCCCACAGAAAAGCAACTCATATTTCTTAAGCTCTTATCAAGAAGACAATGAATTAATCCACAAGTCAACAAAAAACATGATTTTATTAAATTTTTATATTCATTTAAAAATTTTATTTCTTTACCAAACCACCATGACCTTCTATATACTTTGTATTTTTGTTGGTATTAAAATAAAACCACGAAATGGTTCGCATGTTTTTAAAGAATTCTGATAACAAAACACACGCCATTATAAATATTATATTTCTTACCATCAAAATTCAAGAATGCAATATTTTTCATATTATCAAAATGGCATATTCATACAACAACAACAACAATAAAAAATTCTAACAATGAAATTTCTAGCAAGCTACGAATAAAGTAAAGTCTATTTATTTTTATAGGGAATTGAAATTCCCTATAAAAAAGGGAATTTCAATTCCCTATAAAAAAAAAACTGGAGACAGCTAGCTAGGGACCGAGCTGGCTGGAGACGCTTGTTGGTTGAGGCCCAGGTCCGCCCCGGACTGTAGCGCCACCTTAAGTAAGTAAGTAAAGTAAGTAAGTAAGGGAATTGAAATGCGTAGCATCGTTATCTGATGTTGTTTTTTTTCCAAAGAAATGATTTCAATGTTTTTCTTAATGAAACCGTAGAATTGTTTGCACTATTAATGGGGAGGGGAGGTATAGTACCCCACGATCGATGAGTCGGCATGACATTTAAGCCTTCAAAACTGTGATATTTATAAAGTGACTTTGCTATCGAATTCCAATAATATCAATAAATAAAATCAACAGCTTTTCTTGGAATCACTCATACTGTTGATGTTAGAATATGTATTTATTTTTTCAAATCTGTTACTTCTACGAGTATTTACTATTTACAGACAGTTCCAAAGCCTCGAGAAATAAAACCCAAAGTTTTGTGCTTCGTGAGATGTAAACAAAATTATTTTGTTTTTGTTTGATTTCTTACTGATTTGTTTTTTGAACTCTTTTTTGATTATGAGCCTTCGTCAAAAAACTATTTATGTTTGCAATGATGCTAGAAGTTAAGGGTGGCGCCTTAATTATTATTGTTATTATTACTATTTCATTCATTCATCTTACCGCAACGCCGCCGCCGCGGCCGCCGCCTCTCCGCTGACCGGATGTAGAGTGTTTATGATGATCGAGTATAAAGACCCAATCAACTAACAAATAAGCACTGATAACGATTTAATCGATATTTGTTTATTTTTTGTTGTTGTTGTTTATGTTCTTGCTGAGAGAAAGCAAGGTCATCATAAGGTCAATGAATTATAATTTCAAAACATTCAAATAACAACATCCCAGCAAAATCGCTCAACGACAACGAGAGATAATTCTCGTACTCAATCTAAACAAAATAAAATAAAATGGATTTGTTTTGTGGTTGAACTAAAATTTCCATTACGAATTCTTAAAAAAATAAGAAAAAGAATGCATTTATTTATATGAAAGGGGCTTACAACTTATTGTGTAATTTATCCATGAACAAAATAAGACGCATATTAACATAACACCCTCAATTCAAAAAGAGCAGCAGTCGCAGTGTTTTCCCTGTACCCGGCCTGAAGTAAACTCAAGACTGCTGGAGATGAGACACTGGAACTGGATGGCACTGAGCTGGGCGTCACATCGCGTCGGGTGATGGTGATCGAGTAATAAAAGTCCAATCGTGTACCAGGCACACTTGTAGGCGTACATTTTTAAGTGTTCTTCCATCACTTAGCATCATCAACATCATCATTAACATCAAAATCAACAACATGGCAATCGCAACATTGTTGAAAAAGTGGAAGTAGACAGTGCGGGAGAGTATGCAGCTTCGTCATCACAATACAACGTTTTGTTGTCGTACCGTACCCGGGTATTCATTGTACGACCAAATGGAAAGACGTTAGTTTTTAAGTTAACATATCACAATCGCATGAATGGCTATTTTTATTTTATTTGCTTTCTTTTGATGATTAAGGTTCCATGAAAGTGAATTGAATATTTCATAACGAGAAAAAAAGATGCTCATAGATTTTGCAATGAAGACGGTTTATCTTTGGCTTTTAATCTTCATTACGTAAGGTCTTTCTGTGTAATAGACTTCAATGATACGCATAGTTATCAGAAGAAATGTAGCATTGGATGTAGACTTGCTGCACCTCAGCACTGTTAAATTTCAGGTGTTTGATAAGTTATCTTATTTCTTTACAAGTTTAAGATAAACAGATCGTGCCTTGCAAAAAATTTAGGCTCATCTTACAATAGAATCGTAACAAAGGTATATAATTGCTAAGTATTAGCTTGGCCTAGAGTACGGACTAAGAGATGAGCTTTTCGTTTCCAACAAGTTAAAAAGATAGTCTTAATTGCGTTTAATGTATTTCTAATGTGAAAATAAGTAACTTAAAGAACATGGATAAGCCTAATTAACGAATGAATAAAGTGGTCTTGGAATAAAGTTTGATTCCACATTGGGGATACTAAATTGAGGTTGGCTTTCTCTTATACAGAAAAGGAGACGTCGGTACACATTGGTTTTGAATTCCCGAATATTGCAATGACCTTAATTTCTGAATATCGAAGACAGAGTTCGGTTAGGCAAGTCACATTCGTGTAGTACGGCTATAGAACAAATCTCTGTATAACACAGCACGACCGAAATCTGGCTTGAGATTATACTGATGAGCATTCATAGAAGGGCAAATATAACGGTTGAATATTTAAGGGAAGGAATGATCCTGGATATTTCGGTAAAAATGGTTAAACAAGAAACCTTATAACGACGTTGAAGCGGCGTATACTAACTAAAAGTGATTTTATTACCAATAACTTTAAATGCTCTATGTTGAATTCTACCCAAGAGTCTTAAGTTAGACGGAAAAAAGTCTTGTAGATTACAGCTAGATGCATTTTTCACGAAGTTGGGGTGTATCTCGCTTTAAAGATAGAGGACAGCATTTGGTTTTTGAAAAATTAAATTCCACGCTATGTTTTATTCCTCATTGTACATTCAATGCTATTTAGGTCAGAATTTATTGAGCTTATCATATTTTGACGATGCAGTAACACATCCTAAGAAGAGTAATATGAGTCTGTAAACGAATATGAAAAGCTAAGATTACTATCGTCAGCGAAATAATATTAAATTGGATAAGAAGTTGCAGATAGGAGATAATTAATAAAAATGTGAAAGAGTGTCGGTGACAAAACGGAGCCCTGGGGCACAATAGCATTTTTTGTATAGACATTAGACTAAGAACTATCCAATACTACTTGTATATTGAACGATCGCAAAGGTAATTTCTAATCTAACATAGGAGAGTTCCATCTTAATCGAAGGCATGCGTTTTTGATTTGGCCTGATGCCAAACCTTATCAAATTCTTTTGAAAATATCAATCGCAAAATGATTAAAATATTTACTAGACTGTTCGGTGAGATGAACCTATTGCTGCGAAAGCCGTACTTCCATTCATTAAGAAGCCTTCGATCTTCAAGATATTTCTTGAGCAGCGGTGTTTAAATGGAAGACATGTGCATTCAAGAGGACACAAGCGTCCACAGGTTTTTCTCAAATCCAACCCCTGTTCCGCTAAGACACCTCTCCTTATCCAGACGGTAGCGGAGAAATTCCCGAGATGGAATCTACGGCGGCGTCTACAGTTCCAGTAAGGTTGAACTACTTAGTGAACACATTATAGGGCTTCTTCGACTTATTCGGAGCCCAGACCTATTAGGAGCGGTTTAATCCGGCTCTCAATCCTTGCAGTTATACTTAGGATCTGGCCCTCCAGGTTGGGGGTTGTGCCGTCGGGGTGACTTCCTGACCACGTTAAAACTTCATAATTGCGATGCACCAATAAGCCTCGGATACGGACGGATTAACTGTAGACAACCAACGCAAACAAATGAAGGACAACGAACTCCAGTTATGCACGTGGAATGTTAGGTCCCTTAACAGACCACGTGAGGCCGAAGAATAAGCGGAGGCCCTAGACTGCTATAAAGCAGACGTCACCGCCATTCAGGAAATACGATGGGATGGGTAGGGCAAAAAGAGGATAACAAACTGCGATATTTACGATGGTGACTGCTACCAAAGATATGTTCTTCAAGCTCTTAGACAAAACATATGAGCAGTGTCCTAGCTACGATATTAAAATAGCCCCGTAAATGGATGATATCTTTGGTGGAATAATCGGAAAGAACAACCTGCACGACAACACTTCCGACAACGGATTGAGGCTGATAGACTTTGCTGCGGGACGAAACATCATGGTAGCCAGTACGCGTTTTCCACATCACAACATCCACAAAGGAACTTAGACTTCAATCGACCTTCAACTAGATTAACCATATTGCGATCGACACCGGACACGCTTGCATTATCATAGATGTACGAACTTTCCGAGAAGCCAATATCGACTCAGACCACTACCTCATTGTAGCCAAGGTAGCACTTCGGATTTCCATACCCAAGGCAAAACAGGGAGGTGCTAGGAGAAGGTACAACGTCGAACCGCTACAATCGTCAGAGATCGCCCAATCTTTTTCCGACCGAGTTACAAGTAACCTCTCTCAAAGTGTTCTGCCGCCAATACAATGTATCGAAAACCAGTGGCAAAATTGCCAAGATGCAATCAGAGAACTCGCCTGTGACGTAATAGGTTTTAAGAAACCATCAACAATTAATACCTGGTTTGATGAGGTATATCGGCAGGCAAATGCAGGTAAATAGTTGCCACCCAAATGCGGAGCTGCATAAAAGGACTGCTCATGAGCTCAATGAACAGAAGCTGCTGGAGTAGAAGGCTTGAATGCCGCGGTCTTTAAAGCAGCTGGAGATAAGTTGATTAGGAGCATACACCGACTTATCTGTAAGATATGGTCGGAAGAAAGCATGCCCGATGAATGGAACGTCAGTACTGTTTGCCCGATCCTGAAAAAAGGAATCCTATAGAGGAATCATTCTACTTAACATCGCTTACAAAATCTGTTCTACCATAATATGTGAATGTCTAAAGACCATCGTCAACAACCTGATAGGTAGTCCACAGTTGATCAAATATTCAAATAACGGCAGATCCTGAAAAAAACCCAAGAACACCAAATCGACACCCACCATCTTTTCATCGATTTCAAGGCCGCATATGACAGCATCTACAGGGACGAGCTGTATAGAGCCATGTCTAGTTTTGGCATCCCTGTCAAACTCGTCCGTGTGTGCAGGATGACCATGGAGAATTCATGCTGCTCCATAAAGGTTGTTTAACGGTTAATAAGGGCAAAAAAAGTACATGCTGTCATCAAGAAAGTACATACAACACCGACGATGTCTTGGTCAAAACGTCGTAAAGTTCTCTCTCGAGGGACTGTGTTTCTATATAGACCCTTATCATCCCCGTCCTGCTGCGGATGAAAGCGGATGAATGCACGGTCCCGTATGCATCGAAGGCAGTTGGAGGAGAAGATGCAACGACGAGCTGTACGGGCTGTACAGCGACGTAGACTTATCCAGAAGGGTAAAAGTACAACGACTAAGATGGCTGGGTCACGTAGAGCGCATGGAAACCAATGCTCCGGCCCGGAAAGTCTTCGAATCCACAACCACAGGACAGCGCAGTAGAGGAAGACCACAGATCAGGTAGCGCGCACAAGTGGAAGGTGACCTCACCCAACCTGGAGCGCGAAACTTGGAGACCTATAGCTAGGGACCGAGCTAGATGGAGAAGTTTGTTGGGTGGGGCCCTAGTTCACACAGGACTGTAGCGGCACCTTAAGTAAGTAAGTAAGATAATTAAACAGCGTTTCAATGACCTTTGAAATAAGGGACGTAAGTGCAATCGGTTGATAATTATAGTGTGAGTAGGATTCACCCTTTTTAGAAATTGGTGGGACAAATGCTGTTTTTCATCTACTCAGAAAATGACCTGAGTAGTAGATCTGATAGGTCTAATGTTTTAAACCCTTTTCGTGATAAGAGTTCTCATTCTTTAAAGAATCAAACTTGTGATCATATCACCGAATCGTCAACGTCACTATCGAGTAAACATAGGGCCTTACCAATAATCAAAGTTGTGCTGTCATTCCGACAGGTAGCAAAAGAAATTTTTCGTTTTTCTTTTATCTGTTTCAAATTTATTTTTGGCCGTGACCGTGACCGTGGGTTCATAAAAATAAACAAAATTAAAAAAAGGTAATTAAAATAAACAAATAGATTAATTTCTTTATTTACATATATATGTAAGTAACATTTCAATTTATTTCAGAGTAAATTGTTATGGCAACGAAGCGAAGTCGGTCCGTTAACTGGACACCAGCAATGAAGGAGTTGCTGGTTGAAGCAGTAAAGCCCTTTTCAATAACAGTGGAGAGTAAAATGAATGATGGGAAGACTCTCAAAGCCAAATTTGAAGCTTGGCAGAGCATTCAAGAAATGTTCAATGCCACTGGCTATTGCTTTACAGCAAAGCAAATAAGGGAACAATGGAATCGGCTGAAAACGCAAGCAAGGAGCAAAATATCTTAGAGGAGATAATAGCGTACTTATAAGGTTGATAGGTAAGAAACAAGTCAAGAGCACACACTCCTTCGGGTGTTGCCTTTACAATTTTCAGCAGAAGGAAGCAATAAGGAATTTTTTATAGCGTCAATATTTACAACACGAAAAAGATGGATGAAAACTTCATTTAAAGTTATTCTTTATCAATTATTCTTTCTAGTAACGGATGAAAAACGTGGCTACAAAATCGTTACATAATGAAAATTTCTAGTCAATCGGTCAAAATTTGTATGAGTAATGAATCCAGACAACTTCAAAAATAAAGTATTGAGAAAAACGAGTTTGAAGCTTAAACTAGTAAAAAATCATGAAAAATATTCCAATACCATAATTCCTAATGTTTTAAAATATCATTTTGAGGTCCAATGTGGATATTTAAATTAGAAAAGTAAATTTTGTGATGTCTTAAGGTTTTTAGCAAAAATGTCTTGAAAACCTTTTGATTTCTTAACATTCGAATATTCTAGTTTATATTCAAACTTTATCAAAGTTTTTTTATTTCATTGAATTTGAAAAAATGTGCATTTCTGTTTTTTGAAATCTTAGCCATTTTATTTTAAAAATCAATTTATTTAAAAATGTTGTTGTGGTTTTAGTCTCCTTCCATAGTTTGTGTCTATTTAAAAATTGCAACCTCAAACTAACAGTAAAAATAAGTTATTGAAACAAAATTGACATTAAACTTCAAATTAAAATATGATTGATATTTTGAGTAAGCACTTCTTCCCAGAAAAATCACCACAGCGTGTCACTGCCATGCAGCAAAATTTCCGTGTATTTCAATAAACATATAATTTGTTCTTGAACAAAAAAAAATATTTTGTCATTTTTAAATAATTAACTGCTTGAGAATTTTGTTATTACTAAAAAAATGACATAATAAGGAAACAAAAAGCATTAAATTATTGTCATTGAGAACAAAATACTGTGAATTTTCTATACTCGTTGCAGGAATACTCCAAACTGTTAATTTATGCTTTCCGAAGGACACTGAAAAGCTATGTGATCACTGTCTGACTACAAAATATTAATTGTTTCCCATTTAAATAAAATAATTTAATAAACATAAACAAATCACTTGAAGCTTGAAAAGTTTTAACTTAACATTTTAATGTAAAAAAAATAATAAGTCATCAAGTTCATACAATATTCCGTCATCGCCAATTATGTGATTTCGAATCTTAGAAAACTAATATGACATTTTAGCTTTTAGAAATATCAGTGCGTTAATAATGCCTCCATTTTTATTCGATTAATCACACAATTCGCCATAGAAAGTTCTCTTAATTTAACGATTGAAACTAATTAGTTACTCACTGGCGTAATATTTCTTCGTATGTTTACCCCACCACCGCTTCAAAACTCTCAATATTCGAATGTAGACGTGCATTCTTGAATCATTGATACATTCATCCGTCAGAAATATATTTCATTCACATTTTTAAAAGGCACGTCATTAATGAAATGAAATCCACACCCGATTGACAATGACAAACATCACATAAGCAATAAAACGTTTTCGTACTAATTTGTTTGTCACACACTGTCCACGATCGTTAATCATCACGTCGCGTCGCCGTCGTTGGTCGCCGTCGCGCCACCACCTCCTCCGTCCGTTGTCGTCGTTAGACGGTCTTTGCAGATAGACGATAGATGACAGACGGACAAAGAGGCGGGAACGACCTTTAGAGGTAGGTGAATGCTGAATGTGAATGGAATCGGATTGTTGTTAGACTTTCGAGAATGTTGTGTATCGACGACCGACAATACCGACGACGCGACGACGACGCAGCATTGGAATAGCCAATGTTTTTCGAAAGAGGGAATTCTCTGGGACTGGGACTTTCATCTGGGATAGCTCAATGACGGTGGAGGGTGGCGGAAAACCTCCGTGATGGACACTTTGGAATTCAATTCTACAAAATTACCGACAAACTAAATATACAGTAGAGGGCGAGAATAAATAACACATTCATCTTCTGGAACACAGTTTTCGACACGAAACGGTGCGACGACTACGCTACAAAAAGTGCGTTTGGAATGATATGTGAGGGTTTTCTGATTAGAGCTGCTGATGGGGTGTTCCAAAAAATTATTTATAGGCTTTCTTTGAAGACGTGACTATTTTGCCACGGATTTCAAATGCATCATGTTCAAGAATAAAATATTCCCTTAAAAACGGCACCATACCTTTGACATACTAAAAGGAAAAGTAGTAGTGGTTGGTTTTCCTAAATGTATGAGGGTGCATTGTTCGGAAAATGAAAATTTCATGTGATGAAGGTTCTTGGTGTGATTGTGATGGTTCATTCATCAATATTTTACCAAACATTTGTTTGTCGGTCGATCGACGGAAGGGTATTTTCCAATTCGATGGCAGAGACAAATTTATTGAACGTTTAATCGATTGTAATTGTAACACATTGCTATATTTGTATAGTCGTATAGTAGTCAGTAGAACCCTCTATTAATCTATCAATGATTGACTTAATGTTCAGCAATTATAGGCAATAAATTTTAGGATTTTGATTTGAGAGAGGGTGAGAAATGTTGAGAAAATCATTAAATAAATCAAAATCTTTTAATAGGAATAATAAAACGATAGTTCAGAGGGATAAGTGACGAATTATACTTGCGGGATAGTTGTTTGAGATTTTGAAGAAATCATTGCTATCGATATTTGTTTACCATGTTTAACTCTGCTTAAAAATAGTGGAAATGAGCTAATATCTCCAAATATTTTTGAAGTAATGATAAGAATTTAATATTTTAGCATTTGAAAGATTTTTGCGTAAGATTGTACCACAGGAACTGAGAAATAATTGGAATACCTCTTAAATTATTTTTAAATATCAATTTTTTTTTAATATCTCACAGTCGATAAAAAATCCATTTGACCTATTAATTGAAAAATTCATAAGTGATAATAGGTTAGGTTAGGTTGGAGTGGCTGTCCAGATGCCATTGACGCACATAGACCTCAAGGGTCCATTGTGAACCCACTAATGAGGTTGCTCATGGGAGAGTAATGATCTTAAACAAACCATTTTGTACTTTTAATAAAGTTAGAGAGACATTTTGTGTCAATCGTTGCCAGTTCACTGGCATTTTCGAAGAAGGGATTACCGAGAAAGTTATTCCTTCTAATGGAGAGTTCTGGACATGTACATAGAAGGTGTTGGACTGTTTCCTCTTCCTCCTCGTCCATGCAGCTTCTACAGAAGTCATTTGTGTAGACCTCTAGCCTCTGAGCATGTCTTCCTATGAGGCAGTGTCTTGTTATTACTCCAATTGTAGAGCTTATACTTTGTATGCTCAGGGATATCAAGCCTTTTGACCGTTTTAAGTCAATACTTGGCCATATTTGCTTGGTTGCTAGGCAGGTGGTACTTTGTGACCATCTAGCATTTGTTGATTCTTGAGCATATTGCTTGAGAAGATATTTGCATGTAGCAAGTGGTGTTCCTATGTTATGTTTTTGTCTAACAATAGACAGAAGTGTTCCGTTTTTGGCGAGCTCATCGGTTTTGCAATTTCCCGGAATGTCTCTGTGGCCCGGCACCCAAATGAGGTGAATGTTAAACTGTTCCGTCCTCTCATTCAGAGATGATCGACAATCGTGGACTGTTTGAGAGTTTGTGGAGACAGGCGCGAGAGATTTAAGAGCGGCTTGGCTGTCTGAGAAGATTCATAAATCCTTGCAAGATATAACGTTTTCTTTGAGCCAGGATGGTGCTTCTTTAATCGCCATTACTTCTGCCTGGAATACACTACATTGATTGGGAAGTCTATAGAATAGACTGAGATTCAGTTGTTCTGAAAAGATACCACTTCCAACTCCGTTTCCCAGGGGTCTCTCTTCTTCCCAGGAGGATCTTGAAGGGATGGACCCATGGAAGCTTTGACCGAATACCATTTTTATGGTAATATAGTCTAAGCGCTCTGAGATAGATCTGAAACTGAACTGAAACTGACTTGTTTTATTAAGTGATAATAAAACAAGTCAATATTTTTGTATATTGAAATACTCTGTACTCCAAAAACAAACAAAATTTTTCCGAAAAATTACAATAACTCCAAAAGAGCTCTGAATGAATAGACAAAGGGTAGGTGGTGGAAAAAATAGAATTTTTGGCTATTCTTTTTTTAGAAACGTTGCAAAATTAATCTCAATTAGAGAAACGGGGTCTTACTAAAAATCAGTTACTACTTCCAATTTTTTTTGCGATTTTAAGTAATTGGGTTTTTTTGTTTCTAAGAGTGCACCGCTTGACAGATTAATAGTTCCTAGCATATTTTAATGACAAAGATCCAATGAACTTTTTCTTGATCTTTTTTAAGAAGTGAAATAAAATTAAGTTGGATTTTTGCTGTGTTTTAGTGGTTGAACATTTCTAACGTGAAAAACTAGCCTAAAAAAACAAGATAGTTGATACCGACCAACTTAAAAATCCAATATTGAGATAAACACGATTAAAGTTTTAAGTAATATCAAATAAAGAATTTCAAAAAATTGAGTATACTTAAAGGTTTTTCCGAGCCTTAATATTTTGAGACATAATTTTATATCTCAGCGAGATATCTATATATATAAAATTGAATTGCTGTTCGTAAGTCTCACTAAAACTCGAGAACGGTTGAACGGATTTATCTTATCTTAGTCTTGAAATGTTCGTGGAGGTCTAGGGAAGGTTTGAAGACGAGAAAAAATCGAATAATTTCCGGGAAAACCCTAAACTTTATTCAATAAAGTTCAGTTGGTATAATCACTTACTGTTGTCTAAGCAATTAAGACGTGTTTTTTACTTCAAAGAGTCAATTTGCAATTTATTACCGCTGCATAAAGTTCAAATTCAATAATATCTATGAAAAAAGTCTTCGCGTGCGCTTTGGAGGATCTAATGTCTAATTAGTAGAACTGATTTCTAATTAATTTGGTCGGCTTCGCGAAACTTAATTTTAGCTAACTTCAGTTGTAACTGTATCAGATTATTGAGATTAAAGGTAAACTCCAAAAAAAAATGAGAACATGGAAAAAACAACAGTACGACATTGAAGCGTTGGCCGAAACAGTTCTTAAAAATGTTCCACAATTAAATCAACAGCAAAGAATTGCTTCCCACACTTTGATAGAAGCTGTGAACAGTGGATCTGGTGGAATCTATTCCCTTGATGCTTCCGAAAGAACCGGAAAAACGTTCTTAATTTCATTGCTTTTGGCGAGGATGAGATCGCGAAATGAAGTTGATCTAGCGTTGGGTTCATATGGAATAGCTGCAACTCTGCTAGAAGGTGGAAAAACTTCGCATTCTGAATAAAAAATTACTATTAAACAAATTAGCAAATCAGTGATGCAAATTAATTGTTTGGGATGAATGCACAATGGCCCATAAGAGGTCACTGGAGGCACTGGACAGAACATTGAAAGATTCTCGTGACAACCAAAATATTATTGGTGGGGCCATAATTCTGTTGTCACGTGATTTTCGTCAGACTCTTCCAGTTATTCCCCGATCAACTGTTGCTGATAAACTAAATGCATGCCTTAAATCATAAAATTTGTGGCAGGACGTAAAGACACTCCAATTAACAACTAACATAAGAGTTTTTTGCAACATGTTGAAACTGCAAATGTGGTTGCGAAGCAGTTGTTAGATATTGGAAATAATAAAGTTGGAATGGACAGCTCGACTGGATTCATCACATTTCCCACAGATTTCTGTCACATCACAGATTCAAAAGAGGAGCTTATTATTCAGCGTGTTTTCTCAGATATAGCGCAAAAGTTCAATAACCATAATTCGCTGGATGAACGAGCAATATTGGCAGCGAAAAAAAGAGATGTCGAGGATCTCGAGGACCATTCAGAATTTCTTCCAGGACAGTTGGTTTCTTTCAAATCAGTCGACACCGTCATTAACCAGGATGACGTAGTCAACTATCCCACGGAGTTTCTAAATTCACTGGAATTGCCTGGATTACCACCTCACAATTTGCAGTTAAAAGTAGGATAAGTTGTCATCATGCTACGTAACATTAATCAACCTCGACTATGCAATGGAATAAGACTGGCTGTGAAAAAGCAGATAAATAACGTCATTGAAGCAACAATCATTAAAGGAAAATAGAAAGGGGAGGATGTCTTGATCCCGCGAATACTGATGATTCCAACGGATTTACCATTTGATTTTAAACGCTTACAATTTTCAGTACGTCTGGCCTTTGACAATAAATAATTCGCAAGGTTAGTCTTTAGAAGTTTGCAAAATCAACTTGGAGTTTCCCTGTTTCGCGCATTTAAAACTTACTCCTTTTTTATTTACGCACCACAAAACAAAACAAAAAATATAGTTTACGAGAAAGGTATAAATTGATTAACCTTATAAATAGCCAGTATTTCAGGAAAACTCTGGTTTTTTAAGTAAGCAACATGATGTGTCAAAAATAATAACTAAATTTCATGCTTCATTAAAAAAATGATTTTTTATTCAATACGTTTTGTTTGTTTTGAAATTAGTTTATACAATAGTTTAGGTTCTAATTTATCGATTGAGGCAGTACAAAGTCTGCCGGGTCAGATAGTTTTTAAAACGTTTTCGTAAGAATTTAACAGTTTCTCTTAAAACTTTTTACCTGATAATAATATGAACTTGGAAAGTATTTCAGTTTTAAAAAGTTATCGGAAATCAAATCAATTTGTTTGTAAAAAATATCTCCTAATCCAAAAAAATTTCTTAATACAAATTGCCTGTATTTCTTAAATCATACCAACAAGAGTCCATAAGCTTGGCATACAAAAGTACTTCTTTTCATCTGAAAATTACAATAACTCAAAATTTAATTAACAGCAAACAAAAATTAGCATTCAATGTTTGTTTGCCTTGATATTAACCAATTACAAAATGTCTGAAACCATACAAAAAGAAAACCATAATTTTTCTCTTTAAATAGTTTAAAGCCCAAAAACATACTGTAATGGTCTGGAACGCTACAATAACTCGCAAAAATAAACGCGAAATTTATTGAAGACCATTTAATAAGGAATGAATAAGTATAATGAAAAAAGCAATTTCTTTATAAAAACTTAATAATTTTTCTGAAACTTTCTTATCGTATATATACAAAATTTGAAAATATTTATTATTAGAAAAGTTGTAAAAAAATAATAATTTTCTATGGGAAATACCTCTCAGGCCAGAAAAGTTCCCTATTTCTTATTTTTCCCAAACTTCCTTTAATCATAAAAAAGATCAACACTTTCGTCTTCTCAAATACTTGGAGCATTTGAAGAGTACTTCTTTCGACTGAAAAATTGAAATAACTCGCATAAATCGAGCCTTACGCATCATTGATATATACATTTATTTAAGAGCATTTGTTAAGGAAAAAAAAATTCTTTGTTATTAATAAATGACTAAATTTCTTAATCCACAACAAAAAAAAAACAACGATTTGTCTCCTAAAATAATTTGAAGCCCTTTAAAATAACTTAAATGTCTGGAAAATTACAATAACCCAAAAAAGGAGAGATTTTTGTTAATACCAATAAATAATTAACTAATGACTGTAATAAAAATGAAGCCATTTCTTCAAAAGATTTTAAAATATAAACCTGATAAAAATAAACGCGTGAAATATTTTTAAATTTTCCATTAAAAACGTTATCAGAAATTAATAATTTTTTTGATAAATACCTCGCAGGGCATAAAAGTTCTTTATTTTCAATTAACTACCAACTTTCCTAAATCATACTTAAATACATCCATATTATTGTCTCCTGAAATACTTTGAAGTCAACAAAAATTGTTCCATTGTTTAAAAAACTACAATAACTCGCAAAAAATAAACTATCGCAATCTCTCATAACCAACGACATTTATATGAGAGCAATTAATAACGCAACATTAAGAAATTAAGCTAAGATTGAAATATGTCCGAAATTAGGCCTTGATTTCAGCTAAAATATGTTGTCTTGTGTCTACTCAAAAAGTGAGTCTTTTGGAGGTATTAGAACTACAACGACATTTAATCAGCTTTTCGATCTTCCTTCCTCCCTATGCTAGTTTTTATTTATGTATCAACTGTTTTTTTGTTTAACATACAACAAATTTATTACCTAAATTATAATTTTCACACGTGTCTACTGTGTATAGGCCAGGTCATGACCTAAAAACCAATTTTATTGTGTTTATAACATTTTTTAACTTGATTTGTTGCGAAAACTTAAGAAAAAACCACAAGAATACAAAACAAAAACTTCTGCCCAAGGCCCTTTTTTAGACTTCTTACATATTATACATTGTCAAATCCCTTACTCATCATCAGTCATCACTTTAATAAGATTTAATACCTCTTTTTTCTTCTAACCTCATAATTAACATAAAATCTTGTTTTCAAAAACTTTGAAAAAAGATACAAATTCAGGAGGCCTCATAACATTGTTTAAAAAAATTGATTCTTATCTAAAAATAAACATTAGACAAATTAGCTTTGTAAAATGTTTGGACTTGGTGATCTTTGAGTGAAACTAAATTTTAGAGAAGATTGATGTCATTGATGGTGAAGCCGACACACGTTTGTAATAATTAGGTTCATTCATAATATTGTTACAATGCGTGAAGATATTAATCACTTTGTCGCTTAATCAGATTTGTCTTCATTAAGCAAAGAGAGAGAGAGAGTTACTATCATCATTCTTGCTTCAAATGATTTCTTCACCAAACTTAAGTTTTGTAATTTCTTGAGAAAATATGAATAAATTCCTGACAAAATCTCGAAGGAATTTATTTTGTTTAAACTCAAATCTTTGTGAAATGAAAAATGTCTATTCCTTCAATTTAATTGGTAAAATATTTTCCTCTGAGGCAATAAATCCACTTTTTGTTGCAAACTATGATGATCACGATTTTCTTTTTCAAAACAAAAACAAAAACCATTATAACCAGTCTAAGTCTACACAATGTGAAATATGACAACAAAAACAACAATAAATCCAGAAATTCACATAACAAAACTTTTTATCGATCATTGACTTCTTACCCCTACACGTTTTGGTATCAAATTAAAAGAGTCTAAAGAGTCTTTGGTGCTTTAAACTCTGCATTGGCACGTTTTTCAATAATTCGACTTCAAAGAAAGAAAAACAAAACCACAACAAAAGTTTAACTCAACTCCATACGATCAACGTATGTAGGTGCTTTTTTAGTGAAATTGAAAAATATGACTCCTGTGACAAAAGAACGAGCAAGAAAAATATCAGACAGCCAAAAAACTCGAGACGATCAAGGTTTTGAAAAACAAAAAAAAAAAAAACGACGAAACACGCGAAGCCTTATTGTCTGCCAATTAATAACCCAAGCCACACATCGCATCATCATCATAGAACAATAACCTGATGGTGTTGAGTTTAAGTTTTTGAGCGGGAAGAATTAACGTTTTTGTCTGATGATGATGAAAATGAAATATGATAAAGAGCTGGGAAGCAAATGAAGAGTCGGTAATGTCAGGGTAATAAACATTTGAATCCATGTTATGCTATGGGAACAGCGATGTAAAGGAAGGAATTTTGCTTAAATCTTTCGTCGGCGCTATGTTTTTAAGGTCAACATACACTCATGACTTTTTTTATGTCTTAAGAACATTATTTTGGATAGACACAAAGTAAGCGAACTGGACCATGAAAATATGACGAATAGAACTAAGAGAAAGCTAAAATTACTAGGAATTGTTTCAGAATTGAATTTTTGCAGAAGAGTTAACCAAAGGATACTAAGAGGGAGAAAAGATTTTTAATAAGCGCACACTCAAGGGTATATTTCTATCCTTATTATGCAAAGGCACAGAGTGAGGACTACGAGGAGGAGAGAGGATTTAAAAGGAGATGTCGGTGCACATTGGTTTTGAATTCCTGAATATTGGAATGGCTGGGAAAGACAGAGTGTGGTAAAGCATTCCACATTCGCGTAGTACGGCTAAAGAACGAAACTCTGTACTTGACAGTACCACCGAACTTGAGCTCGAGGGTATATTGATGAGCATTCCTAGAAGAGCGAGTATTACAGTCGAAATGTTTAAGGGAAGGAATGCAATAGGCTATTTCTCTAGAGCATAAACCGTTAAAATAACGATAAAATAGCGTGAGACAAGGAACATGTCGACGAGGTTCAAGTGAAGTGATGATATTATTTTCCATCAATTTAAATGATCTACGTTCAATACTATCCAAGAGGCTTAAGTAAGTTGCAGGAGCACCAGCCCAGAGATGGGAGTTATACTCAAGCTTTGGGCGTATGTAAGACTTGTAGATAATAGCCAGATCAGAAGGGGTGAAATATTTCTTGCATCGCCATTTTTGGCGACATCGCGTATATGATCATCCCACAAGAGGTGGTTGGTGACACACATACAGAGAATATCGAGGTGTTCGGTCTCATTGATGCAAAAGCTATCCATGGATGATGGAAAAGGGAGTAACTCTCGCTTTAACGATACAAGCAAGCATTGTGTTTTCGAAGTATTCAATTCCACGTGATTTTTTAATCCCAATTGGACAATGCTGTTTAGGTCGGAATTTTATGAGCTTATTATATTTTGTCGTTGCAGTTCCACATCCCAAGAATAGGGATGTTAGTCTGAAAACGAATATAAAAATCTAACAGTACTATCGTCAGCAAAGCAATGTTTTGGATTAGAAGTTGCAGACAGGAGATCTTTAATAAAATTTAGAAAGTGTGTTGCAGCTAGAACAGAGCCCTGGGGCTCACCAGCATTTATTTTGTGGTTTTCAGGCTTGAATCCATCCAATTTTATCGCTACAGTACGAAAGCAAAACAGATTGGCAACATAGAATCATTCACGCGCTCGATGACATTCGGAGTCATAACACTCACTGGCATCGTTGAATTAGCGGCGAACTGCCTAGCAAAGAGATTAGGTTTCCCTAAAGAACTAACAAATATAGGATCATTGACAACGACCGTAAAAACTGAGGAAGAATTCCTCATGTGTTTTACAAATGCTAAAATGTTTTACTGCCTTTGGGACATTGCAATATTTTTTTGTCGTATTTTTTGGTCATGTACAAATTTGGTCCTTCGAATATGGGCGTAGCAGGAATTCCTGGCTTGCTTAAACTTATTCCGGTTTTCCTCAGTTGGATTTGCTTTAAAACAACGGAAACTTACCTTCTTGAACCTATTAACCCTTTAACAGCTCGCATCGAACCATGCTTTTTCCTTAGGTCTGTTGCTTTTAACCCTATGAGGGATAAAAGTTCTCATACACAGGAGAATCAAACTTGTGATCATATCAGCGCTTGCGTCAACGTCACTATCGAAGAAGTATAGTGACCAGTTAAAGATCCTAAAATAATTATTGAGACAGTCCCAATTGTCTTTCTCGTATTACCAAACGTTTTTCTCAGGAGCTGAGTGAGATCGGAATCCTCACCTTCTTGAGTTTCGCTTAGTGCTAATACAGCTGGCCCGTTTAAAACAGTAGGGGGATACACAGAAAGAAAATTCGCTCTAAACTCACGAATATTACAATAATCTACCCTGGACCCTATAAAATAAGTGGACGCTATAAAATGTTAAAAAAAACTTTTTTTGTTTGTGTTTTAACGCCCTTCTAGGGCTTCGTTAGACTGCTACAATCGCAAGAAACTGCCATGTCCTTTTCCGTTCGAGTCTCTAGTAACCTCTTGAGGAGTCCCATGCTGCCTGCATTAAGTAGAAGAGCATAGAGGAACACCGGCTTCTTAGAGCAGCGCACGATCGAGGAGATGTCGTAACAGGAATGATGTTCGTAAATTTTACCAAAAGGTAAAAAAAACCTCCCAAGGATACCAGCCACGAACCGAAACCTGTAAGGTCGATGTTGAGAATATGGAAAGACGGCGATGACTAACCGAATTCCGCTGTAAGGGAGATAGAACCACTCAACCAAGGCGACGCAGATCAACAATTCCGCCTACCCGACCTTGACGAAGCTATATCTAAACTGAAGTCAAACAAAGCTGCTGGAGCTGACGGCATCGCTGCCGAACTATTCAAAGCAGCAGGCGGTGACTTGGTAGGGAGCATGCACCTACTCATCTGCAAAATATGGTCGGCAGAAAGCATTTCCGATGTGTGGAATCTCAGCATAGTGTGCCCGATACATACGAAAGGAGACCCTCTTAATTGCGCCAACTACAGAGGCATCAGTTTCCTTAACAAAGCCTATCAGATCCTCTCTTCTGTATTATGTGTGTTCGTCAACAATCTGATAGGTCCTTATCAGCGTGGCCTCAGGCCAAGAAAATCCACCATCGACCAAATATTCACACTACGGCAGATCTTGGAAAAAACCCATGAACTTCAAATCGATACCCACCACCTCTTTATCGATTTTAAAGCCGCGTATGACAGCATCTATAGGGAAGAGCTCTACCGAGCAATGTCTAGTTTTGGCATCCCTGTCAAACTTATCCGTTTGTGCAGAATGACGATGGAGAATGCACACTTCTCTATCAAGGTCGGAAAAGATCTTACCGATGCATTTGATGTCAAAAAAGGTTTTAGACAAGGCGTTTTACTGTCATGCAACTTCTTCAGTATCGTTTTGGAAAGAATTGTGGAAACTCGATCGTCAACACTAGAGGGACAATCTTCCAAAGGTCCATCCAATTACTCGGACACCAGCGCTGAAATCAAACGAAGAATAACTCTTGCAAATCGCTGCTTCTTTGGACTTAGAAGGCAATTGAGAAGTAAAGTCCTCTCTCATCATCCCGATTCTTATTTATGGCGCTGAGGCCTGACCCTGTCAAAGAAAGATGAGATCGTCTTAGGATGCTTGGAGAGAAAAATTCTTCGGGTGATTTTTGGTCCCGTACGCATAGATGGAGAATGGAGGAGAAGATATAACGACAAACTTTACGGGCTTTACACCGACACTGACATAGTTAACAGAATTAAAGTCCAACGGCTTAGATGGCTCGGTCATGTAGAATGATTGAAAATCAACGCTCTAGCCAGGATGGTCTTCGAATCCAATCCCAAGGGACGACGCGACTCAGGTGGCGTATGCAGGTGGGTAAAGCCCTCAACCAACTTGGCGTGCGAAACTGGAGACAGCTCGCTAGGTACCGAGCTGGCTGGAGACGCATGTTGGCTGAAGCACAGGTCCACCCCGAACGCAAATGTGCGTCTATGGGAGATGTGAAATCACAAGTGAACGCTCCTACAGCTCGCATTGCAGAAGTTATTGTTGGTGCTCACGATAGCTGAAGAGCCATCCACCTCAACTCTTGGTCGTGCCCAATAATTGAACCTCTTACGCTCACCGTTTATAAATATTATGCATGAAAACTTGCATTTACACGCTTAGAAGGTACAATTGACTCATTTTTCTTTCAAAATCAGGCCGATAAGGCAGTGTTACTATCGCAACATGAACGCGAATTTTGTATGGCCCGCAAATTGGTAGATATGGATGTAGAAGGTATGTGGTTTCAACAGGACGGTGCCGACGATACAGTGCTTCCTTTGCAATACAAATTCAATGTATATGTTATCTGATGTGGTGACAATGGCAATTGTCAGCCAAGATAATGCGATTTGACAACGTTGAACTTCTTTGTTTGGAGTTATTTAAAAGAAATGGTGTTAGTCGATAACCCAGGAACAGCTCAAGAGCTAAAGGATGAGATAATTCTTTAAATAAAAACATAAAAAAAACCCCAAAATTTTGGGATAATAGGACCTATAAATTTGTTAAGTCTGAATTTTGTATGGTCAGAAGTAATTAAGATTTCAAAAAAATTGTAAGTTGACATTTTGTGATTTTTACTTAATTTAAAAGTAAAATGCTGAAATCGTTTGATTTCAGCATTTTACGTCAAAATGGTGTAAGACTTTGTTTTAGTACTCTTAACCTCTTATAATCATTGTTCCAATATGAGAAAATTTTTGATGAAGTATCAACACATTTTTGTCTCACCCAAAGTCGAAATCATAAAAATACAACGTTAATTATTTCAATACAGCGGAATTTACCTTCTGGTATTGCCTTAAAATTTTTCTTTTGTCTAAGACCTTTTATTTTACCAGCTTTGTCAGTTGAATGAAAAAAGTTAATTGTTATATGTTTAGAATTGCCTCTTATCCCTCCCTAAATCAATGTTCCACTGGATCTTTAAGGTACTTTTTTGGAATAACTTAAGACGCATAAATAAAGTTCTTAACCATAATTCAGCTTTATTAAATGAATATTCATTGAACCTTCTCCATAATATTGCTTTCAGGAATTGCGAGTTGATTCAACTTCTTTACTTGATGATCGTACAAAAATTAATAGCTTAAAATTTTACAAAATTCTTCAGCTAGCTCATGTTGACGTCCCTCTTGATTGAAGACGATCTAAGGAAAGCTGCATCATGATATTCCTCACATTTAATTAGTTTTTTATTTGTAATTTGGTCGTAACTATTTCTATTTAAAAACTTTCAGTCTAATTTGTTTTTATTACTTTTTCAGCCTCGCCTTCACACCTGAGCCCTAATAAAGACCCTAATTTGTCTACACATACTCTTATATTTGACACTTCTTAGCTAAGCAGATTCCCATGTTTGACATGTTTACAATGAAAAACGTCATCGGTCTCGACATATTATCGACTATAATGGCAAAAAAGTGCTTACACCTCGAAATTTCACATAAACAACTAACGGCACGTGTAGAGTAGTAAACAGTGCAACAAAAAGAAAAAAAAAACTGTAAACAATCGTAAGCATACGAAAACCGAACCAGGTCGGTGTGGCACAAAATTAAATTTTTGGTTATTTTTTTCAACTCGTGTAAAGGCCAATGGAAAATTCTTACAATGACAAATAATGAAAACAAATTAAGCGCAAAATGAATCTAAATTATTTCTTTCAATAAAATTAAAATGACAAAAAAAAACTTGCATGTTTTGATTTTCGAATGTTGAACGTTAAACATGGGTTATTGACTTTAGACTGAATTTTTTGGTGAATTGAAAATGAAACAACAAAAAAAAGTATAAATTCCAAAACAAAAATTTAACAATTAATTGCAAAACAAATCACATTCAACAATTTCCGAGAAGTGTGACTGGCAAAATATCGCAAAGACGACAACAACAACACTGTATGACCGACATGACGGATACGCCACCATCTCCGACATCGCCACCGCCGCCGTGCCGCCTTTACCGACACCAAGCAACAGGTCAACGCCCATTTTCCAGCGACTTCCTCAGCAAACAATTCAAAGATTGACAAAGGGGGGGGGGGCGTGAGAGGGGGGTTTACTTTGTACATAATTTTGTTGGGTGAATCACTTTAAATTGATCAGTTTGATGGTCTTTGATTTGGATATCTTTTTGGAATTCAATTTAAAAATGGCTCGTGGGCTTCAAGTTGCGATATATTTGGTCATTAGCTATAGAAACTAAATATACACAATTTTTTGGCATAGTCGACTTATTTTATTTGATTTTGATGTACAATTCCATGAAGAATGGAAAAATACTCGAACTCATAAGTCAGAGATGTTTAATCTTTTAATTTATGTAGGTGCGAAAATATGTAGCAACTACATTACTTCTCGTAAGTCAAAACCTGGTATTTCTGAACTTTGTTCGTCTTATGGATGACAAATGTAAAATTTTGATGTTATACCTTTCAGAAGGTATGTAAACAAGAAAGTTCTTTAACCTTTTTTAAAGTTGACAAAAACAAAACAAAACACCTCACAAAACAATAACAATATAAAAAAGTAAAGTTATTACTTATTTATCTTTAAATCTTGTTTATTATGCATACTTATGTTTTCTTATCACAAGAAATAAAAACAATACATAATAAATTCAAATTCTTCTTCTTCTTTTTTTCCGTTTTAGCCATAAAACTCATCTTGTTAATAAAAATGGTTTTACTAATTTTTTTGAAAGGTGTTTTCTAAATTAATATGAGAACACGAAATTTTCATTATTTTGTCTTAAACAAAAAAAAAACGACCTATAATTTTATTAAGTCATAAACAAAGCAAGAAATGTTGGTCTTAAGTGCTCTTTTGAGAATACAATAAATTTTATAAGTCAATTTAAATTTTATTAAACACTCTTAAGGTGTTCTATAAAATTTAAAAAAAAATAAACAACACAAAAAATTAATGGCGTGACAGTTTATAAAGAACAAAGGCCTATAGTAAATTTACACTCTAAGATTTGATGGTGGTCACAGCACTGGAAAGAATGGAACGAATCTCAAAAATGTCTGTGAAAGACAGATGGCTTAGACGAGACAGTTCTTAGTAGTTTAAGCTCGGTATAATCACCTTTCAGCTCTTAAATATTTTAGTAGTGGCAGTACCCGTGAAAAAAACTAGAGTTAGTTAACGGTTAGAATTTTTGAGTTTTAAGATCCCCGAAAAACACGTGTTTGAGTTGAATTTTGGCTCAGTTTTGGAAGGGTGCAATTTTTAATTTTAACCTTATACTGAAAAACTATACTTAAAAGAAGATAGAAGTGACTATAAATTTGAAAGGATAAATAAATAAAATTAAATTGGGGTTAAGAACTAGAGCCTAGTGACTTACAACTCGCAACCATTCCTGTGTGCGAGTAATGTTGTCAGGAATGGAGGGGACCTACAGTTTATAAGCTGAATCCGAACGGCTAATTTGAGAAAGCACTTTAGATAACAAGAATTACTCTTGGATAATTTGTCAGTTCCTCGCAAAAGGCAGTACCCGTGGAAAGACTTTAGATGGCATAGGCAGGGATCGAACCCAAGACCTCTGGCATGACAGTCCAACGCACTAACCATCATCCCACGGGTACAATGAAATTTAAAAGATTTCAATTTTCTTATACGTATTTTGCTATTCAAATGTTTGCAGGGACTTATCTCGCACGTGGATGAGGCTGAATTTGACCAATTCTATCGGTAATGTAAGGTAAAAGTGGTTGCGACTTTATTAAAATACAGAACAAAAAGCTTATCGAGGTCATTGGCACAGTAGAGTTCAGCCATCTAATCTTTCGTATAAAATATACAATGTTGCTTAAGACACGTGTCAGATATAACTCCTTACTAGCGGTAGGGTTCCCTATTATCCAATTTTTTCGTTCAGAACGAAATATGGACCAATGATCAGCGCATAATTGACACCAAAGAGACAATAAAGCTGAGTTAATAAAAATGTATGAAAAATGCTGCAGTTATGGAATATTTGCGTTTGCAGATGATAAAGCACTGCCTTATCTTTGAATGACAGCATCAGTCTATAACTGAGTTCATGGCAAGCTGTCATTCGAAATACGATTACATTTCCTTCGGATATATTCATAGATCTTTCAGATGTGTTAGAGATTCCCTGGATCTTATGCAAATTGGAACCGTAACAATTTTGAAGTACCAGCTCAAAAATAGGACTTATTAATAAAGAGTTTTTTTTCTATACGAAAGTTGGGTTGTGTTTCTTTTTAGACGCGTACTGAAGATGATTCTTTTTGAGAATTGTTATTTCCTTATACATGAGGATGGACGAATCCCAAGAAGCTACAAATACCGTAAAAACTAAGCTCGGTAGATTTCGGTGGCGTGAGGAATGAATGGAAAGACATGTTGAATGAGAACATACCCAGATTATAGTTGGCAAACCGATGATGCTGATAATACAATATTGTTGCCATTATTTGAAGTAGAAGTAGACAAATTAAGTTCGTGGGTGGTCTTAAGAGGGACATGCAGCCTCAACTACTCCATGGAATCAACGTGTGCGGTTTTCGGCGATATGCTTCCTCTAGATCTTCTCAATCCCAACGATCATTCATTCGTCTTTGGAAATACCCAGCAGCTGGACACATACTTTTAAATTTCTTTTGAGGATATCAATGGACGCGAACTGATTCATTATTTCTTCCACTATTTCCAGTTTACCTACTCCTGAAGATGCCCACACCAGTAGACCTCCCCCACCAACCTTCAAAGTCTTTACAGTGCATTTTTGATTAAGGGCATCATTTGGCCTGCTTTACACCTTACACTCCGAGAAAATTACCTTGTACCAAAACTTGTTAACATACTCCTTGGCAAGTGCAAGTCGCTTCTGCCTGTTGATTTTGTTCACTAACGGCTTTTTTCTGGGTGTGCACGACCTTAATCCATTTCGAATTATGGTTCGTCAAATCGTTTCTCGCTGCACTTTAGTGTTGTAATGCGTTTCTAGTTCCGAGCTGATCATCCTAGCTTTTTTAAAATGGTTTCTATCCACCATACTTTTAATGACCCGCTTATAAGTTACTGTCATGCCAGAGGTCTTGCCTATGCCATTTAAAGTTTTTTAACGGGTACTGCCTCTTGCGAGGAATTGACAAATTCTCCAAAAGTAACTCTTGTCATGATAAGTCCTGTCTCAAATTTGCCTTTCGGATTCGGCTTTAAACTGTAAGTCCCCTCCATCGTTGATAACAGTACTCGCACACGGGAATGGCTGAGTTTTGTAAGTCACTAGGCCCTAGTTCTTAACGGACAGTTGCGCCACCCAATTTTTTTTCACTCACGCTTAACTCTTTTTTGACATTATTATTGTGTTCATTTCGTGAAACTCTAAAAAAAAACGAATTCACTAGTTTATCGATCAATCAAGAACGTACTGGGATCAAAATGTATCGCTACTTGAATAGAGTGCAGTTAAACATTTTTTGGAACAAAAATTACAGCTTTTACACATACCAAAAGGTGATTAAACAAAAATAAAACCATTTAATTCGGTTTTGGACTAAATCTATCCTTTGAAAATTATTTTTCAAATATATATTTCGCCATTTTATGGCTGCAAGCAATCTTTTGTGTAGCAGTCAGTGTACACGATTGGGCCAGAAAATTTCGGAAAATGTTTGCTCAAAGGATTGCAGTTTTCTAGGAATTGCTGCTGATATTTCCCAGGAACTGGATAGCAATGGACGTTTGACCAGAACAGTCGTAGCTTTGTTTTCAATCTAAGAGATTTGTTTCTCCAAATGTTGAAGAACTTCCTAAATGCAGCCTTAAATTCCCCAATAAGAATATCGGTTTCACATAGAGTAGAGACAATACTTTTAAGAGACTGAAAACTCTCTACTTTTTCTACCGGTTGTTGATCAATGTTTTTTTTTTAAATAGGATGATATTGAGGTTCCCAGAGGCAACATTTAACTTTTTCCCGTGTTTATTTTCAGTCCTGTGACTCCTGCTTCTCTCTCTATCCTTTTCATTATTTAATGGAGAACCATTATCTTATGAAGTAGTCAGCATTCATCCTCTGAGTAGTCTAGATGTTTGAGGTATGTTGACAGAGCTCATCTTAAGCCTCCGTTTTCTGGCAAGGTTAGGTTAAAGTGGCTGTCCATGATGGAAACGGACACACTTGGGCCATTTTAATGGCCCATTGTGATACCACATTCTTGCGTTTTTAAGCTAGAACAGGGCATATACAGAGAAGGTCAAGAACTGTTTCCTCCTGTTTCTCGCCCATGTATTTTCGAGCTTATATGCGATCCGCTTATACAAAGGCAAGCTGAACGTTGGACTTTATTTAATTTGTCACGGTTTATAGCTTTCTCTAATGCAGACAACCATTATTTAATTTACCACTAGGTTCCAGAGCAGAGGGAAATAGAACACCACCTTGCGGTGTTCCTCTACTAACGAATCGTCTGCCAGAAGAGTTGCCCAGTTTTGAGTTAATTGTTCAACTAGTAATTGCAGAAGTATCCACGTTGTTAAAGGCACTTTTGATGTCAAGGGAAGCAAATACAATGAACTGTTTATGATAGAGGGAATATTCAATGGTGAGTACTAAGGTGTGTAACGCTGTTTCCACCGATTTACCTTTACAGTAGGTATGTTGAGACGAATACAGAAGTCTTGCATCATTACTTGCCCTTAAATGGATATCAATCAATCTTTCCAAGGTCTTAAGAAGAAATTATAATAGACTTATAGGTCGAAGATCTTTACATATCACCGTTAAAAAAAGATCTGGTAACGATATGAAGCCCTGTTTGACTCAACTCTAGACTTGGAACTCTTCTGACAACTTACCTCAATGTAAGACGTGATATTTTATAATAGATATGAATTTATCTGGGATAGACCTGATCTTCAAAAGTAATACAAATAAACTTTCTCTTGACGCTTTCAAAAGCATCTTCAAAATCGATGAAGAGCAAGTGAAAAAGTGATCTATTTTCAACGCACTGGACGTTGATGATCCGGAATGTGTTGATGCAATCAATGCTGGAGGATCCATTTATCCCTGTGATCAATGTGGACTCCTGCTTATTCAGCATCAAGTTTTGCTTTGAGGTGTTCTCTTACACCTTCTAAAATAATCGTCTCTACTGTAGGGTAATTTTTTAAAAGCTATAGGAAAGTTTTTCAAAAAAAACACACTAAGTTCAGAACAATAAGTTTGAAGATTTCAAATGTTTACCTTGACTGCGCCTTATATGGTCCATCCGATGAGTCCAATTTTGGCATTCTCTTTTTTTCACAACATTTTGGCCGGTATCTCATGAATATGCGCTTCAATGTTGTCTTCCAATGCGTCAATTAAAGCGGGCTTGTCAGCAAAGACATGAGCTTTAACATAGCCCCACAAAAAATAGTCTAAAGGCGTTAAATTGCAAGATCTATGCGGCCAATTGACCGGTCCCGAACGTGAAATAAAATGTTCACCAAACTGGCCTTGCAATAAGTCCACTCAGCCAGCCTCAGTTTTGTTGTGATACGGTATAACTCAAAACTTGTACTACGCAGCAAATTAACAGAAGTGCTTCTAAGTAAACCGTTTTAAAAATATTTGTGGTTGCATTTTAAAAAATTTTCGTTTTACCATTTTTTTGTTATTGACCCTGTGAACATGTCGAGGAAGTGTAACAATGATCCTATCTATTTATGTTACGATTGCGGAGTACTGACATTCAAAAAACAAAGACGAAACTTTACGAATCTTTTGTTGGAGTGTTATCACTAATGTTTTGGTTTTTTTTGTCGCCCATCAAGACAAATCCAGGGCTTCTTATGTCCTTTGCATAACGTTTGTGAAAAATTCAACCGACTGGAAGAACGGCGCACGACCTATGCCGTTTGCAGTTCCCTTGATATGGACTGAACAGCGAGATTTTGTCTCACTGACATAAACGGCATAAAATACAAGAAAAAATACTGTTATTTACCCTAACTTATCGTCGGCTATAAGACCAGTCTCTAATTGTACAAAATTGCCAGAACTATTACTAGTTGCAACTACGTTTGTTGAGAATGACAATTCACACCCGTCCACTTCAGGTAAATGTATTGACGAGGACGATGACTTTCAGTTTAAAGGAATCGCAAACGTGCCACATTTCATAACTCAAGGAGACTCAAATGATTTAGTTCGGAATCTAAATTTGTCCAAAAAACAATCAGAACTATTAGAATCTCATCTAAAAACAAAGCGATTTAAAAAATCTGCATGGAAGGCTTTTAAAAATGTTGTTGCATATTTGTTGGGTAACCACAAGAGTGACAGCTACAGGGAGTTGGTTAGCGAGCTGTTAATAACATATAAAAGGGACCAACCAGAAGCGAAACATGGAAGAAAATCGAAGATTTATTAAGTCATTTATAAAAAAAATACAGTTTTGGTTAACAAGATCTGAAAGATCTGTGTTATTTCGCAATATTTTAAATTACTCAATAAAATAAAATCTTTGGCCAACAAACTTTATTTAACTTTTTAACTTCCCATAGGAAGTTATTGTAATGGGTACGATTTGTAAAATTGAAAATTTTGACATTTCTCGACGTTTCAAGGTCCCTAGAGTCGAAATAAAAGATTTTTAGAAAGATGTCTGTGCGTGCGTGTGTACGTACGTTCGTACGTCCTTACGTCCGTACGTTCGCGACGTTTTTTCGTCGTCCATAGCTCAAGAACCAGAAGAGATATCAACTTCAAATAAATTTTGTTATACAGGTAATAAGGCAGAAAGATGCAGAAAGGGCTCTAGAGAAAATTTCGTGGGTGGTTTTTTACCATAGCAGTTTGAAAAAAAGGTGAAAATTTTGGTTAACCCCAAATATCTAACGAACCAGAAACGCTAGAGACTTGAATTAAATTTTATATAATAAATTGTAACGTGATACCAAACAGGTATATTTTTTGAAAAAAATAAATATAACGGTTTTTTTTATAAATCAATAAAACTGAAAAAAAAAATTTGTCACCCCTAAAATTTTACGACTGAAATATGATTTCATCTCTAAAACAATTTTGTGCAACGAAGAATAATCGTTTTGACATCTGATACAATTTTGAGGAAAATCGAATTGACAGTTTTTCTTATAAAAAATAAAAATCTAAAAAAAAACATTACTCAAAGTTCGTAAAAATTGAATATCGATTCAAATATCTTTTCAAAAACTTGAAATTTAGGCTTCAATATTATTTTATCTTATTAGAAGTATTGTTTTTAACATTCTGAAAAATGTTGAGAAAAATCGAAAACTTGTAGGTTTTGGCTTCAAACTAATTTTATCTTATAGGAATTATTGTTTTTAACATTCAGTAAAATTTTGAAAAAAATCGAATTGACAGTTTTTGTACAAAAAATTAAAACCCTAAAAAAAATTAACAAAAGTTGGTAAAAATTGATTTTCGACTCAAATATCTTTTCCAAACCTTGAGATATTGGCTTTAATTTACTTTTATCTTTCAAAAAATATCGTTGTCAACATTCAGTAACATTTTGAAAAAAAAAAACCGAATTGACAGTTTTTAAAAAAAAAATAAAAAACCGAAAAAAAATTAACAATAGGTAATAAAAAATGATTTTCGACACAAATATCTTTTCAAAACTTTGCGATAAAAGCTTCTTACTAATTTGTTCTTATAAGAAATATTTTTTTCAACATTATGACAAATTTTGAGAAAAATGGAATAGACAGTTTTTTTACAAAAAATAAAAACCTAAAAAAAATGTATAAAAGTTGGCAAAAATTGATTTTCGACTAAAATATCTCTTTAAAAATTTTGAATATTGACTTCAAACTAATTTTATCTTATGAGAAATATTGTTTTGAACATTTTGTAAAATTTTCAAAAAAATCGAATGGACAGTTTTTTTTACAAAAAATAAAACTCTAAAAAAACAATACTAGAACTTGGTAAAAATTTACTTTCGGCTCAAATAGCTTTTCAAAAATTAAAAATATTGGCTTCAAACTTATTTTATTTCACAGAAAATATTGTTTTTAATATTCATCAATTTTTATATAAAAATCCAACAGTCCGTTTTTTCATAAAAAATAAAATCTACAAAAAATAGTACACAAATTTGTTAAAAATTGATACGAGTTCATATAGACAAACTTTTAAGCAAGATAAATCGACAGACGGGATGGAAAGTTATCAGTGTGGGTCGCAACCCAGCCTCTTTTTATTTTTTCTTATGATCACCAACCAAAGCAAAAAATATAAAAAATCACCCTTTATTTTGACAACTGCAGGCAAAATTGAAATGCCTCTCCAGTTTTCTCACTTCATGAGGTCTTCTTTTTGGTAGCTTGACAATCATCACGAATTCATCATTTTCACGTGTTGTCAAATTCTATATTCGCCAATTGTGATATTTAAAATACAATGAATAATTGACAACTTTATTAATATATGTACAGTTTAAACAACATGGCTGCTATCAACTGTCAAAGTTCTTAAGTCCCTGTTGAAAGACGCTTAATTCATATCTTCCTTTTTTTCACAGATCCAAATTTTGAAGTTTTGAAATAGAGGAATGTTAGAAATTCTGTGTCAATTTTTCAACACCATAATTTTAAACAACTATTTGAGTGGATTACCTGTCATATGTATCGTATTCCTTGAGTCTTTTATCTTTGATTATCTACAAAAATGTTAATCTGTATCTTCGTTTCTCAATCGATTTCAAATCTTATGTGTGGTCCTCTCAAAAATAATCAATTGATATTGACAAACAATCAATATCCCATTGTGAATATTTTTTATTTCACAATTAAAAAAAAAGGTTGAATTGAATTCATCGAAAAGAAATTCGCATGTAACATACAATAATTTATATTATTATAAAAATATTTAACCTACTTTTTGTTGATTGTGTGTGTGTTTTTATTTTGTTTAAGAGAAACTTTGTTATACTATATAATTCACAAAAATCTACAAAAACAAAAAATAAATACAAATAAACAAAAATTAAAAAAATTTGAAGAAGTAGAAATCTTGTTTACATCAGTAACTTTTGCGCGTGTTTTGTCTATCTTCTTACTTATGCCATTGCCATTCCGTTATATACAAATAAAAAAAATACAGTTAGACTTGGACCATGACGTGTATAGTAGTATTTTTGAATCTTTCTTGTTTGGTATGCTAACAGCTGTTTTCTTTTGTCTATAACATTCCGTCAATGAGCAAAAAAAAGAAGAAGAAGAAGAAAATAAAAACAAAAACAAACAAAAAATACGAAATCTCTTTAAATTGATTCATTCGTTTTGTTTTGTTTTATTTTCATCTTTTTTTAGTTTTGTTTGTGATTTTTATGTCTTACTTGACTCACTTTCTAATATTAAAACGCAAAAATACGGTACATTCTCCCACCACCATCTTTGTTTGACTTTTTACTGTTGTTTTTGTTTTTGTTAAGTCTGCCCATCTGCTCAAGTTTCGTAACACCATTCAATCTTGTCGAACATACACGCCATCTTTTTTTTTTCCTCCTCTACTCCTTCGTCTGCAGTCAAAGAGGAATGAGTTGCGTTTTTTTTTACTTTACCACGCCACTAAGGTAAAGTGATGAGAAAGTGAGTTTCACCACGACCTCCATCCGTTATGGGGGATGGAAACTCATAGATAAAAATGTTAGTCAAACAAACAACAAAACAAAAACCGCAAACTGTGATTTAATTCACCTGCAACACAACACGGAACATTGACGGACGCAACGGATGATGCGATGGTGAGAAAATGCAGTGAAGTGAGAGAAACAGGGTTGAAAGTGAATGGCACAATATCAACCGGAATAGAGCCATAAACAAAACAGAAAACACCATCTTCTTTCTATACCATCCTCCCACCCATTCACATAACTTATGTACCTACCTTACCTACTATGTTTCTATTGCCGTTATGGATCGATTTGCGTTTTGCTATACTATCGTCCGTCGGGTCGTCGGCAACGTAGTGGAGCGTCATCGTTTAAACTACAAACGGTACATGGGCTGTTATGGTATCATTTGAGCGGGGCATTATTTTGCACCCGGGGAGGAAAATATTAAACCTAAACTCGTAGAAGTAGAAATGTTTTTATTTTTGTTGGCTTTTTGTTTTGGTACAACTCTTCGTGTTCGTCTTCTTTATGTTGGCCTCTTTTATGGCACAAATTACTGTAGATATTCAAAAAGAAGTATACCTATGAGGGGGGTATTTAGAGGGGTGTAAAATAACAAAACCAGCAAGACACGTTTTAGTTAATTTCGCATTCACTTAACTGTTACTGTTATGTGATTCGCAAAATACGTTTTGGTTGGGTGCAAAGTTCACCTGACACGACAAAACAACGCAAACGAAGAATATTTTTGTTTTGCGGAAAAGAAAAGCTTTTGTGTATTTTGCTGTCTTCTTCAGTTTCAATTTTTAATTCTTTTTTTTTATACATTTTTGTACCCAACACGAGTAAATCTGTGATCTCATTTTTTAACGTATGTATAATTTTTTTTCTTCAAAAATTGTATTTTATTTTTGTTTTTGCAAATTGTTTGACGCTTTTGTTGTTGATTTATTGAATTACCAGTTTGATGAATATTTTAGTGACACACGCAACGTTAAAAAAAAATTCAGTCATTTAAGTAGGCATGTGTATAGATAACGTGTACCTACATATTGTTGTTAATTATATAGGTAATAAAATTCGTGTAAAAACAGATGAACTACACTACACGTGTGGCATACAAAGTGTTATCTTTGATCAGTATCGGAAGCATCAATAAAATATGGTGACACAACGGTTACTTCGTGCCATAGATAAAATCTTTCTAGTTTTTTTGAGACTTTTGGTTCACAATTCTCTACTTTAATTTTGAGTTAGAAGAGAGACTTTTCATTTTAGTACGTTTTTAGCTTTTATGCAAAGAATTTTTGGTAAAAAAGTGAAGAACAACTAAAATTGTAAAATGACCTTAAAAGGTTAAAATTATTTTTCAAATTCAAATCATAGAAAAACAATCATTTTTACTAAATTATTTTAAAGAAACCTTTTCAAAATTGATGAGATCACATTTAGTTGGGATGAAATATCGTGTATATGTTTATACTTCGAAGCCAATAAAAGGGGACTTTCTTAAGTTTTTCTTTCACAAACTCAAGTTGTCTGAAAAAATTGCTTACACTATTTTAATTTTTGAAACTCATTTCCAGTTTTAACTTAGTTTTCGTGAGCACATTAAAAGTTTGGGATTTAAAAGCTTAAGGTTTTCAAAAAACGATTTTCGCTTTTTGGATAGTGAATATTTTTAAAAATACTCCTAAAATATTTTTGAGGGATATCTCTTGTACTCTAGTTAAGATTCTACCCATGAAATTTTACGTTTAGGTATTTAAAGGCTTCTTTCTCGAAATGAAATTTTTCAATTTAAACCGAAAACTCCCGAACAATGTAGATATTTTTGATTTAACGAAAATTGGCTATTTAACATTAGAAATACGACCACTTTAAATGCAAACAGTAGGACTTTTTATGACGATTCCATTTTGACAAGTATTGATATTTTCGGAAACCTTAGATACAGGAAATACCTTCCAGTTTACCGGCAGTTTCAGCTGTTCTACTGTCCAGATTATAGTGCTAGCAATTATAGACTATATTGTTTTCAAAAACTGTGAGAACAGATCTTATTCCCCTGACTAAAAATTTGAATTCGGCCTCTCTTAATTGTAATGCACGCCTAAGTCTTCTTTAATTTGAGTTATTTGAAGATCATGGAACAGAAATGTACCGACGGGAAAGAATCAAATTCTTACTCAACAGAACTTATAAAGATCCACTAAACTAATAAAATACCAAATATTCTCCAAAACGAATCCTCCAATTGTTGTTAAACTTTGTATAAGTTAATATCCAAAACTATTTAATTTTAATAAAAATCATTAATTTGATTACTATGTGGATCACAGTCGAATGGTACTTGAAAACATTTGTGAACCTCAAAATCTAAAGCTATTTTCAAAAATCAGTTTTTCCTTATTCCACGATTTAAAGATAAATATTTTAAACTTCCCATAGGAAGTTATTGCAATCGGTCCAATTTGTGGGAATATTGAAAATTTTGACATTTCTCGACGTTTCAAGGTCCCTAGAGTCGAAAGAAAAGAATTTTAGAGAGATGTCAGTGCGTGCAAACGTTCGTGCGTCCGTACGTCTGTACTTCCGTACGTTCCCGACGTTTTCTCGTCGTCCATAGCTCAAGAACCAGAAGCGATATCGGCTTTGTTATACAGATAATATTGCAAAAAGATGCAGAAAGGACACTCAACAATTGTGTATTTAAAAAAAGGTGCAAATGTTAGCTAACCCTACATATCTCATGAACGAATAACGCTAGGAACTTGAATTGAAAGCGATACCAAATAAATATATTTTTGGGAAAAATTACAATTAATGGGTTTCTTTATAAATCAAAAATATTAAAAAAAAAACATTTATCACTTCAAAAATTGTATGAACAAAACACGATTTTATCTCAAAAACAATTGTGTCCAACGAAGAATAACGTTTTTGACATCTGGCAAAATTTTAAGGAAAATCAAATAAACAGTTTTCTTTATAAATAATAAAATCCTAAACAAAAATTAAGTAGTACCCGTAGCTTGATGGTAAGTGCGTTAAACTGTAGGCTGCTGTAATGCAGATTCCGAACGAACGCTTGAAGTTGGAGGAATACGTTGCAAGGTACTCTTACAATTAAAGTAAGATGCGCTGGTCAACAAAGCTCTAGGGAGAGAACTTCGTTCGAGTGACATAGCCCCACCAAACAACAGAAACCTGACAAATACAGAAATTGACAAACATTTACAACAGATGGACGAAACAATAAAACGAACGATGGAACGAACAATACCAAAGTACAAAGAACGGGACCAAATCGACGCATACAGAAACGTGACTATTGACGCACTGCGAAGGCACAAGAGTGGCTTACTGACAAGATCCTAGTATGTTCCCTAAAATCAACAAGATATTCAGGAAAAAGAACGACAATGACCTTCCGAGTCTGAAACTCCAAAGAACCGAAGAGAACAGAGACGTACTCAGGACAGCGCAAATAGATCCATAAGAAGCCATCTTCGACGATGACTTTTACATAATTGAAGATTCAAAGGAAAAAGTGGAGCCTGTGGGAGCTGCCTTCCAGTAAGTGTACAAGGTGAATGTTAGCATTTGCCCCAACCATGACCTGGAAAACAGAGCCCTACTTAATCACTTTTACCTTCGAAATGAGATTCGAGAACCGCAGTTTCATGCGGTTCAATAAGGATTCCTGGCAAAGGACATAATCGTAGAGCAAACGGGACCAAGTCCCTTATTACTGACGAAGGTTGAGCTTCAGCTCATCATCAATTCAATAAAAAAAAAGCCAGCAGGTGTCGATGGTATATATAACGCTATGATAACACATTTACCGATAGAGGCAATGGACATTTACACCACGCTCTCCAATAATGCACTTGTGCATTGGAAGACCACTGTGGTTCATCCTCTCGCGAAAAAGGGAAATGAGCATCAGGAAAGTTTTCGAGAAGATCATCAATAGAGCTCTTAATAAGTGGGCTGCGGACAACAAAACAATTTCGGATAAACAGGCTTGGCATAAGCAAATGTCAAAAATGGTTATGTAACTATTACGACAACATTTTCATTAAAAATGGTCTTCAACAGGGAGCGGTGAATTCGCCGATTCTTTTCAGCATTTACACCAGCGATATGAAAGGTAGTCTTACAAAGTAATTGCGTACACCGACGATCTAATTGCGTACAGGAAAGCCCGAAAGGTTGAGATTATTAAAATTCTCTTTCAGTGTGATTTCGACAAGGTTCGGCGATATTGCGACGACTGGAAACTGAAAATAAATAACCAGAAGTCGGAGACAATTCTATTCCAGGCTCTGTTAGCTAGGGCCACGAGGGATACGTGCAAGAATTGGGGCAAGATGGTAATCGTTGATCTTCATGGGCAGCCATTAGAGATCGTGTATGCTTGTCCTGTGTGGTTCAACGTTGCCCCTTCCCAGATGGAGAAGTTTCGGGTGTTCGAGTGACAGTGTTTACGACGCTGTGCCAGCTTATATCGAACAGCCGAATATTCTTATGTGCATTACTTTTCCAACGAGGTCCTATACAACGGGGCTGGAATCAACAGAATTGACAATTTCGTGATAAAACTTGTTCGAGGTCACATTGCAAGAGCTATGTCTTCGACCAACAATTTAATTTTCGGGGCGTTCTACCCAAACGACGAGTATTTTGAAAGTGCACGCTTGAGCGTATTCATTCCACCAGAGGCATTCCTCTTTTTAGACAAATGCGGTCTGATACAGGATAGATTGGCAGTTCCGTTAATCTACCACGTCAGACGAAGAACCGTGGATAGGCGACTCCCGTACAGTCGGGACGTCATGGCACAAGGCGGAGCGGAGCTCCTTCGGTTCAGTAGGGCTGTGTCCGTACTTAACCGAACTGATAGGGTGAAGCAGGAGAACGAGTTTTAGTGGCTTCAATCGGCACTTGATAGTGGCTAGTCGGGATGAGGTTTTAAGCCTTGGCCGGATTAAATACTTGTTTTATAGGCGTAGGGATTAATTTAGTAAAGAAGAGGGATGGTGGCACACCAAAAATTATTACAATTAAAAGGGAAGATACTTAGATTTTCTGCTGTGGTTGTTCTAGTTTTAAGTAGTTTTTAGGTAGAATAGGTTGTTAGAGTTAGTTTTAAGTTTTATTTAAGGACCTAATTTTAATTAGTTTTTAAGTAAAAATAAAAAAGGTTATTAATATTAGTTTTTTCCTTTATTTTCTAATGAATAAGTAATAAATAAAATGTAATTAAAGTAAAATAGATCTTATGGCCGAAAGGATAATTATTAGGTGTTATAGTTTAACCTAGAGTGTCCGTATGGGACCATTAAGTTAGTTGTAAGTTATGGTTATTTAGGCTAGTTTTATGAATTTTTGTCTGGCTTTAAGATGGGTTTAAAATTGAATTAATGAAAATGAATTAAAAAAAAAAGTGCCTTTGACTGTCATGCAAGGGGTCCCTGCCTGTGCCACCTAAAGTTTTTTCTACAGATACTGCATCTTGATAGGAATTGACAAATCCTCCAAGAGTAATTCTTGTCATTAAAAAGTGCTTTCTCAAATTAGCCGTTCGGATTCGGCATAAAGACTGTAGGTCCCTTACATTTCTGACAACATTACTCGCACACAGGAATGGTTGAGAGTTGTAAGTCAGTAGGCCTTGGTTCTTCATGGACCGTTGCGCCACCTAATTTATTTATTTATTTTAAACAACAATTAATAAAAATTGGTAAGAATTGATATTTCGACTCAAATATCTTTTCTCAAATATATATCAAGAACCGAATACCAATTTTTACCAAATTTGCGTGCTATTTTTTGCAGATTTTATTTTTTTAAGAAATAACGGACTGTCGAAAACAATATTTTCTTTGATATTAAAAAAAAAGTTTAAAGACAATATTTTTAATATTTGAAAAGATGTTTGAATCGAAAGTAAATTTTTACCAAGTTTTAGTATAAGGTTTTTATTTTTTGTAAGAAAACTGTCAATTCGAATTTAAAAATAATATATCTATCTTATAAATAAATTTCTCCTACGTTTTTATTGTTTGTAAAAAAAACTGTCATTTCAATTTTTCTTAAATTATCATACAATTTTCGAGGTGACACATTTTGTTTTCGGTTTTTTTTCGATTTATAAAAAAACCGTCAATTGGATTTTTTTCCAAAAATTCAGGTATTGGTATACATTTAAAATCACACCTTCTTCCAATCCCTTAAGGTGCTTAAGCATGTTATTTTTTAATATAATTTATTGTTTGTGTTATTATCAAAATAATTTTTCGCAAATTTAATAAAGTTACCTTACTTCTGTTAAGTGTAAAAAGGCCCTTTTTGAAAGTATCGATTTGGATACCAGAATTGTGCTGTACAGTTCTGTGAATTTCAGTCCAAAGTCATGTCAATTTTTGTTTTGGTACGAATTGAAAAGTAGTATAAATAATATAAAACAAAAAAGAGTGACGAAAACAGCTTTTAAACAAAGTACATATGTATGTATATGTCTCATTGCTGTTAGATTCAGCTGGAGATGTTTGCTATGTTAGCTTTTATAAATGTATGACAGTATAACCATTTATTTTCTTTACCGGTTTCTTAGATTGTTGGCCACATTTTCTTATGTTCAGAATTTAAAATTTAAATTAAATTTGAAATTTCTGAATAATTCAAAATCCGTAAAATCTTGTATAAAATATTGTTTTTCCAAATTTCTCAAATAAATAAGGTTTCAGAAATGAAAGAAAACACTTCAAGTGTGTATTAGCTTAGGTTTAAATCTAAATGGACCAAAGTCATAACGTTTTTATTTTTTGTAAAATTCTTTCTTTTCGATATTAATTTATTTACACTTAAATATCAGACATAACTATTTTTTTTTAATCATGAATATTAAGTCAAAATTTTGAAAATCAAGTTTTCTCCGAAGAAAATAAATTTTTCGGAATAGAAGAATGTTAAATTCCTAAATGAAAGGAATCTATCTATGCACATTCAAATTTTTGAAGAGCAAAACAATTCAAAATTCGACCCCTTTTCTGAAAAAATTATTACTACCTTTCGGTTGAAAGGGTATTTATAATTATCAACGTAGTTAACCTTCTTTTAACAAAAGAAAAAACATTTAAGAGTTAAGCATTTCTAATCTTTCCAAAATCAAGTTATATTAATTTATAACTACCTAACCATCAACCTACATCAAAAACAGTGACATTATTCGGATGATAATCTTGTTTAAACCTTTTTTTTTATGTTTATAATTCTCTTATATTTTTGTTCTGTCATTCTACCGGAAATGTGTGCTTCTAAAACAGTATATTTGTATGAGTATAAAGAGTTCACTTTCATCACTATATGACTTTCTGTCCTCAAAAGAATTTAGAGGCATCATCATCAGGCACATGGCTTAATTACTTACACCGGACGCCACTTGATTAATGTCAACCCCTGCACTGACTTCCTTTTTGTTGTGTTTTTTTTTGCTATCTGTCTTAATGTCACATCGACCGACACAGACCGTCTAACCGCCCAACCAACCAACAAACCGTCCGTCTGTCCGTTGGATATTTTGAAGCAGAATTTTTCCTACAAAAGATGAAAGTTCCACTCACTGAAAATTGTTGACGTATATTTTATGTATGTTTGCAGAGACAGATGATGATGATGATGACGGTCCGATGGTGTGGAGGGTGGAAATGAAAGTAAAGTACCCCGAAGAGTACATCACATTGCATTTATGTTTGTAGACTGTCACTGCCAGTGCCGGCCGCCGCCGCCACCGTGCCACTGATGCCTCTAGCATTGCATATTAAATGGCAAATTTAGATTGTTACATTCCAATGTCCGTCTGCCTCGTTCACGGATGCACAAACAGCACACAAGCCTGATGCGAAGTCTGCCCTCCAACTCCCCCTTTATGGTTGAAATTCCTTGGGAGCATTTATGGCACATTTTCATGTGTGTGTCCCATTTACAAGAAGAGCAGAAGCAACGTTAAAGCAATTGCAACAAAAAGAAAAGACAAACACTCAATCCAACATTCAAAATAATGAATGAATGAGTCAGGGCATTCAGCCAACAACGACGAAGACGATGATGACTTCGTCCAACGGTAGCGGTGAAGACAACGACTACGACGACATCTACAGCTTTAAAGAAGAAATAAAAGAAAGAAAAGAAAGAAGAAGAAGCAGCAGACAGATTCATTCATTAGTGTCCAAAGATGTCTGCAGCGGAAATGCCAACGGAATTTGCTTTCTTCGCTGTCGCTTGCGATTCGCGAACGTTCGACGTTATGCTGTTTTCTTACTTGCTGCTAAATTTTCTGGCATAACTGGCGTGGCGGTACTTGAGCGGTTCTTTGCGTTCAATGATTTTTGTTTTTGACATAAGCCGCGATGGTTGCCATTAATTAACCTAAAAAGATGAATACAATTTTTGTGTGACCAAAAAGGGCAACATATTTCATTCCCGTGCATTATGGGATCAATTTTAACAACAAACATACATCAAAGAAACAACTGAGAGGAAATATTCTCAATTAAATTCAAAAACATACATGAAATATGGATATGAGAGCGAAAAAACCATTTTGGGACACTATGGCGTATACGTGATTTTTTTTTTGATTTTTAGAATTTACAGTCTAATGAACAGGTAGATGTTGTCGATTCGATTGAATTTCAATTAAGATAAGAATTTTCAAATTGAAAAGGTCAAAGTTCATTCGGTGAGGGCCTCAAATCCTCTAAAAATCTACAATATTCTATTAAAACTACAAATACCAGCAGTTGACTTGCGTTTAATTGGATTTCAAGTTCCAGGCTAAAATAACAAACTGTTTATTCAATTCGGATGAAAGTGACTTTACAAGGGAGGCTGTGAGTGACCTTGAACTACGTTGAAGAAGGGATTGTTTGTTTAAATAAAGCTGTAGGTTGAAAAGTGTCTATTTTTGTATCTAACACAAGTTCTACTGTCTGAATACCAAGAGGCCCATTTTTACCTTCGTCCTTTTAAACTCTTGTAGCTCACCCCATGTGAATTATCTCGCCTTCAGTCTTTTCACTGAATACTGTTAAAACCATTCATCCTGTGATAAAAATCACATTTAAAAAATTACTTCTCTTTTTTTTTCTAAGAGTTCAAACCTGTGTCTGAATTATTATTATCATTTAAACAAAAAAAAAAACAGCTCAGACAAACAAACCAAAAAACCCCATCAGAATCCATTATTTTATTTTATCTAGATATCGATTTGGTAGCAATCTAATGGCGGTGTATTTTATACACCTACCTTTTAGACCGTTCTAGCGTTTTTATTGCCAACTCGAGAATGGGAATTTTAACTAAACTGCGTATTATTTCTAGGAATTTATTGATGTTCATTTTCGATTGAAATCATTGAAGGGGGCAAGAGGGGTGGTTAATAAAACGTTGGTAGTTGGCGTTTTTATCACATTGCATTTAATTGTATTTAGCTTGGTGAAAATTGTATTTTGTCTATTTATGCCTCGTTTTTATATTCCCTTACTACGAGTATGTAACCCACTTTTTAATGACCGAGATGCGGAGGCAAATAATGAAGGGAATTCAGGTCATACGATATAATATGTGGGCTAAAAGTAGAAGCTACTAGAGTTAGTGTATAATGTAGAAAAGTAGTCCTTTTAATTTAACGTCAACTCAATGTTGAATCCATCAACCCTTGAACGCAATTAATAATTTAACATCAATGCGATAGGACATAGAAGACAGCTATGCATGAAATAATAGGAACGAGACTTATTTTTTGATAACCATGTATATTTGGCACTTGGTGATTTTGGAGCCCATTTGCTACAAGATTCATAAAAGATTGCCCAAACAAAAATTTAAAAAAAAAATCGACAAAAGATGTCAATCAATTTCATTTGTTCACACATTATGTCTGAAGTGCCTGGAGAAACTAATCCCCGAATCCTCCCCGCATATCCCAGTAAAGATGAGATTGTTGCCACAGTTAAAACACTAAGAACAACAAGGTGGTAGGACTTGATCGAATTCTCGCAGAGCTTTTACAAACAGCACTAACGTCATCAAGCGAACTGCTTCATCCGCTCATAAAAGAAGCCTGGACCAACGAAAGCTTCCCCGATAAGTGGACGAAGGGAACTATCGTCAATCCAATGAGATCTAACAAAATTCGAAAACTTGAGACGAATTTGCGTTCTACCTGCCGTTGCCAACATAGTAGTAAAAGTCATACTGGAACACATCAGAGAACACCTTGAGGCCACACTCGATGCCGAACAAGCCATATTCCGCGCTGGATCCTCCTGTATTGATCATATCAACACTCTGCGGATCATTATTGAAAATTGCGTTGAATATCGATCACTACTACACCTGCTGTTCATTGACTTCGAGAATGCTCTTGAAAGCGTTAACAGGGAGTAGCTTTATGGAGGAGAGGCATCCCAGAACTAACTAATTGCAATTATTAAAGCAACATATAATGGTTCCAAACGTTTTACACGTTGTCAGATGATTTTGAAATCCGAAGTGGAGTCATACAGGGCTGTATTCTGTCCCCACTACTGTTTTTGTTGATTATAAGCGATGTACTGCGCGTAGCTTTGGTCAGGTAGCGGAGAGACTTGGATTACGCGAACGATGTTTGCTTACTCTCTCAAAGGATCATTGATTTCCATGAAATGACAACAAGTGTGGAGAGAGAAGCAGAAGTTGTGGGGCTGAAAATTAATTCCGACAAAGGAAACATGATGAACTTTGGAACCTGACCATCCTCTCAAATAAATATTTCCTCGCAACCGGTGGAAAAAGTGGAGAGCTTTCAATATCTTAGAAGTATCGTCTCCATCGAAGGCGGATCCCATCAAGACGTCATCTGCAGCATTGGCAAAGCAAAAGTGGGGTTCGGTTTGTTGTCGAAAATTTGGAGGAATAACTTAATCAGCTTGAGAACAAAGCTAAGAGTGTTTCGCAAAAATGTCGAATCTGTGTTTTTTTATGAATGCAGCAATTGGAAGGTTACTTCAGCCATAACAAGAAAGCTGCAAACATTCTTGAATAGATGTCTTCGTAACATCCTGAGGATTTTCTGGCCAAATCGCATATCAAATGAGGTCCTTCATATAAGGTCAGGTCAGGAACCTATAGGCTCTATAATACGAAGGCGTAAAAGGCAATAGATTGGGCATACACTTCGAAAAGGTAACGACTGCATTGCAGGCCAAGCAATGCAGTAGAATTCGCTCACACAAGAAGGAAGAAGAGCTGGACGACCGAGAAGCGCATGGCGCAGGACAGTCGAGGCAGAATCATCGTCACTAGGCAAGAGTGAAATGAGCTGAAACACATCTCCGGAAACCATACACGATGGCGCGTAAGCGTACTAGAGGTCCTATGCCTCTTAAAGGGTTCCCAATGGACCTAACACGTCTGAGGACCTAAGTAAGTAAGAACCTATACATTGTGTTTGATATTTAGTCAAAAAAACATTACTTCAACAAATAGGTACTGTAAAGTGCAGAGATTAGTTTTTTGACCGTACTACACGAATGTGAAAAGTTCTACCACATTCTGTCTTTCTATTTCTTTAATACGTTAAAGAATTCATTACATGTGAATAGTAAAACATTCTTTCTAACATAAACGATTTTTTTTAAATTATTATGACCAAAGCTGTATACACATATTTCATGTTTTGTGTGGTGCATTTAGTCAACCATTTAATATTGTTTCATTGAAAACTGTGTCACACGCAACAACCTGTAGCTTATAAAGTTGAAGTGTGTTTTTGTATCCTTTTTTCCTTTTTACAATAAACACACCCACAATACCACCCACAATTCTCCCCTAAAAAAAGTGACATTTTACATCAGCTTGTCCTTCAATTATCCAATGCAAATTTTTTTTCTTTTTTGTTACACATCCATGAACAGGATGATGTAGATGATGATGACGATGATGACGACGATGACGAGGACGATGTCATGGTGGGATGTTATGAAAGTGCATAATAATGCACATACATAAATCAAATCAGGCTCAAAGGATGCAGTAGCATATAAATACACATCACAGAGGGAACTAGATGAAATAAGAGAGAAGGGAAGTATGTATGTGGGTCTTTAAAAAAAATCTAAAAAAAGTCCTCAGACATACTTTATATGAAGGCAGGGTTATAGGCACCCTTCTTAATTAAGTTTTCGTCATCATCAGATATTCACGTTTTTATAGTAAAAAATTGTCAATGCAATTTTCCCTCTGGTGAGAGAAGAAAATTACTAAGGTTATAGTATAGGGACGTTAAATAGGGCAAAAGGACGTGCCTATTTTTTTCTTCTTTTAAAGAGTTTGAGGTAAAATCACGTTAAATACAAAAGTCTAACTTGGTGACGTATTTGATACTGCATTAGTGCACCTCCTTGATATGAATTTCAATTTACTATTGTTGTTTAAAAGTACAGTAACCTTGTAATTTTTGAATGGAAGTAGACCTTGTGCTAAATTCGTTAGTTCGGATTAAATAAAAAGTATTTGCAGTCTTTTTTTTTGTTGATAAATTCGGAGAAACACATAAATGTCCATGATTTTTTCGTTCATTGACAATTTTAAACGTGGGGGGATAGACTTTTTCAAAACATAATCCTTAACAAATGTTTGCAAGGTTAAGGAATAAAAAAAAGACCAAAAGTTGAAATAAAATTGTCCCCTATATCCCCCATGTAAATCAGGGGCAGGTATGTTTCCAAAAGAAAAAGTGACTAGACCTCTATAGAAAAAACATCTATCTTATATAACTTTTAGTCATAATTGACATTTTTAAGGCCTTCGAGTGAATTTTCGAAAATTCGTTTCTTTATTTTTAAATGGTTCCTCAAAGATGATGTCCAAAAAACTTATAGCCGGGAAAACCTTTACATTTTTTTTTTTGATTAAAGGAATTTGAAATCATGTTTTTTCACTTCTCAAAACTTAAAACGCGTTTTTCTCACTCAAAACATGTATGTTTTTTGTTGACTAAACTTATAACTCCAAAAATGCTTAACTGATTAACTTGTAATTTTAAAAACGCGTTTATCTTTTTAGTTTATTTTGTTTTATTGTTAAAAACTCATTCCTTTCACGAAATCAATCAAAATCGGAAACTTTTACGAATATCCCGAAGAAAGTTATTGCCAACTACCTTCGCAGTATAAAATCTTCTAATAGGCCTAAAACGCTTACATACTTATTTAAATTATGATGACGGTTGACAGGTATGGAATTAAAGAAAAAGAAGAAGTTTATAGGTGAACCGATCCTTAGATAAGCCTGTGTTTTGGTGCACATTAAAATAGAAACACATTGGAAAATAGATCTTAATATTTAACTAGTATCAAAAATATAAGTTTTTAATATTTTTGTTTACTTTTATAAAACACTAAGTTCACTTTAAGAAGTAAATTTAAATTATTTCAATAATATTACAATTAATTCTACGAAAAACATGGGTCGCAGTAAGCATTGTTCTTGACAAGAGAAAGCTGTCATTTTAGTTCTACGAAATAAGGAAAATATTCAGAATAATGAGCAGATCTCTTAAATTGAATTGCTGAAAAAAAAACAATCAAGACAAACCCAAGAGAAGACTGAAAGATCATTTGTGCCTACAAGGACAGATCCTTACAAGTTTTCGAGGAAAATAAAAAACAAACTACAGCTTCCAATAATTTCCAGAACTCTTCGTAGGAGACTTGTTGAAGCTAACTTTCTCAGAAGGATCGCAAGATTGGTGCACTTTCTAAGAAAAAAAAAAAACAACAACGTGGTTTAAATTCGCCCACTATCGTTTTGATTGGAGTGGGCCAGAGAGAGGCAAAAAGTGGATGGACGACAAACCGTTAGAAGGCTTCCTTTGAGAGAACTAAATGCCAAATACATCCAGAAAACGGTCAAGAATTGTGGTGGCAGTATCATGCTTTGGGGTTAATTTTCTTGGTCCGGCGTTGGATCAATAGATTTGATTGAGGGCAAAACGTATCAAAATATGAAGGTGAATATCATGAAGGATACGATGCTGATTTATGGGGACAAGAACATACCTCTAAAATGTGTTCTACAGTAGGATAACGACCCTAAGCACACATGCAAATCTGCTCAAAAATATTTTAAGGACCAAAAATTCAGTGAGTTGGAGTGATTATTCCAATCGCCTGACATAAACCCCATACAACATTTTGGGTGAAATTTAAAATGCGCGGCTGGGAAACATTTAACATATAAAATATACGACTGGAACTTGATTTTGTATGCAGCACATAAATTAACAGAGTAGAGAACACAGCACCTTGAGCTACTAGACTATGTGATAACAACACAAGACAAAAGGACAGAAGAGAAAGAACAACAGACAGAAAGAACACACAACAACAGCACGCGTTAGGTTTCGAGCCGACCCCAAATCTGTCTACTAACCACGCTCACTGATGCTTGATTTCGGTGATCGATAGGAACAGAAGCTTTTTTTTTGGAAATTCATTTTTATTAATTTAATCTTAAACCTATCTTAAAGCTATCCAAAAATTCATAAAACTAGCCTGAATAACCATAACTTACAACTAACTTAATGGTCCCATACGGACACTCTTAAAAAAGTAGAAAATAAAAAAAACAAATATCAATATCCTTCTTAATTTTTACTTAAAACTACTTAAAATAAGGTCCTTAAATAAAACTTAAAACTAACTTAAACTACCTATTCTACCAATAAACTACTTAAAACTAGAACAACCCCAGCAGCAAATCTAAGTATCTTTCCTTTTTTTGTAATTATTTTTGTTTGTGTCACAATGCCTATTCTTTACTTAAAATTAATCCCTAGAACTATGAAACAACTATGAAATCCGGCCACGGCTTAAACCCCAACCCAACTACCCACTATCAAGTGCCCATAGAAGTCACTAAAACTGGTTCTTCTGCTTCACCCTATCAGTTCGGTCCCGCTTGGACACAGCCCTACTGAACCGAAAGAGCTCTGCTCCGCCTTGTGCCATGACGTCCCGATTATACAGGAGTCGCTTATCCACGGTTTTTCGTCTGACGTGGTAGATTAGCGGAACTGCCAATCTATGCTGTATCAGAAAAAGAGGCTTGCCTATGATGGAATGAAGCCGCTCAAGCGTGCACTATCAAAAAACTCGTCATTCGTATAGAACGCCCCGAAAATAAATTGTTGGTCGAAGATATAGCTCTTGCAATGTGATTTCGAACGATTTTTATCACGAAATTGTCAATTCTGTTGATTTGAGACCCGTTGTATAGGACCTCGTCGAACACCCGAACTTCTCCATCTAGAAAGGGGCAACGTTGAACCACACAGGACAACCATAAACGATCATCGGCCGTATGAGGACCATGTAGGAAATTACCTTCACTCTGGGGTCAAGCCGACTGATAAAAAACAACAGTTTCGTCAGATCGAAGGCTCCCCTGGCCCTTGTCAGAGCTGCATTTATATGGCTGTCAAAATATAAATACTGATCTAAAATAAATACCGAGGTACTTCACTACACTTTTGGTCGCTAATCGCTGCCCGTGAAGATCAACGACAACCATCTTGCTCCAATTCTTGCATGTATCCCCCGTAGCCCTAGCCAACGGAGTCTGGAACAGAATTGTCTCCGACTTCTGGACATTTTTATTTCGTCGCAATATTGCTGAATCTTGTCAAAATTACGCTGCAAGAGAATTCCAATAACCTCAAACTTTTGGACCGTTCTGTAGCGTACGCAATTGCCTTTGTAAGATTACCTATTAGATCGCTGGTGTAAATGCTGAACAGAATCGTCTCCCAGTCGAAGACCATTTTTAACTAAGAATGTTGTGGTAGAACTTACATTGCCACTTTTGACAACAGACTTTCTACCGTTCAGCATATCATAAAGTATATACAACAATGGCTTGCTAATGCCAAGCCTGCTCAGTTTTAGGTAAAGACCCTCTAACCATACGGTATCAAAGGCCTTTTCCAAATCAACCAGAACTGCATCTGTTCATTGTTGATTTTGATTTATTCCATTCGATATCAGAAACGAGTTTGGACGCAGCATGAATTGTGTCATGACCCGCCTTCAACACGAACTGTTTATCCTTAATTATTTTGTTGTCCGCAGCCCACTTATTCAGAGCCCTATTAATGATTTTTTCGAAAACTTTGCTGATGCTCGGAAGAAGTCTTATCGACCGAAGATTTGACGGGTTGGAGTTGTTCTATCCAGTTCTATCGCTGAGGATAAACTACAGCGGTCTTCCAATGCACTGGATAATATGCATTATTCAGTGCATTATTGGATAGTGGGGTGTGAATGACAATTGCTTCCATCGGTAAATGTCTTAGTACAACGTTGGATATTGAATTGAAGATGAGCTTAAGCTTAAACTTCGTGGCTAACAAGGGAATTCGTCCCGTTTGCTCTACGATTATGTCATTTGCCAAAGAATCGTCATTGAACCACATGAAACTGGGGTTCTCAGATGTGTCATATCATATAGAAGGTAAAAGTGATTAAGTAGGGCTCTTTTTTACAGGTCGTGGTTGGGGCGAATGCTAACATTCACCTTGTATACTTGCTGGAAGGCAGTTTCCACCGAGTCATCGTCGAGAATGGCTTCTTCTGGATCTTTTAGCGCTGTCCTGAATACGTCTCTGTTCTCTTCAATTCTTTAAAGTTTCAGACACGGAAGGTCACTATCGTTCTTTTTCCTGAATATCTTGTTGATTTTAGGGAACATACTAGGGTCGGAATTAACTGACCGGATCTTGCGGTAAAAGTACTTGTTGATTGATAACCTGTAGTTCTCCTTAATCAACAGATTGATATTTTTTATTAACGACTTCAGTGTCCTAACCTCCAAGTCGTGTGCATCTGTAAGTGATTTGCACAAGTTTTTGAGTCTTGTCAGTAAGCCACTCTTGTGGTTACGTAGTGTTACAATAGTAGCGTTTTTGTAAGCGTAAATTTGGTCCCGTTCTTTGTACTTTAGTATTGACCGTTCTATCGTTCGTTTTATTGTTTCGCCCATCTGTTGTTAATGTTGATCAATTTCTGTATTTTTCAGGTTTCTGTTGTTTGGTGAGGCTATGTCAATCGAACGAAGTTCTCTCGCTAGGGCGTTATTGAAGGGAACCGAAGCTTTATCAGTGACTATGCCGTTGCCGCATGTAAAATGTGATGACAAAATTAAGATTAAAAATTTAACCTGAAAAATAAGTTTGTCTTCAAAAATTTAAATATGATTTAATAAATCAAAAACCATGATTTTTTAATTTTTACTTCGAAAACCGTTAGAGCGTTTTTTTTTTTTAAAAGAATTTTGTATATCTAAAATTGTTCAATGTTGTTCCCAAAATAGTTGTTTAGTGAATGTAAATATACGCTCTACATTTGAATTTCTTAAAAAAAATGTTGAACTGTTTTTGAGCTATAGAATTTTGTAAAAAATTATATATTTCTTTTAAAAATCCAAAAAAATTTAACTTTTGATAATTAAATATTGTTAAGGCAATAAAAGAGCTCTTTCAAAATTCAAATTATTGAAATCGGTTCATAAGTAACAAAAAAACGGTTCTATGAGAGTAACTTTCCGGAACAATACAAAAAAATGTTTTCTTTTACTACAAGAAGCCAAGTAAAAAAACTCAAATTTTAAAGAAAAGGTTAAAAAAATCTATCGGTTCATTTTCGAGAAAATTCGAATTTTTCTTTTTTGACCAAAAACAATTTATGGGGGCTACTGTTAGTTTTGATCTTAAGAAAAAATAAAAAACTGCTAACGCGAATCTGCTCAAAACCTTAAATTCCAAGTTTGAACTCAATGGTTTAGGCTATAGGAGCAGGGACAGACAGACAGGACAGTCTGGACGGAATCGCGGGACCCACATTTCTTAAGCTCTCTACCAACGTATTATCACGTTTGATTAAAATCTCGAGTTCGAACTTTTTCACGAATGCCAAACTTGCCATAAAGTTTTTATATATCGCTTGTAAAAAGGCTAAACGAAACTCAAAATAAATACTGAGTAAATTGTTGTTCAAAATCTTTTAGAAATATTATTTTTAAGAGTCGAGTAATTTTGTTTCCGTGTTGAAAAAATATTAATAAATCCAATTTTTATGACGTATTTTCCTTGTAGTGCTGATAAATGAACCAAGTTCTGAACTGTGGACGTATAATGTTCAAATATTAACAAAACTATGCAAATTTCTCCTTTTTCTAATTTTTGGTGATTTAAAAACCAAAACAAATTTCTCAAATGTAACTTTTTTATTGAAAACTCAATGGTCCGGTAAAACGTGTGTAGTTATTTTTTAATTCAAACTAAATTTTTTAAAAACTTTATTTCCTGTCATAAGATATTTACAGCGGTTTTCACAAATATAGAGTGAAAACATATTTGAGTACAATATTTTAAAGTTATTAATTTATTTTTTATAATCTTTTAAAATTTATAACAATTTAAATATTTGTTGTGTTTATTACCAGTTTTCGTCCTTAAAATAGTCTTCATTCTAGTGTTAAGTATAAAGATTTTATGTTCAACTGCACATCACGAATGTGAAATGCTTTACTCAACTATTAATATCCAAAACTTCAAGACCAATTGGCACTGGTATCTATCTTAAAGTTCTCTACATTTTTTCAGGATTTAAACATGTTAAGTGTAGTTCTAACTCCTTGGGTTATAAAATTATAAAAATAATATTTTTTCTTTAAAAATGGAGGCGAACATTGTTTATTCGTAAGAAATATAAGAACAACCAATATTTATTCATTAAAAGTTGTTATACTAAAAAATAAATTCTTTATGGTTATTTTATGTTATAAACAATAAACCGGAAAGCTTAATTTATTTCAAATTCTTGAAACATTATTTTCCAAATAAACCACAAATGCTCACATGTTCCAAAATTCCTTCGATTAAAAAAAATTAATTGAAAATAAAACATTCAGTAAGGCTGAAATTCAAGAGAAGGTCAAATACTTTAAACAAAAAAAAGGGTTTAAAAACTAAATGTCAACCATATTTAACCGGAATCAATTAATTACCCACACAAATTGGAAAAGTTCAACTCCAAAGTAGAAAACATTGGACATTTTTTTTAACATTTTAAATTATTGATTCCAAATAACCTTAAGTTCATCAAAACTTACAGGGAGTAAATTTATTTAAAAATTAATAATTCAAAATTTCAAAAAGTAAGTGTATGAACCAATTATCTTTTAAGCTGTTTATTGAAAAAAAGACAGAGCAACCCCTTTAATAACATTGGCCAACAATTTAATTTAGTTGGTAATAAAATTATACTTTTTCTTATGTTTTTTCTTTCTTTAGTTCGAATCCGTTCAAAATCAATCAATTAAGTCTGGTTTATGAGATAATTTTTTTTATAATTTCAAAAAAACCTTTCCAAATCCGATATATTATTTCAAATAGTTCACTGTCTTACGTATTTTTCAAACAAAAATCCTCATTATTGCTGGAAACCTTCACTTGTCATACATTAACCCTAAAAGAACGCTGATGCTAAAATGGTTCTTAATAGAAAAACGCAAAACGGTATTGAAACAATTTTTGATTTTATTACAAGTATTAAAATATCAAGTTTTTGAAATATAATACAAAAATTAAAGAAGTAATGTTTGAGCTTGAACACATAAGGCTAATTGAGAGTTTGGGTTCAGAACAAACACTAATGATTAAGTCTTATGTGAATTATTCAAGAACATAAAAGAGTTGATTTCGAAGTAAATAAAAACATCAGATAGAGGCAAATGAAGACCCTTAAGTCTATTTGCCATTTAAACTGTATCTAAAAGATTTAGATACGTACTGGTATTCGTAAACGTCATCCAATGTATTGCTTAAAGATATGTTGGGTTTAAACTTAGACTTAAGAAACGCATTTTTGGTTGTCCTTAGTATTTTAGATTGGTCTATTTTAAAACCAAGAAAGACGACTTCTCCAGATTAAATAACAGCGATGACGAACCGAATTCCGCTGTAAGGGAGATAGAACCACTCAACCTAGGCAAAGCAGATCAACAATTCCGCCTACCCGACCTCGACGAAAAGAAGATAACTATATCTTATCTGGAGTCAAACAAAGCTGCTGGAGCTGACGGCATCGCTGCCGAACTATTCAAAGCAGCAGGCGATGACTTAGTAGGGAGCATGCTCCAACTCATCTGCAAAATATGGTCGATGCGAGCTGTAAAGAGGTTATTAGGGCTGAAGAGGTAAGTTTCCGTTGCTATAAAGCCAACCGTACTGAGGAATGCCGGAAAAAATTCAAGCAAGCCGGAAAAGCCTGCAACGCCCATATTCAATGGACCAAATTTTTACATGACCAAAAGTTACGGCAAAAAGTACAAATTTTTGGTAATTTTTAAAAAAACATGAAGAATTCTTCCTCTTCTTCGGTTCCTACGTTCATTGTCAATGACACTCCTTTTGTTAGCTCTTCAGAGAAACCTAATCTCTTTGCTAGGCAGATCGCCGCCAATTCTACGCTGCCAGTGAGTGTTATGACTCCGCATGTACTTGAGTTAGTTAGTAATTCTATGGGACCAATCTTTTTTCCCACTCGTAAACACACATTAATCCGCTGGTCCGGAAGGGGTGTTCTGAAGAGGTGTTTTTCAACGCTGGCAAAACCACTGCGTAAGCTTTTTTATCTGTCCTACTCCTCAGGTCTCGTTCCGAGCGGATGGAAAACAGCATTTGTCCAGCCTATTTCCAAAAAAGGCGAATATTCCTCACCGTCTAATAACCGACCGATTTCACTTACTTCCCTTTTTTCCAAGGTCATGAAAACGCTGATTAATTATCAGCTCAAGAAATATCCAGAAGATCGAAGGCTTCTTAATGACCGGCAATACGGCTTTCGTAGCAACAGGTCCACTGGTGATCTCACGGTTCATCTCACTGAACAGTGGAGCAAATCTATACATCGTTTTGGAGAAAGTAAGATTATTGTACTTGATATTTCGAAAGCATTTGATAGGGTTTGGCATCAGGCTCTCTTATCGAAAATGCGTGCTTTCGGTTTTCATGAATCCCTCCTTTATTGGATTAATAATTACCTTTTAGATCGTTCAAAACAATTAGTATTAATTGGATTCAAGTCTGAAAACCATAAAATAAATGCCGGTGTGCCGCAGGGCTCTATTCTATCTCCAACACTCTTTCTAAATTTTATTAATGATCTACTGTCTGCAACTTTTAATCCAATACATTTCGCTGACGATAGTACTCTTTGCTTATCATACATATCATATCAGATCCTCTCTGCGGTATTATGTGAACGTCTGAAGCCGTTCGTCAGCAACCTGATAGGTCCTTATCGATGTGACTTCAGACCAGGAAAGTCCACTATCAACCAAATATTCACACTACGGCAGAAAAAAACCCAGGAGCTTCAAATTGATACCCACCATCTCTTTATCGATTTTAAAGCTGCGTATGACAGCATCCAAAGGGAAGAGCTCAACATGGCAATATCTAGTTTTGACATCCCTGTCAAACTTATCCGTTTGTGAGAATGATGATGGAGAATGCACGCTGCTCTATCAAGGTCGGAAAAGATATCACCGATGCATTGATGTCAAAAAAGGTTTTGGACAAGGCGATGCACTGCCATGCGACTTCTTCAACATCGTTCTAGAAAGAATTGTGCCAAATTCAATCGTCAACACTAAAGGCACAATCTTCCAAAGGTCCATCCCATTACTCGGATACGCAGATGATATTGACATAATTGGAAGATAAAAGCGTGATGTAAGTGGAGCGTTTTTCTGCATTGCGTAGGAAGCGAAGATGATGGGTTTAGTGGTCAATGAGGGCAAGACCAAGTATAAGCTGTCATCAAAACGTCAACATGGAAAGCTATTACTTTGAGGTGTTGAAGACAACGACACAAACGCTCAAATCAAACGAAGAATAACTCTTGCAAATCGCTACTTCTTTGGACTTAGATGGCAATTGAGTAGTAAGGTCCTCTCTCGAGCATCTAAAATCACCATCTATAAGACACTCATCATCCCGGTTTTCATTTATGGCGTTGAGGCCTGACCCTGTCACAGAAAAATGACAGCAACTTAGGATGCTTCGAGAGAAAAATTCTTCGAGTGGTTTTTGGTCCCATATGCATAGATGGAGAATTGAGGAGAATAAATAACGAGAAACTGTGCGACCTGTACAGCTATACTGACCTTGTTGGCTGACCTGATGGCTCGGTCCTGTAGAGCGAATGGACATCAACCCTTCAGCACGGAAGGTCTTTGAATCCAATTCCGAGAGACGACGCAGTAGAGGAAGACCACGACTCAGGTGTCACACTCAGGTGAGTGAAGACTTCAACCAACTTGGCGTGTGAAATTTGAGGCAGCTAGCTAGGGACCGAGCTGGCTGGAGATACAAGTTGGTTGAGGCGCAGGTCCACACTGGACTGTAGCGCCACCTTAAGTTAGTTGATTTTAAAAACCCAACAAATTAAAGGTTTAATTTGAATTTAAGGCATCTTAATTCTTAATTGACAAATCCTCCAAGAATAATTCTTGTCATGAAAAGTGCATTCTCAAATTAACCGTTCGGATTCGTCATATAAATTGTAGGTAACTTCCATCTCTGACAACATTACTCGCACACAGGAATGGTTGAGAGTTGTAAGTCACTAGGCCTTGGTTCTTCATGGACTGTTGCGCCACCATATTTATTTATTTAATCCTTTTAAAAAGTTTGTAAAAGACTTTTCACCTTAGATTTATAAAAGAGTTAAGTGCCATTGTACTTTCAATTCAGTCTCTTAAGACTCAGTTTAATGGTTACTAAGAACTTAATCAACCTATTTAATTCATTTTCGCAAACCGAAAGTTAAAAATATCAATCTAAAATGATTTCAAATTTTTTTTCAAGAAATCAGTAGTTAAATTCTTTAACTTTATTCGATCGAAACTAAAATATGGTCTTCATAAAGTTCCACCACAAGGCAATCTTCTTAACGGACTACCGAAATGGAACAAAGCAGGTGATAAGACCTTAATGGAACAATAGTTCTAAAAAAAAATGATGCAAAGAAAGAAGAATTGCTACCACATCATAAAGTATTTTATAATCCCCTGACAGGCACAGTTCCCATTTCCCCATATTTGGGACCTTTTATTTAAAGTGCCTTAGTTTCAGGTATTTTTTTTTAATTATCTACAAAAGACTCATATATTCATTATGATCCCAAAACGCTAATCAGTTCCTAGAGACTGCTCTTTAAGGCTCATCACACACCTACAATCAATTAAAGCTGCTCCTTATTTTCAGAATATGATGAACAGTTTTAGAAAACCAAATATAGGAGACACAAAACTACATTTGACATTTCAAAGGTTGAAAGTTACATATTTCAAAAATACACAATCAATTTGAAAAAGCTCAAATGGCAACACACATATTACTTGTAATATAAATCCCATAACAAAAACGTAAAACCTATCGATGGGTTAAGGGTGTCTACATGTATATTATTGGGTAGCTTGGCTTGGCTTGACTAAGGCTATTTATTGGATACCTATAGAAGTCGTATATGTCAGAAGCTCTCATAAGAAAATGGGAAACGAAATGTGACATAAAAGAGACGTAATAACTACATGAGCTACTTTCTGTGACCTAATTTACTTTTTATCGATCGAATGGAGCACAAGCCGAATGAGCAAGAAAGAAACAACAACAACAGAGAGGGAGAGAAAAACGGAAGAAGAGAGTGACATAGAGAGAGAAAGATAGATAATATATGAAATCATTGTTGAATGTTTACATAGTAGTTGCATGCTGCACGTGCCGAAGTTACTATATGAAAAGCTATACCTTCGAGTTACTGTATACAATGTACAGTAATGTACATTTTCACAGTAACGAAAAAGGGATGTAAAGGAAGGGATGGAGTAAAAGGGATGAGGCTTGCGGTTCGCTTGTATCCTGTAAAACCTCCATTTTTACTTCCTCCAGCAACAGCAGCCGCAGTAAACTTTCAGCACGAGCAATCTCTGATAGTGATGGCAATTCCCTTTTGGGATGGAGTATGAGTACAAAGCACACAAAGTAGGAAACAGTGCATTCACTGATGAAGCTGGAACGGAAGAAACTTTCACAGTTACTCGTTGCTCCACCGGCTTCAGCTTCAGCTCGGGTTTTGACTCCCATTGCGGTAGGCAGGTAGGGGTATGATGGTGAAGTGTGGTATGGTATATGGAAAAATGTCATTACTATAAGTTCATTTTTTGTCCTTTGTTTGTGTACTGTATTAAGTAAATATTGCTCACAGGGATGTACTGTAAAATGTTATTACAGCTCCTTTCCAAAACACATCCTCTCAGTCGACTCAAACCCAACCGTGGTCGAATGAATTACTACTTCTATATACATCCGTACCACGTTCACAAGCTTGATGATGTGTCCTTGCATGATGCCACCCAATTTTCTAGAATCAGATGATGTGGTGCATTCATGGTTACTACTAGTAAATACAGGGAGGAGGGCTGTTGGGAAGTTAGGGGCTTTGCGATGATGTAAAAATGAAAATAAAGTATATTTACTGGTATATAACACGATATTGTAAATTGTAAAGTCCTTGTCATAGTGCGCATTACTTTTTCCATCATACTCTTTCAAACAAATATGTCAAGATGAGATGATGGCCGCTGCTACACGAGTACCGTTATGACGACAAAATCATATGATAATATAGTAAGTATACAGTACATCACTCACACGTGCCATTGTCTAAAGCGCAATGAAGGAAATCATTTTTTTTTTATTCACAAAAGGGATTATTGATTTTTATTGTAAGATTATTTTCCATCAGTATAATTTTCTAGAGAACAAAATCTACTATCATTGGTCTTACTGCGGATTTCGGGAAGTCTTTTTTTAGATAAAGTTGAAAAGGAAAGTCCATAAGGATATGTGTATTTCGTGAAAACAGCATCATTGGTTAGTTTTACGTCGAAACTTTTAGATAATATCTTTCGCCACATGTGAACCGCATCCCGAAAGGAATTCAATAATCTCCTGTAGAGAATATATCTCTTTTCAAGCAAAAGTATGTGTCAAAAACACATGAATGGTTTTGAGTTGTAAAGGTCACGCAGTTACTGAATTCTCAAGAATTGCTACCTCAAAAACATATACTTACTTTTGGAACAGTTTAAGCGAAACAAAATAACATTTTTCACTGAAATTTTCATCATGGAAGCAGTAGGAAGTTATAGAAAACAGAATATTTCGAATTAAAAAAAGTTGAAATTCTGATTTATAACCAGAAGTTTAGTTTGAATATTTTTTAATTAAAATAACGAAAATTATTGTGTAACACTTTTGAGAAATGAGAAATATGAACGCACTTAAATATAACAAATATACGTTTTCTAGATGGAAATTCTACTAAATAGCTGAGCTTTTCAGAATCCTGAAACATATTACGTTTTGCTTTGCTTTTGTTGGTTTTTAGAATTTTACATCACTTCTTGGAGTTTTAATCGAGTTGAAGTTATTGGATTGCTTTTAGGAAATTTAACCTTTGAAAGTCTTCATAGAGGAAGCCATACCCTAGAAACTGGAAAGTAAGATGAATGGGAGAACTGTTACTTGGTAAAATGCTTCGTTCGATATTTGGCTTTTATTACTAGGGAATAGAAGGAACAAGACAATGAAATCATTAGTTAAGCTGCATTCTTTGTCGACAAAAGGATCCCAATCCCAGCTTTCAAAAAAGTGTGTTAAGTAATGGAATTCTTTAGTAGAACCTTTAAAATTATTTCTGTTAAGTGAAAAGATGGTACCCCTCAAGGGTTCATACACATTTTTTATGACTTTTCTCAAGATTTCGCATTCCTGAACAGTATTTTCTCTTAAGGGCTGCGTTTGTTCAGTAACTTCCAGAGGCCCCAAAGAAAAATGTCTGTTGCCCTTAATCGGGAATTCTTGCCCGAGCTGTGTGTATTGTTGAACATACTTGTTTCAATCACATGTTCATCCAGCCCCTTTCTTCAATTCCGGCAGTTTGCTTTTGTTTTGTTTCCGTATTGCAAATGTCTTCTTCAGAAATTCCTGTCATATCATTATTCCGATCAGGACAAATTCCTCAAAATATGTTGTAAGATCATTGTTCCGGTCTAAACACTTGAAAAAAAACGGCGCCTTTGAAGGATTCTAATTGTAATTTCGTAAAAATATTAGAACTCTTGGTTTGAAATGACTGAAAATTACATGTTCGAGTTTGAATAGTATTGAAAGGCCATCGTGCCTCAGGTAGAAAGCTTTAATGGATGAGAATTCTAATAAACAAAGTAAACATGAATTCAGTCTCCGCACAGAAGTTTACCGGTTACCAAATGTTTAACAAAGCCAAACGAAAAAATCCCCAAATTTATGAAAAATCGAAAAACAAAATGCTGTAAACCTAAATTTCCAAAAATTCACAGAGATAAAAAAAAAATTCCAAAAGACCCAGAAAAAATATAGAATCATCGGAGTCCTAAAATTGAAAACTCTGAGAGGCCTCAAATCATTATTGCAAAACTTTTAAGGCTCTCACATTTTACTCGTAGATAATTTTGTAGGAATTCGATTTCAGGATTTAACGTTTTGCGTATTATATTTCGGGATTTTTTGTTTTTCGGAATTCTGACATTAATCAGTGTCAGCCTAGAGACAATCCAATCGAATCAAAGCTTAAATAGTTCTCCAATTCAAGACAACGAGGAAAACCCAATCACGATTTTGAAAGTCTATAGTTTTGTGGCTGCCACATCGTTTACTGATAAATTAAGTACCAGACTTTTGGGAAACAGTATTTTTAATGTTCGTCTTGACAAAGGTTAAACAGTGTAGAAGGACAGAATTCCGAAAATTAAGGAAACAGAAACACGAAGTCCAAACAGTACTTTTAATGTTCGTCTTGACAAAATTTAAACTGAGATGATGGACAGAACTCCGAAAATTAAGGAAACAGAAACACAAAGTCCATAAGCATGCCTTTTAGTTTTGATATACGTTGATTAGCCGTACTTAGGAATGTGTAACAATACCCTTTGAGTGTGTGCCAAACTAAAACTCCAAAAAAACCCGAAATTTCAAAATCCTGAAAGGTTTTAATTTCGAAAGTAAAATTGATACACATTTTTCGATTTATATTGTCTTTCAGGAATTCGATTTCGAGATAGTTATTTTCTTGGCTTTTTAATTTTCTGGTTTTTGGGTTTTCCAAATTCCGACCCAATTTTAAAAGCTTATCAAATCAAATCAGATTCAAACAAATCAAAGCTTAATTAGAGATGAAGAGGAAGACCGAACCACAGCGCCGTTTTGAAAATTTGACTCCAAGCAACGTATTCGGGATATTAGAACAATGGAAGGCCATCTTATCACAGGTAGAAGCATTTCATATATATTTTCAGTCACAAGAAAAGGTCCTATTGCAACTGATTTTTGATCAATACCTTCAGGGCCCCACTTGCCAAAATTTAAACTAAGAAAACGAATCCCGAAATTTAAGAAAACAACCAGGGATTCCGATTGGTAACCTTGAGGTAAGATTCCGTCGAACTTCGAAGTACAGAGATTAGTTTTTCAGCCACACTACAAGAATGTTAAATAAATTCATATGAAACATTTTGAGTGTTTATCGAAACTCCAGATTCTAGAACAAGCAAAACCACAAATCAAAAGTCTAGAAAATTCAAAACTACTCGAAATTTAAGAACCACTTAGGTTCTTAATTTCAAAAAGGAAAAATTTACGCAAATTCATTTTATGCAATTCTTCCGGAATCGTTTTTTAGGATTCCGAGTTTTCTAGATTTTTGATTTTTTGGATTATGAGTTTTGAGGGTTCTGGTATCATGGATTTTAATTTTCAGCATTTCCAACTCACCTTTTAAGTTGTTGTCAGAACTGATATTTTGATTCCTCAATTCTGATATAAACTGAAGCATTGAACCGAATCTGCGTCTTAAAATTCTCTCCATTGTCACTGTTTAATGTTTCTGACGACATTTTTATTTTAAGTCCATTTCAGCAACAACAAAAAAAACCTCCATTTATGTTACTTTCAAAATATAAACATCAACGCTTAAAAATTTCCATATAAAATTACACCTGTCATCCGGACCATAGATCACACATGTCACAAGACTTCTCCATACCTTATAATTTAAATCTAAAGTGCGTAGAAACATTTTTGTGTAAGCGAGTATTTCTGACGTCTATACGCGTGCATAATAAAACGACCATATTATTTGTCACAAATTATTATTAAATCAAACTAGGAAATTGCGTGCGCAGCTGCAATTTGCAACGCAAATCAAAAACAATCCATAGCCAATTTGCCTTCTAAAACCACAATGCCTCTCTGGGGGACGACTATGAAAACGATGGACGCGACGTCGACAACGACGGACGAAGCGAAGCGACCTTATGTGTCCGCGTTGTTCTATTGCGCAATGCTTTTGCATATTGCACCATTGCAGTAAATAATAGTTTGACGCACATTTAGTCGCATTATACGCTTGGTTTACTTTGTTTGTTTGTTTTGTCACAAATTAAGCTTTTAAACAAACAAAGAGACTTAAAGGTTTTCAAATGATGGCAATTTGTACTTTTCATTGAAGTTCTTTTATGCTCGGATGCTTTTCCTTTTACCGTTGTACTGTACAAACTTTTACAGTTAAAGTTTTCCCGCGCTAAATAAAAAACTAAAATCATTTATTTCGAATCGAAAAAGAAAACAAAAAAGCGTATGTTTCTAGGCGTGTGCGTATCATACTACTGCGTACATTCTTAAACCAGTTCCCACGGACGGCTTTTTTGATGAGGCCGCGGGCCGCGGCCATGTCGCTGCCACCGTGCGTAGAGCTGTCGCACACGCATAGGTATATGCATTCCGTACAAAGTGTACTACACATTCTCGCGCGCCACCGCGCGGCACAATCACTTACTTTTATTTTCCAGCAGTGTAACAGCGCGGCTGCGTCAAAAAGTAAAACAAAACCTTTGAAAGGAAAAAACTGAAAGTGAAGTAAGCCAAGTAGATTTTGACGTAACGTGTAATACACCATACACCGTACAGTTATGCCGAAGGCACACGTAGTTTGTCTCATTACGATTGCGCCTTTGCGCGTCTAACGTCTAAGTCTATGAGGCTCTGGAGGTATACAGTCCAATGTACAACTCAGTAGAATAAACAAATCAACCAATGACGACGAAGCGAGAGACGCGACGTAGACAACGGCAACGACATTCGACAATAAAAACGACGCTGACGGACGCGACGTAAGAGACGCTTGAGGCAGAGATCGAGGGCTCTATAATAATCTAAGTCGCAGATTGTTGTCTTTACTTTGTATTGCTTTGGTTGGTTGTGTCTTTGATATTTAGGTTAACGTATTTTCCACCCGCACTGTCTTGACCTGGATAAATTTGTATTTTTTTTTTTTTGTTCGTATCTTTTACGCTTTTACAATTTTCTGATAGTTTTATTTTTTGTTAACAAAGAAATTACTTTAATCCAATGTACATCAATTCATCATTTTATTGAATACAGATTAAAAATAAAAATAATACTTTTTGCATTTTATTTAAAGATTTGATTTGAAGATTTGATTATGAACTTTGTTAAGTGAGTTATGGATGCAGAAACTGGGAAAGACGTTAATTTGTTGTTTTTGAAATGACAAGGCTAAATGTATTGTTTTAAGTTGTTGCCAATGCCAAAAGCTTTCTTTTTTTATATTTTGCATAGTTTAACAAGGTTATGTATGCGTATTTAAAATCTGTTGTGTTTTTTCAGATGAATTAGAAAAATGAGTATTTTCAAAATCCAACAAGAATTGGGCATTACGAACACAGTTTTGGGAATATCATCTCAAGACGTGTTGTATAAACGCTGCAAACAGAACTTAACAACTTAAGATGCCTTCAGAATAAAGAAACATTTCTTAAACAAATAAAACCATTTTATAAACAATAACACATTTCTGAAATTTGCAGAAACAATTTCTGAAATTTGCAGAAACACTTCAAAAAGGTTTCTCAAAGCATCCACACAAAAAAATATGGATCAGAAACAATTCCGCACAGTTTTTGAAATGTTTTTTAAACTAATAAGAAACATTTCAAAAACGATTTTTAAACAATTTTTCCAGAAACTCTTGTGTATGGACACATCATTAAATAGCAACAGAATATTTTTCCATTGTTTTGATATTTTTGAAGAAGTTTAATTTGAACAAAAAACAATAATTTTGTAATTCGTTTCATACATTTTTATTAGTTAAACAAAAATTCTAAAGTATTGAAAGTTAAAAATACAAAAAGGTCTTAGCAGAATTGCGCCTTTTCTTAAAAAAATGTCAAAATTTTGTATTAAGAGGTTTTAAGCGCAGTTTTTTTTGGAAGCTAAAATAACAACTTAACCTGGAGTTCTTCAAGGTAGACATTCAGGGCCATTTCTGTTTATAATTGCTTATTATGCTTTATAATTCTTTTTATGTACGGAAATGTCTCAAGGTTCTTTCAATACAAAGAGCTCACAGTAATGCTTAAGAAATAATTAAGTTAGGTGGCGCAACACTCGGATGAAAACAAGATGTTAGTAGCTTACAATTCTCAACCATTAGTGTGTGCGAGTATAATGTTGTCAGGGATGAATGGAACTCACAATTTAAAGCCGAATCAGAATGGTAAATTTGAGAAAGCACATGACAAGAATTACTCAATTCCTCGGAAGAGGCAAAAAAGTTTGGTCCAGTTCGGACACAGCCCTATTGAACCGAAGGAGCTCTGCTCCGCCTTGTGCCATAACGTCCTGATTGTACAGGAGTTGCCTATCCACGGTTCGTCATCTGACGTGGTAAATTACCAGAACTGCCACTGTGGGTCGAAGACATAGCTCTTGCAATGTGACCTCGAACGAGTTTTATCACGAAATTGTCAATTCTGTTGATTCGAGAGCCGTAGTATAGGACGTCGTTGGAATAGTAATGAATGAAAGAAGATTCGGCTGTTCGATATACTCCGGTACAGCGTCGTAAAACTGCCGCTCGAACACCCGAAACTTCTCCATCTGGAAAAGGGCAAGGTCGAACCACACAGGACAACCATAAACGATCATCGACCGTATGAGGACCATTTAGCAAATTACCTTTACTCTGGGGTCAAGTCTACTACTAAAAAACAGCAGTTTCGTCAGAGCGAAGGCTCCTCTGGCCCTGGTCATGGAGCTAATGGCTGCCCGTGAAGATCAACGATGACCATCTTGCTCCAATTCTTCTGGGCATTTATTTTCAGCTTCAAGTCGTCGCAATATCGCTGAATCTTGTTGAAATCCCAAATGCAAGAGACTTCTAATAACCTTAACCTTTCGGCCCGTTCTGTACGCAATAAGATCGTCGGCTTACGCAATTGCCTTTGTAAGACTAGACCAATTTTAATTAAGAATGTTGTGGTAGCCACTTTTGAATACAAACTTTCTACCGCTAAGCATATGAAAAGTATGTATATACAACAATGGTTTGCTTATGCCAAGCCTGCTCAATTTTAAGTAAAGACCCTCTAACCATACGGTGTCAAAAGCTTTTTCAAAATCAACCAGAACAGCACCTGATTTAATCCATTGGTTATCAAAAGCTAGTTTAGACGCAGAATGAATTATGTCATCACCCGCCTTGAATCCGAACTGTTTATCCGAAGTTATTTTGTTGGCCGCAGCCCACTTAGTCAGAGCCGTATTGATGATCTTTTCGAAAACTTTGCTGATGCTCGGAAGGAGACTTATCGACGGAAGATTTGATGGGTTGGAGTTGTCCTTTTCCTTTTTCGGGAGAGGATGAACCACAACGGTCTTTCAATGCATTGGATAATATGCATTATTCAGTGCATTGTTGAAGGGTGTGGTGTAAATGACAATTGCTTCCAACGGTAAATGTCTTAGTACAACGTTGCATATACCATCGACACCTGCTGACTTTTTGTTTTTTATTGAGTTGAAGATGAGCTGAAGCTCAAATATCGTCACTACCAAGGGACTTGGTCCTGTTTGCTCGGCGATTATGTCATTTGCCAAAGAATCGTCATTGAACCGCATGAAACCGCGGTTCTCAGATCGCCATTGTGTAATATCATTTCGAAGGTAAAAATGATTAAGTAGGGCTCTGTTTTGTAAAGTGTCTCTTTGGTACTTCGCAATAAGGCCTCATTCTTCAATCCTACGTTTGATCTCCTCGTTGAAGTCATTTGCAGAATTACCGACAGTGCCCAGATAAACAAATTCGTTTATCACCTCGAAGTTATACCTGTCAATCGTCACGTTTTGACCAAGTCTACGGTGTGAATCGACTCTATGTGACGACAGTAAATACTTTGTTTTGTCCTCGTTAATGTCAAGACCCGTCATATTGATAAGTCGTATCAGTTTAGTAGGGACTGAAGTACAAAACTCAACATGGCCCGGAATAGTTTGTTCCTGTCTACACTGTCATAACCTGCTTTAAAATCGATGAAAAGATGTTATGTTCTTGGGTTTTCCAGGATTTGACGTAGAGTGAAAATTTTGTCGATGGGAGATTTTCCAGGCCTGAAGCCGCACTGGTAAGGGCCAATTAGTTCCTCAGTAAATGGCTTCAGGCGATCACATAAAACGCTTCACAAGATCTTGGTAACGATGTTTAAAAGGCTAATGCCCCTGTAGTTGGCGAAGAGAAGGCGATCACCTTTTTTATAGATCATGCAGATAGTGCTTAAGTTCCACTCGTCGGGCATGCTTCGGACCAAATTTCAGTAAGGAGCTGGTGCATGCTCCTTACCAGATCTTCTCCAGCATTCTTAAAAAGCTCCGTTAGCAGACCGTCATCACCAGTCGCTTTGTTCGACTTCAGCCTGGTGATGGCTACCTTGATCAAACTCTTGGCGGGTGGGTGAACCTCTAGATCGTCAACCAAATGGATTTGATGTGGCTGCTATTTGGCGGAATCGTTGACTTCATCACCATTAAGCAGCTGGTTGGAGTGATCTCTCCAGATTTTTAACATTGACTACGTCTCGACTACGGTATGCCCCTCCTTATCTTTGCAGGCCCTGGGGTGGCAGTTGATTCCTGTTGTTTTCTTTTTGACTCTTCTATAAAAGCTCAGCACCTGTTTCTTGTTAAAACATCCCTGGATTTCCTTGACTTTACGCTGCTCATGGGATTTTTTCTTTCTTCTGAGTAAGCGGTTATCATCCCTTCTCTTGTCGACGTAGAGCTGGAGGGAAGATCGTGTCCTCCTTTGCTACCACAATCTGTATTCTTCCGTTTTGGCTTTGTTTGCCTGAGCACATTTGGAGACAAACCAGGGTTTCCCTGGTTCTGGCTGTGAGAAACCTAGCACCTTGTCTACAGCATTCCTGATGGATTGTTTGCACAGCTGCCAGTGTGTCTCTGGGCACGTCTCGTCTGTTGTAGAGAGTTTCTCGCAAGCTCTAGGGATACTCGGTCGGCAAAGGCTTTGGCGGTATCCTCTTGCTGCAGTCTTCCAACTTTGAATCTTCTCCTCGTGGTTGTTGTTCGCCTAAGAGCTTATATGGATATTTGTACGCTCAGTTAAGCACCAACTAGGTAGTGGTTGGAATCTAATGTTGGCTGATCTGTAAGTACGAACGCCAAGTATTCTATAGCAGTGTCTTCCGTCAATAGCAACATGATCGATTTGGTTGCAAGTTTGATCATCACCAAGTATCGGGAATCTGCAGTTACTTAAACACCATGTTTTTCTCAGCAAGGAACAGGAAGTCGATAAGCCTGAGTCCGTTTAATAATAGATGTGATGTCGTGAAGGCTATGTCTTCCGATTGACCTACCAAAGACGCCTTCTTTACCAATTTTGGAGTTAGAACCTCCTTTTAAGTAAACCCCTTTAGACTTTCGAGCTACAGAACGTGAGTAAAAGGCCAAAATGTTGTTTTTGGAACAATCAATATTTCAAAACAAATATTGGAAGAAATTTGGTGAAGAATACCATCCAATATTGAGGATGACAAAATTTTCCCTTATGTTCCTAAAGATATACAAAATTGTAGATAGTTCACTTAAATCCATGTTAACTAAAGTCTATGACTCAGCGTGAATTTTGAAAACTCATGTTTTTACACAATTTTGTTTGAATTCAACAAAATCACACTGAACAAATATAAAAAAAAACTCAATAAAATATGAATTTCCAATTGATTTAATTTCATTCAATAATTTCCCTCGCACATTTGTGTAGCACTTTACCCCCAATTCTAAAGTAAGTGCGGGATCTTTCCGCTCTATTCACCGAATTAAATAACAAATGGATGTGATTTTTTTCCATTTTGCCTTCAAACTATACATATTTCGAAAATATACATTTATATGTAGAGTACACAATTCACATAAGAAATAAAGAAAAAATGTGTCAATCATTTTATTTCAAAAAACCCACTCTAAAACTGCCAAAAAGTAAATCGACTTGAAGTGTAAATAAACACTGCTGAAGACTAAAGCATTGAACTTGCCATCATCCCAGACAGAGCAGGGTTGGAAAGGGGAGTTTTGAGTTGAGTGTGCTGAGGGTGTATGATATAAGGCGGAAGGTTTTATTTTGTTTATTTTGAAAAATGAGGACGAAGACGCAGAAATACACCAGACCATCAAAAACACAGAACACTCATTTTAGCCTCGATTCGATTTTTGTTTTGATATTGAACTGCCATTGTGGATTACAAACATAACGCATATAAAAGTTATGACGAGTTTTTGTATTTCGTTTCTTTCGGTTTTCGAAAAGAAGACCAGAGATGAAATTGTAATAATAAAAGAAATGTTCAGTTCAATGCCAATAATAATGAAACTTTTATGAAGTTTTCATCATAACATTTTGAATTGTATACATTTTCCATTGTACTACATTTGCTTACAACTTACATCTTAATCACACTAACAAGAAAATACTGGAATAAATTGATGTTTTTGAAAAATGTTTTCGGACATACCATTAGAAATGTATATGTTAGTGTTTTAAGATATTGCTTTTTGGAGACCAGATAAGATTTGTAAGTTATTAAAATGTCTGAGTTGAGTTGAGATGATATTTTTTTAAGTTTTGTAAGTTGATGGGTTGGATGGTTAAGTTTCTTTTCTTCTGATTAAGTGTTTTTTGGAAGTTTACAAGAACTACCTATTATGTTAATAGAAAAATGTTTTATTATTCTGTGTAAAACACTTTTGATTAAGTTTTAGGGAAAATAAGATTTATTTGTTTCTTTAAAACAAAAACTATGCTAAATTGTGGTAGAATGTTTTTTTATGATTGATTGTTTTTTATTTTACATCAAAACATTGATTTTCCATTAAGGAATTGCTTTGGTTGAAAATGGTTGATGACAATAAATTGATGAACTCATTCAAGTGACTTGAACATCGTCATAATGTCCCTTGATTAACCTTTTTTACTTTTATTTCAACGCACTATGTTCCCTTAAACAGCTTCACCGAAAAATTCGAGTTTCAAGAAATTCCTATCAGTTCAAATGTGAATGACGGATATAAGTTCTTTAGAAGTACTTCATGAATGTGGAATGTTCAAGAATTCAAACCCAATGTACACTCAAAACCAAAATAAAGTTTTCATCGTGGGCTGATAATAAAAAGATTTAAGAGACAACCTTTTTAATAAGATTTAAGCTAAATTAGTTTCTGAACTCCATTATAAACATCCTATGTCTTGACACAACCATTTAATGATAGCTACCCTAAGATTGCATACAACTTCAGTTCAAAAATCCAACGGAATAACTCGAGGCCCCAAATTCAACATCATCACACTAAAGGATCCCACGACCCGTCAACAATTCGGGGGCCAACTGCCTCACGAAATGAGAACACCGAGCGCAAACAGTTAAAGGCTCGAATTACTGATGCACAAAGGAAGGAAAGAAATGGGATGGAGTCTTTGTACCACATGAAAAAAAAGAGAAGTTCACCGCAGTGTGCCCCGTGACAAGCGTAACTACATCAACACATTGGCGTAAGAAGCAGAAGATGCTGCAAACAGGTGCGAGAGCAGGACCGTTTACAGAATAACCAAAGAGCTGACTGGTGCACACAGCTCAAAGCAACACCTGGTAAAAGAAGTAGATGGTACTGTGATAAGTTTGGTGCATGAGGAAGTCAGAAGGTGGAAAGAACACTTTTTTTCGATTTTAAACAGGGTGTTTTGCAAACAACGTGCAGCCGATGCCTTCTGAAGCGCTTGAACAAACTAATCTTCGAATCCGCACCGCACCTCTCAGTAAATATAAGATCGTTGCCGGAATTAAAGAACTTAAGAACATCATTGTTGGTTGAGGCCCAGGTCCGCCCCGGACTGTAGCGCCACCTTAAGTAAGTAAGTAAGTAAAAACATCAAAGCGTTAGGACCTGATGGAATTCACTCAGCGCAGAGCTTGTACAAGCAGTGCCAACGTTATCAAGCGAACTGCTTCATCCACTCGTAAAAGAAGCCTGGACCACCGAAAGCTTCCCCGATTAGTGGAAGAAGGGAATTATCGTCAAGCTTCCAAAAAAAGGAGATATAACAAAGTGTGAAAACTGAAGAATTTGCGTTTTACCTGCCATTGCCAAAACAATAGCAATGTTGGAACCACCTGCTGTACATCGACTTCGAGAAGGCTTTTGATAGCGTTTACAGGGTGTTTATCTGGTTAGCTTTACGGAGGAGTATCCCAGAAAAACTAATTGCTATTATTAAAGTAAGATATGATGGATCCAAGTGTCACATTCTACAAGAGGGTAGGTTATCAGATGATTTTGAAATCCGTAGCGGAGTCAGACAGGGCTGTATTCTGTGGCCAATATTGTTTTTGTTGGAGTTGAATCAGAAGAAGTTGTGGGGCTGAAAATTAATTCCGGTAAAACAAGCATGATCAGCCTCGGAACCCGACCATCCACTCAAATAAATATTTTCTCGTCCCCGGTGGAAAAAGTGGAGAGCTTTCAGTACCTTGGAAGTATTGTTTCCATCGAAGGCGGAACCGAACAAGATGTCATCTGCCACATCTGCAAAGCAAAAGCAGTTTTCGTTATGCTGCCGAAAATTTGGAGGAATTACTCTATCAGCTTAGGAACAAAGCTACGACTGTTTCGCACAAATGCCGAATATGTGCTTCTTAATAAGTGCAGCAATTAGAAGGTTACTTCAGCCATTACAAGAAAGCTCAGAACCTTAGTGAATAGATGTCTTCGTAACATCCTAATGATTTTGTGCCCACACTGTATATAAAATGAGGTCCATCATATAAGGACAGGTCAGGAACCTATAGATTCTATAATGCGAAGGCGTAAGTTAAGTGGCAATGGATTGGACATACGCTTCGAAATTGTAACGACTGCATTGCAGGCCAAGCAATACAGTGGAATTCGATCACACAAGAAGGAAGAAGAGCTGGACGATCGAGACGCACATAGCGCAGGAATCAGCGTCACTAGGCAAAAGATGGAGGGAGCTGAGAAATATCTCCGGAAACAGTACACGATGGCTTGTAGGCGTTGTAGAGGCTCCATGGCCCTTAAAAGGCGTCCCAACGGACTTAACAGATCTGAGGACCTAAGTAAGTAAGTATTGTATGCCTTAAGACCATCCGTGACACTCATATACTCTTTAGTTTTAATTTTCTATAAAAGCTTACTTTGGACTGCTAAAGATCCTTAAATCTGGGAACCGCATCTTAAATTCGAGAATTGGTCGAAAAGGACACTATTGAAAAACTGTTGGTCCCTGTGATGAAGAATGATTTCGGATGCGCGAATGAGTTGTTTGATATTTCTTTCTTGAAGCAGATAGTTTGACATATTTGTAGATTAAGTTGATAGACTCGCCTGAGCAGTTCAACTATTACACGAACTAAGAGAAGTGAGCTTGGAAAATCTTTGGTGTGCCAAATAGCCAGATAGCCAGGGCTGTAGATCATGAGAAAATTGCATAGAAAAGACCTTCCAAACACGATTAAACTCGACGAAACTATTTGAACGAACGAGGATCGGTACTGAATAGTGCTGTCAGTTTGTAGTCTCTCAAAAAATACAAATATGAATCTAAAATTTAACAACGTTTTTAGAACAGTCAATGATTTGGTATATCTTTCACTGAGCTGACAGTTGCAAAAAATTTCATATTAAAATTGTCTATTCACACTGTTTACAGATTTAGATTCAAAGTCTTAGAGCTGCATTGGTAGAATGTTTCCTGATTCGAGTTTGCGCATAATAACAGAACAACAATTTAGAGAAACTGTCAGAAGTCTTAAAAAATGACATCTGATAATTTGCTACCAATGCTGTCATTTTCAATTGTCAATTTACGCAATTGGTATATTTTTTCTACTGAAATCACCTAAAATAATTCATCTGTTATTGTCATATCCAAACTTTTTTTCTGTCAAAATGATAACAGAACAAAGCCAACAACTTGGATTGTTAACGTGACAATTTTCTAAAAACTTTATTTTCATTTTAAGAGGTAGATTGCCATTTCCTTATAGTATACAAAAAACAGTGGTTTTCCAATAAAAACTGTCATTTTGAATACTTAAGTACGGTTGCTGTCATATCTCTCTCAAATTGTTTCGCATATGGTGCCTTTAAGTTGTTTAATCTGCCAATCTGATGAATTTGAATTATTTACATATCTAAAAAAACAGGATGACCTAGTGAAAAATAAGAAAAGTCATTGATTGCTCGAAATAATGTTTCTGTAAGTCTTTCTATTGAAAATATCAAAAGGTAATGCTACGATCGTAAAAGTGTGATTTTCATATTAGAAAGCGTGTCTATCAATAAATTAACAGACAGTGAAACTTTTGACATTATTTTAAAATCCTACTTTTGTGTTTTGGTTTTCCTCAACTTTCGGTATTTAATTCTTCACAACTGATAGATGAAGTTTGTTGAATAGCTGCTGATTACCAAAATTTCAATATTTTCGAAACATTTTTCAACAATGAAAACTGTTACTCTACTCTCGTTAAATGTCCTATATTGTTCTTAAAATAAGGTTTTTCCATAGAGACGCGTCATATTTCTTGTCGCTCTTTTGACATTTCTTCTCAGTAAAGTTTTCATTTTATGATGGAAAGATTTGCGAGCCAACAAAAACGAGTCGAAATTATTAAAATTTACTACCGAAATTCAGAGTCAGTGGCCTCAAGGTTAAGAGTTCTTCGTCCAATTTTGGTCGTCATAGTCTTCCTAGCAGATCAACAATTAAGCGTCTTGTGCGAAAAAATTTGGATCCACAGGCACAATACAAAATCTTATCATGCCAGTGAGACAAAGAAGTGCCAGTAGTGTCGAGAATATTGTTGCCGCTAAGGCTTCAATTGCAGAAAGCAGAAATGTGTCACTCACACGTCGTTTTCAAGCGTTGCGAAAAGATCTTGGACTTCATCCTTACAAGATTAAAATAAACGCATGAACTGAAATTGCTTGACCACCAGAAGCGTCGTACGTTCGTGTATTGGGTTGAGTAACAACTTGCAAAATGATTCGGATTTCCATCGAAAAATCATCTTCAGCAATGAGGCTCATTTCTGACTGAATGGCTTCGTCAATAAACAAAATATGCGGTATTGGTCAGGAAGCAATCCACACGTACTATGGTTTGATGTGGTTTATGGCCCGGCAACGTTATTGGGCCGCACTTCTTCCATGACGATCAAAACCAGCACGTTACAGTGAATGGAAATTGCCACAGTTTAATGATATCCGAATATTTCTGACCCCAATGGGACGATATGGACTAAGAGGACATGTGGTTCCAACAGGAAGCCGCACAGCGAATGTCACAATGAATTTATTGGAGACCAAGTTTGGAGAAGTTGTTATTTCACGAAATGGTCCAGTCGTGCAATTTGACCCCGTTAGACATTTTCCTATGGGGCTACGTCAGTCTACGGTTTATGCTAACAAGCCAGCTACCGAATATTGATGAACTTCATACGAATATCGAACAACGTGAAATTGCAGCAGTATTGGCCGATTTATGCTTGAAAACAGTCAAAAATTGGGTTCAGTATCAGGACTTCTGCAAGCGCTCCCGTGGTGGCCATGCAAAAGAAATCGAGTTCCATACATAATGACATTGAACGTACTTTCACAGGAATAAAGAGTTTCATTGATATCAAAGACCGTTTTTGTTTTATTTAAAAGAACTTTTGTAGCACTCATATTGAAAAGCCTGATAATTGATTGTCAGTTGTTGTCAAATCGTCATTTTGTGGAGTTTCCAGTTAGTTTTGAGACACCCTTTATACAAATACTGACCGGACTGGATTCCCTTCAAATGGACTTTAAACACCCTTTATCAGCTTACCGCTAAACGCATGTACTACGTGACCGCAACAATCCTGATAAAAATTAAAGAAAAATATTTGACACGATGAGAATTATTAGAAAATAAATCCAATGGACGTCATTCGGGTCGTTTGGCGGCAGCGTTCGAGTCGTGGTCGTCAACGATAGCGTGTGTAGGAAGTTGTATTACAAAGAAAAAATAAAAACCTTATCATAATCAAACAGAACTTTCCCAGAATGAAAGTGAACTCAAACACACCATAATCATAACCATAACCATATTGGCTCTGAATCGACTTGACTCTATGGAAAAGTAAATAAACAGCAACAACAATATTGAACACTTTGACTTTGTTCATTGCTCTGTTTCTGGCTCTGTTCGGTTGCCTGTTTAAGTTCTGGTTCTGGTCTTTTTTTTTCAATTTAATTTTATTTTCAAAGCAAATATAATTTATTAACACAAATAACCAACAAGACTGGCTTGAAAGACAAAAATAAACCATAACAACTGCTGCAAGCCAAGCTGCCTCTGCTGCTGCTATGACGTGCAATTCTGCTCTGGCTGACGTGTTTTCAATTTATTAGAATTAATGGGGCTCTGGAAAAGTGTAAGCAGGGAGATATGTTGTGTGTTTTTCAATTCGATTTTTATCAATGCAGTGTGACGTAGATTTTGTTGTTTTTATTTAATTTTATTTTATTTTCCTATTTTTATTGATATTGACACTCTTTGGTTCTGGTTCTGGTTCTGTTTCTGTCTGGGGTGCACAGAACACAGAACACAGCACAGCACATAATTGTTTATAAGAACTGAAAAGGGGTATGGTACTCAAATATAAATAAATAAATGATAAAATTAATTCAAAGAAGTGTTATCATGAGTGTGCAGAGTTTAAATGATTTCATATTATTGATGATTATTCAATTGGTTAGGAGCGGAAATTATTGGATAATTTCAAATTGAACTAATTGTTGAGTGTGCTCTTATTTTTGTGAAGATGCGCTTTTACACTCAATTGCTCGTAATGTTCAAGTACGTATGTTTAATATTTACACTATTTAATCATTTTGAGTTCACTTTGGTAAACAGAAGCTATAACACTCTTATTTTTCATAACATGGCAAAAAGATTTGAAGACTTAAGTATAATGTATTAAGAAATATTGTTAGTAAAAAAAGGTTAATACAAATTATAATTGATAAATATATTTTGATGTAGTAGTAATGTGTTAGTAAGAATTGACATATTGTTAAGTAAATAAATATAAATAAATTAATGTATACATAAATTAAATTAAATTATATGGACAAATAATTCATAAGCAATGAACATAGAGAAAATAATGCGATCAAGTCTACCAGAATCAAATTAATACTTTAGATTTAAGAATATTAGGATATAATATATCAGGGCTAAAAAATAATTTTTTTGTTATGAATTTCTTTAGTTACATTAAAAGCTTTGATATATTTTTACTTGTGGAAACGCATGTGTTAGAAATAATGAGATAGAGAAATTTGAAGGTATTTTTAATAATTTTAAGCTAAAATGGGTGCCAGTGGTGAAAACAAATACGTATGGGAGAGGAAGTGGAGGGCAGCTTCTTGGTTTCCGAAAAGGACTTTGTGGATTATCCTTAAATTTTGTGCAAAGGGAAGGAATTAATATATTGGAGGTCACTATAACGGTTTGAAAGTGTATATCACTCCTATATATCTAAATTGTAATCACTGGCAGAGAGATTTCGACAAACTATGCGACGGACTTTCATCCTTAAACTCCGGGGATCTATTACTTGTCGGTGACTTTAACGCCAGGATTGGCTGCTAACAGAATAGCTTTTTAAGCGGATCAGCTGGAGTTATTTTTAATTCAATTCGTCAGTCAAAAGATGAAGTATGCGATGGTAAAGGTACTAAAATATTGGATTTAGCGGACTCTTTAGATGCTAGAGTTTTGAATGGAAGTTGTGCAGGAGATGTTAAGGGTGAATACACATTTATCCGAGGAACGGCGTGTTCAGTCATCGACTATGGGATAGTTTCTGGAAGGTGGAATGATCTTTTGAGAAGTTTTAGTGTTGGGCAGCGATGTCTTCGGCAGAATTCTGGAAAGCGGCTAAAGCAATTAACGGACGGCCTAGTAGAATTAGATCTTCACTGCACGCAACCAAGCTTCAGGATTACTTCAAAAGTTTACTCAACACTGCGCAGTTTTCACCCCTGCCTCAATATGCTGCTCCGGTTTTCTCAGACGATATCCTTGATTTACCGTTTACAGTGCTGGATCTTCGGACTGCTTTAGAAAAAATCAGATCTGGTAAAGCCCCAGGAGATGATAGGATTCTATATAAACTGTACGTCCGAGTACCTGTTTTCACTCAACAAAGGATTCAATAGAATTTTCGAAACCGCAGAGTTGCCAGCCTGCTTTAAAAAAGCAATTATCTATCCGCTGCATAAGAAAGGTGCGTACGATAATCCCGAGAATTACAGGGGCATTTTTTTTTTGAATTCTTCAGTGAAGTTATTCAGTGTACTTATTTTTAAAAGGCTAACAAAGTGGGTTAACGACAGAAACATACTCAACATGTTACAAGCTGGTTTTAGGAAAAACCACTCGACTGTAGATCAGATTTTCACCTTATTTCTTTACATTGCCGATTACTTTAAAAGCAAAAAGAAGAAGCTATATGCTTTCTTCGTAGATTTCAGAGCTGCTTTTGACTCCATTGCCCGTGCAGCGTTATTCTATAAGCTCTATACCTTGGGTATCTCAAGCAAAGTTGTGAATCTGCTGAAAGCAATGTAAGAAAACAATGTGTCTTATGTTTGGGATTTACATCAGAGGACTTTGAAGCGGAAATGGGAGTAAGGCAAGGATGTGTGTTGAGTACTTTGCTGTTCATTTTGTTTATAAATGACATTGTCATTGAGTTCGGAAGTTTACGAATACCGTGCCTCATTTTCGCTGACAACATAGATTTTCTGGCGGAATCAGTTGACGGAATGCAGCTCATAATCAACGTCTGTGCGCTACTGTGATCTTTGGAACCTGACTGTTAACCTTGGAAAGTCTAAAATGATGATCTTCAGGGATGGAGGTGGAAGATACTCGAAAAACGAAAGGTGGACCTACAAGGGTCAGAATTTGGAAATTGTTCGAGAGTATAAGTATCTCGGTGTATTGATCTGTGCTAACCTTAACTTTAAAAAAACATTCCGAAACTAAATTAGCTGAGGCAAAGAGAGCTATTTCTTCAATCTGGGGACGTTGTATAGAGAGTAGGTTTGTGGACCATAGCGCAAAGATCCAGATATTTCGTGCCACTGCCTCTTCCATCATGTTGTATGGTGTTCAAGTGTGGGGTTGGTGGCAGTTTGATGTTGTTGAAAAGTTTCAAAGATATTTTCTTAAACGCATTTTTTGGTTGCCGGCCTGTACTCCAAATTACATGGTACACCTTGAAACTACAATGCCACCGTTATTCTTAAATACTCTAAAATTACACTTCGATTATATAATGAAGCTGCTGGAGATGGATGAAACAAGACTACCCAAATTGATCCTCAAGTCGATAATTACTTGAAGAGGCAACCTCGTCAAAAAATGGGAAGAAATAGGCGTTGAGTGTGGAGAAAGGTTACAGATTCAACCAGGTATCGGACCCACTATTCTGAGAAACATGTTTCAAAATTTACTGGGTGGTGTAGCGCGCTCAGCTTACAGTGGTTATACCTTGGAAGCTCAATCTTCTCAGTATACGACGATATATAGCCAGCTCGACTACAACTTACAAGGAAGCTCCTACTTCTTAAACAGATTACCCTTTCAATGATAAGTACGATATTTAAAGTAAGAGGGGAATGATCAACCTTAACTACATTCCACATCGTTCGGACCTACCTATTTTGTGCGATATTTGCAACCTCAAGAAAAGAGAAGATATTTATCATTTTATTGCCAGATGCCCGATTCTAAGTGAATTTCGAGTCAGATTCTTCGGTAAATCCATAATGACTATGAGCGAAGTTTTATGTATTTTGAATGGAAGTCTTGGTTGGGAGAAATTGTATAAATACACAACGATGGCACTGAATTATAGAACCCGATTAGTCGAAGGCGACTTTTATATTTTATTTTATTTTTCTATTTTAGTAAGAAATGTATAATATTGTTATAATGTCATTCTGGTAGACGGCTTTAAGCCAAATCATATTAAACTATGAAATTTATTGTAGATATAATTGAAATATTATAATAAAGTTTCTTTAACTAACTAACTAACTAGAGAAAATAAATTAATAAATTAACAATTTAACGAGTAATATTTAAACATAAGTAGGAATAATTCAAACTAACTAAAACATATCATAAAAATGCTTAATGAATAAATTGATTAATGAGCGGATTTTCAAAGGTTTCACAATTTGGCAAGAAAGTGTCAGCAAGTTTATTGATTGATATAAGTCTGTGGTGGAATGATATCGTGAATGGTTAACCATCATTTTTAGAAGCTTGTTTAATGATACTTGCGGTTTTTTAAGATGACAATTTGCACATTTTCCCCAAACCTGGCATCCATACAGAAGTATTGCTGCGAATACTACTTTTTGGATTATCATTTTACTGTCGTTGCTAAGACAGCACTTTCCATTTATAAAGTTTAACAAAGTTTAACAAAGTATTAAAAACAAAAAATAGAGTGCTTTTTGTTTTAAATTAATTTTAGTTTAAAAATATTTTTAGAACGTAATATGCAATTTTCCACATTTGATTTTCGTACAAAAATCCAATTACAAAAAAAAATAATATTTGTTTAAAAATCAAAAAAAAAAAGTTATCTTAACAATATTTAATATTAATGTCTTTATTTATTTGACTTACTTACTTAAGGTGGCGCTACAGTCCGGGGCGGACCTGGGCCTCAACCAGTTTCGCACGCCAAGTTGGTTGAGGTCCTCTTCCACCTGGGTGCGCCACCTGAGTCACGGTCTTCCTCTACTGCACCGTCCCTCGGGATTGGATTCAAAGACCTTCCAGGCTGGAGCGTTGATGTCCATCCGCTCTACATGACCTAGCCATCTCAGCCGTTGGACTTTAATTCTGCTAACTATGTCAGTGTCGCTGTACAGCCCGTACAGTTCGTCGTTATATCTTCTCCTCCATTCTCCATAGTACGTGACCAAAAATCACCCGAAGAATTTTTCTCTCGAAGCAGCCTCAGACGCTCTCATCTTTCTTTGACAGGGCCCAGGCGATGGTGAGTATCGATTTGAAGCTCCTGGGTTTTTTCCAAGATCTGCAATGATAAGGAGGCTGATGCCTCTGTAGTTGACGCAATTTAGAGGGTCTCCTTTCTTATGTATCGGGCATACTATTCTGAGATTCCACTCATCGGGCATGCTTTCTTCCGACCATATTTTGCAGATCAGTTGGTGCATACAGTACCCGTGGCATGATGGTTAGTGCGTTGGACTGTCATGCCAGAGGTCTTGGGTTCGATCCCTGCCTATGCCATATTAAGTCTTTTCACGGGTACTGCCTCTTGCGAGGAATTGACAAATTCTCCAAGAGTAACTCTTGTCATGAAAAAGTGCTTTCTCAAATTAGCCGTTCGGGATCGGCATATAAACTGTAGGTCCCCTCCATTCCTGACAAAATTACTCGCACACAGGAATGGTTGAGAGTTGTAAGTCACTAGGCCCTGGTTCTTAATGGACTGTTGCGCCACCCAATTTATTTATTTATTTATTTTACTCCCTACCAAGTCATCGCCTGCTGCTTTGAATAGTTCGGCAGCTATGCTGTCAGCTCCAGCAGCTTTGTTTGACTTCAGTTCAAAAATAGCTATATTCACTTTGTCGAGGACGGGTAGGCGGAATTATTGATCTGCGTCGCCGATGTTGAGTGGTTCTATCTCCCTTATAGCGGAATTCGGTTCGTCATCGCCGTTATATAATTTGGAGAAGTAATTTTTCCATATTCTCAGCATCGACTGCGGTTCTACTCCGATGTTCCCCTGATCGTCTTTACAGGCTTCGGTTCGTGGCTGGTACCCTTGGGTGGTTTTTTTGACCATTTGATAAAATTTACGAACCTTATTCCTGTTGTGACATCCCTCTATCTCCTCGATCGCGCGCTTCTCATGCTCTCTTTTTTTCCATCTAAGAAGCCGGTGTTCCTCTCTCCTCTTTTGCTCGTAGATCTCACGAGCAGCTCTAGTCCTTTTGTGCAGCACCGTTTTGTATGCCTCTTGTTTCGCTGCGTGCGCTTGCCGGCATTCGTCGTCAAACCAGGGGTTTCGCTGTGGTGACCGTGTGAAACCTAGCACTTCAGATGGGTGCAAGGCAATGTTGCCACTGGTTTTCAATGCTTAATGCAGACAGCATAGGACTCCTTAAGAGGTTATTAGAGACTCGGTCGGAAAAGGACATGGTAGTCTCTTGCGATTGTAGCCGTCTAACGTCGAATCTTCTCACGGTACTTCCTTGTTTTGGCTTGGATCGTGATATCCGTAGCCATACCTTGGCTACAACGAAATAGTGGTCCGAGTCAATGTTGGCCTCTCGGAATGTTCGGATATCCTGTGTACTGGAGAATTGTCGTGCGTCGATCGCAATGTGGTCAATCTGGTTGACGGTTGATTGATCAGGAGATTTCCATGTCCCCTTGTGGATATTGAGATGCGGGAACTGCGTACTAGCTACCACAACGTCTCGCCCCGCAGCGAAATCGACCAGCCTGAATCCGTTGTCGGAGATGGTAGCGTGCAGACTGTATCTCCTGATTATGCCACCAAGATGTCTTCTCTTCCTAGCTTGGCATTAAAATCTCCTAAGACAATTTTAATGTCATAGCCAGGGCACTGCTCATATGTTTTGTCCAAGAGGTCGAAGAATATGTCTTTGGTGTCTTCATCTTTCTCCTCTGTTGGGGCATAAGCGCATAATATGCTATGAGGCTAATGTTGGCGAATTTAGCCTTGATGCAGATTGTCGTAATGCGCTCGCTCACACTGTTGAAACTCAAGACTTTTTGCCTCAGTCTAGTTGCAACAACAAATCCACACCCAAATAGACGCTGTCTTTCTTCTCGGTTGCAGTCGCCGTTGTATATATCGCAGTCCTTTAGTTTGCGTTTGCCCGGTCCATCCCATCGCACTTCTGGATGGCTGTAATATCTGCCTTGCAGCAGTTTAGGGCTTCAGCTAGTTGTTCGGCTGCACGTGGTCTGTAAAGGGACCTAACATTCCACGTACATATCCGAAGTTCGTTGTCCTTATTTCGTTTGCGTGGGTTGTCAACAGTGAATCCGTCCGTATCCGAGGCTTGTTGGTGCTTCGAAACTAAAGGTATTTTTACGTGGCCAGGAAGTCACCCCGATGGCACAACCCCCAACCTGGAGGGCCAGATCCTTAGTATAACTCCAAGGAAGGGGAGCCGGATAAACCGCTCCTTACAGGCCTGGGCTCCGAATATGTCGAAGAAGCCCTATAAGTTGTTCACTAAGTAGTTCAACTTTACTGGAACTGTAGACGCCACCGTTGATTCTATCTCGAGAATTCGTCCGCTGCCGCCTGGATAAGGAGAGGTGCCTTAATGGAAACACCTTGCCCCGCCTCTCTCGTTTGCTGACCCGTGCAACTTTCCACTGGGGTTGGCACCCAATCTCAAGTAAAGATACTAGGCACCCGATGTTCACCGCGGGGAGGTGAGAGTAGGAGTTGATAGACAGAGGTGGGTTTTAAGAAAAACCTGTGGACGCTTGTGTCCTCTTGAATGCACATGTCTACCATTTGAACATCGGATTCGGACTTAGGTCACCAAAAATCTTCGGATAAATATAATCTAATTACAAGTCTCAAAACCTTGTCAATAAGTTTTTAAATTGTTGGCCTATTTAAACACTTTACACGATTGTAAGATAAAGAGGTTCGGAATATTTCCTGTCCAGGTTCTTCCTCCAAAAATAATCTTGTCTTGTTTTGTTGATAAAATTGATGTTAACAAAATTATGGAAACATTAAAAATATTTATTATGCACCTTTATTATTATACCACTTCTAAAGTGTTAATTTTCACACATTTCCCTTAAAGTATCCAATACAATATAATTTGTCTTGAATTGGTTGTTAGTCGTTTCTTCCCCATACTAAAAAATAATTTCATTCATAATTAAATGAAATTAGAGCATAACCCCGAAGACACAAAAAGAATAAGTAAACATCGGAATCTTCTGCCGAAGCTGATAATAAAGATAAACAGAAGATATTGTGCCTTAAAGTGAGCGGAATTTTTTCTTTATCATCAAAAACAACATCTCAAGCAAGCGAGCATATAAAATCATTGAAAGTGCATACAAAAACCAACAGCCCCCCCAAAGCAAACTGAAAAACTGGGTATGGAAAATTTTATTTAAAAAATTAATGCAATTTATTTTTAAATTCAGCATAATTCACACTTTACACCAATGAAAGCGAAATATACTCGAACCCTCACCTCATACTCGGGTATTTGAAGACTTATGAAAAAATTATAATAAGAAACATCTGCCTCTAGTTGGCAGTTTACCCACGAATTCCGACGAAGAAGAAGAAAAAAAATCCGCCTTAATGAATGTCAAATTGAAGGTGAGAATGTCCTATGCCAGATAAGATGAATACTTCAATATTTCTTCCTCCCCCCATTCGCCATCTTACACTCATGTTCGTACCTATATTCCTATACCTATCCCAGCTCTTCCTAATGTCCTCAATCACACCCTCCTGGTTCTGATAATGTTCTTTCCCCTTCCCCCCTCCCAACACATCTTATAGACAAAAAAAATATACATACCTATAATAAACGTATTGTTGAATATAACGAACAACAAAAACAACAAAAAATAAGAACCGATTCAGGACATTAAGGACGAAGACTCAGCTCTTCTTCTGTTTAGCATAGATATTGCCGCCAAAAATTATTAGAATTGGATATTGCCGTTACGTGAGTCTATTCCGTAAATGTAATTGGTTTTTGGTTCTTAAAGGAAAACCAAACCCCCCTTCTCTCATCTCTCTCTAAGGACCAAAACCCAGGACCAGAACCAAAACGAGGGCCGAGTACCGAGAGCCGAGGACGACACGAAAACGAGGACGAGGCCAAGGCTTACTCGAACTCGATTGCTGATATCAGCCCGAATAAAAAAGGACGAAGTGAAAGGAGGTGGAGAAGGACAAAAGAAGGAAGCAACACCATCTCTTAAGAACATATACCCATACCATGAATTGCGTACCGCATATTGTTCGGGAAGTTCGAATGCCCAAGGTGGTTTCAAGGGAGGGAGCTTTGGGACACGAAGAAGAAAAAGTAGTAGAAAAAAGCGGAACAGGAAGGCTTCAACGATGCAATACAAGACATTATACTTTATTTGTAATGTCCTTGGGATGTTTTGAAGCAGTTTTTGTTGTTGCTTTTGTTCCTTGCTTAAGAAAGAAAAAAGAAAAGTAGGTAGCTATAAGGTGAATTTGAATGGTTGATGGCGGAAACGATAAGGGTGCGTTATTTTTTTGTTGTTGTTCGATCCTAATCAGTAAACGAGCTCACGTTCTTCAAGAAGTTAGCCATAAAAGCGAATGGGTTGTGCGTATTGTTTTTCATTTTTATATCGCTTTAATGGCATGTGTTTCGGATATGGCTGATAGGTGGGTGGTGGTGATGGGGGAGGTGACACGAAGGGTTTGAAGGATAAAAGTGCTGAACAGTAAACGGCGCGACGACGAAAGAACGACGACGACAACGGTAACGGTAACCAATGAGTCGATATATGATATACAAATGGCTGCATTAATATTGAAGGGGATTGACTATTTTAAGGATCTGAAGAAATTGTGTGTTTAGGTATTTTTCTTTTTGTTTGGTGATTGAAATGATGCGCGCTATCACAAATAAAATAACACCGTTTGACTTACAAATTTTATGTACATTTTTAAGGTAAGGAAGGAATACATAATCAAAAGATATGGGTCGAAGATATGTGACTTGGGTTATTTTTATGATATTGAAAAAGATATTGGAGGAAGACGAATTTTGGAGGCATTTGGAGTTCGATGAACTTTAATTCAGAAGAAGGAAAAATTGCACCAAAACCTCCCTTTTGATAGTCAAAGATTCAAGTTAAATTTAAAAAAAATCGTGGATGTAAAATTGTTCATATTCCATTCAGCAGGAGGTTCAAAACTTTTCTAAACAGGAGCTGTTCGATTTACGTTATTTTAGTTCATAATTCTTTAATTACTCGTGGAATGATGGTAAGTACCTTGGACTGTCATGCCAGGGGTCTTAGGTCCAATCCCTGCCTTTGCCATCTAAAGTTTTTTCACGGGTACTGCCTCTTGCGAGGAATTGACAAATCCCCCAAGAGCAATTCTTGTCATGAAAAGTGCTTTCTCAAATTAGCGATTCGAATTTGGCTTAAAACTGTAGGTCCCTTTCATCACTGACAGCATTATTCTCACAAAGGAATGGCTGAGAGTTGTAAGCAACTAGGCTCTAGTTCTCAACGGACAGTTGCACGACCTAATTTTATTTATTTTAGTTCTTCAAGTTTATTTAGACTATTTTAACAGGAAGTTACGCAGGAAGGACTAAAGCTATTGAACTAAGTTAGTTTGATTTAGAAGGCGCTCATTTTTTTCCACCTGGGACTTATGCAGGCATTTCATGTCTTGGGTGACAAATCTATATTTCATAACATATTGAGAGTTGACAAATTTAACAGAAAAACACAATGTGTCATCAAAATTTTGACAAATATGTTAGGTTAGGTTAAACGTTGCTGCGGATTTAAAACAACATATTTAGGCCAAAAGAAAGGGGAAAGAGAATTACTTCTTGCTAGTCGAACTATTTTGAGCTTTTTATAAAGCGGAGAAGATATTTGATATCCTTTTTAGCTAGTTCACTGGGAATATCAAAAGAGTAGTCACCCAGGTGAAGTTTGTATCTCAGTAAAAGAGCAGGGCAAGTGCAGAGAAGGCGTGAGATTGTTTCCTATTCTTCTTCGTCCATACAGCTCCTGCAGAAGTCATTTGAGGCTTCACCAAGTCGTTTTGCGTGTCTGCCTATAAGATAATGTGCCGTAAGGACACCCATTAGGGAGCTAATATGTAGCCTGCTTTGAGATAACAAGTCTTTAGTGCGCTTAAGGTCCAGTGAAGGCCTGACTGATGCGGATATCAGAAGTTGATATTACGTTTTCTCTTAGCCAAGAGAGAACCTCTTTGATCGCTAAAATTCCCGCAACCACTCTGTAGCCTTTTCTCTCAAGGGATATTAGTAGTTCGTTAACCACTATGTTCCACAGGAGAGGGGACAGAACACCACCTTGCGGAGTGCCTCTACCGACAGACCTTTTCGTACAAAAATTCCCCATCTTAGAATTGCTGATCCTGCTTTTTAGAATTAGAGAAGTCAACTCACAGATTGAGTATTCGATGTTTAGGGTCGTCATAGCAGAAGTGATAGCGGATGTGTCAACGTTGTTGAAAGCGCCCTCAATGTCCAGGAAGGCCACCATAGTATATTCCTTTTGCTCTAAAAAGTATTCGATACTTATTACCAGAGTGTGCAAGGCTATTTCTACCGAATTCCCTTTGCGGTAAGCATGCTGAGTCATCGATAATCTCTTATCAATGCTATTACGTACATGGATATCAATCACTCGTTCCAGAGTTTTGAGAATGAATGGTGATAGGCTAAAAGGTCTTAGATCTTTAGGGTTGACATGCGAGCATTTGTCCGCCTTGGTAATGAAAACTACCTTTACATCTCTTCATCGCCGAGGTAGAGCAGAAATATGCACATAATGTTTTTTTTTCATTTCATCACAGAATTTCCAGTACAAAATTTGTCGGAAAATTTTTAAAAATTGTGGAAAAATATTTGAAACGAAAAAGTGACAACTTTCGGTTATTTTCTTCCAATTCTAAAAAATTGTCAAATTTATTATGGAACTGATTTTGATAGTTGTCAAGATGTAGATTTACAAATTGTAACCTAACGCAATTGTTAATGTTTATTAAATAGGTCCCTGCTCAACAGAACCATTTTAATACTTATAGTTCTTTTTGGTGTACAAAAGTGCCTTAGGCCATTTTATAAGATGATTTTAATAAAAGGTGTTCCGGCAAGGATATTCAAAATTTTACAATTGATAGCAAGAATTTTGTTGAAAGCTTTATCTGTCAAACTCTTTTCTTTTTCGAAAAAGAGGAATAGAATGCTCAAAAACACTCGAAATTAACAAAGAGGTTTTACCAAAATGTCTGTTATAATTCTGATAAAGTTCGGCGGGATTCCGAAAACTTACGGTTACAGTAATTTTTCAAGACAGAATTATACTGTTCGCAGTGCCGCATTTATATTTCAGCAAATGGTTCACTAAACAATCAGCCAATCAACCAATACTATGACGAAATGACAAAACAGTCCTTTGCGTTTCCCATGAAAACTCGGTCTTTGGGAAGACAGAGCCTGGCAAATTCTGAATTTGACGCCTTGATTTGGGCCTGAACTTATACAAAATTCAACTGGCTACAAAACTATTAGTCTTGAAACAGTTTGGAGCTGACTATTACCTTAATAGATGAATCATTGTCAGAATAATAGGGCTTATTCCTGGATAATGTCAACAAACAAAATTGTTCAACTTGGGAAAGTATCAACTTTCATCGATTCTAATGAGTTTCGATGATGATAGTTGATAATATCAAACTGTTTTGACAAACTCTTCAGTAACGTTTGGAAATTCATCAGAAAAAAGAATCCTAGTTGTGGTAATTTATTTGGAATCTTCGTAAGTAAAAACAATTGATATCAATGGAGCTAGGAAAATCGTCATTTCGACAATTCGAATCAACAGTACATTTATTAATATGGGAATTTTGGTGCGGTGGAACCGCTGTAGGTAAGATCAGCCCTTATTTCTTTGGGAAGGAGCTCTTATCAAAGCATGATGAAGGTTTTTTTTTTCAAAAATTAATCAGTTAAACATCGAAGACTTTTTGTTCTAAGAACATGATAGAACTTCTGATACAGCGCGCTTAACCATTAATTTGGTGAGGACTTTATTTCTAGAAGTGATCATATTAAATGGCTCTTCGATTCTGTAATTTAGCATCCCTCGATAGTTTTATTTGCGGCTATAATAAATCATGAGGTATTGGAAGTCAATATTCAAACCAACATTGATGCAGATATACCTACGCCAATATTTCTTTCCAAAAGAAGAGATAAATTTGACTGATCGCATGGACTATGCCGCTGTTAGCAGCCGTAGAGTAAATATGCCAAAAAGTTATATTTAACCCGCCAATGGTGACCTATTGGTTTGTGAGACCAGGTGTGCAAAAAATGTAAGACCGTCGGCTTCACCATTGATCAAAGTCAAAATTTGCGTTGCGACTGGCGTGTGAAAAAGTAAAATTGGATGATTTAGACCACCAAGGCGTGAAGTAAGGTTTCTCCAGGACTCCAACAACAATGATTTGAGGATATGGATACCGATTGATGCACTACTACCTTGTACCTCAGTAAAGATTTTAAAGTCATCTTTCCTGCCAGAAAAGGTTGGGAAGATGGCAATGGTTTAGAACGACTTTGATACCACAATCTTTACTGACCGGTCAAAGATGGAGTGTGTAGTTGAATCGAGATCTTCTCCGAGTCCCTAAATGTCTCTAAGTCTTTTCGCTTATCTGATTTTGACAGTGTATTTCAAGCTGAACTATAACAAGGAAGCATAGAACCCTACAATTTGGAGGAATAACTCTTTTAGCTTAAGAACAAAGCTACGACTATTTCGCACAAATGTCAAATCTGTGCTTCTTTATGGGTTCAGCACTTATAAGGTTACATTACATGAAAGCTGCAACTAGATGTCTTTGTAACATCCTAAGGATTTTCTGGCCAAAATGTACATCAAATGAGGTCCTTCATAAAAGGACAGGCCAGGAATCTATAGACTCTATAATACGAAGACTTGAGTGGCAATGGATTGGACATACGCTTCGAAAAGGTAACGACTGCATTGCAGGCCAATCAATGCAGTGGAATTCGCTCACACAAGAAGGAAAAAGAGCTGGACGATCGAGAAGCACATGGCGCAGGACAGTCGAGGCGGAATCAGCGTCACTAGGCAAGAGTTGGAGGGCGCTGAAACACATCTCCGGAAACCGTACACGATAGCGCGTAGGCGTAGAAGAGACCATATGCCCCTTATGGGGTTTCCCAAGGTCTCTTCCAAGTAAGGAAGTATATTATAGTATAGAACCCTACAAAATATTCGAACCAAAATATAAATACCACCTTCTACACTGACAGCCAGGTAGCTGTTATGACTTTCAATTAGGCCACAACATCTATCATACTGGTTCAACAATGTCAGGTTGAACTATCCAGCCTAAATATCAACCTCCGTGTCACTCTTATTTAGGTTTCACGTCATGAACGGGCCGATGAGTTAGCTCGGCAAGGATCGGCTGCATAGTGCACTTGCGGAAAGGGTACAAATTCTCCTTGGAACTCTAAATTCTTCTGACAAAATCCAATCACAGGTGTAACAGTCTAAAGAACTGTACCAGGATGATATGGCCTACTTATAACAAAAACCGTTCTATCGAACTTTTATGCAGACGCAAGCATGATATAACCAGGGTCAATGCAATTAAGCCCGGACACTGACCGATAGAAGAGCATGCAGTAAAGTTGGGTATTCCTTTCAATACTCATTGCCGTTGCTACAGAGACCATAACCATGAAAGAGAAACTATGATTGACTTTCTCTTTGTAAATGTCCTGCTTTGGCTAGTTCTAATATGTCAAGCTTCGGAAAGGAATTCCTTAAAGATCTAAGAAACTTTCCGAGATGAAAATCAAAGATCTGATTTCCTTTCTGAATGCGACGAAATGGCTCAAACGTCGCTACTTTTTTCCAGTTGCAAAAATCACTTAAAAAAATATTCTCTTTCCAATACATAGGTCTTAAGAATTTATGGTATCAAAACGGTGCTATTCAGTGCTGATTGAGTCGCACAGCAAGAGCTGCTTGTGACTGAAATCTCTATCTATCTACCTACCTATGGTGGTCTCCAGAGAATTCAATGTCAACTAGCAAACTGGCATTAGACTTTCTTTGAGATATTTTCAAAAGTCACAGGTTCAAAGACTTTCCGTACTTCTTCAAAACATTTTGTACAAGTTAAATTTTAAGTTAGACTTTTTCTTAAGAGATTTTCAGAAGTCACAGGTTCAAAGACTTTCCGTGCTTTTTCAAAACATTTTTTACAAGTGAAATTTTTCGATCGAACGCGTGCTTCTTCAAAGGTCTTAGAATCCATTAAGTTCCCTTCTAGAATCAGAGAATTCAATGTCAACTAGCAAACTGGCGTTAGACTTCTTCTTGACAGATTTTCAGAAGTCACAGGTTCAAAGACTTTCCGTGCTTCTTCAAAACATTTTTTACAAGTGAAATTTTTCGATCGAACACGTGCTTCTTCAAGGGTCTTAGAATCCATACAGTTCTCTTGTAGAATCACCATAGAAATTAAATAAATTCAATTCCGAGCAAAATTTCCTTTTTAAAACCCACAGAAAATATCAATCCTTAAAGCTATCTTCCTAATAAGTTCTAAGATATCTTTCTTCTTCGAAAAACTTCTATTTCCAATAGTTGATAGGTACCTAGAAGCACGACAATACAAAACAAAAAAAACTTAGAATTCCACGCTATCAAACATCTTTTATCGTCACCAACAGACAACATTACATTTAAAGAAAAATAAGTCTATCAATACCTTTTGGTCTGTCTTCTTTAAAAAAAAAAAAAACAAGACTCAATCCCAAGACCAACCTCTCTTCACATTGCATTTTTGTCTTTTTGTTTGTGCATTCTTCAACTTTTATAGGTAGGCAATAGGCATCCAACAATTGAGCAACGAGTAGTGTACAATACCACGCCACGCCACACCACACCATTCCATGTTATGCCAATACCACATGGCATATTATCCCGATCCCGATCCCCATCAGAACCAACTTTTAATAACATTCCAAGAGCCTACGGTAAAAAGGCATTTTCCTTCCTTCTTGTCTCTTCTATGCCCCGCTAAGCTATTTATAACACAAAATCCTACTATACACCAACCAAGAAGAAGACCTGAAGACTTGAAGAGAGTAGTATGTATAGATAAAACTCAAAACTCCTTTTTCGTCTCGGGCTCCGCTAAATGTCGCATACCGAAGCGCCTGCTATAAGGCACACCAAAAGAAGCGTACTTATCTTCAAGTCGACGAGGCTATCGCTATACTACAACTACCTTACCTACAAAAGTGATGTGAATAGAAGAAGAAGAAGCAGCAGCAGAAGAAGAATAGCTTTTTCAAAAGCGGAACTATATAGCTCTGTCTTTAGTTTACAACAAGCAGGCCAACAAAACCATTCTTCTGTATAAAACATTCCACATTCCACACGGTGCAAAAAGCATAGGGTACACATCACAAGTTATAAAACGAAGCATGAAGCATGAGGCATGGGGTTGTGGTATCGTAATAAAAGTATAAGGCAGGTACACCTTGTACATGAGAGAAAAAGCGCTGCAGAGGCAGACAAAATCGAATAAAAAACTAATCAAAACAAATATAGAAGAATATAATAAGATGTATGAAGACGGAAGGACTGTTGAAGAGTCAGAGAGGAAGGAAGAAGAGGACAAGAACAGGAAGCACAAATGGAACCAAGTACACAGTGTCAACCAAAGGAATTCCTCTTTCTGTTTGAATTCAGGAACAAGAACGGGATCGGAGAGAGAGAGAAAAAGACTGTACGACTTGAGAAAATGTGTGGAAAAACACATAACTTCTTCACGTTCCACTTCTTTCATCTTAAAGCTGACGAAACCCAAACTATAGGTAGAAGACTCAAGACCCAACACACAACACACGACTGCTCATCCAGGGAAAATTTAATGCAAAGGAATTTTCTCGTCTCTTCTTTTTCGTAATTTTTGTTTTTGTTTGCTGTACTCCTAAAGTTTCTTCAAATACCAACAGCTTTGCAGTAGTTCTTCGAATCGAAACGTTACGAACAAAAACAAGCAACACAAGCTTCAAAAAAGGCGCGCATGAATTTGTTTCATTCTCATATAATTCCTCTTATAAATTTAGCCTTTTAAGGGCTATAGGGCTAGGTCTATAGAGGACTATAGGACCTAGGAGTTTTGTAGAAGTTGGGGTTTGGGCTTCGGGAGAACACATAAACTCTGAAGTAACAAAAAGAAGAGATATAAATAAATGAATTTTGTACCCTGAGGGATTTAATGCCATCCTTTAAACCAGACAACAATGCAAATTTATACTTCTCCCAGTCTCATGGGATGCCTTCAACCTACAATCAACCAGTTTTAAACCACCCCAAAACGGTGCTGGACGGTCGGTGGTAACATGGCGTGGCGTGGTGGCTGTGGTGTGGTTTGATAAAGGCGGTGGTGGCGGCAAGAGAAAAAAAGAGAGAAAAGGGAAAGCAATGTCCCTTTACGAGACACGACAATAATTACCGACGCAGCCCGCACGAGTACAGCATCGTTAATATAAAACTCTCTCTTCAAATTACTCCCACTTTGACCAGGACCGGTGTGCAAGCCCGTATCTTCAACTAAATATTGCCAGTTCTTCATTTTTTTCGAAATAGAGGGTTAGGGTGAGTCTCATCTCTACTCTGGTTGGAAAACAAGAACAGAAACAGAATATTCGAGTAGCGGCATTCTCTGACTCTGACTCTCTTCAAAGGCTCTAACGCTAACGATTCACGTAGTTTTTAAAGCCGCTCAGAAGCGGGAAAAAGGGTCCGTTTGCTTGCATTTATGTGGTTAACGGTCTTCGATGGCGGTATGTGCAGAGATGTCAGGAGGGTTCACAATTTCCTGGTCTTTGAACTCAAACAAACTTGGCGCAAGCTGTGCGTTTTAAATGAACGTTAGGTACGGTACAAATGTGCGCTGCGCATATTTTCATTTCTCCACAAATCTCCCACTCTCACTCTCACTCTGGTCGCCTTTTCTTTCTCTCTCTCTTAGTTTTCATATAAATCTCTCTTACTCTGTTTGGTTTGAAAATTAAAATGGACAGCTCGACTCGACTCTCGAACCGTCACCGCCGCTGCCGGTGCTGCAGTGTGGTTGCAAAATAAAGCGAAATACTGTTTTTCTTTTCGCCCAAGCTGTCGCATTCAGTGAGGGTTGTGGCAGGCGGGTGCCCTCGGGGCATATTTTTTTTATAATAATTGTGTATGTTTGCAATTTTTCCTCTGCTTATCATTATGGAGCAGTCATCAGAATTGATAGTAGAAAAGGGAGAGAAAGACGAATAAGTAGAAGAGAAGGACAAGGCAAAAATATAATAATAAACAAGAGAATTTTGTTGTGTAAACATAAACACAGACTCTACACAAATCTACACACGCCAACTCGAGCCACAGGAGGGTAGGAAAAAATAAAAGGAACAAGCGCATTAAAAAAGGGCGGGAGAAATGCGCGCCAAAATTATTTATTTTCGGTAAAAGAAACAAAAGTGTCGGACGGAGTCGTTTTTCTTTTGGTTTGAAATGTTTTGTTTTGTACAGTTTTATTTTTGTTTCCTTCTTCATCAAGAAAAAAGGATAAAAGACCGAAAATTGGATCGATTTTTATGAACTTTGGTCGTAGATTTGTAGAGATTGTGAGTAAAGTGAAAAAGTGGAAAAACCAAAATAAAACTCAATCCAATGGATGATGATTTAGTTTTTTTTTATCTTCCACCAATTTTTTAGGTGAGAGTGAAAAATGTCAAAGGCTGATGACTGGTTTTTTCTTTCCGTTCTTTTATTGTTGTTGTTGTTATTTTTTTGTTGATGGTTTGAATTGCATTTTTGTCTGAAGGAAATTCAATTAGGGACAGGAGCCATGATATGAAATAATTTGATTACATATGATATGATGAAAGAAAAGAGAAAATGATGTTACAACCTAATAACCGTTAAAGGTTCTTTTGTTGGTCCTTTTATAGGTATAACATGGCTTTGGGTGGGATACGTATTCACTATTCATATCGATGATTAGATTTAGATTGAGTTTTTTTTCATAGACGAGCTATTAGGTGGTTTAGGTGTTGAAAAAGTTTAGAGATAGATGGATAAGTACCTATGTAGAGTATTTTTAATATCATTTTATGGTTTGTGCTTTAATGAAAACGGGAAAAATAACTCAGTAATGGTTTCAGCTCGGAATGAGAGATAGTAGCCTTCACATTTGGTATAAAAAAATTCCTTTTGGTGTTGTTAATATTGTAAAAAGGCTTTCAGTTTTACTTGCTATATATAAAGTAACTATGTTTTTAAGAATATCAAAACGGCGCACTACAGCGCTAATTGGATCTCAGGCTATATTGCCTTGAGATCGCCATTTCCATTTCATGTTTTTAAGAAAAAAACAATACAAATAATTGAATGCTAAGGCTAAGAATTCATCTTTATTATAAAGACAAAAATTTGAAATTATGTTTTAAAAATGATTTTGGAAAATTAACAGCAACTTTTGAATCTAATAAATTGCAGGGGAGAGGCCCAACTGTCCACGAGTTTCTTGCAGAAAATGGGCCACATATCAACTATAATGCGTCAAACATCTCTTTCATGGCGTCAATGGTCTCGGGCCGAAAAATAGTCTATAAGCATTTAATTGAACAATCTTGAAGGCCATAGACCTACAACGTCAGGTAATACGCTCAATAATAAAATGATTGTTTGTATGGCTTTTTGGGCCCGATTTCATATTTTGGTAATACATATTCACGATTTACAAACCATGTTTAGAAGTAAGTGTGCAGTGCAATGGCAAACCAAAAAAAATGCTGGGATGCGACCCACACTGATAACTTCCCATTCCTTCTGTCGATTTGTCTTCCTTAAAAGTTTGTCTGTATGTACTCATTTGTATTTTTGTAGATTTTATTTTGATATCGAAAACAATATTTTCTGTTAAATAAATTTTTTTCATTTTTTCAAAATTTTACTGAATGCTAACAACAATATTTTTTGATAGATAAAAGTAATTTAAAGCCAATATCTACAGTTTTTGAAAAGATATTTGAGTCGAAAATCATTTTTTACCAACTTTTATTAATTTTTTGTAAAAAAAAACTGTCAATTCGATTTTGCTCAACATTTTTCAGAATGTTGAAAACAATATTTCTTATATGATAAAATAAGTTTGAAGCCTAAATTTCAAGTTTTTGAAAAGATATTTAAATCGATATTCAATTTTTACCAACTTTGAGTAGATAATGTTTTTTTTTAGATTTTTATTTTTGATAAAAAAACTGTCAATTCGATTTTTCTCAAAATTTGATCATATGTCAAAAACATTATTCTTCGATGCACAAAATTATTTTGGAGATGAAACCAAATATTAGTCGTAAAATTTTGGAGGTGACAATTTTTGTATCAGTTTTCTTGATTTATAAAAAAAACCTTTAAATGGGCCTTGAAACGTATTTGTATTTGTATTTGTATTTATTTCATCAAGCAGAGTACAACTCTTACAGACTAATATGTATACTTATATGTAATATGTTAATAGTAGAATAATATAAATAATAATTAAAAACGAAACGTCGAGAAATGTCATTTTTTAATTTTGATAAATCGGACCCATTACAATAACTTCTTATGGGGAGTTAATAAGTATAAATCTGGTGACAGCTGTCAAAAGACCAACTCTGAAAAAAGTATTGTCAGATTAAAAACCACACGGCTACAAAATAAAAATAAAACATTATTGTATGAACTTTTCGATTGGAATATGACATTATATTTAAAGAAAAAGTCGAAAAAGGTGGGTCCCGCTATTCCATCTTACATTCGTTGAGTTTAAGCTTGGAAATTATTGTTTTAAACGAGCGTTAGGCGTTCTTTTTAACATTTTTTGACGAAATTCAAATGCAAAACGTATTTTTACAAGCACTGAATAACTACATGCCAACAATGTTTCTTAACAAAATTATTAATGTTCATTTATTCAAAATTAATGTAAAAAAAAACGGCTCTAACGATTCTTGAAAAAAATTAAAAATTAAATGGCATTTAAATTCTTTAAGAAAACCTTATTTTGCATGTTTTGTTGGTATTACGATTTCTTGATAGACTTTTTCTAAATTGGTGCGATTCATACTCCAGTCGTGAAGTTGACTCTTATGGCTGAAACACAAACACGCTTCGGCTATGCCTGACATTTACGAGTTCAGCCATAAAAATTAGTGCATCACGATGAAGCTTTTACCACACGTTACGTTTGACAATCGTAAGGAAAAGAACATAATATTACGTAATATGACTCCAAACGAAAGCTCTAGTGCACATTTGCTGAACATTTACTCTGTCTGACAGTTCAACATCTGTAAAAAAAAAGGTCAACAAACAAAATATATTTGCTTTTTGAGGGATTCCCATTGGCTGCGTAAGCTACTTCAGCGCTAAATTAAATTTTCGCACCAAGTTTTTGAGATCATTCATACAACTTGTCACATTTTGATGGTAAGAAAACAATCTACATTCTAAAAGTTAAAAGCATAAGTTATCTGTCAAAGAAGCATTAAAAAACTCCAAATTTTGCAACTGCTGGAAAATTAATTCTAATGTTTTTATTAAGACCTCTTAAGCTCTTCAGAAGTTCACCATAAAACACATTTTTAAAGATAAGATAGCCAAAATTAATCTCAATCTCTGAAATCGCAGCTGAAGCATTTACAACAGGTCATAACTGGCAAAGAAAGATGAAAAAAGAAAGTTGCATCTGCTTACAAAATTTCAGCCAAAATACTTAATCTTCGAGAAATGCCGATCAGTTTTCCTTCGAACTTGATTTAAATCTTGTAGAAATTATTTTTTCACTAGGACATCAATAATGTGCAAAAACTTTGCGAGCTTCGTTTACTTAGCGAACCCGCTTACTTTCCGTTGGGTCCCAATTCACTGTGACATTAACGGAAATGAAAAGGCGTCTGCCAAAGGCCAAAAACTTAACAATTCTTGCTTAGCCCGGTATTCTTATGATATCAATGATTTACAGGCCACTAGAGCAAGTAAATGAAGTGATCAACCAAAGTTTCATTGAAATCGCAAATAGCAAGCTCTTGAAACTTTCAGGGTTTCGAGGAACCTATTTGCGAAGAATTCCAACGACACAAAATTTCCACATGAACAGAATGCGTATCAGCTCATCTAATTTGTGTAAAAGATTCGAGGACGAAGAGATGGAGCTAAAGGAAGAATGACAATATTAGGACAACCGACGGACGACCTATATGAATTCCAAGTCCTTGCCACCTAGAGACATTCTAAAATGTTCCCAGAAATCAGAATGGTTCAATAAAGTACTCATAACCTTGATCCTTATCAACTTTTCTTTACCTTATCCAATCTTTTACCCTTAACGGCGCTGCACAATGGAACCAAAGAGATTTAATTGAGATGTTTTTCGGCCTTTACGATGCATTACACTATACAACCTAACCTTTCATCTACAATGATAAAAAGCCATATGTAAACCCCCCCCCCCCCCTAAAAGAAATATTCACCCAAAATGCCCTAAAAGAAATATTCACCCAAAATGCACAAACTTCCAGCTTTTTTGCTATTTTGATAAAAATCCGTTTGCATCGCATTTTACGGATCATCGTAACCAATTTCGTATGCAAAAAAAAATTAAAATCTTGTCTTTTCATTAAGTCTCAGAACTTCAAGGCATCAAGGAACAAAGGTCTATATTTAATTATTCCGAGACGAATGAATAAAAGATAGAACGGTTTTAGAGAAATTTGGAGCTATAATGCACAGAGATTGATATATTTAAGCCCCTTTTTGTTTTTCTAGGTACAAAATCATCTTTTTAAGAAGATTCCAAATCAAACCTAATTGTATTTATCAATGGTAAAATTTAAAGGCTTCGAGTAAATTTTCGAAAACCAATAACCTTCACTTTAAGAATAGATTCTCAAAATTTTTAACCAATAAAGTCCAGAAGTTACGGGTCAATCTAAATATATGTACAAAAACATCTTCAAAACTTGTTGTTTTGTACCTAAGAAATTAATCTTTAGTTAAGAAGATTTGAACGATTGAAACCGTTGTTCTAAGAATGACAGGAACTCGCTCAATGATGGCAAGGCTTTTGGTTGTTTTAGCTATTGTTCCCAAAGTATTAAAGTGTTTCGATCAAGCTTCTTAATTAGATAGCTCATCAGAAGAGGGTCCCAATTATAAATGAGCATCAACGTTAAGACCTTTTAGACTCAGCAAACATTCATGTGTGGTATCATTTACCTTAATTGCCTTTGCAGTTTCGACCTGGATTGTTGGTTGCATCAACTGTTTCTGCACCTGCGCTGTTTCCAGTAGCCGCTGGTTATCGTATCTTTATTTTACTACTTGCCATGCTGCATTGTAGTTGTTGACAGATGTTAAAAAATTACTTATTAGGGTTTCTTCTTAACCTGTTAAAGTTTTCTTTAAGTAGAACAACTTATCTGTCAATTACATATATTTTGTTTATCAACAAGTTCTTTGAACTGCTTCCATTTCGTTTAGTTCCCATCAAACTTTGGCAAGGTTATCTAAGATAACTTCAGAGTTTGCCTATTTGTATTAACGATAGAAAAGTTTGTAACTGGAGTGGGTGGTAGTGTGGAACATTTTTCAAGTCTAAAAGTTAAAGATATCAGGGAATGCTGAACTTTTTCTCCGAATTTGTAAAATTTTTCCAAGTTCCAGGGTGACACCGAGGTTAATATTCAGGCTCGCAAGCTCATCGCGACATTGCTGAACCAATTAAGATGAGGATGTGGCCGAGTTAATGGCTTTGACAGCTGCCTGACTGTCTGTAAAGATAGCTGTATTTCGGTTTTGGTTTGGGCTTTGTTTAAGTATCTTACATGACTCTCTTATTGCCAGCAGTTTAGCCTGAAAAACGCTAGCAAAATCAGGAAGCCTAAAGGATTTATCTACATTTAGGGACTCAGAAAAGATCCCAGAGCCAACTCCACCCTCCATCTTTGAGCCGTCAGTCAAGATGGTTGTGTCGAAACCTATCGACACGATGTCATCCTCCCAATCTTCTTTGGATGGCAAAATAACCTTAAAACCCTTTTTAAGGTTCAAAGTAGGAGTGCAGTAGTCTGTGTCTACCAAGATAATATCTGAGGGAATCAATTCTGTTGTGTTGCTGTGAACATAAGGTTTTGACAAACAGCTGTTTGATTCCTTCAACCTAATAGCGCTGCAGGAAATTATGTATTTAATAAAAAGGTCGATTGATAGAAGATCCAAAATAACGCTTAAGACGTCCGTTGGGCAAGTACGCATGGCTCCTGTGGTGCCCACGCAAGCTGTTCTTTGGACCTTCTTCAGCTTATCAATATTATAGGCTTTGCTAAGAGCAGGCCACCACACAATTGACCTATATGTTAAGATTGGACGTACTGCGGCTGTGTACGTCCATAAAATCATCTTCGATGCTGCAGGAGTAGAAGGCAACACAGGCCTTCTTAACCCGTACTTTAATATTTAGTTTCCAGTTTAGTTCAGGGTCGAGTATAGCTCCCAAATATTTTGCACTGGAAGACAATGATAGTATTTGACCGTTGAGTCGAGGTAGCGTGAAGGGCGGTACTTTAGTTTTGGTAGTAAAGAGCAACAGTTCAGTTTTACTTTGGTTAACTCGTAGTACACAACTTGTGGCCCAGCTGCTAACTTTCTTCAAAGTTGACTCCGTGATTTCCCTAATCACAGAGGTGTACTTTCCTGACACCAATAGCACCAAATCATCTGCATAGGCTACCGCCTTCACTCCACATCTCTCTAATTTAACGAAAATTGTATCCATGACCAGAAGCCATAGAAGAGGCGAAAGGACACCACCCTGGGGTGTTCCCCTACTAACGTGTTTTGTTGCGATTGTATTGCCTAGAGTGGCTCGAATCATAGTTTTTCTTTCCTTCTTTTCACCGAGGGCTTGTCACTCTTAACGATTTCGGTATCATGCTACTTATCTTATATTGTTTGATATTTCTTCCACAAAAGAATTCAAAAAGACGCAATTGATGCTCGTAAAAGAACGAAACAAGCCTCTGTTATACAAAACTTATTACTGATTTTTGTTTCTGTGCTATCCCAAAATTCTGCAAGGTTTTCTCAATCTTTTTACATAGTTTTATTTTTCTTTATCGATAAAATATAAAACTACGTTTTTGCATCTTCAAAACCTCTTAACATAATTCTTTTCTCTGAAATTTGTCTCGTCATTATAATTGTTACAAAATTAGGTATAGCTCCATCCTCATCCACCGCAAAAAAAAAACATCAAAAAATTCTTTTGCGTGAATAAATCCTTTATGAACTTTTGTATATCTTTTGTAACTTGAAGGCTTACTTATACTTACAAAACAGACTCAATCACATTAAGAAGATTTCTATATACCATGCAAAATGTAGATTATTTATTACATTGTTCGAATTTCTCATCAAAGTCGTATCAAAGTCAATTAATTACCAACACTCCTTAAAGGTTGATATAAGAAATCTTTTGTAAGTAAGATAGGTAGGTACCTACCCTACCAATATGTCTACCTTTGAAAAAGTACGCTTAAGTAGGTAAACTGGGTATAGGTAGCTACGCAATAAGTTTTTGACATTTCAGCAAAACCTATACCTACCTAATAACAGTCTAAGAAAAGAAAAACCAATTTCATGCCTTTCTATTCATGCAAAAAAGAAGGGCTAAATATACGAGTAAACTCGTACCAACCTATGTAAATTCAAGCTCATCAAAGAGGCCATGTACCTTTAGTCGAATTCGCAAAATTCAATGCCATTTCTATGGTATTATAGATACCTTTAAGCTATAGATATTGTAAGAAAACATATACCTACGTATCACATCCCTCAGTTAAATTGATTGAATGAAAATGAAAAGGTCTTTTACCCTTACAATATACTAGTACGTATACCCTACCTACCTAGTGTCTGTCTTTCAGTCTGTCTGTACTTTACGCACATTTTACGCATCTTAAACCAACCAAGTACCTATACTCCGCCACTCCATGTCTATAGGCAAGATAGAGTATCTTCAAGAACGTAAGCGTAACCTTAGACTACGTATACGAGTTGATAGATAGGTACACTCGTATCTACTTTACCTACCTTAAATGTGAAAGGACGACTTTTTTATTTGTCGGTAGTATAGGTACAAAAAGAAGAACTAAAATAGGGAAAAGTTCATTAAACTGCCATAGTCTAAGTCTGAGCCATAAAGTACGCATAAAAATCGAGAATGAGATCAGATTTACTATAAGACTCTCAAAAACACACACAATTCCCGATTCCCCATTGTTTGTGTTGTCATCACAAGTTTACCAAGGCGGCAGCAAAACTGGGAAAAATATACACCATTCTTCTTTTTGATGTTCCCAGACTAAAAAGACGAAACAAAAATTGTACGAATCCACAATAATTCCAGACAATGTTATACGCACGTATCTACTTAGCACGCATTGCGAAATTGTATATAATAATATAGGGAAGGGTCTTTGGGTATGTACTAGGTAAGGTAGGTAGGATGGATTTCGGTCTTACAAGCTAACAAGAAACTCAACTCAGATCTCAGACATGATGATGGACTAAACGACTGACTGACGAACTGACAAAGTTGATTATGATGAGGATGAGAATAGGGATGACGAAGTGACGACCAGACGAAGAAGAAGACTGTGCCATCGTCATTGTTATAAGTTGTTGTGGCTGAAGGCAGAGTCTCAGAGTCCTCTCAAACCCAGTTTTCCATTTCCCAGTTCATTCGATCCCGATGAGAAAATACACGATGGCTGCCAATGCCGACGACGACGACGGACGTTGCCGTTGATGGTAAGGCAGTGGCAAAGCCTTACCCCGAGCCCGCATCACCATTCGCAACAGAAAGCAAAAGCATCTACATTGAATCTGAATCTGAATCCGAATCCAAATACACAGTCTGTCTGTCTATCTATCAAATAATCGAGGAGGGTTGCGTCTCATACACAACGTACAATCTAAAAATTACGAACGCCACAGTGAAAAAGAAAGAGAAAAAGAATAAAGCAAAAAGGAAAATAAAAAACATTGAATTGCGAAAAGTGAATGAACTTGCCAAGGACAATGATCTGATGCTTGCTGCTGCTGCTTCTACCGCCTCTGCCGACCGTTGACGCTGCTGCTGCCGCCGTCGCTTCTACTCATCATTCCTTCCCTGCTCTGCTGTGTATGGAAAGGCAATGGACTAAGTTCACTCTCTCTCTCTCTTCCTTCCTAAAGCTGACGCTGACGCTGAAGGATGTAAAGGACACAGGAGAGCGAGCCGGAGCGACGACGAAAAAGAAGGATTTATGTTTTCGCATCAGGGTGTGTGCTGATTTTGCGCCAGACAAGCGAATGTTACAACAAGAAGAACAACAACAACGTCGACATAACAAATCGTAAACAACCTGATGGTGTGTTGTGTTGTGAGGATACCGCTCTCGCCTTCCTCTTTTTCCACATTTTACTACTATTCTATGCTTCCTTTCCGTAGTCACTCTCCCTGTGTTCTTTCTACAGTTGTTGTTGTTGGTACTTTCGTATACATCGGGTTTGTTTTGACTCGATATGTAAGCGCAACGTAATGCAATTACAGTATGACTTGAAAGCTTAGGTGTTACTTCAAATGATTCAAAGTAAAACATAAGGATTGGTATAGAACTTAGATAGCTTAGAGAACCTCATACAAGTAGATAGATGATGACCATGTGTAAATTTTGGGATCAAGGCAAAGTTCAAAGGAGATTTATGGCCATTAAAAATTTCAGTTACTGTCGATTGACTCTTTATGTAATTTTGAGAAACGACCAATTTCTTGACAAAGATCTAATCTCATAAACTTGGTTTATTGACAAATTAGAATTCGATCGATTTCAAATACATTTCTTTATCAACTCTGAATCACATCTCAGTTTGAGATAGAATGTTAGACAATCACATTTGGGAATTCTAGGAAATTGGGATCTAGAAATATTTATTATTGGTAGTAATTGTTTTTCAATTGACGCGGGTAGGTTTTGGCGCTCCATGGCAGCCATTTTGTTTTGTTGACATCTGTCAAATCTTTTGTTTATTATTCAGTTGCTTATTCCAAATCATCTTCGCAAGTTACACCATTAAACAGAACTTTCAAATCATAAAACTTTAATATTAAAATGAGTGTTCGTTAACGTAAAAGCTGTATGCATTGTGCCCATTTTTACGGTAGACGTTTGGCAGCCAAATTGGAGACGACCGGTTCAGTAAACACTCAGCCAACACCCTTACATTCAAAGAATGCAACATCGGCCGAGAATGTCGCCGCGGTCCATAAAAGTGTACAACAGAACCCAAGGCAGTCTATTCCTCGCCGTGCATAAGAACTTTGACTTCTGCAGACTTCAACTTGTCGAATTTTGTGTTGGGGCTTGGAACTGCACCCGCACAAGATCCAACGACCGCACAAGTTGACGACCATAGACAACACCAGCCCATGCGAGGTTGACTAGGTGATAATGCATAATGTAGCAGGGCGCTTCCTGACATATAGCAAACGTCACGATTTGAAATTTCAACATCTACCCGCCTTTATTAAAAAACCTTTTACTAATTTGACTTGATGTTTAGGTATTATTAAAAAACTTATTTATGGTTGGGGACAAGTCCAGCTCACAATAGTTTTCAAGGAAAAATACGATTTTTGACAAAGAAGAAAGTATTGTGCTTTCATTAAACTCTTTTTTTGGAATTTTATTAAACTGCACAAGAGAACATAAAGGCTATGGACGCTATGTCGTCCGAAAGCTAAAAAGGTCATTATGTTCACGAACATTCAAATTTGATAAATCTCATTTTCGTATTGAAAGCTGTATAAGGTTCAAGAAACATTTTATCACTCTAAGACAAAACAACAAAAACCCCTTACTCCCGCACCCAGTCAAGTCGTTCACATAGACATTAAGTCTATAGACCTCACAAAGAAGACAGAGGGTACAAGGGCTAAGCATTATGTTATTTTTACACTTCCGAATTTTCAGAAAGTAGAAAGCTTATAGCAAGCTTAAAACTATGACCAGAGGCTCATCATAAGTTTATGTGTTAGTTGTAGTAAGAAACAATGATTTTAGAATACTCATTGGACTTAAAGCTTCTTTCTTCCCATAGTAAGTTCTATGGAAGTCAAAATGTGTTTATAAAACAAATGTACACAGGTGATGAGCTCCACCTCGATGATTCAAATGTACACAATTTTACAAATATGGTGCATCAATTTCATCATTATCTAATGTCGCGTTCCGAAAATAATCAAAAGGGAATTGCGAACGCGACAAAAAATGTAATAACTATTACCGTGAGGCATGCCAACTATTTACTTGATTCCCACTAGGATGATGCGCTCAAGGATTCCGTAATATCTTCATCGCCGCATCAAATTCGTACATTGTTTGCGATTATTATTTCGCAATTTTTCCCTCGAATCCAAAAGATTTGTGGAGATGACATGTCTAAGTATGTTTTGAATCCTACACTCCAAATGATTAAAGAAATTTACAATGAGATATTGATCAAGATAGAAGATAAATATATCAAAAGCAGCTCCTGTACCTTGACAATTTTCAGTGCTGGCTTTTTGGCAACATTTTTCTGGCCAAAACTTGATGTTTGAACATACATTTTGGTTAAACTTGACCAAAAATAATAAGTTATGAGCTTATTATGAAAAAATTGCATTATTCAAAAGAACTCGTACAGTGAACTGTTTAACTTTCAATCAGTTGGGTAGCGGATGTTCATAAAAATATCAGTGCTTTCCAGATAAAACAAAAAGGCCTTCAATATCAACGTTATAAAATATTTCATTAAACTTCTAATAAAAACTAAAATATTTTATTCATAATAACAGAAAATAAGTATCATCGGTTTTTTAGCTTTGTCACAGTAAAACCAGTTTTTTAAATACATGGCTGTTCATAAAAATAGCAGTGCATGACAAAGTACTACATCGATTACGTAAGAAGTCAGAAAAACTGTAATAAGTTATATGAAAGTATACAAATAATATTAGCTTCCAATTAGTTCTTTGTTGCATAACCATTGTTTTTTATAATCCTTCGCATCAACGTGGCACTGAGACCACTAAAACCTGACACTGGTATTGCGTTCCATGAATCACGCACTTCTTCCCCAATTTTTTCGAATTCTTAGGTTTAGCTTTATGAACCGCGTTCTTAACATCCAGCCACAAATTTGCGATGGGGTAAAGGTCGGGGGATTGAGCGGGCCACTCCATGACGGATAACTTCTTCTGCGCAAACCCTGGTTTTGCTTTTTTTGACGTATGCTTTGGGTCATAGTCTTGTTGGTATACCCAAACCATAGGCATTTCCTCTTCAGCATAGGGTTAAATAATCTCCTCGAGAATTTTCACGTACTCGGTTGCATCCATTATAGCCCCGATGGGATAAATAGGCTTGACCCCATAATATTAAAAGAAGGCTCATATCATAATTTTTACTGGATAGTATGCTGCATTTTAGGGTCTTCCCACATATTCTCGACGACCTTTGGACCCAAAAAGGACGACTTTGCTTTCATCGCTTCACAGAACATTCCTCCATTTCTCTTTTGCCCAATCTCTATGCGCTTTAAAAAACTCCATTCTCTTTGCCACATGCCTTTTCGTCAAGAATGGTACCTTGCGGGACTTCGGGCTATTAACTTAGCTTATAAAAGACGTCTTCGTATTGTGACAGCGCTAACAGGCAGTTGAAGTCAATTTCTTATTTTCCTAGAGCCTGTGGAAAGGTTCTGTTTTGCTAACTGAACATTTGTTCTTACAGTTCTTTCAGTAGTCATCCTTTTTGGGCCTCACGTTTCCGTTTTTGTTTTGCCATTTTAAGGTGTTACTGACCATTTTTGCTGAGCAGCCTAGGATGTCTGGAATATTTTGGTAGGTTTTTTCCTCCAAACGCAGTTTTCGAATAACTTTTCGAATTTCTTCGTTGCAGTGTATGATTGTTTATTTTTGAGCTAATATTTATTAATTTTGTATATGCTAGTATGTTACAAATACTTAAAACTTTAAATAGTAAAATATTTATTTACCGAAAAATAATATTTAACACTTTTTAATTATAAAATCAAAACCACTATTTTTTTATGAACACTCTATATCCAGAGAGTTTGAAATAATGATTGTACACCGTTAAAAGTAGAGTATAACATCAAGCTAAAAGTCTGTAATATGAAAACGAAAGACCGTTAGATGCAAGTAACATGTTAATTTTTTTTGTAAGAATTTTCGTTCTTTAAATAATTGACAATCTAATGAAATGTGACCAGCACTGCTATTTTTATGAACACAACTGTATATCAACATTGTCAACTCGACTAATCTAACTTGTTACAATAAATACCAAGTTAAATTAAAAATCGATGTAACCTTTAAGCACTGTTAAGTTTTAAACTCTACGTTTTCTGTAAAATTATAAAAATTTACTTGCGATGTGCTGCTCTTCTTTTAAATCCATTCTAAACCCTTGACTTTCTTGCCACACTGTAAAATCAACCTTTAGGGTTACATGCCGTTGCTGCTGCAACTCGTGGGTACTAGTGGTGTATATTGTATACCTAGTGAGCCACAACCTTTCCCAACTGCTTTTGCACAGACTGACGGACGCATGGTGCGGTTGGTGTGGCACGCTGGCTTTTGCTAGATGTAGATGGCTTTATTTCATAACAAAACCCTGCCCGAACTATACCTATAATCGGCATCGTACATATATAAATTAAATAAAGAACCTGTGGGTTGTTCCTGTGAGAGAAAGGTGCAAGACAGGAAGGGAGGGAAGTAAACAGCTCAGCATCGGTGTGGCAGGCAGGAAGGCAAGCATGGCGGTTTAGTTCGGTTGGCGGTATGGAATACCTATCTGGCTGGCTTGACTGCTGGCTGGCTGGCCTTGTGCTTGGTCGCATTTTCGTTTCCCTTAATCCATGTACATTTATTCTACTACTCTTCTTTTTAACTCTACATAAGTAGAGTCTGTAAGTGTAGACTAGATGGATATGAAAAGGTACGTACAACGTTTTCAACATAAAAGTATAAGCGCTCCCTTTTTATAAAATTTTCTGATCGAAAAATGATATCTAGACGATATTTTTTTTCCCTACTTGTATACCAAAACGTAACTACCTTACCTACCTATCTGGCTGACTTGACTGTATGGTGTGCTTCCTCGATTTACCTGATTAAGACGCAATAACAGGGTGAAAAGGATATCGTTTTTGCCAAAGGTACGAGTACATAAAGCTATTGGTAAAGCCAGGACTAAAAAGGGGATTATGATGATGCCAGGCAGCTAGGCCATGGAGTGCCTCTATTATATTCGAAAAATCCAAAAAACTTGATGTGATTTTCTCATTATTATTGTTCTATTCTAGGGCTGCCACCGCGCCGCACCGTCAGCACTACGGTGAGGTGAGGTTTGGAGTGTGGTGTCGGCTTAACGTAGACTATAGGAAGGGCGTTAACGGCGTGACTTTTCAAGCAAACATTTTTCGCGGCTGTCCTTGCTCAACAAAAAATCGCTTGTTTCGTTTTTTTTTTTTTTAATTTGATACGCAAAAAAACGTTACAAAACAAAAAGTCCTGAACTTACAATCAGTCAGGAAAAATAAACACTCATACAAACAAAAGGAAAAGAAGACGATTGTCCTTACCGGATGTTAGCATTTTTGCGTATGGAATTTTGACTCGTTATTTTGGTTTTCAGCCCCTCCAGACAGATTGGGTTTTTTGGGATGATGAGGATGATGATGATATAACAGTGAAGGGGAATTCATTTCATCATAGAGCAGCAAAGGGGGACAAAACACAAAAAGGACATGCCTCACCATCACCATCATCATCATCTGATCATCGCATCATCACTATCCTCATCCTCATTGTTGTGATGTCCTTGTTTGTTCGTATGTCGTGTACCGTCGTACTTGTGCTTGATGTCCTTGTCCTTTGACGCTTGGTTTTTGGGATTTTCAAAGATTTTCTAATATAATGTTTTTGAACTGTAACTTGTACCTACTATGTACATATTTTCATATATAAAACGCATATATTTACTTATAAAATTTGGCGTGGCGGGAAAAAGTTTCGTTTAAGGACCTCACTCTGTTGGTAGTCTGCCTTTGCACTCTCTGTCTCTCTCGGTGGTGTGTGCACTTTTTTGAACTCAGATGAACTCACGTAACATGCTTACATTCGGCTCTGTTAAGGTCCTTTGTATTTTATTTTACTTTATTTGATACATTTTCGGGGGTTTGTCATTTTGAAGCTTTCCCTTTCAGTTCTTTTTACCCATGTTTGTAGGATAGGATAGGTAAAAGGTATATGACCGACCAATTCGTCGTCTATCTGTGCCTGTTATGCCTGCTGCGTTTGTTAATACTTATTGGCTGTCTGTCTGTCGGGGACAATAACATTCCTTTTTTTCTGTTGGTTTTTTGAATTTGAAGGTAGGGGTACGAGTATTATTTAGGGAATTGTTGATGGGCTTTGTGGGCATTTTAAAAGGGATTCGACTGAGGGAGATAGGCATGATGGTTTGTTTTTGAAAGTCTCAGATTCATTTTTTATTAAGTGCGTTGAATGCTTTTGGCAGAAAATCTTGATCAGACATTAATATTTTTAAAGGGTGATGCTTTAAAAAAAACTAACATAGGAGACTAAAGATTCCACCAAAGACATGTTTAAACTTGTGGTTTTCAATATGAAGCATTGAAGGCGAGCAAGATCTTCTTCTTGTAACACTAAGCTTTACATTTATTAAGATTATCTAAGGACCTGTATAGTTTATATGAACAGGACAATAGTTATCTCGTAACACCATTTGTGAGGAAGGACAAAGAGTTTTACGAAGTAAAGGTGCGATGAAGCTAATTCAGCCAAAAAGACAACGCTTGGTAGACTTCCATTGGTAAAACATTTAGCACGCATGAGAAAAAAGAACTCGCTAAGAAAGTTGTTTCTTAAAGTCGGAATATACCAGGATTTCTTGAGGTGAGAAATTTAAGGTAACCAGGCAATAACCGGGAAAGGCGAAGAAGTATGATAAATAAGGATTGGAACGGATCCCGATTGAGGGACCAGGTCGACCAAGTTATTACGTAGACTAACACACTTGAGCGTGAAGGTAAACATTTTAATAGTTACTCTCAAGAAAGTTTGAAACTTATGTAAAATCAAATTGTATTTCACATACTAATTTTTGTCATTCTTAATTTTTTTCATTCTTGAGATCAACAACTGGTTTCTTAGTTTTAGAGTGTTTTTCAGACTGTTTATTAATGAATGCTATTGTAATTGGTAGAATTAGTCAAATTGTACATTTCTTGACGTTTTAAAGTCCCTAGAATCTAGTTCCACTCTTAGGTTTATCTTTTATCTTAAGAGTCTGCCGGCTTCAAAAAGTTTACTAATAATAACATCTCAAGGTACCAAAAGGATCACTTGGTTTTTTACTACAGCAAATTATAACTAAGGTCAACAACTTGGTTGGCCATAAATATCTTTCGAACCAATAACGCTAGTCATACTTATTTTGTACTTCGAACGAAACGTTGATGAATGAATTTTTTTATTTTGAGATTCGAATGAAAAATATTCATTGCAGAAATTTAACCGAATTTAACCTTATTTGGAGATCAGCTGTTCTAAATGATTTGACATTTTGATTTGATTTAGTGTGACCATACTAAATTTTTATTTTTTCGAAGAATCAGAGTTTGTCACAGATTAATAGTTTCTGAATTGAAAAATTAAGTGAAGTTAAGAAACTGATAAAGAAAAACATTCGAGACCAAAAATTAAACATTTTTTCAACTAACGTCAACATTTTGGTTTAATTTTCCATGTTGTGTTTATACCGTTTTAAATGTTCTGTATATTCGTCACACGTGGTAACACTTTCAACTGAAATGAAAGCAGTCAAAGTTTATAAACTTAAAATCGGTGTAGTTTTTCTAATTTTGGACAAAGTAAACAATGGCAATATTTGTATTTCTTAACTCTAATGGCGAAGAACGAGAACATGTTTTTAGAAGAAGGATTATGGACGCATCAAATCCTTTTGAGGTTGACGATTAACGGTTTACAGAAAAACCCTTTGCTACCTCCGGATTCTCCTCCATCAACCTTTTTGATATTTACTTCTTTTTATGTCAATTTTTTGGTAAAAGATTAGATAACATGCATTAAAAAAAACTTAATTCATGTTTTTAATATCAGGTTATGAGGATACGTGAAGGTTTTTTTCTACCAAACCAAAGCAAAAACATACCCTTTAAAACCTGCAATTATGGATCCGAAAAAAATCACAAAAACTTAATGCACATCTTGATAACGAAGGAAAAGTTTAAGAAAAGAAGATTCAAAAACGGATACTTTATTTTCAAAGAACACAGCAGAATGTTATTGTGTGTCAATGGAGTTATCGAGGATTCTAATGTAACCAATTACTTAAATGAATAAAGACTAGACAAAAAAACTCAAACTCAAGTCTTTCTTATTACATTTCATAATCAATTCCTTCATAACGCTAATTTTTTCAACACTCAAGAGTTTTGAAATAAGGTTTTGAAACTCTACGATTTAAAAAATAAAGAAAGGCTGGGATGCGACCCACACTGATAACTTTCCATCCCGTCTGTCGATTAGGAAAGTTGTCAGTTCTTAAAAATTCTCAAATAACCAACAATGTTTGTTTGTAGTACCCGTGGCATGATGGTTAGTGCGTTGGACTGGCATGCAAGGGGTCTTGGGTTTAATACCTGCCTTTGCCACCTAACCTTTTTCACAGGTACTGCCTCTTGCGAGGAACTGACAAATCCTTCAAGAGTAATTCTTTTCATGAAAAAGTGCTTTCTCAAATTAGCCGTTCGGATTCGGCCTAAAATTGTAGGTCCCTTCCATTCCTGACAACAATACTCGCACACAGGAATGGTTGAGAGTTGTAAGTCACTAGGATCTGGTTCACAACGGATTGTTGCGCCACCCAATCTATTTATTTAACAATGTTTTTCATATTAAACATTAGTTAAGTTTGAAAATCTAGCTTTTTTTAAATTTGTTGATTTTTAGTCGAAAACAAATTTCTAACCAATTTTAGTAGCTTTTCTTAAATTTTTACAAATTGGACGAATGAAAAAATTTGAGAGATATCAAAAACCGAACATCAATTTTTACAAAATTTGCGTACTATTTTTTGTAGATTTTATTTTTTTATGAAAAAACGGACTGTTGGATTTTTATAAAAAAAACTACTGAATTTCGAAAACAATATTTTTCTGTGAAATAAAAAAAGTTTGAAGTTTGAATTTTTTAAAAGCTTTGTTTTAGTATTAATTTTGTTTAGGTTTCTATTTTTTGAAAAAAACTGTCAATTTGATTTTTCTCAAAATGTTACTGAAAATTGACAAAGATATTTTTTAAAAGATAAAATTAGGTTAAAGCTGATATCCCAAAGTTTTAAAAAGATATTTGAGTCGAAAATCAATTTTTACCAACTTTTATAAATTTTGATTTAGGTTTTTATGTTTTGTAAGAAAACTGTCCATTCTTTTTTTCTCAAAATTGTTCCTAATGTTAAAAACAATATTTCTTATAAGTAAAAAGTAGTTAGAAGCTATTATCTTAAATTATTGAAAAGAGGTTTGAGTCGAAAATCAGTTTTTAACAACTTTTGTAAACATTTTTTTACGGTTTTTATTTTTTTTGTAAGAAAAATGTCGATTCGATTTTTTTTAATTTTACTGAATATTGACAACAATATTTTTTGAAACACAAAAGTAGTTTAAAGCCAATATCTCAAATTTTTTAAAAGATATTTGAGTCAATTGTTACTAAATTTTATACATTTTTTTTTTAGGTTTTTATTTTTTATAAAAAAACTGTCAATTCGATTTTTCTCAAAATTTTACCAGACGTTATTTTTTGTTGCACAAAATTGTTTTGGAAATGAAATCATATATTAGTCTTAAAATTGCTTAGGTGACAATTTTCTAGAAACCTTTTATTTCGACTGTGGGGACCTTGAAACGTCGACAAATGCTAAATTTTTAATTCGACAAATCGGACCCATTGTAACAACTTCGTATATGGAGTTAAAAATGATTTCTGTTAAAGTTAAGATCTGGAGAATCAACAGTAGACGAAGCTCGAAGATAAAAAATTACAGGTTGTTGGTGCTCTTTTTGAGTAAATGACCTAAAACCGGAACTAAAGACATACAGTTGTGTTCATAAAAATAGCAGTGCTGGTCACATTTTATTTGATTGTCGTTTATTTAAATAACGGAAATTCTTAAAAAAAAATTCACATGTTACTTGCATATAACAGTCTTTCGTTTTCATATTACAGACTTTAAGCTTGAAGTTATACTCTACTTTTAACGGTGAACAATCATTATTTCAAACTCTCTGAATATAGAATGTTCATAAAAATAGCAGTGTCTTTTATTTTATAATTAAAAAGTGTTATAAATTCATTTTTTTGCTATTTTTCGGAAAATTAACATTTAACTTTTTAAAGTTTTAAGTAATATTCTAGCATAAAAATAATTAATAAATAATAGCTCAAAAATGCACAATGGGACAGTTAAGACACTGCACCAAAGAAATTTGAAAACTTATTAGAAAACTGGGGAAAAATCTACCAAAATATTCAAGACATCCTAGGCTGCTCAGCAAAAATGGTCAGTAACGCTTTAAAATGGCAAAATAAACCGTAAACGCAAAACAGAACCCTTCCATAGGCTCTAGGAAACTAAGAAATGGACTTCCAATTGTCTGTCGGCGCTGTCACAATACGAAGACGTCTTTTAGAAGCGAAGTTACCAGCAAGGTACCGTTTTTGACGAAAAGGCATGTGGCAAAGAGAATGGAGTTTTCCAGGGAATGGGCAAAAGAGAAGTGGAGGAATGTTCTGTGGAGCGATGACAGCAAAATCGTTCTTTTTGGATCCAAGGATCGTCGAGAATATGTGAGAAGACCCCAAAACGCAGCAAACGATCCACGGTACACTATAAAAACAGAGAAGCGTGATGAAGGAAAAATTATGATATGGGCTTGCTTTTCATACTACGGGGTCGGGCCTATTTATCCTATCGGGGGTATAATCAATTCAACCGAGTATATGAAAGTTATCGAAGAGATTATGTTACCCTATATGCTGAAGATGAAATGCCGTTGGTTTGGGTATATCAACAAGACTATGACCCAAAACATACGTCAAAAAATCCGTTATGAAGTGGCCCGCTCAATCCCCAACCTTAACCCAATCGAAAATTTGTGGGGGGATGTTAAGAACGCAGTTCATAAAGCAAAACCCAAGAATTCGAAAGAATTGTGGGAAGCAGTGCGTGATTCGTGAAACGCAATACCAATCGAGAGGTGTCAGGTTTTAGTGGACTCGATGCCACGTAGATGCGAAGCATTCATATAAAACAATGGTTATGCAAAAAAGTACTAATTGGAAGCTAACATTATTTGTATACTTTCATATAACTTAATACAGTTTTTCTTACTTCTTACGTAATAAATCTAGTACTTTGTCATGCACTTCTATTTTGATATTGAATTCCTTTTTTTTTCTTTGGAGAGCACTGATATTTTTATGAACACAACTGTAGAAATGGTCAGAGGGGTCAGCTTGATTCACAGCTATAAATAGCTTAAGTTCTTTTTAAGTACCCAGTACTGGGTACTGGTATTTTTTACTTAAAATCTTCTTAAATATTTCAGAAAACAGCTAAAAAACCACTAGAAGGTGAAAACATTAATGTATTCTAAGCGCTGAACAGTAAATCAATTTTTCTAAAAACAAAACGCCCTTTAATAGTTAATATCTGACTTGGTTCTTTTACAAAACGTGCCATTTTTATCAGTAGGTTTTGGTAGAGATTTAACAGCTTTGCAACAAGCACCCTTTAGACTTCCCACTTATCGTAAGGTCCAACAAGATACATATCGTAAAAGAAAGATCAAAAACTAACTGCTAATCCTTGAAACAACTTGTACTCATGGTCAGTACTGGAAATTATTAATCATGCTTAAGTTAAGACATGACAATAGCCTTCAAGTTTTGTGTGTTACTAGCAAATTTTAATAAATAAGTTGTCTTTTTATTGAAAATGTCGCTTACGATAAAAAAAAGCTAAATAAAGTTACTTACACATTTAAATAAATAATTTTCAAATTTAACCGCCAACCAACCGACACCGAAAAAATACACAAGCCAACCTACCGACCGAGTTACATACATACGTACATACATATGTAGGTACGTGATAAAAGTGAAAAAGAAGTTGCATCCTATTTCACATTTTACAACAAACAAAAAAGCACTTAATTTAGCAATTTACTGATATTTTTGTAAGTAGACTTCAACTTTAACACTCACTTAACATTTTCTTTGAATATTTTCTACCGCACATTGACAATAAATATTTATTTATTAATTTTAAACTTTTAATTTCAAGACGATCACGGAAACACAGCACAAGAATTTCATAAACTTCCGCTGCCATTTTGCCAATTACCAAAGAGCAAAGATAAAAAAGAAGAAGAACACTGAATGTGTCATGGCGATGGCGATTTTTAATGGCGGCTAAGTAATGCACTGATTACAAGTTACAAGAGTGGATTGAGAAATTGAGTTCAGATTTCGATCCAAATATGATTAAGTTCAAATTTGATTTCTGAGCGACATTCATTTTATGCAAAACATTTTATTATTTTACAAAAGTAAAAGGAATTATTTCAAAACTACCATGCAACAAAAGCAAACTAAAAAAAATGAATAAGAGAAGTTTGAATTTTTTTATTAACCTAATTGTCATTTAGGGAATATTAGAAAAGTTTGCAATTAATACTTGAATTTTAAGCTGTTTTTTGTCGAAATATTTAGGACAAAGTGTGGTTTTTTAAAAATACATACGTTCCCAACCTTATTAAAAGCTTCTGAACAAAATTTAAAATAGGAGGAATTTTAAGAACTTTGGACACGCTACAAAAATCTTAACTTTTCTTACCTTAATTGTACACAGGATAAAAATCACTTGAATTTCTTCATTTAAGTATTTCTAATTCTGTCTTTTCAATATCGTGGCGTGATATAAAAGAGAGATTTTCATACTAAATAGTTTTCTAATAGGGAACCCATATTGTTTCTTTTACTTTCTGTCCAAATTTGTTTTAATTAGTCACTTAAAAAAAAACCTCTTTGCAAAGGTACATCATCGAGCAACACGTGCAAATGATGAAACTTAATTATCCGAACAGTTGTTCCTTAGTAGCAACGGAACACAAGATCTGCCGAAATCGTAGCCGCTTCTCGTAAAAGTTTATCGAAGAATCTATGTCAGTTAAGTCGCTCACAAGAACTTGGCCAATCGCAGACCACAACATGTCTTGATTCGGGCCTGCACCCATACCAAACCCAACTGCTTCCAGGGGCTGAAACCAAAAAGACCATACACAGCGTTGCAACCGTGTGTTCGCTAAGTGAATTTTGGAGCGTACAGAAATTGATCCCAATTTCGGTCGAAAAATAATTTTTAGCGAAATTATCCATTTTTGGAAGATTGGATACGTGAACAAGCAAAATTGACGTATTTTGGAGGACACCAATACGAGTGAGATTCACGAGGTGACAATGGGCAGGTTCAGAAAACATCAGGGACTTCATTTGCAGTCAACTTTATTCTTTGAACTTACATTTTGACCAAAGCAACTAGTTATTTTTTCAAGTGTCACAGTTTCCAAAATCAGAACTTTACTTCACAAACCTCTACTTTGAGTTTTTAATATGAAAACTACTAAAAACATTATTGTCTACAAAACACTCTTCATACAAGCTTATAGTCTATCAAGATTTGTATTTTGTATTGTAAGTAAAACTAACTTATTTTTTTTCCAAATTGACAAAGAACCTTTTTAGGGAAATCATTAAGTCAAACTGAATGAATCATAGAGTAATAGACTTCAGGTTTCAGTTGAAAGAAAAACATGATCAACTGTCATTTTGACAGAAGTGGACATGACTTGATTGTTAGAAAGATTTTTGTTGACAAACTTTCCAGTCAACTTTCCATTAATGTTGCCTTAATTGGAAGGTAATTTTTTTCCAGCTGGCCAATCAGATATTAGAAACTTGCTTATGTTGTCTGAAATAAAGTTACTGTTTTGGTGTGGATTTTGGGCTGGAGGTGTCACGCTCCATACTTTTTCGAGTATGGTACTGAAAAAGCCATCACTATCAAGGACGTTTTTTATAGGTAGATGATAACCAACTTCTTTTAGACTGAATTGGATTATATGGATTCCGAAAACATAGGGTTTCAACAGGATAGCGTTACGTTGCAGACACCTCAAGACACAATCTATTTTCTGTGAGAGCGCTTTCTTATCTCGGTTATCTTTTGCTAAAGCGACATGAATTGACCTCCAAAATCGTGTGATTTTTTACATTTTCTTTTTGTTGGAGAACACCCCGCAAACCACTGCGGCCTTCAAAGACAACATAATACATGCCATCGGTTATCGTGATATTTCCGTCAAAGTCATCGAAAGCTGAACCTTTCGAAAGCCCTCTCAAGTAAAGGTAAACCCTTTTTGATAACTCATATACATACATTGTTTTATTCAATTTTTAAATCAACCCGCTTTTAACAGCAAACCCTTTAGAAAACTGTGTTCAATCTTTTCCTGTGGTAACAAGAAGATATTTTTTCACAAGATTGGCACTTGTGAGGAATTGACAAACGCTTCAACTTGTATGCTTGTCATGAAAAGTGGTCTTTTAAATAAACCGTTCAGGTTCGACAAAAAAACTTTGGGTCTCTTTAGTTCCTGACACTATACTCCCACAGAGAAATAGTTGAGATTTGAAAGTCACTTGGGCATATTTCTTCATGAGATGTAGAGCCACCGAATTCATTTTCTTATTGTTTCTTTAGAATTATTATTAAAGATTAGAATAGAAGGCCTAATAAATATCAGTCCAAGGTGCTCTCTAAAACTGGATACTCTATACTCTGTCATACTAAAGGTCTGCGTGGATTAGTAAATTTCTGAAAGACTACTAAAAATACTTCAGGATTAAGGAATTTTAATTCGGCATACAATTTCTGGTCCCCTTCATCCGTGACATTCCGCTCATGCAGTTATGAATGAATTACTTAATTACAAGCCCTTGATTCTTTATGTATTAATACAAAATTAAGTTATTTATCTTTACTTGCCACGAAGTGCAGAACTAAAACCTCTTAATATCTAGGATCTTACCACAGCTTCCAAAACGCGTAAACTGTAAAATAAAATCACTTCAAAAAAGTTCCTTTAATTCGCTTCGCAGTTAAATGTAAACCAATTACGTTCTATTGGTTTCTGCTTTGACTTTATGTTGCGTAAAAAAACGACTTAAATAATATCCTCTTCCCCTAAATGCAAAAAAGTCTTACCAACCCAAGAAAAACTTCTTTTTTTCAAGCGTTTATCACCACAGCTGCTTCAATTAAAATTCACCCTCACGCAACTTTTATTCTACACCAACCCCCCCCTCGTCTTCGTTCTCCTCTTTACCCTCTAATTTTGTTCTTCTGTTATCATAAAATCTAAAAGCCTATTTAAGCTTTCTTCAGAATGTCACCATCATCAATTACCATTAATAAATTTGTCTTTCCCCCCCTACTCTTTTAACCCCTCCCCAATCTCCAGCCCAACTCCCCCTCACTCTCAACTCTCTACATAACTAATAAACCTACTGTTGTCCATCGATAAATCTTAAAAACTTATAACCAAAAACTTGCGAGTTATTATCTATGCGATGCCAAACCTCTTTGCGTCTCAAATAAATCACCCAAAACAAAAAACAAATTGTAGCCAAACTATTAATTCCACCCTTCCCCCTCCTCTTTCTACACTCTTTGACCCTTCTTCTTCGTGTTCTTTTTAGTTATTATTATGGTACGAGTATAATTTCTTCTAAGATAACAAGAATACAGAAAATGGTCTTTTCTCAAGTATCATCTAACAACCATTTAGGGGAAAAAGTCTTCTCGCTTCTCTCGAACTCAGACTCTTGTTATAATTCTGCTGATACCACCCTGTGTATATGACCATGCCCATTGAACATACCCCTTCCCATATTTTGCTGTCCCATGCAAACCAACAGTGCTACAGTGCTGCTCATAAGTCGTTTCGGGGCGTTAAAAGAAAAACATTTTTTTAATAAAACTTTCTTTTTTGCGCATAAAACTTTTCTAATAAAATCAGACACAACATGCACAGGCACACCCCGACTCCCCATCCGCAAAAAAAACACCCCGAACCCAAAGGAAAGGGATGTTCTGTGCAGGGTGAGGGGTGCAAAAAGGGAAATAGTAGTATTATTCTGTTACGATACGACTACAACTTTCATATCTGTATTTTTTCACCCTGTTTTTAGTTTTCCCTTTCTCCATTTCCTTTTCATATATTTTTTTTTAGTTTTTTTCGAAAATTCCAGAAATGGGTTTTCAAGACTTCGTTTTCGAGTGGAAGGGGTGAACAAAGTTTTGGCCGCATTATCACTGTAATTAACTGACATCATTCATAATTGCATTGCAGTTTTTTCTTTCTGCAATTCGACTAAGAAATGGGAAGGTAGGTTAGGTCGAAGTTGAGGTTGAGGAGGTGGTTTGAAAAAAGGACGAGAATATAAACGGCGATAGAGGGTCGAGTTCGCTGTTATTAGAGAAGACTGAGCTACGCGAAAAAGGGTTTGGGTGAAGTGAGCCTTGGCTGAGTTGGGCATGGGTACAATAATAATGTCAGATCAACCAAATGAGGTTCATAAAATTGACAAATGTGTCTGAAAACTTCCCTAATAAGCAGAACACTATTTTTTTTTTAAAGAAGTATGGAAAGATGAGAAAAACAAAATGAACATCAAGCGAATTATTTGAACATTTTTTGAATTGGTTCAGTCTTGATAAGAGAGATGGGAGTCTTTATTGGTTTTAGCGGGAATTTTTAGTTTTGAAGATGAATGTTCTTGTTTTTGGTAAACATTTGGGTACTTTACTCGAACTCGTACTAAGAGAGGGTTAAAAACTAATTTTTGATGAAAAATGTTAGTAAAAGAAAATATGAAAAATTTACAGTTTTGTTGAAGGGAGCATTTTTTCCAGCATTACAAAAAAACATCGTTATTGAGAGAAATATTGAAATATAAGCCGCCTTCACTGTGCGTCATATACACTCTTCTACCAATCCAAAATTAGCTAAGATTAAAGGCTCTTGAGTTGGGAAGATGATAAATTCTGATTCATTTCAAACTTTTGAAAAACAAGTTTTATGTTGTGTTCTCACAAGTTTTGTAGCAAATAATATTTACAATTTCTTGAAAATTTTGCTGTAGGCTTTTATTAAAATAAAAAAAATCATTTTGATTTGTTTATAGATGTCAGCAAAGGATTTGATAAACTTAACCATTCAAAACTATTGGAAGTGTTAGAAGAAATAGGGATTCGAAGCATGATGGCTGATTAGATGGCAGACTTTCTTCACAACCGAAAGTTTCGCGTCAATAAAGATGTTAACAATTAAGCAAAGAATTCTGATTATGGAGTTCCACAAGGATCTAACATAGGGTCACTTATGTTAATTTTACTACTAACTACTTACTACTTCCGAGTATTTAAAGAAAGTAAGGGGTTTTTATGTTCAAATGGTAGACATGTAAATTCAAGAGGACACAAGCGTCCACAGGTTTTTCTCAAAACCCACCTGTGTCTATTAACTCCTACTCTCACCTCCTCGCGGTTAACATCAGGTGCCTAGTACCTCAACTGGAGATTGGGTTCTAACCCCAGTGGAAAGTTGTTGGGGGCAGCAAACGAGAGAGGGGGTAGAGGTGTTTCCACTAAGGCACCTCTCCTTATCCAGACATCAGCGGACGAATTCTCGAGATGGAATCAACGGTGGCGCCTACAGTTCCAGTAAGATTGAACTACTTAGTGAACACCTTATAGGGCTTCTTCGACGTATTCGGAGCCCAGGCCTGTAAGGACTGGTTTATACGGCACCCCGTCGTTCGAGATATATTAAGGATCTGGCCCTCCAGGTTGGTGGTTGTGCAACCAACAAACCTCGGATACGGACGTATTCACTGTTGACAACCCACGCAAACGAAATAAGGACAACGAACTTCGGATATGTACGTGGAATGTTAGGTCCCTTAACAGACCACGTGCAGCCGAACAACTAGCGGAAGCCCTAAACTGCTGCAAGGCAGATATAACCACCATCTAAGAAAATCGATGGGATGGACCGGGTAAACGCAAACTAAAAGACTGCGATATCTAATACGGCGACTGCTACCGAGAACAAAGACAGCGTCTATTTGGGTGTGGATTTGTTGTCGGAACTAGGCTCAAGCAAAAAGTCTTGAGTTTCAACAGTGTGAGCGAGCGCATCACGACAATCTGCATCAAGCCTGAATTGGCCAACATAAGCCTCATATGCACGCATGCCCCAACAGAGGAGAAAGATGAAGACACCAAAGACATATTCTTCGAGCTCTTGGACAAGACATATGAGCAGTGCCCTGGCTATGACACTAAAATTGTCTTAGGAGATTTTAATGCCAAGCTAGGAAGAGAAGACATCTTTGGTAGCATAATCGGGAGATACGGCCTAAACGACATCACCTATCACAACGGATTCAGGCTGATCGATTTCACTGCGCGGCGAGACGTTCTGGTAGCTAGTGCACAGTTCACACATCTCAATATCTACAAGGGGACATGGAAATCTCCTGATCAATCAACCGTCAACCAGATTGACCACATTGCGATCGACGCACGACACTTCTCCAGTATACAGGATATCAGAACATTCCGAGGGGCCAACATTGACTCGGGCCACTACCTCGTTGTAGCCAAGGTACGTCTACGGATGTCCCAAAACAAGGAAGTACTGTGAGAAGATTCAATGTTAGACGACTACAATCGCAACAGACTGCAATGTCCTTTTCCGATCAAGTCTCTAATAACCTCTTAAGGAGGCCTATACTGCCAGAATTAAGCATTGAAAACCAGTGGCACCATTGCCTCGCAGCGATCAAAAATTTCGCCTTTGAGGTGCTTGGTTTCACGGCCACCACAGCGAAACCCCTTGAAAAGTCGATTGTAAAAGGCCACCACGTCTATTGAAAACGTTTGCGTTTTATCATTTGAATTGTATTGTATTGTAACTTCCCGTGATGATTTGGCATAAATAATTAAATAATAAACAAAATATTTGACAGATGTCACCAAAACAAAATGGCCAGCACGGGTCTCCAAAATCTACCCGTGCCAATTGAAAATGCCTTTATATCATTCGCATTTGTTGATGACACTGCAATGTTTGTTCACGATATGTCTCTGGTATCGGTGACATGATAGTGCAAAAGAATTGTGTTAAGGCAACGGATTGGTAGTAAATGCTTCTAAGACAAAGTCTGAAGGCTACAAAAGGCCAACAAATATATTTCTGGAATGATTTCTGTACATTCACGCTAACAGAATAAATCAAAGTTGTTGAGCTTTCATTTCCTCTGAGACAGACAAATAGACAAGCTACGTACTTATTTGAAGCAGAGTTTCATGTTCTTTCAGTGTTGCCCTCAGTATCATGCTATTGAGGACCTTAGTAGAGTCAAAACAATAAATTAAAACAACTAAAATTTTTCCATTTAAATCATAATAATACAATTCTTAAGAAAAAAAAACTTATTTTGAAAAAGTAGTTTTAATAAACATCAAAATAAGCTTATAAGGGGCTTTCCATTTAGGGCTTCAATTCGACATCTTTCAAGCAAAGTTGTTAAACCATTTTTTTAAGTCTGACATTTAAGAAAATGGATCGCTTTACTATCGCATAAAAATGGTTAAAACCTACTGCAAAAATGGTGATTGTGCTACAGCCACATATCGTGCTTTAAGGAAGATTATGATTTAGGTAATCGTCAAACTATGTAAGGTATTGAAAAAACTGTAAAAAATGTGTCGATTCCTCGTCGTTTTCAAAAATCAGGACTGTTTTTCCTTGAATGTACATAAAATTAATAGACAACTTATAGCACGATTCAATATGAAATCATTAGGTTACTTCTAATATTTAAAAGAGTATGTGACGAAGAAACATTAGATAGAAGAAAAGTTATACCAATATTTTGGTGGGGATTAACACATTAAATTTAAATTAAAAATTAAATAAGCGGGATGCAGTAACCGTATAAAAATTAATAAAGTGGGATTTAAAAATTCTAGGAATATTCACGGGACGACGCTAATTAAAGCTCGAACTAGCTATGTCTAGAGCCCTCACATTATTATAACCTATACTTTTAAAAAATGATTTTAAAACATTATAAAAGTTTCAATGGCAAAATACCGAGATTAGAGAACAGTTTGAAACTTTGTGTCATACGAGGTACATTTATCTAATCTAGTTTATCGAAACTAATACGAATCGATTGTTTTTGACCAATGCGCAACGGTTGAATCTTACAGGAATGAGTTCTACCCCAACAAGAAGTACCAAATTGAATTTTCGATTGTACTAAGCCATAATACCCAAGTTTTAAGAGTTTTTTAAGAACAATACAGACTTAGTTGGGAGATCTGTCTTACAACCCTATTAAGGTAAAATTTTAAATTATTCGTACGTTCAACTCAACTAAGCTTCTTATCGAGTAAAACTCCGAAGTATTTAAAGTGATAAACACTTTCAATATCGAAGCAACCATCACAACAGCGAAAACCTGGATAATTCATAGGTGAACAGACTTGAAAACCAGAATAGTTAGGTGCATGATAAGTCGGGCAGAAGCTTTTAAATTAAAGAGCATGAATTTAGTCTTGCTACTTATAACTAATTTATGTGACCCCAACCAGTGCCGAAGAATATCTAAGTCGTGATTCATACTGACAAAAGTTTCAAAGTAATTATTATTTGAGTACTAGAGATCAGAATCATTCGGAAAAGCAGACAATTATCGCTTAAAATGCTGTAAGAATAAGTAGTTAACAGATATTAGAAACAGTATAGGACCTAAAACAGAACCTTGGGGAGTACCCATTCTGAGATAAGATACTGAACTTAGAGTATCTTTACTCTTGGTCATTTGATTACGATTTGTTAGATACGAACAAAACCAATCCTAAACAAAGCCTATGAAATCAGCATAATAAAGTTTTTTTCAGTAATAAGTCATGGTCAACCGTATCAAACGCTTTTGTAATGTCAATGAATAAAGCCGCCGTTACCTTGGAATCACTAATTTAGTTATAAATTTCATCACAGAACTTTCACAGGACATCTAGCACTGAAAAACTCAGTTCTAGAAGGAAAGGACATGATTCTGTACTTCAGTCCATTTTCAAAAGCCTTGAAAAATACGGTCTATAGTTATTTAAATCCAAAGAATCTGCTTTTTTATGTAATGGGATTATAATAGAAGTGTTTAGGAATCAGGAAACAGTCTTTAATATAAAACAAAGAACATCAGCAATTTGAAAAGATATATTTTTAAGATACGACTGGAAATCATGTCATAGGAAACCGAGTTTGACGATTTAAGAGAAAAAATCAATTTACGGCATATTTAAGCGTATTTTGGTTTTGGATCTACTCCTAAATTCATATAAAGTCCAGCTCACATAATAACTGAAGCCATTAATAACATCGTCGTAAATACGTCGAATGAGAGCTTACACAAAAGGCGGTAGACCGTGATTTTACGAACAGCATTTTCTTCAGCGACAAAGCACATTTCTCACTCGGTACGGTGAGTATATTAAAAAACAAAATTGTCGTATCTGGGGTTCAGAGAATACTTAAGGAAATGAACAGTGGCCATCCACAAAAAGTCGCTGTTTGGTGTGCTCTTTGGTCCGGAGGTGTGATTGGACCATACTTCTTCAAAAACGACGTTGAAGCGACTGTCACTGTCAATTCGGATCATTTGAAGAATACGACTTGGAGAATATGTGGTTTCAAAAAGACGGTGCCACATGCCACACAACTCAATTGAATATGGCTTCGTTGCAAGGGAAATGTCTTGCCTGCGTAATTACACGTCGTGGCGATATCAACCAAGGTCATGCGATTTGACACCATTGGACTTTCCTTTTTTTTTAGATAAACCTTTAACTCTTGATCACTTAAATAACAACATTCGTTAAGTTATGTCTGAGACACCACCTAATAATATGTGTCAAAAAGTTGTCGAAAATTACCACTAATGAATCGAGGCTTGCAACAATTCGCGTTTTGGTCATTCAAATGATGTAGTATTTCACAAAGGATGTCAACGTTTAAACTTTATACTTTACATGTGTTTTATTTACGTTTACTTTTGAAATCACAAAATTGATAGCCCTGTATAATCATAATGTACGACTTCTACAAAAAACTCCGCAAGAGCATAATTTAATAATAAAGGTTGATACAAATATCGCATTGTCAAATTTGAACTTATTTGACCAAAACCCATATGGAACGTTCAATTTAATTGCCGGGAACGAAACATTGTCGATTAGGGGCATCATCAATCTGACACAATGCATATAACGACCCATATGCCCATTATTGCCAATTGACTACTAATCAGATCCCCGTTTAGATGAATTATTGAGACGCGTCGTCGTCGGTCGCGAAGAAGCCTCATAATTCAATGTTGTATACGAGTTGAGATAAGATCTTTCGATATGATTATGACTTATGAGTGTACCTTGTCTCGTCCTTCCTGATTTGTTGTAGACATATTAACCTCTCATCCTCATGGTCGTCCTCGACCAAAACCACACATCAAACATAATCTCACAGAGAATATTGTCAACATGGGAATATGCTATTCCACAGGAATCCATTGTTTGCCTTCCTCGTTATAGCTATAGGTTCCTTTATATGGATGCGTAGATTATGGATGCGTTGTTCTTGTTGTTGTTGTTGTTTTGGGTAAGAAATTTTATGACTGCAATGACGAATAAAATTGTTATTTGTTGTTCACATAGAACTCAACCCATAATGTACCGACTTATCAAACAATATCAGATCGGTAGATGTGTCTGCTATAGAAGCTAGAGTGCCATAGACACATCGCAGAGCCAACAAAACAGTGTTAACCTCCAGACAGGAAGTCTGGGCGGTTGATTATTATCTTTAAAGCGTGTGCTTTTGATGTCCTTTTATTTAGTTTTATTTTTGTAGTCTCGTTCTGTGTTTTGATTATGTGTGTTCTTTCATCGTGTTTCTGTATGTGAAGCCGTCTATCAAGGGAACGACTCAAGGATTTTTGTCGCAGACTGTTTAACCTGATTTGTTTAGAATTCTTTTTTCTTATAAAAGAGGATAGGATAGGTTGTTGATGTAGAGGAGAGGAAGAGGTAGGAAGTTTTTTTTTAAGTTTTTCCTTTCAAATGTTTTCCCTCTCTACAATGACGACCTACCTATAAACACTTTTCATTTTTCTACACTTTTTAAGGACTTCTTCGTACCAATTTGAAATGAATGAGGGAACTTATGTGATGTTGAATTTCATACGAGATGATCCTTTTTTCTTGTGTGTTCTTAAAAGGAATTTCTTGTAAAACAAACAAAATGGGAAGTGTCAACATATTGATTTGGTTCAGGAGGATATATCCAATTATGTTCTTTCATATTCAAATGACCTTTAGGAATGTTGAAGTTGTAGAATAGACGAGGAAATCCTTTTTTATTAATCAAAGTATTTAAGTAGACAGAAAATACTTAAGTTGTTGAAACTGATTTTGACATATTTTTCGAGTGTTACAGTTTTTTTTAAACATAAGGCTGTTTTTCAAAGAAGTAAATATAATAAAATCATATCAAGTATTTCCTAATGGTTGTTTTTGAGAACATTTCTAGTTTTTTAACAGATTTTGATTCTTGGATCAGAATTATAGGTTTTTTGCTTTATTTTAAAACAACAAATATTATTTTGATCAAAATATTACAAGATGTATCCTTGAGGATTCATTAGTTATAAGCAACCAGAAAACTAGGTAAATTAAGCATAACTCTTCAAGGTTTGAGTTAAAATGATATGAGATTTTTAGAGATCCCTCCTAATGAAACATCCCTTGACCATTTCAGGAAGCTCGTTTATATATTTTTAAGTTAAAATTCTAAACAAAACAGAACATTTATCAAGAAAACGATCTAATGTTTCCATTTAATATTGTCTCCGCAATTACGCTATGTCCGATTTTGCTTCATGTTCTGTTATTGGAAAGTTTCTAGAACATATTCCAATGATGGGGCTTCTTTGAATCAAAGATCATTAGAAAGGACTTGAAGTCCCTCGACATTCTTTTAAAGAGACATCGTCCCTTAAAATGATTCAGCGAATTGCGTTCCATTTGTGTCTGATTTGAGTAATGAAAAATCTTATATCCCACAAGGCAGTTTATTTAGGCCATTCATTTTTATGTTTTCCTTGACAACTGTTTGAATCAAATGTTGTCTAAGGAATGGAAAAGGTTCTGTTATCATTCAGTTTCACTCTTATCCATAAGATCATTTTTGAAAGTCTCTAATATCACTAATCAATCTAAATGCTCTACGTTCAATACTGGCTTAAGTAAGTTGGAGAAGCACCAGCCCAGAGATGGGAGTGATACTCAAGCTTTGGACGTATATAAGTCTTTTATATAACAGCCAGATCAGGGGGGGGGGGGAGAAAAACTTCTTGCATCACATTAGAAAATCCAAACATCTTGCGGCATTTTTGCCGACATCGCGTATGTGATCGTTCCACAAAAGGTGATTGGTGATACACATACCGAGAATATCGAGATGTTCAATCTCCTCCACGCAAGTGCCATCTATAGATAATGGCAAGGGGGGTATATTTTGCTTTAACGATACAAGACAGCATTGCGTTTTCGAAGCATTAAAGTCCACGCGGTTTCTTATTCCGCATTGTACAATGCTGTTTAGGTCGGAATTTAGTGAGCTTATCATATTTTGTCGTTGCAGTTCAACATCAGAAGAAGATGGGTGTGAGTCTGAAAACGAATATGAAAAGCACAGAGTACTATCGTCAGCGAAACAATGTATTGGATTATAATTTGCAGACAGGAGATCATTACTAAAAATTAGAAAGAGTGTTGGAGATAGAACAGAGCCCTGCGGCACACCAGCATTTATCTTGTGGTTTGCAGACTTGAATCCATCCAATACAACGTATATTGAACGATTCAAAATATAATTACTAATGTAATGAAGTAGGCATTCATGAAAACCGAAAGCACGCATTTTCGATTAGAGAGCCTGATGCCAACCCTATCAAATGCTTTTGAAATATCAAGTGCAATAATGTTACTTTCTCCAAAGCTATGTTAATATTTGTTCCACTGTTCGGTAAGATGAACCATGAGATCACCAGTGAACGTATAGCTACGAAAGCCATATCGTCGTTCGTTAAGAAGCTTTCGATCTTCGATATATGTTGAGCTGATCATTAATCAGCATTTCCATGACCTTGGAAAGAAGGGACGTAAGTGCAATCGGTCGGTAATTAGACGGTAAAGGAAGAGTCGTAGGACAGATGAAAAAGCTGACGCAGTGGTTTTGCCAGCGTTGAAGAGCAATAAGGGGGATTCCATCCGGACCAGCAGATTTATGTATGTTAAGATCTTTTAGGACTTTTCATAGAATCATTAACTCGCTCAAGTACAGGCGGTCATAACACTCACTGCCAGCGTTGAATAGGTAGCGAACTGCCTAGCAAAGAGATTTGCTTTTTCTAAAGAGCTAACAAATGGAGTGTATTCATCTATGAACAAGAAATTTTGGCAATTGTAAAGTGTTTGCAGAAGTTAAGGGTATATCTTTTGGGAATATCTTTCAAAACTTTTACAGATTGTTAGGCGTTTACAACTACTGTGAGGAAGAAGGAGCTATGTACGAGAGTTGCCAGGTGGTCAATATTTCTTCAAGATTTTAGTTAGACAGAGTCAACAAGACTATCATTGAAATGTTGACGAAAATATCAGTAGATGATCCTGATAAGTGGTTCAAGCATGTGCCAGCACTGCAAAGAATCTTGAACTCAACAGTGAATCAAAGCACCAACAAATCTCCATTTGAGTTAATGTTCGGAGTTCGTATGGAATTTTCGGAGAATATTGAACTGACGCGATTCGAAGACAAAAGGAAGAAGATACGAAGCCAAGCTAAAGAATAAATTGCGAAGGTTCAAGAAGAAAACCGAAAAAGCTATAACCAAAAGAGAAAAGCTGCTTCGCAATACAAAATGTGCGATCTGGTTGCGATAAAGAAAACTCCATTTTGCACCCCGAACTAAGCTGTATCCATTATACTTAGGCCCGTATGAAGTCGTTAAAGTGGGAGTTCGCGAAGGACCAAATTATGCCTCGTTCACCGCTGACTTTATCAAGCCCTGGCGAAATGAAGATGACAGTAAAAGTGATGAAAATAATTCCGGAGACAGTAATGAAGATGTTACGAAATTTTAGCGATGAAAATAAACATTACCTGTTCGTCTGACGCAGCCGACAAGAAGGATGGCCGAATGTAGGATGACTACATATCATAAACATCCTAACTTAAAGCCAAACATAGGACAGGTACACTATTAGTATTCAAATAATATTTCCAATCAATTCCGTTTCTAATATTCATAATTTACGACTAAATAGACTATAAAGACGAAAGAGAAGAAAGATCAGTCAATGAAGACCCAGTCCCAGCCCCCAGCAGAGAAGACGAGAAAGCGCTATCACACTGAGGCAGATCCTGGAAAAAAACAACGAATTTCAAGTCGAAATCCACCATCTTTTCATCGACTTTAAAGCTGCTTATGATAGCATCCACCACCAAGAGCTTATGATGGCGATGTCTGAATTCGGTATCCCGAACAAACTGATCCAGCTGTGCTGCATGACGCTAAACAATACGCAGTGCAGTGTGCAAATGGGTAACAGCTCATCAGAGTTATTCCAGACTTGCGCAGGGTTTAGACAAGGAGATGCGTTGTCATGTGACTTCTTCAACATAGTCCTTTAGCAGATAGTGCTTAAGGAAGGTTTGAGCACGGAGGGCACTATCTTCAATAAATCCACCAAGCTCCTAGGCTATGGGGACGACATAGACATAATCGATCGATCCAAGAGAACTGTGCTTGAGGCCTTTACAGCGATTGAAGAACAGGCGAAACTAGTTGGTCTTGAAGAGAATGAGGACAAAACAAAACATGTTATCAACAAACAAAGCAACATCTGTCCACCGCCTAGGACAAAACGTGACTGTTGGGAGCAACAATTTTGAGGTAGTTAAGGAGTTCACCTACCTTGGAACAAACATCAATACCACGAACGATCCGAAGAAGAATTAACCTAGCGAACCGCTTCGGTTTGGCCAAACAACTGGGTTCAAAACTCCTCACTCGAAAGACAAGTGTCTGCTATACAAAACTTTGATTTTACCAGTCCTACTCTACGGCGCCGAGTGCTGGACGATAAGTAAAAAAGGGGAATTGGCACTTTCGGAAGAAAAATTCTTCGACGGATTTTTGGTCCCGTATGCGACGATAGCGAATGGAGAAGAAGATACAACCGAGAACTGTATGAGCTGTACCAAGATGTGGATGTAGTCCAGAAGGCCAAGAAAAAACGACTATACAATGGCTCGGGCACATCGAGCGAATGGACGACAACGCTCCAGCCAAGAAAGTCTTCTCAGCCCAGCCCCCAGGTTTAAGACGATAAGGAAGATCGAATCTACGGTACAAGGACCAAGTGACTGCGGAAGCCAGGGGGCTTGGTCTCGGTGACTGGAGAGTGCATGCGAGGGATCGTTCACGATGGAAGACTGCAGTTTCTCAGGCTGAGACCCTTCATGGATTGTGAGCCGGATAAGTAAGTAAATAAGTTGACTTTAAAGATAAAACTTAACGCAATAAGCAGGATTCAAAAAAATAAGGTCAAGTAAAGTAAAAGTAAAGTCAAAAGGAAAATCAAGTGAAAGCCAATAAAAACTCTAATACCTTTTTTTCTAAAATTCTAATATCTAAACTCAATTTAAATTATAATTTTATTTTTGATATTAAAGTGCATTAAAAGTAGGTACTTTAAACTAAACAAACTATTAAATATTTTAATTTATTTGCTTTCCTTCCCTCACATACTGTATCTTAAAATACTGTATGATCAAAATACTGTATTTCAAACTTCTATACACTAAAATTCAGTATGTCAAAATACTGTAAATAAGGCTGAAAAATAATAATCGTTTTGATACTGTATGGATCTTAATACTGTATCTCAAAATAATGTATTTCAAAATACTGTAAGGACAAATACTGTTTGCTCAAAATACTGCATCTTTAAATTCTGTATTTCAAAATTCTGTGAATCAAAATGATGTATGCATAAACAATTGCACCAAACTACTTGATCTGTCAAAACTTCCAGCATTATACAGTATTATGAGATACAGAATTTCAAACCCCTCCCCTTTATATCTCCACTGGTTATTGAGATATGGCCGATGAAAAAAATGTATCCTGGGTGTATTAGAACGGACATTCGAGGATACGTACACATAGAAATTGGTCTAAGAACCTCTGATATAGATTTGTAAGACCTTACAAAATTGACAAATTTAAAAAAGTATTAATTCATTCAAATAACAACTTTTTAACAAACAAATTGAATCCTTCTTGACTTAGTTAAAGTTTTTTAAAGAGCACCAATGGGAAGTTATAAGTATGGGTCACATCCCAACCTCTTTTTAGATATTTTTTGGCATTTTTCTTAAAGCTAGAAAAACTGATTAAAAAATCTCTTAGACAAAATCAATTTCTTCAATCCTGCATCCATAGAGAGAAAAAGCCTCAATACAAAAGTTGTATCAGTCTACCTACATAATGAATTCTATGGACTGTTAAAATTCCTTTCACAAATTTGACTCACAAGTTAACAAAATCCAAAAATTAAAAAAAAGAAAAATAACAACAATCACTTAAACCACCTAAGAGTTCCATGGAATCCAATCATTTCATTCAGTACAATGACTTTTAAGACATTCTTCGCGGAATGTTACTCAATTCAGGGCGCCCGATGAGAACCAAGAAATTCGCGATAAAGAAGAGAAGAGTTCGATAAAACTTTTAAAAATAAATCGAAAAAAGAATCCAACGTCCGTCTTCATCGTCGGTGTTGTCGTTTTTTTTTTTGTTTATTCTCAAGCCCAACTAATCTAATCGAATGCGAAACAAACCCTCTCAATGAAACCGCGCAAACGGAAATCAAAAATGAGCACAGGAGGAAAAAAAAGATTGCAAAGCCGAATAAGGACCACACAAAAATTAAATACTCGCTCCTCCTCGACGAAAAAAAAAGAGAGTGGCCGACCGAAGTTTTAAGCCCCCTCATTGTAAAAGCAACAACAACGGTGGCTAGCGCGGCGGTGGATCTAAAGGTCCACACCACCGTCCACCATTCCATCGTCGTCGCGTCACATCGCATCGCTTCGTCGTGGGCTATGTGATCTCTCTCTGGTCGGGGCACCAACAAATCGGACATGTCCAACTTGAGAGTACGATTGTGCAGAAAGATAAAATATACACCACCATCCCGAAACCTATCGCCGACGCCGCGCGCCGTGCCATCGCCATCGCAAGTCCACCAAATCCCAATATACTTATAGTGCAGTGCGCTCTCAAAGTCCAAAACCAAATCCAGTGAAAGATTTTTGCTTGCCAAAGGAATGGCATCAGGCAGGGAACGGAAGGAAAGAACAGCGGGTATAGGACAAGGCAGGGCAGTGTATAGTAGGCTTCAGCACACTAAACTGGAACATTCCATTCAAAACGTCTATCACCGTTGTTGTTCGTCGTCGTCGTCGTTGTTGTCGTTATGTTGAAGTCGATGAATCTGCAGCGCATTCCTTTCACTGAAGCCAGAGAATCCTTCATCTTGGTCATTCTCTTTCTTCTAATGGTGAGAGCGCGGCGGGCCTGGGGTGGCTTGACTGCATTCCAATTGTAATTGACTAACGTGCAAAAGACGGCGACGGTGAAGGCAGGCAACCCAGCAAACGGCAACGACACGATGAAACGAACGAAACACAGAGGATATTCCAGAGTCATTGCATCGTCGTAGTCGGAGCGCTAGAGATCATGGACCTTGGGATGCTTTCTCAAGGATTACAACGAAACCAAACGACACAAAGCGCTGCGACGCGACGCGAACTTTATATACAGTGTTGCAAAAGAAGTATTCCAGCATCCCACCATAGCATCATGGGAACCATAGTGCCGTGGATAAATAATCTCTACCGCGAGGACGGTCATACGTCAATGCGGACCACAGAAGAGAATCCAACTCCATACAACTCCACCAATCTCTCCTTCTCTTCTCTCTGTGCCCCTCCCCACCTTCCCCGGAACAAGCAACTCTCCATTCAATTTTAAACCGTCTTTGATTTGGCGTGTAGTTTTGTGCTTCTTAAAGAGAATATCGCCAGCAGGATTGTTTAGATTTCCTGTGAGACTTGAGCCTTGAGATTTAACCCTATCTTTAAGACTCCTGAATATAAAATTCGAAAATCTACAAAAAAAAAAGTCTCCAAAATGCAAGATTTTGACCAATTTTGTATGAATCGAAGTAAAGAAACATAAGTAGATTCATAGCGTGTATAAGCTGTCAATTGATAGTTGATAAATATCAAAAGTATTTGTTAAGAGTTTTGACAATTAAGAAAGATGCAATACCAATGATCCAATAAATATTGTGAACTTTTATAAACACCCGTGAATAACTTGCCGACTTTTTAATAATTGAGGTTATAAACAAAAGACCAAGTTTTAATATTTTTCAATTATCAATTGAAAAAATAAGTATTATAACTTTATTCAAGAAAGTTTGTTGGTTTTTTGGGAAGGAAAAACACTTGAAACAAATAAGAACTACTAACAAGACTTTCACGCTAAAGGGTTTTCTACTTTAAGAGTTAAAATTAAGGACACAGTTTTATGTGAATTTAAAAACATCAACTTTGTCTTATGTCGTTTTGAAAATTCTATACCTATACCTAAAACACCCTTCGCATAATTAGAGATAATGAAACACTAGCAGATTCATTCCATGTTTCAAATATCAGTTGATAGCTGATAAATATCAACAGAATAATTTTCCACAGTGATCCAGGAAATAAAACAGAAATTTATGATCATCAGTGGAAATTGCTTAATTTTTCAATAAAAGCAGTTTTAAAAGACAAAGTTTCAATATTTGTCAAAAATCACTTGAAAACTGACACTTGAATTAAGGATTGAAAGTTTATTATGGATACAAATTTTTAAAGAATTCCTTAAAGAAAATTAGTAATTTTTCTAACACTAAGTGTTTCCTTTTTTAATAGTACCCGTGTCATGATAGTTAGTGCGTTAGACTGTCATAACAGAGGTCTTGGGTTTAATCCTTACCTTTGCCATCTTAAGTTTTTTGGGGTATTGTATCTTACGAGGAATTCACAAATCTTCCAAGAGGAATTATGAATCATGAAAAGTGCTTCCTCAAATAAGCCGTTTGGCTTAATCTTAAAACTGTAGGTCTCCTTCATCCCTGATAACAATCCTCGCACAGTGGAATGTTTGAGAGTTGTAAGTCACTAGGATCTAACTTTCAATGGATTGTCGCTCAACGCAATTTAATTTTTTAAGTGTTACCTTTACATGAGGATCGAGGACCCTCAAAAACCGGTTTTATCCACTTAGAGAAATTGTTCGACACATTTTAGTCGAAGAATTTTTCACATTGATTCCAAAATGTCTGCTGGTGAAATTAGAATTTCCACAACTAAACTGTGTTTTTTTTTTGAAATCTTCATTCTTCTGTTAACGTGCAAATTCTAAGGGTATCCTGAACTGTGTGAGATCAATTCCAGGAATTTATCCACTTTTACCAACTTAAGCAGGCGTTATGTAGACAGACACAGAATATAATATAAAATTATATGATGAAAAGTATGTAGATGTACAGCATGGTAAATTGGACAACATATTATAGAGAACGGGCTTTACCCTGATGGCTGTTATATTGCACCATAAGTTGAGAATTTTCTTATATAGGGTTACGCTAACATCAACTTGAAGGAATTATGTCGCTTTAAATAAACATAAATAAAAGAAAAGTTTAAATTTTTTTTTGAGAATGAATGAATTTCAATTCAAGTTGAAGAGCCTTTAACTGAGATGGATAATTTTCAAATTGAATTTGGAAGAAATGGGTCTTGAGATGGTAAGTGTGATTTTATTGGTGGATAATATGGCAGGAATTACAAAATGAAAGATTTTAGGGTTTCTAGAGAAAGGTTATTTTATTACACTGTAATTTTCACATGAAAAACCATACAGTGGGTGTGAGTTTAGACTCCTCAAACCCTTGTGTTAGTCTTACATATCTTTTCAATTATTTTAAACTTTTTATCCTTTGACTGCACCTGGTACAATAGTTTTTTAGTTTATTTTTTCATAGGAAAAAATATTTGAAATCTACTATCTAGCTCAAAAAACATTTTCAAAAGTCACTCATATCTTGTTTTTCTTTTAAACATGAAATTACAAATTTTAAAAGCCCTGGTTCGATAATCGGAGTCTTTTAAAATGTCAAGTGACAGCTAGCCCACATAACAAATAGTGAAATGTGTGAAATTGTCAGTCGGTAAAATCACGTACTTCAGTGAAGCGGAAAAAATTATCATTAAATTTTTTTCAATTCCCGAAGGAACATTTTGTTCGAAATACGTTTCAAGACATCAAGAATTTAAATCAAATGTTTTAAGAGAGATATATGTGCAGAATGGGCTTTCAAAAAAATCATTTAACAATCTTTATATATATCAAAAAACTGTACAAAATAATTGTCACTTTCAATATGTCGCGAATGTGACGAAGACAAATGTGTTGAAATATCGAATTGGTAGTCAAATAACCACGATAGTTAATAGGACAATTTTCGGTTGTCAATTTTGGGATCCGAATTTTGTTTACAAGTTGGTAATCAATATGACAACTGTATTAGTCAATATGACTACTTGAAGGAAATTGAAACTACGGTTGTCATATTGACCAATCTGGTAGTCAATACGACAACTTGGATAGTTAATATGGCAACTGCGGTAGTCAATATCATAACTGATGCAGTCAATATGACAATTTTTTCTGAAAACAGAAATCTAACCGAAATTGACAATCGATAGTTCTATTGGATGTCCAGTAGTCAAAGTTTTAAAATAAGGTTGTCATATTAAATATTTTTTGGTAGCCAATGCGACAATTTGGCCAAATTTCAAGCTGTTAATATGACAACTTTTAACTCAACTTAATTATAAAGATTTGAATTAGAGTTATCAGTTTCAAGCACTTTTTAATGAAGCCAAAACCAAACGTTAAATTTTTTCTATGTCCAACAAAGTTTAGTCAGAGTTAACGTGAATGTATCGTATTAATGTTTAAGTGTCAAGGCTTTTCTGCAGAAATTTATTGGATGTATCTTTCCTTAATAGTTAATTTTTTGAAATTATATCAGTTTTTAGTCAATTTTAAAAAAATTGGTCTTAAGTCAGATTTAAGTTTTTTGTTGAAGTATTCTGTATTTAAAGTTTGATTACTTTCCGTCACGCTAATAGTAGGAATGTATATGAATTCAAAAGTGTGTTGTTTTATTAACGTTTTTAGTTCGACTCAGCTTCAAATAAGTTTTATAAACGTACCCAGTTTTAGTCGTTGTTAGTTTCCGAATTGAGTAGAAATAGAAAGATAAGTTTATTCAAAAGTTTTCATTTTAAAAAATTTGAATTCAGCAAATCGTTGTTGAAAACAACGGACTGTTGGATTTTTATAAAAAAAAATTGTGAAAGTCGAAAACAAAGTTTTCGGTGAGATAAAATCAGTTTGAAGCCAATATTTATAATTTTTGAAAAGATATTTGAGTCAAAAGCAAATTTTTAACAACTTTTAGTAATGTTTTTCTTTAATTTTATTTTTTTTTTAAAAAAGACAATCAATTCGATTTTTCTCAATATTTTATCGAATGTTGGAAACAATATTTCTTATAAGACAAAATTAGTTTGAAGCAATAATGTCAATTTTTTAAAAAGATATTTGGCTCGAAAATCAATTTTTACCAACTTTAGGAATGTTTTTTCTCGATTTTTTTCAAAATTTGCTTAGGCTTTAGTTTCTGTTGAAAAACTATTAATTCGATTTTTTTCAAAATTTTGACGAATGTTGAAAACAATATTTTGTTATAATAAAATCAATTTAAAGCCAATATCTCAAATTTTTGAAAATGTATTTGAGCCAAAATCAGTTTTTAACAACTTTTAGTAATATTTTTGTAGGTTACCAGGTATCAAAATCGTTATTCTTCGTTCGTAAGATATTCGAGTTAAATTATTTTTTTCATTTTTTATGATTTATAAAAAAAACCGTTAGCTGGGTTTTTTTTTCAAAAATATACTAGTTTGATATCACGTTTCAATATATAATTTAAAACTTAATTCAGTCCCTTGCATTATTTGTTCTTGAGATATTTTGGGTTAACCGAAATTTTCACCTTGTTTTAAAATTGCTAAAAAACCACTTACTTAATTTTTTTAAGAGTCCTTTCTGCATCTTTTTGCATTATTATCTGTATAACAAAATTTATTTGAAGTCGATATCTCTACTGGATCTTGAGCTATGGACGAGACAAAAAAAAACGGCACGAACGTACGTACGCACGAACAGACATCTCTCTAAAATAAATTTAATTTAGATTATAGAAACCTTGAAACCTCCAGAAATGTCAAAGTTTTTCTATGGGAAGTCAAACAAAAATTAGGTGATTCAACAGTCCGTAGGGAACTAGGGCCTAGTGATTTACAATTCTCAATCATTCCTGTGGGCTAGTAATGATTTCAGGGATGAACGGACCTCTGGCATGACATTCCTAGGCACTTTCTATGATGCCACGGGTTGGTGCCTGTCTTTTCTTATCAAATTTATTTTGCAAAGTGTCACAGTTGATTTATTAAGAGAAAAACTTAGCCACATGGTGAACTTATTTTAAGTTTGAGGACGTTTTCTTAATACCAATAAGGGCCAGTTTTTGCTATCATTAGTTTTTAAGATTGAAACCAATAATTTTATTTTCATTGAAAGTTCTTTGCGGGGCTGGATTTAGGGGAGGCCAACCGTGGCCTCCACAAACGAGGGGCACCACAATAGAGACTTCGGAAAATGTTTGTTTCAAATTTCAACTAATAAACACTGTTGATCTTTTTTTTTGATATGTATTTTTGTTTGCTCTTTTACCTTTACCTACAGCCTACAGTACATTGTTATAAATTATATTAATCTTAAATAACAAAAATCGTTAATATATTTGTTCACTTCAACCAGGCTATCTATTAAATATCAAAATCCCAAATGGCCTTGATAAGAAGGACTTCCAATTCATTACCCATTTTGAGGGAGTACCCCCATCGCTTAGTGGCTGAGTGGGGTGGTGCATGCCCTCAACCTCGGAGGTTGGGTATTCGATTCCGTGTCTCGACAATTTGTTTTCCTATATACATATATATTTGTATGTACATATAAATTAATTGCTGTACATGAAGAATCGGCGTTCTTCAATTCTGGGAAAAATCAATCATTATTGACTAATTGGTAATTTGTCCATCGGCTGTTTAGTTCTTTAATTTCGTGCAGAATTTGTACACGTTTTTCACAGTCAGTACAGAGCGGCACCGAATTCTGATTGAGAAATAATCGGAGAAGAAAGCGTTGCCCTAGTTGGGCTGAAGCTACGAAAGCCTTAGTCAACAGCTATTCTCGAAATCTGTAAAGCTCTACAGCATACCTTACAATAAACAGCAAAAACACATCGTGAAGAATGAAGCAACGCACCTTCTTCAGAAGATGAGTGGTATCGAAACTGCGTTGATTGTAACATTTTGGAACGATATCTTGGAGGTTTTCAACGCTAAAAACAAGATGTTGCAAGACCCGAAAATGATTCTTGAATCGGCAATGCGTGCATTAATTGAAATCATTCGTGGAACCTAAACGAAATGATTTTGATAAATACGAGGTAGCAGCCAATCACGCACCCGCAAAAGAACGAAAAATGTGAGGTTGATGTTGCTCGATTACGGGAAACCACAAGACGCAAATCTGTCACCCAAGAAAAAATACAAAGCACCCGCCTTCAACAAAGTGATTCACCGGCTATTCGTTTTTCTTACTGCTTAGGCTTCGAACCACAATGGTACAAAAGTGTCTATTAAAGCTTTTTCTCCTGAGCATTGAAAGCGATTTACTCCGAGAACTGGATTTCAACGTAATCATCAACGATTTTTCGACAAAAAAAGCTCAAAATTTTCCGTTCGTTAAGCATATATTTTAGATACTTATTTTTTTCCGTTTATATTAATTTATATACCTATGTTCGTTTAATATTAAAGGAATCTACTTGGTTTCAGAATAAATCATTTAATGAAAAACTCGACTGAAAAAAATGGTTTACTTTATTTTTAAAATAGTTTGGTAAGACGGGGCCTCCGCTTTTTTACTGCCCTGAGGCCTCTGGGCCTCTAAATCCTGCCCTGGTTAGTTGACAGCGATCGTTGATCATTTTTGACATTTAAACAATATTACCACCGGAAAAGTTTTTTCTTAGCAGATTCTTTCTTTAATCAAGGTGCCTCACTTTTAAATACGTTTTATTTCTTAACACTCAAATTGAACCGAAATGAAAAAAAAATATTAGATGTCAAAAATGAGTCTCCTAAAATAAGTCCAATGTAAACTACACCTTAGAAAGTATAGATCTAATTGAATTCAAGTGTTGAAAGTTTTCAATTTGTCCGTCTTAGCACTAAAATTTCGATGACTGAACAAACTGATAAAAAATAACAGAGGTACAAGTCAATAATGAGCTAAATTCGATCGATCGGTTAATCATTATTCCCAGAAAACAAATGAAATTCAATATTTTCTCTTTAGAAGGCCAATATACAAAAAAACCTAAATATTTGCAAATCATTTCTATCCAATAAAGAACCCCGCCAAAAATGATATAACAAATAAATCTCTTTTTTTTTTAAATTGATCAAAAAGATTCCAGTAAAATTCATTCACATTCACCGCGATTCACGTAACAAAAATTTAAAAACCAAAACAAAAATAAATAAAACCCCTCTCATAACATAACCAGATCTTGCAAAAATTATAAAACAACAATAAATAAATAAGCATAACCAAACAAGACAAACTATCTCTATAATTTAAAAAAAAAGAATAATAAAAAGACAGCAAAATAAAAATAGTATAAAAAAAAATCAAATCAAAACAAAAAATTTAACAACGTACGCGACTGTCCTCACGTTTTAGGTTCCTATCCTAAGACTATACTCTTTCTCTCTCTGTCTTTTACCGCGTAGCGTCGCGTCGTCGCGTAGCTTGCTATCCCCATATTTATCTACATCTTCTCGCATAAGTTCTCACATAATTAACCTTTCGTCTATAAGATTGCAAATAATAAGAAGAAAAAGAAAAAGAAGACGAAGACGACGAAGGAAAAAAAAAGAAAACAAATAACAAACATAGCAAAAGAGCGAATTGTAATAAATATCTGAGGTAAACGAAACTTATGGCTTCCCATCAAAGCGTTCAAGGCCAACAACACAAATCAAACGCATTAAATTCTTCTTCTCTTCACTCTCGGCCTCGATTTCCATCATCTTCTTCATTTCAATCTCAACAATGGCTTCAAACAACACAAAAGGGGGCAAGAACCCCCGATGAATAGCATAAAAACAACACAACTCGAAAACATCATCAAAAACAAAAAGAAAGAACCTGTAGAAGACGAAGAAGAAGACGAAGAAGAAAGAGAACCAAAATAGCAAGACCTAGCTGATGGGATGGTACGTAGAAGTCGCAAAATCAAAAGACTATAAGAGACAAGAAGCACCTTTGCTATGGCCTATGAGTTCCCGATATTCAAGTTACTCGAAACCCAACCAGCCGCAGAGCCATAAAATTGTGGTGGCGCATTAAATTTCTGCACTACTCACAGCTTCTTCATTCCCATCGTCCGACGTCGCGTTACCTTCACCATCACTGTTGTCTCCGTCGTCTCCGTTAAAGTCGTCGTTGATCGCCACGTTGCGGCAAAAGTTTGCATCAGATGTCTCACCAGATCGAAATTGCTGCATCTTTCTTGGCTATAATGTGCACCCGACTCCCAATCCCAGTCCCCATGCTAGGCAGGCTCAGTCACTGGACTAGGAGCACCCTTTAAGTGCCCCATCTTTCATCTAAACCAGTCAACCGGGGTATGGCGCTAGCGCGCTCAAAAGCAGTCCGCATACAGTTCATTACGTGCCTCACTTCCCTCCAACCGTTCGTCGTCATCATCTTTCGTCTCCGTCTGCTTCGGTCGGCTGACGGACGCGACGTCTTTCTCGTCAGTGATGCTCCCATTCTATGAACACGATGTCCATCCGTTGTTCCTTAGGTCTTTATAGTTGTTGTGGGTTGTGGTTTGTTGCCATTGCGATCGCGTCGTCGGTCGTCTGGGGAGGATTCATTGAACTCAGCGCGCCAGAGTGTTGTGAGCCCCCTTTATCGCATCAAAACATCTCTCGCTCATTGCTAAATTGTGATGTGGGGATTCGAGGAGGATGTGTGAGGCGTATGTGGGGTCATTGGATTTGGCTGATGGAAGGATCGCTTCGCGCCCGCTCCCGCGATCTTACTACTCCCAACACATTCCACTTTTATAGAGTTTTTGAACTTATGTCTTCTCTCATCAGCCCCACCAGCGAAGAAAGAATGTATCTATCCACCTAACCTACCTACCTTACCGACTATGCTTCAAAAGTATACCTTCCTTTTGGTGTGCGATTATTGTGTTTGCGATGTTTACTTGGCGGTCTTGGGCTTGGTGTGTTTTTGTTGTTGTTTTTGAATTTGTTTATGTTTTGTTTTTGTGCGGAGGCTTCAAAATTTATGGGACACAGCGAGGCGGTGATTTTATGATTTCACTTGGATGAATCTTCTCCTCTGAACCGACAAAATAATTTGCTTGGCCACAAGTCCTAATGAGCCTTTACCAACGTGTTTTTTCTTTGTTGTTGTTGCTGTTTTATACTTATTTTTTGTTGATATGTCCTTTATTATATTGTATCTATGTAGAGGTATATATAGGGAGGGATTTTTGATGTTTTTATTTATTTTTATATTTTTTTTTGTTTTTCAAATTTTAATTCAACTTAGCTCCTATTACATGCTTCATTAAGTTTTATTTTCTGTATTATAAATTTAACGTTCTGCAACGAAAGGTTTAAACATTTTTAACGGATACAATTTTTCCTTTCAAGTTGTTGTTTAGTGAAAGAAAGGAGCTTACGTTTATGTATTGAAAAGTATTTTAGGAAACAGTCAAGAAGTAAAAACTATTATATTTGATATGTTGTACTTTTATAAAAGATTAAAGAATTTCTAAAGATGGAAGGGGGCTTACTGGCTTAAGTAGGAACAGAAACTATAGATACTTTATGGAACTTAAGGGAGCAAACATTTTTAAATTGTAGAAATGTATGGTAACAGATATTTTGAGTGAGGAAACAAAAATCAAGGTCTACTAATTTTAAAGAAAATCAACTCGTCATCAGTTGAAAATGGTCTTTAAAGTGGAAGGCAGACTGAATTTAACGATGCTGACATTTTTAGTTGGTTTTTTTAATGTAAAATCCTTTTATATGTAATTTCAAAATCCCAAAAATTCGAGAAAAAAAATGGGGGTTATTTTTTTCTGAAAACTCTGATACCAGAATAAGGATTGCAATCAACAACAATTCTATTGGTTTGTTTTTGAGAAAAGTAGAATTTTCGGTATTGGACCAAAAAATTTGTATTTAAACTGCTGTTTCTCATAAAAAATGCAAAACAAAACGCCTAAAACAAATAGGCTCAAAAACTTAGTCAAACGACGCAATGGTTTGGGCTGCAGGAGTGGGGAGAAACGGTCGGAATCGGAACAGCAGCTTGCTTCGATTTTTCTACAATCGTCAAAAATAAATAAATTGCGTGGCGCAACAGTCCGTTGAGGCCTTGTGAAGCATTTTTTCATGACAAGAGTTACTCTTGGAGAATTCGTCAATTCCTCGCAAGAGGCAGTATCCGTGAAAAGAACCCAAGACCTCTGGCATGATAGTTCAACGCACTACGAATGCAAAACTTGCATATGCCGCAAATGTTTAGTAGCAGTTTTTCACTTGCAACAAATAGAAACTAATATGATACATTTGTTGCATTCGTACAAGGTTTTTAATCAAACATTCGATAAAAAATTTACCGGCGATTCCGTTGTCTGTCCTTGCCCCTAACGCCTTAACCATTGGGTCTTATTCGTTTAAGCTTGGAAATTAAGGATTGAAGCAGGTTCGAGTGATGTTTATTTTAAATATAAATTATATTTGATTATATGTAAAAAACATTTGATTTCTATTTTTGTGGATATCCATATAAATATTTATTAACTTCTAGAGTTGAAATAAAATATTTTTAGAAAGATGTCTGTGCAAGCATGTGTACGTACGTTCGTACGTCCGTACGTTCGCGACGATTTTTTCGTCCTCCATAGCACAAGAACCAGAAGCAATATCGATTTCAAATAAATTTTGTTATACAGATAATAAGGCAGAAAGATGTAGAAAGGACTCTCAAGAAAATTACGTGGGTGGTTTTTTTACCATAGCAGTTTGAAAAAAAGGTGAAAAATTTGGGTTACCCTAAATGCCTTTTGAACGAAAAACGCCAGAGACTTGAATTAAATTTTATATTACAAACTGTAACGTGATACCAAACAAGTATATTTTTTGGAAAAATTCCATTAAACGGTTTTTTTTATAAATCGAAAAAACTGAAAAAAATATTTGTCACCTGCAAAATCTTACGACTAAAATATGATTTCATCTCCAAAACAATTTTGTGCAACGAAGAAGAATGTTTTGGACATATAAAATTTTTTGACTGATAAAATTTTGAGAAAAATCGAATTGACAGTTTTTTTTATAAAAAATAAAAATAAAAAAAAAACATTACTTAAAGTTGGTAAAAATCGAATATCAATTCAAATATCTTTTCGAAAACTTGAAATTTAAGAAAGATTGATTTCAACATTCTGAAAAATGTTGAAAAAAAATCGAATTGACAGTTTTTTTACAAAAAATAAAAACCTAAAAAAATTAATAAAAGTTGGTATAAATTGATTTTCGACTCAAATATCTTTTCAAGAATATTTTAGAAATTTTCTTTAAACTACTTTTATCTTTCAAAACTTATTGTTGTTAACAATCAGTAAAATTTTGAAAAAAATGGAATAGACCGTTTTTGTACAAAAAATTTAACAAAAGTTGGTAAAAATTGATTTTCGACTCCAATATCTTTTCATAAATTTGAAATATTGGCTTCAAACTTATTTTATTTCACAGAAAATATTGTTTTCGGTATTCAGTAATTTGTATATAAAAATCCAACAGTCCGTTTTTTCATACAAAATAAAATCTACAAAAAATAGTACGCAAATTTGGTAGAAATTGATACGAGTACATATAGACAAACTTTTGAGCAATACAAATCCTAAGACGGGTTGGAAGGTACCAGTGTGGGTCGCATCCCAGCCTCTTTTTTTATTTTCAAATTCGATATCTTAAAATCGAAAATACCAAAAACATTTCTTAAAAATATCAAAAAAAATTATCTACTATAAAGTACATATAACGCGGCCAATCCTGACATTTGATCGGCCCGATCATTAACTACTTATAACAATTCAAATATTAGTTAAAAAATTAGTTAGTTTAAAATTAATTAATAACTAATCAAATTCATACCTGCACATAATCTAAGAAAATAATAAAAAGGTAACAGTTTTAAGAAAATGTTTAATAAAATATGACATTAGTGTTAATTTTACTCAGAATTAATATCATCGTCCAATGACGCCAATCAGCCCAATTTCCGTCTATTCCGTCTAAAACACGATCAAAAGATTCAAACTTTTCATCCAAGTATTCAGTAAGGATATCAACCTTAGGACCCCGCCGATCTACCCCATTTAGTAGCATGAAAGGAGTTTTGCCGGTGCTACAGTGCACAGAATTATTCATAGAATACTCAACGTTTGTCAACATTTGTGTCCAATCAGAATGTTGAATGGGTTCAGAAAGCTTTGAGAGCATAGACTTTAAGACTAGATTTACATGCTCCACTTGACCGTTAGCCTGTGGAGACATTGTTACTACTTTAACATGTTCAATATTGTTATCAATAAAAGAAGAACTTATTTCTAAGGAAGTGATCGCTAATAATTTTTCTGAATTCGACTGAAATATTGAAAGTACTTATCTAAACATGCAAGAACTTTTTTGCTATTAGTGGTATTTACAGGATAAGGCTTTATATCCTTTGTAAATGACATTTTTTTGCGTGATCAATCCTTATAACATTACTTTCCATTTCGCGAGGAACATAGAATAATAAACGACCGTTTTGACCTTTTTATAGACTAGTCCATTATCTAAAACATAGTCAGGAGTTAATTCCAATTCTAACTTTTCATTTTATTAGCCGTTCGGAGTCGGCATATGAACTGTATGTCCCCTCCATTCCTGACAACATTACTCGCACACAGGAATGGTTGAGAGTTGTAAGTCACTAGGCCTTGGTTCTCAACGGACTGTCGCGCCACCCAATTTATTTTTTTAACTTTTCATTTAATTGAGCAATGTGCTCGTTGCGTTTTTGTGTGGCTTGTAGCTGAAAATCAATGTCGTCACTATCAATAGCGGTTATTAAAGAATTCGATGTATTTTCTGTACAAACAGGAAAATATCGAATTAAAGTATCTACGTGCATGACCCATTTCTGTGCTTTATTGTGTAGTTACATTTTTCTAATGCTAGGGCCCAACGAGCTATTCGGGGATATATAGTCTGCTGTGTTCATTTTGCTGAACCGTATATAGTTGATGAATTATTGGATAGTGATATATCTATGTGTGAATTAAAAGTATGTCTTCAATTGGCCAAAAATAAAAAAGCACCAGGTCCAGACAGAATTGGAAACGAATTTTATAAGAACGCACCAATTGAGTTTTTAAATCAAATTTTGTCAATTTTCAACCTCATATTTAAAACTGGTGAAATACCTCAAGAATTCAAAGATTCAATAGTTTATCCAATCCATAAAAAAGGTGACATCAGTACACCAAGTAATTATCGAGGCATATCTTTTATGAATTCAATTGCAAAATTATTTGCCTCTATTCTCTTGAATAGGATCAACTCATGGGAACAGAGAAATAAAGTTCTGAGTGAATATCAAGCAGGATTTCGAAAAGGTTACTCTACCGTCGATAATATTTTCATAATTACAACCGTTTCACAATACTTTCTTAGAAATAATAGAAAACTATACACATTTTTTGTTGACTTTAGAGCCGCCTTTGACTCAATTGACCGCAACGCGCTATTTTTCAAATTATCGCAGAAAGGAATGTCAACGAAAATGATCCGAGTATTAAGAAATATGTATAAAAACACGAGACAAAGGGTTTGGGATGGTAAGAATCTTTCCGAATGGTTTGAAACTAGTTCTGGTGTTAAGCAAGGATGCCTCTTGAGCGCCGTTCTTTTTGCCCTGTTTATAGATGACATTACAGAACATTTACCTGCAGGTATTCACATAGCCCAGCAAACTCTTAAGGTCTTACTATACGCAGATGATATTGTTCTATTCGCAGAATCAGCTCACAGTCTACAGCTTATGATCAATAAACTATGTACCTATTGTAAAACGTGGAATTTGGAGATCAATCTCCAGAAATCGAAAATTATGATAATTAAGAATAGACAATCAAAATTAGAAAAAAATGAAAAATGGTTTCTGGATCGGCAGCAAATTGAAGTTGTCACGAAATACAGCTACCTTGGTATAATTCTAGAACCAAACATGAAATTCACACAACATTTTGAAAACAAATTAAAAGCCTCAAAAAACCTTATCAACGCCTCATGGAAGGATATTATTAGTAAAAATAAAATACCACTCTCAGCTAAGTATAAAATTTTTGAAAGTGTTATGCGCTCAGTTATGTGTTACAGCTGTCAGACCTGGGGATTTAAGCAATACGAACCGAAAAGCTTCTACGTTTCTTTCTGAAAAAGTTATTCCACCTTCCCTCAAATACCCCTAATTATGTACTTATGCTTGAAACAGGCCTTCCAAATATATTTCATTTTACTCTAAAGTTACATTTTGATCATATACATAAAGTTCTCTGTTACCCATCAAACAGACTTCCAAATATTCTTGTTAAGTATACTTTTGACCATAAATTAGATTGGATTAATTATTGGATTGGCAGAAAAATGTGAAATAGACCTAAATATACAATACACAAATCTAGCACTTCTGAAGCAACAATGCTATAATCTTCCGACTCACAAGACCGTACCCAAAACATTGAAAAAGCAAAATCATCAATCAATAGAATTATTTATTCAGGGCTTAACTATAATCTCAACGAAAAGAATTACTTTATTGACCTTTACAGTGTGAAACAAATATCACTAATATGTAGAGCAAGATGTGAAATGCTGAATTTGAATGGATCTCCATATAGAAACGTTATAACCAATCAGTGCACAATTTGTAATATGAAAGCGAAAGAAGAAACTTTCCATTTTTTAGCTATATGTCCCATTTATAAAGATCTAAGACTTATTTACTTCGGGGAACGCTCGTTGACAATGGAACATACAAAGAGACTCCTAAATGGTTGCAATTGGCAAGCTCTTTATAAATTTATTGTATCTGCATTTATATACCGAAACAATATAACAACAGAATTTAGATAAGAAACAAAATAGCTTACACTTTTATTTAAAAAAAAAAGATAATCAAGTTTTTATGAAAATAGGCTTCTTTTTATTTTATTTTATTTTATTTTTATATTCGAAAAACATGTTTTGCATTTCAATCAACTTACCAGACAGACGGCAACGCCATTGTCTTATTATTATTTTATTTTATTACTGTCGTTGAAACTTATATTGTAAGAACTAATTTGTTATAAATAAAATATTTGAATCTTGAATTTGAATCTTGAATCTAGTCTGCTTTTCTAAAGTTTGAGCTAATGAATTACAATCAGTGATTATTCAGAACGGAATACCATCAACATCTGCATGACATTTTTCAAGAGAATAGATTATAGCTAATGTTTCTAGTTCGTAGAGATTCACAATCGGAAGTTGCTTTGGAAAAGTATCCCTTTTCATTTCCATCATCCTGTCTCTGAAGAAGAATACCTCCATGTGTATAGGTAACACTACGCAATTTTATTACGTAGAAGCTTGTGTTGAGAATGAAATCAGTTTATTAGAAAAACGAACAAAATTACTAACATTACGCAACGAATTAAGATTGTTAGAAGAAGCTATTTAGTTTATCAAATAATGGCAACATTTCACAACTTTCTTTCAAAGATATAAAATATTCTATTTCAGAATATTCTAGGGATGACTCATATGATGCCAAAATGTGGTTGGAATTGCGTACTGTTACTCGGAACGCCTTGTTGCTCAGAATGTTCAGAAATATCAATATTGCCTGTCCTTACATCATGTTCGGAAGTTGTTGACAGCTCAGGAGCCACGGAGTTCTTACCATCAGGTTATGTAAGCCAGGTATAAAGGTCTCTAAGCTGAACTATGGTTGCACTTAACGGAACTTTCACATTATTGGCTTCACACCATTCTAAAAGATCGCTTTTATTCATTCTTGACATATTCGGAAAATGGTATTGGTTTTTTTTTATAACTGCACCTATCCTACTTCTGATGTTGTAAAGGCTTTTTAATTAAAATTATAATTAAGAAACGACGTCTTTTCAAATTTACATCATATGCAAAATGTTGTTGGTAATTTTTAGTTTATTTCTTAGAAAAATTCAAATGACAACTTTATTAACAAAACACGAAAACTCACAAAAACAACAAGAAAAACTGATAAGAAATGGGTTTCTACTCAAGGATTAAGATAACAAAATATTGACTTACAATTATTTATCTCAAACAAAATAATGTTATGAACATTTTATTAAAGTTTTAAGCAATACAAATGAACAGACAAGATGGAAAATTATGTGTGGGTCGCACCTCAGCCTCTTTTTTGAGAAATTCTATGGCGTTTAAAATTTTGAAAATTAAATTATTAGAAGTTCAAACCTTAAAATTAGGAATTGTTTAGATTAACATGTTCCTAAGACCCAGACGTGCATTTAATTACAGTTGTTTAATCTCAAAAATACGTTTTGATGGAATTGACATGAAGTAATTTTAGTTTTTAAAAAGTTTTCTGAATAATACCACTATGCCCAACAAATTTTGATAAAAATACAATACTTCAAAATACACAAAGCAAGCTAGTTACAAATTATAAACCAATAACTTTTCAGTTTAAATACGACTAGATTAGATAAAGTCTATGAAAGACTTGCTTTGCTCTAGCGTCACTTTCGGCTTCAATCATTAGTTTCTACCTAGAAACATTGTGGTGTAGTATCAAGTAATTATTGGCACTCTTTGATATCAAACCATTCCCTAAACGTATTTCGTACTGTGCTGCATAATTTTTAAAAGGTCGATCATAAGGCTTAGCTATATTTTGAACTATCGAGTTTTTAAGTTGTGATACAAACGCAGGAAGGAGGGGAATACCGTAGTCGAGCCGTAGTCAATGCTAAAGATCTGGAGAGATCATTTCTACCAGCTGCTTAATTTTGATGCAGTCAACGATTCCACCAGCGAGCAGCCACGTCAAATCCATTTGGTTGGTGATCTAGAGTTTCACCTACCCGACCAGAGTTAGCTCAAACTAGCCATCACCAGGCTGAAGCCGAACAAAGCGCCAGGTGGTGATGGTCTGCAGGCGAAGCTTTTTAAGTACGCTGGAGCAGATCTGGTAAGGAGCATGTACCAGCTAGTTACTAAAATTTCGCAAGAAAGCAGTGAGGCTAAAGACCTGGGAAACCTACCATCGACCAAATTTTAACTCAACGCCAAATCCTGAAAAAGACCCAGGAACATACAATCGAAACACACCATCTTTTCATCGATTTTAAAGCAGCTTATGATAGTGTAGACAGGAACGAACTATACCGTGACATGTTGATACGACTTATCAGAATGAAGTTGGAAAATGCTAGTTGCTGCGTCTTAATTGGAAGGACTCAACCGAAACCTTCGAAACGACCAGAGGACTTCGAAAAGGCGATGCGCTTTCATGTAGATGCTTCAATATTGTTCTTGAAAGAGCGGTACCAACGCCAATAGAAGTGGCACTATCTTTCTAAAATCCACACAATATCTTTGATATGCAGATGACATCGACATTATGGAAAGAACCAAAAGAGCAATGACGGGTGCCTTCTCTAATATCGAGTCTGGGGGAGAAGATTTAATCAGGATTTATACGAGCTGTACAGCGACTTGCCACTGGTCAAAAAACTGCCAGGGGACATATCACAGTTAACTCTCTGTTTCTGGCCTATTTTTCATTTTGTTTTCTGACTTTAATTAAATTACAGCCTGTCAAAATATTTAATATTCATGCCTTATTTTTCAAAAAAAAAATGCATCCGTTCTTTCGGTTGTGTTTTTTAGGTGTCCAACTAAAGTCCTAAAAATAGTTCTGATGACGAAATTTCAAGGTGTGAATATTTTTTGAGTATAAGAAAACACTTATGCCTACAAATTTCTGAAATTCCATAGTAAAAATGTACTAGTTTTGTACACATTTTGTCCGTGTTTGCTTTTTAGAACCTGCAAAAAAGAAATACAACGAAAAATACGGTTTTTGACATTTAGTTTTCACACAAAATTACTAAAATAAAACTCCTCCAAAATTATAAAAAATGAGCTCTGAATTGAATATCTTAACAAAAAATAGAAAATATAAAACAATTAAATAAAAAAACATATCTTAAATAAAAAAATACTACACTAAATTAAAATATTAAAGCCTTGAATTTCTTTAAAAAAAAAACGTTAGGCTTTTATTATTGAAACCATAGTTTCCAAAGTTCCTTTAATTTAGGTTATTGCAAATAAATAATAATTTTTATAATTTACTAAAATGAAAGTAAAATGAAACCAAATTCATGGTAATAAACCAAGACTAAATAGACCACCTACTATGTATAAAGTTAAGTATTTATCCCCGGGTGATAATGAAGAATAGGTACCAATTGAACTGTGATAATCCTGATCCAAAATTCATGGGAAATGAACTCACTTATATTTGTATAAGTTCCTTATCGTATAATTTATTGTTATCTCTACACATTTTAACAAAAATGAATTCTTCCAAAAACTATACACATAAAAAAAACAGATGAATTTATGACTTCAATACCCAAGTAATGATTCCTTAATTATCCTCAACACTTCCAGGAAGAAGAACACATAACCTTCCCCATAACCTACAAACAAACAAAATGCGTGACTTCTGTCCATATCCTTATAAATTAGGTATACAAAGAAAATTCCTTAACAAAACACCGACTTTTCCCACATAAAGAATTTTCAATTTTTTGAATGTTTTCCTTTTCAATGAATTTGAATTTTTTGTTGTGTGTCCTGGGAATTGTATGAGAAAAGAAAAGAGGAACAATAAACAGAAGAAAGAAAGACGAAAAACACTCAACAGCACTCGGCAGGACATTCATGCATCCGTAATAATCCTAAGTGCATTTCTACGAATTAGGTCTTCTCCATTTCGCAAAAATAAAACGGAGCTGATGTGTTCTCGTTCTGTAGTCCAAAACGTCCGTCGTCTTCGTCTTCATCGTCGTCGTCGTCCGTCCGTTCGTTCGCAACCCAAACCACACACAGGACACCAGACATAGAAATTCTGAACCAGAATAAAAAAGATTCTTCCAGGAAAATTATCGGTGTTTGCTCAAAGGCTTCAGGAATATAAGCCAGTTTTTAGGAGATTGTGAATCTGTTCTGTATGGGCTAGAGAGAGGGATTCTTTGATATTTGTAAGCCTGACCTGATGTGTTATGTGCTGTGCTGTGTTTTGAGTCGTCGGGCGGACATAAGAATTTATATTTATTTTATTTTATCTTTTTTGGGTTTTTGTTGTTGATTTTTCGGTCGGTCTTGGGCTTCTCCAGGGAGTTCTTTAGTTTTATACCCTCTACCTTACCTACCTACTTTAAAAACGACAACGGACGACGACCGACGGAAGGTTCATCTCAATTGAGTGTTAATCTGTCTGCGCTGACTATAAAGTGAGTAAGTGTCTTTAGAGAAGGAAGATCTGTGATGGCTATGGACTTGGAATTGGACTTGAACCCGGACAGTGTGCAGCCCGACGACGAACGCGAGACGTGTTCACAGTTTTGTTGTCCTTTATGTAGATTTCTTTTTTCTTAAATTCATCAATGGATTGAGTTTATTGGTGAAGTTCGCAGGTCGCGTCGGTAGGGTAGGAAATATTATATTTTATTTTTATTTTGAATGGTTTTGAAGTTGGAGTGGTTTGTTTAATTTGTCCCTCTTTACCGCCACGGTCATAGCGGCCGCCTTCGTCACAATCGCATATCCTGTGTACAAATATTACAACCTTGTCTTATGAATCTTTTCATAAAGATAGAACTCGAGCTCGAAGAGGCCAGTGCACTCGAGTTTGGTGTTAAAATGTTTGGTATACATTCACCTACCTACTGATAGAGGTACTAAATTTATCTTTATCTACATTTGGAAGATTTGTCTTGTTTTTGTTGTTGTTTGTATCTTTGAATATAATGTAAGTCTACTTTATAGCTGTGATGCGATGATGTGCGATGTGTGGGAATATTTTTATGGTGATTCTTGGAATCTCCTTTAGGCGATGAATGATTTGTCTGGTTTGTTTTTTCTTCTTAATTTTTGTTTTGTTTTTGTTGTAGAGCTATTTGTATATTTATTTTGTGTTATCTTTTGCCGAGTGTCGGAGGAGTGTGAAAGGTGAATGAAGCGAATGATAAAAGGTTAAGATATTAATAATCTTTTCAAGGACGTTATACCTTTAAGTAGGTAGATATATCTGGAATTTTAAAAAGATGTTTTAGGTTTATTTTTGGGTTTTTGGTTGAGAATTGGAATGATGACAATATTTACCTACATTGAACTGGAAAAATCTAATTTATCTTTATTTTTGTTTTTGAAGGTAGGTGAACGACTTTTTGTTAGATATATTTTTGGTATTGAACTTATGGAAAAAAATGTGTCCAAGTGATTAAAAGTTCCTTGTTTATAAAGGATATTATAGTAAGGAGCTAATATGGAAATCATTGGTGGCTCATTCAAAATATTAGAGTTTGATGTTCCTAATAATGAATACAAGTCTTTTGATATTTCTCAAAATTTGTCCTCTAACCCCTGATATTTCTGTTTAAGGGATTTCTATTGTTATTTTACACCGATTCTACTCAAGAAAAAAACACACTTTTCTTCGATCGTCACGAAAAGATTAAAAGAATACGTTAATTTTTTAAACTCTAATAGCAATTTTAATGACACTGGTAAGATTCTAAGATTTAAAAATGTATCTCAATAGTTCCGAAATTGTTTGTAGTATTTTTTTTATTTTCGTTTCTATACAAAAATATGAAAACAAGTGGAATTTTTTTCATAACAAATCGATTGTCATGCTTAATCTTATCAAATCTTTGACTTTCTAACATTACTGGTTAAAATTCAAAATTATATGAAAAACTATGGCCAGAAATTTCTGAGATTTATCGTCCTTACATATTTGCTATCGCCACTAGAAACACTCAGAAAGTTGTCTTCGAAATTAAAAACAAAATCTTTGTTCCGTAATTTCTGACATTTTTGACCATTCCTCTTTTTAATGTTGATATATTTGTTTTGTTTTTCAAAAAATATAACACTTTAAATTCCTGGATGCACGAGTATTGCGGTTAAACTGTTTAAGGGGAGGAATGCACCTGGCTATTTCACTAGAGCATAATCCGTTTAAATAATGGTAAAAACGGTAACTTTACGACGATGTTCAAGCGAATGATTATATTATCGTCTATCAATTTAATACTATCCAAGAGGCTTAAGTAAGTTTCAGGAGCACCAGCCCACAGATGGGGGTTATACTCAAGACTTGGACTTATATAATTTTTGTAGATAACAGCCAGATCAGAATGGGGTGAAATACTTTTTGCTTCGCCTAAGGAAACCCAAACACCTTGCGGAATTTTTGACCACATTGCGTGTGTGATCGTTCCACAAAAGGTGGTCGGTGATACACATACCGAGAATATCTAGATGTTCAGTCTCATTGATGCAAGTGCCATCCATGGATAATGGAAAAGGTTGTTTATCTCGCTTTAACGATACAAGACAGAATTACGTTTTCGAATCATTAAATTCCACGCGGTTTTTTAATTCCCATTGAACAATGCTGTTTAGGTCGAAATTTAATGCGCTTATCCGAAGAAGAGGGATGTGAGTCCGAAAACGAATTTGAAAAGCTGAGAGTTATTTCGTCATCGAATCAATGTATTGGATTAAAAGTTGCAGACAAGAGATCATTAATAAAAATGAGAAAAAGTGTTGGAGATAGAACAGAGCCCTGAGTCACACCAGCATTTATTTTGAGGTTTTCAGACTTGAATCCATTCAATACTACTTGTATTGAACGATCCGAAAGGTAATTACTAATCCAATGATGCAGGGATTCATGAAAACCTAAAGCACGCATTTTCGATAAGAGAGCCTGATGCCAAACCCTATCAAATGCTTTTAAAATATCAAGTGCAATAATCTTCCTTTCTCCAAAACGATGTAAAGATTTGCTCCACTGTTCGATGGGATTAACCATGAGATTACCGGTGGACCTATTGCTGTGAAAGCCATATTGTCGGTCATTAAGAAGCTTTCGATGTTCAAGATATTTCTTCAGTTGAAAATTAATCAGCGTTTCTATGACCTTGGAAAGAAAGGACGTAAGTGCAATTAAACTGTGAAGAAGATTCGCCTTTTTTGTGAATAGGCTAGAAAAATGCGGTTTTTTATCCGATCGGAACGAGGTCTGAGGAGTAGGTCAGATGAAAAAGCTCACACAGTGGAACCGAGGAAGTATTCCTCATGTTTTTTACAAATAATTTAAAATTTGTACTTCCTTGGGACATTGCAGTATTTTTTGCCGTAATTTTTGGTCATATTAAAAATTTTTCCCTTCCTGGCTTGTTTGAACTTTTTCCGGTTTTCCTCAGTACAGTTGGCTTTATAGCAACGGAAACTTACCTCTTTGGTCCTAATAACCTCTTTACAGCTCGCATCAAACCATGCTTTTTCCTTAGGTCTGATACTTTTAATCCTGTTCGGTATAAAAGCTCTCATTCCCAGGAGAATCAAACTTGTGATCATAGGTCAGCGCTGGCGTCAACGTCACTATCGAGGAAGCATAGTGACCACTTACAGATCCTGAAATAATTATTGAAACCGTCCTAGTTGGCTTTCTCGTATTGTCAAACGGTTCTCTTAGGAGCTCTTTCTTTAACTGGAGAGTCTTACACGAGAAATTTGCTGATATAACATAGTGGTCAGATAGAATACTAACAGTGTACTTATCAGATTTAGAGGTAAATATAATATTTTGTTGTCGGAGAAATGCTATTTCTTATGGTTGAGTTTTTTGTTCATACAGTATTTTAGTTTTAAGAATTCGAAGTTTATAGTGTTTTGAAATTCAAAATTTAAGAAGGAACATTTTAAACAAACAGTATCAAATAAAATTTTGATCACACAAAATTCTGAAATCTTTAATGAATGTTATGAATCTTGTTTGTTTGCGTGTTTTAACGCTTGAATCTCAGGGACCTTCATAGATTTAAAAAATTTTGTACGGTGTTAGATAGCCCAATTATTGAGGAAGGCTGTAAGCAATAAAACATTACGTTAAGAGTAATACGATTTGAGAACAAACAAAGAATATTTCGAAATCTGCAATTTTAACCCTTTTAACAGCTTCTATTTCGTGCGCTCTAAAAACTGTTAAGGTTTTGCGGTAGGGTTTTATACAGAGTGTTTGCAACAGCCGATGCCTTCTGAAGTGCCTGAAGAAACTAATCCCCGAATCAGCCCCGCATCTCCCAGTAAAGATGAGTTTGTTGCCGCAATTAATGCACTTAAGAATAACAAAGCGGTAGGGATTGATGGAATTCCCGCAGAGCTTTTACGGGCAGCACCATAGTCATCAAGCGAACTTCTTCATCCGCTCATAAAAGAACCCTGGGCCACCGAAAGCTTCCCCCATAAGTGGAACAAGGGAATTATCGTTAAGCTCACAAAAATAGGAGATCTTACCAAGTTCGATAACTGGAGAGGAATTTGCGTTCTACCTGACGTTGCCAAAATAGTAACAAAAGTGATACTGGAACGCACCAGAGAACACCTTGAGACCACACTCGATGCAGAACAAGCAGGATTCCGCCCTGGATCCTCCTGTATTGATCATATCAACACGGATCATTATTGAACAGTGCGTTGACATCAATCACCACTACACCTCCTTTTCATCAACTTCGAGAAGGCCTTTGATAGCGTTAACAGGGGTATAACTGGTTAGCTTTACGGAAGAGAGGCATCCCAGAAAAGCTAATAGCTATTATTAAAGCAACATATGATGGATCCAAGTGTCACGTTCTGCACGGTGGTACGTTGTCAGATGGCTGTTCTCATTCAGGTAGGCTGTATTATGTCGACAATACTGTGTTTGTTGGTGATAAGCGATGTACAGTGTGCAGCTTTGCACGGTAGCTCCCTCCGCTACCTCCAATGGACTTTGACATATCCTATTTAAAGCACTTGGATTACGCGGACGATGTTTGATTACTCTCTCATAGGATCATAGATTTCCATCAAATGACAACAAGTGTGTAAAGAGGACCTAAGTAGGATAAGGCACAATAGAATTATTTCCCTTCAAAAGCTTTTTTAAAAAAATCCCCGAAAGCACATGTCTATACTTTACCTTAACTTAATAAATCATGTTCAGTATAAAAATAGGTTGAGTAAAAGTGAAACCTAAAATAAATATTTTTTTACTCACTCAATTTTCGAAAAAATAAAATCCTAAGATTTCATCTAAATTATGAAAGTCGTTTACGAGAATCTAAAAAACTATCTACGAAAAACTGTTCATTTCAAGTCATAACAAAAAAGGTTTCTCTAAGTATATTGGATTCTGATGAGTTGAAAAGTAATAATTCAAGGAACTTACCTACTTCCCCCCGATCGAAATACTGACATAAATTTGTTTGTTGGTTCCAATAGAATAAGTACTATAAAACCAATAAAAAAGAGTCCGAAACAAATTTTACGATCTGTACTGTTTTGTGTCCACATAAAATTTCTAACTATCCTCAATACCTTTCCCCATGCACCCATCCCATCTTTTATTTATTTTATGGTACCGAAGTTCAAAAAAAAAGTCAACCCTTTTACTCTTTTTTTACGTGTAGTTTATATAGCCCTTAAAAAATATCAATATAAACTTGAACTTAAACAACCTGAAGGGTTTTTTATTAGGGAAGTAGGTATGTATATTTTGCTCTTTCGCGCAATAAAAAAGGATAACAAATTTTACTCATTAATATGCACCATGGAACCCTATCATATCCTTTTCATTATGTTTTCCCCTCTCCGCTGACTATACTGTAGTAGTTCAATAAAATAGGAATTAATCTACCCATCATCGGGAAGACCAAGAAGAAGGTAGGAATTTTAATCTTCTAGACTTTGTGTCTCTCAAAAATTTTGTTTGTCCTTAAACCACGTGCATTGGGTTTTTAATATACTAGTACAAATAATAAAAAAACGTATAAACAACAACAAAATGGGAAAACATCATCAAACCCAAAACCATGAAATTTAATATTCCACCCGCTATTCATGGCCCCACAAAAAAAAAACAGTCACGCGACTCGCACAAACATCCCCCAACCCTTTTAGTCTTTTCTTCGCACAAAAGATCCATAAAAAAACTACAAAACACAGAAAAGAAAAAGACCGTTTATAAAACAATTTTATATAGACCAATAAAAAAGGCTTAAAAAATAACCCCTTAGGGTTCTCTTGAGAAAGAAGTCCCATTCCAAAGGTTATTATATGTTACCCTCGCTGCATAGAAGCCTTCAATGGTCGACATTGACAAGTGAGACCGACACTACGCGATGTCGACTCTATCACGCAAGTTGGCATATCTCAGGCTAAGGGTAGGTGTCGGTGTCGTTGTCGGTGTCGATGTGGGGTCGGTTCGGTAGTGTTTATACAAGTTTGCGAAATTATTAAAATGCGATGAAGTACCAGAACCCAGCTGAGCAATTTAAAGGGGGCAAATCCAGTCACTCTCTTTATAGGCACCTACCTATAACATACCTTCTATTACTATACTTACTGTTGTAAAAAGCTTCACAGAGTCCGGAAACTTAACACGCGTGTTTGTCATAAAAAAAATATAAAAACCAACATTTATTAGTCTAGTAATCCCGTCTCAGTTATGGCGCACGTTCATATAAATTGCTCATTTCATGAAAAAAAAATTAAAACACGGCACTTGGCTGGCTTACAAGTTGCATAAGGTTGTCATATATCCGTGAACGGGTTAAGTCCAAGAGAACACCACCTCAACCACACCCACTCATCCAATCAGGTACTTGCTAGCTATCAGAAATATCCAACCGACAATTATTACGTCAGACGTTAATATGCACCGACGAAGTGACGACGACGAACGACTTTGCCGACGAACGGTTTCTAAGTAGCACAAAACTAAAAATCAAACAAATCAGAATCTAGCCCAAGGTTAAGCGAGAGTGCATACGACGACAACAAACCGGAACTTATTTGGTTCAGCTTTTGAGTAGGTACTCCGTCGCGTCGTTGTAGACGGGTACACCTTTTATTGAATTCGACTTGAGAGATGAAGGCAGACGTTCATCGTCGTCGTCGTCATCGGTTAAAAAGAGGCAACTAGATCGAATAAACATAGACTACAGCAGTCCTCAGCCCGTAGACACCATTGTGGCATGGCCACCAGACAGATAGACAAGACCGTGATGCAATTTGATGCGAATGCGAAAGTGGACACTGTCATTGGTTTTTGCTTCCACTTTTTTTGTCTTCATTAATTTTGGAACATCATTTTTCTTCTATATAGATACTCTTCCTATCTCTATCCGAGGAATGAAAACATAGGTACTCGTAGGTACGTAACGTATAAAGCAAGCTTGATCAACAGAACACAGATGTCACAGCTTTTCGCCTAGAAAGTGGAGCACTAAGTGTGACATATCTGTGCTATCATAGATATAGTGAAAAAGTGATGTTAAATGGAGAAGGTCGTCTGATGTCTGCCTCCCCGATGTTTGTCAATAATGAGCTTAAAGGCCTTTATAGATTTTATGGAAAATATTGAAACTGTATTTTGTTAGCATTTCAATATTGAAAAAAGTTGATTCAAGGCTTATCAAGTTGCGATATTTAATTTTGGAAGCAATCTTAAACAAATTAAACTGAGAATCATGTCAAAGATACATAAGTTTCTAAATTTCTCGTTGATTTGCTAAAGGCGTTTTTTGAGTAAAAAAACTAAGTAGTTAAGAAGCAAGTCAATAGGAGACTGATGCTTTGACGTTTTTGGAGTTAAAACATAAGTAGTTTAGAAGCAAGTTAATAGGAGACTGATACTTTGACTTTGACATCAAACTTCGTTTAGAAGATAAAATTCGAAGTATCTTTCAAGAAATTCCCGAACATCATGTCAAAAGTAAAACTTTACTAAGCTTTATTTGGAGGTAAAAAAGAACTTTTACAGATGTTAAGAAAGTCCGAAATTTACTTTTATTAGTATTCAAATAAAAATAAGCTCAATGAAAACAAAATAAAGCATACCTGCGAAAAAATTTTACAATTGCTCTTCTTTTTTTTAATAGGTTTAAAAAAAATAAGTGGAATTTTGAAAACAGTAACCTTAAACATCTGTTGTATCTAAAAACTTTTGAAAGATTTGAATTTTTCGTTATTTGAATAGTTAAATGTTTGTAACTCTTCACTCTTTGACAAAAGTGTTTTGATTGGCCAGCAATTCAAAAATTATGAAAGTTTAAAGAAAATTTAAATCTGGCGTACATTTTGGAAGGCCTGAAATTCTTAGTTATTCGATGCGTCTTTTAAAAATGTTTGGTATAATTTTTTAACGGAGTAACAACGTTTTTAATTTTTTTTTTAAATATTTATTCGAAAAATACATACTTTTTTTCAAAAAAAAGCAAAAGTCAAAGTTCCTGAATACTACTTATATGTCAATTTTGTCTTCTGTTTCGAAACAAACCCCTCAAGGCATTTTCGGACTTCTTGGTATGAATGTAGGTGGCGTTTGACTAAACTCATTGCCAAAAACAGATATTATTCGAATAGGGCTAGGTCTGGAGAATAAGTGGAATAAATAAGCACTTCCAGTTGAGTGTTGAGTTGAGCGAAGTAGCTTTTGACGGCTAATTTTTTAATGTAGCAAGCAAGATTTCGAATATGTGATTTGGCAGCGTTCCATAGGCCTGTAGTTCAATTTCAGCGGAACTCATTTTCCGACCCTTTGAATTTCTTTCAGGGCACGCAGACGGTAATAGAACTTCTGGCCAACAATTGATGGTCCTAAACTTTCATTGACCGATTTTCACGGCTCTTGTGCTTTTCTAAGATCCTGTTTTTCAGTGCTAAGTTAACTCCAAGCTAAGCTCAGAGCTGGTTAATCCCACATTCAGAGTTTATTCTTGAGTGGTATTATATTTTCTTATCACTGAAAAAATTTCGATCGAATTCGATAGATTTTGACATTTTATTTGACAAATGAAATTCAGAAATTTTTCACCAAATAAATAAAAATGAATTAGTCACAATCTGATACATGTTTATTTTTCTCAAAACAGTTAAATTTGAAATTTCGTATAAACCTTCATCGCTCAAGTCGGAGTCTAAATATAACAAACAAATTATTTATTATTTCACTAAAGAAATAACATCAGCTTTTTTAATTGCTGTAAAGGTTACGAGATTCATGAGTTAACTCGAGTTTATCTCTAAAACTAGGATGATCTCGCAATGAAAACAGAACCTTACATGTGAAAATTACCGTCTTTAAACCTACTCTGCACGTCATTTCCAATTTGACATCTGGTTTGCTGTAAGCTCGTAAAAAGCTGTACAAAAAGTTGTACATTGTGTTGTGAATTGGTAGCACTGATATGCAAACTATTATTTTCTTATATTTTTGTAGAATTTTTAACTTCCCATAGGAAGTTATTGTAATGTCCGATTTGTCAAATTGAAAATTTTGACATTTCTTGACGTTTCAGGTTCCCTAGATTCGAAATAAATATTTTTAGAAAGATGTCCGTGCGTGCGTGTGTACGTACGTTCACGACGTTTTTTTTCTTCGTTCATAACTCAAGATCCCTAAGAGATATCCACTTCAAATATATGTTGTTATACAAATAATAAGGCAGAAAGATCCAGAAAGGGCTCTCAAGAAAATTGCGTTGGTGTTTTTTTTTTACTAAAGCAGTTTAAAAAAAGGTGAAAATTTTGGTTAACCCTAAATATCTAAAGACCTGAATTACATTTTATATTATATATTGTAACGTGATACCAAACAAATATATTTTTGGAAAAAAATCCAATCAACAGTTTTTCCTATAAATCAAAAAAGCTGACAAAAATTTTTCATCTCGAAAAAAAATTTTACTAATACAAAATGATTTAATCTCCAATATAATTAAGTGCAACGAAAATTAAAGTTTTACCATTTGGTGAAATTTTGAGAAAAATAGAAGTTACAGTTTTTTAATAAAAAAATAAAAACCTAAACAAAAATATTAATAAAAGTTGGTAAAAAATTGATTTTCGACTCAAATAACTTTTCAAAAATTTTAGATATTGGCCTTAAACTACTTTTACCTTTCAAAACATATTGTTGTTACTCGTAACATTCAGTTAAATTTTGAAAAAAATCGAATTGACAGTATTTTTTACAAAAAATAAAACTCTAAAAAAACAATACTAAAACTTGGTAAAAATTTACTTTCGAATTAAATAGCTTTTCAAAAATTAAAAATATTGGCTTCAAACTTATTTTATTTCACAGAAAATATTGTTTTCGATATTTATTAATTTTTAAATAAAAATCCAACAGTCCATTTTTTCATAAAAAAATAAAATCTACAAAAAATAGTACGCACATTTGGTAAAAATGTATACGAGTACATATAGACAAACTTTTAAGCAAGACAAATCGACAGACGGGATGGGAAGTTATCAGCGTGGGTCGCATCCCAGGGCTAGTTCGAACGTAGTCTAATTTTAAAGTCCAATTTTCATTGACTTTTTCCAAAATTTGTGCCCATATAATAAATATTCCGGGACGAATTTTGTCCTCTAAGTGGTCAGTTGTCAATTCGACTTACCTAACTTAACATTTCCCAGAAAATAGTCAAGCGGTGTTAAATAACACGATCTTCGAGACTAACTCACGAAATTACTCAAACACACTTTGGCATGAGCTATGTGACATTTTACACAGCGAACTATAGGTTTGGAACATCAAGCTTAAGTTGTTGATTTCATGCAAGAAAAAGTCAATAATCATGGCTCTCTAGCGGTCACCATTGACTGCAACGTTACATTCTTGCCTACATCATTTTTTAAAGAAGACTGGAGAATCCTCCACAATATCCCATGAAGCCCTACAAATATTCTGTTTTCGTCACAGCGTCTCAAAATTTAATTGAGGCTTATCATCACTCCAAATATTCCAGTTTTTGGCGCCTAAACCCTGGTTTGAAAATTGTGACAATTTTAAGCTTTGTTTAGGCGTCAGTTTACTTGTATTGAAAAATGCCAAATCAAAAACAAAATAAATCACCTGAGAGCTGACAAAATGGCCGCAAGTTAAAAAAGTGATACCAACCTAAAAAAATCCATTCTCATAAAAATGAAAAGTCCTGCATAACGTGGGTAGCATAAGTTCTGTCACTTTTCTTATTTCCTTCGGTCATATGATCAAACATCATTTGTCATAACTTCTTGAGAAAAGTTTATTTTGATTTAAAAATATTAATCTCCATTCTAAATAAAGTTATGTTTGTTTTTATAGAGAAATTCAATTTGGCACTAAAATACACATTTCAATTGCATTTCCGGGTATTCTAGAAACTACTAAAGTCGGTCGCATATTTTTAGATGATCTATAGGATAAGTCTTGAGCTCCTTTGAAGTCATAAAAATGCGGGACGTTTCTCGTATTCTTATTATATATAGGTATAGGTAACAAAATAATAATATTGTTCACTTTGCTTCTTGATGGATAATTAATTCCTTTATAGCTCCAAAGCTGTACGAAGCGTCCGTCTCCATATCAGTAGTACATAAAAACTACCTTACCTACCTACCTGCCCCACCTAAAGCGAGTTGCCCTCCTTCCTCATGCTGAACATTCCAAGATTTTAATTGTCTTTCAAGTTTCATATCCAATCACCATTGGGTATATGTATGTATATCGGAGCGGCCGCGACCGCGGCGGCGGCGGTGGTGTACACCAAACTATGCACTACTCGCGTCTCTTCTCGTTGCTTGGTGTCGTATGAACGTCAGTACTACTCGTATATAGTGAAGACAGAACTTACAAACGAACATAGACTATTTTTATGAGGCTTTTCTGTTTTGTGTCTTCAATTTGACTTGGCTCGTAAAATGCGTTCCGTGCGTCATTAACTTTGAATGGAAATTCCATTCAATAAAAACCATTGAGTCTTTAAATTTAAAGTACATGGGAGGCACTCGTTCTTTTTACTTTTACGAGTCCACATACCTCAATACCTCTAGTCTGTATTCCTACACCAACCATTAAATATTTATATTTAAGAATATTTTTGAAAGTTTTACGGTGGAATTAAAGTTAAAGCATGTAATATTATAAGACCCGGAACTTTCAAAAACCGAGAATGTCTCCCTTGCCATTTTTTGAAATAATGGGTTGAATGCTTCTATGGAGTGCTTAAGACAACAGTACTTCAGAAGGTGTGCGATGTTTTTGGTGTGTTCTTCAACTTGCCCCTTGGTGGAAATTAGGAGCTTCAATAATAATTTTAATATTTTTGTTGTTGTTTTTGTTTTTGTTTTATTACTGTGTAGTGTAATTATGCTATTAGTCGTACACTAATGAACCTTAAACAAAAGGGAGTTTTTTCTACAGAATTTTTAAATGCTCCCGTGCCGTGTTATATTTGATGATGGTGATGAATTTTGAAGGAACTGTTCGAGAAGTTTGTTTTTGTTTTTTATCTTTTTTTTGGCCTTTTCTAGGTTTATTACTATCATCTGTTTTCTGTTTGGTTTTTATTGATGAATGGAATGTAGTGTCGGTGTAATTAAAACCCTGATCACATCTACGCCTTGAGCATTTAAATTGTCAACATTTATTTTTTCTACGGCAAGATGAAATGTTTTTTTAATTTTTTTATTTATATTCAATTCGAAACGAAGGTAAATACCGATATAAAAAGGTATTGATGCTTACCTACGTACAAACTATGTGCATATTGAAAAATGATAAAGGGTTTTTGTAGATTATAACATTTGGTATCTTTATTTTTTAATATGACTTGGTTCCGGTGTTTGATTAATAAATTCGACTTTAAAAAGATACCGAGTGTGTCAACTTCCCGTGAATGGTCAAAATTGAATTATAATATACAAGGACAGCTGATCGTAAAATAATTTAGTTTATGAGCTTCGATATTTTGACGTGACTTAGTGCACATAGTTATCTCAAAAAATTTAGATCTTTTGATTTCCGGTAAATCTTTGTACATTACTTAATTCATGGGCTTAAAGGTTTAAAATGGTATCAAATGATAAAATATTAGAACATTTGACAGTGCTTTATTGACTAAAATAAAGATGATGGTTTTTATCATTTGGTTTCTAAAAAATCTCAAAACATTAGAAAAAAGAGGCTGGGATGCGAACCACACTTATAACTTCCCATCCCATCTGTCTTTTGAACTTGCTTGAAAGGTTTGTAGGTTTTCGTGTTTTGTTAAAAAAGGTGTCAGTTGAATTATTTAAACAAAATTAAAATTAAAAACAATATATTACATATATGACGAAACAGTTTGATTTCAAAAACTATTTTTGTTAATGAGATTTTTAGTCGAAAATCAATTTTTTTCAGCATTTCTTCAAAAGATTTTATTTCTTATACAAACACAAAAACAAAATTGATGAATGAAATTAATTTGAAGTCAATGTGTTCTATTATTTAGGAGGGGTCGAAAACCGAACATACATTTTTATCAAGTTTGGGTTCCATTTTTTGTAAATTTTAATTTTTTAAGACGAAACTGACTGTTGTATTAATATTTTCTGTGATATAAAATTTGTTTCAAACCAATATTTTATTTTTTGTAAACCAACTAACAATTCGATTTTTCTCAGAACATTACCAAATGTTGAAGCCAATATCTCAAAGTTTTGAATAGATATTTGAGTCGAAAATCAATTTTTAACAACTTTTATTCATTCCCTTTTAGGTTTTTATTTTTTGTAAAAAAACATGAAATTCGATTTTTCTCAAAATTTTACCTAATGTTAAAAACGTTAGTTTTCGTTACACAAAATTGTTTTGGAGATAAAATCATTTTGTATTCGTAAAATTTTCGAGGTTACAAAATTGTTCAGCTTTTTTGATTTATAAAAAAAACTGTTGATTAGATTTTTTTCCAAAAATGTTCACCTTTTTTTAAACTGCATTGGTAAAAAACCACCCACGAAATATTCTTGAGAGCCCTTTTTGCATCTTTCCGCCGTATTTTCTGTACAACAAAATTTATTAGAAGTCGATATCTCTTCTGGTTCTATGGACGACGAAAAAACGTAGCGAGTGTACAGACGTACGAACGCACGTACACACGCACGCAGAGACATTTTTCTAAAAATCTTTTATTTCGACTATAGCGAAACAGTAGCCTACAGTAAATGGAGACGTTAAAAACTGGTGCACTCCCACAAATTGTATTGCAGACTGCGTAATCAAGTTCTCGTAATGGTCAAAACGGGAAAAAGACCTTATTATGAAAATAAACTTGGTCCTTTAAACTTTGACTAAAACCTATGAAAAAACGTGCGTGAAATCGGTATTGGGAAAAAATCTGAAAAGCCTGTTGGTGACGTCGATTGTGATGCACTCAACAAAAAGTTTACGTCCATGCCCTTAAACGTTGCTCCACCCGTTCATTTCCTTACTGAGGATGAACCAAATGCTATCAACAGCTCTTTGAGTTTTAAAAGATCACAAGATTAAGACATTGTAGATACAATAATATCGATTAAATCTAATGCTACTGGCCTGGACCAAAGGAACCCTAAGTTCTTGAGACTACTGCTTCCATATATACTGCGCTATATAACCTACATATTTAACAGCATATTGACTACTTCCGAGTTTCCTTTAGAATGGAAGAAGGCTTAGATTATTCCCATACTATACAAAAAGCAAACAGGTACTGCTACAGATTCTTTCGAAGGTGTTTGAAAAAACTATTCTGGGACAGATCAAAAAATATCTTACCTGTTAAATTAAGTATCTGTCAGTCTGGTTTTCGACCGAAGCGCAGCTGCAAATCCTTACTAACTTTTTGTAACTGATGAAATAAGAATGGCAGTGGACAGTGATCATGTTACATTGCTAACACTGTTAGATTATAACCACTCAATTCTTTGTAGAAAGTTGCGAATTAACTTAGGGTTTTCTTTAGAGTCCTGTAACCTTGTGCTTTAATATCTCAGCGAAAGGCAACAATGCGTGGTGGCCAATGGATTTCTCAATGTTTTGAATGAAGTACCACAGGGATCTATATTTGGACCAATCCTCTTCTCACTTTACATAAATGAGTTACCACATTGCTAAACATTTTTTGATTCATCTTTATGCTGATGTTGTGCTGTTCCTGATAAGTCGACCTTTTGGGGCTAAAAATAATGCCACGGCTTTAATGAACGAGGCATTTCACAGTGGTCAAAAAACCATTGAATATTTTAGTACTGCTAGAAAGGAGTAGTATTCAACCGCACTCTCACTTGGGATGACCACCTTAATAGTGCCATTGGTAAAGTCTATGGAAGTCCCGCCTTCTTCAAGTTACTCGAAATTTCCTTCCGATCAAAACTAAACTGCTACTTGCTTAGGCCCTTATGCTACCAATTGTGCTGTATGGGTGTGAAATCTTTTGTAAACTAGACTGTGTGACAATATTGCCCGCTATTTTGTAGCCTAGACAGCTTCATAAACTTTCGCTCTCTGAGTTACCTGCATGGAATCATTCAAACACAATAACCTTATTGTCCATACGGTAAGCTGAATTTCCCACATTCAACAAGGTCCTTTGTTTAATATTAGCCCGATACAATTTTCTAAATACTGAGCGTCAATTTTGTATTCATATTGGACGCCTTTGGAACTCTCTGCCCATCGCTATGAGAAAAATAAAGAGTATAAGAAGATTTAAATTTTTACTTTTTAACAATTTGGCAAATAATTGATGTTAAATTTCCTTTTCTTTATAAAATATGTAAATAGAAGTCTTTGGTATATAATTTGTATTCCAATTCTGAAATTAATGTAAAGCCTTGCAACACTTTATAAGACTCATGTCCTACCTTGTAAGCGATTTTTGAAATGAATAAAATACAAATGCAATTTTTTAAAAATGGTGTAGTTTAGTTAAATGTCAAAAAATGACAATCTTAGAAGTGACAGCTGTCAAAATACAGGTCTACTCAAATTTGAATTTCTTATTGAAAACCCTATAGAGTCATGAGCAATATTATCAGGATCTTTATTTAACTAATTGATTTATAAACAAACAGCTTTTAATTAATGAAACCCGTAGAAAATAATAAACACTTTTTTCGCCACTGTTCTAAGCACATTTTAAGGCAAAAACGCATTGTGCTGCTAAGGTATGTTCCTACTTTTCGATTTGGTTTTGACAGCATCAATCATTAGCATAATCACGGATTTCATTGACATATGTTTGTCAGAAGAATAAAGAGTATTTTCTTAAAGCCACATGAGATGGTTGTTGTCTATGGTTTGACAGTTGAGTTGAGAATATCAAACTCCGTTGACATTTCTATTCAGTAAGGTTTGACAAATTCATTATAAATCGTTAAACGTCAAAACAATGCTTCCAAATTGTGGACATTTACTTTGAAAGAAAATGCGTTAGCAAATTTCTTAGAAAATTGACAAAAGTGTTTATCTTACACTCATTGAAATAAATTGTTACTTGTGGTTTACATGGTGCCGGCATCATCGGGCCTCGTTTCTTTGAAAATAATTTTAAAATAAGGAAAACAACTGTTCTTATTGTGAATGATCTTCTCTTTTGTTGAACTTTAAGCCTCTCGAATACATTTGGTGGGCTATGTTAGGTTAATTAGTTTTTCTCGAAAAATCACCAACTGTTTCGGCATTGGAAGCATTGAAGCCATATGGCTATTTTTTGGAAAAAGTAGTGAAAAATTGGACGGACGATCCCGACAAATTATGAATATCGTCATTAAAAATACCCTATGAAACGGACGGGTTATGAAACGGACATTATAGATATCCCTAAAACTTCTGAAAGAAAAAAATTATTGTTTTGGTTGTTGGCACCACTGATAACCATAGATAAACCCACAAAAATGACAGACTCTGGCATCCATTATTTAGTTTACTTTTGCTCATTAGTTTTGTAAAAAAGCGTATATTTGCAATGTGATTAAAAATTCAATATTATCTTAACCTACAATTGTGGTGTTTTTATCTGTTGTGATATTTTGTCAAAAATATAAAAAGCGGTGAGTTATAGTTCTATCAAAACTTTATTTGTTAGATTTTAGTCGAACTGTTTTAAGGTTAGATTTGCATTGAATCGGACGTCCGATTCAATTCGCCAGTGGCTGTCCGATTCATTACTCCTGCATGGAGTTTGTTATTACCTTTTTCTAACTATTAGATGCCGCCAAAAAAGAGGATTTGTCTAAAAAAAAGCCGCAATAGAGTCTGCTGTGGAAGATGAACTAAAAAAAGGACAGTCAATTCAATCTGTCGGACCTTGTTAAGAAAGCTAAAGGGTCTTCAACTGCTTTTACTCATGATCCAAACATTGGAAATAAAAGAATTCTTACACGTGAACAAAAGCAACAACTTGCAGATTATTTAAAAAGATCTTCGAGGATGTGCAATGGACTCACAACGACCAAGGAGAAAGAGTTAGCTTATCAATTTGCAGCTGTAAATCATGTTGCACCATAAAAATGTTTTGAGCAAAAAAAGGCCACAAAGAATTGGTTTCGTGGGTTCATGAAGAGAAATCCTTCATTATCAGTAAGCAAACCTAAAAATACATCTCTATCCAGGGCTACATCTTTTAACCAAGAAAATGTCAGTAAGTTTTACGAAAATCTTGCAATCATATTAAATAAAAAGAAAATTGCACCTCATATGATATTGAAACCTGACGAAGCTGGGTGTTCAACAGTGACGAATGCGCCAAAAGTAGTTTCAACCCGAGGGTTCCAAGAAGTTGGACAGGTGACATTGGCGGAAAGAGGACAGTTAGTCACAAAGCTTGGATTCATTAATGTTTCTAGTGGCACCGTTCCTCCTGTGTTTGTGTTTCCTAGAGTCCATTTCAAGGAATTTATGTTACAAGGTTGTCCAAACGGTTAACTGATTCTAGCCAACCCAAGTGGTTGGATAACTGAAGAGAGTTTCTACAAGGCCATGATCCACTTTATTAAATACGTTAAGCCCTCTGAAGAAAACCTTTGTTTAATACTATGTGACAACCATCCTAGCCACATAACAATTAACATCGTCACGTTGGCTAGAGAAAATAATATAACAATTGTAACGTTTCCATCTCACTGCAGCCACTGGATGTTTCTGTTTATGGACCTTTTAAAGGTCGATATAGAGAGGCCATGAATGCATGGATGTTATCTAATCCCGGAAAAACAGTATATTTCTGCATTTTCTATGAAAAACAATATTTCGGGTTTTCAGAAAACTGGTGTACATCCATTCAATAGAAATCATTAGGATACTTCATGAGTTTCCAAGTTTTGAACTACAGTATGCAAAATTACTACAAAGAAAAACGTCAGTTTGAAAGCGTATCTTCCCAATGCCATAAAATCATCTATCAGATTTAAACAATTAAAAATTCATTCCATCAATATTTCCGTCTTGTGCTCCTATTTAAAGCTCTCAAGCTATTAAAAATCACCCAATATGAAGCAATATTGAGTATGAGTTTTCAATTTCTAATGAATGAAATAGTTTTAAATGAGTTTTCGAAGATGAAAGTATACATTTCTGTACTAATCTGTAGCTGATAAAAATAACCAATTTAGTTTATTCGAAACTTTGACGGTTGATTGCAACCATATTGTTGAAGCATCATCTATTCAGCTGTCAAATTAGTTGTCATTTATTAATGTTGTTTTTTTTTTAATCATCATGGTAGCGTTCAAAAACACGATCAAATGATTGAATTATTTATTTGTCAAAATTTTGGTTCTATTCGGGTAACGTTCCAGACACTTTGATATATAGTATAGTGTGTTCATTTAAGTCCACTAAAACTTAAACAACTTTGTGAATTCTCCATCATGGCTTGAGGTTGCACCCTTAAAAAATACCGTTGTTATTTCCCTAAATACTTAACCTCTTGCAAAAGCTCCATCTTATATAAATAAAGTATTTCGGTCTTTTTTTGTGAATCAAAAAAACATGCAAATTTTATGGAACCTTTGAAAAATGTCAGAAAATGTTGGTTTGATCGTGTAAATAGCTTATTGGATCTTTGATTTTTCACCTTAATTGATTTTGAAGTTAAAAATAAGACGAAATTCCATTGGAATATGTTCATGAGTGAACTCGGTTTGAATTTTTTTTTTCAGGATAAAACATTTATTTTAATTCCCAACAACAACAAAGTCCCGCCTCAAAACTTAAGTACCAATAAATGTTTTCTTAAGAACTTTGCAATAAATGGAAAACAGTCCAACATAAAACAAACTCCAATAAACTTACCTCTGATGTTCTCTGCAGTCCACTCATTTCAGCTATTTTATTGCCCTCGTTAGACAATGCAGGTCACGCTTACCTATACTTAAAAAAACCGACTTAAAATAACTCATATAAAATTCCACTGACGTTGTCAAAACTGCAATAAAAAAAACAACATGTTTTAAAAAAAATAGTTTAATGTTTGTACATTCTTTTCTTAATTTTCTTTTATATTTTCCAAAAATACAAATAAAAATAATTCATTGCTCCAGCTCCCGTTTATTTAGTGGCCTCTTAAAATTAAATTTTGTGTGAAATTTTAATTTAAAATGCGGTTAAGTTACCAAAAAAAAAATACACTTCAAAAACCCCATTTTTCCTCTCTAATCACATTTCAAATTCTTAGCTCAGTGAGTTTGCTGCTTCCACAAACATCACAGGTGAAAATTTCTTCAGAAGAAAAAACAGTAAAATAATAAAAATAAAAAAAACAATAAACCCTGGAATCAAAACAACAACAACCTCGAAAACAAAAACAACAACAACAACAGCATTAAAGTGGCATGCATTTTACGACACGGCAATTAAACTTCTATAGAGCCACTTTTCCTTAATCGTTGCAACCTTTTCTTTTTTCTTTTTTTTGTTCGTCTACCGTCACATTATTTAGATGCAAGTTTTATAACTTACCCAAAGTACTACATGCAAGGTACAGTAAATCCCCTGACACGTTTCCCTCGTGAATACTAAATCCGCAATTAATTCCCTGACGCGACGACGACCAACTACGACATTACCGACGACAACAACGACCGACGGACGCACGGTGGCGAGGAGCTGCTTATACGTACGTCAAAGACGCAACGCTTAAAAATGCAGCAGCAAAGTCTTTTTGGTGTCGCTCTTGACCCCAAGCTTGCATAAAAATTCCATCGACTCAGCCTTGCTTCCATATTTTAAAGTTCAAGTTGCATTTTGTTTTCGGTGACGGAAGACATAGGTCGGTATGCAGAGCACAGCAGCGCCAACAGCGGAGGGTTTAATTTTGTGCATAAGAGTCCCTATTTTGCTGCTTGCGTTGAACCCTTAATATATGTTAAAAGCGATAAACTAACGCTTGAGTTGGTTCTTCGTTTCGGTATTCTGTATTTTCTTCGTCTTAGCTGTAGAGTCTCGTGCCCTTGCTTTTGGAAGAATTTCAAGACCATAAACTAAGCCTTCCCTCTGAAGTGTTCGTGTACCACTTACTCTTTATGTGCTTGATGATGTTGTTGTTGGTAGACCTGGGGTCGGCATTGGCATAGACGAAAACGGGCATACATCTTATAAGAGATGATAGTGGCGAGCGTGTCATCAGCTAATAAATAAACTTTGCTGCAGAAGGAGCTCCGATGCTACTTCTGCTGGCTACATTAGTTGGGGCGCAAAATTAAATAAAATAAAAAAAGGGGTCTTGAAGTTGAATTAATTTCAAGCCATCAGCTATCTTCTTGAATATAACAAAAGTAGACTTGCCTGCTTGGCTCTATTATTTTTCGTCTGCCTATTCTCGTTTATGTACGAGATAGAGGAATTATAATTATTGAAGAAGGTGTTCAACATCGATTTTAGCTCTCATAAATTAATGAACGCTCTGTTGATTAGAATTGGGATTTATCTTCTTAATATTTGTCTAAAAATAGATTCTCTTAAAGTATATACAGACTTGAACACTCTGTCTCAGTTCTGTAGGGACAGAGGAATTTTCTTGAACTTGTCGTGAAAACTCTTATATGTGAAATGAAAATAAAATACTAAAGAAAAAATCACGAATTTACATTCCAAATTTAAGATTTTTTTAAAAAGAAGTCTTAAATTTTCAAGAAATATTTCACTTTCGAAAAAATGTCTTGTGGAATCTATCAAATTTTCATTTAAGAAATGATTAATTCCCATAAACTTCATTTAAGAAATGATTAATTCCCATAAATTTATGTGAAATCTATTTGCTTTTAATTGCTAGTTCATTTAATAAAAATTTCACTTTTCATAAAATTTGAAATGAAGAGAATCCCTAAGTTTCACAGCAATATTTTTTCATATGAAAAATTGAAAGCTAAAATGTTGCAGAATTTAATTTGATACCATTCCCCGTGAATTAATTCACATGTCAAGATTTCTGTTTTCATTGAGCAAACACATATTTTGTAGGGTCTTAAGTTGGAAATATAATTTAAATTTGGAAAAATTTTCACAGGGGACTGCCAAAAATGTACAAATCCTTCAATAGTAATTATCGTTACGCTAAGCGCTTAGTCGATTGGTATCGGCTTAAAAACTGTAGGTAAACTTCATTCGTGAAATAGTTGAGAATTGTGAGTCACTTGGTTCTGGTTCTCTACGAACTGTTGCGCCACCTGTTTGTTTTTTTTTGTATGGCTTCAATAAATGAAAAAACTTACCACAGATCAAATTTATAAAAAAGTGTAAAATGTTCAAAATATTTTCCCTAAGGGACTTGTGGAAAAAAATCAGTTTTTATTTTACACGATTTATGTAAAATTTTCGTCGCTATTGTAGAATCCGTATTGTTGTTTGCTTTTCACGTGAATTATGTTAGGATTTTACATTTTATTAAATATTAAAAATGGTAAACTAACAAATTTCACAATCTAGGATAATTTTTATGCGGAGGGAAAAATGTACAAAACAATCTTAACTTAACATTAAATATTTTTGAGTCTATTTCCTCTTCATTTCTGGTGCAATAATTCATATAACAAAATGTTTTCACTTCTCATGAAATGGAAACAGATTCCACAACAATATTACGGCTCAACTTTAAATTGATATGAAAAGAAAAAACATTCAAACAAAAATGCTTAAAATGAAAAAAAAAAATAAAATGTGCATAACCTTTTTTCCATGTGGATTCAATTTAGTTTTCATTTCACATGAATTAAGTCAAAGTTTCGTAGATTAAATTCTGTGAAATTTGCTTAGTTCCCATTTCACATAATTATTAAAAATTTAAATATAATTTGATAATAATAATAATTTAAAAGATTTGTTTTTTTTATGCGAAGGGAAAAAGTGTACACTCTCCAAGTTTCCTTTTTTTTTCACATGAAAAAAATTGAGTTGTTTAAAACGTGGTGGAATCTAATCAGATTATATATCTGCAAAATGCTTACTTTTCATAAAATGTATTCTTAAACGATTTAACAAAGGCAAAATATATACTTAAGCGTAAAATACTCAATTTAAAAATATAAATTATTTCCGATGTGGAATCTGTTTGTTCTGTTTTGAATAAATTCACGTAGCCCTGATTTTACATTTGATGAAACAAACATTAATAAGTTTTGCAATTTTCCACAACTCACTAAATGTTAAACTTAATGCTGAATTTGTGGCTAGGCAAAAATTTACAGTTCGCATTAAAAAAGACCTAAGTTCAAAAACTTCCATTGAAAAAATCGTTCCAAGCTATTGATATTTCCATTATAATGTGGAAGACATTATGAAGTTCGGTCGGAAGTTACTTGATATCCTTCTTCACTTGCCCGTGGTAGGAAATTTAATTTTTTACATTTTGATCGATTTTGAAATTGCTTTATACTTTGAAATCTGAACAATCTGCAGGATTATTGATAATTTTTAAGGAACACATTTCAAAAGCAAACAATAGAAAACATATTTCAAGAACAGAAAAATCAACTGGCAATAATTTGGTCAGAACAGTTTTTTTCATTTTAGAACGTAAATGGCAAAATAACAAATTGTGGAACATCCAAATTCACATTTGCCAAGTGAAATGAAATGTCAAATAAGGACAAATGTCCAATTTTCATTTCACGTGAATTAAGTGGCATAGTTAAATTATCACTTCTCACGTTAGAAAAATCTTTTGGAGAATTTGTATTTAGTATTTTTAAGTATCTGAAAACCATTTCAACGTTCAGAAAATTGGCTTTAGTTCAAGGGAGAAATCGTCGTGAAACAAAGTTTACTGAGTATTTTGAAGTGTTGCGAGAATTTCATTTCACATGGAGGGTTAAATGAAATGAGCTTTTAATTGATATAAACCGAGGAAGGTTTTGATTCCACATTCATTTCAGGTTATAACAATTATTAAATTTTAAGATTGTGAAATTTGTTGCTGGAATATTTATATTTAAACGTTACTTTACTTTAACGTTACTCTACTTTTCCACGCGAAAAATGATATGTTGCACAATATTTCATTTTGAAGCATTGTGAAAATTCTTCAAAAATGCTTCAAATGCTAGGAAAAAAATGCGTGGTAATTAAATTTTAAATAAGTTCACGCGTAAGATTTTGTTCAAAAACCAAAGAATGTAGAAAATTTATAATTTTCCCCTCAGAATTGAATTGAAGTCTTAATACTCCGACAAAATCATAAGCGTGAAAAATTTGACTTTGCACTCTACAGGTTCTTATCCAAACCAAATATAATAAATTGACTTACAAATTTATAACCTATCCAAGGAAGGTTGTATTAGCATTTTTCGGTCTTATCTAATATTTAAAAAAATGCAAAGTAGGACCTAATTCAGACTGTGGAATGCATTCCTTTCTCGTTGAAGGGAATATGAAAAAACACTATTTGCTTAAAATAATTATTATTATTTGATTATCATGAAAAGAACATCAGTCTTCAAAGACGGAGTGTAACTTACATAGCTTCGCATAAATGTTTTAATTTTTCAAAAGAAGCGTAGGGGTAATAAAATAAATTTCTTGACAACACCTTATTCCTAAATCCCCATCGTCCCTCAACGACTTCAAGCCTCTCGTTGGTTTTAATTGTTTTTGATTTTCATTGACATTAGAACGCATCAGCAGCAGCAGAAGCATCAACAGCAATAAAAACGCTGCTACCCAAGCTTCATAACGTGGTTCGTATGGGATTCATGTATGCGGATGGCATTTATAGCCTCTGTATATGCGAGCTAGGAGTATAGTCGCGTTTTGCGTTACGCTAGGTTTCCTTAGAAATTTATGGGTTGATTATTTGGCAAGTTGCGGATTTATGAAAACAAAGTACGTATTATCTGTAGGTAATGTACCTATAGCCAAAGGCCTGTTATAGGCGGCTTTGAGTTGATGATGAAAAACAGAGAAAGCTTAACTCAACAATGGAGTTGAGCGAGGCGACGACGCGACACGATGCTAACACTAACGCTAACGCTGACGAACGACGACGTTGAAGCTATATGAACAATTTTTAGGGGAAGGAAATTAATTAGCTATTTGCACGAGTGTAATGGATGCGTTTTTAATTAGGTTCGCTCTGTGCATTGGGAACGTCTGAGTGACCCTTTTATATGCGAATAAGCTTATAGCTTAAGCGATAGGCTTGTGGAATTTTGTTTTTAATTCTATTTTACTGATGTGGATACTGCTATATGAGTATACTGGTCGTAAATAGTAGCTGTAGCGTGAAATAGATGTATTTATGATGAGAAGACTACTATGTACTTACAACCATCCAACCTAACGTGCAGACTTTAAAATATTATCATAAAAATGGTCTATTGTTTTCGTAATGAAGAGTTTAATTAATTAAAAAGTACAGGTGTTAGTTTTTCGTATTAGGTAGGTTTTAGTTTAGACTGAAAGATGAAGAAAAAAAAAGAATAAAGAAGTGTAAAGTGGTATAAATGTTAAACGGTTTGAAATATGGTTTGTGTAAAGGGGCATTAGAGCATAAGACAAGTGCTGGAACTAAAATATGATTCTAATAATTTAACTTAAACGACCGATCTTCAAAGGTAAAACAAGAGTTTCTAAATGAAAGGTAACCATAAAGTTGTGGAGAAGAAAGGCAAAGTTTAAATACATAAGATCGTACTTTAAGAGATGGATTTATTGCAGTAAGTTTAATAAGACACTTTTTTTTTAAATAGACAATGTTTGTTTATGAGCTTAAAACTCATCGACTTTATCCGAGGCCCTTCCGAAGAAGATTTGTACACATAATACTAAAAATTAAATTTTGAGTTACTGAGAAAAGTAGTTGGTATATTTAGTTTTGTGTGTGACAAAATCTAAGTTTCGACTTATATTTTGATACTTTTTATTTGTAATTCGTTAAAGGAGACATATCGGATTTTGTTTTATAATCCAAAAGAAAATTAAAAAAATTAAATTAAATCGAATAGTCCCGTCGCTGCTATATTGACCTACACATGTGATCCTATACAACTATGAAAACTATTAGTCTTATTGACAAATACTTGTATCCAACGTAACAAAAACGATCCCCGACTTTTTCCAGAAACAGAATACGATTGTATTGTACACTGGGCGTATACTTACTTTTTTTAAATTAATTATGTGGTGAATGAAATTTAGTATGATTTACGTTCCAGATTTTTAAAGAGCAAAACTGCTTAAGACATTTTATTCAAAGAAACATCCCCTCCCTCCTCCCCCTTTAAAAAAATAACTCTTTTACTAAATTTTTTACTCTTAAAACATTGAAGGTTAAAAGAATGAAACTTCGTTCAAATGAAAATGTGTCCAAAATCAAAATATTGCCAGGATGAATGATACCGAAAAGTTTAGCTACTAAATTTGTATGCATTGGGAAATTGTATTAAATTTGTAATATATGCTAACTGTTTCGGAGAAATTCACGAAAATAACTATTTGAAAAATAGATAAAAAGTTCGTGTAAAAACATCATGTTTAAGGTGTTGACATGAGACATTCCTGGAATCATTTTTGCACCAAATAGTTTTCCGGTTCTAGAAATAAAAAAAAATAATAACGATTGATTAATTTTGATGTAGTTTTAAACTTTAAATGTTTAAATACGACTGCGTCGTACGAACTTGTTCATATTATCCAAAATTTCTGTTTAAAAATATTTTCTGTATTTTAAGATTTAAAAATGAACCTGAAAAAAGTTTGTTTTCAAAAATTTAAACGCCATTTTATTTCTAAGACAACACTTTATTTTTTCAATTTGTTTTATTTAAAATGGTAAGATCGGGTTTTAAATTAATTTTTTGTAAATAAAATTATACAATTTAAAAATATTTTGGCATGCAGTTATTTTACTTTCAAAACAAACTATCGGTTTGTTTTTGAGAAAATTCGAATTTTCAATTGTAGACAAAAAACTGTGTTATTACTACTGTTATTTTAAGTCTTTAAAAAAAATGAAAAAATAGCTTAACATGGACTGGCTCCAAAGTTTACTTTCCAAATTTAACTATTGACTCTGGTTTTTGAGCCATCAAAAACCATTCGAAATAAAATAATCGAAACAAAAACTTCGGGTCCGCCAGCTAAGGTTTTTTTTCAACTAGTGCTAATTTATTTATTTATTTATTCTTCCGCTGAACGAATATTGTTGTGTATACGCTTGAACAACACTGCCAACAACGCTTAGAGAAGATGCCGATTTTCCCCAAAAAAAATCATTTTTTTAGATGCGATCTTGGCGGGTATGTAAACAAGCAAAATTGTCGCATTTGGGGCACAGAAAACCCTCACGCTTACATTGAAAAGCCGATACACCCAAAACAAGTGACAGTTTGGTTCGGATTTTGGTCCAGAGGCATAATTGGGCCATTTTTCTTTGAAATTAGGCAAGGAGTGAGTTATCGGGCCATGTTAAACGAATTTTTGTTCACAAAAATTGAAGAGCGTGGCGGCGCGCGCTGCGTGACACCCAACCGAAGCTACCCTCGATGTTTTTATAGCATTTTCAAAAAAAAGCTATTTAGCTGACCCGATATTATTTATTCTCAAACGTTATTGATTGCGTAGTTTTAAGTGCTTTATGGTAAGCAGGTTCGTAAAATTGAAAACACTACAATCCAATTTCGAATTTCTCATGATGCAGGAATTTAGAATTCTTTTTGGGCTTATTTAGGGCTCTAATTCCCCATAATACTTGTGGTAATCACAATTAGGCGTCAAACTAAAAACACCATTAACAAAAGGTTCAAATTAAAAAGGACATATCATGAATATATTAAGCACTCTTTTTAGGCTTCTTAATTCGCAGAACTCCACATTGGTATTTCAAGACCTTAACCCCCAAAATTAATTTAAAAAAACTAATGACAGTGTAAGTTAGGGCTATTTTTTAAGGTCCTTAATTCGAGGAACTCCAGAATGCTTTCTCAAGCGCTTATCCTCAACCTCTGATCGAAGTTCGACGCTTGTTATAAGCATACTACTTTCTGAAAATTCTGAAGTGTAAGTCGAAAAGCTGTTACTTTTGGAAGCTTTCTGAGCCTTAAAAAATTTGAAAAACTATATAATGGGGGCTGATTAAAAGCTTTAATACCGGCTTGGTTTAAAAGCATCTTTCACCTTAAAAGTGGTTTTGAAACCTTAAACATTTTGAAATTTCAATAACCCGACAAAATTTAGAAAAACATGATCGAAAATTAATTTTTGTGCTCTAAGCCAATCAAATTTTAAGTTTTTCAATTTATCGTTTCAATTCAAAATTTTAAACTTAAATAAAATTTCGGAGAAAAAATTCTATACCCGGCACAGCATGGAAACAATCATAATTAGAACTTTAAAATTCGACTGTAGAGTTTCCTACTTTACGAACCTGTACATATTGAAAGTAGATACCTTAGGGTCGACTTTTTCCAGTCAAGTTTAAAATAGAATTAACCATGGATTTTTATTTCTACTCGTGATTTTGTTTTTATTTACTCAAAGGTAATGCTTTTAACTTTCAATTTTTAACTCTAGAGTTTATCAAATTTATGTTTTCTCAACTCCTGAAAGTTGTTGAATTTGAAGACAAAACATGGTAAATAAGTAATACTTTTGTAAAAAAATGGTCTCTGAAAATGGAAAATTAATGGAAGATATTGAAAAAAGAGCGAAAAATTCAATTTTTCAAAACTTATGAAAAACAAATCAAAAATATAACTCAAAGTAAAAGTCCAATAAAGTCGCCTTGCAATATCCAAACATATATTTTATGTTTCTATTTGAAGTATCAAATCAAGAATAAAGGAAAGACAAATTTTAACATAGTATGATTTATTTATTTGACCAATTTAACTTAACACGGGTTGCTACTTATATTTCTAGCCTAAGTAATAGTAAGTGTTGCCAGGCGCCATCTGTCACGGAAAGTTTGACATTTTTAACCATAACCTTCTACAGACAATTTAAGTGCAATTTGTGTTATTGACATTTACTTGATAAACGGATCTCGGGCAAAAAATGGAATTAACTCGTGAACATTTTCGTGCTATTATATTTCAAAACTTTCGACGTGGATTACCAAGACAACAGTGCAGCGATGAACTTAATTCTTTCCACAGCGATAAAGCACCATTTTATAGCACTGTAAAAAACTGGAATTCGAATTCAATCATGGTCGTCGTTCGCTCCAGGATTATTTCCGTGAAGGTCGTCCAAAATCGGTTGTTGTGCTACAAAATATCGATGCTGTGCATGAACTGATAAAGCAAGATCGACATGTTACATATCGTGAAATAGAGTAATCTTTGGACTTTAGTATGACTAGCAACAATAAGACATTACATGAACTTTTGGCCATGAAAAAGATTTGTTAGCGTTGGATCTCGCATAATATGACAAACGCTCAAAAGAAGTCTCGTGTCGATTGGTGCAAGGAAATGGTGAAAAAATACGGTCAAGGTGCATCAAAGGTTGTGTATAATATCTACACAGGTGACGAATCGATATATCTATGCGTATGAGCCCGAAACAAAACAGTAATCGACTTTATGGGTCTCCCAAGATGAGCCAAATCCAACAAAAGCTGTTCGCGGAAGATGCACATCAAAGAAAATGGTTGCCTGTTTCATCGTCAAAAGCAACGCAAGTCGGTTAATTCCGAATGGTATACGACAATTTGTTTGCCAGAAGTCATCGGAGAAAGACAGAAGAAGCGGTGAATCAATCTTCATCATGACAATGCAAGTTCTCACACATCGGCTCAAACAAAAGAATGTTTGAACATCCAAAAGATCGAATTAATGGGTCATCCGCCGTACAGTCCTCATTTGGCACCCAATGACTTCTTTTTATTCCCGCATATTAAAAAAAATGCACAGACACCCTTTTTCGACCCTTGAAGAAGCCGTTAATGCGTTCAAAATGTTTTGGAGGTACCTCAATCGGAGTGGAAAAGGTGCTACGAAAATTGGTTCAAACGCATGCAAAAGTGTTTTGCTCTTCATAGAGAATATTTTGAAAAACAAAATTTTGGTCGAAATTCTTTGTTTTTTCATTATTAGGCCAGAAATATAAGTAGCAACCCTCGTAATAATTGGAAATGGATAGTGTAGGATTATTTTAAGACGCTGAATTTAAGAAGCATCCGCAGCAATACTCTATCGGAGAAATATTTCTTTGTCAAAAATGTACCCATTACAAGAAGTACTTAATCGCAAAGCATCGCATTTAAGCGGCATGCATTGAATTTTGTTGGAGAGAATGTTTCTATCGTTCCTGATCGATAAACTACTTCCAAGTTACGAATCGGAGAAAACCTCCATAGGACGACTTTCACAAAAATGTGAGAAGTCGCTAAATGACCATTTTCAAAATTGCATATACGCTTTTAGTCGAACATTCTTTAGTTACAAAACTTTTAGACAAATGTCAAGGTTTCTATTAATACAAAATTTGAACACGAAATAAAAATTCATGAACTTTTAAAAAAAAGCATTTTTAATAATAATTAACAATAAATTATATAAAAAAGTCTATGACTATATGAGAAATCTATCAACGTTGAAGATTTGACACAATGCCAAGCATGGTAATACTCTCTAATCACTTCAGTTAGTCCGTCACGTGCGTCTAAGCGAATGGGTTCAGCATTCTGAAAAACGATTTTTTCACAATATTTCCAAACTTAGAAAAAAATTCTGATATCCGCATCTTCTCTGACAGTCAGGCTGCTATTAAATCTCTTGACGGTGTCTAAACCAAGTCTCAAATGGCAATCGATTGTCGATCGTATCTTATGGAGAAGGCGCAGCAATTTAACATGCCGAAGAACTTGCTAAATATGGAACCGTCATACCTATTTTACCTGAAAGGGGGGAGATAGGTATACCTATAGCTGCATGTAAACTTAAGAAACAGCTTTTTCGATAACAAACTCTAGGTGGCACAATTTACCAACATGCGCAGCCACAAAACTCATATGGCCTTCACTGGACCTAAAGCGCTCTAAAGACTTGTTATCTCAAAGCAGACTTCATATTAGCTCTCTAATAAGTGTCCTTACGGGACAATGTCTCATAGGTAGACACGCAATACGACTTGGTGAAGCCTCAAATGACTTCTGCAGGAGCTGTATGGACGAAAAAGAAGTATACTAGCTAAAAAGGATATGAAATATCTTCTTCGCTTTATAAAAAGCTCAAAATGGTTCGACTAGTAAGAAGTAATTCTCTAGATTCATGTAGTATCACTATTGGCCTCTTCTTTTGCCCAAATAGATCCTAAGCCACGTTAACCTAACCTAACCTAACCAAGAAAAAAATTAATTTTTTTTGAGTGGAATGCGTATGATCCACAGTGATACTTTCAATATCTTGATAATTTTTCAAGTTTCCAACATTTAGTCTGAGTCGAAAACCATTTTTTATCAGTTTTGATTGTTTTTGAAGTTTTCCTATTTGGCAAGAAAAGTTGTAGATTACATTTTTAAAAAACTTAACTAAAAGTTAAAAACAGAAGTAGGATAAGTTTTATTTCAATTTCTGTTTTTGCTTTCGATATAATTTAGTCCATAACCAATTTTTAGTAACATTTTCAATCCGACAAAACGAATAAATTACAATAATTAACTTTGGGAATATAATTAGAAAACGTAAATTTTTTGTTAAGCACTGTTAAAAAATCGCTCTGTTTCATCGGTTAAACTGTATTACTTCTTAGGAGCCACTTTTTATCTTAACAGTGAAATTATTGCCTGAAATTTGTTTCCCTTTGTTGCATATCCAATTGCTCCTAATCACAATACGCTTGAATAAAATTACAAACAAAAAAATATGTGTCTAAACTTTTCAACACAGCATAAAAACCACAAATGCATTACAGTGACTTGATCATTATCGTTTAAGCTTACAGTTTTTGTTTTCCAAGAATGTCTGACGCACGCCACGTAATGGACGTTAAAAACAACTGATACTATAACCATACCATAGTTACAGTATCACATTGTACTTTAAACCTATCTACCCATGTATATGAACTTCCTGTTTGCCATTATCTCGCGAAAATATAAACACCACCAGCCACCATTTTCTAAGTTTTTTGGGGAATTTTTCCTTTGTCTGGGTTTTTGTGCGATGATGATGATGATAATGGAAAAACCCTTCTGTTGCTAAACAATACTCGACTTTAAAGTAATTTTGTTGTACATATGATGTGTATTTTGACAAACTAAATCTTAAGTCACATTTGGGGTTAAAAAAGTAACATAGCATTTTTTAAAAACTCTTATATGGCTATACCTGCCCTGCCATGCCATTAGGGCCAGCAGTAAGCGTGTTATGCTGTACTTAAACTTGTGCAGAGACTTAAATTACAAACACGTAGAGTATTTTTGCGGCGGCCATCCGTGCATATTTAAGAGCCTGTTTCACTGGTAACCTGGGCCTTGGGAATCAACTGAAAAAAGTTACACCTACTCAAAATTTGTAATTGTAGAAAAGAAAAAAGTCTAAAAATAGCAATTTTCAGGCAGCAGACAAGGCAAAGTTTGGCACACATCATTCTCTGAGGTTTTTATTTAGGTAGGTATATTTAGGCGTGTGTCGTGTCATTTTTGACATAAAAAGGGGTTACCATGTGACACGATTAAAGTCACCCCCATCATCATCATCATCAACATCGTCATAATGTTACACTGATGTTTAAACTTACCGAAGCATGGTATTCAATTTTATTTCCATATCTCGAGTGGATCTTATAAAGTTTTGTTCGTAAGTTATTTTATTATTTCAACAAGGTAATTAATTGGCTTGAGAATACGAAAATAAAAGAATGCTTAAAATTGTCCCTTATGTATGTACTCTCAAGGCAAAATGGCTCAATATGTCCTATAATGAGTCACTCGCACTCACAGGGAAGGAGATATTATGTAGAGACGGAGACGGAGTCATAGCGTCGCGATGCTAATTAGGTTTTGTGTCGCTTCTATTTAATTAAATCAACCGAAAATGAGGACTCTATATAAGTTGGAATCTCTTAGGGAAAATTTTCATATGTGTGAGCCCTTTGCCTTCCGAAATAACACAGAGGAACTGACACCAAAAAGAAAAAAAGACACAATACAAAATAAATAAGAACGTTGAATGCCGCTCATACGTCTACTTAAAATCGTATACATAGGCTGGTAGTAGGATATAGGAACGTTTACATAGTAACGTATCTAGTTTTGGACGTTTAGTAAGGGTTAATGACTTTGACATTCTTTTAAATGGCATAATTTTGACGTTTGATGGCGACAAATAGCGTTTGATTTATGCTCTTTTCTCTGAAGAGGGTGGATTTACACACTACGGAAGGTTACATAAGGGTTTTTTGATCTTTATTGAGAGGTTGAAAACATTTGGATGAAGACAAGACACATGTTGTGGAGTTCGGGTTTCATTGGTTTTACATTAGAATCTGTCTTTACTTTATTTAAGCGCACGCTTTTTTAAAGAAAATTTGTACGTATTGCCTGAATTACGGACTGTTGCATATTATAGCACAGAAGCTTTGAGGCGTTAAAGTCCCTCACATAATGTTTGCAACGGATACATCGGATTACGTAACTGAAACTTAAAATTTTAATCGATGCCAAACAACCGCGAAATAAAATTTTCCTTTGCAACCTTTTTTTTGTCCGTAAAAACATTAGCGCATTTGACGGCCTAAATTAGCAAACTTGGCTTTCTTGCCGTATGCATTTTAAAGCAACGGTTAACGTAAATCAAAACAGACGTTAAACAAAAATTATTTGTCTATGCCGCTTAGTTTCGGGTCGTCCGTCAAAGTATCAACTCATTTGACGGACTGTATAAGAAACATATTTGTCTGTCTTGACCTATGACTATATGAGTGAAGGTTACGTATTTGACGAATGCAACGGATTAAATAATTTAAAACCCACGTTTTTCTTTACGTCACTTAGTTTCTTCGCATCCGTCAAAATATCGGACTTTATTAAATGGTATCTGATACTCTTAACGTATTTTAATAGAAGTAACGGATTAAGTAACTCAAAACAAAACTTCAAAATAAAATATTCCATTAAGTGTTATCTTGTCCGTCAAAACATCAAAGCATTTGAGGGACCTTCTTGGAGTCACACTTTCCTTTCTTGACCTATACCTTTAGAAGTGTAGGTTGCAAATATGACAGATTAAATATCTCAAAACAAAGGTAAACCACATTTTTCCTTCCGTCATAACGCATTTGACGGACTCTATTTGAAACATACCTGACCCTCTCCACGTATGCCTATAGAAGCAACGGATAAAGTATATCAAAAGAAACGTCAAAAAAAAATATTTTCCTATGCCATTTCGATTTGCCTCATGCTTCAAAAGATCAACGCATTTGACGGACCCTGTAAGAAACTCGCTTATTACTTTTGGCGCTTTCTTAAAGAAGCAAAGGATTAAGTTACTCAAAACAAACAAAGAACAACATTTTTTTAGGCCTTTTTTCTTCTGTCTAATTCGCCGAAAAATTAACGCATCTGACGGACTCTATTAGGAACGTCTGCAGACGCACGACTATAGAAGTGAAAGTTAAGTATATCACGAATACAACGGAGTGAGTAACTCAAAACAAACTTCAAAACCACCTTTTTTCTTTCAGTCACTTAGTTTCGTTGCATCAAAACATCAACGCATTTGACGGACTGTATTTGAAACACACCTGTCCCTCTCGACGTATGCCTACAGATACAAAAGATGAAGTATATCAAAACAAAAGCTTATGAAAAATATTTTCCTATGTCACTTAGATTTGTCTCATGCGTCGAAAGATCAACGCATTTGACGGACCCTTCAAGAAACTCACTTATAACTCTTGACGCATTATTAAAGAAGCAAAGGATTTAGTTACTCAAAACAAACAAAAACAGCATTTTCTTTAAGCCTTTTAGTTCTGCCTCATCCGCCAAAAATATCGCATTTGAGGGACTTTATTAAGAAAGTCTATTTGCATATTACTATAGAAGTGAAGGTTACGTGTGTGACAAATGCAAAGGATTAACTAACTCACATCAAACTTTCAAACGACTTTTTTTCTTTTAAGCACTAAATTTTGTCTCAACCCTCAAAACATCGACGCATTTGCCGCACTCTATAAGAAAACATCTCTCACTCTTGTCATAATTTTGAAGGAGCAACGGATTTATTAATTCAAAACAAACGCCAGCAGCTAAAATATCTATCTGTGTCACTTATCCGTCAAAAAATCAACGTATTTGACGGACTCTATAAGAAAACATCTGTCACACTTGTCATAAATTTGTAGAAGCAACGGATTTACTAACTCAAAACACAACGTCAAAGCAAATGTTCTTTTACCCACTTAGCATCGTCTCATCCGTCAAAATATGAACGCATTTAACGGACCCGTTCCTCTTGATGTATTGATCAAAAATTATTTAACACTAATTTTTTTATAATGCAGTAAATGGTTTTAAACCGTTATATTTTATTATATCAGATAATTCATATTTTAAACAAAAGAAAAAAAACATTAATTTTAAAATCCTTAAATTACTAATATGGACACAGTCCGGAAAATTTTCAATTCTTTTCGTCTCAAAACTTCAAACGTCATTTCTTATGCCACCTCCTTTTTTTATTTATGGGGATTGTGGTGGCTCCTGACTGAAGTAGGGAGCAGCATTTGGAGCTAACAAAGTATGACAAAGTTCACATACTCTAGCTGGCTTCTGCCTTGGACCTGATGGAACTGATTTATTTAGGCATTTATCACAATAGATAACACCACAATGACGGCAATGCTGTTTGCGTAGAGTAACTGTAAATAAGCAATTACAATTTGGACAGTTGTCAATATCTTCGTCATCTTGCCAGCGAACTTCAGCATTGGGTTGTCGGAATTTTTCAATTGTTATCTGAAAAAAAGTCGATTCTAAGAATAGACAAAGAACAAAAAGCAAGTTTCGTTAAGTTACCTGTAAGTTTTGGGACAACTTCACGAAATCTCTTTGAACATGCTCACTTGTAGCTAAATCGTCTTGAAGATTCTTGATTTTTGATTTATATTCGACATTGATTCGGCTAAGTTTTTCCTGTTAAAGAAAAAATTAAAAAAAAATAATGACGAATTTACCCACAACTTGTCAATGGTTTTACATTCATCTCCTGTAATTCAATAACTTGGACACGGAACTCCGAAATCTGTTTGTTAAGTTCTGATTCTTTCCTTTCAAAAGTGTTCTTCATAGTCTCGTACTTTTGTTGAGTTAACAAATATTCTGTCAATCTATCCCTATAGGAAAAAAAACAGCTTAACTCACTTTCTGTCAGGAAACTATTTCTGAAAACTTACTGCAAAGACTTCATCTCGGACTGAACCTTCTTCTTGTAAGCCCTTTTCTCATTGATATTGGCGTCTAACTGATCTCTCAAGATCTGCACCTCGTCAGCATAGCTGACACATTTCTGTTTCTCAAATTCACATCCCACTCGAGCTTGAATAAAGTCATTTTGCTGACGCAACAATAGTTCATGTAATTCTTCGACATTGTTCGGTAAGTTTATGTACTGATTCTCGATTTCTTCAGCAGTTGCCAGATATCTTCCTGACAAATAGTCGTTATCAGCTTGTAATGTCTCAAGCTGTTTGTTGACCCGTTCACGATCGTCAGAGAGTCGCAGCAAATGTGTTGTTATCTCATTCTTAGCGTCAAGAAATTGTTGCTGAAGATCCATCAGCTCTGTTTCGCTTTTCTTGACATGTTCTTTGAGGTATTGCACCTCATTTTTATGAGCTTCTCGCTTCTCCTGCCATTGATCCTCGAGATCCTTGCGAAGTGCGGCTTCTTTCTTTATATCCTCAGCTGATTCTTCGATATTCTTTTTCAAAGCTTCTATCTTTGATTGGCTCTGAGAAAGTTGATGCTTGGTCTTTTGAAGTTCTTCATCGAAATTGCGACAAGACTCGCATTGAAATTCCATTGAAGTTGACTTACTAACAGAATTATTTACTGAAGCAGCAACAACATCGATTGGTTGTGGAACTCCAACTGGAGCCACCACCACTGAGCTTGTAACGACTTGAGGAGATATTTTCTGGCTATGAAGCCCCTGAAGTTCTTCATCGGTAGAACGGAGTTTCTCCTTCAATGCCTTGATTTCTTCTTCCAAAGGAACAACCAATGATCTAAGGACTTCGGCGTCTTCCTGAGCCTAAATATCAAAAAAATAACAATACTTAAGATTTATCTGTGCTTTTCTGGGAAATTTTATTGATTTGTATAAATTTTGAAAAATAAAAAAGACATTCACATCGAATTCCATTTTGGTTACGTACATATTTGTTTACCTTCCGCATAGAATCATCTAGCGTATCATGACTTGAGGACTCAGCGCCTAACTTACGTGCGAGAGTTTTCTTAACATGACTCAAAACTGCAAGACTTGTAGGTTCCTAGAAAAAAAAAAATATAGCACCTTCTTGTAACAAAAGAGCCTTAAGTGAATCAAAGGGCAAAACAGACCTGTTGCAGTTGAATAATGCCCTCTTTCAACTCTCGATTTTCTTGCCTCAAACGTTTGTTATCTTCTTTAAGATTTTCCAACTCTGCCTTACAGATCGAAGATTCTTCCATCGTTTCTAAAGTTAAAGAAGAATCAGAAACAAAATCAGAGGGAAGCTTAGATTCAATACCAACCCTGAAGTAAAAGCTGCAAAGAAGATATCTCTTCCTTAGACCTCAAATCACTCAACTCCCTCTCATTGTCAGATCGACATTCGGCTACTAAAACCAAGCTCTTTAGTTCGTCGAGTTCCCGCTGTATGGCGTTCTTCTCCGCCATGCAGTTGGCGTAATCGGCTTCCTTCTGAATGAAAAGGTCCTTAAGCTTGGCTCGTTGGGTATTGAACTCAGTGTGCATCTTTTTATTCTCAGCTTCAAGCATTTGGATTTTCTTATAAATATCTAAGGGCACTCAAATATTTCAAAGACTGTCCTATTTAAACAAAACTGTAAAACTTACCGTCTTCCTGGGGAATTGTCCCGCTCGCTTCCTGTCCCACTTCTTCTTCCATGGTCTTCTAATTTTCTTTTCCTAAATCTGAAAGAGTGTAAAACTTAGTTAAAAACAAAATAGGACACCATGAAAAATCGGAAGGTAAATATTATGCTCGATAAGCCGAGCCGTAACCGTAACCTTTTTGAACCCTCAAACACTCCGCATACACCCTGATGCGCTTCTTTATTTTTAATTTCGACACTAAACCAACAACAAATGGAAAGAACAACAACAAGAAACCATAAAAGTGTCATAAAACGTTATGGGGATCAAAAACATGTTTGACCTCCGATAGATTTATTAGAAAAGGGAGGGCGCCATTCCCAAAAGAAAAAGCGGTGTCAAGTTAAGCTAAAGATGATCGTAAATTGTAAATCGTAAATTTATTCTCCGAGAAAAAGTACGGGCATGATTTTGGGAGTCCATAAAATTCTTATACCTTAGATCGCATTTTTCTATTGTGTGGTGGACATAACACACATTATAGAACGCCATCAATTAAAATTAAAGTGTAAACTTAACTTTATTTCCGTTATGTCCCGTTTTTTTTTTGGGAGGGGGTTTTTGTCTTTATATGATTTGTGTGCATTTTGAATTCCGATTTAATCGAGTAATAAAAATTCGGCTGTTTGTCTTTCTTTCGCCAAAAGACAATATTCTTTCCTTTTGGGTGGGATGGGGATTTATTGGGATATGTTTACACTGGGTTAATGGGTAATTGATTGCTGGGATATATATACACTATAGACCTTCTTTTTTCGGGTGATGATGATGATGTTGCAGTATTTAGCAATAAAATTATCATAAAATAGAACGAGGAAATGAGTACAGCATTTTTGGGGGAAGAAAAGAAACCTCATGTGTACGGAGGAGAATTAAAATAATTTTAAGGAACATTTGTTCCGTTCCATTTAGGGTGTGTATACATTGGGTTGACGTTGTTTAATGCAAAGGGCGAAGATTGAAGTGTAACAGCTGGGAATGGATTCTTTCAATGAGACGTTAAAGAAGTCAAGAAGTAAATATAGATACGTTGGTAGTGTACACGTATAGAATTAGAAGTGTTATTCTAAGCACTTAACAAATTTTATCATCACCTATAAAATTTTTACTGTTTTTGAGGTTAGAAGAGTATTTGTGTTTGAGTACATGTACAATTCATTTGTCTACTTATTGAGCAGGAAATTACAAAAATTAAATAAAAATGAAACTGAGATTTTATAACTTAATTAATAGACACTTAAAGATTGGTACTTAATTTTTATTTATATTTATTTTTTACGACAATATTGTTTTCGTTACTTAAACTATAAAATATCAATATAGTTATTTTTAATTCTTACTAAAAAGTATTTATGAAGTGTTTAAATGTTACAAGGATTTAGGAGATTTTATTGATAGAGGATGTTTATTGAGAAAAATGTTCACTCTTTTTCTTTGGTAATTTTATTTAAAGTATCTTTAAAGTCACGTTTTTAAAAATTAAAATACTTAACGTATTTAACCTGAGAAAAGTAAAGTTTATTAATAAAGTTGCTTTTATTTTAGTCTAGAAATATTTGATTAAGAGTTCATTGTCAGATTAAGTTAGCGTCTTAAGTTAGACAAAGGCAGAAGAACAGAATAGTCTTTTTTCACTATAAATTAATGATATTGGAAATGGATTAAACTTAACTATAATTTAATTTTCTATAAAGAAGGTTATGAAATTATATTTCATTTAAAAAGTTTTCGTTTTTCATTTGCTCATATGTAAAAGAACAACAAATTTTATATTTTCGAATAAGAACAGTTTTTAAATGGAGGTGTGTACGCTCTTTTGTGTTATATGTTTATATTTTTGCTACCTTAAATTGTAAGTTAAGAGGTATGTAATGTAAAACTCTAAAACTAAAAGTAAAAATCTATTTTTTCTCTCGTTTTAATCAAAAAGACGTTAAGACTATTAAAAGCTTTTTATTATCATAACGACCGCTTTGTGTTTAAATATTTTAAAGTAAGTAATGGAAAAATAAAAAAACTAATGTTTCAACAATTTTGTCAAATCCAACAATAATTTGTTTTTTTTTTTTTTTGTACTTAAATGACGGTGCCGTGAAAGAAGGTCAAGAGAACGCAAGACAACTTTCAGGAATTAACTTTTTTTAATTTTGTAAAGCGTAGTAAGGCCAATTTTTGGAAGTTGGTATTGTTTCACTGGGCTTTTTTTACGGTACCTTGAGTGGTTAAGTTGTCAAAAAAAATACAAAATTGGCTCCAAGACATAACTTAAATTTTTTTCTTTTAAGCGATTATTTAAACAGGATATTATTACTTTAAAAGGGCAAATAAGGAATATCAAAATTATGGGTTTGTACTTCCGAACGTTCGCGACGTTTTTTTAGTCGTCAATAGCTCAAGAACAAGAAGAGATATCGACTTAAAATAAATTTTGTTATACGAATATAAGGCAGAAAGATGCAGAAAGGACTCTCAAGAAAATTACGTGGCTGTTTTTTTTTACCATATCAGATTGAAAAAAGGTGAACGTTTTGGTTAACTCTAAATATATCATGAACCAATGACACTATAGACTTGATAAAATTTTATATTATAAATTGTAACGTGAAACCGAACCAGTATATTTTTGGGAAAAAATCCACGTCTTTTTTATAAATCAAAAAAACTGCAAAAAAAATGATGTCACCTCGAAAACTTTACTAAAACTTTCATCTCTTAAACAATTTTGTGCAAAGACAAATAATGTTTTTAACATCTGGTAAAATTTTGAGAAAAATCAAATTGACAATTATTTTACAACAAAAAATTAATAAAAGTTGGTAAAAATTAATTTTCGATTGAAATGTCTTTTCAAAAATTAAAAGTATTGTCTTCAAATTTTTTTTATTTCACAGAAAATATTATTTTTTTTTATAAAAATTCAAAAGTTTGTTTTTTCATAAAAAAATAAAATCTACAAAAATTGGTAAAAATGATGTTGGGTTCTCGATATGACGTGAACAATGGAAAGTATTGACTTTAAATAAATGCTACTAAAATTGGTAAGAATTGGTTAACGACTAAAAATCTCATTAACAAAAATAGATTTTGAAATCAAACTATTTTGTCATATGCAAAACATTGTTATTAATTTTAAAAGTTTTTAGAATAACTCAATTGACAACTTTTTTTAACAAAACACGAAAACCTACAAATTTTTTAAGCAAGACAAATCGACAAGCAGGATGCGAAGTTAGCAGTTTTTAGATAATGTCACTTTTTATAAGAAAATAGTATCATGCTAGGTTTAAGACAAGGAGACTTTTAAGTAAGTACTTACTTTTGCTAAAGTGTTAGAAGAAGGCTAAATTTATTGTATTGAATGGAGCTTAAAAAAGAAGGATAATTTCTCCAGAAAATCATCTATACGAAAGGAGGCTGTTTGCTAAACACACTGTGACTCGACCCAACCATCTTAGGTAGGACTTTACTTTACGTAAAAATCAAAATTAAGTGATAGTTTTTGTAACGAGTATAAAATTTGGTCAAAAAACTCAAACATTTAAGTTTTAACTGTTCTCTTTCCAATTTAATTTACATACATATGTAAAAACACAATTTTGAACAGTTACAAAATACTAACAGCAAGATTTGAAATCAGTAATTTTGTTTATTTTCAAGACAATTAAGTCAAACTTTTATTTTTAGTCCTTGTAATATTATTTTGTTTTATGTTTTAATTTTTCTTAAAAAATTGCTAATTGAATTTTTATTCAATTTAAAATATTTTATTCTTATAAAATAATAAAAACAAACCCTTTTTACAAGATGAACAAAGCCAGCAATGATCATAAACAAAAAAGTCAATATCTTTCCATTCTTCTCAGTTTTTAAAGATTTTGGTTGCCTTGGGTTTTTTTTAATGTTAGTTAGGTTTTCAGAAACAAATAATTAAATGTTAACAACAATATTAATTACATGGTAAAATATTTTTAATGTGGATATCTTTTCGTCGAAAAGTTTACCAAATGATATTACTATTTTTAAGGTTCTATTTTTGAATTGGATGTTTCTTAGTAAATAACATAATATCAAAAATAACATTTTTTACAGAATTATATAAATTTAAAGTAAATATTTAATTTTTTTCAAGATATTTGAGTCATTTAACAATTGTTGGTAGTATTTTTGATAGTTTTATTAATTGTACCAAATGTTAAGAAACAAATTTTTTTTATGAGAAGGAATAAGTTTTAAAACAATATATTAATCAAAAATTCTTTTTGACCATTTCAAAAACCCTATTTTTTGTTGCATAAAATAGTTTTGGAAGTAATTTAATCGTTTGTTATAAAATATTCGAGGTAACAGCTATTTATTTAAATTTTTTTTGAAAACAAAAACACCTTTACCAACAGTATCAACCAACAGTTGCACTCTACAGTTGCAGAGATAGGATTGGAAAAATGCGCATTCATCAGCAATTTTTTAAAGATTTTTTCGACCTTTGGCGATCCAAATCATCAAACGAAGACATGAGACACAATGCTTAGAAGACTTAAAGGAAGGTATACACACATTTAAAATCGTACTCTCTCTCATTCTGACTTTGGCCAGTTATAGTATTTAAATAAATATGTACTATAAAATCTTGTTGAAGTCAATAGTGTTTTATAGTCAACCAAATTTGTACTTTTTTCTGTAAGTACTTTCTGCATATCTTGATATTTTTATCTGCAGGTTCCTGAGGTAGGCATAGCTGAAGAAATGTTATCAAAAACTTACGAATGTACGGAAGAACACTGCCTGTCAAAAGTTTGAAATTAACTTTGAAATTTGATAAATATCGATTTTTAACCCCTAAACTGAAGTTTTAGGAAAAAAGTTAATACGTGAAAAAAGTGAAAAGCATGTCCAGTTGTAAATGATAGAAAAATATAAACTAGTTTTGTACTAAACATAAAATATTTATTTAAAAAACCAATAAAAGCTCTTAATTGAGTTTTCATCAAAAAACCCTCCTTTAAATTCAATATTTTTTTTTACAATTCAATCTTCTTACAAGATTTTGTATTTTTTCTTTTGGAATATTATTACATCAATTTTGTAGAGTTTCCCAAAGAGGAGATTCCGATGTTATGTGGTGATTCCGGACATTTCTGTCAAGCTCTTCCCATAAGAGCTTAATGGGGTTAATATCTGGAGACTGTGGTGGCCATACCATTACTTTTAAAATTTGTCTTCTTTTTGTTTCAGGTATCCCCGGCAAAGATTTGAAGTGTGTTTCGGGTCATTGTCTTGCTGGAATACAAAACCTTCACCGATTAATCGGAGTCTAGATACCAAAACGTGGTCTTCCAATATCGTTTTATAGACTTCTTTATCCATTCTTCAGATCACTCGTATTAGATCTCCTACTCCATCAAAGGAAAAACATCCCCACACCATTACTAAACCGCCTCCATGCTTTACAGGGAACAAACAGTCTGGTATCATCTTCTGTTCTGACGTACACCCTGCGATTTGATCCAAATATCTAAAACTTGGACTCATAGCTTTATAAGACTCTGTTGAAGTCTTCATCTGTCCAATCATTATGGGTTTTGGCCCATTCCAACCATTTGATCTTGTTTTGGGTTCGTAGAAGTGGTTTTCGCACTGCAACGAGCCCAAAAAGTCCAGCATGCCCTAGCCTTCGTTGTATCGTTGATACAGACAACAATGCCCGGATTTCTTTGATCTCGGCGTGTATTTCTGGTTCAGATTTTCGGTTTTCGTCGTAACTCTAGGTCGTCCTGACCCCGGTTTATCCTTAAAACCGCCGGTAATAGAGTAACGCTGTATGGCCTTGTGAACTGCTACTTTGGATATCTTCAGTTTTGTGGCGATTTCTCTTTGCGAATAGCCTTCTTCAATAAGGGACATAATCGCAGATCGAGTTTCAATAGTTAATTCCTTAACTTTTCCCATAATGCGCACTTTGTTTACTGGAGAAGATCACAGTCTCGAATAAATTTAAATAGGATTAAACCGAGCATTATATACAAAATCCTGAATATGTAGGTATTCAAATTTTTACCCTTTAATATTACCACAGTCATAAAAAAATTCCAAATTGAATGTAAAAAGTCATATAAAATAAAAACTATGAGAAATCCAAATAGATACTAAAAGCCCAATACTGGGTTTTTTACCTTTTTCACAAAATTCCTCATAATTTACAGAAAAGGATTAATATCTGGGGTTTTTTCACTAGCACCTTTTATGAATGGTCTAAGTTGAAAATGCAAGTAAAAAAATACTATATTCATTCATAAACCCAAGCGCCAGGTACAAATAAACCAACCCTTTGAAGGTGGTCTCAAACTTTTGACCGGTAGTGTAAGTGCACACGCACGTACCGACTTCGAGAAATGTCAACATTTCCAATTTAACAAATGTGATTCTTAAATTTTATTGAAAAACTTAAAATTATACCTTAAAACAATGTTCGGATTTTTTTTTCTATTCCAATTATTTTAAGTAGATCTTGAAGACGCCAAAGTCTACATATAGTGTTGAGCCTACCTCAATACCGAAATATGTTTGCTGCTCACAAAATTATTTGTAGTTACATTTGCTTACTTATTTCTTAAACTGTCATAAAACCCTAAATTTTTAATATTAAAATGATTTAATGCTTTCTAGCAGTTACAGGTTCAAATAATTGATTCTTCGAATAAGGACCACACTTTAAAATAAAAACGTATGTCACATTGTTAACTTTCCATAGGAAGTTATTGTAATTTTTTTAGTAATAGATGCACATTTTTAAAAATCATTTTGTTTAATTTAATAATTTAAGCCCAAGAAGTCTGCTTTCATCTCAAATTTAAATCTATAAATTAAATAGGGCCTAGTGACTTCCAGCTCTTAACCATTCGTGTGTGTAACAACTGTTGTCAGAGATGGAGGGGATCTACAGTCTTAAGCCAAATCCATACATGGCAGGACTTACTCTTGGAGGATTTGAATGCCGTGAAAACTTAGATGGCATAGGCAGGGGTCGAACCCAAGACCTCTGGCATGACAGTCCAACGAACTAACCATTATTTAAATCTAACTGTCCCTAATTTGTGGGTCAATCTTATTTCACAGAATAGAGCATTAATTTTCCTTGAAATATTTGTCATATTTTAATTTTCACCAAGAAAAGTAAGCATACGCCCAAGTGAATGTTCTATTTTGTCTTGTTTTATTTTGATTTAATTTGTTTTTGAAAGAATATAAATCAACAAAAACAACTTTTAAAATAAAAAAAGCCTTAACAACAATTTAAAATATTTTAGATTGGACTTGGATCTATTTCACGCTTGTCAAACGCGACCACCAGGCTCCTTAAAGAAACCAAAAAAAAAAAACAAGTTTACCTTCTTCAATTAATCTGACATTTATTTTATTAATTCTCTATGGCATTCTAAAACTATTTTTAATCGCCATAAATTTATATCAAACTACTTTCTTCTTTTATTTAAGAAGTAAATAAATAAAACCTAAATTAACATTTCATTGATTTATACATAAAACAAAATTCCGTATAAATTATTTTTTGAATGAAATTCCAATTCTTACCGGAATATGTTCAAAACCAACAAACTCAAAAACACGAAAGGCTAAGACCAAAACTAACAAAAAATAAAAGTCAAGTCAAACTTCAAACTTTATAAGAAAAACCTATGCTTATAAATAAAGTTTCTTACTAAACGTCGCTTTGTCTTCGTCGTCGTCCATCCGGACCTGGGGCTACATTTGACTAAAGAGCCTTAGCCAATAAATAAAAGCAGCACATTGAATTGTTTCAATTAAAGAATTTATGTTTGCAACATTGTACAGTTTCAATACTGTTTTTGTTTCGTTTTTTAAACAAAAGTTTTTTTTTTTTGAATATATGTTTTTTTGTTTTTGTTTTTAATGTTGGTTTATTAGTGTATTCCTGATTTGCTGGTCTTGGAATTCATGACAAATGCAAACACTTAATTGTATACCTGTTTTTTGTTTTATAAGGAAAAAGAAACAAATAAACAAAATAAAAATACAAATAAAAATAATGACGAACTGCAAATGCACAACCAAAGGTGAATGAATCAAAACAAATCTCAACTCAATGTAAAATATATACACTACACAAGGTATGTACATTTTTGCTGCATAGTCGGGGCCGATACTATAAACATTTTACAACAACAACAAAAACAACAAAATAAAATTAAAAAGAAAAATACCACTCAACTGACTCCCATAGTACGAGTCGAGTAGTATAAAAGTTCCGTGATTGTAAACAAGATATTTGTTTTGAGCTCTAAATAGGGGAAGGTGGGCAAATCGAGGTCACTCCAAATGAAATCACGTAGAGAAATGGTTTTGAATTTCAAATAACTTCAAGCTTCAGCTATTAACTGCGACAAAAACATCATTAAAATATTAGAAGAAAGATAAAGACCGATAAAAAATAAGGTTAATATAGGTAAGTTGAAAATAGCGAAAAATTAATGTGTTGGTGTATTTGAAGACATTTCTAGGTACTCTTAATGATGTAATAAGTCATACCTCAAATATGGAAAGAATGTAGCTTTCTTGGAGTTTTATTTTAAGTTTCTCACTTTTAAGTTCCTCACTTTTAGAAATATCGATCAAAATGGAAAAAAAATTTAAAGTAAGATTTTCCACGTATCAGTCAGGGTCTGTACGAATTCTGACAATATTTTTGAGGAACTGTATTATTGACGTGTTACCTGAGGCGTGATGTCGTGCCAGATGTCTTGAGTTTAATTGACAAATCCTCCAAAACTAATTCTTTCCATGAAAAGTGCTTTCTCAAATCGTCTTAAAACCTCCATCCCTGATAATGTTACTCACACACAGAAATGGTTTATTACTGTCGTATAATGTGGGAGTCAAACTGACTTCCATGATGACATAGGGAAAGCTATATGCTTGTCTATAGACTGGAAGGAAGAAGCGCTTACTTGCACCTCCCCGTGGTGGCTCCTGGGAACAAGTTAGAGAAATCAGTGCAGCTCGATGATGATTGATACTGTTGCAATTCATAGTTATTGAAAAAGGCACAGCTTAGAACTGCACTGAGAAAATTTTCCACTTGTTAGCGAACGCAAGAAGCTTATACTTATATTCCTTCCTAAGATTAAAAATCTTAAGATCGATGGTAACGAGGGACCGTCGTCCTGCCTCATGGGTTCGAGGCTGACTTACTGATATAAATTATAGAAATATCCGCAGAAATCAGTTAATGTACAAATCGGCAATTAAGTCGGTACTAATATATGATAAAAGTCTGGAGTGGAAGTAAAAATCATTTTATAAGAAAATTATGTAATTGTAGATAAAGTTCGGTGGATTGAGTCCCACGTGAAATCGGGTGACCAATTCTAGGGTTATCTTCCCTAGATGGCTCCACATCAAAGACATAAATTAACACACCATTGACGATATGGTACCACGGGATGAAAAAATATGGGATGGCCTCCCATATTTTGTGAGAGAGTTTTATTCTATATGCATAGGGTATTAATTTTTCTTACCCTAGAAAAATCAATACTCAGATAGACAAAACCAAAGGGTAACAAATTGGGAGCGTTTGTTAAGTCTGGGTAGCTTAGAAAGAGGAACTCACTCGAAGAATTTTGCCAATAAAGAGAGGGTTAATCTTATGAAATACTTTTAGTGAATTTCAAAAACTAAGAGATAACACAATACCAGCGGCAGCAAGTTTAAAAGCTTGCCATCAAATAGCGCTCACTGCTAGGAGTTGATGTTGTGCCAATTATCTTAAATTATCTTAAACTGTCGTAAAATGTACCTTGAATATGAATTCTTGAAAACTTTTGAATCAAATATTGAGTCCACAAACTAACAATCCTTACAATAGAATGCATGTATTCAAATTGCGTCTTATAATTTTAAAATGTTAAGCACAACTAAAAACGGTACTTTAACAATACATTTTTTTAAGTACAAATATTAGTCTTCTAGATTGAATTATATTAGTATTTTAATGAGTTTCTAGAAAATTTCATTAGTTACGAGTATTTATTTGACTCTATATGAAGTTTTGAAAAGACTTCGAATTAAATGTTTTAATGGTTTTTGAAAAATAAATTTTAAGTTAATTTTTAATGCTGATTTCGAATCCAAACTTCAAATAAATATAAATTATCGTCTCAAATGTAAAAAAACATAAGTTTTAAAAGATGTTTTTATAATGTTTGAACATGTTTCAAAAGCTTAATTCAAACCGTTTTTCCATATTTTTTTTAAAACCGTTTAACTACATATAATTCGTCGTTTCCTAACACATCATGTAAAACAGGTGAAATCTAACAACTTTGAATATTTTTCAAAAAATTTACAAAAAAAAATATAAATTTAAAAACTGATTTTCAAAGTAGGGATTATAGATTTAGTCAACCATTGCTAGTTTTATTTAAGAAAAAAGTACTTCAAAAGCCTTTAAAAAGTCTAAAATATGTGTTTTATCGAATTCGATAAAGTAATATCTCAAGAACTTGACGTAACCTGGACTAAAATTTGGAACAAGACAGTGAAAAATCTTGGGAAAAGTTTAATTCGATTAAGAGCAAAACCTTCCAGTATTTTACTCTCACAAAGATTATACATTTTTGATAAGTAATTCTTAATACCATACGTTTAAGCAGGAACGCTAATTTTGAAGCTTTCAACACCAGAAATTTAGACAGAAATGCTATTTTGTAAAGGAGTTTTAATACCAAAAATTTTTTTAACACGTTAACGCTGGGCTTATTTTAAGAGAAAAAGCAAAGAATCTTACCATTTTATTCAACGAGATCACATGTAACTTTGAAAGTTGTTTTCAATCTCATGTTATTTACACTAATTTTTCTTAAGCTTTCGATAGAGTCAATTACGACATCTTCATAGCTAAACTATCAGCTTTAGCTTTTCATTCGAGTTTGTTTTTATGGTTGGAATCTTATTTGGTAGATAGAACCTAATAAGTCATCATAAACTCGTATTTATCAATTTCAATATCTGTGAATCCTGGCGTTCCCCAAGATAGCTACCTTGGACCTTTACTTTTTCTTTTTTTTACTAATGATATTTCTCACATCATTAAATCTTCTCTTTGTCTTATTATTTGTATAACTTTTGAAAGCCATTTAAAAAAAAAAAAAACTAATGCATTTAAAAACTACGGAAAACGTCGAATATCGGTCATAATTCTAATGTTTAGCTTACATATAATTGTGAATCTATCAAAACCTTTTTTCGAGGTAATTTTAACGATATTTCAAACAGCTAGGACTAGAGATATCCTTTAAAAAATGTATTATAATGAGTTATTCTTGTTTCCCCCTTCTCCCCTACAAACTTAAACATCAGATCTCGTAAAATCAGGACAGACAATATCGGCAAAAATCGACACAAGAGTTCACTTCTTAATGTTGAAGTGATGCTCATCAAAATACAAAAAAAAAAAACTCAACTAAACTTCGGAGTTCGGAAACATCAAAATTTTATGTGTTTTTGTTCATGTTTATGTTTTTTCCACATGCAACGTGATGTATTTTCAAAAAAAGGGGATTTTAAGGAATTATAAAAATAAAGTTGTTACACAAAATAAATGAAGAAGGAAACAATACAAATTAGTTGAGTCTATCGTGGTTTTGGTAAGTTTTAATTAGGTTGACATTCGTATTAAGTATTCTATTTAAGTTACATCAAGTTGAAATGACATTGAAATTGGCACTGTTCGATTCGTTCAGCTGCACAATTGTGTTCTGTTTGTAGTACAACCTTTTTTTTGAGTATTTTTAACTTTTTGACATATATTGCGGTTTTAGCTGTCACATTGTGTTCAGGTAGTGAATTCTGCAGGAAGGGCTTGTTCCTTGTTGGTTACCGTCGCGCCGTCTTAACTCAAGATCTTTTTGATAGAAAATTTTTGTTCCTAGAAGACGACGAAGAAATGAAATAAACCGTGCATTCATTGACAACGGCTCTAAATTCAGAAATTCATACCGCATGAGATTGCAAAAAAGGGAAAAAGAGGACACATTTTTTAACTCTAGCTCTATTAACCCTTTGTTAGTAAGACTTTTGATAAGGACAAACTTGTTGCTTTAAATTTCTATGGTTTCCTATGCTGTATTTTTAATATTTCTTTCAAAATCATCGAAAAACATTTAGCAAAATTTGGAACTAGAAACTATAGAAAATTATACAAATTCAGAACATATATACATCTAAGAAAAGTTCCAATATCACAGTATAAGTGTACCATAACTTACATAAATTCAGTGTGACAGATAAACAATTAGTTGTCAAATTAATACAAACAAAATTGACAGAAATGTTGGGACTTTAAACCATACAATTTCATAAAAATTCAGAAATGTACACATTCAAGAGAAAATCGAACGTCATAGTGTAACAATACCTTATTTTCCAAATGGCAGCACTCGTTCGGTGTGACAGATGTAGAATTATTTGTCGAATGCTTTAAAATATTGTGTACACTCACAACTTAAACCACAAGTCATTCAAATTCAAAGCTTCAAGCTTTTAAGATATAAATAAACTTCATAGTGTAAATGTACCATAACTTTTCACATCTCATTGTGACAGATAAAGTATAAGTTGACAACAATGAAATGAGCGATTGATGTCTCAAATTGTCGACATCGAAAATCGAACTTCATAGTGTAAATGTACCATAATTTTGCAAATGCAGTAGTTGACAACATTGACATGAGTGATTCATGTCTCAGTTATTTTTGAATAATCGAAATGACAGCAAATATGTCGATGTGACACAAAAAGAATTAGTTGTGGAATTCTTAAATAAAAATGTATGCACTTACAATTAAAAACCATAGAGAGTCATTTAAATTCAAAGCTGCATCTTTTGAGATATAATTAATCTTCATAGTGTAAATCTACCATAACTTTGAAAATGGCGGCAAATGTCATTGTGGTAAACAAAGCATTAATTGAAAACAATGAAATGAGCGATTCATGTCTCAAAGGCTTTTTTGACATTTTATAAACTTTGGGCTGACTTTTTTTATGATGGTGAGAGCGAGATAAAATGTCATTAATGTCAAAAACCAAGAATTTTTATACTAGCAATTTAATTAATACAATTTTTAGAACTTTGCTTGTTTCGAACTTCAAATAATTCTGAATTTATAGTCCTTAACCCCCAATAAGGCGTAATCTAAGAGCAACTTCATCCAACTCTGAATTATCCTTAATTTTAATTCATTTTTGTATTTAGCATTTATGGATGGTGCAGATCCTAAAAAATAACAACATAACAATCAAAATTAAAGGCAGACAAGGAGGCAGAATAAAAAATAAAAATGAAAACAAAAACTGAACGAAAGGTGGTTCTTTGGTGTGTTTTGCTGCGTTTTTGCTGATGCGCCATCACATCGCCATCCATTGGAAAAATATCTCATTGAAGACCGCCACAGCGAGATGTAATCCCATCATATATTCTCGTCATATAGTAGAAGGTGTATATATAGAAGAAGATGATGAGCTGAGCACCTTGATGGGTGGCTTCAGCTTCATCTTCATTTTCATCTTCATCTCGATCTTCAGTTGCATTAACAAACTGCATCTTCATCTCAACAACACTTTTATGACTCTTGTCCGTAGAATCACCGGCGGCGCTCAGATTTACGACTGTTTTTGTTTTGTTTAACGTCGTCGTCGGTCGTCGTCCCATGTCCGTGTCTCTCCGTCATATTCTATATCTACCTACCTTTCCTACCTATAACTACCTTACCTTTAATTTTGCTTGCCTACAGGCTCGGTTGGCGTTTGGCGTTCGGCGTTTCCACGTTCCGATTGTTGATTGTTTTGATGCGCGCCGAGGTTATGGCACCATTAGCATTCAGTTAACGCAATAAACGAACTCTGATTCGGATTTTTGTTGTATATTCCTTTGTATACCTGAACTGAAGCTGAAGCTGAGCGGGAGAAGGTTCCTTTCGTCCCACCATCCACTGACAATAACAATAATAATTCCATCCATGTGAGTTGTGGAGAAAAAAAAACGCCAGACAAGCGCTTCTCAATCGGCTTAAAGTCTGTGATGTCTTCTTGATTGTTTCCCGCCAAAATTGTGTTTCTCTCTCATCATCGATCTTGGTGGACTTGTAGACTTGTTGTGTTTTGAGGTTGTTTTTTTTTTTTTTTTAGGGTAGAATGACTGCTGGTGATGCAGTGTGCTTTACCCGTGCGTGAAGTTTAGTAAGTACGTTTTTGTTGTAGAATTTATTATTATGTTTTATTAATATTTATACATGTTCCAATAAAACAACAATCACATTAAAAATGTTGTTATTTTCAGATTTAAAAATAAACTTTTGGATTTGTGTCGGTTTAGTTTATGACTTATGCAGCGGAAATTCCAATTTAACGACGACAGCGTCGCCGCCGTTGCTCACAGCCGTCTATACGCTCCTATCGTTGTCCTCTTTATTGTTGTTGTTGGTGTAGGTTTTTTTATTGATTAATATAGCTTTTATAACTTAACAGTCTTAGCACTTAGTGCAAATTCCAAGAAAAGTAAATTTCCGGATTTTGTTTACTTAAAACAAACAGTAGATTTATACTTAGTCGTATCGGTGATATTTTTGTGTACCCGCACGTTTTTATTTACATTTCAAAAAAACCTTAATTGCGGTTGGGGATTTCCCTACCGACAGAAATCAATCTTTTTTGTAGCATGACATTTTCAAGATACAATACTTATCTACATAAGAATAATTTACGAGAAGGAAGGTATAGGTACTGGATAAAGGTACATTTTGTTTTGCATTTTTGGATTAGCTTGAAATGTCAAGTTCTTGGTATTTTCTATTTTGAACGATATTCGTGGAAAATTTACTTTGCATAAGTTAATATCAGATAACTGTTCTATTTTCAGAAATCGGGTGTTTTTGACTAAACCATTATGTTGATGCAAATAAATATTAATAAAATTTAGAAATTTTGCAAATTGAAAGAAAGAATTTTTTTTTAAATTGTAATTTTAAACAAAAATATGGAAAATAAAGAATGGGTAATCTGCTAATCCTCGGATGGTTTCTATATGTATATTTTCTGAGTAAGAATATCAGATTTTCTGTAACGTTTTCGCTTTGTAAACAATTAATATAAGCTAATTCCGCAAAAGATACAAAAAGTCATTATAGATTAAAGGTGTTCCCAAGGTTTTAACTATGACCGGAGTTTAATATTTTTCAAACCTCCTTAGTAGTTTTATAATTCTTAAACAAAACTACAAGGTCGAAGTGAAGACCTTACAATCGGGTAAATCCTTTTTAGGCAAACGCAAGGTTTTAATGAATTAAACGGATGAAACGGGTAAAGGAGATGGATTGTCTTAAATGAATTTGGTGGCGGAACAGCTTTTAGAGAACCAGGACCTAGTGACTTACAACTCTCAACTATACATGTTTACGAGAAATGTCAGATATAGAGGGGACCTACAGTTTTTCTGGCAAATTCAAATGGCTTATTTGAGACAGGAATTACTCGTGAAGAATTTTTTTTATTCCTCGCAGTGCAAAAACTTTAGGTGGCACAGACAGGATTGAACCCAAGACTTCTGATGTAACAGTTTTACGCACTTACCATAACGCCACGGGTACTTACAATCAAGGTGCATATTGGCAATTGATGCCAATTAAAAATTATAAGAACTCAGTTTCGAAAACAGAAAAAGTCTGGAGCGTCAAAACATTTACGTTTTAAATACGACAAAGTCATCCGCAGAGTATTGGAAAGCCGCCAAATCTATTAACGGAAGAACCAATTTAACTGCTGCATCACTAAAAGCGTACGAACTCCGTATTTATTTCACGAAATTACTCAACGCGCGGCAATTTGCGCCGTTTATACAGTACACAGCTCCGTATTTTTCTATTGTTCATAGAACAAAGATGAATTTCTTGATGCACCATTCTCGACTACTGAGCTAAAAAATTTAATTGAAAATGCCAAAAGGGGTAAGGCCTCGGGTGAAGACCGAATTCCAGTAGAGTTTTTTAAGAATTGTTCCATAGAATTCTGTTTGTATTGCCAGATGAGTTCAACAGGATTTTTAAGAGCGAAGACGTCCCTGAAAGCTTCAAGAGGTCAATAATATACCCCTTACACAAAAAGGGTCTTATGATGTACCGGAAAATTTTAGGGGCATCTTCTTCTTGAATTCTTCCGTAAAGCTTTTCAGTACTCTAATTTTTAATAGGCTTACACATTGGAGCGAAGAAAAGAATTTTTTTAATCCATTTCAAGCTGGATTTAGAAAGAGCTATTCGACTATAGACCAAGTATTCAGTTTGAAAAACATTGCAGAGGACAGAGGACTTCAAAAAAAGGAAACAGAAACTTTACGCGTTTTTTGTGGAATTTCGAGTTGCATTTAATTCAATCCCGCGAAGTGCTTTTTTATAAGCTTTATAAGCTTGGAGTATCAAGTAAAGTCGTAAGCCTTGTCAGAGCGATGCATGAAAATAATGTGGCCTACGTATGGGATGGGGAGTATATATCCGAAGAATTTTTAACGGAAATGGGAGTTAAGCAAGGCTGTGTGTTGAACACACTACTATTTTTTTTTTATTAATGATATCTTGGAGGAAGTCGGGTGAGGAATCTTGTTCAGAGGTACTCGGATACCAGGACTGATATTTGCGGATGATATTGTTTTTTTTTTTTTATCTGAATCGGTGGGCGCAATGCAGCATATGACAAACTGGAGATATACTGTTAAAAGTGAAATCTGTCAGTTAATTTACAGAAGTCGGAAATTATGATATTTCAAGGTGGAGGAGGAAGATATACAAATAATGAAAAATAGATGTACAAAGGTGAATACATTGCAATTTTTCGAAAGTACAAATGCTTAGGGGCTTTAATAACATCTAACCTCAACATAAAAAAGCTTTTTATATTTTATCGATAATATTATTAATTAATTGTTGGTTAAAAATTGCAGGAAAAATGTAGCCCAAGGTCAACGGATCTACCAGAGAAATGTAATGTAGAAATGTAATTTAATAGAGACAACTTGATTTTGACAGCTCCTTGCGGCCATATTGTTTCTTTTACTTTCTTCCAAAATATCTTCTTTTTAATCTGTCACATAAGGCAAATCATCATGGCAAGTAACAGCGTCGAGCAACGCAGGAAAATAATAAAACCTTATTATAAAACGATGCACTTGCCCTTCCAAGTTTACTACTCAACATTTGGTAGGCATATTCGAGTCTGCCGGTTCAGTAAACACCCGTACGTCAACGTACCGTAAAATTTGCCGAAAATATCACCGGTATAAAAAATTCAAAATGGTAAATTCCGAGTTGATAAAAAGACTTGGTCTATCACAGATCACAATATGGTGAATTGCACGTCGTAATTTGGGCCTGCATCCATTCAAAATTCAACCATTTTTGGAGTAGTTGAAAGTTGAGCCCAATGTCGATCGAAAAAATATCTTTAGTCATGAAGCCCATATTTGGATGAACACCAAGCCACGAGAGATTAATGCGGTGCAAATGCACGAACGGAGTACAACCAACGTTGTCTGTTAAAGTTTCCGTAACTATTTTTCTATAAGCAGACAAAATTAACATTTTTTTTCAGAAACGATTCAAAATATGTCGAGATTTTGAAGTAATTCATTTCAAATTGGTAGCCTCGCAGCTTTTTTGCAATTACTTGCCTTTTTACAAGGTCCACGGCTGGACAAAGAGCTGATGTAGCTTTCGGTTTTCATGAATCTCTCCTTCATTGTAATTAGTAATTACCTTTCGAATCGTTCAATAAACCACAAAATAAATGCTGGTGTGCCCCAGGGTTCTGTTTTATCTCCAACACTCTTTCTCATTTTTATTAATGATCTCCTGTCTGCAACATCAAATCTAATACATTGTTTCTCTGGCGATAGTACTCTAAGCTTTTCATATTAGTTTTCGGATTCACATTCCTCTTCTTCGGATGTGGAACTGCAACGACGAGATATGATAAGTTCATTAAATTCCGACCTAAACACCATTCTACAATGAGTATTAAAAAACCGCTTGGAATTTAATGCTTCGAAAACACAATGCTGTCTTGTATCTTGTCCTTGCCATTATCCATGGATGGCACTTGCATCGAGGAGACTGAACATCTCGATATTCTCGGTATTTGCATTAGCAGCCACCTTTTGTGGAACGATTACATACGCGATTTCACCAAAAATTCCACAAGATGTTTGGGTTTTCTAAGTCGATGCAAGAAGTTTTTCTAACCCTCTGAGCCTCTGATCTGGCTGTTATCTACAAGACTTATACACGTCCAAAGCTTGAGTATAACTCCCATATCGGTGCTGGTGATCCTGCAACTTACTTGAGCCTCTTAGACAATATTGAATGTAGAGCATTTAGATTGTTGTTGATAATGCCATCATATGATCATTTACGTCGTTCGATTATCGTTGAAATGTTTCTTGTTTCATCCTCTTTTACCGTTATTTTAACGCATTCCTCTTCTTAAACAGTTCAACTGTAATACTCACGCCTCTAGGAATGCTCATCAATATACCCTCGAGACCAATTTTGGGCGTACTGTCGGGTGCAGAGATTCGTTCTTTAGCCGTACTACGCGAATGTGTAATTCCGTACCACACTCTTTTACCGCGAAAAATTCAATGCCAGTGTTATCTCACTTGGTCGAGATTTTAATTGGCTACCAAGATCATGTGATTTCCCTACATTGGACTTCTTTCCTTGGGGTTATTTGAAAAAAAAAAAAACGGTTAACGTCGATAAGTATGCCACAATTCGGCCCGTTAACGGCGCGTCATCAAAAATGTTGACCATCGGATAGAGGTGTGCCGCCGAGGTTACGGCGTCCATTTAAACGATATTTTGTTTCATACATAATTAACCCATACCAATATTATCGTAATAAAAAAAGACATGACAATAATTTCTTTAAAAAATGTGTGTTTAATTCAAAATCAACATCAGATACATCATCAAATTTTTAATTCCATCGGTTGAAAATTCACTGAACTATAAGTCCCGGTAAACCTTAAAATTGCAGTATTGAAATAAAAGCGTTTTGAGCAGTGGAAAATAATGAACAAATTAAAAAATACTTTCAATACAGTTCTTAAGAGTTTTTCACGGTTATAACAAAAGGTTTTAGGGGGACCATGCAAACCTAAAACAATCGATGTTTCCAACATTTCATAAGGCCTTCCTTTTGACTTTTCTTATCGGATTTGTTTTAAAAATAAATCAGATGAGAAAATGGTGTGGATTTTGTTAAATCACTATGATGGTTTTGAAGAAGTTGTCGTTATTCTTCGAACATATCTAGGCAATAAATTGCCTGCAAAGCCTAACTTTAAGATTTTAGCTTCTGATTTCTGCCTCAAATATTAACTAATCTTTTTTACTTAAATCAACGAGCTGTACAAAAATTGCCATTTACAGCTAAAAATAGACTTACTATGCTTTGCCATGCTTTTAATAAGTTGCCACCTTCATCATTAAACTTTTTTTTCAAAACATGCCACAGCAAATAATAATCAGTTCGTGAGTTAGTGATTTGTGGTTAATTCTTGGAATTCACTTTACCAACTTATAACTAAACAATAAAAAAAGTACGATATAAGTTAATTCACAATTATTATGATCTAATAAAGTAATTAACAATGTAAACCACGCACACAACATTCATCGTTACAATAAATGATTAGAGGGTTTCTTCAATTTATAACCTCAAGCCGTCAACAAGCGCAGTAAACAAAAATAAAAATAACTTAATAAGATAAATGCACTCATAAGGTCGAATGTGTTTGCTCTTATGTGGTAGGTTTTAAAATGTTTGACAAGCCGTTAGCAAGCTATGACAATAGCTTTTTTGTTTTCATATATTTCAAAAATTCGATGTTCTTTGTTGAAGAGAGAATCCCAAAAACGGAAATTCCGGAAACTCAACATTTTAAAAATACAAAATCCCAAAAAGACTTCATCCAGAAGATCCTCGATATCCTTTACATTTGTTTTCTGATGTTTTCTTACAACTTTTGGTGCATACATATTTTTTTACGATTCCATAAATTGTTCCATAACACTTCTTCATACTTAATATTTTTGTTGTTGTTAAATTTTATAACAACATTGCACCGCAGCGGGCTCTGCAATTACTTTTGTTCTTTGCCCCTTATTATCTTTGGTAATTTTGATGTTGTTGTTGTTTGTCGTTATTTGATGTTGTTATTGTTGCACAAAGGTAGTTAGTTGGTTACACCTATCTTGAGTTTCTCAGACCCCCGTCTACGATAAAGTTGTACCTATTTATTATTTGCAGAAGCTCATCTTTGCCGATGGTAGAAATGAAAGATTGGAATGATGATGGCGTGAACACGCCAAAAAGAAGTCGGAAGCCTCTTAGTTTGGCCACGGCCAGGCCAGGCCAATCAACCTACAGCTAGCGGGTTTGGTTTGGTTGGGGTTCATGTCTGATGAAGTTCTAATGCCTACTCTTTGATTATAATTTGTTTGTTGATATAAACCCAACAGAAGAGCAGAGAAGTTAAGGAGGAGGACTCTATCACGTCGTTGTCGGTCGTTGGTCGCTGGTCGGCAGCACAACGTCAGAGTCAGCGTCAGCGTCAGTGGTAGAGGTTCGATAACTTAATTAATTAAATATGATGTCGTGTCTGATTTATATCGTGGTTAAGAAAAAACTATGCTGGGCTGAGGATAAAGAAGAAACAACAGCTGAGCCATATAATATATACTCCTCATACAAATGCTTACATGAAGGTATCTATGGTTGGAAGGTACTCATATCTCTATAAGACTATCTTTTTGAGCTGTCTGAGTCTGGATGTGCTGTGTTTGTTTGTTTTTGATTGGTTTATGTGGCGAGCCTTTTTGTGTAGTTCAGCGCCCCATTAATTGAGCTCTAAGTTTTACCATGGTTTCAACATAATTTTCCACCTCCTCTTCCTTCCTTTTTGATTAGGTAAATAAATTTGAGGGAGGCTAACAATATATCATCAAGAATCAAATTGAAATATAAGTTTTTGTGAAGTTTCCTGGTTTTGGAATTTCGTAGAAAAAAATGAATGTGAAGATGTTAACACTTCATACGCCCAAGATCCGACATAGAATAATAATTTTGAATGCTGAAGACATGTTCAACGAAGTTCTGATGGTAAGAAGTCGTAACAGTTTTCTGAAGCTATACTATACATTCTTAGAATTCTTCGAGCAGAAATACCTTTCCCGAACCACTTTCTCTAGTTCATTAAGACGAATTGGTTTCTAATTGGTAAGTCGACAATGACAGGAATTATAGACCACCAAAGGGCTTGGAAATATTGTTCCGGCGCCATTTGTACGAACTTTTACTTTAAGCCAGAGCTAGGGTGTGAAAACCCGATATATGTTTTTTTCACTGGATAAATGCGAATTTACCAGAGTACCAGTGATAAAATAGTACAAAATGAAACGTTTTTACCGAAATCGGTCTTGAAATCTACCTTAAGGTAAGAACTGGCAGAAATAGAAGAGACAAGGCGGCTGAAAGAAGCTTGCAAGGTTTAAGTCTTATCCTGAAGTCAAAGTGATGGCAATCGTCTTAGAATACTTTTTGTTCATACAGCACTTCGTCTATTTTATGGTTTTTTTTTTTTGACAAAGTTCATTTCTTATCTTAAATATTAAACTCATCTCGTTAACTGTCAATTCTTTTCAAAAATAATTAGATTCCGCCAAACAGTGATTCAGTTGGCTGTATATCGTTCTTGACATGGACAGAACGGTTCAGAAAATTTTGAAATATTTGTTCATCAATTGCTGAGATGCAGTCATAGAATTCATCCTTCCATTAACCAAAGTTATTCAAGGCTAAATTCAATGTTGTATTATATTTAGCAGCCAATTCTTGTCAATCTTTTAACGACGTGTAATATCGCTAAAGTTTTTTTTGAAGATTATTATCACATCTCTTTAAAACTTTAACAGTAAAATCCGCATTTGTCTTAGGGTTTTTTAAGAAAATTGGAGGTAGTCCAAATTCGACACATGTATATTGCATAGTTAGGTCTGTTTAAAGGGACCTTAAATACACGTTTGAAGAAATATCTTTAGATAACTTCAAAGCTTTCACATACTTCGTAAGCATACACTCCATTAGCATAACAGAGTGAACTTTTAATTGTTGCATCAAATACTTTGAATTTTACCATCGGTTCGATACATTTGTTATTAAAAAAAAACTTGACCAAATGCAGTTAATGGCTGATTTCGCAACTGATGTTTAAATGTTGTGTTATTGTGTAAGACCTAAGCATTTACATTTTTTAACTACCTCTATTCTTTCACTATTAAGGTTCCAAGAACGGTCATTTCTGACAGTATGATTTTGAGATCTAAAAACCATAATCTTCGACTTTGAAGTATTAATTTGAAGATCCCAAAAGTTACAATACCGGTTAAGTTTGTTGATTTGCAGTTGTAGTATTACCGGATTATCAGTAAGAATGACAAGGTCATCCGCGTATCAAAATCAAATCAAATGGGGTGGCGCAACAGTCCGTTGTGAACCAGGGCCTAGTGACTTACAACTCTCAACCATTCCTGTGTGCGAGTACTGTTGTCAGGAATGGAAGGGACCATCCGCATATAAAAGCACCTTAATAACCAAATCACCATAATATACACCCCCTGCAACATTGTCTCCAATGTCGTTAATAAAAAGTGAAAAGAGCAAAGGACTCAAGATGCAACCTTGCGGGACACCCACTTCTGTCTTAAATTGCTTCGAAGAGGTTCTACCATTAGAAACTACCGCTGTATTTGAAAGAAGTTTCTGATGTATTTTTTAAAAATTTGTTTATAATCCAACACCTGCTAGTTTGAAAAGTAATAGTTTTTTGTTTATAGTATCAAAGGCAGCTTTAAAATCTACAAAAATCAAAATCAAATCAAAGAGAATAGCTTTCTTATCCAAAAAACGTTTCGGGACATTAGTTACAGTAAAAATTGTATCAACTGTAGAGAGGTTAGCTCGAAATCCAGCCTGAAAACAACTTACTTTGTTGTTTGTTTCAACCCAAGGTAGAAGTCTAAGATATAGTAAACAATTTTCGTAATGAATTGAGAACAGAGATACCTCTGTAGTCTTCGGGAAGTTTAGGGTCTCCTTTTTTATAGATCGCTAAAATGGATGGCTGTTTGAAATTCTTTGGTATTTCTTCGTTATTGAACAATGTATGTTCTAAAAAGAGGAATATTTAAACACATTTCCAGCTTACTATTTTTTATTCCGAGGCTGACCCAATTTTTGACTTATTTCACTGGAACTATAAATGGCTTCATCCATAAGTAAAATTGTTTTATATGGAGCAAAGACAATTCTCAAGTCATTAGCGAATCATAGTTAAATTTGATTTTTAATTTCTAATTTGCAATTGTTGGAGTTCCACATTCGCATAGTACGGTTAAAGAAAGAATCTCTGCTCTTCTTTATAGTGCGACTGAAGTTGAGCTCGAGGGTATAGTAATGTACATTCCTGAAAGTGCGAGTATTGATCAAGAGATATGCAACTGGCTATATCGCTAGCATAATCCGTTTATTTAGGTGTAAAATACGGCGAGACAAGAAACTTTATGAAGGTTTAAAAGCGACGTTAGTAAAAAATGATATTTATACCAATCAATTTGAATGCGGTTTGTTCCTCACTATCCAAGGGACTAAAGTAAGTTAGAGGAGTATCAGATAAGGAGTTGAATTTATAATCAAGCTTCATCAATCATCAGACGGGAAAAAATAGTATCAGGAATTCTAAACAACAGCATTTTTGGAAACATTGCTTATGTGATCATTTTACAAAAGATGGTTTATGATACAAATACCAAGAATTTCATGATATTCGATTTTCTCAATGTAAGTGCTACTAACAAACACAGGCAAAGGTGGTAAATACGCGTTAACGACAATTTACAGCATAGAGATTTCGACATATTGAATTCTGCTCTTTTTTTTAGTCCCGATTGGAAAGTGCTATGAAGGTCAAAAATGAATGCCATTTTACATATCACGTTGAAGATCTACAACCAAAGAGTAGGGTTGTAAAAGAATATACGAAGCTGATGGCACTTTCACTAGCGAAGCAGTAAAATGAATAGAAGTTTAAGTAAGGAAACTATTATAACAAACAAAAAGTAGCGGAGACAGAACAGAACCCTGGAGCACACCAGAATTTATTTTGTGGTTCTAAGGCTTGAACCTATCTAATAATGCTTTTATTGAATGGTCTGAAAATTTGAATGCAACGAAGGAGAAATTAATATTAGACATAAACACGAATTTTCAATAAGAAAGCCTGATGTCAAACTCTATAAAATTTTTTGAAATATCAAATGCAACTTTTTTAGTATCTCTAAAACGGTGTAAATATTTTTGCCGCTTTTTGGTGATTTAAAACATAAGATTACCAATGAAACTATAATTGTTGCGAAAACCATACTATCTTCGATTTAAGAGATCATCTGATAATTGTCAGGATCTCGGAAAACTTAAAATAATAAGAGGAGATTGCTCGGCTTTTTTGGAATGCAGTAGATAAGCTACCTGGAATAAGACCTAAAGGGGACAAAAAGCACAGGTAGTGGTTTGAATGCTTGGTTTGTTTTAAACATCGATCCCTTAATTCAGTCCTTATTTCTTTCGATGAAAGGGAGAAGACGCAGTCGTGTGTGAATGACTAGCCCTTTCGAGGAATATTGACTGTTTTTTTGGTTCACGAATTCAATCTGTTAAACATGGGCTACATTTGGTTATTGATCATGACAACTGGGCTCTTGTTTAAGCGACTTCAAACCTCTTCATAACAAATAACGAGGACATGTTAAGTAATTGGTCTATGCCAACAATCCAGACCTCTTGGAGTGTTTGAAGTCAACATTTATGACATATCAGGTTTAGTGGAAAAAGTAGTGATAAATTGCAATGATTGAACGGACAATGAATTTCGTAAGCGGACATATGACGAAGTTTAAAAAATAATTGCCATAAATTTGTCTATCAGTTAACAATGGTACAAAATTCATTTCAACTGTATTTTTGTCTTGTGCTATCGTTTAAAATTCGCAAGCTCAACATCCGATATTGATCAGGAAAATGAAATGCAGGGCTATATGTCCGTCCACTGAAGGACTTAGTTTCCATTATTTTCAGAATCTTCAAAAAACTGTACTTCGAGATCAATTTGTCTGTTTTTTTTTTTTTTAAGAGTGGCGATTCAAGACTCCGATAAGTATTGAAGCTCATTGTTAAATTGTTAGAAATTAGAAAATTATGTGACAACTAAATCCTTCAGTGGAATTAAGTGCTGTGGAGTTATTTCCGTGCACCATCAACTTAGGCTACAAACCATGATGGTGTTAGGATTATTTGGGGAACTGTACCATCTGTTATGAAGAATTGACCAAAGGTCCATTTGAGGTCACTATTCCACTTTTCCTACCTTATAGGGTTGCCATCAGTTTGCTCTCAAATGGCAGCAAATCTAAGTTAAGAACATATTTTGAATAATTTTCGTTAAGGCATTAAGTTTCGGAATAAAAATGTAAGTTCTGTCTTATTCCAATATTTTAGATGGAATTTCCACTAAAAATCTTATACGTCTCATGTACAGCCCATTTACAGTTCTAAATTAAACTATTTAAAACCTCAAACCCAAACAAATAAAAATACTTAAAGCATTTTCACATCTTATAAGATACATCCTAAAGTACCTAAATATCTATACTCTCTTTCATAAATACTTTCTTTGAAGTCAAATATGAAAAATAAGACCCCTCAAGCCATCACGTATAAAAATAGTCCATTTGCGAAGCGAGAGAGTTTGAGTATGAACTACAGAAAGTGAATATACTCGTAGGAGGTGTGCTGTGTTTTTTCTTTTGTATTGTATTTTTGGTAAATTCCACCATAATTTGTCTAGCTTAAGGTTATTTTCGCGTTTAATCCGAGAGCAGAGGGTAGCGTTTTCATCAAAGAAAGCAACATTCAACATACAATTTACTATACACAATATACACAACACGTAGTGATACTTATAGATGCTCTTTATATATTAAGAACGCGAGGAGCGACAGACGCGACGACGCACGCAACGATTCAACTTCACGATGTTATCGACGATGACGCTAATACTTAAACAAATGGTATAAGTCCGGGAATAACGGAATTAGGAATATCTAATTCTGCTACTTCTTCGACATCGACATTGAGGAGTGATGTGGATGCGGTGGTGTTGTGACTCTTGTGAGGAGTTCAAATTAGATATTCCAGAGACGCAACACTCGCGCGACAATAATGTCGTATTGTTGTTGTTGTTCTTGTTCTTGTAGGGATGTGCCATCATCTTCATCAAGAAACTAGAAACAAGCAACGTTATAACGTTATACGCGTTATGCTTTATCGAAGCACGCAGCAGCAGCAGCTGGTGGGGTGTGATTCTTGGCTCTGATTCGAACGACATTATCAGCCTTGCCATATTAAAGTATCACTCAGCACCCGGAGCCAGAGCCAGAGCCATAGCCGGAGTTAGAAAGACAGACAAAGTCCCCTTTTCTCACTCTTCGACAACATAATAATCACCGTAACTTTTCCTAGCTTTTCCAGTGTGACATATTGTTAAATGGGATCGGAATATTTTAATCATGGACACCGGTGTGGTTGGTCGGTCTGTCGGTAGAGTAGTAGAAAAGTGCACACGGTAGTTCCTAGATACTGTAGGATAGAAATAGAAATAGGGATTGTTTTTAACATGGCATGTGGTTTCAAAAGCTTAAACTTGACATTTTACTGCATTGAAGACACGTCATTGGTGTGTGCCTGGTTTTGGAAGAACGCAGGACTATCCATAACGTCCCCTCGACGTATCCCAATCCAGATATCAGATTGTGAAGTGAATTTATCTCTATTCGGTTCAAGTTGAAAAACAGAGGGTGTTCTTTTTATATCAAATACGAAAACATGGGACAGTCATTCTTTTTAATTCGATTCCCTCCTTGATGGTTTTTAATCTCTAATTTTTCATTTCAGATAACTAAATCATGTAATGTTATTTTCTAATACTGCTTCTGATGACGACGATGCTGATAATGATGATGATGACATATTATGCAGATTTTTCACATTCCGCGTTGGCTTATCTCAAGACAGATGGGGTGAAGTAATCTTTTCTTTTTTTGTTTAGAGCGTGAATAGGTGAGATATTAGATGGATGACATATGTATGACAGATAGTATGAAGAAATGGTAAAATAATGAAGAATAATTTGTATGTTATAGAACACCATACACACATAGGGTGGAAATTGTTAAGAAAACGTGACTGGAAAAACATATTTTTGAAGAAGGAAACAAAAAATATTGTTGTAATGGCACGTGATGCCTTCTGTTGTTCTTAATATATGTATGTGTTCGAATCTACAGTAGGTATTGGGAATTTGAAGAAAGAATATGTCTTTACATCAACATCTTCAATATATACCAAAATATTTTCTTCAATTTTTAAATTTGGACAATCTTTTTCAAAAATGGAAAATGGACATGATGAATATGATACTTTTGAGTTTTGACATAATGTTGTAGAAAAGGTGCAAGGCTAGGTAAGATTGTTACATTTTCTTCTTAAAAATTACATTGCTTATTTGTATTTCAAGGCTTTGAATTTTCTGTTTCATCATCGGTTTCGTTGAGCATTTTTTCTCATTTTGCGCCATTAAGTTTTTTAAGTCGACTATCCAAATTAAGTGCAAAGAGTATTTTCAAAAATAGAAAATAAGTTTTAATATTTAGAAATATGCATGCAAAATAGGTTTATCTTCAAAAATTTAGCTGGCATTTAATTTCTTACAAAACATCTTAATTTAGTATTTTTTTTTTTTCGAAAATCGTTGGACGGGTTTTTTTAAGGTAAATTTTGTATGTAACTAGTGATTTTTTGTAGCTATCGGAAGCTTTCTACAAAAATATAAGCAAGCAATAATTTACCCGGTTTTTAAAAAAGGGGACTCCAAAGATCCAGCCAACTATAGGGGAATTGAACTCATCAGCTAAAATTTTTACAAGTATTCTCCAAAACTTTGGATCAACGAAAACAAGCTTCTGAAAGAGTTTCAAGCTGGATTTCGTCCTAGTTATGCCACGGCCGATCATATTTGAAGACATCCATCATTGATCACCTCTCAGGTGGAATCACATTCGCAGGAATGCATATCAAGGCTCTTCTGTACGTTGACGACATTGTCATTTTGGCTAAATCACCCAAATCTATGCAAATAATGATTAATCGTGTTGCGGAATATTATAATCTTTGGGACCTTGAGCTTAACCTAAGCAAACCAAAAATTATGTTATTCAAAAGTGGTGGAGGTAAAATGTCCAGAGCAGAGAAATTGGTATTTGCGAGAGAATCAATCGAAGTAGTTAAGCAATACAAGTACCTAGGAATGATTTTCACCTCAAATCTGAATATAGACACTCATTTAACTGAAAAAAACTATCCCAAGCTAAGTGTGCAATTAATTCAACATGGAGAAATTGTTTCCAAAGTATTATCGCGCATAGTTAAAAATACCAAGTTTTTGAAGCAGTAGCGATATCCATTTTGTTTTACGGTACCCAGGCATGAGGCCACTTATACTTTGATACGGTTAAAAAACTGTTAAGATATTACCTTCGTAGAACATTTCAACTACTAGGATTTTCACCGAATTATATGTTGATGATTGAAACAGGAATGTCCGCTTTATTTATTCAAACCCTAAAACTCAATATCAACTATTAACTTAAAGCAATTAATATGGATGCAGATAGACTGCCACGGAAACTTATGAACTTTGCAGTCACCAATAACACCTTATGAAATAAGGATATTCTGGACCTAGCAGAGAGCTACAACTATCCTCTTCAACTGAACTAGGACTCAAGAACCCAATGGAAGGAAACCCTTTACATATTTATTGAGCGCATAGATGACAATAAAATTCGAATAAAATGGAGAGAAGACGCAGATGCCTCCACTCACAGAGAAATTTACAGGGCCTTGGATCTTAACTTGGGCTCCCATAACTATTTCAACGACTGTCATAGCACCCAAAAAATTTCATATATCATATAGCAAGAGGAGAGGTGCTTCCGTTATATTTCATACCCCATAGAAGTGATCTAGCACTCTTTTGTTCAACATGCAAAATGATACAGCGTGAGGATTCCGTTCATTTCATAGGAGTATGCCCAGCATTTAAAGACATCAGAAGGAGCTGCTTTGGGAAACCAAGCTTGTCATCCGAAGAAGTGAAAAAAGCTTTAAACGGTCCTGACTGGGAAGCTATCGACAAATTTTGTAAGACTTCACTAAGTTACCGAAAAATGAAAATTGATGAAGACTTAGGAAATCAGATGAATCGACTTAAACATAAAAAAAAAGAAAAAAAACAAAAAGAAACTTAATCTATATTAACAAATTGAAACTTATGCTAACACTCTTAAATAGTATTAATATTAAATTTAAAAGAAAAAAGAAGACAGCTTTTAGCCATGTCCTTATGATAGATAGGATTAGAATTTTAAAATGTACAATTATTTTATGGAAATAAATCTATTTTTTGAATTGAATTGAAAAATTGAAACATCGGGCAGTTAAGTTTCTGTCAATCTGGTTTTCATGACTGATTATATAAGAATCGCAATGGACAATGATTATATGACACTGCTAACGCTTTTAGGCTTTTCAAAGGCCGTTTACTGTTAGCCATCTCATTCTGTGTAAAAAAAACTTGCGAAGAATTTTTTGGTTTTTCCTTAGAAACCTGCAACCTTGTTCATGTTCATTCGTATCTTAGCGGAAGAAAACAATGAGTGGTGACATGTGAACGTTCTTCTTCTTTTCTCAATGTATTAGCTGGAGTGCCTCAGGGATCTATCCTCGGACCAATCCTCTTCTCACTATATGAAAACGAGCTTCCACATGTTGTTAATAATTGTCTGATTCATCTTTATGCTGATGTTGTAAGGCTTCTCTTAAGTCGATGTAGCAAAAGATGATGCCGTAAATTTAATGAATGAGGAACTGCTCCTCTTTCTACAATGGCCAAAAAAAACATCTTTGCTTAAATCGTCTCAAATCAACAGCTCTTCCGATCTATCGCAAAACCTTTGATTTTTCGCTCCTAAGCCCCTTAAATCTTAAAGGCACAGTCATTGACTATGTCAGTACTGCCAGAATTTTTTTTTTACTAGACTTCCAAACGGTGAAATATCTGCATGAAATCATTCAAACTCAAAAACCGGATTATCTACATAAGAGGTTGAACTTCCCTAGTTCATAGAGGTCTTTTGTCATTATACAACCTTGATTTAAATATCTTATTACTGAGCGTCAATTTTTTGTCCATGTTACACGCTTTTGGAACTCCCTGCCTTCGGCGATGAGAAGTATAAGAAGCGCGAATAGGTTAAAATCTTGAGTTTTCAATTATTTGGCAAATCGTTGATAATATTTATTAGGTAAGTCCTCATCTGTCTCATTTTTCTTTTTTTTTAATGTTTTCTTTTTTAAATTTTCATAATTAAATTATGTATGTGTAAATAGAACCTTTCTTTTTTTCTTTCTTTATTTAAATTCAAATTCCCAAATTAATTTAAACGCTACAAAACTATATAAGACTTATGTCCTACTTTGTAAACCAATTTGAAATAAACATCAATTGAAATTGCATTGAAGCTTTCTAATATTTCAGCAGGGATCTCACAAATAACCCCAGTGGGCCTCATCAAAGAAATACAAAAAATTGTTTAGATGCATTAAATCGTACGATCTAGACAACAAAATGACCGGCCCCAACAATGAAATAAACTATTCCTCGAAATTGCTTCTCACTTGGACTAATGTTACGCGTGTCGTGTGACATATGGCGCCAATTTTTTAAAACTTATACAGTGTGTCTTCTAAAATAATTTCAATAGCTCATTCCAAAAATTCCAAAAATTCGACATTAAGGGTTGTTTGGCTTCAATTCTTACGTTAAGAATTTGAATTTTGTTAAAAACTGTTGACGTGTTTTTGAAGATATGGAGTTTGAAAATTTTGAACTTGCTCAGAAAAAGTATTATTTAAATTATTTCATTAGTTCCTGAGAATGCTATAAGCAAATAACTATTCTTTGGGCGTACTCTTCTGGAGTAATTCAAAATATATTCTTTAAGCCAAGGTTGAAAAATGCAAATTAAAAACAATTTTATAAAAACTCTACTCTCTATTCATCGACCATCATTAAAAACTATCTTTCAAGGCATTCAATTTTGGTATTCGGGTTATAACTCTGACATGTACCTTAAAAAGATTTGTATGACTCTAGACGTCAGATAAAATATGTCTGCCTCATTTTATATCTTTTTGTCTATAAGTGAAAACTAGGTCAAATGTTAAAACGTCAAATTTATTTGGTAAGTGATTTGATAAACATCATTGCCTTAATCCAACTCAACACATATTTATTTATACAATATAAAAAAAGTTCTGATTTTTGTATGACTTGTATGTTAGAATTTAAAAATCGATCGGGTATTATCTGTCAAATAATGACAGCTGCCAGTTTTTTCAACGGGTCAAATACACCGGAAATTTAATTTAAGCTACTAACACAGTTTTTGACATTAATACAACGAGTTACAGAAATATTCGCTGTTTCTTTTTCAACTATTCCAAAACTGTCTAAATTAAACGTCAAACTTAAAATGTTCCAAAAATCTTCTCGTAATTTTTTCAGTGACATTTAATTCTGTCAAAAATTAGAAAAATGTTCATTAAAAGTTCCACAGATGGCGATTGAAATACCAAAAACACCACAAATGTCTTAATCCTTAAAATCATATTAAATCAAATGAAACATTGAGAAATTTGTGTGTATATTGAAAACTCATTTGACAACCAACCAACAAACAACCGCATTTTGTTTCATAAACCTGAAAAGACATAAATGACAGCTGACATTCCATCATCATCATCATCATCAGATGCCCGCGCGCCAACAACAAAACCAGAACCAACTGTACGATCGATAGATCGAACGCACAACGATCGATGTGTCAAAGATCTCTTTTTGACAGCGCAAATAAGCAAAAGCAAACAACTAATTTGTTACAGTTTATAGATTTTATAATTCCAACACACAACTATCGATTTCAATTCCAACCTCAATCTAAATTGCGTGCATTCACCAAAAACCATATAAAGGTGGGTAAACTTATGTACTCGTACATATGTAGGTATAAAATCTTTGTTGCAGCGCTCTTATGATGCTATAGGTTAGGTATTGCAACAGAAGAGGACATCAAGACGGTTGGCGGCGACAGCGACGCCGCCGCACCGCCGACGACGAGTGACGAGCGACGGTGCAAAAAATCAGCAAAACAGCCCGTTTTGTATATAATTACAACAGGAAAAGCTAAATTCAATCATACACAATCCAAGACAAACAACTTGGCATTGTAAAATTACTTCAAGATACATTGTATGCGATGCACCTAAGTTAAAGCAACGACGACGACCACACCATCATTACCGCACCGCTGCAGCTCAACCAACATCACCACCGCCAGTCGTAGTTGTTGTCGCTGCTGTCGTAGAGAAGTGAAACGAAACCATATCTCTAGTGTCATCTCCTCCAGCCAAGCCAAGCCAAGCCAAGCCAGCAGGACAAATCTACACAAGCCCACTTTGAAATGAAAATGCAATCAAGTGCCGAGCAAGATGAAGCGGGCGGACTCCAAGACCAAGACCAAAACCCATCCCCCTCTGACTTCGACGACTCCAAACATCCCCATCTCTCCATCTTCTACATCGTCATGGTATCTGCAGACTCAAATAGAAAAACATGGTTTACAATTGTAAACAAGACGGCAGCACCTGGTCATACAGATGCAACAACATAGCCAAGACCCAAGACCAACAACATTCATTCCACCGCATCTGCAACAACTGTCAATAATCTGTCAGCTTCGGCCACTTCATCAGTCAGCGATGTTTACCGTCAAAATTGAAAACACAAATGCGCTGTAAGTCCGCCCGGACGCCACCACCACCGCACCAGCCACCTCCTTCCGCCACTATATTCACAATGTTGTTTTGTTTGATAGTTCTCACTTTTGAAGACTGTTCGAGGTTCCATAGAACTGACCACGCCACGAAAAGAGTAGAAAACAACTTAAGTGGTGTTTTGAGCGTAATGACATCCTCTTTGTAGTCTGAGCGAGGCGAAGATGCTTGTTTGCTTGCGTGTCAGCCAACCTGAGAGGGAGACTCATTCGATAGCGTTCTTCTTCCGACAACAACATATTGCATGCAACAATGATTTGCAGTCACCGCTCCGCCAGCTACTACCGCCGTTGCCGTTGGCTGCCAAGCCGACCGTTTTGGTTCATAACACTCCCATCAAAAAAGACAATCTTGGGCTTACAATGTTGCAGTTTAAGAAAAGGCCCTTATTTGGGTACCAAGACACCGCACACCGCAAAGCCAAGCCTAGCCGTTGAAAGATAAGAGTTCGAGTACCTTTATCGATCCAAGACTAACTATGATGATCGTTGATTCTGATGAAATAAGTGAATGACTAGCAAAGTGATCTGAATTCCAAATCGCATGTTGGAAACTTGGGACTCTTGGGAGGTTTTTTAAATGAAATAGAAGATTCGTTCGTCGTTCTTCAAAACTTCCGTGAGAAAGCCAAAAACAATTTAAAGCTTGCTTTTCGACTTCGACGACGGACGGAGTCTTCAAGGTGGGCTTCGCCTCCGGTTGTTGTAAGGTGCTGTGGGTCGTTTTCGGCACGAAGGAGATAATTCACTTGATAGCTGAGAGGCTACACATTTTTGCACCAAATCGTGTGCTATAAAATTAGTCAGAACGCCATCCCAACCATAGCCAAACCATAGCCATTTCCACGACAAACTTTACGAACGACTTTTAATGCTGTTTTGTTTTTCCTATAAAGTGGAGACCCCACGACGACGACAATGTTGAAGACGAAAGTCTCGTAGCGCACACAACAATTGAGTGCAGTTATGTGGCGTAGACAATTACTGGGCGTGGACAGATGTAGCGGCATCAGTGGTGGTGGAATAGATGTTGAGACTCTATACGACAACCGACAATACTGGGTGATGGTGGCGGGACTCAGCTCGGTGGCGGTCCCGGTATGCCTCGAGATTTCTTATCACGGAAAACAATATTTGGATGAGCGATTTCACGTCGAGTCGCAGAAAAATCTTTCCATCTTGCTTTCTTGACTATGACTTGGCGTCAACAACAACGACGGCGGGCTTCGTTCGGCTGTTTTAAGCTATAGAGAGGAGTTTGTGAAGTTTTAAAGACTCTAAACGATTTCTTCAATGAAAATTGTTTTTGTTATTGTTTTCGTCGCGTATGCCTAACTCCCATCTGAAGGCTAGGCCAGAGTTTCGCTGTTTTTCCGCGCTTGATGGCCACAGCGAAATCATCAAGAAAACTATCCCGCTGAAGTTGAAGAGGAAGAAGATGTTTAAAAAGGAAATGTGGGCATTTTCATGAATTACGGTTCATGGTGGAAGCGAACCTATCCATAGTACTTATGATTTTTAAATGGTATATTGGCTAAAGATTGGCAGACTTTGGGAAAATTGTATAAGCAAGCTTGAGGGCTTCCAGGTAGGAAGATAGGTACGAGAGTAGTATTGATGAATTATGAAGGCCTGGTAATAAAATTTGATGACCATGTTTATGAGCCATGAAGAAAGTTTTTTTTCTTTCTGTTTCGATGTTTTCAATACAAAATACAAAGGATCGGTCGGACACAAAAAGTGATTGTTGTCGATAGAAAACCAAAATATAATTGGTTCTCCCTCGCTCCCTTTCTTTCTCTAGGTAGGGGGTCTTAGGTTTGACATTTAATTGATTTATTTACATAGAAACATAAAAATATTAATTAATTTTTTTCTGTAATTTCGCTTTACTTTTGTCAAGAATTTTATTTTAATTTTACGGTGGGCGATTAAAGTTCATATTTTTTCATTTATCTATTAAATTTTAAAATTACTTAAGTAAGAACGTCTAGTTTCTAAACACAGTTTCAATAAAGTGTATACTACCTAAAATAAATTTTGGGGCATTCCAAGTAGTTGAAGGCAAAATCGTATGAACTGTACAGGACGACTTGAAAAAGATACGTCGTTGAAAATAGGCGTTACGCAAATAGCAACGTGAAAATCGTTAAATGTATTTTATTGACCTCTTTAATACTTAGCTATAGTGGTCTATAAACTATTGCACCATTCCCTAAATCTTTGAAGGTCTTCTTGAAGCAGTTATAAGTTTTTTGTTGAACTTAATTTTTTAAGATTTGAATAAAATTGGCAAAAATAAGAACCATGAATTAGTTTATATTTTGTGGCTAAGCCACAAATAAACGGTGATTTTTAAGAGCTTGAAAACTTAAAAAAAAAACGCATAAAATTTGCAAAATCTCATCGATTCTTTATTTGAAACGTTAGATTGGTCCATGACATTTACTTTTTGAAGATAATTTCATTTAAATTTTGACCGCAGCTGCGTCTTAGGTGGTCCATTCGCAAAGTCCAATTTTGGGTAACTTTTTCGAGCATTTCGGCCGGAATAGCCCGAATTTCTTCGGAAATGTTGTCTTCCAAAGCTGGAATAGTTGCTGGCTTATTTGTGTAGACTTTAGACTTGACGTAGCCCCACAAAAAATAGTCTAAAGGCGTCAAATCGCATGATCTTGGTGGCCAACTTACCGGTCCATTCCTTGAGATGAATTGTTCTCCGAAGTTTTCCCTCAAAATGGCCATAGAATCGCGAGCTGTGTGGCATGTAGCGCCATCTTGTTGAAACCACATGTCAACCAAGTTCAGTTCTTCCATTTTTGGCAACAAAAAGTTTGTTAGCATTGAACGATAGCGATCGCCATTCACCGTAACGTTGCGTCCAACAGCATCTTTGAAAAAATACGGTCCAATGATTAAACCAGCGTACAAACCACACCAAACAGTGCATTTTTCGGGATGCATGGGCAGTTCTTGAACAGCTTCTGGTTGCTCTTCACTCCAAATGCGGCAATTTTGCTTATTTACGTAGCCATTCAACCAGAAATGAGCCTCATCGCTGAACAAAATTTGTCGATAAAAAAGCGGATTTTCTGCCAACTTTTCTAGGGCCCATTCACTGAAAATTCGACGTTGTGGCAGATCGTTCGGCTTCAGTTCTTGCACGAGCTATATTTTATGTGGTTTTACACCAAGATCTTTGGTGTAAAATCTTCCATGTGGTCGAATAACACAAACCCAATTGCTGCGAACGGCGACGAATCGACATTTCACGGTCTTCAGCAACACTCTCAGAAACAGACGCAATATTCTCTTCTGTACGCACTGTACGCATTCGTGTGGTTGGTTTAATGTCCAATAAAGTAAACTGAGTGCGAAACTTGGTCACAATCGCAATAGTTGTTTGCTCACTTGGTCGATTATGTAGACCATAAATCGGACGTAAAGCGCGAAACACATTTCGAACCGAACACTGATTTTGGTAATTAAATTCAATGATTTGCAAGCGTTGCTCGTTAGTAAGTCTATTCATGATGAAATGTCAAAGCATACTGAGCATCTTTCTCTTTGACACCATGTCTGAAATTCCGCGTGATCTGTCAAATACTAATGCATGAAAATCGTAACCTCAAAAAAATCACAATTTATAAACTTATCATAAACAATGAGGGACCTAAATGGCTTCCTTGTGGGACACCAGAGATAACGTAAAATATAGCAGAATTCTATATTCAAAATGTAAAACTTTAACTTCTATTTTTGAAATAAAACGAAATCTTTATTTTAAAAAAAAAATCCGTAATAATCAAAAACAAGTCTAGTTTCTATTTTTAAAGGCTTCAAAGCAAAGTAATATAAAATTAAAACGATTTGTAACAGTTGACGTATTTTGAACGAATTTCGAATTCAAAAAACATATAAGACGTAAAGTTTTAGAATAAAAGAAAATTTAGTGGTCCACGTTATAAAAATGTTGATATTGAAAAAATTGTTGTTGAGTTTTAGAAGAAGCAGAGATTTAAAGAAATTTGAAATTTCTCCATAGCCTTGGCTGGGTGTGTTGTTAAAACTAAAGATATGGAGTTAAGGTAGCCATTAACAATTCTCTTTCTATTGTGCATAGTTTCAAATATTTTTTTGAAGTCTTTTTTAACTGATCTTTATGTTTGATAATACGATCTTTTTTAAGGACTTTTGAAATAGTCTGTTTACACATGTTTCAGCTTTCGATTTACTATATTTCAGTCACACATTTTTTTTTAAGTATCAAATCATGGTGGTGTTTTGGGATTGCAAAGTTTATTAAAAGCAGTAAAATAGAGTGATTGAATTCCAATGTTTTGTTTGAGATTGCAGTTAGAGTAGGAACACTAACTTAAGCGATTAATCTAATGCCAGATGTTTTCGATGTTCATCTAATGTCAGAGAAGGTTATTAAGTCCAATATTTTATCCAAAGGCTTAGAAACTCTATACAATTGACTAAACTCACACCAAGCTAGGATATCAGTTAATAAGTACTCAATTATAGAAGAAGGGTTAGTTGGCGAAAAGAAGTTGAAATTGGGATATATGAGACAGTTCAGGGTTAAAAGATTGCAATTGCTTTACAGTTACCGTAGCATGATGATTAGTGCGTAGGACTACTCTGTCGGCTAGGGTCACGAAGGATACGTACAAGCATTGGCACAAGATGGTCTTCGTAGTTCTTCACGGACAGCGATTAACGAGCAAAAGTGTAGTGAAGTACTTCGGTATCTGGTTAAATCAGTATTTATATTTCGACAGATATGTAAATGCTGCTCTGTCCAGGGCCAGAGGAGCCTTCGCTCCGACGAAACGGCTGTTTTACTGCAGTCGGCTTGACGATAGAGTAAAGGTAATTTGCTACAGGACGCTTTTACGGCCAAAGGCGAAATACGAGACCCATTAACTTTTTATCAGTCCCTAAAAATGGAAAATCCGGCTCGAAGGACCAAAATATTACGCGTTATATTCACTTTAATTATTCTTCAATACAACATAAAATAAACACATCTTATCATTTTAACATAACCCGTGGCATGATAGTTAGTGGCTCTACTTTCATGCCAGAGGTCTTGGATTTAATCACTGCATGTGCCATCTTAAGTTTTGTTCACGGGACTTGCCTCTTGCCAGTAATTGACAAATCCTCCAAGAGTAATCGTTGTCGTGAAAAGTGCTTTATTAAAGTAGCCGGCTGAATTCGGCTTTAAACTATAGGTTCCCACTATTCTTGACAACACTACTCGCACCCAGAATTGTTTGGTATTTGTAAGTCACTAGACCTTGGTTCTCAAGGGATTGTTGCGCCACCAAATTTATTTATTTTTAATTGGCTAGGATTAAGAGCTTCTTTTTCATTCCCAAAGCGGGTAAATGTTTGCACGTCAACCCTAAAGATCTAAGACCTATTAGCCCATTATCATTTATTCTCAAATCTCTGGAACGATTGATTGATATCCATGCACGTAATAGCATTGATAAAAGACTATCGATGTCCCAGCATGCTTACTGCAAAGAAAAATCGGTAGAAACGGGCCTGCACACTCTAGTAAGAGCTATCGAATACTCCCTAGAGCAAAAGGAATATACTATGGTGGCCTTCCTGGATATTGAGGGCGCTTTCAACAACGTTGAAACATCCGCTACCACTTCCGCTAAGACGACCCAAATACTCACTCTGTGAGTTGATTAATCTAATGCTAAAAAGCAGGATCATCAACTCTAAGATGGGGGATTTTTGTACGAAAAGGTCTGTCGGTAGAGACACTCCGCAAGGAGGTGTTCTGTCCTCTCTTCTGTGGAACATAGTGGTAAACAATTACTAATATCACTTGACAGGGAAGGAAACAGAGTAATTGCGTATGCCGATGATGTTGCTATCGCCGTCACAGGAGAACACCTTAATACACTGAGAGACCTCCTCCAAAACGCACTCAATATGCTCACTAGATGGGCACATCACTGCTGTACTAATCCTCAAAAAACAGACTTCGTCCTTTTTACACGGAAATACAAGACCCCAGTAATAATACCTCCTTCAATAAAAGTTTTACCAATAATTTTTACCAATGAAGCCAAATATCTTGGTCTGATATTGGACAAAAAATTAAGTTGGAAATCTTATATTCAGGAAAGAGTTAAGAAATCTAAAATAGCTCTTTTAATTTGCAATAAAGCCATAGAAAGCAATTGGGGTTTTCAACCTTGCATAACCTATTGGCTATACACATCGGTCATCTGACCAATACTTATGTACGGGGTTGCAGTATCAGCAAAGTCCAACGCACTGCATGTCTCTGCATTAGCGGGGTATTAAGAACCACACCCTCAGGAGCGTTGGACACTCTCCTCCATCTGACACCCCTGGACATATTCTAAACCAAAGTAAATAGAATACACTATTCCTAAACCCCTATCTGGAAAAAACTTCCAGGTATCTATTCCATCCAGAGATAAATGGAAAGACAAAAAACTCCTAAATGACAAATGCATCCATTTTTATACAGATGGATCCAAGACAAGTGAGGGAGTTGGTAGTGGTGTGTACTCAGAAAAGCTTAATCTAAGCATCTCATTCTGGCTAAGAGAAAACGTGATATCAACTCCTGATATCCCCATCTTCTCTGACAGTCAAGCTGCTATCAAATCCCTTGACGGTGTTTGAACCAAATCTCAAACGGCCCTTGATTGTCGATCGTCTCTTATAGAGATGGCGCAGCAATTTAACATTCACATCTGTTGGGTGCCGGGCAACAGAGACATCACAGGAAATTGTAGAGCCGATGAACTCGCTAAAAAGGGAACCGTCATACCTTTTTCACCTGAAAGGGAGAAGATAGGTATACCAATAGCTACATGTAAACTTCTGCTAAAAGAAACAGCTTTTGCGATAGCAATCTCTAGGTGGCACAATTTACCAACATGCGCAGCCACAAAAACTCATATGGCCTTCACTGGACCTATGGATAGCTCTAGAGAATTGATATCTCAAAGCAGACTTGGAGAGATGGATTAACATCATTAACCAAAGTTCGCGAATTGCTTGCGTCAAAAAAAGCTTCTTGCTTCAGTCATATTTTTTTAAGTACATTCTGAAACTTATACAATTGTACTCATAATAAGTCTAAAATTGTAATTATTCGTCTATGGCACTAAAACTTTTAATTATTCCTTAAAGTTAGAAAACAATAGATACACACAAAAAAACGTATGACATTTTAGTCACACGACAATAACTTTATTGTTCAAAAACAACGAAAATAAAAACACAAATTCTAACTCGTGCTTCTCCAATTTTATGGTCAAATTAGATTCATAATGAATTTTCAAATAAATTAAACAAAACGCAAAAAGAAGAAACCTACAGAAAACCTAACTCGTGCGTTGAAAATTTCAAGTTCATTAACACGAAAGCGCCACCCTGACGCCATGCTTCTAACTTGCTGCTTATTGCCTGTCAGTCAAATGTTGAACTATACAATAACCATAAAAAAACAAACTATTGTAATTATTGTTATCAGTAAACGTTTAGTGAAATTACTACTAATTTATCAGTGCATATAGTTACGTTTTGTTGTAAGCAAATAAAAATATAAATTCATTCGAAAACGCAAATTCTCTATTCTGTGATTTATTAGAATTCGTGTTTAATTTTCAGAACGTGTACGATGAAAGTTTTTCATAGATTCAATCGACCATAAATTGATTATTCAATAGGAGCTTGACCCTTGTTGGTGATGATGAAATGCATTTTGTTGTTTAAGAAAACATTAGAAAACATGTGAACTGTAATGAACTCAGTTATGTACAAAAATATATATGTAAATATGCTTCTCGAAACGCTGACGAAATAATAAACAAAAAATGTTGTCACTGTAATATTTTGAAAATGAAAACATCTTATGATGCTTCTTTTGAACTCTGTTGTTGATGATGATCTCTCGTGATTTCTTAAATTACAATGTAAGCAACTTATTTGATACTATTGCAACTTAAATAAGCTGATGATGAAATTTAGACGAACTGAACTCTCCCATATCTGAGGCAAAGGTTCATTTACCTCAGTTAACTCAATAACCTAGATAGAATAGTTCGTTAGAAAATATTAAGTAGATTGTTGAACTTAAAAGATGACTTGCAAAATTATAGTTTTTTTTTTTTTTTAATAAATGTTAGATAAGAAGAAGTCAATTCAATAGAATTGGGTTCATGAAATTTCTGTGTCAACTCATTTTTTAAAATACATTTGACGGTGCACCTAAACGCGTCTTAAAATTCTCAATAAGAAAAAGACAAATACAAAGAAAACTAACACCAATTTTGCGAGCAATCCTAAAGATCTACGACCTGCAAGTCTATCATCATTCCTCTTAAAATCTTGGAAAGATTGATTGATATCCATTTAAGGAAAAGTATTGATACAAGGTAAATCGGTGGAAACAGCGTTACACACCTAAGTACGCAACATCGAATGTTCCCTCCAGCATAGAGATTTCACTATTGGTGCTTTTCTTGACATCGAAGGTGCTTTTAACAACGTGGACACATCTGCACTTAAATCTCTAAACGTAGAAAAATCGCTTAGGGAGTTCATTCATTTAATGTTGACTAGCAGAATAATTAACTCAAAACTGGGAAACTCCTCTGGCAGACGATTCTTCAGTAGAGGCACACCGCAAGGTGGTGTTCTATCCCCTCTAATTTGAAACCTAGTGGTGAATGAGATCCTAACTAGTCTGGATGCAGAGGGTTTCAGAGTGATTGCCTATGCGGATCACGTTGCTATCGCAGTTTCAGGAAAGCATCTTAACACCTTGAAAGAACTTTTACAAAATTCCTTAGACAGACTAATATGTTGGGCTGATCGGTGTGGGCTGGGTGCTTAACCACGAAAATATCATATCATATCCATATCATTATATTTGTCAACCCTTCATATATTAAAGGAATCCAATTGAAATTTTCAGACGAGGCTAAGTACCGGAGCCTTATTTTAGACAAAAAACTAAATTGGAAAAGCACTGTACAGGAAAGAGTGCAAAAAGCTACTGTAGCTCTCTTTTCTTGCAAACAAGCCGCGACAAATTAAATAAAGTCCAAAGTTCAACTTGCCCATGTATAAGCAGATCGCTTCGCACGACCCCGTCTGCGGCACTGGACACCTTACTCTACCTAATACCTCTTGATATATTCAGCTGTAAGCTCTGCTATTCGCCTCAAAGCTTCGCCGCAATGGATTAACAGCAACATTGGTCACTCCGTAATTCTTAGGCATTTAGAATCAATTCCAAAGCACACAGACTACACCATTCCCCAACTGCAATTCGACAGAAACTTCCAGATTTCTATACATCCAAGATCTTTCTGCGAGGATAGGGTATTCCTGGAAGAGGAGTCAATCCATTTTTATATCGATGGTTCAAAAACAAAAGAAGGGGTTGGTGGAGGCTTGTAATCTGAACGACAGAAATGAAGTCTCTTATTTCGCTTTCCCCATTGTAGCGTGTTACAGGCGGAACTTTTGGCGATAAAAGAAGTCTTGTCCTGGCTTAAAGAAAACGTGATATCAGCATCTGATATCTGTTTTTTCTCACATAGCGAGGTTGCTATTAAATCTCTGAACTCTGTCTCTACAAACTTTAATGGATCATCTTTAATGGAGATGGCACAACAGTTTAATATTCACTTTTTCTGGGTGCCGGGCCATTAAGACAACTCCAGGTAACTGTTAGGTAGATGACCTCGCCAGGAACGGTACAGTACAGCCCATCAACAACTTCACCAAGTGTCAGGTCCAAAAAACATCTGGCCAACACTTATTTAAAGCGATGACGGTGCGTGCTATCTCTAAGCAGATTGCATGTAAGCTCAATAGTAGGTGTCATAACTAGGCACTGTCTAATAGGACAGCATGCCAAGCGTCTAGGCGTATTCTCATATGACTTTTGCAGAAGCTGTATGGACGATGAAAAGGAAAAAACAGTTCTTCACCTTCTCTGAAAATGCCCTGCACTAGCTCAAAAGCGCAAGAATTACCTAGGAGATCTATAACGATCTAAATCATATACGCATAATCGGCCTCTAACGTTGCGTTACGGGCTCAAACTGGTTTTCTTGAGCTTAGAAGAAAGCCTCAAGATTCATTTGGTATCACAATGGGCCATTAAACTGGCTTAAGTGTGTCTAGTTCTACGACGGTACGCAGTACATCCATTCAGTTCTAGAATAATACCAAAATTTGCAACAAGATCAATCCAATCCTTGTAGAATCCAGTTTTTTGACGCATGACACTTCTCAACATAATATTTGGCAATCGGTTTCGGTTCATATTAATCACCTGTATCAAATAGTCTGCGCTCAGCTTCAATGTTGATACAAAGAGTGTCGAAAGCCCTGTTTCCAACTGATACATATACTTAGGCGTACTTAGAGAAAGAAGAAATATTATTCTAAGGAAGTATCAAAGCAAATTTTCAACAATTTCGTATTTCCGAACACCCCAGATCTGTGCTTCATAAAACGGAACTGCTTTGCAGTTGCGTTAAAAACTTCATATTTGGCGTTGGTTGATATGTTGTTATTATTGAAAATTTTCTTCCAGTTAGAGCAAATAGCCGTTGCAGCAGCATCAGCCTTGGCTTTGAGGTGTTACATATCCTTGACTACTTCAAATACTACTCGATCATATGTCCAGTTTTCTGCTCTTGCGATCCGCCCTGCACCATTTTGGGATACCATAATCGTAGATTTTGCAGAATTTACTTCTAGTCCCCATTTTTTACAATAATCATATAGCCTATTGATCATAATCTGCAGTGAAGCTGGAGACTCCGACAAAATGACAATGTCATCAGCATACATAACTACTTTTATTTTTAAGCTTTTAAACTAGACTCCACAAGGAAGCCAATGAACCAAGTCATCAAGAAATAACGCAAATAACAATGGGCTGAGATTGCATCCTTGACGTATTCCTCGATTTATTTGGAATTCTTTTGATTAGCCACATCTATTATGAACGCTAGCTGTCGTTTGATTGTAAAGTTTTTCCAGTGCTTTAACAAACTTGGATGATGTACCTTAGTTGTAAGGTTTATAGAACAGCGTTTTTCTGTCAATTGTATCAAATGCAGCTTTCAACTCAACGAAAAAGGTATAAAGTTTAGCATTACGATTGAGTTTGCTTCGTATTATACATCCAAGAATAAAAATGTTATCGGCTGCAGAATACCCTTTCCGAAACCCTGACTGATACTTGCTCTGTTTGTTGTTTAAATTTACCCAGTAAGTAATAAGCCTTCTATTTAGTATTTATGTGTTAATCTTGAAACTTGCATTAAGAAATTATAGTCCCCTATAGTTTGCTGGGCCGTTTGAGTCATTTTTTTTAGGTATTGGCCATAATAGCCTCATCGAAGCAATCGGGATGGACAGCAAAACTAAAGATGATATTGTGTGCTTGGGCCAGTTTTTGTTTAAATTCGGTAGAAGTATATTTGAAGAACTCTTTGTTTAAATTCGGTAGAAGTATATTTGAAGAACTCTGTGGGAATCCCGCCTGAGCCAGCTACTTTGCCACCTTTAAGCGAATCTAGTACCCTTTCTACTTTCAAAAACGATATCTGCGCATCAAGGATGTTATCTGATATCAATATTTCGAAAGTGAATTGATAAATTAATCTGCCATTGTGAATAATACAAATTTTTAATATTGTGAATATGCTTACCGCAGATGTTTGATTTAAATTCCTTAGAAAGAAGCTTATCTAGAAAATCAATGTCATTGAAAACAAAGTGTGTTGAAAATGAGGAATAATATAATCTTGTTTATTTTTTTGGGAATGATTAGATTCCTGAAATCACGGACAAAATTAAGCCTGTTGCTGCTACAACAATTTAATGTTATTTCTATTGTGAGCTTACTAGAATATTGTTAAGAATTCCTGTTCACAATATCCATTTGTTCATTCAAAATAGATTTATAAAAAGTATTCACAATAGGACAACAACATTGGTAAATGACAGTCATAATGTCATGCTATCACAATGAAGCTTCGACTTCACGTTTCATTTGACAATCGTAAGGAAATAACGTAATGTTATGTAATGTGACTCCGAACGGAAGCTCTAGTTCAAATATGCTAAACATTTGCTTTTTCTGACAGCTCAACAGCTGTAAAAAGTCAACAAACAGAATACATTTGCTTTTGGAAGGATTCCCATTCCCAAATTTAATGTTTGATTTCAAAACTCATATTTTTTTAATTTTTATGAAAAATAACCGCTGCTAATGACAGAAGCCATTTTAGAAATGTCATATTGGAAGTGTAATTCAAAGCAACCTCGAAGCAGGCCCAACGTAACGCAGACGAATCTGAAGCGTGTTTGAGTTTCGGCCATTAAGAACTCTGCTTCCAAATTTCAAAACTGAAAAAAAACGTAAAGATTAAAAGACTTTCAGTACAAACATTTTGTCTTGACTTTAAATGATTTTTATAGAAAAAACGTTTTTTAATGCGTTTTCTTCAAACTGGAAACTGGTTACGAAAGTAAAGAAGTCAAAAATGTGTTCCGGCAATTCGGTTTGTCTGTCTGGCTGCTTTCGCACCTACAGAATAAACAAAAAATATAGGGTTTCTGTATGAATTAGTGGGACTGCTCCCCTTTATCATCATCAATCTCTCTAAAGGGTAAATGTAAAACATTTAAAAGTTTCCTATTTTCATTATAAATTCGACTAAATTCCAATCCGATTATTTTGGTTGCCGAATCATGTTACCTTCAAGAGAAATATCTTTTGAATATTTTATTGTGAAGTTTTTTGTTAAGCACCAAGATTTTCTATTCTTTCCAAATTACATTAAGTTCATCATATTTTTAAGGTTGAGATTAGAGTGCAACCCGACTTACCTCAAACAATTTTTTTTTCTCTGGGTTTGTTACAACGCAAACAGTTTTCTTAGAACTAGCTACGCATTGATTAAGGTTTACTTATCTTAATAGTGAAGATAAATACTCAAAAATTGGACCTAAGGAGGAGTTACATAATTGATACACGGCTTAGCATTTCTTAACTTTATAATAGTAAGTTAAGCAGGGTCTCAACGTGATTCAGGGTTGGTTTAAGGGGTAATAGCCAATTTATGTATTAAAACCTTGGTTAAATGTTAGTTTACTCCTCGAGATCATCTAGGATTAAAATTGCTTAAAAAACTTTGTACATACTTCAGTTACGATTATTGTCCAATTGCTAATTCAAAAAAAAATTATTAAATTTAACCCAAATTCAAATATTGTTCAAATGTCGGAATCCAGGAAAAGTAAGTAATAAGTACAACAAATGTAACCAACAAATATTTCAAGTATGTAAAATACAAAGCTTCCTTTCCTTCCTAATTATTTATGTTAAATGAAAAATGGCAGTCTGGCACCCTTCAGCTTTTCTTTTTCTTCATGTATGTAGATGTCACATAAATCTATCAATTGTATATTCAAATTTCGTTCTTTAATTTTACTATGAATACTTTCTAGAATAGTATAGTAGCAATAGTTCCTACTTTAAGACCATCTTGACAACAAAGTAACTTAACTCAACTAAAAGGCATATAGAACAATTGGAGAGGTAACATTCGTATGGCGACAAAAACGCCTCTAAAAGTAATCACTTAATTAACACACATCAACTACTGATGTGCCACACCGCCGACGACGACAATGCTTCTATATACGACGCCCGGGGTACACACATCAAACATCAGATAATCCGACAGAAAATTGTTCTGGAAATTCAAATGATTCCATCCGCATCACATCCCATTCAATGCGCACTAGAACAAAGATGCATATCCTCCCCCTTCCCGCCCCTTCATATTGTACCGACCAAGGTACATCTCATACTTAAATATGCTATGCTTATTGGAAAAGGAAAATTTAAACAAACGACAGCGACACATGCCTAGCACTCGCATGTCGCAGTGTCGCAGCGTCGCATCGCGTAAGGAATCAACATTTGAATGAAGTGCCAAATGAGATGAATTGTCAAATCAATCTTAATCAACTTTGTTTTATTTTTCTATCTTAAAAAAAAGAACGACAATTTAGTACGTAGCTACGTTTTTGAATCAATTTGATTGTGTTTTTTGTTTGTACTCTGGAAGTTATACCAAAGCTTCATAAGTTGTGATGGCGATGTTGATGGCGATGTGATGGCACAAGAAGGGGGCGTGTTTCAATTCAATACAAACAAAAAATAGGAATAAATAAAAAGTTATAAAAGACAAATTAAGTGCAGAATGAATTACGCGCGCTTTTCAAGTGATTTGATTGAATTTTCTTACATCACGCTCCACGTCGACGAGTACGACTACCGCGGCGACATTCACAGTGCGCCGCCAAGCATCATCATCATCAGCAGCAGAGAAGTGTCATATCAGTTGGCGGCTAAAAGATTATGATAATAATTATGATGGAGATGTCACCACTTGGGGATCACTTGATAATTATTTGTCTGATTTTATAGAATGAATGTTTTCAGCAAGATCAGTGATTTTGATTGAAGAAATTTCAATGTTGTTGATAAATAGCCAATTGCTATTTTTGATACAAAAGACAGAAATTGGGTAATCGTTTCCAAATGATCAAATGAGTCATAAACACACAAATTTTATTGACTGACAAAACACTTACGGCCATTTGAAAACTTATTCAAAATTATCAAAACAAAGTCGGCAAATGTACGTATACGCCACAGTGTCCTTATTTAGTTTTTTCTTAGAATTCACCGTCTATCCGTAAAATGTTTAAAGAAAAAAAGGTAAGTTTGAAAAATGATTCATGAAAATAAAATATTTTGGTTTTAAGTTGCATTTTCTTAAAAAGTTGATGATCTAAATTGGACAGACAAAGTGGTTGAGAAATAAGTCACTAAAATTTTAATAGATCAACAAAATTGTCAAATAAAAATGTATGACAGTTTGACAACTCCTTTAAAATATTAATTTGTAATAGAAAATGCTCGAGATATAAAAATAAAAAGTAAGTATACGCCAAAGTACACTTTTTGTAAGAAGTTATTATCCATTTGAATTTTTACTTAATTAAAGTTGTTTCAAGAAACGAGCCATAAAATTAACGTTTTTGAGGTTCAAGTTGCACTAATGATAAAAAGCTGTAGTGTTTTGATTTTTGGAGCCGACAACATAAAAAATGTATTCATTTAATTTTTAACTAGATTTACAGTATAAAATGGAAACAAATAAAATTTTTGAATCAACAAACTTAGATTTGACTTAAATGGGAGTCAAATCTTGATATTGTCAAAAAATTAAAGATTCTCATAGATTAAAATTGACTGATGAAAGTTGTATGACCATTTGACTACTCATTTAAAATTATCAAAATAAATTTGGTAATAGAAAAAGCTGAATGTATACAAAATATCACAAACAAAAAAGTAAGTATACGCCACAGTTCACTTTTTTCGAAAAGAAGTAGAAGTAGAAAAAGTATGCTTTAAAAACTTAGTTAAATTAAGTTTTGTAAGTATTTACTTTTACATTTGATAGGAAGACGCTGGCATTCTTTAGACGACTCTTTTTAACTATCAACTCATTAAAAGCACAACCAACAAATGCCTGCTTTTGCTTTGTATCTCGTTAAAAGAAATGCTGAAGATATGACAACAAATAATAATAAAAAAGTAAGTTTACGCCAAAGTATACTTTTTTTAAGAAGTCATTATACTGTTGAACTTTTCACTTAATTTTAATTATTTCAACAAACGTGTTATATAATAAACCTCGTTTATGTTCAAGTTGCACTATTGATAGAAGACTGTCCTTATTTGATTTTTTTTGAGCCGACTACTGTTTTGAAGTTTCATTTCACTCCCGTTCGTTACAAACAAAATCAAAAATGTTCCTTTGCTTTTTAACCAGCTTTACAGTATAAAATGGAAACAGATTGAAACGTCAAAACTAAAAGTTGGCTTAAAAGAGTCAAATGTTGAAATTGTCCAAAAATTAAAAAACCTTATAAAAAAAATACAAATTGAATGATTAAATTTATTTAATATTATAAAAATAAATTTGGTAATAGGAACAGCTGAAGTTATACAACACTTCACAAACAAAAAAGTAAGTATACGCCACAGTTAATTTTTTTTTCAAAATGAAGTCTTATTAGACTTTTATCTTTTGAAAAAAAGAGACAAATTATGTTTTAAGAAAAAGTTACCTAAATTAAGTAGTGCAGATATTAGTTTGCACATTTGATAAAAAGTCGCTGAGTTTTTGAGAATAGTCTTTTTGACGTTTTATCAACACCAACCAATAAATGACTGCTTTAGCTTTGCGTCTTCTTTATGGACACAAAGCAAAATGATTGAAAAGTCAACATTAGTTGCCTTAAAAGAGTCATAGTGAAGAGAAAACGACAAACAAATGATAATCATACTATAAAAAATCTTCGAAAAGAAAATTTCAAAATTTAACAAAAAGTTAAGTATACGCCAGAGTACACTTTTTGATATTATTGAAGGATGTTGAAATTTGTATTTAAGTAAAGTTCTAGTTTCTAGTCATAAAATAAACATTTCTGAGTTCAATATGAGCACCATCAAAATCTAGAAAGTCGTTCCCAGATGAGTAGCAAAAATATAAACAGGTCGAAAAATTGAGATCGCTCGCTCAAAATTTTCAAAATAGTATTTGTTTATAGGAAAATCCAAAAAAGTTGGCATTTAATCGAATTATAAGTTAAATTAAGTTAATAGTTATAATATTTTTGAACCTTCTTAGGCCGAACAACATCCTAAACTTATCGGTAACGAGGCAAGACTTTTACAATATAATGAGGACATCAGGTTGCCAAAAATTTGATAGCCAGATAAAGTTTTTAAAAAAATTAGTTGTTAGGCGGACTCAATGCTTTGGTACCTTTAAAAAAGACATAAAGGTTTAAATTTACAAATTCAAATGGCAAATTAAATCGCATTGAAAAAAGTCTAGTCGTGTAAAGCCAAGATTTTTAAAAACCAATACAATTTCGCTTAACACTCCCATTCTCTTCACATATAAATGTCCCTTCAAATATAAACTTGGTCGTCCGTCTGTGTCTTTTGAAGAAAGAAAACGACCAAAAACTGAAGATCTGATAAAATCAACTTCTCTTTCTGAATTAACATTTGCGACCGAAATGAATTTGCGAGCATCTGGGAAGTCGTGAGTTGCGAAACTAGTTCACGACATAACCACCAGTCCTGGAAAAGTTAAAACGTTTTTTTTTTTTTTTTTTTTATAATTAGCAAACACTAAAAGGGTTTTTATACCTTTAATATGCCAAAGACACAGTGTGAGCATTAGGAAAAGAGGGAAGGGTTGGATAGGAGGTGTCGGTGTACATTGGTTTTAAATTTCTGAACATTGCAATGACAGGAAAAGATAGAGCGTGGCAAGGCGTTCCACATTCGCGTAGTACGGCTAAAAAAAGAATCTCTGTACTTCATAGTACGTCCGAAGTTGGGCTCAAGGGTAAACTGATGGGCATTCCTAGAAGCGCGGGTATTACGGTTAAATTGTTTAAGGGGAGGAATGCAACTGGCTATTTCACTAGAGCATAGTCCGTTAAAATAACGGTAAAAAAGGGTGAGGCAAGAAACCTTGCGTCGATGTTCGAGTGATGTAAACGAGTTGATGATGTTAATGTCACCAATCATTTTAAAAGCTCTTTTTTGAATACTGTCGAAGAGGCTTAAATAAGTTACTGGAGCACCAGCCCAGAGATAAGAGTTATATTCAAGTTTCGGACGTATATAGGTTTTGTAGATTGTAGCCAGATCAGACGGAGAAAAAAATTTCTTGCAACGTCTCAAAAAACCTAGACATCTTGCGGCATTTTTGGCAACATCGCGTATGTGATCGCTTCACAATAGGTGGTTGCTGATGCACATTCCGAGGATGTCAAGATTTTCTGTTTCGTTGATGCAAGTGCCACTCATAGATAGTGGCAAAGACGGTTTATCTCGCTTTAACGATGCAAGACAGCATTGCGTTTTCGAAGCATTAAATTCCACACGATTTTTTATTCCCCATTGTACAATGCTGTGTAAGTCGGAATTTAATGAGCTAATCATATTTTGCCGTTGCAGTTCCACATCCGAAGAGGAGGGTTGTGAGAAAAGCTAAGAGTGCTATCGTCAGCGAAACAATGTATTGGATTAGAAGTAGCAGACAGGAGATCATTTATAAAAATGAGGAAGAGGGTCGGAGACAAAACGGAGCCCTGGGGTACACCAGCGTTTATTTTATGAGTTTCAGACTTGAATCCGTCCAAAACAACTTGTATTGAACGGTTCGAAAGAAAATTTCTAATCCAACGAAGAAGAGATTCGTCGATACCGAAAGCACGCATTTTCGATAAGAGAGCAAGATGCCAAACTTTATCAAATGCCTTTGAAATATCAAGTGCAATAATCTTACTTTCTCCAAAACGATGTAAAGATCTGTTCCACTGTTCGGTGAGATGAACTATGAGATCACCAGTGGACCTATTGCTACGAAAGCCGTATTGCCGTTCATTAAGAAGCTTCCGTTCCTCAAGATATTTCTTAAGCTGATAATTAATCAGCGTTTCCATGACCTTGGAAAGAAGGGACGTTAGTGCTATCGGTCGGTAATTTGTGGGAGAAGAAGATTCGCCTTTTTTTGGAATTGGCTGAACAAATGCAGTTTTCCAACTACTCGGAACGAGCCCAGAAGAATAGGATAGATGGAAAAGCTTACGCAGTGGTTTTGCTAGCGTGGAAGAACACCTCTTCAGAATAATAGCGGGGATACCATCTGGGCCAGCGGATTTATGAATGTTGAGATCTTTAAGAACTCTCGCCACAGTTCGAGTACGAAAAAAGATTGGTCCCATAGAATCATTTACGCTTTCAAGAACTGGGGGAGTCATGACACTATCTGGTAAGGTGGAATTTTCGGCGAACTGCCTTGCAAATAAGTTGGCTTTATAAATAGAGCTAACTAAAGGAGTGTCATTGACAACAAGCGTAGGAACCGAGGAAGAGAAAGAATTCCTCATGTTTTTTTACAAAAGACCAAAAATTCTTACTGCCTTTGGGACATTGCAGTATTTTTCGCCGTAATTTTTGGTCATGTAAAAATTTGGTCCTTCGAATATAGGCGTTGCAGGCCTTCCTGGCTTGCTTAAACTTTTTCCGGTTTTCCTCAGTTGGGTTGGCTTTAAAACACCGGAAGCTCACCTCTTTCTCCTTGATAACCTCTTTGCAGCTCGAATCGAACCATGATTTAACCTTGGGTTTAATACTTTTAACCCTATTCGGGATAAACGTTTCCATTCCCAAATGAATCATACTAGAAATCATATCTGTGTAGGAAAGCTTTAAGAGAGTCCGTTGAACCTACTTCAATAACTGGTGAAGAAGCCTAAGCTGTAATTATTGAAGCAGACTTAATATGAAATAATAAGATCAAAAGCTCCTAAAGTATTTCCTTCTTACAAAATAGTTCAGGAGTGCAAAAAAAACTGCTATCCCAATCCCGAATGTATGACTGTTTTGGAGACTTGTGTGAGTACAGATTTGCAAGTGTGTTTAACCTTACAGTTAAGTGTTTTTTAACAGTCCAAAAAGACGTGATTGAAATACTAAATACTGAAGAGTTGCAAAATGTGTGCTTGTTCTCTAAATGGGGCTTTGATGGTAGCTTTGGGCACAACTCATTTAAGCAAGCCTTTCGTGGATTGAATGCAGTCGATTTCGCTGTTTTTCTTACTTGCCTAGTTTCACTTCTCTTATAATATTATATATAATATATAATAATATGGAAAAATCCTCGCGCAAGCTCAACCAGGTTTGCAGGCTATTAAAGATTGAATTTTTAAGAGAAAATTCATCAGTATCTGTAGCTTAAAAGATAAGAGTAGACAAAGAAACTATCGATCTTCAAAGGGAAAGTGGCAATACAAATTTCAATGCAACACAATTTGAACTTGAACATGGTTGACGGAAAAGCTTTTAATGCTATTTCGGGAAACAAATCTTCCCAAAAATGGTGTATTTCTAATGCTTAACAAAAAGAATTTAATCTTCCAGAAGAAATGATACGAAAGCCAGTAAAAATGCAGCAATTACGATTTGATTTATCCGTTTTGCATGGATGGATATGCTTCGTTACCTATTGCGCAACTCAGTGAAGAAGCGCAAGAAGCCCGGAATAAAAAATATAGGGAGCATCATATAAGGAAAAATAGCAGAGAAAAAAACAAAAAAATTTACTGTCATGAAATCCAGTTTTGACAAGTATGCAAAAGCTCTCTAAAAAAAACTATAACTACTGCTTCAGGATGCCGTTGAATTATAAATATCTCCCTTACCAAATGAAGATAAAATATTGAAAAGTGAGGAAGAAATCTATGTTCAATCTATAATAATTGTATATTTGTAATTATAAATGTGTTTAACAATAAAGAAGTTAGTAACAATAATAATACAAAGCAAAAATAAACAAATTTTAAAAGAAGAATTTGCATTACAATTAATTAAAAAACACAGAGAATAATAATTACTTATAGTACAATGAGTCTTATTAACATTTTGGAGCCGTTTATGTAAATATCGAAATCTGATAACCCTAAAAATGGGCATTGCCATTAGAAACTTTGACTATGCATTAACATTGGCATAAGTAGAATTTGTGCCAAATTTCAGCTTCCTAGTCATGTTGGTTGATTTATTGCCAACTTTTTGTGGTACTGCCCCACTCTGCGCCGTCAAAAATAAGTAAGTATACTTTTTTGATGTTTTCAAAATTTCACTTGTTAAACTTTTACAAAAATAAGACCTTTTAATTTTCACTTTATAAAATAAAGACAGCTTTAACATTGAAGTTTTTGAGGCGTTAATTTTGACTTTTCATCATTTTATCTTGTCTTTACATACTAGAGTTTTTAACTTCAAAATAGGAAGTTATTGTAATGGGTCCGATTTGTCAAATTGAAAATTTTGACATTTCTCGAAGTTTCAAAGTCACTAGAGTCGAAATAAAATATTTTTAGAAAGATGTCCATGCGTGAATGTGTACGTACGTGTGCGATGTTTTTTTCGTTGTCCATAATTCGAGAACCAGAAGAGATATCGACTTCAAATAAATTTAATTATACAGATAAAAAGGCAGAAAAATGCAGGAAGGGCTCTCAAGAAAATTGCGTGGGCGGTTTTTTTACTATAGCATTTTGGTTAATCCTAAATATCTTACGAACCAAAAACGATAGGGACTTGAATTAAATTTAATAAAATATATTGTAGCGTGATACCAAACATGTCTATTTTTTTGAAAAAAAATTAATTAACGATTCGAATCAAAAATTTTACGAATACAAATTGATTTTATCTCCAAAACAATTTTGTGCTAGGACAAATAAAGTTTTTTAATGACTGATTTTGAGAAAAATCGAATCGACAGTTTTTTTTATAAAAACTAAAAACCTAAAAAAACAACACTCAAAGTTGGTAAAAATTGAATTTCGACTCAAATATCTTTTCAAAAAGTTAAGATTATGGCTTTCAACCAATTTTAACTAATGAGAAATATTGTTTTCAACATTCTGAAAATTTTTGAGAAAAATCGAATTTACAGTTTTTTTTTTTAAATAGAAATCTAAACAAACAAATTAATAAATATTATAATAAATATGATTTAAAATCATGACAATAATATTTTTATTTTTAAAATCATGAAATGAAAATAAAAATAAAAATGAACCAGCATAGTGTTCAAATATGCGTTTCGCCCACTATGCTGGTTCATTTTAATTTTTATTTTCATTTAATGATTTTAAAAATAAAAATATTATTTTCATGATTTTAAATCATATTTATTAAAATAATTGGTGTTCGGAACAAACAGTTCGACTGTTAACAGTCAAACATTTCATCTTCTTAAATTAATGAAAGTTGGTAAAAATTGATTTTCGTCTCAATTTTCTTTTCAAAACTTTGAGATATTAGCTTTAAACTACTTTACCTTTTAAAAAATATTGTTGTTTACAATCAGGAACATTTTGAGAAAAATCAAATTGACAGCTTTTTTACAAAAAAATAAAAACCTAAAAAAAAATCAATATCTAAACTTTGTAAAATTTTACTTCGACTCAAATAGCTTTTCAAAAATTAAAAATATTGTTTTCAAACTTTTTTTGTTCGGCAGAAAATATTGTTTTCGATATTTGGTATTACTTTTTATAAAACTCCGGTTTTTTCATATAAAAATAAAATCTACAAGAAATAGTACGCAAATTTGGTAAAAATTGATATTCGGTTCTTGATATTATCTCTCAAATTAATTTCACACGAAAACCTACAAACTTTTAAGCAAGGCATTCGACATATGCGATGGGTACTTGTCAGTGTGGGTCGCATCCCAGCCTCTTTTTTCAATTTAAAAACGAGTCATAAAATAAACGTTTCTGAGTTCAATATGAGCAGTGAGCACCATTAAAAATGGAAAGTGGTTCACAAATGAGTCACAAAAATATAAACAGATAAACAAATTGGGACTTCTTGCTCAAAATTTTCAAAATAGTGTTTGTTTATAGGAAAATCTGTTGATTTGAAATACCTCCGTCAAAAAACTATACTTATTTGATGGCTTCAAAATTTTACTTGTTAAACTTTTACAAAAATAAGACCTTTTAAGTTTTACTTAAGGCAGCTCATTGAAGTTTTTTGAAGCGTGAATCTTGACTATTCATTATTTTATCTCGTTTTCACTTTCTTAAATTTTTTTCTCAAATATTTGACTAAATTTTATGTCTCTTTTTGAAGATAAAGCTAGAGTATCGGAAGTAGCAGCCTAAATAAGTAATTAGTAATTAATAAATCTTTTAAAAAGTACGCATAGGCCCAACTGTCTTTTTCATTTATTTTATTTAAGGATTTACTCAATATTCTGGTTTATTATACAAAAATTATGCGTCAAGCCTTGTTAAAAGTTTAGGACCATTTAAATTCTAGATCAATTCAATAAGCATTCGTAGTAAAGTTTTTTTTACAAAAATAGTGAAAGTTGAAAAATAAAAACACCCTGGAAACAAACGAGCTGCTAAACCTCCCTTCACTTTCTTCGCCTCTTATTCTTCGATACTTACAAAGCAGTGTCAAATAACAATTGCTTATTGAGGAATATCAGAGTTTAACATTTAACAATCTAATTTATAAGACTTTAAATAATTGTTAACAATTCTGAACTTTGTGAATATCATGTACATTTTTTATATTCAATGAAAAGTGGATAAGTTTGAAGAGATAAAATTTCAGTTTTTATCAATTGATAGTTGACTTATGTGAAATTGTTGAAATTTTGTTCACGTTTTTTTTTTGTTTCAACTGCAAAACAATTTACTGAGCCACAAAAATCAATTCCTTCCACGAAACGTATTCATTCATCTGTCAAAATTTTCCACCAAATGGTCCAAAAATTACAATTACGTTACGATTACAAATACGAACTGCACATATGACACACAACTCACATCAATTCAACGTTGTCGCGTCACGCGTTGTCGTCATTATATGCAAGCAAACAATCAAGTCTGCATATAAGAATTCTGCTGCACTTAACTCACTGTGCCTGATGTTGTGGCACGGCATGGCAGTTGATGGTAGGTAAAAAGTAAGAGAGAAGACGCATTCCCTTGGAATGTAGGTCGCCGCCAAAAATGTGCATATACACAAAAACAAAACAAAGACAACATAACGCAGACAAAACAAACAGCGCGGCACGGCAGAGGCAGTGCAGCGAATGCAAAATACCTCAACAAGCTGCACTGCAATAAAAACGGCCAAAAGCAACCCAAAAGCCAGACAAACACAAGACTTTTGCACTTCTCCTTTCGATTAAAACATCATTTTGCTGTCCTTTATTTTCTTGTTTTTATTCTTTCTTTGTTATTATAATTTTTTTTGTCTTTATTTTTCCTCTTTGCACCTTTTGTTCTTCATTTCAAATGCAATTTATTCGTATTTTTCGTAATAAAAATTCACATCGTTGATGCCTTTGCTGCCGAAGTCGATAATATCGTCTATAAGTCGCGTCGCATCGTCGTTTGGGTTCTGCGTCTGCTGCTGCATCATGATGAAGCATCAAACAAACAAACCGAGAATGTTGAGTGTTGCGGTGGATGGATGGATGGATGAAAATGCCAAAAACCAAACAAAACAAAACTACCTTACCATCAACTCCGCCACCTTGTTGCATATCTGTCGTCCCTGAGTCTAAATATAAATGTTGAAGACAACAAAATAAGAAGAAAAATATTCAAAATAGAAAATCTAAATTTTAACATCTTGTAACATAACTAAATATACAAAAAATGTGTGTTTTTATTTGTTTTTAGAGCGTTCCGCGATGGCAAAGATACAATTTCACGCTCCGGCCAAACATATCTAAATAGCTAGCTAACCTACAGCTACAGGGGAACACATGCTTTATTTTTTTTTTTGAATGCAGCGCAATGCACTCGTTATTATCGCATATATTTTGGCGAAGAAGCTTATATTATTTTAAGTGAAGACATTTAGAAAAAAGACTTCTCACGACTAGGTCGTAACAATTTGATCATTTTTGATGAGGAAAGAAGTATGTTGACTTCAACAATTAGCTATCAACCAAAAACGTCTAAAACGTCAATATTTTTTGAGTCTTGTTGAGAAAATTTACCTCACTAAATTTCAACTTTATAGCACAACTAGTTTCTGAGATACAGTACTTTAAATATCGCACACAACTGAACTACATTACCGACTTAAATGACGGAACAACTGACAGAACATTAAAATTATGAATAAACATGTCGATACCGTAGGGCCCTAATTTGTACGAGATGGTAATAGGAAATAGGAACTATAATTTGTTATTTTAGTTAAGGGGGCGTGGTACCCATCCACTTAATTTTTTTAAGGCAAAGGGTGGTTTAAAAAGTAGAGGTTTTTATATTTTATTAATACAAAATATTATTTCACAGAACCAATACTGAAACTGTTTGTTGCAAGTAAAAATACACTAAATTTCAAAAGCTATATACGAGTAAGTAGACATCTACAAGATTAAATGCGCCTATAGAGACAGATAGGTGCGCAGTGCGGTGCAGTGCAGTGCAATCCAAACCAATTGCTTATGCCAGAAGCATGATGCGATGATGATGGTGCGGTAGTCAGACAGTAAGCGGTAAGGCGGCTCGGCAACGGCGCGGCGGCGGCAGCGGCGACGACGAAACAACAATCTGCGATAAAACTGCCGTTGGAATTATTGCATTTTTATGCGTCTAGATTGCAGACGCCACCGTTAGAGATTGGCAGTGGTATTTCTGTTCAGATTTATTTTGTAATTAATTAGTCTGCCGCGTGTTGGGTGTGACGAAAGTTTGTTTTTGTTTTTGTTTTTTGTCATTATAATGTGTGACAAACACGGTCTTTCTTCTATTAGCTAGCTATAGGTCTATGGTTTTTAGCTATCATCAGATATAACACAAATAAAGGGGTTGTCTTTCTAAATATGTATATTTTTTAAAACATGTCCGAAAATATATGAAAATTCAAATTTAAAAATAGGTTAAAATGAATTTTCAGCTTAAATAAAGTTTTAGAAGGAAGTGTAGTCACAATTTCGTTTTTGACACATGTCAAACTTACTTTTGAATATTTCTTGGAACATTATAGATAAACATTCAAATTTTCTTAAAAAATTTAATTTTCTTATTGTTCCAATAAGGAAACTTGTAAAAAGATTTCTAAGAGAAACCTCCAAATTTTGACAGTAGACCATACTATTGAAGCGAAAACGGTATCAGACAAATAGCAGCCATGACTTCGGTTGCAGCACAGGATCTTAGAGGTTTATTCACGGGTCCGTTTCCGAAATGTGAAACTATGGGATTAACAAACATTTCCTTCAATTGACAGATGAAACAAAAATGTCCGCCATTAAAACAATTGTTGCAAGATTAAAATTCTTTAACTCTAAAAAAGAAAAACCCATCATACGTGTTTCTGTAAAGGGATTCCTAATATTGACCTTTGCATTTTGACAGCTAACAGCTGCTATATTTTTGAAGCTATATCTGTCAAATTGGTTGTCATATGATCAAATTGAAACATGGTCTTTTATGTATTTGTTTTTCTTAATCAATTTAATCAATTTAGTTAAGTTGTGAAATCTTTAACATAGGGTTCTCCAATAGGAAATCAAATTTCGAAATCAAAAGAGGAACATTTTTTAAAAAGAGAAATGAATGTTTACTACGGTTTTATCGTCATATTTTTTTTATATTTTCATGAAATTAGCCAAAATGTCTTATTCACTCATTTTCTATTGTAAGTTTGCGATATTTTCATGGATAACATTTTAAGGTCTTGAAACAATAACGAATCGTCCAAAATAATAATTGATCACTACATTTTTGATAGTCAAATTAATTATCACCGAGCTTACAAGCTGTGTAAGATGATTCAACTCAATTCAATTAGATTGAACAATTTCAGATTAGAATTGTCAAAATTCATTGTTGTTGATCTTTTGAAGTGATTTTTAAATTCCCATATGAAGTTTTGTAATTGGTCCGATTTGTCAAATTGAAAAATTTGACATTTCTCGACGTTTCAAGGTCCCTAGAGTCGAAAAAAAAATAAAAGATTTTTAGAAAGATGTCTATGCGTGCGTGTGAACGTAAGTAAGCGACGTTTTTTTCGTTGTCCATAACTCAAGAACCAGAAAATTGCGTGAGTATTTTTTTTTTACCATAGCCGTTTAAGAAAAAGTTGAAAATTTTGGTTATCCCTAAATATCTAACGAACCAAAAACGCTACAGACTTCAATTAAATTTTATAAAATATATTGTAACGAAATGCCAAACAAGTATATTTTTGAAAAAATCCAATTAACGGGTTTTTTTAAATCAAAATAAACTGAAACAAAAATTTTTCACTTCAAAAATTTTACGAATATAAAATGATTTTATCTCCAAGACAATTTTGTGCAACAAAAATAACGTTTTTAAACATTTGAGAAAAATCGAATTGACAGTTTTTTTTACAAAAAAAAAAAAACCTAAAAAAAAGTTGGTAAAAATTGATTTTCGGCTCATATATCTTTTCAAAACTTTGAGATGTTAGCTTTAAACTAATTATCTTTACAAAAATATTATTTTCAACATTCAGTAAAATTTTGAGAAAAATCGAGCTGCTAGTTTTTTTTATAAACCTAGAAAAACATTAGGTACTCATAGTTTTTAAAAATTGAATTTCGAATCAAATATCTTTTCAAAAATTTATGATATTGGCCTTAAACTACTTTTTTCTTTAAAAAATATTGTTTTCAACGTTCAGTAAAATTTTGAAAAAAAAAATCGAATTTACAGTTTTTTCATAAAAAAAATAAAATCTACAAAAAATAGTACGCAAATTTGGTAAAAATTGATGTTCGGTTCTTGATATCTCTCAAATCAGTTTCATTCATCCAAATTGTTAAAAATTTAAGAAATGCTAATAAAATTGCTAAAACTTTGTTTTTTCTTAAAAATCTATTTAACAAAACTAGATTTTCAAGAGAGAATGCTGTCAATCAATTGAAGACATAAAGGACTCTTCAAGGCTCAGCAAAGTATTATCGAAGGAACATTGTAATCCTTCATTTCTAAAAACGCTTGATCGAACCTGGACAGCCTTTTCAGCCGAAGCTTCTGGTGAAGACGCACTTTCCGGGTTGCGAGAGTGATAACCCCGAATTGCTTGACACCACAGAGCTAAACGTAGCTCATGTGGAGCAAGTAAATTCCGTTATAACCAGAGAAAATATTTTGTGGGCCATCAATACTTTCTCTCCAAATAAATCCCCAGGCATGGATGGCATACTGCCAGTTATGCTTCAAAAGTTCCATGATGTGGCAGCTCCATGGCTGGAACAAATTTTCAAAGGATGCCTCCTTCTCAAACATGTGCCCATGTCGTGGAGACATGTCAAAGTAGTTTTTTATCCCGAAAGTGGATATGCGAGGTCACGAATCAGGGAAGGATTTCATACCAGTGTTTAATATCTTTTGGGCTTTAAACCTTGGAGCGCATTCTTGATTGCCATATTAGAGAAATCCTAGTTGGACGACCTTTTGAAAGCTCTCAGTATGCTTATCTTAAGGGCAAATCCACAGAGACTGCCCTCCATGAGGTAGAAAAAAACAATCCATTATAAAGAATTTACTCTTGCCACCTTCCTAGACATAGAAGGTGATTTTAACAACGTCCTTACCGAATCCATAGAAGAATCGCTCGTTAAGTTCGGTGTAGAAGACTTCATTCGAGAATGGATCATTTCAATGCTCAGTAGTAGGAAGATTCGAGCCACTCTAGGCAATACAATCGCAACAAAACACGTGAGTAGGGGAACACCCCAGGGTGGTGTCCTTTTGCCTCTTCTATGGCTTCTGGTCATGGATACAATTCTCGTTAAATTAGAGAGAAGTGAATTGAAGGCGGTAGCCTATGAGGATAATTTGGTGCTATTGGGGTCAGGAAAGTACAACTTTGTGATGAGTGAAATCACGGAGTCCGCTTTGAAGAAAGTTAGCAACTGGGCCACGAGTTGTGAACTAATAGTTAACTAAAGTAAAACTGAACTGTTGCTCTTTACCACCAAAAATAAAGTACCGCCATTCACGCTACTTCGACTCAACGGTCAAATCCTATCATTGTCTTCCAGTGCAAAATATTTGGGAGTTATACTCGACCCTAAACTAAACTGGAAACTATATATTGAAGAACGGGTTAAGAAGGCCTGTATTGGTTTCTACGCCTGCAGCAAAACTTTCGGCAAAAAGTGGATATGATTTTATGGACGTACACAGCCTAGTACGTCCAATCTTACCATATTGGTCGATTGTGTGGTGGCCTGCTCTTAGGAAAGCCTATAATACTGATAAGCTAAAGAAGGTTCGGAAAACACCACAGGGGCCATGCGTACTTGCCTAACGGACGCCTTAAACGTCATTTTGGATCTTCTACCAATCGACCTTTTTATTATATACATAGTTTCCTGCAGCGCTATTAGGCTGAAGGAATCAAACAGCTGGTTGTCAAAACCTTATGGTCACAGCAACACAACGAAATTGATTCCCTCAGATATTATCTCGGTAGACACTGACTCCTACTCCTCCTACTTTGAGCCTTAATAAGAGTTTTAAGGTTATTTTCCCATCGAGAGAAGATTGAGAGGATGACATATTGTCAATAGGTTTCGACACAACCATCTTTATTGACGGCTCAAAGATGAAGAGCGGAGTTGGTTCTGGGATCTTTTCTGAGTCCCAAAATGTAGCTTAATCCTCTAGGCTTCCTGATTTTGCTAGCGTTTTTCAGGCTGAACTGCTGGCAATAAGGGAGGCATGTAAGATACTTAAACAAAACCCAAACCAGAATCGAAATGCGGTTATCTTTATAGACTCGGCCATATCCTCATCTAAATTGGTCCAGCAATGTCACGATAAGCTTGCGAGCCTGAATATTAACCTCGGTGTCACCCTGATCTGGGTTCCGTGCCATAGTAGTATCGTGGGAAATGAACGGGCTGACGAGCTAGAAAGGCAAGGATCGGCCCTTCATAGCTCACTTGCGGAAATGCACCTCTTGGTGCTATGAAGGGTAAAATCTCTTCTATCTACCAAACTGAATAAAACCGAAGGTGGAGCAATTTACCCAACTGCATTATATCCTACAAACCTAAAAACTTTTAAGCAAGACAAAAAGACAGACGGGATGGGAAGCTTCTTTTTATAAATTTTCATCAAATTTGTTGTGATTTAATAACTGGGAAATTGTTTCAGTCGTTTGTGTAAGCGTCTGACAGCTTTTTAGCTATCAATTTAGCTTTCACCTTAGATAAAGTTCGTTCATTTTGATTGTCAATACACAATAATCACCCTAGCCGATTCTTCACCAGTTCAGGAAACTTTTCTTTCAAAACCGACATATTAATCATTTTATTTTAGAGAATTTTAAGAATTTTAAATAGTTCCATCTTAGCTACATAAAGCTACTTTTTCCTTGTCAAATACCAAAAGATGACAGATTTATGGCTGGAAAATAGTGGACTATTTAAAAAAACACCTATATAATGACATTTACGAGCGTTTTTTCGAGATACTTGCAAATGACAAAATTGCTTTGTGTTCGGCCAATATTCTGAGCTCTTTGCTCATATTACGGTCGCTTTAAGAACTTATTTATACCACTGGCTTAGTAAACTTTTGAACGCCATCAAAACTTCGATAAAATTCAAGGATTGGAGAAAAAACCGCTGCATTAGATTTACAAGGTCTCAATTTCAAGTTGTTAACAAGAAATCAGCCTTTTGGGAGCCCAACACTAGGTGAATTTTACATCGCAACTTGGGTCTGTATAGGTAAAAATTAATACTGATCCATGATCTGAAATCAATGACAACACACAAATTAGCTGAATTATTTGTCGTAGATCAGTTGGAAACTGGCCAATTTCCGTTGAACAATCATCTCCAGTATTAAGATCAATTTTAAGATGAATATTTACGAACAAACAAAGTTGTGAAGTTTTTAAAAGTTTCATTCGACATAAGCTCCAAGAGCGTCCAATTCAGCACAAAAAAGTCATATTTTAGTTTGGATGTAAGGCTCTTGTCGACATTTTTTCTGCATTCATGGTCAACTTGGTGATTGACCATTTTATGGACCAGGTACATAAATACTTTTAAAACATGCACTGATTAATATTTATTTGTTTGTTTTGTTTTAAACGAAAAAATATACCTTATTAAGATAAATCCATTTGTCTTTTCACTGACTGACTGAGCATTTATAATATTTATACTTATACAAAATAATATCTTACCTAAACTTCGATAAAAATTTCGTCAGCACTTTTACGTATATTAGTAAATATCTCTACAAATCAAATTGATTGCTTTGTTTGCTTTTTTCAAAGTAAAAATAGAAAACAAGTTAATAACTTTATCTCATCAAAAAGTCTTTAAAAAAAAACTTCATAATAATCGGAAACGTGCCGCATCTGCCTTAAATAGTGCTATACATCAATTTTCTTCTTTGGCGGTGCAATCGTTTGTGTAAACACAAAATTACGTCTGATGTCTGCGCGCACGCTCGCTCGCTCGCGATAGCTACTAACGCTCGGTAGTGCCATATAGCCCATCATTATCTCAGGCAATTTACTTGCACGCTCTATTTCGGTTGAGAAATTTAAAACTTTAGAAAAAAATAAATCGCTGAAGCTTGGTCATGAGTGCCTATGCCTCTATAACAATATGTTCTTCCAAAACCCTCAAGTCGACTTTGTAAGGGGCTGTATGGGGTCTGCTGGAATGCGAATGCGAAATTGATTATACCCCACCTGTACCCCATATAAATATATACCTAGAACTACCTTACCTACATATGCTAGACTTCGCTTGAAGATTGATGGCGTCTTCTTGGTGGCTTCACAAATTTAGTTGTTAGCAGTTTTGTTTTTTTTAGCAAATTTTAACAACAAAAAAAAAATAAATCGCATTTTTGTTGTTTGCAAACAACAATTTCCAGGTCATGTTTGTTTACATTCAAATGTAGGTCAGTGTAATTTCTAGTCGACGATTCTCTTTTGTTGTTTATTTTTTTATTTTTGTAGTTTCTTTTTTTCGCTTTTTCTGTTTTTATTTTTATTTTTTTCTGTTTCTGTTTTGATTTCTTTGAGTTGTGTTTTTGTTATGTTTTTGTGCTGTTTGCTTCTCCAATTGCTACTTTCAATGTTTTGATGTTTTTTTTTTGTCTACATTGTCGACACTTGACTCGACAGTCGACATAAACACACGACACAGAGGGGGTCCAAAGTTTACACGAATCGTCGTCATTTATAACCTCTCCTCAACAACTACAACAATAACTAGAAACATCGAAATCCACTACCTTACCTACTATACCGACAACCGCCATCACTTAATAATGATGATGATGATTGTAGTAAGAGGTATTACAAACTTCTTGACGTCTCGCAATCACCTCGGAGCAATGTCTATTGGCATCCGCTTTAGAAAAAGAGACAGGTGTTATTTTGTTTAAGTTTTCTTCTGGTTTTTTTTTCTGCAATTATTGCATCCAGCGGATAGGACGGACGATGACGACGAGAAGGTGCTGTACTTATATTTTGCAGTAAAGTTACTTTATATACAATTCAACAATTTATTCCTTATATACAGTGCAGTTCACTTGATTAATGTTTGTCATTTTTTCATCATTAGATATTTAGTAAATTCTGGTAAAATTCTCAAAGACCAGAACTTTTTTCAAAGAAAAATTTCAAGACAAACAATACTGGTCGATAGACAGCATCGAAAGATATGGTCGAAAAATGGCAAAGACGTTTCGAATGTTTTTTATGATTCGTCAAAATTTGAAGATATTACTTTTTTTAAATAAAACATAAATATGTATACATTAGTCTTTCATAAAGTAGTATTTTTTTAATTGAATTGCTGATGGTCTTTTCCATCTTGAAATTCAGTTTAAATATTTATAAAGTTTTCAAAAAATCTTCATAAGTTGTATGGGATCTCAACTGGTTTACATACATTTTGAAGAAATGCCTAATCATTTATTCTTTAACGGTTTTTAACAGAAAAAGGCAGAAGGGTTTGAAAGTATCTTTTGTATATAAAACGATTTTGTCGTCTAAACAAGGATATCAAACTGAACAATGTTGAGAACGAGTATTTTGAACTTTACAAAACAAAAATTCAGACTCGAAAAATGTATTCGAAAACGTATTTTTCAAGCCCATTAAAGCGATTTATTCAAGGTTTTCCAAAACGTTAAGGAGAGTCAAAAGGAGACTCAGAAGTTTTTAGAAGTTACAGAAACTAAGTAAGATACCAAAATGATGACAGAGATAATTATCGTTTTTAATTAGGGTTTTTGTTTGTTTTAAATATTTTTAAGAACTTTGTGTGTTAAAAAAATTATGGTTAGAGAATTTAATTAAAAACGATTTAATTTTTTGAGAAAATACTATTTTTTGTGGGACAAAATAACTTAATTTTCCCGCTCAGTGCATTTTTCAGTAAAACAAAATTTAAAAATTAATAAAAAGCTGCTGAGACAAACAAATTATTTTCTTAAAATTTAATGATTTTTAAACATTACAATTAAAGTTAAGACCTTAGGTCTTGTTTGGATTATTTTAAAATATTATGTCCAGGAAAAACCGGGAAAGAAGTTATTGCAAGATTATTCATTTTCTTGTTAAACTTAAACTTTGAACGTGAGTTTCTCGAAATAGGATTTTTTAAGATAGCCGGACTCAACTACGACAAATTTCTTCTGATTGACTTGAAATTTTTAGCATTTTTTGGAAAATACATTCGTTTTAGAAGACGTTGATAGAATTTTCTTTTAATATTGCACAATTCATTTAACTGACGATTTTCAAGTCAAGATTTTCACTTGCCACTCCAGAAGTGGGCCATTTAGAAAAAAACTCTATATATTGCAACTTTAAATATTGTATTCAAATTACTGGCTGATTATTATTCCAAAATATCAGGAATTGTTAATCCAATCATTATTGAACAACGTATACAGATTTTTAAGAAATTCTAAAAAAAAATATCTCTTAAAACCCCGTTTTTGGACTCTAGGGTTGTCCTAATGTTAGTTATTTTCTAAATACATGACATCTTACGTTCTGAAATTTAAAATTAAATTGTCGATTTTAGAAGTTGAGTTTTTTTGCTTTTTTATTTTTCACCAAGTGTCTCTGTTTGGGCCTGTTCAGATGCACGGGCTTTAATTGATGGGGTTTACACAAGCATCATTTTACAATGAGTAAGGGCTAATCACACTGACAGCCCAAAATGTATGCGAAACGGTGACATGTTGGGGATGGGAGACTTTTCAATAATAATTTTTGGGTTTTCGAGGCCTTACGAGAAAAGTCTCGAATAAATGCTGCACAAAGGAGATAAAGAAATGAGCTGGAATTCTCGTACTACATGAAAAAGAGAGTGGTTCACCGCGGTGTGCGTCATGACAAGCTTAACTACATCAACGTATTAAAGCATAAAATGCTTCAAACTGGTGCGACAGGAGCACCGTTTAAGGAATAACCAAAGAGTTGAAAAGTGCACATAGCTGAAAGCAACACCTGGTGAAAGAAGTAGACGGTACATTTTGGTGGATGAACAAGTCAAAAGGTGGAAAGAACACTTTTTCTCGGTTTTATACAACGTGCGGTACATTTTGGTGGATGAACAAGTCAAAAGGTGGAGAGAACACTTTTTCTCGGTTTTAAGTCTTCTGAAGCGCCCGAAAAAAATCCCCGAATCAGCATCAAACCTCCCAGTAAAGATGAAATCGTAGCACTTAAGAACAACAAAGCGATAGGAGAGCTTTCACAAACAGACGTCATCAAGTGTACTGCTTCATCCCCACATAAACAAAGCTTGGACCAGAGAAAGCTTCCCCTATGAGTTAAAGAAAGGAATGATCGTCAAGCTCCGAAAAATAGGAGATCTTACAAAGTCCGAAAACTGGAGAGGGTTCTACTTGCCGTTGCCAAAATAGTAGGTATAATCATACTGGATGATTTTAAAACACGTAGCGGAGTCAGACAGAGCTGTATTCTGCCGCCAAAATTGTTTTTGCTGGTGATAAGTGATGTACTGCGCGCAGCTTTTTCAAATAGCTGAGGGATCCGATGGACCTTGACGTCCTATTTAAAGCACTCATAGGATCATGCCATCAAATGCCAATAAGAGAGGAGAGAGAAGAAAAAATCATGGAGCTGAAAATTAATTCCGGAAAAACAAAAATGTTTAGCCTCGGAACCCCATAATCCTCTCAAATAAATATTTCCCCATAAATGTTGGAGAAAGTAGAGAGCTTTCAATACCTTGGAAGTATCGTCTCCATCAAAAGCGTTATTTGGCATGTTGTCAACAATTTCGAGGAATAACTATGAGCTTAAGAACAGAGCTACGACCGTTTCACACAAGTGTCAAATCTGTGCTTCTTTATGGAAGGTTACTTCACCCATAACAAGGAAGTTGTAAACCTTGTAAATAGATGTCTTCGCAATATCCTAAGGATCTTCTGGCTTAACTGAATATCCAATTAGGTTCTTTATAGAAGGACAGACCAGATTCCTGTCCTCTACAATGCTAAGGCGTAAGAGGCAATGGATTAAACATATGTACGCTTCGAAAGGCGTAGTAGAGGCCCTATGCCCTTTAAGGGGTCAACAGACTTGAAAACGTAAAAATAGGCCTTTATCACTGAAAATACAAATCCGGAACATTTTGTTGAATTTCAAGGACTCAATCAGGGAAGATACGATTGATTGGCAGAAAATAAGTTTTTATGTAATACGGTGCAATGTCATTTACTCAACAGCTCATGAATTACACTATTGCTAGAAGAGAAGAGAGGAGAGTACTTCACAACGACCCTAAAGTTCTTTGTTTTTCAAAATTTTCTCGATTTTTTAAGTGAACAGTTCTTGACAATTTCAACGGGCTGTTCCATCGCGTATCATTTTATTTAACTCAAGTGTCGAAAGATTACAGCCCTAAAAATAATAAGCTGATAAACAGCTTCCTGTTCCAAAATGATGAAACTTTTAATGAGAACATCCTTAGGAAAGGATTTGTTTTGCAATTTAAAAAAGGCAACAAGAAAAATGCTAAACATTAAACAACAGTTTGTCTGAGATTTTTGATAGCTTTGTTTTTATTTTTTTAAATTTTTATTTGTGTTCAAGTGTATTCTTTAATTTTAGGCGTTATTTATTTTCGAGAAAACGTATGGTTTTCCAGAAAAATTAAAATTAAAGGATTTTATTCAAATTTTAGTAACGTGTTCGAAAATTTTAGAAGACTTTTTTTTAATATTTTGTACTGAATATTTTCTAAAGTAAGCAAACAAAATATCGTTGGTCGCTCAGCTAATTGTGACATTTTGATTTACACCACAAACTTATTTAAAGCTTGATCAAAAATGGAAACCGTTTTGAGAATAGTAAAAACGAATTTTGAATATGATTTTATTAGTTTTTGATAACAGTTTGGTTTTGAAACTTCTTCTAAAAATTCCAGAACAGATTTGCTTTTTGAGTAGATTCAATCAAATTAACCGCAGTGTGTGCAAAATCTAACATATAAAGCAAGTGTCATGCAATTTTAGTATGTTGTACGTATTTCTATCTCTGATTTAAGTAGTTTTTAAAGGCCCATTCGATTCGCTATATAACATTTATAAGCTATTTTTATTTATATATGTACGTACCTATTTATTTATATTTGTTTATAGTTAGGCAGTTAGGCAGGTAGGTACAATTGGAAAGTTATTTGTGTCAATGGCGTTGGAGCGGTGATGTATGATGGTGCGTCTATAAAGGAGTTAAATTCGAATCAAAAATAGAAGAAAAAAAATATATATAAAAATAAAAATAAAAACAATAACAAAACAAAAGAAAAAACCTTGCATGGAATGCAGAGATAAATATGTTGTATATAATGTTGAAGGTATTTGTCAGTCATTAGGGTTACTCTATTCGTTTATTTTTTTTTGTATTTATTAAAGATATCTAACAATGCATGAAATACACATAAAAACATAACTATATAAATAGATACAAACGTTTAGATAGAAGAATACATATTTATTTGTTTGATTTCACTCTTAGATACATGTATGTACATATATATAGAATGTAGATACAATGTAATAATAATAAATCTAATGGGATGTAATTGACTAATCGGAATGTTATTTAACTGAAAGCTTAGAATTCTTTGTGTTTATAGTAAGAGTATATATATATGGACATGTCTATTAGTCGCTAATGACAATATGATTGAGTAACGCCAATCTAAAGAATTATAATTGTTCAATTGCGATCTATGTTTTTATTGGAACAAAAAAAGAAAAAAAACAACCCATTTCTATAGGAATTTTATCTAAATTGTTTTTGTTTTTAGTCTATTTGTTAAATAAACAAATAAGAATACATAAATGATGAGACAAATATTTTGTTTTCCTTTAGTTTGGTGTATAACATTAAGAAACGTCCTCGAAAAAAGTAGACTGCAAATTTCATAAGAATCAATGAAATACTAAAAGTGCGTATACGCCCAGGATACCTTTCTTGTATTAAAGTTTCTAGCAAGTGAATAAAATCAAAGCAAATTTTGCTATCAATCAAAAAAATAAATAGAAGAAACTATTTATGTACAATTAAATTTTATACAGAAATAACATAAATCACAGACAAATTAAAATAAACATCACTTAATATTTGGGACTTTCATCATTACACATTGAGAAACAACAGTTCAGAAATATTCTGTATTGTCAATCTTGCAATATGAATGATGAATGATCTCAAATAAAAATATTTGAAAACACAACAATTTTAAAGTTGTCGTCATATGACAACTTCCAGAAATTATGTACGTCAGATTTGTTCTGGCAATACGATTTTTTTGAATTAGATTCAAATTGGAAAAATATCGAAATATCGAAAATATAAGTCAGAAATTGTGCCAACACTAGGTCAGAAAAATACAAAAAAAACAATGTTTGCCTTATTTCTAAATTTAGAGATAAAATAATTATCATTTAAAAATAATACTAAGATTAGATTGTGTGTATCCCAAGATTCTTTTAAACTCAGAAAAGAGGGAAAAGCCAAAATTGAATATTAATAATTTTCTGACATTTTGCAACAAACAAATATAATGGTTAAATTATTTTCTGATGCAATTTCTGGTTTAAAATAAATAAATTAGGTGGTGCAACAGTCCGTAGGGAACTAGGGTCTATTGACTTACAACTCTCAAACAGTCCGTAGGGAACTAGGGTCTATTGACTTACAACTCTCAAACATTCCGGGGTGCGAATAATGTTGTATGGATGATGGGGACGTATAGTTTTAAACCGGATCCAAATGGTTTATTTGAGAAAAGACTTTTCATGAAAAGAATTACTTTTGGAGGATTTGTTAATTTTCGTCGCAAGAGGCACTACCTTTAAAAAAACTTTAAACAGCACAGGCAGGGAATGAACCCAAGACCTCTGGCATGACAGCCCTACGCAGTTTTTTTTTAATTCATTATTAAACCTATCTTAAAGCTCGACAAAAATTCATAAGACTAGCCTAGTTATCCATAACTTACAATTAACTTAATGGTCCCATACGGACACTCTAAGTTAAACAATAAAACTTAATGCTAATGCATTTCGGCCCTAAGATCTATTTTACTCCAATTTATATTTCATTTGTTTTTGTATTTATTACAAAATTTGAAAAAAAAAACTAATATCGATATCCTTTTTTATTCTAAGACAACTTAAAACAAGGTCCTTAAATAAAACTTAAAGCTAACTTAAAGTACCTATTCTACCTATAAACTACTTAAAACTAAAACAACCACAGCAGGAAATCTAACCATCTAACATTTTATTTTTATTCCATGTTTCTTTTAAACTTTTTTGTATTTTTTTTTATGCCACCATGCCTATTATACTTCAAACTAAACCCTTAAACTATAAAACAAGTATGCAAGCCGGCCAAGGCTTAAAACTCCATCCCCACCAAAACTGGTTCTATTGCTTCACCCTATCAATGCGGTCCCGTTCGGACACAGCCCTACTGAACCGAAGGAGCTCTGCTCCGTCTTGATCCAAGACGTCCCAGTTGTACAGGAGTCGGCTACCCACGGTTCGTCGTCTGACGTGGTAGATTAGCGAAACTGCCAATCTATCCTCTATCAGACCGCATTTATCTAAAAAAAAAAGGAATGCCTCTGGTGGAATGAAGCCGCTCAAGCGTGCACTTTCAAAATACTCGTCCGAACGATAGAACGCTCCGAAAATTAATTTTTGGTCGAAGACATAGCTTTTGCAATGTGACATCGAACAAGTTTTATCACGAAATTTTCAATTCTGTTGGTTCGAGACCCGTTGTATAGGACCTCTTTGGAATAGTAATGCACGCAGAAGATTCGCCTGTTCGATATAAGCCGGTACAGCCTCGTAAACACTGCCGCTCGAACACCCGACACTTCTTCATCTGGGAAGGGGCAACGTTGAACCACACAGGACAACCATAAACGATCATCGGGTGTATGAGGCCATGTAGCAAATTACCTTCACTCTAAGGTCAAGCCGACCGATACACTACACTTTTGCTCGCTAATGACTGCTGTGGAGATCAATGATGACCATCTTACGCCAATTCTTTCACGTATCCCTCGTGGCCCTAGCCAATTGAGTCCGGAACAGAATTGTCTCTGACTTCTGGACATTTATTTTCAGTTTGCAGTCGTCGCAATATCGCTGAATCTTGTCGAAATCACGCTGCAAGAGAATTCTAATAACCTTACGGGCCGTTCTGTTGGCGTACGCAATTGCCTTTTTAAGCCTACCTATCAAATCGCTGGTGTAAATGCTGAAGAGAATCGGCGAATTCACCGCTCCCTGTTGAAGACCATTTTTAATTAAGAATGTTGTGAGTTTACATTGCCATTTTTGACAACAAACTTTCTACCATTAAGCATATCATAAAGTATATTCAACAATGGCTTGCTTATGCCAAGCCTCCTGAGTTTTAGGTAAAGACCCTCTAACCATATGGTGTCAAAGGCCATTTCCAAATCAACCAGACCAGCACTTGTGCATTGTTGTTTTGATGTATTCCATTGGATATCAGAAACAAGTTTAGACGTAGCATGAATTGTGTCATGACACGCCTTGAACCCGAACTGTTTATCCGGAATAATTTTGTTGTCCGCAGCCCACTTAGTCAGAGCCCTATTGATGGTTTTTTCGAAAACTATGCTGATGCTCGGAAGAAGACTTATCGACCGAAAATTATCGAAAATTTTACGGGTTGAAGTTGTCCTGTCTCTTTTTCGGGAGAGGATGAACCACAGCGGTCTTCCAATGCACTGGATAATATGCATTATTCAGTGCATTGCTGAAGATTGTGGTGTAAATGTCAATTGCCTCCATCGGTAAACTTCTTAGTACAACGTTGGATATACCATCGACACCTGCTAACTTTTTGTTCTTCATTGAATTGAAGATGAGCTGAAGCTCAACCTTCGTCACTAACAAGGGGCTTGGTCCCGTTTGCTCGGCGATTATGTAATTTGCCAAGGAATCGTCATTGAACCGCAGGGAACATACCAGGGTCACTAGAATTAACTGGCCGGATCTTGCGGTCACAGTACTTGTTAATTGATAACCTGTAGTTCTCCTTAATCAACAGATTGACACTTTTTATTGACGACTTCAGTGTCCTAACCTCTAAGTCGTGTGGGTCTGTAAGTCGTCTGTACAAGTTTTTGAGTCTTGTCAGTAGGCCACTCTTGTGCCTTCGCAGTGCGTCAATAGTCGCGTTTCTGTATGCGTCCATTTGGTCCCGTTCTTTGTACTTTGGTATTGTCCGCTCCATCGATCGTTTTATTGTTTCGTCCATCTGTTGTAAGTGTTGGTCAATTTCTGTATTTGTCAGGTTTCTGTTGTTTGGTGGGGCTATGTCACTCGAACGAAGTTCTCTCGCTAAGGCGTTGGTGAAATATGACCATCCCATCTTACTGTAATTGTAAGAGTGCGTTGCAACATATTCCTCCAACTCCACGCGTTCGTTCGGAATCTGCATTACAGCAGCCAGTTCACAGTGATCACTGTCGTACTCGACTGTCTGTAAGCAGTTTCGAGGCTCTATTTTGGATTCAAATTGGGAAATATTTTGTTTTAAACAAAAAAGTCAGAAATTGTGTAAATGCGAATTGAAAATAAGTTCAGAAAATCAAAAAAGCATCTAAAGTATTTTAGCCTGATTAAAAATTATGCAATTTTGTAATTAGTGAAGAAAAGGTCATGTAAGGATTCAGCGTAGGTTTTAATTGGGTTTTAAATGCCTAAACATTTGTGAGAGGACAAATTTATTTGGAAGCAAAATGTTATACATAATTTATGCAAGAAACTAAAATATCTTTTTCTAAATGAGAAATAAGGAAATACCACCATGGACGCACCCGATACAATGTTCTACTACGTACTCATTCTGAAGGCAGTTCTGGCAAAACCCATCAATAGTAACCCATCAACCTGACCTGAATGGTTACATGAGCCAAATTCGCCAACTATAAGTCTTGTGTCTCTAGTTAAAATTGAAAAATCCGGCTCGAAGGACCAAAAAGCGTTTCTTTTGTTTAAACGCATAGTTTTATTATTTGCAAATTGTTTTTGCACTTGTTAATATTTTTTTAATTAAAATGAAAATTACAGAATATGAGTCTTAATTCAAGAGAAAATCACACTTATACAAAACCTTATAAAGTTATACCTTTGCTTTGTTTTTTACCTTTAAAATTATTTAATAAAATAAATTTGACACAATTTTATTTTGTCTGAATTAATTTTGTTTTACAATCAAAAAACTTTCAATCTTTGTGACATCAAGAGCAGAACAAATGCGTTTAATATTTATCCGAATGATTTTTCTTTATGAAACAAAAATTTCCAAAGAATTAAATTTGTTTTTATTTCTTTTTTTTGTTTAATTCGAAAAAATTACTCAATTAATTTGTTTTTTACCAAACAAAAACAAACCCTAGTTCTTTTCTCTTTTTAAATTTGTTTAAATTTAAATTTTTCTGTTGCATGATTAATTTCTCAGAAATATAAAAAAAATAAACTTTTAAATAATAATAATTGCTGGCGAAGAGTTAAATATCATAATTATAATATGTTCAGATGTACACAAAGGCATTACGTATGATTTTTCCTTGAACCATAAACAAAACATTACGTATTTACGTTTTACCATAACAACATCAACGAAATCACCACCACAAGTTATTCTATCTATAACTGTATGCAAAATGCGAAATGCGAAATGATTATTTATTATTTTGCAAATTAAAAATATTTACGAGGAAATAATAAACAAGATATTTACAAAACGCTTCTTCTTATTTTGAGAGAGAGATAAACTCGTACATTCAATATTTTCAGGCTTGCTAATACGTCTTCTTTAATTTTGTGTGTATGTTTTGTTTTGTTTTGATTCATACTAAATTGTAGCTGGTTTAAAAGTCTCGAACTTCTTGCTCGGGGCAACAGTCTACAAAATTAAAGGCTAATTCATCGTTTCAGTGCTGTCGAGATTTGTTTATGACTTAATGTTGACAGGATAATTTATTGGTTTTGAAAAATAAAAATATATCACGAAAATACTACAAATGAGTTAATTTTCTTTTTCTTCTTTTCATTTTGAATCGCTATCGTTTTGTCACTGGATCTAGCAAAGAATTGTTACGGTTTTGACACAGACACTCATTTTTTTTACATAAATCGTTATTTGAGGAAATTTTCAAAATTAAAAAAAAAATATTTTATTGAATTCATTCGTGTTACGTATGTGACACAAACTGAATATAAGACTAGATTTGTAAAAAATAAACTAAAAAACCTTCTGCTCGTATGTAGAAGGCACAATTGTGTTACTTTTTTGAATTCATAATACGATATAAAATTTGTTACGAAGGGGACACTAACCTTATATTCATCAATTCGTCTTGAAATCATCGCAAAGTTTTTACCATAGATATAAAAATATTCTGTAAGTAACTGAATATTAAAAGAAGAGCTCAAAATTTGTTATTTTGATGTTTTGGCGTGTTACGTTTATGACGGAGACTTTTGAGTTTATATAAAAATATTCACAATGAATTTGTGAAAGGTATGCTCAGTAAAATTGCCTGAAGACTGCAATGTTTTGTTACTCTATTGATGTGATAATTGTTACGAATGTGACACTACTCACTCATTGATAGATTCGCTTTGGAATCATAGCAAAACATTTACCAAAGATCTTATATATTTTAAGGTGAAATGCTCAAATATTCATATAGACCATTTTTTTAAATTCCTATTGGTTACATGTCACAGACATAACAGTTTCAATCAAATATCAGACTTAATTTGCGAAATATATAGTTACTATAATTGCTTAAAGACTTAAAGACGTTTTGTTACTCAATTAAAACTTATTACAAGACATACAATTGTTACGAGCATGACACAGATAATGATTTCGATAAATGGAAGAAATCGATATTACAAGAAAAGTTTGAAAATGGTAAAACTTACTTTTTGAATTCCTACGTGTTACTTGTGTGACAAAGACATACATTTTCGAACTGAACCTTTGCCTAGCTTGGAAGAATTAATATTAAAATTACCTATTGGCGAGATTTAGGCCGCAGCATTTTGTTACCCTTTTGGATTGATAATAAGACATTTGATTTGTTACGCATATGACACTAGCTACTTATTGATAATTTTGTCTTGAAATCATAGCAAATCTTTTACCAAAAAGCTAAAAATATCCTATAAATATATGGACATAAAAAGAAAACCCCAAAAACGAATGACATTCTTTTTTCAAATCCAGCATGTTACGCTTATGACACAGGCATTAAATTTTAAATAAAATATCTGACTTTATTTGTGAAATACGTATTTACTAAACGAATTTTTTGTTACTCCATTAAAGTTATAATAAGGCATACAAATTGTTACGAATATGACACTAAACTCTTACTCATAGATTCAATTTTGAATGAAAGCTAATAATTTATTATAGAATACGAAAAAAAAGTTTGAAAATTTCATAGACTTATGTATCTTTGTTACGAAACTTTGGGTGTTACGTTAATGACACAGATATTAATGTTTGAACTAAACTCCTGGCTTTGTTTAAATATATCTTCTAATATTGTCTACATATGATAGAAAGCAACATTTTATTACTCTATTGGACAAATAACAAGACACTTAATTTGTGACGAATTTGACACTATCCACTTATTGAAGGATTTTTTTCTAAGACATTTTTTTTACTATAGACAGATTCGACTTGGTATGATAGCAAATTATTTACATATGTAGATCTAATTGCTTTAAAAGTTGATAGTCTGATTTTTTGAAATTCGACGTGTTACGTTTATGACAGACTTTAAAGCCTAAATTTATTATTAGAATTAATTCATAGATGATAAATTGCAACTTTTTCAAACTCTATTAAAGTAATAAAAATTTATCAAAATTGTTACGAAAGTGACACTAAGAACTTTTTGATAGATTCGCATTGAAGTTATGCATGTTTTTGATATTTCTAACAATGAATCCTTTTTCGCTAAGCAAGTTGTAGCAACAAATATGGATTCTTAATTCATACTCATCTTGGAGCTGTTTACTTTGGTTTTAAAGAAGAAAAACAAAAAAAAACAAAGACGGCTACGTACATAAATTGGTGGATGATGGTTGGGGGAGAGACTGAACTTAAATGACGAGCAACAGATTGCAATTTCACACACAAACTTGCGATTCATCATTTTCTTTTCAGGAAACAAAATCAATATACGAGTAAATGAAGACGAACCAAGAGAAAAACACCCTATCGGCGTTTTACAAAAAAATATATATCAAAAGGAAATTACGCAGAAAATGCATTATAGCAGTAAAGGGCAGTGTGCACAAGGAATTTAATTACGTCGCTCTTCGTGTCGTTCAATGTGGAAAATACACACAAACAAAAAGAAAAGAATTACAAAATGAAAAAAGAAAGAAGAAAAATAAATAAGAAACAAAACAGGAACAAAAATGAGGACAATCGACCAACAACTGCCACCATAAGTCCATAACCATCCAGTGCATCCGCCAGGGCCATCCCAGTCAAACCAAGTCGAAACCATCAGAATCAACCTCAATCCTCGAGCCCATCCAGTGCTGGAATGGCTATAGATGGTGGTGGTACGGTACACGCTTGTGGTGTGGCTCCTTTATTCGCACAAATTGCACCCGTCGAACATTGAAGATGCTCAAAAGAACAAAATCACACAACAGAAAAAAAGGAATATAAAATAAACATATCCTTTGAGAGCGCGGGGACTCCCACATGTCTTTTGCCAGGAAACGAACTCTCTTCGTCGTTGTTTTCTTTTTCCTCACTACTTTCTCTTTTCCTGTCCCTCTTGTCCTATCTATTTATCTATTAAAAATGAGGAAAATTCAATTTCCCAGCGTTCGTTCACCGAAACGTCTCATCGTCGTCGTCGTCCTCGGCGTCATTTTCGAATAAAAAGATTCCAAAGACGTACGAACCAACGACCGAATACGAAACGAACAAAGACGACGACTCGAATCGGCTCGGCGGTGGCGGAGGCTGCTGTCGGAGGCATGTGCTAGGATTACGTTTTACATTAGACAATCGACTGCAGGGATAAATCATGTTAGGAGTTCCTATATACGAGGAGTGTGAGCATATCCTTGGCCAACCATTTATCTATAAGTATCTATGTTTGTCTATAGGAAGCTCATGATGGTTCCGTCTTCTTCCTTGATACCTACTCTTTATCTTATTACGGAATTCCATTATATTATTCTTGGGTTTTTGCGTATAAGAAATTATTTTTCTTTTTGAGTTTCGGGATGTGTTTAGAGCGGTCTCGGAAAAAGGAAGCAAGAGTAGATCAAGGAAGAAGAAGATGCACAGGCACCATTTCCAGCACCAGGCACAGGAACACATTACGTATAAGGAATTAAGGGCGAACACGTTGCATGTTAATTGACAAGTGACATTGTTGTCAGACAGTAGATTAAATAGTGTTCAGGCTTAAGGCAAGCCAAGGCAAGGCAAAGTCCTGGTTCTCGTTTTGTTTGAGATGCAAGCCATGGTTCTAGGATTGCTTCCATTTACTTTGAAGGGGTTGATGTAACGTAGACGTATAGACGTAGACGAAGAATGTTTTTATTTGTAGTTAAAATTCACTTACGTAAATGTCAAATCTATTTATGGCGAAAAATAAATTGAAAATTCTCGTTTTTCTTATTTTCTTAAAAGTGCAACAACAACAGGAGTGAGATGGGAAAAAATAGAGGAAAAGTGGACAGCTGCTGATGATGGTCTCTATTGTTAAAGAAAAGTGTTTTTGTTTTTTTTTATTTGTTGGTGAAGAGAGGTAATATAACAGCTGAGCAACAATTTTTCACAAGAAACAATAATAACAGAAAATGGATTTTTGAAGTCTTTGTTGTTATTGATGTTTTGGGAGGAGAGTCTTTGGTATGTTCCGAATAGTTTTTGTACCGGAAAAAAGCAGGGGTTTTTAACAGGAACCTACAAATTGTGCCAATTTTTATTATTTCGTCTTTCATTAAACTTAAACAAAATTTAAAAATTGTATGGCTTTTGCAAAAAAATGTAAAAACGGGCAAACAAAATTATCGTGCAACTTAAAAAATCATCACTGTTTTATATTTTGTTCTTAGTTCCTTATTTCAGTTTTGTGGCTCAAACTCAAAAACCAATAAGACGTCAAAATCTATATTAACATATTATTGAAGAGAATTTAATGACCTATAAAAAAGGTCTGAATGAAAATTTCTTTTAGAAGAACCGTTATGATGTTATCAATGCTTAAACGATATTGTAATTTTTTGCAAAATTGTAAATAACGATCAATTAAAAACGTACAAAACTGCTTTTTAAAACAAAAACCTCAAAACATTTTTTTGGGAAATTTAATGGGTCAACATTATTTTTGTTTGAATTTTAAAATAAATTAAGTTTTAAGGTCTTTGATATAAATTTTTAAAATTGGTGGGAATTTTGCATTTTTGAAAAACATTCTTCTATCAAAAAAGTCACTTAAAATATTTATTTTTTAAGGCGTTTTGACTTTTTATTGTGATGGTCCAAATTGTCGAATTGTTATTGTTGACAATTCTCGACGTTACGAGGTCCTTAGAACCTAATAACATTTTTTTAGAGAAATGTCTTTGTTCGAACGTTCGTAGGTCTATCCGTACGATCGTGATAGCATTTTCGTCGTCTATTTCTCAAGAACCAGTGAAGATATCGATTTCAAATACATTTTTCTATTCAGATAACAACACAAAGAACTTTCAAACAAATAAAGTTGATTGTTTTTTTACTAAAGCAATTTCAAAAAAAAGTCTAATATTGTACCCAAACATATTTTATGACATACGAAATATTGTTGCTCAATTTTAGTTATTTTTTGGAAAAAATCAATTTACAAATCACGAAATCCTACAAACACAACAAATAACTGATAGTTTTAGACTCAAGTATTAGGAGAACGAAGAAAGTTAGTGGCTCAAAATTTGTAATCAAACACAAAACACTGATATTGCAATTTTGTTAAGGTTTTAGACAAATCGAATGACAGGCAGGGAAGTTGTGAGTTTGGGTCGTATTGCAGCCTTTTTTTCTAAGCTTCTTATCAATATTTTGAAACCTACATATTTTCATAGGGAATTAAATAACTTACAAAAAGGTCCTGAATAAAAATTTGCGTCAGACGAACCGTTAAAATTTTATCAATTCTTAAACGTTTTTTTCGATTTCATTTTGGCTTGGTAAAATAAATGAAGATCAAGTTAAAAAAATGGACAAAACTGATTCTAAAAGAAAGTTTGATGCCCTAAAACAAATCCTTACCATTTTTTTTATAAATTTAATACTTCAAAAATTATTCGCCTTTAACATTTTAAAGAAATTTAAGTTTTATTGTTTTTGACCCAACAATTTTCAATTTTGATGGAAGAAATGGCAATTATGCGGCGTTTGGTATTTTCACCCAAAACCTTAATGCTCACTTCCTAAAATTCCATTAAGCCAAAAATTGGTCAAAGTTCAAAAGAAAATCTCCGAAAAACCGAAAGCGAATATTGTACAACCCGAATAAATTTTAAATAGAAGAACAACTAAATAGTAAGTTGGGATTTTGACCAACAGAATTTAAAATTTTGGTTTTATGACACAGGGGTTGGACTTTGTGACATTTATTCTGGAACTACAAAGACGATTATTATTTCTATGGTTCCTTATGTCTTATCACCAAAGACAAAATTTTAAATAACTTAAAGCCCAAAAATTAATGTGTTGTAAAAAAAATATTACGTCACAAAATCCAAATAAAATGTCATATCACTCAAACCAAGTTTCATTGTCATAACTCCCAAATTTTGAAATGTCATAACGCCCAAAATATTTACGCTTATAAACAGTGAGATATTTATGGAGGGCATGTTACCCCCGCTGCTGCTCTCCATGCTTGGACTCACTAAAGGCGTTGGGGCAGGTACGAAGTTGGGTGCATGCAAAGTGACTGAGCATTTAACGAATCTGGATTCAAAAAAGCCTTGCATACACCCAACTTCGCACCTTCCCAAAAATTCTATAGTGAGCCAAAGCAAAGGTGATTTAGGGACAGTACGCTCCTCCACAGTGCTAACACTGTGATCAACCCTATCCGTTTTACTTCACTTTCAAAATTGACCTTATTTCCATTATTGAAAGTGAAATAAGACCAAACATATTTGTTACGCTTTCTTTAAGTTCCGAGTTTTTGCGCAATCTGAAATGTTTTTCGTCCAGTGTTTCCGTTTAGGCTATTAAATTCAAAACTCAAAATGTCGGACTGCCCAAAATAAACAAAAACTTTGTCAGAATGGGAAAATGTTGAAACAAATGCCATCCTTTGGGTTTAAAAATATTAATTTGGGCAATATGACATTGATTTTTGGCTTTAAGGCATTTTCTTCTGAAAAAAGTTTTTAACGTTTTTATTGCACTAAGCTGTATTTTATTGGGCAATAAGACTGAAAGCTCCTTTTTATTTTGATTTTTATAGGACCCAAAAAAGTTTTAACGCCCAAAGGTTCGGTAATATTGCCCATTGCACAACAAAATATTAATAAAATACTTTTGGGCACTGTGACTTTTTTTAAATTGGACGAAAACACCTAATACCGAATTTTGCATCATCGTCAAACATGGTTCTATTATATTTCAAGGCCTTTTTGTTTTGTTGTTTAAAGAATATTCGATTTTTTGGCCCATTAAAACGTGTCAATATGAGGACAGACTCGAAGGTTTACCTAAGATCTAGGTGAAATTTTTAAAGTTTCAAAAAACTGAGTTTAATAAAAATATATAGGTAAAGAAAGTTCTTAAATTTCAACAATTTGGAATTTGGTCTATATTTGACAACTTCCATTTCTCCTCTTTATTTTGGTCCTATTTTTTTTAGCTAAATTACAGACTGTAACTTGGAGAAAAATGTGCGTTCAGCAAATAAAAAAAACAGATTGTAACTTTAAGTGTTAAGTTTTTGGACCTGTGTTCCAAAATATTGTTCGAAACAAATTTTAATACAACTACTGAAAAATTTGTTTCGAAATTTGTTTAGTCTGTACTTTTAGTCTATGGGCTTTAAAATAATTGTGTTTACTTAATTCTTGTTGAGATGAAATTTTGGTTCTTGAATTAAAATGGATCATTTTATCTCTGATAAAAAAAATCTCAGCAACCAATAAGCGCATCGAAAATTTAATAAAATTTCAAAACAATCATTTCTTGACTAGAAAAAAAAATTAGGAGTTTTGAACAGGAAGCTGATAATTGATTGATTAATTTTTCGTCTTTCATTCAGAATTTGAAAATCAAGGGGGCCAAGATCCCACTAGATTGTATTCTTGAAAGATATGAAAGGACCAAGATATTTACTGTCAGGTCAAAATTCCAAAATGTTGTCAATTGAATAATATTTGATTATTTGACTGATATTTTTCTCCGAAATCAGTAAGAAAAACATAAATAAAAAATACTCGACTTAATTTCCAATTTGAGTTGAAAAAACAAACAGTGAAAAAAGCAAACGGATGGATTTGGTTTTCTATTCGAGACCGAAAGGATTTAGTGAAATTGTACTGAAAAACAGTCGAACTGACAATAATTCAAAGAAGTGCTCGAAAAAAATGATGAAAAAGTACCCAAATACGAATTTTTTCCAAGTTTCATGAAGTTGTAATAGGTGATATAGTTGCGCTAGCTGGACTACTTGGAATTGATCCATTTCATTTAATATTCTTCTAGGGTTAAAATATTTTTCAATACTTTGAAACCTAATTTAGAAGTCACAATTCGCTTCCTTCTTTTGATACCAACTTCAAGGCTGTGCTATGTAAATACATTGTGATAATTATAAGGCTTTAATCTATAATTGGCGCAACTAATCATACCTTTCTCTCCTTAAAATCTTCTCATTTTTTCTATTACTGCTTTTTTTACAGAAATGAATCCCAACAAGCCCCTTGTTCACTTATATTTGGCTTACCTTATTAATCCTTCTTCAGCCAATATTTTAGCTTTCTATCGTGCATTCAACTATAAAAACTCAAAATCTCCATAGTTCACTTTTGAAAATCAAAATCAAGTAGATTCAAATAAAAACTCCCCCAACCAAAAAAAAAAACTCAAATTACAAACAAAACTGAAAAAAATCCCTGTCTGGGATTCGTGTTGTTTTTGCATTTCTTGGAGAATGCAATTTTTCCATCAACAAAAATCACTCATCTCATCAGTTTTTGAAATGGAAATTTACTGAAATCGATTATCCGAATATTCCGCAACCGCATATCCCAACCAACTCTCTTTAATTCCCATTACCCCATGGTTGGCCCATGTGCACTGTTTTATTGCCAACAAAAATCAAAAAAAGCATCTCAAGTATAATCCGTTCTCTTTTTGAAAATAACCAATATATTAAAAAACCAAAAAATAAAAAATTAAACTCCATATAATATTAAAGTAAAAACAAAAATAGATATATAATCCAAAAAACTGATTGAGCATTCTCAAGCGGAAATTCATTCTCGATAGCTTCCAATTTCAAAAGCAATGCGATTTCAATACGACTTTTCGTCCTCAACCTATACAGTAAACATATCTATAGAGGAGTATTTTACTCATTCTAGTCCTTCTCGTCGTAATCATCATTATCATCATTTCTATAGAAGTTTATCTCAAGTAGTGAGCATCATCATCATCATCGTCGTCGACGTTTGGAAGAGACCGACTTTGGTCTTCTCCGTCGTCCTCATCGTTATTTTCGATATCTGCATACTTTTACCTTTTAAAGTACACTCAGGGAGTACCTTACGTACTGTTTTTCGTTCTTGTTCTGGTATCTTAAATAATTCTTGAATTTGTTTTCTTTTTTTCTTTATCTATTAAATTCTTGTATTTGCATAACAACATTATCCACTATATGCATTGAGATGATGATAATGATGATATCTTTTTTTATACTACTATAAGCTTTTTGTATCTTTATGTTTTTTGATATCTAAGTTTTTGATAATACGAGTACTCCACAAGTTCTTTAATTTTGTTTGTACTCATAATAATAATAAGGAAATTTGAAACTGAAGTTTTTTCAGGTTTATTAAATTTCTACAAATAACTTTTTTTCTTCATAGTTTTCAAGGTTGTGATGTGCCCTTATTGTAATTTGTACATACTCATTACGTTGTTTTTTCACTTTTATGATACTTAGTTTTCTAGTCTTTGAATAAAAGTTACATTTTTCACCCTTTGAGGATAATTTTTCTTCTTATTTTTTCTTAAAATCAAAAGTCGTGTACACAAATGAGGAAATAAAAACAATCTAACTTGAACTTTCAGTTACTTAAATTATAATCCTAGCTCAGAGATGCAATATGTCATATAATGACAGTATTATGATAGTTAAAGTCACTAAATCTTTGATTTAATAAAAAAGACGAAACTTTCTCTGTTAACATAGTTTATATTAATATATAACAGTGTGATAGGTTAGGCCCCGAATACGGACGGATTTACTGTTGACAACCTACGCAAACGGATAAAGGAAACCGAACTTCGGATATGTACGTGGGATGTTAGGTCCCTTAACAGACTTCGTGCGGCCGAAGAATAAGCGGAGGCCCTAGACTGCTATAAAGCAGACATCACCGCCATCCAGAAAATACGATGCGATGGAAAAAGAGGATCCAGACGCGCTTCCAGCATTATGGATGTCCAAACTTTCCGCGGAGCTAACATTGACTCGGACCACTACTTCGTAGTAGCCAAGGTAGTATTTCGGGTTTCCAGACCCAAGGCAAAACATGGAGATGCTGGGAAAAGGTACAACGGCACTCGAACGGCTTTAATCGCAAGAGATCTTTTTCCGACCGAGTTATAAGTAACCTCTCTCGAAGTTCTCTAACGCCAACACAATGTATCGAAAACCAGTGGCAACATTGCCAAGATGCAATCGGAGAAGCCGCCTCTGATGTGCTGGGTTTCAAGCAGCCACAAACAAGGAACCTCTGGTTTGATGAGGAATGTCGACAGGAAAATGCAGCCAAACAACAGGCACCCAAAGCGGCGCTGCATAAAAGAGAGAGGAACACCGACTTCTGAGAAGGAAAAGAGAGGGCATGAGAAGCGTGCGGTTCAAGGTGTTGAGAGGTTTAAAAGCAGGAATGAAGTGCGATAGTTTTATGAACAGGTGAAACGAAATTCACAGGTACATAAACCTAGAACCAAAGGCAGCAAAGACGAAAGGGGAAACATCATAGTGGAACCGCAGTCAATGCTGAGGATATGGAAGGACCACTTCTGAAGACTGTATAACGGCGACGACGAACCGAATTCCGCTGCCAGCCAGGATGATCCAACAACATAAAAGACGAAAGCCAACAATCCCGTCCTCCCGACTTAGACGAAGTAAAGATTGCCATATTTAAGTTGAAGTCTAATAATGCCGCTGGAGCGGATGGCTTGAATGCCGAGCTCTTTAAAGCAGCTAGAGATAAGTTGGTTAGGAGCATGCACCAACTTATCTGTAAGATATGGTCGGAAGAAAGCATGACCGATGAATGGAACCTAAGTATTATTTGCCCGATCCTGAAAAAAGGAGACCCTCTAAGCTGCACCAACTATAGAGGAATCAGTCTGCTTAACATCGCCCATAAAATCTTCTCTGCCGTAATGTGTGAACGTCTAAAGCCCATTTTCAACAACCTTATAGGTCCTTATCAGTGTGGTTTTAGACCAGGAAGGTCCACAGTCGATCAAATATTCACATAACGGCAGATCCTGGAAAAAACCCAAGAACACTAAATCCACACCCACCATCTTTTCGTCGATTTCAAGGCCGCATATGACACCATCTACAGGGACGAGCTGTATAGAGCCATGTCTAGTTTTGGCATCCCTGTCAAACTCGTCCGTTTGTGCAGGATAACCATTCACGCTGCTCCACAAAGGTTGGAAAAAACTTAACAGAACCTTTTCAATGTCAAAAAAGGAATTAGACAAGGTGCTTAAAAGAGTAGTGCAGAGCTCACACGTCAACTTTAGAGGCACTTTCTATCAAAAGTCTGTCCAATTACTGGCATATGCTGATGACATTGACATTATCGGAAGAAATCAGAGCTATGTCAATGGGGCTTTTGTGAGTATTGAGGCAGAGGCGGAAAAAATGGGTTAACGGTTAATGAGGGCAAAACTAAGTACATGCTGTCGTCAAGAAAGGACATAAAACACCGACGTCTCGGTCAAAACGTCACCATCGACAGACGTTACTTTGAGGTAGTCAAGGACTTCGTCTACCTAGGCTCCGCTGTAAACGCAGAAAACAACACCAGCGCTGAGATCAAACAAAGAAAAACTCTTGCTAACCGCTGTTTCTTTGGGCTATGAAAGCAATTGAGTGGTAAAGTCCTCCCTCGAGGAACCAAAGTGTCACTATAAGACCCTTATCATCCCCGTCCTTCTATACGGTGCAGAAGCATGGGTCGCTTCGAGAAAAAGTTCTTCGTGTGATCTACGGTCCCGTATGCATCGAAGGGGAGTGGAAGAGAAGAAGGAACGACGAGCTGTACGTTCTGTACAGCGAAGTAGACTTAGCCAGAAGGGTTAAAGTCCAACGACTAAGATGACTGGGTCACGTAGAGCACATGGAAACCTAGCTCTGGCTCGGAAAGTCTTCGAATCCACACCCACAGCACAGCGCAGTAGAGGAAGACCGAAGATCAGATGGCGCGCACAAGTGGAAAGTGACCTCACCCAACTTGGACCGCGAAACTGGAGACATCTAGCTAGGGACCGAGCTAGATGGAAACGTTTGTTGGGTGGCGCCCTAGGTCACACAGGACTATAACGCCACCTTAAGTAAGTAAGTAAGTCTGATAGGTTATATGTCATTCAATACAAGTTAAAATTTAAAATTTTCGTTAATCATAATTCAAAATGGAGACAGCACTTAGATAAAGGCTCCAAGTATTGACTCAAGCACATCTAAGGCAACATAAGTCTCTAATTCACTTTATTGAATCATAGTTTTTGAGAGGTTACTCAATTCAATTTACAGCAGAATTCGACATTTTGTTATGATATCACACAAAAGTAAAAAAAAAGTAGAACCTCATTTAAACCACAGTCTGAACCTTGAACAAAATCCTTGCAGTCTAAAATAACCAAATAAAAGCTTCGAAAGTATAGAAATTCACTAATCACAGTCAAAACACTGTGATACCAAACAAAACTGAAACATTGTCTTAAATGTCAAGCGCATCCAAATCAAATTCAAAATCATCACTTAATTCTTGTTCAGATAGCCGCTGTCAAAAAATCACAGTTTTAAGTCGAAAAAATGTCATTACGTTAAACGATTAATATGAAGAACGCCAATAAATCGTACTTCGATAAGGCTGATACCTTAATGACAGTCCAAGTTTTCAGAATTTAGACGTCAAATTCTGTGATACAATAAATCAAAACCATTCATTTCACACTCGAACCTATAAGAAAAAGCTTCACTAAGTAAGAGTATGCATCAAGCAACGTCACCAAATCTTAGACCGATGTCCGACATACTAAACGTCTGTCAATCGAAATTTGTTAAATTTGCTTAACAGAATCTGGACTCAGAGAAAATAGACTAAGACGTCACTTAATTAAAAATCATTTCGGAAGTCTTACATATCGTACTGTAATGGATAAAGAGCTGAGATAGCAAACTTATCTAAAGTAAAGGACACTATGTCCTATGATATGTCTATTCAGATCGCATACGTTACACAGTCTACGATAGTAAGTTGATGTTACTTAAGTGGCTGTCATTAAATAAAAATAGAAGTCCTACAAAACAATGTCACTGTCAAAGTTTGAGAGAGCAAACGTCACTAAATCACATCACATTCCAATTCTTCATCTTGTTTCAGACAAAAATTTATCGGTTTAAGAGAGCAGACGTCATTTAATCGCAGTCTCAGCTCAAACTTAGTTAGAGTTTGGCATATATTATGTCAATTTGTTGAAGTTTGACATAGCAGAAGTTACTTAACCATACTTTTCTAAATAAGCCATCACTTAATACAATCTGAACACAGCCTAAAAGAGCAAATGTCACTCAATGACAGTCCTAGTTGAAAAAAAAAGAAATCTCCAAGTCAGAGTCAGAAATAAATCACGTCACTTTAACTCAGTCTGAAAAACCAAACGTCAGAAACAGAGATTGGACTCAAAGAAGGTAAAAGTTATATTTTTAAATAGAATAAGTCACTAAATCACAACTAAAGTAGCAGAAATCATAAAATCACGGTCTAAACTCGGAGATATCATACTCGTACATTACTTACTCAAAATCAGAGGTGTTTACTGTTTCGAAGAAAAATACGATACTAGATTTCTATTAAAACAAGCTTATATTTCTAATTCACAATCTTATATAACAAGCCTTATACTAAGAGCTCTGAAATAGTAAAATTCTACTACGATTTGTTACAATTTGATAAACCAGCAAAAAAAGCCTTTAATTGAAGTAAAAAGGCGTTAAAAATTGAACAAGAAAATGTCACTAAATCACAACTAAGGCAATAGATTTCACTAAATAGCCTGATATGTTAAAGGTATCTCAATTGAACTTTAAACTTAGTGGATTCTCGAATATCAAGTGCCTCTATATCAAACTCATACTTATCTTTATCTTTTCTTGTCGAGAAATCATAGTTAAAATTCGAGAAAAGATGGAACTTAGTCAAAATGGTTTATGGTTCACTAAATCGTAGTTTGAGAAACTGTCTAAGTGACCTTAATCAAAGTCTTAGACATCTCACAGTCTGAGTGGAAAAACCTCACAAAACCACTGACTAGAGTTTAAAAAAAAAAGTTTAAAAGTTAAGTTAAAGTTTGACAAATTGAAAAGTCTTGGAAAGAGCAAATGCCAACAGTTTAAGCTCGAAATCCAGGTTATACTAAGTCAGAAACTGAAATAAATAAGGTTATTGAATTTTAGTTTGACATACCAAACGACACAAAGTTGCAGATTGAGAAATCAGCTTAACCTTGCCTACTGTCATTTAATCACAATTGAGGAAACGGAAGTCATGAAATCACAGCTAAAACTCTGAGCTACTGTATTCAACTAATTCACAGTCTGAACAATTTAAGATTTTTGCTAAAGAAAAACACGTCACAGCAAAGTAAATCAAAGTTTTAGTTAGCAAACCTAATAGATAGATCTTTAAAATAGTAGAAGTCACATTATCATTATCTCACAGGCCGGATCACTAGATCACATTCTGAAATAACAGATTTCAACTTATCAAAGTCCAAAAGAACAGATGTAATCAGTTTGGGAATGTCGAAATATCATTTACTCATAGACTAATCACTAAAAAAATGACGTCTCAAGGCAGAACTATATTGTAGTATAAAATAGCAGAAATAACTTAATCACAGTCTAAGCTCTGTGGAAATAGACGTTAAGTTTTGAAAACTGTAATAAATAGCAGCGCTTAGAATATTTTCGACTACGCTGTAATTTATAAAGCCATCATTTTTATACACCTATTTCAGTTGTTTTATCGATATTGCTATATTAAATGATCTCTAAAAATTCTGCCCTAGAACTCGAAATTCCCATCAGTTTACCCTCGAGCTCAATTTCAGACGAATTTTCAACTAAAGAGAATTGTGAAAGAATGTGAAATGCCTTCAAAAATCTGTCTTTCACTTCCATTTTGATGCTCAAAGTTTTGAGACCAATATGAATCGGTATCTCCTTGAATCTTTCCCTTTTTAAAAGCTCGCACTGAGTTAAAACATTTAAGGGTAGTAAATATATCTTTTAAGTTCGTTAAAATTATTTTTTTTTAAGATAAAGTTTTTAAAAAATGCTTTTTTAAGAATTTTAAAGAATCCCAAAACAGTATTTTTAAAGCTACTTTAAAATACTTTTATAGATCAAAGTAAAAGTTTGAGTCTTTTTCTGAATATAATTCTATATGAAGTTTTGAGAAACCTTGAATTTAATGTTTTCATACATTTGTAAGGAGTTAGAAATCAAAACTCAGTTGAAAAACCTTCTCAACTAGTGTTATATATAAGAAGAATACGTATTGGATAAAAGACTTGACTGAGATTGCTTCCGTTATCTACTTTATAGAAAAAATGGAAAAACGTAGTGGAACACAGCATACATTTTAAGAATTTCATAACAAATGTCACTATATCCCAAGATAGGAAATGACAATTTATGACTGTCACAGCTTAATATGGAAAACTTCCCCACATCACGACAGAGTTATAAATAGTCACTAAGTTATAGTCTGACTAAGAACCTTTAAAGACACCACTCATTGATATTGAGAAATAGAAGACATAATTAATCTACAATTACAAACATGAGTTTCCTCTGTTAATTTTGATCAAAGCCAATGTCTTTCAAAATCTCAGTTTACTATTTTTAAAAGTACACCATGTCGTATACGTAACATTTTCAACGTTACCAAATATAACCAATTATTCCTCTTTTCGACTGTTATCTAAGAACTTTGATCACTCAGAGCCTTTTAAGAACTTATTTTGAATTCACAATCGATTGAACTTATCAGAAAAACCTCTTCCACAGTCAAAATAAATGCATCAAAAATAGGAGACTCCAAGAAATTGCAGATTGACATATGATACAAATGACTCTTGACATTTTCATTTTCAATTTCAAGTGCTTACATTTTTCCATGAAGAATACTCTTTAGAATTTCGTTTCCCTACTTTTACATTTTTTTTTTGGCAAACATTCCAAGGCAAACTCCTTTTAAGCCAATATAATATCATCAAAAAGGTCAATCTAGCTACCATTTATGTAATTTCTTCCTACATCGACCTTGCCTATTTCTTTGTATCATGATTTCCATGGGATATGCGTCATCACTTGCCCAAGTTACACCAACATAAAAAATAAAGCCTAGAAAAATCTACCTCATAATATTCAATTTCACAATCTCTTATACCAGTTTCACCATGATTTTCAATTTCACTCGTCTCTTGAATAAAAGACACTCGCTCCGTGCCGTGGGAATCAGAAATTCCATCAACCAGAAAAATGTTTATTCGAGTACAAACTACACCAACAAAATGGTTTCAAAAGGCACATGATTCCAGGCACGTCATCAAAACATACAATACCACCTCTTCTTGCTCTTGCTCTGGCTTCAGCTTTAGCTTTGGCTTTGGTCGTTGCTTCATCACCTTCACTCGAACTTTTAACCCCAATTTAACAATCCCAACAAAAACAAACCACCAAAAACAACAACAACAACAACAAAAAGTCAATGCCAAACACAGTTTTTGGTGTGTGAAAAAAATTATCGACTGGTCGTCTGTCCGTCGCGTCCATTTGTCGGTATGTCGGTAAATCGGTGGTGTTTCTGTTCTAGTGCTTTTTGCTCCTGGGTTCAGTTCTTCGTGAGGTACAATTTTGGGTTTGTTGATGGGATTATGGCGGGAAACCGAACCATAACCGAAGCCACAAGAAGCGGCCATTTACCCAACCGTATTGTCGTCATTTACCCCCAATTAAAGTGAAACAAAAACACCAGAGAAACTTATTGCGCAGTGCGTTCTCTAAACGAGTATGTGTCGCATTTTTCGGGCCTCAATTCTTGTGTCTAGTCTTTGTGTCTTCTGTCCCGGCCACATGTTAAATTTTAAGCTTTTATAGCTGCCGTATGCTCGCAGCTGAGGGACAAAACAATTATAACTTGAAAAAGGAAAAGCCTAATCAAAAAGAGCAGAGCTCTACCCTAGCATAAAAATACAAACAAAAAAAACACTTAAAGATCGCACAGGAAACGGGTTGGGGATGCGAATGCGAGGTTCGACGACACGTGGGTTCAAAGTCGGTTATTGACTGGGACTGGTCTTATGGCGAATGTACCTCTCTTGATTTTGTTTTTCTTATTCTAACACCGGGTTCTGATGGTTGGTAAAAGTTGTATTCACAAAACCACGATAGGAAGCTCGCAACCACGTGCCCTTGCTCCAAGGAGATACTCGTACTCATATACATATGTATGTTGTATATGATACCCCTTCTGTTAAGGTTTATTGAACTTCTATCTTTTTTTTTAAAGGTGGTTGTCCGGTTTACGAGAGTTTATTTTGGCTTTTGTGAGATAGTTGAAGCTGCCGCTGCCACCACCACCGATGCCGCTTGCTTTTCAAAATAAACTACGCAACGGCAAACAACCCAAAAACCAAGCATTGAAACCAAAGACTTCTATACTCTTCACCTGCCGCGAGTTGAGTTCTAATGGTGGGTTTTGCTTTTATTATTTATTATTGAAACACACTCAATGACTTGTCTTGACTTGACTATGACTGTTGGGAAGTTGGGACTTACATTTTTGGTATTTGTTAATTTTTGTCTGTAGACAGCGTGTCTGGTGGGGTCGACGACGGACGGACGGTAAGGGTTGAACATGATTCAATTAAATGAACTCACCGAGAAAGGATGGATATGGTTGACTATGAACTGGCGGTGATGTGTTCTTCTTGGTTCATTGGACCCATTTTGTGTGTTGAATTTGTGGTGAAATAAAAATTAAATTTCAAATAATTTTATATAGAAGTTATTCGAAACAGGATTTTAAATAAGGTAGGTTATAACACTTAAGAATAAAAGACTTTATTTTCCTAGGAACTTTTAAATTAGAACTGCGAACCGTGAAAACAAAATACAACCCTTTAAGAGATCAACGCCATACCCAACCAGGACTATATAATTTAAAAGAAACATCCGTTATGAAACCGGAGGCAGTAATGATGCTACACCTCTCTAAAATCAGAAGACGTCTTTTTTGTAGTTTAGAAAACACATTTTTTTAAACTTTTATGAATTCTTTTTAAAAATTTCTGTTTTAAAAGTTATTGATATTTAATCATCTGATGACGATGAATTTTATCGTTATAATCTCTGTTTTGAGAAAAGTTTTGATACGACACAGAATTTTTTCAATTTTAGTATGTTAAGCCTTTCTAAGAGACTTATAGAACGAACGACATAATATGGATACAAAACTATGAAAAGTACGACTGTATAAGTGTATAGTGATCGAATAGTAAACAGACCCCAATGTCTCCATACACTATTTCCCGTTGTTCATTTTTTTAGAATAATGAACGCTCTTAAAATTTGCCATTTTCCATACAAAAGGTATACATCTAGGAAGAATTTTCGAAAGATTTTTTGTTTTTGACGGTTTTTCAAACTCCAAAACTTATATTCTCTGAAAATGTTATCTCAATCCATTCAAAATTGAGCATATTGCGGTTTTACCCAAAACACCTTTTTCGTAATCAAATATTAAAGCAATTTTTTTCTGAAATCTAGACTTTGACTTCGATCGTTGATCATTTTTCTAAAATTGATAACCTTTTAAATCCCAATATTAAACACTTTTTTATTAACTTCCCATAGGAAGTTATTGTATTGTATTGTCCGATTTGACAAATTTAAATTTTTGACATTTATCGACGTCCCTAGGTCCCTAGAGTCGAAATAAAGTCCATAGCTCAAAAACTAGTAGAGATATCGTCGTCCTTCTATTAAAACTACCTAAGACCATTTTTTGTGTTTTGAGATATTTGCATTAAAAGTTTGAAATCAACATGCAAATTGATAGATTTTGGGAATTTTAATTCTTTTTAATTTAAAAATGGTGCATCGTTAAGCTTCGGGAGTTTTGAAAAATGTAGATTTTGTCAGTTGCATGAACTCATGTATTTATTTCCTTTTTTTGCGGAAAATGGACTTAGGAAATTTTCATAGAACGACGCGAATATCAAATTCAAATAAATTTTGTTATACAGATAATAATGCAGCAAGATGCAGAAAGGCATCTCGAGAAAATTGCGTGGGCGGTTTTTATACCATAGCAGTTTGAAAAAAGGTGAAAACATTGGTTAAACCTAAATATCTCACGAACCAAAAAAGCTAGAGACTTGAATAAAAATATATATTTTATATTGTACTGTGATACCAAACAAGGATATTTTTTGAAAAAAAAATCTAATTAACTGTTTTTTTTTATAAATCCAAAATTTAAAAAAAAATATCACCTCAAAAATCTTACGAATGAAAAGTGATTTTATCTTCAAAACAACTTCGTGCAACGAAAAATAACGTTTTTAACATCTGGTAAAATTTTGAAGAAAATCAATTTGACAGTTTTTTTTACAAAAAATAAAAACTTGAAAGAAAATTTAGCAAAGGTTGGTAAAAATTGATTTGCGACTTAAATATCTTTTCAAAACTTTGAGATATTGGCTTTAAACTACTTTTGTCTTTAAGAAAAAATATTGTTGTAGTACTTGGAGCGTGATGGTTAGTGCGTTGGATTGTCATGCAAGGGGTCTTGGGTTTAATCCCTGTCTGTGCCACCTAACCTTTTTCACAGGTACTGCCTCTTGCGAGGAATTGACAAATCCTCCAAGAGTTATTCTTGTCATGAAAAGTGCTTTCTCAAATTAGCCGTTCGGATTCGGCGTATAAACTGTAGGTCCCCTCCATTCCTGACAACATTACTCGCACACAGGAATGGTTAACAGTTGTAAGTCACTAGGCTATGGTTCTTGATGGACTGTTGCGCCACCTAATTTATGTGTTTATTGATGCCACCATTCATTAAGATTATGAGAAAAATAGAATTGACAGTTTTTTTTATACAAATTTACTTTCGACTCAAATAGCTTTTTAAAAATTAGAAATATTGTCTTCAAACTTTTTTATTTCACAGAAAATATTTTTTCGATATTTAGTAACTTTTTTTATAAAAATCCAACGTCCGTTTTTTTTATAAAAAATAAAATCTTTCATCCAATTTGTAAAAATTTAAATATTGCTACTAAAATTGGTAAACATTTTTTTTTGACTAAAAATCTATTTAGCAAGACTTGATTTTCAAACTAAACTTTTTCTTTATATGAAAAATATTGTTAGTAATTTAAAATCTTTTAAGAATAATTCAACTTTTTTAACCCAACCCTACAAAGTTTTAAGCAAGACAAATCGACAGAAGGGATGGGAAGTTATCAGTGTGGGTCGCAAGCCAGCCTCTTTTTTGCATACTAATGTTGATGCTAGTTTGTATCAATTCATAAATCAGACAGTATTTAGAAACTTCTACAACTACAACCTTACACAACTTTTTTTATGTACCCTCATCTCCGGTTGTAAGAACAGGGACATACATATTTTACACAAAAAGTAGAGTCTTTAAAATTTGGAGGTTGTTAAAACTTAATTGGGATTTAAGTAATCCATAAGGGTTACGCTTTAATTCGAATTGTTGAAAGAATCGATTTGTATGTCGATTTGTTCAAAATTGTTTACGGTCTATGAGCTACAGTTGAGTTCATAAAAATAGCAGTGCTCTGCAAATAAAACAAAAATGCCTTCAATATCAAAATTATAGTATATTTCATTAAACTTCTAATTACAAACTAAAATATTTTATTCATAAAAACAGAAAACAAGTATTATATTATAAGACCGTTTTTTAAATATATGACTGTTCATAAAAATAGCAGTGCATGACAAAGTAATATACGGGGTATATTACGTAAAAAGTAAAAAAAATTGTTATAAATTATATAAAAGTATACAAGTAATGTTAGCTTACAATTAGTACTTTGTTGCGTAACCATTGTTTTTTATGCGTGGTATCGAGTCCACTAAACACCTCTCGAATGGTATTGCGTTCCACGAATCACGCACTGCTTCCCACAATTCTCTCCACTTCTTGGGTTTTGCTTTATGAATTGCGTTCTTAACATCCCCCCACAAATTATCAATGGGGTTAAGGTCGGGAGATTGAGCGGGCCATTCCATAACGGTCAACTTCTTCTGTGCAAACCATTATTTTGCCTTTCTTGACGTTTGCTTTGAGTCATAGTTTTGTTGGCATACCCAAACCAACGACATTTCCCTTTCAGCATAGGGTAACATAACCTCCTCGAGAATTTTCACATACTCGGTTGCATCCCTTATACCCCCGATAAGATAAATAGGCCCAACCCCGTAGTATTAAAAGCAATCCCATATAATTTTTTCCTCCACCATGTTTTACTGTTTTTATAGTGTACCGTGGATCGGGTCTTGTCACATATTCCCGACGACACTTGGACCTTGGATGCCTTGAATATTTTGGTAGGGTTTTCTCTCCAAACACAGTTTTCTAACAAGTTTTCGAATTTTGTCGGTGCAGTGTCTTGACCGTCCCATTGAAAATGTATATACTAAAATATTCACTTAACGAAAAATAAAAAAAATGTAACACTTTTTAATTATAAAAACAAAAGCACTGCTATTTTTATGAACACTATATCCAGAGAGTTTGAAATAATGATAGTTCACCGTTAAAAGTAGAGTATAACTTCAAGCTAAAAGTCTGTAATATGAAAACGAAAGACCGTTAGATGCGAGTAACATGTTAATTTTTTTTGAAAGAATTTTCGTTCTTTAAATAATTGATCTAATAAAATGTGACCAGCACTGCTATTCTTATGAACACAACTGTACGCTATCTAGACGATTTTCGGCGGAAAAGTCCCCTGTGCATTGTGGAGTTAGAAGAATACAGAATTGACTTCGAAGCGCCTTAACATTAAGTTAAAGCTGTTTTATTTGGTATTTAATTTAATTAAGAGGTTGTTAATTTGACTTTGGTTAGCCTGTCTTTAATTGACGGATTTTTTTTCGATACGTACTTTTTAATGTCAAGGAAAATGAATAAGAACTTTTTAAATCCTTCAATAAAGACTAAATAATTCAATACAAAAACTTTTTTGATTTCAGATGTTTGGTGGAAATGTTACCTTGGAAGGTTTGATTCTTAAAAGCGAGTTTGGATATAATAATGTTTCTGTCATTTGAGTATTTTCGAATTTTTTTTGAACAATGATATTAAAATAAATAATTAAATCAAAATTATAAACCAAAAAAAAAATACACTTTACTCAGTAAAACAGTTTTGACTAAAAACACGCATTCTTGTAGCCGCTAAATAGATATAAGTTCTTAAGGCTAAGTGCTACTATTTAAAGTTATACTTTTTGTTAACTTACCGAAAGCTAAAATGCTGCTTTATCCATTGTATTCTAAAATATTAAATGCTGTTGAAAAGTAGGTTTTAAAACCTTTTCCATACGAGCAAGGCATTGAAAAATCTTGCTATATGAAAATGGCTAAGCAAAATATTTATTCTCAAATAGAAATATGTAAATTTTTAACTTCTCACTTCATCGAAAATTTGGGTATAAATGAAAAGTTATTCGAATTTGAGAAAAAAGAATATTAAACATATTTAAAAAAAAATATTAATAAAAAGTCACTTTTTTAATTTAAAAATGTCACATTGAATACTTATTTAGGTGTTTATGACCTCAGGCATCCTGAACTGAACTCTAAATGGTTCTATGGCTTGAAGTGTATACAAAAAAAATAATCAAAATAAATTTTAAAAAAGTGTCTACCCACACTGATAGCTTCACATCCCGTCTGCCAAGTTGTCTTGCTTAAAAGGTTTGCAGGTTTTCGTGTTTTCTTAAAAAAGTTGTCAGTTGAATTATTTAAAGAAATTAACTAACAATTAAAACAATATTTTGCATATGCTGAAATAGTTTGATTTCAAAACCAATTTTTACCAATTTTAGTACCATTTGCGAACTATTTTTTTTATGAAAAAACTAACTGTTGGATTTTTATAGATAAAATTAGTATAAAGCCAATATTTTGAATTTTTGAAAAGAAAGTCGAAAGTAAATTTTTACAAGTTTTAGTATTGCTTTTTTAGGGTTGTTAGTTTTCGTAAAAAACTGTCTATTTGATTTTTCTCAAAATTTAACCGAATGTTGAAAACAATATTTGTTATAAGAAAAAATAAATTTGGAGCCGTAATCCCAAATTTTTGAAAAGATATTTAAGTCGAAAATCAGTTTTTAACGATTTGTATTAATGTTTTTTTTATAAAAAAAAAACTGTCAATTAAAAAACTTGAAACGTTTTTCAAAATGTTCAATTCGACAAACCGGACCGATTACAAAAACTTCTTATGGGTAGTTAATAAATTGTATTTTTATTGCTTCAATGGTGGAGAATATACCCCCTTGTGGTTTCTTACTGCAAGATAGTATTATTTAATGAGGTCCTTAAGTGCTTTAGTCTTTATTGGAACATAGTCTCCAAAGTTGTGGTTTAGGTCTTGGATTGCCCTTTGGTCAGGCTTATAATAAAATTAAGTTCCAGCATTTTGTTTCACACAAAATGGACTAAAAATAAAAATTGGATAGCATGTCCATTGGCCTTATGTCTCTGTGAAAAACTTATAAACTTAATTATGTTTAAATATGAATTTTCCGACGTAAGGTGTAGGGAAACAATCCCAAATTTATATAATGGGCGTTACAAGACACGTGAATTGTTAGCCAGGGCTAACAAATCAATCAATCTTGAAATTAAGCCTATTTTTAGGAAGTGGATCTTAAACCCCAAAAGTATTGAAAAGAGAGAAATACCTAAAGATTGTGAAATAAAGTGTATGGCAATAAGGTCCAGTCGACTTAATTTTTATTCGACATGAAAATATTTCCGTTTTAATATTTACTGTTTTAAATTAATGGAAATTATGTCAAACATTTCAAAGAACAGTGAAACAACAATAAATGTGTTTTCTCCCGTTTTTGTTTTTTTTTTCCTATAAATTCATGTACTTTGTTTTTTTAGGAGTTTTTGTTTAAAAAATCAATGTTTTTGAAAAATGCTTTTCCCACATTTCCACAGCAAATATTCTGAAGAATGCTTTTTTTTGTACGGAAGTTGACACACAAATCAGCACACATTTTACGTACAGAAAGCACAAAAATCAAATACTCTCATTTTTCAAAATGGCACATAAATCATTAGTTTTTAAGTACAAAAATAAATATTTTCTAAGTTCACTTAGATGTGTCTTATTATTACACACATGTGAAAGAGGAAATTCAAATCCTTTTCAAAAATTCAGAAACGATTTCCTGCTGCTTCTGAAATTGCTCCAATCCGTTCAAACAAAAATGCTGCCTACCTGAATTTTAATACCCAATTACATCGAACACCTTTAAAAGTGATGGAAAACTCTTTCAAAACAAAATTTCAACAACAAAAAATCAACAGATGTCTCTTTTCCATCCTGCTGCTTCTTTTCCAAAGGAAAACAAAGGTAACAAAATCGAAATTGAAATCGACCATCTGCACCAACAAAAAAAAAAAACAGAGAATCAAGAATAACAATAATAATTATCTTCAACATTGAAAAGGTGAAAGAAATGCATCTGCACCACCACATTGCATTGCACATCTGATTCCTGATTCATGTTTGTGCATCCAGGCAACATACTTACAACCGACAACCCCCATGTAGTTCATAATGCGCATCCCTTTTCCTTGCGAGTGGGAAAAACACAATTTTACACAAAAACAAAGGAGTAAACAAAAAAAGGAAGATGAAGAAAAACACTTACACTACCTACGAGAGAGCATGTTTCGTGTGTGTGTGTTTGTTTGGTCCTTTTGAATTGGGTCTCACCTGTTGGCCATCAAAACCAAAAAGGACGAAAAAAAACACACATGCTCGATTACAAAAGTGTGCCTAACAAAAAGGTCAGCTTTACATAATTACATGCAACATGTGGCACGCGGCAGGAAACTTGTGTAACTACTGTTGTTTGTTGTTTTCTTTCTTACGTCCTTCTGATTATAAACAAACTCCCTCACGTCACGTTACTTCCATTGCAAAGGTAAATTCACAGCAGGTGCGGACTGCGGTTGAAGGTTATAACCGTCGTCGTTGACGCTGCTGCTGCAACGTAGCTTGTACATATTAATTTTCTGCGCAGAGATATTAGTCAAACTTTTTTCCATGGAATTGTTTACAAGTTGCGGGCTTATTTTTGGTTGAATTCAAAAAGATGATTCATTTGTTTTTGAATTGAGTTGAAAATTACGGATGACGACATTCACGTTAAAGTGCAATTGAATTGTTTACTTACCATCGCATCACATCGCATCGCATTGGAGCTACAATGTGGGGATTTTTTTTTTAAATAAGTTAAACGCATAAATAAGTGATATCACCCAGTTATAATATTAAAGGAAGCATTTACCAGGCACTTAGTGGTGATGTGCGAAATTTTTTGGCATTGTTATTTTGTTTTGGAAATGTTTTTATTATTTTTTTATTTTTCAAGTCATGTTGTTGTTTACGTTTCTGTTTGTGCACGCGCGAAGTGGATTGTGCTACTTTTTGTTTTATTTTTCTTGTAAACAATTTACCTTTATCTGTTCTTTTGAAACATATCAATTACTTGGAAAATTGTTTGGAACTTATTGCACTTGTAGGTCAATTTTGTAATTTTAAAATCAACCGAAAACGTCAGATTTAATTCACAGGAAAAAAGAGCGAAATGGATTTTGGAGGAACTTGAATTGCAATTATTTTTGACAGTCTTTGGAAATGTTGTCTTATCTGCAAGACGAAACAACTTTGAAAGAACGTGATTTAGTTTTCTTTTAAAAACCTGATAGTTAAAATTTAAGAAATTTTATGTTTAAAATTTAAATTGAAAAAAAAAACGAGTATCGGACTAACAACACTTCTTTGAGGAACCCCACTATTTTTTTTACAAAATGTTATGTTTTTACTTTAAAAAATTGAAGAGTTCAAAACTTTGGAAATTTTGTATTTCTTACATTTCTTACGAGTCCAAATATTACTAGCGGCGTGATGGTTATTTGTTATTGAAAAATCTTCCAATAGTAATTCTTGTAGTGAAAAATGCTTTTTCCAAATTTTTCGATCGGATTAGGCATATAAACCGTGATCTCCTACCATCAAGCCTTGGTCACTATTGCACTACATTATTTATTTATTCGTCAAATTAAGTTATTATTCACAAGAAAAACGAAACTGAAACTACAGTGTTAAGTTCTGTTTCTGGTTTTATCAAGAAAACGTTGATATAATCTTGAGAAACTTGTAATTGCCAACTGGTTGATGATATTTTAAATAAAACAAGTAATTTGTTAAAAGAGGCATTTTCTAGGTTAAAACTTAAAGTGACAATGGTAGATATTGAACAAAATAAGCGTACTTAAAGGAACACCGGTATTTCTTGCATAACCTTGGCTTACTCTTGAAGCTGAGAGATCAACGATTTGACTAAAAAAGAATAAGAACATGAAAGGCCCTGGAAGTCAGCTGCAATTTTTTGTAAGCTGCTAAGTTTCCATTTACAACTCAAGACAATCAACGAATTGAAAAGGATATAATAAATTTTGCTAAAAAATTGATAATTTCTTTTTCGGTAACTGTCATTTTTGTATTTAATCTGAACGATTTAAATTGAAAAAAAAGAATCGGACTAATAACACTTCCTTGAGGAATATCGACAAATTTGTAAGAACTCTAGGGGTTCTGTTTAAAGTTAAAGGTGATTTACCATGTCTGATGAAGGGCGGACAAAACAGAAACGGGCTGAGTATGTTTTCTTGGAAAACATCATTATTTTTTCCTCTAACTGCTTTGTTCTCGCGTTGAAACAAAAAATAATTCAAAATTTTATTTGAAAACTTTTGAATCCTTTATAACGCTTCTAGATAAATACGTGACTTTTTTAATTTAAAAAATTAGCGTGGTAACAGAGAACTTATAACACTTTTCTTAAAGTCATACAAATTTGTTCGGAAAACTTCAAGATAAACGCTCAAACTTTGAGATCAAAGTTTTTTCTCAAAAAATATGAAAAAATTTCACCTCGAAGAAATTAAAATTTAGAAGTGAAATTTAAAAGTTTTGTAACACTTTACATAACGTTTTATTCACATCAAATCAGAAACTTGAAAAACTGTGAATTTTGTAGCTTGAATTTCTGGCTTTCTTTAACAGTATTCTTAGCGTGAAAACGTTTACAAAACTTACAATGTTTTAAATAAGAAAGCTTGTTGTTTACAATCTTGAGGAGACTAATGATTTGCTTAAAGTTTCAAGAGTTCGTGCTGAGAAAAGCAAAAGCGGAATAATAGTGGTTATTGGGGGAACACAATGATTTTTCCCGTAAACTTCTAGGTTCACCTTTACAGTTTAAGACAATCTACGATTTCACTGAAGACAAAATTTAAATTCCTGAAAAACAAAAGCATTTTATGAAAGCTATTAAGTTTTAATTTTAAATCGAACAAGGTCCAAAAATCCTACGAAACTGTTTCACACAATAAATGTTATGATTTCGCATTGAAAGTTGTCTAAGTCTTGCAGGTCAAAATTCTATTCTATTTCTCTATTAAAAAAAAAAAACAATATCTGCATTTTGATGGTGTCGGTTGCGGACTAAAAACACTTTCCAAGGCAACATGAGTGATTGTTTGAAAAACTTGAAGGTAAACGTTCAAATAAAAATATTTCTTGAAAAATGAAAAAACGGTGCCGTCAAAAAATGAAAGGCCATCATCGGTTACTACTTATTTATAAACGTAAAAAGAATTAACAAAACGAGCCTAAGAATGCTCCCTTGTGGCACACTACCGTTTTTTCATAAATAATGATATTTCCATTTAAAATCCAACAGCATTTTTTATTAAATGACCAAAAAAGAAAACGATATTGGTCTAAAAACGATTCCTGGGGACCTCGAGGTTTTATTCATACAGTTTTAAGAGCACGTTTAAAACTAATGGCGACTGTATTTTAAATAAAAACTTTTTTTTAACCTTTATCTGTTCTTTTGCAACATAATAAATGCTTGGAAAATTGTTTGGAACTTATTACACTTGAATGTCAATTTTAGTAATTTTAATATCATCCAAAAATGTCAGAACTACATAGGAGGGGTTCGTATTTAACATAAATTGCAATTATTTATGTCAGTTTTTGAAAATGTTGTCTTATTAGCGGCGTCGTTAGCTAAACAACTTTGAAAGAACGTGACTTAGTTTTATACTAATTGTCTGATACTTGAAATTTTAGATATTTTGCTTTAAATTTGGAACCTTAAAAATTTGGTATGTTTTGGTCGAATTCAGTTCTTATACACAAGAAAAAATTAAACTCTCTTGGGAAACAACAGCATTTTTTCCACTAACTGCTTGTTATTTGCCTTGAAACAATAAATAATAAAAGTTCAAACTGAAAAATTTGTTAAATTATTTAATATTTGCAGGCTAAACCACCACAAGATATTTGGCTGAAATTGCAATTACTTGCTTAGTTTTTTTTAAAACAAATTTTATATTTAAAACAAATTGTCTGAGCGGCAGAGGACTAAGAACACTTTTCTGGGAAATATAAGCATTTGTCCGGGAAAGTTCAAGTCAAACGTTCAAACTGTTAGGCGATCAATGATTCTTCTTGAAAAAGAAAAAGGCACAATGAATCCTTGAGGAAACCAGTTTACTTTCTGAAAACTGTTATGTTCTCCAGAAAAATTAAAAGCAACCAACGATTTCTATTAAAAAAAAACCGACTTCTTCTATGTGGCATTTTTTCACAAACTGATTTGTTTTCACCTTGAAGGAGTAAAGATTTCGAAATCAAATTTAAAAGTGTTGTAAGTATTAACACAAGTTGTAGGTCCAACTCCGTTTTGTTAACATGGAATAAGAAACATGAATTACTGTCACTTAAGTAGCTTTTTATGCCTTTTAAGTTGCTGTAACTTTCAACAGTTAATGTTGAGAAAAACAAAAGCGGACTTAAAGCGATTCCTTGCGGAACACGAGTATTTTGCAATTATGTATATACAAATATTTAAAGCAATATTTAAAACAAGTCAAAGATGGCATAGAAATACATAACAGGATACGATCCCTTGGGCTTTAAAAAATGCAGGATTCAAAGCAAAGTTTTGTAAGTCTTGCAGATAAAATTCTTGTCAGTCTCTATTCAGTATTCAGTATTATTTAGCTTAAATTTCAATTATTAACAAAGTTTTCAGTCCTTTTCAAGGAAATATGAGCGACTTATCAGAAACTTAAAGGTAAACGTTCAAAATTATAGGCCCTCAAAAATACTTTTTGAAAAACGAAAAGAATGATACCGGGATACTAGCTTTATTTTGTTAAAATTTAAAAGCCATCACTGATTACTATTTATTTAAAATGTATAAAAGAATGCTTCCTTGGGGCACACCAGCATTTTTCCACAAATTTAATTATTTCCTGCTGAAGTTAAAGGCAGTCAGCAATTTGTATTTAATGAGAAAAATCGATATTGGTCTAATAACGGATTCTGAGGACCTTGAGATTTTGTTAATAAAGTTTTAAGTAAACATTTGAAGTTAATGGCGACGGACTTTCTAATAAAAAAAGAACAACATATTTTATTTATTATCAACGAAAGCAGTACCAGGCTGAAAATTCTTCGACAAACTAGTTTAATTTCCTCAACATAATAAATTTTCTTTAAAATTTAAAAGCGATCAACTATTTCTATTCTAAACGAAAAAACAAGACCTTATAAACTCTTCTTTGGGAATATCAAGGATACAAAGTAATCTAAGATTTCTATTAAAAAACTTAACTAAACTATTAACGCTTTAAGCTAAATTTATTCATAAGCTTGTAAATCAAAGTTTAAAGATAATAAAAATGGTCTGAAAACGCTACTTTCCGTGACACAATCATTTTTCGATAGCTTGCTAGATTTTGGTATACAATTAAAGCCGAAATCAACTATTCTAATTGAAAATTAAAAAATAAAAAGTACTGGGCTAAAAACTCTTCCTTGCGGTACACGAACATGTAAGTATATTAAAAATTCAGGGTTTTTTTTATTCAGAACAAAAAAAGAACAGTATTTCAAAAGTTAGACAAAGAGAAAGAAGTAAGAAACTGTTTAAGATTTTCATTAATTACACCTACCAAAAGGTGGTTCTTTTTTCTGCGAGGTCCTGAACTCTTACCAAAAGGAATTTGAAATTTGATAGTTACGTTCAAGTAAAAATAATCAAAACGAGGTGAAAGTTCGGACAACACCCTGCATATAGAAATTTGATACATTGTGTTCTTTTGGTAGAACAAGGTCCTTTCACGTAGGCCGTTTAACCGCAATTTTTTGGCATTCTTGTTTGTTTTTAAAAGCCTATAATTCTCTAAACACAAACAAAAAAACTACATATATCGAAGTCTTCTAAATATATGTCACTTAAAAAGTCTCGCAAGTAAAGTAATACCAGGTCATGGACATTTGTGAATAATTTCACAACAGAACCATCCTTTCCCGCTCCTACAACCATCCAAGTCACATTTACATTGTTGTTGTTCCACATTCTTCACATGAAATCTAATAATTTTTCTTCGACCAAGTCAAAATTTATAAATAATTTCATTACGAAAGCATAAACACTAAAAATATACGAAATTTTAGTAAACAAATAAAATTTCCCCAGCCAGGCGTCCCGCCATCATATCATCAATCAGATAACCACGGCGAGAGTTATTTCAAAATTTTGTAAAATTTGCAAAAGAGTGAAAGCCAAACAAAAACTTAATTGAATGAAATGACGCGACGTTTAAAATTATTTCTGGTTTCTGGTCACATGATTGATCAGCAGAACTGGCAGCATGCATATTGACCTAATCAGCTTCAATATAAGATCATATGAGATGAGACGAAAAATTAATTCACCCCCACCCTGTGTAAACTTAATTCTTCATATCGGGGTTGAAATATTTTGCTTTCATATAACAACAAATCCAATGATGGTGGCGGCCGCGGCGCAGCGTGAAAAATATTTTGGTTTAAAAATAAATTCGAACTAAAAATATATTTTTCTGATTTCTATGCATAATATAACGAAAATTGATGACGCGTTTGTTTTTATTTTTATTTTGTTTTTCTATGAATTTTCGTCTATGAAAATGAGGGCTGAACGACGGTGGCCGGCGGCGGTGGTGGTAGCGGGGACTGCGACGACCATAAAACAGCTGCTCATCTTTCGTCAATGATTTTATTTTTATTTTTATTTTGATTTTGATTTAGAAAAAAAAACAACGAGCAAAAGAAAGAAAAAAAAGTCCCCTCTTTTGATTTAAATTCAGCCGCAAGATGGAACTAGAGGTGGTTGTATCATATGAAAGTAACGGGTGACTTTTTTTAGAAGTTTATATGCCTTACGTTGGCAACACTACTTCAACTGGCAGCCATTTTGACAGCTGTCAAGTGATGCAAATTCATGGTTACCGCGCACTATGTCTATTTTACGGTCAACGTACGAAATTGGTGCGTCAATAACCAAAATTGTCAAATTTGGAGAGATGATAATCATCTGGTGTATGTTGAGGCACCGTTTTATCTCCAAAAACTGAATTTTTGGTAGACTTTAAGGGTTGGTAGAATAAACGGTCTCTTTTCCTTTAAGAACGAAGCTGGCCAGAACATTACAGTCAATAGTGACCGCTTTAGACCCATGATTACTGACATTTTCAGCTGTCGCTTCGACAAAATGGTGGAGGCGCAACATATCACAAAGCTTGTGCCATAATTGATTTATTGAAGGAAACGTTTGGCAACCGAATAATTTCAACCCGTGAATGGGCTTCTTACATCGTGTGATTTAACAACTTTAAAACCGCTTGACTTTTTTCTGTGGGGCTATATGAACTAGACGTTGATAAGCCCGAAACAATTGATCACTTGGAGGCCTATGTCGGTATACGCCCACAAGTTTTAGAAAAAGTCGTCGAAATAATCCGCCAGCAGATTAGCTTTCGAATAAATTGAATTTAACGTTAATTTAAAAAAAAAACCATCGTCGTTTCTCTGAGAAAAACACCCTTTAAAATCATGGTTATCAAGGGGGCCTTATTACAGCATCATTCGCCGCCTGCCGTCGCAGCATCTGTAGATGCCGTTGTTTACATGAACGAGGGACGCCACGCAGCGCTGCTGGGACGCACGCCCCCTCGTTTAAATGATGTCGACGAAATCACGAAATTAAGTCCAAGAATTTATGTGAATGACAAGCGACGCGATGAATGACACTCCTCCGCCCCTTTTCTTTCAATAGATACTTTAAATTTAAATGGCTTGAGTCTATATAGGAAACATAACATCAAACAAGAAAAATTGGAAGGGCAATATAAACAAAAACAAAGCCAACAATCGAGCGGCGGGAAATTTTCAAATCTCAAATTAAATTGAATATACTCAGGTTTTTGAAATAAGCTTGGTCTCTTTTTTTTTGGTTTTTAGGAATAAGTACATTGGGGTAAAGGTACCTAATTTTGTTTACACTTCTTCAGTTTTAAAACTATACAAAAATTTGGGGATTCCTTTTTTTTCAAATGAACTCTATGAAAACACCAACTTTCGAGAACATGATTTATTTTTAAAATATTTAATTAGATTTTTTTAGAGAGCAAAGTTTCCTTGAAAAATTTTGTTTTTTGAGTTGTTTTTGAAAAAAAAAAGAACATTGTCCCCAATTTATTGTATAAGTAAACAATGAATGGATCTCAAAATAGTATTTATTTTCTTCGTCTATTATGTAGTCATAAACAATGTTGCAAGCAAAATAAATATCGAACGAATTTATTTAAAATAACTACAAGGGTCTTCAGGGGTGTCGGCGTTGGTGGTAGCAGAGATAAACAAAAAAAATTTAAATAAATAGAAAAAACGACAAAAATGTCAAAGAAATTTTAGGTGAGTGGGCCCCAGCTAAGACCAGTCCCAGAAATTGCTTTGTAAATTATATTTAATGTCAAGACTGTTGACAAACTGATTGGTTGCAGCTTGCAAAAGGGGCGCCATTATGGTGATCTCCAAAATACCATATCATAGTCGAACTGACGAACTGGGAAACTTTATTTTTGAAATAACCTTTGGTCTTTTTTTTGAAGAAAAATTTGTTATGTCTTTAAGTAATAAAGCTTAAAAGATATTAGGTAAGTACGTCTCGTCGTCGGTCTGTTTTCTGTTTGTTTTTTAAACAAAGTCCTTCAAGTTTGATCGCTAGACTGGTGCGCATTACTTTTTGAAAATTTAGTGCGATTAATAAAAAACCAAGATCGCATATTAGAATCTTTTTTTTTCTTAAAGGAGGGAAGTAGGTGTTTTTATTTTTTGAAAAGATAAAAAACAATCAGACATTCTGTCAGCTGTTTCTTTTTGTCAAACCTAATTTAATCATTGAAATTCTTTGTTTTATTTTTTCTTCGTTCTTTATGATGTAAACAAAGATCTTACCATGACAAACAGTCTACAAAAGTTTATCAAACAAAAGAAAGAACGCAAAAAGTTGAAAATGACATTAATAATATTGTTTTTTATTGTCAAAACGTGTCTTTTATTGAAAATTCTAATTTTCTAGTAAAATGTTTTTGTAAACAAAACAAGAAACATTTATAACAAATGTTTATTAATTGTTATTTTTATTTTAATGTAAATTAAATGATATTTTATTACAAAATAGAAATGTTATTTTTAGATCTTGAAAAATTCAATTTAAAAATGTCACTGTTTTGAAAAATTCTAGTTTTTATTGAGGAAATCATGTTTTCTTATTCAAATATATTTTTCGAATTTTGTGTAACACAAAAGAATTAAAATTCTTGAAAATAAAACCGACAAAGAATGTTTACATTCGTTAAGTTTTGAAAACTACTGTATCGTTTTCGAGCAGGATGTTGTTTAATATAATTCTCACAATCAGGGGGTTTGAATACCCTTTTAATGTTAGGTTCATTACGGGCGAAAAAGAAAGTGAAATTGAATTTAAAAAGAAAAAACGACATTCGTCCGAATGTTCACATATCGCATTACTCATTCGTGAAGTACGGTTAAAAAAAAAAATATCTTTACTTAATATTACTTCCAAATTTGGACCCAATTTTAATATGGTGAGCATTGCAGTTGAATTTTAAAAATTCTATTCTGAATTATATCCTCTTAGAGAATTGAGTGGGTTATTACGGTTTTGCCAAATATCACATTGTTATAGTTTTGGGTGGATTAAGACTTCATAGATTTTACCTACGCCCTAGAGGCTTTGTAACATTTATGGACACTACTTCAAGCTTGTTTTCTAACAAGTTCTGTTCAAACTTTTCAAGAAAGCTGCAAATAAGTTTTTTAGAAACAAAAGTGAACCAAAAAGGTCACATGGTACTTTAAAAACTCTTGCTTACGAAACATCATGTAGTTTTCTTAAAAGACATCTTTTCTGAAATAGTTACGCCTATAATAAGTTTTTAGATCAAACTAGTTTCAGAAGATTTCGAGCATCGAGTTTTTAAGGAATTAGATTTAAATGACAGAAATTTGATAACAGTAACTTCTTATCAAATTTTGTAAAAAGACTCAAAACTCGTAACCCTTTCCATTAGGTAATTTTTATTGTAAAACTAGTTTTAAAGAAACTTATTATTGAATGCGTTAGTCAACAAACTCAATTTTCCAATATTTAAATTTAATTCCAGTTTTCAAACTAAATGCACAATTTTTCTGTAAGTCATATTAGTTACTTGTTCACTTAAAGTGAGGACTTTGAAGACCATTGCAACTCTTGAATGGCCTGAAATTATATCCGAGACCCTCGGTTTCACCAGGTTCAATGACGAAAACTTGGCAATTGCCATCATTGCCAGGCAAAACGGGACTAATACCCAATTAGTCACTAAGATAGAGCTCCAACACATCTTCGATTCATTAAAGAAAAAGAAGTCGTTGTACTACGACATTTACCTCAGGAAGCTGTGGACATTTAAACTACTCTGTTTAAGAAAGTTCTGTATGATGCATATTAACCGGACCGTTGGAAAACAGCTGTGGTACATCCTCTTCCGGGAAAGGACAACTCCATTCCAGCGAATCTACGGTCGATAAGTCTGCTACCCAGTATCAGTAAGGTATTCGAGGAGATTATAAATAGAGCTCTGTCCAAGTGGGCTGAGAACAACAAAATAATTCCGGATAATCAGGTCGGCTTTAGGGCGGAACATGACAATATTCAGCTTGTTTCTGATATCCAGTGGAACAAATCTAAAAGACAATGTTCATTTTCTTGTCTGGTTGACTTGGAGAAGGCCTTCGACACCGTATGGTTAGAGGGTCTGTATCTAAAGTGCTTAATGGTAGACGACTTAGTGTCAAAATTGGCAATGTAAAATCTACCAAAATCTTTGATATTAAAAATGGTCTTCAACAGGGAGCGGTTAACTCGCCGATATTATTCAGCATTTACATAAGTGATCTGATAGCAAGTCTGACTCAGGCAATAGTGTACGCCGGGGACCTTATTGTGTACGGAACAGCTCCAGGGTGCAGGGTGACAAGATTGATTGCTATGTCTAGTATTTGAAAATCAACATTCAGAAACGCGAAACTATTCTGTTCAGGACTGTATGGAGCCTCAAGGGATACAAGAAAGAACTGGAAAATCCAGTGATCGTTGGACAAAATCGACAGCCACTGGCGAATAAAATTGCAGTAAAGTACCTTGGCATCTGGTTGGATCAGTACTTGTATTTCGACAGACATATGAGTGCTGCTCTGGCCAGAGCTAGGGGGGCCTTTGCCCTGACCAAACGGTTGTTTTTTTAGCAGCCGTCTTGACAGCAGGGTGATGGTGGTTTGCTACATGGCCCTTATCCGGCCGATGATTGCCTATAGGTTCCCTGTATGGTTCAACGTTACCTTATTTTAAATGGAAAAGGTTCGGGTGTTTGAGAGACAATGTCTGCGACGTTGCCTTGGACTACCAGAGTCGGATTACAAACACTACTATTCTAACCAGGTTCTATACAACAGAGCCAACATGAACAGAATAGAAAATTTCTTTCTGAAGCTTGGTAGGGGTCACATTGCGAGAGCGATGTCGTCGACTGACAGCTTAATTTTTGGGGCTTACTACCCCAACAATGAGTACTACAAAAGTGCACGTTTAAGTGGCAACATTCCGCCCTAAGCTTTTCTCTATTTAGACGATCGGGGGCTGATACAGGATAGGGAGGCGGTTCCGCTAATCTACCACGTCAGCTATAAAATTGTAGATATGCGACTTCTTTACAGTCGAAACGTTCTCGCTCTGGACGGAGCCGAGTCCCTTCGGTTCAGTAGGACTGTTTCCGATGGGGACCGAAGAGATAGGCTGAAGCTGGAGAACCAGTTTTGGTGGTTTCAAATTGTGAATGTCGTTTAAAGTTGTCTAGGGCGTTTGGTCTTGGCCGGCTTACATAGGTTTAAAGATTAGGTTAGGGAAAGCCAGGAAATTAAATTAAAACACAAACAAAACAAAAAAAACTTACTGTGGCTGTTCTAGTTTTAAAGTAGTTTTTAAAAAGTTTTAAGTATTTTTATGTAGTGTTATTGGTTTTTGTTAGTTTTAAGGAGCTAAATTATTATAATGGGTTTCGGTTTTTTTTATTAGTTTTAAGTTTCATATAAAATTTAAAAAAAAATGATTAAGACACAAGTTTTTTTTTTAATTTTGTTGGTTTTAGATTAAGTTCTTGTTATTTAGTATTAAAATAGTTCTTAGGCCGCAGTAGTTATAAGATAATGGATTAACTAAGACCACCCGCACAGGGCCAGTAAGATATTTTTTGAAGTTTTTGAAATTTACGCTAGTTTTTTAAGAATTATTGTTTAACTTTAAGAAAGCTTTAAGATTTCGATAAAATTAAAAAAAATGGTCTGAAATTAAATAAACTGATAAGAGGGTAAGAGTAAGTGCCTTACAAAAATTGTAGACTGTATCGATACAGTACACTGTTCGGCAAGGTTTTTTTCCTCGCAATCATTGGGATATGATAGCATGAGTTCAATTCAGACTTCAAAATTAATGTATCATGTCAGGTTTTTGAGATATCACTCTCTAAATCTCGAAAAAACACGTATATAAGCCTTTTTGAGGTTATGTAAATCTATAAAGTAGATACAAAAATAAAATCCGTGATGGTTTTCAAATCTATGACCCATTTCCTCCATATTCAGTTGAAATATTTATATTATTTCATACAATACTCGACAAACTTACTTACAAAAATCTGAAAAAAAATCCTAAACAATTTTATTCTAGAATGGTTATCAACAGAAAAGGGCAAAATGGTTTGAAAGTAAGTTTTGTTCTTATAATGAATCTGTTGTCTTTAAACAAATCTAAATTATATCACGTTCTGGAAATATATTAAAAATATAAAAATAATGTCTAAAACGGGTATTTTTAAAACTTAATTAAATCATGTAAATATTTTAAATTAAAGTTTGAGTTCGAAATCAACATTAAACTTTACTACATTTCAAACTATGAAAGTATCAAATGCAAAAGTTCAAGATAAAAATTTATACATTGCAAATTTTCATGGAATTTATTGTTTAGAGATATTTTGAGTTTTAACTAAGCCTTGAAAACTCCGTTTTTGGTTATTTTCAGCATTTTTAATACATTATAAAACTTGATATGATAAAAAAATCTTAAAGTGAAATTTGAATTTAGGACATTTTAATTATTCAAAAAAGTATTATTTTGTTTGTGGTACAGAAAATAAAACTAATTTTGTAGACCAGTGATATTGGTAACAGTATTAGGCTTAATTTTCTTTTTTTTTTGCTTATTTTGGCAGATTGTTCAATTGTTAAATATTTGTCAGGTGTTCTCCTCAATGATTACTGCTTGCAGACGAATTAATTTGAATGTTTGAGTGTTGAGTTTAACCTTAATTTAATTTTTATTTCAAGCTCCGTCTTGGCAAAAAACTTAAAGGGACGACTTATTCATTAGAAAGATCTCAAAAACATTCAAAGATCACTGTTTAAATAATATATTCAATCAAAAAGTATTTAAGCCGAAAATGTAATTCTAAGTGTCTGCACAAAAGTTTTCCTCAATTTTTCGCATTGCCGAATATTAGGTTCCACAAGGCAGTCATTTAGGACCACATCTTGTTGTTTTAGTTTTTTAGTCTTTCTATTGTTAACGCTATAGAATTATTTAAGTTCTGTATTATAAGTTTTTTTTTTGTAGTGCCCGTACCATGATGATTAGTTTGTTGGACTGTCATTCCAGAGCTCTTGGGTTCGAACCCTGCTTAGGCCATCTAAAGTCACGGGTACTGCTTCTTGCGAGGAATTGACAATTTTTCCAAGAGTAATTCTTGTCATGAAAAAGAGCTATCTCAAATTAGCTGGTCGGATTCAGCTTAAAACTGTAGGTCCTCTCTATCCCTGGCAACAGTAATCGCACACAGGAATGGTTGAGAGTTGTAAGTCATTATGTCTTATTTCAACGGACCCAATTTATTTATTTATTATGTGTTTTTAGACTAAAATCTTTGTCTTTTTTCATATTATACTAATATTTTTAAAATTTTCTTAAATGTTTGATTCGATAAACAAATTAAAGCTAGAAACTTTAAAAAGGCAACAAGGGGTCCCAAAAATATAAATATGAATAAAATCCTCTTGAAATAATTTTATATTTAGTGAAAAGCTTAACTGGGGATGAAAAAATATGTACGAGTATAATTACTTGAAAGAAATTCAAAAAATTGATACTTTGTATAATACGCAATAACTTAACATCGATTGTGTTTTAGCCGAAGTATCAAAATACTATACTCTTACACAAATACCTTATCAATCAAACATTTGAATGAAGAAGTCAAGACGCTACGGAGAACGGGAGAAATTGTATAATAATTTCAACATTTAGTAAAGTATGGGATAGAGTGGTAGTAGTAGTTGTTTTGGCACAAGTTAAGAGTTTGTAAAAACAAAAAAACATTGCACTGGTTTCAAAAGTAGGACTCCACTAATTCCAGGAAAAATAATTTTTCAACAAAACAGAATTTGAAACATTTATTTTATTTAAAAGCTATGCTTTGAATAAATTTTTGTTTACAAAAATTTAAAAGTATTTTAAACTAATATGTTTCAATCTTTGTTTAAATTAAATTTCCTCAAAAAAAAATATTTATTAGTGGGAATATTTTTGAACCGAGGAATGTTCTGCTTTCAATTGAAAACGAAAGAAAAATTTAAACTATTCAGTTGACTTGACGTTATTGTAATTTGACTCTTTTAAACTATTGACATTAAACGTTCATAATTGTTTTCATTGTTTTAGCTCTTAAAAGCTAAAAAGTGACAGAAAATTGAAGCAGACATTCTTAACAAAATTATTGTGAATCAAACAAATTTATTGAATCCCCAACACTTTAATCAGCTGTCACTTCCGAAGCTGTCATCTTTTGCTGTTTGACTATAAAAAACTACATAGCTAATAAAAATTGATTGAAAACCGCCTTTATTTTGTGTTTTTGGAAAGAGCGAGATATCTTTGAAAGATTATGACCATTTATTTTGAAAGTTTTCAAACTACCCTGGCCACACTAAAATTTTAGTTTTTACAATAATTTTCTATTCCTATTTAAAATACATATGAAAGTTTATTGCGTGAATATTGCGCGCGCGTTGTCGTCGCTCTTATATTATATTGTGAGGCTTCAAGTTAGCTTTCTAGATTGTTTATATATTTTATGAGTGGTATGGCCTTGAAAACGTCTATTAACCCCCGAGAATGCCAACTATATACGTAGCTATAGAAATAGGTATAGTTGATAGTATAGTGAATAAATTTGACGTAGTATAAATTTTGTCTAGTGATGGTTACGTTACGACAACGACGACGATGGTTCTTAATGAGATTAATTCAACACAACGCGAATGTTTATTTTGTTTGCCTATATTATAATAAAAATAGTTAGATAAGCAAAAACATAATATTGACTTAATCTAATAACTATAACAATAAATAGAATATTAAAATTAAAACGTATCTGTACATCAAAGTATACGTGAGTATCTGTTTCATATAAAAATGTAAAAATTTACTTGTAACTTGTTACACACAACGTTGTCGGTCGTCGTCGTCGTTGTAGCTCGTCAGGCATAAGAGGGTTGAAAAAGTTACACAAAACATCAACAATTAAGGTATTAGATTTGAAAAATAAAGAAATAAAACCTTACACATTTTATCAGTCAAACCAGAGCAACGCGTAATATGGGGAAATCGTAAAAAAGCCTGTGTGTCGTATTATAAAGATACACTTGATAGACTTGTTCTATTGATGATACCGCTTCGCAATAGCTCATTTATTGTGTTCAGTATTTGGAGTGGGTATGTGTACTAGGCTTGCCAGATTGGGCTATTTATCCGAAATTGGGCTATCTTTTTCTCATTTACCACGAAACAGATAAGTATGACAGCCTAATAGTAATTGGGCTATAGTCCGACAAAAGTTAGGCTAAAAGTAGTCCAACAATAACTAGGCTTTAAGTAGCCTGCAATAATTGGGCTCAAAGTAGCCCAATAACAACTGTGATTTAGATAGCTACATATGTACTAATTGGGCTTCAAATAGCCCAATACAAATTGGGTTAGATTTCATAATTGAAGCTAAATGATTATTGGGCTTAACAATAAATGAGCTTTAAGTGACCCAATACTAACTGGACTTTAAGAAGCTGTAAGTATCCCAACAATTATTGGGCTATGAGCTGTCGAATAATTTTGCCATAATTAGAGCTATAAATAGCTCAACAATGACTGAGCTATAATTAGCCCAGTACTAGTAGGGCCATAGGTAGACCAATAGTAATAGACCTATAAGTATCCATATTCTAATTGGGCTATAAATATGCAAATAAAATTGAACTATAAGTACCCTTATAATAATTGGACTATAAGTAAGAATTCCAACAACAAACTGAGCTATAATTAGCGCAATAATAATCTGTGTATAAGTAGCTCAATAATATTTCAGCTATTTTAGACCAATACTAATTAATAAACCAATAATAATTGGGATATAAGCAGCCTGACAAAGGTAAAGCTATAATTAGCCTAGTAATGTAGCCCAAAAGAAACTGAGCTATAATTAGACTATAAGAAGTAAGCTATAAGTAGCCTGAAAACTACTGGGCTTTACGTAGCCCAGTACTAATTAGGCTATAAATAACCCAATACAAATTAAGTTAGAAGTATCCCATTAAAAGTCGGTCTATAAATAGAACAACAATGATTGATCTATAAGTAGCCCAATAATATTTAGGCTATAAGTAGCTGAACAATAATTGAGCTTCAAGTAACATAATACTAATTGGGCTATGAGTAGACCAATACTAATTGAGCTATAAGTATCCCAACAATAACAGAACTATTGGTAACTCAATGTTAATTGAACTATAGAAAAATATAAGTAGCCCAATAATACTACTTAAGCTTTAAGTAGCCCAATACTATTTGGGCTATAAATAATCAAATAAAATTGGACTACAAATAACGCAATAATTATTGAACTATAAATAGCCCAATAATAAATTCGGCTCTAAGTATCCCAGCTTTAATTCAGCAACACTATAGTGGTAAGACATTTAAGTTTTCCATAAACTGTGCTCAATCAAAACTATTTAAATTAAAAATAAATTCTAATCAAATTTACCACATTTTTTGTACTAAAATTTTTCTCCGATATTGAAATAAATTTTTTTTATTTTTGATTCCGAGCTAGCTCCCTATTAGCTGGGTAATTCAGCTATTCTTTGGGCTACTTTTTTGACGTCGATTTTGAGCTAAGAACATTTTAAAATTAGTCTATCAAACAAGTTCCTTATTATCTCGGCAAGCTGAGCTATTATTTGGGCTACTTTTGCAGCTCTGATTTTGAGCTATAAATAATTTTAGACTGTCTTATCGATATAGTTTCTTATTATTTGGGATAGTTGAGATTTTACTTGGGTTACTTTGGGCTACAGACATTTTTTATTTGGGCTATCCAGCTTAGTTTCTTATAATCTGGGCTAGGTGAGTTATTACTTGGGCTATTTTTGCAGCTCTGGTTTTTTGCTACAAATGCCTTCAAATAGTGCTATGAGCTAGTTCCCTATTAATTGGACTATTTGAGCTATTATTTATGATACTTTTTTGGCACTGATTATGGGCTATAGGTTTAATTTTATTGTTCTTCGATGTTTAAATAAGAATATTTTTAAATTGTGCTATCGATCAAGCTCCCTATAAGCTGCGCTATTTCAGCTATTATTTGGTCTACTTTTTTCGAATGCGATTTTGGGCAACAAACATTTTTTAATTGGGCTATCCAGCTTGGGCTACAAATATCTTTAAATAGAGCTTTTGAGCTAGTTGCCTATTAATTGGGGTATTTTAGATTTTATTTGTGATACTTCTTTTGCTACGATTTTAGCTACAAACATTTAAAAATTGGGCTATCCAGCTAGTTTCTTATAATCTTGGCTAAGTGAGCAATTATTTGGGCTACTTTTGCAGCTCTTGTTTTCAGCTATAAATATCTTCAAATATTGCTATTGATCTGGTTGCCTATTAATGGGACTATTTAAGCTTTTATTTATAATAATTTTTTGGCTGCGATTTTAAGTACAAACATTTTTAAATTGGGCTATCCAACTAGTTCCTTATAAATTGGGCTAGCTGAGCTATTATTTGGACTACTTTTGCAGGTGTGGTTTTGGGCTACAAATATCTTCAAATATTTCTATTTATCTAGTTGCCTATTAACTGGGCTATTTGAGCTATTATTTATGATACTTTTTTGGCACTGACTATGGGCTATAGGTTTAATTTTATTGTTCTTCGATGTTTAAATAAGAATATTTTTAAATTGTGCTATAAATCTAGCTCCCTATAAGCTGCGCTATTTCAGCTATTATTTGGTCTACTTTTTTCGGCTGCGATTTTGGGCTACAAACATTTTTTTATTGGGCTATCCAGCTTGGGCTACAAATATCTTTAAATAGAGCTTTTGAGTTAGTTGCCTATTAATTGGGGTATTTTATCTATTATTTGTGATACTTCTTTTGCTACGATTTTAGCTACAAACATTTTTAAATTGGGCTATCCAGCTGGTTTCTTATAATCTGGGCTAGGTGAGCTATTATTTGGACTACTTTTGCAGCTCTTGTTTTGGGCTAAAAATATCTTCAAATAGTACTATTGAGCTAGTTGCCTATTAATTGGGCTATTTGATTTATCTATGATACTTTTTTCGCTCTGATTTTGGGCTATAAGTTTGGACTATAGAGCTTTATAGTTTAGATCATGGCAACCCTACTATTTACTACGTAGACGAGCAAGAAAAGCTAACAAATCTTTCTGCGCCTTTAATTAACTGCTATTATATACTTTCTAGGGCATAGTTTTGCGTTTCAATATAAAAATACTCGTTCATATAAAGTTTTATTTTTATATTATTTTGTTTGTACTGTCTCTCCATTTCCATTTGATTCACGTGAACTAATTTTATAAAATGCGAATGTTTTATTGTGTTGTGTTTATTGTGATGTTTCTTTGCTTTATTTTGATTCGGATTTTATAGATAGTTTATTAAAGGAAAACAGGTTGAATCAAATAAAAACGAAGAAACTCTATCTATCTCCAGACAACACAACTGAAGAATGAGAGAATGTTTTATCGCCAACAGAAGAAGAATATAAAAGAGACAATTTTATTGTTGCGGATTCAATTTGATTTGATTTGATTTACTCGTTTTATAGATTTCGCGAAATGATGAAATTAAAGAAGTAATTTTCAAATAAAATCGTATAAATTGGGAAAGAGAAGGGTCTCTTTTTTCATTGTTGTTGTTGAAGTGGTGATTAGGCTGATTTGTTGCATCATATGTTAATTTACACAAATTAGTGTTATCAACAAAATATGTTATATGGGGGGCAATTACGAGTAGCACAATCATATGCGGCGTTTCGATTAATTTTTTTTTTTACTGGCGGAAGGTCATTAATTACCAATAAATTAATTAAATAAACATGCGTGTGTTATCATTTTTGAGATTAAGGTTTTTGAAAGAAGAGACTTCTCGTTATAGGGACACAACATTTTCTCAAGATCAAAAATGTCAATGTGTGATGATTTTTTTGGTAGCACTTTCAAACTTTTAAGTTAGGAAGAACTTTTTACAAACTCCTTAGGGAGTTTGAGACATTTAATAATCTATTCAAGGTTGATGACATTTATGGACTGTTAGAAACGAAAACGTCAAATAGAAATCTGACGTAAAACAAAATGGCAGCTTGTTAAAATCGAAAATGTCATAAATTAAGAACGGATATTGAGTTGGCAACTCAAATTATAAACATTAGTTACTATTTACTTTTCATCTACTTATCAATAAGCAAAAGAGAGAAATTTATATTACAAATTTTGTTTAAATTTCTGAAAATACAAAAATCTATAAGATTTTAGAAATATAAACTGATCAAATGACAGAAGTGACAGATGAATAACAACAAAAGTATTGCACTACATTGTGTCAGTTGAAGTTACATTGGATCCGTCATTTTATTTGAAATTTTGAAAAGCGTATCGATTCTATGTTTTGTTCGTATACATTTAACTTTGTAACACGGATCCTAAATGTCAAATTTGTATGACATAAAATTATAAATAAGGTTGAACTTGACCAACAACATGCGTTAGGTTGACTTTGTTGTGGTTTGTTGCTTTTTTGCATATACATAGATCTGCGACTTCAGAAAACCCTACAAGAACATATCTAACATGATAAAGTCCCACAATTTTATTCCTTAGTTCACATTACTTTCAAGTAAGTTGATTGTGCATTTGAATCGTGGGTCACAATATCCAATAGTAACATAAACACTACGTGGTGAGAAGCACCGTTCTGTCGAACCCACATGTCATTCGCCATAGCTGACAGTCCTTAAGAAATTTGGACCCATGACTCTACTAGCCGTTGTCTACGCCAAACAGTAAATTTTCAAAAAACAATAAGGTGACGCAATAGTTCGTTGCCTAGTGACTTACAACTACTCCTGTGTGCGAGTAATGTTGTCAGGAATGAAGGGGCCTTACAGTTTTAAGCCGAATGCGAATAGCTTATTTGAGAAAGCACTTTTCATGACAAGAATAACTTTTGGAGAAATTTTCAATTCCTCGCAAGAGGCAGATTCCGTGAAAAAAACGTTAGGGGCACAGGCAGAGATTGAACCCAAGACCTCTGGCATGACATTGACAGTCCTACGCACTTACCATCACGCCACGATTACTTTAAAATCATCTAACATTTTTAATGGTATCAACTTGGGTTTTAAAAAATTAAACGCTCTACAAAAGTATCAATGGCGGTGTATCCGTTACCTTAACGAGGTACACTAAGCCTAATTTTTCCATAAAATTCTTGGTTTTGTCTTAGTATCTCTTTAAGATAGATATATTTCCTATAGATATCAGTTTTTAATTTAAAGATCTGACATTTTTTGTCAATTAATTTTTTGATATTTCCAACAAATTATCAGGTTGGGAACGAAAAAGATTGCTTCCTAAAATGTGTTGTCCTTAATAAGACAAATTTATCAATAATTCAGAAATAAATTTCTTTAAAGAAATTTGTCTATGAGAAATTGGTTCAGTTCAGTTAGCGAACATACTTCTGTCACGTTCGTGTATATAGTATAATTGTTTACCTTCAGCTTCTGGGTCAGTTGAATTTTGGACGAGTGCAAGTTCAAGTAACTTATCCCGATGCAAATTTTGTTGAGTAGTAGACTGATTGTCAACTTCTTGTGAATTTGATGCCTTGTCTGATTCCATCCAAAGAATTGTCTCGACCTATCCTAGCACTGAAATCGTTTTTACGGGCGATTTTAATGTACACAATTCTTTATGGCTTCAAAATTCGGGAGATGATCTGAGACTTTTGCTAAGTTGAACCATCTAACTCAGCTGGTCAACGAGCCCACTCGAATATCGGACGTGGAAGGAAGAGCGGAAAACACTGTTGACTTGTTTCTTACCTCTGAACCTGGTAAGTACACTATTAGTGTTCTGTCTCCTATAGACAAATCTGACGCATTGTGTCATATCAGCAAATTTTTCGTGTAAAAACTCTCCAGTTAAAGAAAGAGTTCATAAGAAAACCGTTTGGCGATAGGTACGGCAAAACCAACTGGGACGGTCTCAATAATTATTTTAGTATCTTTCACTGGTCACTATGCTTCCTTTATAGTGACGTAGACGCCAGCGCTGATATCATCACAAGTTTGATTCTCTTAGAAATGAGAACTTTTATCACGAATAGGGTAAAAGCATCAAACCTAAGGAAAACGCATGATTCGATGGGAGCTGTAAACAGGTTATTAGGGCCAAGAAGGTACGTTTACGTTGTTTTAAAGCCAATTAAATTAAGGAAAACCGCAATAAGGTCAAGAAAGGATGGCCGGCAACACATATATTCTACGGACCAAATTTGTACATGACCAAAAATTACGGCAAAAAATACTCCAATATCCCAAGGCAGTACAAATTTTTAGTCATTTGTAAAAAAACATGAGGAATTCTTCCTCTTCCTCGGTTCATCCGCTCGTTGTCAATGACGCTCCATTTGTTAGCTCTTTAGAGAAAGCTAATCTCTTTGCTATGCAGTTCGCCACCAGTGAGTGTTATGACTCTACCTGTTATTGAGCGCGTTAGTGATTCTATGGAGCCAGTCCTAAGAGATCTAAACATATATAAATCTGCTTGTCCGGATGTTATCCCCCCTATTGTTCTGAAGAGGTGTTCTTTAACGCTGGCAAAACCATTGCGTATGCTTTTTCATCTTCCTACTTCCCAGGTATCGTTCCGAGCGAATCGAAAACCACATTTGTCCAGTCTATCCCAAAAAAAGGCGAATCTTCCTCACCTTCTAATTACCGACCAATTGCCCTTACGTCCCTTCTTTCCAAGGTCATAGAAACGCTGATTAATTATCAGCTCAAGATATATCTAAAAGTTTGAAATCTTTTTCGGATTTCGCAGCAATGGGTCCACTGGTGATCTCATGGTTCATCTCACCGTACAAAGAAAAGCAAATCTTTACATCGTTTTGGAGAAAATACGATTATTGTACTTGATATTTCAAAAGTATTTGATAGGGTTTGGCATCAGGCTCTCTTATTAAAAATGCGTGCTTTCGGTTTTCATGAATCTTTAATTTATTGGAAAAGTATTACCTCTCAAATTGTTCAATATAAACAGTATGGGATGGGTTCAAGTCTACCAACACAAAATAAATGCTGGTGTGCCCCAGGGCTCTGTGCTATCTCCAACACTCTTTCTCATTTTTATTAATGATCTCCTGTCTACAGCTTTGCATTCAATACATTGTATCGTTGACAATAGTAGTCTAAGCTTTTTATATTCGCCTCAAAAATATGGAACTGTAACTACAAAATATGATTAGCTCAAATTCCGACCTAAACATATTTGTACAATGGGGAATAAAAAACCGCGTTCAATTTAATGCTTCGAAAACCTAATGCTGTCGTGTATCGTTAAAGCAAAATTTAACCCCCTTTCCATTATCCATGGATCGGTATGTGTACCAAAACCACTTCTTGAAGAACGATTACATACGCGATGTCGCCAAAAATACCGTAAGATGTTTGGGTTTTCTAAGGCGATGCAAGAAGTTTTTTTCCCCCTTGATCTAGCTGTTATCTATAAAACTAATATACGTCCAAAGCTTAAGTATAACTCCCATCTCTGGGCTGGTGCTCCTGCAACTTATTTAAGTCTCTTGGACAATATTGAACGTAGAGCATTTATATTGATTGGTGACAATACTATCGTATGATCATTTACATCGCGCTCAAAAATCGTCGTAAAGTTTCTTGTCTCACCCTCTTTTACCGTTATTTTAACGCTTTATGCTCTTGTGAAATACCAGCTGCGTTCATTCCCTTTAAAAGTTCAACCGTAATACTCGCGCTTCTAGGAATGTTCATCAGTATACCCGAGCCCAACTTCGGCCGTACTGCCAAGTACAGAGATTCGTTCTTTAGCCGTACTACACGAATGTGGAATTCCTTACCCCACTCTGTCTTTTCCAGAGATTGCAATATTCATGAATTCAAAACCATGTGTTCCATGAAACAATGGACCTAAATTAATTCACCAATCTTCAAAATTTTTCTCTCTGTAGAATGATTATGGAAATCTTTGACGTAAGGCAAAAAGGAGTTTTGTCAAAAAATTGTTTAACAGATGATCTGAAGATCTTAATATCAAAACAGATATGAATTTGTCTGTCTTATTATTTTAAGACTAAATAAATACGATATTTATCCTTTTTTCAAGACACAAGTTAGTATTAAACGGAAAAGTAAAAAAACGGCCATTATATCCAATCAAACACATAAAATGTAATTTCTCACTTAAGACCTTCTAACTTAACGCCAAAGAAATAGGCGAAGCGCTTAAAACGTTTTACAAAAAAAATATACATTTTGATAAATCAGTCCACAAATATATTAAACAATTGACTGCTAATTTGAGAGATGAAGCCTCAGCAATATGGCTGCTATCAACTGTCACAATTCGGAAGACACTTTATTTAAAAGTACTGGACATTTTTTGAATACCAATTTTTTTGACAAATAAGAATAAATTTCAACTTTCTAATGTTTGCATAATTCTGCAACCAAAATGTTAGAAATTGAGACTTAAATTTAACAGTCTTTAAGACCAGTTGTATAACTCAAAGTAAAACCAAAAATATGTTTGTAGTTTTTTTTAGAAGAAGTCTGACCCCAAATACCGAAGTCGACTGATCTTTTTCATTGACAAAAATCTATATCCAAATTTTCAAAAATATTTAATCATTGTTTAGCTAAAGAAAAATGAAAAAAATATTGCTCAAAACTAATTTATTTTTTGCAAAATCATGTCCTCGAAATTTATTTTTAGAAACAAATTATTAACATGAATTACAATAAGCTGCCATTGATTATATTTTTTGTTAGTTATTTCTGGTTTCAATCAATTAAAAATAAAATTGTGTATATTTATTTTTTGTTTGTTCATTTGCAATTAAATATAAATCTATTTAACAATAAAAATAAATGATTGTCTTTGGGTGGTTTAAAGTTTCGTGCGATAAACAAACAACAAAAAAATCGAAAATTCATGAAATAACAAACAAACATTTAACAATTATTATTTTTCAACAAAAAACTAAAATAAAAACAAAAACAAATAACAAAACCTTGTCCTCTTAAACATAAATTTAAAAACAAATGAATCATCGCATCGAAAGTAGACAGCGGAAAATTGTGTGATCGTTTTCGTTCGTTGTACAAATTGCATATTTTTGTTGTTTATTATTATCTTCAACAGAGATTTCTCTTTATACAAACTATATTACCGACCGTTCGTCGTTTCGAGCGATTTCCATTCACTAAAAATCCAATACGCTTGGTCAAAGTCCAATACTTTCAGGCTTCAGGCATGTGACACATGTCGTAAAAAATTGAAATTGGAAAAAACAACAACAAAAACAAAAACATAAAAGTAATCATCTTCCATTTAACCAAAGCCTCATGATGTGTTGTAAGTACATAACGTCAAGAGAGTATAACATGTGATATGGTGTGAACAAGATTCACACTTTGATCATCTCATCATCACTTTCTGATGTCTGAAAGCTTGAAGCCTGAACTAAACTGAACTACTTTTGAAATTAACCAGAACAAAAACAAAAACAAAAACAACTCTTCTTCTTGCTTCTCCTTGACTCATACTGCCCCAAACCGATTTATCTTCCGTATAGTCATGTTTACGTAGACGTATGATGGACTCATTCCCGGAGTCGGTACATAATGTTGTCCATTCATCGTCGTTGTCGCAGTCGGTCGTTCGGTCGTCTATGTCTGACAATATTTTGGCCAACAAACTTTAACATTCTGACACGTTACAGACATCATGCAACAATATGATGTTTCTGTCTGTCTGAATTAAAAGTGAAAATTATGTCGGAAGAATTTCTTTGAAGGACGAGACGACAACGTTGACAACGACGACGACGACGACGACGAGCGACGCATGTTCACACCATTTACATGATATGAGTAGGTAGGGTACAACATACTGCCTCGGGCTGACGAGAGTGTGATTTGGCATCAAAATCCCTTGCTCTGTGTCTAACTCTAAGAACAATCTGTTAATGCATTTCCATTCCATGATGTTGAAGGGGTGTAAAAGGAAATACGCCTACAAAGTGTATTAGAAACACATCACACCTCTTCTTTTACACGCTGCCATGATTAGGTGCCAAAAGAAGTACAAATTCCTAAGAAAGCGGGCGGTATTTGAAAATGATATCTCTGTCCCATCTGTGCGAGCGCTGAGTACTCGAAAACGAGTCGATGACAGTTTCCGCTGCAGTCGCTTGTCATACATATGTTTGATCAAAAGGCTACACAAAAAAAACCCTAAATGGGTAAAGTACACACGATATCAATTTCATTTCCATTTTTCAGAAGATACAAAAACCTAATGCGCAAAAAAAAACATCACTGATAATGATAACACTCGGGTTTTTGAAAATACAAAATACTATATTCCGCCCGAAGCGAAGGTCTGTAGGGGCGGAATTCCATCGCACTTAAAATCCACCATGACAATCGCTATTTATTGTAGCTCTGCTGCTTATCAATGGTGGATGGAAGTCATATGGATGTTTCGTGGTTCGCTTGTTGTCTGATTTCTGATTTTGAAATTTATGAATGAAAATTTGAATTTCTATAGTTTTGTTGTTGTTGTAGTTGTTGTTTTTTTTGTTTGGTTTCCACTTGTGGCAGTTGAGTTGAGTTTGGTTTTGGTTTCAGTTTCGGTTCAGAGTTAAAGGTTATTTTATGTTTTTCAACATCCGTCGTACATTGTATAGAATTTAGAATCTCAAAAGATGAATGGAAGATGAATGTACCAGATAAGTGCGGTCGGTGCAAAGACTGTATGTTCCTTATAGCTATAATTCAACATCAGAGAGTGACTAAAGCTGACGCGAGATAGAGATCTTTAGCATAAGAACCATCATCATACGAGTATTTAAGGTATAAGACTACACACTTCCGGTTTGGGTATGTGTACACTGTAAGTGTAGATAGTAGAGAGATATATGGATGGGGGTTTATGAACTCTCCACATGGATGGCAGATTTTGGCCTTGAGATAATTTAAGTGTACGAACTGACGAAACGTGTGTATAAGGTAGACGTTAGTGTTTGAAATGTAGCTTTATGGAATATTGATTGATATGTTCATTGGATTTTTGGCGATTCGAAATATTTTCTTATAGTTAATTTATGGAATAAAGAATTTGTTTAGCAACTTTTGTGTATCGTTTTTGTAGAAACATGAAATTATGAATGAATATTGAAAGTGGGCACGACATAGGTATTTGTTAATAAATTATTTCCTGTCAGTTTTTTATGATTCATCTTAGAAGCAATATTGTAAATCAGATCTGTACTGGGGAGGAAATCTTCTATGAAACAATTATAGCATGAAGCCTGCTGTGAGACGATGACAGTTTAAGACTGAAATTTTCTAGTATTTTTCGGCATCTGGTGAAAACTTTGTTTAGGCCAGCAATGCAAATTTCTTGCCATGTTGAAGTTCTTGCTTTACCCTTTCGTGGTGCCCCCGGGCAATAATTTGTGTATCCATATATACAGAAGTAAGCTAAAATTGCAAGGGCGAAGATTCCTGACTCTTCAGAATAGGTTACGGAAATTAGCACTCCTCGTAACTGAACTCCATCCTGCTATGGAAAACGAAATTACGCCTCGGATAACTAATGATAACTCGTTGACGCCTTTTGGCTATTGTACCCGGACAAATATTGGTTTCTGGATTGTGAGGACGCTTCTGGACGCAGGAAGTGAAGGTCCGCACAATGCCAGATTACTCCAATAAGAAAGAGAATTTAAGCGGTACACGATGGATATCTTAGGGTTAAGCGAAGTGCGATGGTTGGGACCGGGCAAATACAAGTCACCGACACGTAACACTGTACTGCTCTAATCTGGTCATGATCCAGGAAACGATCAAGAAGCTGGAGTTGGGTTACACCTTACAAAAATGACAGTCAGAAGCCTTATTTCGTGGGAGCCCCTGGGGGAAAGGCTTATCAAAGGTCTTACGGCGTTACGCCCCGATGGAGCTCGCGTTTGATGAAGAGAAAAGATGCTTATATAGTCAACTAGGATTTCCCTACAACAACGCTCTCCGCGGAGATATTATTTTGGTTGTGGGATACATCAATGCTAAGGTTGGCTGTAACAACAACAGACTGAGGTATGTGATGGGTGTTCCGACACTAGCAATTGCAATGATAATGGTGAGAGGTTCATTGACTTCTGCAAGGCCAATGGCATTGTGATTGGTGGCACTATGTTTGAACACAAAATATGTCATAAAATTAGCTGGGTGTCGACGAACTGGCAAACCTGGAAAAGTCTGGGGATTCAAACCAAATTCACCACTTCGCGATTAGTCGAAGCTTTAGAAGCAGTCTCTTGGATGTCCACAACAGACATGGGACCACCACTTAATGATTCCTACCCTAAGATTGCGAACAGCTACAATTCGAAGATTTAACAGAATATCACGAGGCCCCAAATTCAACATCGCCAGACTAAAGGATCCCACGACCCGTCAAAAATTCAGGGACCAACTGTCTCACGAAATGAGAACAATCAGCAGCACAGTACAAGACGACATCGAACACCATTGGAATGCTGTGAAAAATGTTTTCATTTCAGGTGCTGACAGTATAGTCGGTCGGAAAGAAGGAAGCAACAACACTTGGCTTTCAGAAGAATCTTGGGCAAGGATCAACGAACGCAAACAGTTAAGGGCCCAAATAACTGATGCACAAGGTGAAGAAAGAAATGAGCTGGAGTCCTAGTACCACATGAATAAGAGAGAGGTTTACCGCCATGCCAAGCGTAACTACATCAACGCATAAGCGCAAGAAAAAGAAGATGCTGCAAACAGGTGCGATAGCAAGAGCGTTTACAGAATAATCAAAGAGCTGAAAGATGCACACAGCTCAAGGCACCACCTGGTGAAATAAGTAGACGGTACACTGATAAGTTCGGAGGATGAGCAAGTCATAAAGTGGAAAGAACACTTTTTTTTCGATTTTAAACACAGTGTTTGCAAACAACACCGATGCCTTCTGAAGCGCTTGAACAAACTAACCCTCGAATCCGCACCGCACCTCCCAGTAAAGATGAGATCGTTGCCGTAATTAAAGCGCTTACGAACACCAAATTGGTAGGACTCGATGGAACTCCCGGAGAGCTTTTACAAGCAGCGCCAAAAAGAAGCTCATAAAAGAAGCCTGGACCACAGAAAGCTTCCCCCATGAGTGGAAGAAAGGGAATTATTCAAGGTCCCAAAAAAAAGGAGATCTAACAAAGTGCGAAAACTGGAGAAGAATTTGTTTTCTACCTGCTGTTGCCAAAATAGTACCAAAAGTCATGTTAGAACGCATTAGAGAACACCCACCTTGAGACCACGTTCGATGGCGAACAAGCAGAATTCCGCGCTGGATCCTCCTGTATTGATCATATCAACAACCTGCGGTATGCGTTGAATATCGATCACCACTACACCTGCTGTTCTTCGACTTCGAGAAGGCCTTTGATAGCGTTGACAGGGAGTATATCTGGCTATCTTTACGGAGGAGAGGCATCCCATGAAATCCGTAGTGAAGTCAGACAGGGCTGTACTCTGTCACCAATATTGTTTTTGTTGGTGATAAGCGATGTATTGTACGCAGCTTTGTCAGGTAGCGCAGGAATACAATAGACTTTGACATCCTACTTAAAGCACTTGTTATGCGGACGGAGTTTGCTTACCCTCTCATAGGATCATGGATGTACATCAAATGACAACAAGTGTGGAGAGAGAAGTAGAACAAAAATGGAACCCGACCATCCTCTCAAATAAATATTTTCTCGCAAACGAAGAGCTTTCAATACCTTGGAAGTATCTTCTTCATCGCAAAGTAAAAGCGGACTTCGGTATGTTTTTAACAATTTGGAGGAATAACTCTATCAGCGTAAGAACAAAGCTAAGATTGTTTCGCACAAATGTCGAATCTGTGCTTCTTTATGGGTGCAGCACTTGGAAGGTTAGTTGAACCATAACAAGAAAGCTGCAAACATTCGAGAATAGAAGTCTGTGTAACATCCTAAGGATTTTCGGGTCAAACCGCAAGTCTCAATAACACAAGGGCGTAGGTGGCAATGAATTGGAAATACACTTCGAAGAGGCAAGTCAAGCAACGCAGTGAAATCCGCTCACACAAAAAGGAAGGAGAGCTGGACGACCGAGAAGCACATGGCACAGAACAGTCAAGGCGGAATCACGTCACTAGGCAAAAATTGGAGGGAGCTGAAACACATGTACGGAAACTGTACACGAATGCGCGTAGGCGTAGAAGAGGCCCTATTCCCCTTACGAGGTTCCCAACGGACTTAACAGCTCTGTGGCCTAAGTAAGTAACAAAAAGTTACTCATCTTTTTTTATTGAGGCCTTTTTTTCTGCTCGAATTGATCAACTTACAAAAATATCCTAGAAAAAAGCGTAAGGATTTGCGTTGTGAAAGTTTTAATTTGTAAGCATTTATTGACATTTCTGTTAATTAAGTTTGAGAAAATCAAAATGAATCTTTTAAGGCCTGAACAACACTCGATACCAATTTACTTTGAACAAATTAAACCTATTCAAAAAGTTGATAGATCACTTCATCCATTTAATGGTTTTTAGTGATGAAGCTCAATTTTGGTTAAATTGCTTTATCAATAACAAAATTACGGTATCAAGTCATTAATAAATCGCCACTTACACGCTGCTTGCATGATCATCGGTTCTTATTTCTTTGGAACTGTTAAATTGACAGGATTTGGTTTCTACAAGACTGTGCAACTTGACATACAGCGCATATTATCATCAGTATATTGCAAAATCAATTTAGTCACAGCTTTATTTCTAGAAGAAGCCTTAGTAACCGGCCTCCTTAAAGTCTTTCGATTATTATTTATGCAGATTTTTTAAGTCATTAGTTTATACTAAAAAAATCCACAACTTTTGCATCATTGGAAGCTTTAATTGATGATTTACGTTCACATTTATTGGAAATAGTAGTTACCAATTGGACTTATTGAATATATCATGCAGCTGCAAAGGACAAATCTCAGAAGACTTACTTGAAAATTAAAAATAAATTTTCACTAGGTTAAAATAAAAAAAAAGATTCTGAAATAATTTCTGTCTTTTCTTACTATTTAAAGTTCCCAAATATTTAAGAAAACACCCATCATAATTATAATCTGAAGCTAAAGTTTTTCAAATGGGAAATTTGACAGTTGATATCAGACAGATTGTCGGAGTTGTGTTTGTTAAATTCGCTATCAATTATTAAGCCCGTTTTGACTAATTATCAGGAACGAATTGCTTATTTTTTAACGACTAAGTCTATTTCTAAACAAAAATCTACCACAACAATTTTTTTTTAATAAGGACCAAGTCAATAAGGTCTATGAAAGAACTTCGAAAACGTTCTGAAAATTTCAGTGTTTGATGAAGGTTTTGGATTTCAATGTCCAGCCATCGATCGATGACAGTTTTTTTTAGTCTATAGATTGAACAGGACGGAGCTACATTCAACATAGTTCAGGCTACATTAAAAAATTCTGCACGAGTATTTGTTGAGCAGCTTAAGGAGCTCAACCCCTGTGTATATGTATGTACGTTTCAAAAGGTGATTTGTTTCGTTATCAAAACAAAAACAGATCCCAATCATCGTTGCAGATTCTGAAATTTCATGAATTGAATTGAATCTAAAATTCTGTGAATTTAAAATTAAAAAATTACTAAGATATTTTAAAAACAAAGTTTTGCTTCAAATTCAAAAAAACCCTCTTACCTCAAACAAAAAATATACAATATCGCTAAAAACCAACCAATACAAATTTTGGTAGACTTCATTTGATAAGACACTATTTTTGAAAATACGTTCTTATCGTATTTTTCACAGGTGTGTTCTTAAAACTAGTGAATGGAAAAGGAAGTTTAATGATTTATATTGATCCTATCTACAATTTTACAAATGTCAAGTTTTCACTTATTAAAAAACAAAAATAAAAACAAACAAAAAAAATGCATCAAAACTCAAGTATACACACTTCGAGCTTTTAAGACTTTGACATCATTTTATTTACATTTTCACAATCCTTCAAAATGATTAATGTGTTAAAAAAAGTGCCTGCCAACTTTTATACTTTCGCATAACTTATAAAAGCTATAACATTATTGTTGTTTCTTCACATAAACCAATACACTCAAGTAATAAAGTACATGTACCCTACACACCGTATTAGAGTAAATATACATATAAGAAATAATTTGCAAAACAATCCTTGACCTCGTTCAACAAATTTCCAAGGATTCACTTCACTTTTAACATATTTTTTGATGTTGTTCAAAATCAATTAATTTTTGTTTTCATTTAAAACAAAAATATATAAACAAACCATAAAAAAAAATGAATTTAAAAACATATTTTTATGCTATTTTTAATTTACGAGCAATAAACGCTTTGATATTCCATCAAAGAAAAGAGGACGAAGGTGTGGAGCAGTGAATTATTTTATCCGTATTATGGAAATAAAAAATGTTATTAACCAAACTCACCTTTTTTTACTGCCTAAGTTTTAATGGCATATTGTTTAATTTCAATTTCAAAATTTTTAATAATTAAGTATTTATTTATGTTTATGTTTTTTTCAGAACATATTTCCTGTACATATGGAAATAAGCTTTTATCTATATTTTGAAGCTTTCAAATTTAACACTACTCTACTTCGAAGGATATACGGAGAAAGGATATATTATTATATGAACACTGATGCGACATGAACACACTTTGAGCTTTATTTAATGAACATTTTATTATATGTATGAATGTATACATAAAAAGAACACGAAATGGCAAAACACCGGTTGGTATACCGCACTTATACAAAGACACTTTATCGATGTAACCGAAAGAATAAGCTTTTTTCTGAACATGTATATGTGAATATTATTTATATTATGAGTAAGTATTAGTCAACACCGTGAAAAGGAGCCTTCTCAACAATAAAAAAAGAAAAACATTGCAAAAGTAATAACGTTTCAAAAAGTTCGATTAAAATTTCAACGAAAACCAAAATAAACACAAACTTTTGATTATGATTGATTATTTTGATTTGACATTATTATTGTCGTTAATGTGGCAGTTTTATTGTTTTATTATGGCAACACTGGGTTATATTATATAATTATAAATTTGACGAATTGAACACAAAAACTCGCTCGAGCTGTCAGGATTTTCGCGTTGACTAAGAGGAAATTGTATGTATTTTGTTTTCTTTACAGAAAATTCAAGTAAAGTTTTTCCTTGAAATGCAACAAAGTGTAGGTATACGCATCAGTTGGGGGCTTTGTAGGATACTTGGAAAAGCTTTTGTTTTAGTGGGGAAAAATGTTTTGACAAAAAGATGGCGTTGCAAAATGAATTTCCAAGTAAAATTCTTGCTTTCAAAAGTAATTGATTCGTGGTAAAAAATATTATTAAATTATGTTTTAAAGATCCTTAAACGGAATTTTGTTCACATATTATTTCGAGTATTCAAGCACGATAACGAATTTTTAATTGCAAAAGAGAGAAATGTAAACTCGAAGAACAGTTGAAAGGCTTACAGCTGTATACCAAGTCATAAAAATATTTATTTCGAAATTTAAAATTTACTGGCAAGTTATGTGCATATTTCAATCACAGGTTTTCAGTGTTTTATGAAAAAGTGATTGAGAAAATAAATTAAAGGATTTTCCTTTTTACCATCAATTGTCAGTTTAGATAGTAAACCTTCAGCAGTGAGCCCTCTAAATTATTGTTCTAATAAAGGTTTATCCATTTTGCGGTTTCAAAAGTATAGGGCTGAAATTCGACAACTGTCAAACTAAGTTGTTAAACCAATATTTTTGTGTTCAGTTGAAAGTCTGACATTTACGAAAATGGATAGCTTAACTATCGGACAATGCATAAAAATTGTTAAAACCTACTACAAAAATGGTGATTCTGACACATCCCCATATCGTACTTTAAGAGGAGATTATGGTTTGTATAATCGTCCAACTACGCAAGCAATTGGCAAAATTGTGAAGACATTTCAAGAGATTGAATTGGTTACAAACATTCTTCGTTCTCAGGAATAAGGACTTACTGCACATTAAACAATTCATAGGAAATTATAGCTGAATAGCTTAACCGCTTTTTAATTTGTTAAAAAAGGAGTTTTGTTGGCACGACGAACATGAGAAGGCTTGGATTTCCACCGTGCAGGTGCAAGATGTTCAGCTCAGATCCTCAAGGATAAACTGTCAAGAAATTTGCCTATGAAGATGCAGACTGAATTGATTTATGCTTTGGGTGGAGGACGGTTGTACCGATATATTGATGACCAGAAGAAATTGGTGGTACCCCAGCTCGTAAGGTGGCGTATCGCTCGACCATGACGACGTTGGACATCCCGGAGTAGAGAAGACCATCGACCGAATCAAAAGGTATTTTTGGTTTCCCCGAATGAGACGTTACATCAAATCCTATATTGGTGCGTGTCCTGAGTGCTGTTTAAACAAAGTTAAGGGTGGAAAATCTGAGAGCCAGCTACATGTGATGGAAGTGTTACTAGTTCCGTTTATGAGTTTAGACATCGACCATCTGGAACCATTCCCAAAAAGTAAGAAAAGTAATATTCATATAATTGTATTAGTCTGTTCTTTCAGCAAGTACACCGTTCTAAGGGCTGTAAGGAATGCGAAAACAGCTCCTGTTGTGAATATATTGCGAGTGGTACTTTCCATATTCTGTCAACCATCACCTCTGATCGTGGGACGGCATACACGTCGAAGGAGTTTACCGATTTTGTGAAAGCATATGGTATCCAGCATGTTAAGAACGCCGAGAGCAAACGGCCAGCCAGAACGGACCAACAAAACGCTACTTAGTATGCTAAAGTGTACGATTTTACCCACTATTCAACGGAGCATCAATACTCAGCGGAATTGAACGACCAGGTTTTGCCCTAATGATTTAATTTTTAATTATTATCCTAGGTCAACTAGGTCGACTAGTTCAAGCTATACAAGATGAAACCATGAAGGATGACGATGTTGGTTGGAGAAGACAGCAGGCCGCAGACAACATTCAGAGAGAGAGAGAAGGAAGTGGAAAGCTTTGTACGATCGAAAGCATCTGCCACCGCACCGGTATTCTGAAGGTGATCTGGTCGTGATCGACTATGCCCCTCAAAGCGACGCAAACTGGATCCGGAGTTCAAGGGGCCATATATCATAACGAAAGTCTTAGATTTTGATCGATATATTGTGGAAGACCTCTTCCACAGGCCGCTAAGTCGAAGAAAATACGCCAATTTCGTATCAAGCGACCATATGAAGCCATGGTGTAGTGTGAGCCCGGAGTTGAACTTGGACGGTTCGGAAACCATCAGGAGAGGCCGAGCTGTCAAATGACAATGGCAACATTCAAAAATAAAACTAACTTGCGCATATGGAGACATACGTGACGGGAAGTAGTTGTCGTAAGTTGGCATCGTTTATTAAAGATTAAATAAATCAAGACCTTTCTTTTATTAAAAACATATTGTGTTTTACTTGATCTCATTTGCTATCCTGTTTCAAATTATTTTTGTATCACTTTTACAATTAGGAAAAGAGAAAAGGGTTAGATAGGAGGTGTCGGTGTACATTGATTTTGAGTTCCTGAATATTGCAATGATAGGGAAAGATAGAGCGTATCAATTAATTCCACATTCGCGCAGTACGGCTTAAAAATTAATCTCTGTAGTTCATAATACGGCCGAAGTTAGGCTCAAGGGTTAACTGATGGGCATTCCTAGTGCGGGTATTAAAGTTAAATTGTTTAAGGGAAGAAATGCAACTGGCTATTTCACTAGAGCATAGTCCGTATAAAATGGTAAGACAAGAAACTTTATGCGATGTTTAAGTGACATAATCGAGTTGATGATGTTAACGTTACCAATCATTTTAAAAGCTCTTCTTTGAATACTATCCAAGAGGCTTAAATAAAGTACTGGAGCACCAGCCAAGAGATGAGACTTATGTTCAAGTTTAGGACGTATATAGATAGGTTTTGTAGATTGTAACCAGATCAGACGGAGAACCCAGACACCTGCGTATGTGATCGCTCCAAAGTAGGTGATTGCTGATGCGCATTCCGAGAATGTCAAGATTTTTAGTCACTTATAAATAGTGGCGAAGAGGGTATATCTCCACACAACTCAAGCGAATATTGATTATTGCAAGAGACATTTTCTGGCCGCGTAATTTCTCGTCGTAGCGATATGAACTGGCCACCAACAGCATGCGAATTGACACCACTGGACTTTTTCTTGTGGGGCTACGCGAAAGACCGTGTTTATGCAGAAGAACTTATAACGGTTGAGCACCTAAAATGTTTTAAAAAGTGTTCGAAAAATTACCTCAAAAGAATCGACGCTTGCAAAAATTCGCGTATGTCACATTCACATTCAAACTTTATAATAGAAAAGAAATATCATGAAAATATTTGACTGTGTTTTACTTTTGAAACCGCAAAATGGATAACCCTGTTCCTTCTAAGAAGACATGTAAGAGGAAATAGCGAATAACACGCAGTAGGAATAACACGACCTTTAAGTTGGAGTTCAATTTATAAATACCTAAAATTAATAGAATAAAAAAGTACTCATACGCCTTAGTGTACCATGTTCATTTTTCTTTTAAGTTGGATACAAAGCTGCGGCATATTCTAAGTCTGATTTCCTGGTTTGATAAATGAAAAACATGACCACTTTCTTTTAAAAAAAACGTAAGCAACATAGAAGAAATAAGAATGTTTTTCTATTCGATTTCTAAGAAAAAAAACGTTATTATTTTAAATTATCTTCGTTACAATCAAAAGCACTCAAGAAAAGTACAACGTGAAAAGTTCAAATTTGTATTGTTTCATTTCGTACATACTTTATGTAGATAAGTACGTATACTAAGAAGTAAAATGTATGTAAATAAATTGCACGACTGGAATGCAAGAATCTACTTTGCTATCGTATAGTTCAAGGCCGTTATGCGGCTAGACTTGGTATATTGCAGTCATATAAAAAATATTTTATATTCTTATAGAATTGCGCATACATTTTAAGATTATGTGACAAAATCAAAGTACATATTTATATTTTTATTTCGTTTTTATTGGTAATTTGTATGGAAAAAATCAAATACATTAATAAAGTTTTTTTTTAATCTCAGTAAATTCATTGAATTAATCAAAATGTTGTTCTTAATGTCACAAATTTGAGAGCATTTAATATTTAGAAATATCTTCTGATATATGGCTTCTGCTACTTCTTTTTGTGAGCTTTTAAACTTGACTTCTGAATGAACATCTTTTGCTAGTTTAACAGTATTTTTTGAGATGATTAAAAATAAATAAAAGGGAACTGCAGATGGTTCAATCACCTTAAATGTTGCTCAACTTATTGATAGAGTCTCGAGCTGTACTAGTTTACTGAAACCATTTCCAATCCAAATTATTAACTTCCCATAGGAAGTTATTGTAATGGGTCCAATTTGTCAAATTGAAAAATTTGACATTTCTCGACGTTTCAAGGTTCCTAGAGTCCAAATAAAAAAAATGTTTGAGTGCGTGTGTACGTATGTTCGTACGTCCGTACGTTCGCGACTTTTTTTTTTTCATTGAAGTTTAAAAAAAGGTGAACATTTTGGTTAACCCTAAATACCTCACGAACCAAAAACGCTAGGGATCTGAATTAAATTTTATATTATACGACGATTTTTTTTATAAATCAACAAAAACTGAACAAAAACTTGTTACCTCGAAAATTTTACGAATTAAAAATGATTTCATCTCCAAAAAAATTTTGTGCAACGAAAAATAACGTTTTTAACATCTGGTAAGATTTTGAGAAAAATCGAATTAACAGTTTATTATAAAAAGGAAAACCCTAAAAAAAAAAAACATTATTAAAAGTTGGTAAAAATTGAACTTCGACAAATATATTTACAAAAAATTTGAGTTTATGGCTTCCAACTAATTTTACTTATAAGAAAAATTTTAATTCGGGAACATTTAAAAAAAAATTGAATTGATAGTCTTTTTACAAAAAATAAAACCAAAAAATAAAAAAAGTTGGTAAACATTTATTTTCGACTCAACTATTTTTTCAAAACATTGGGATATTGCCTTTAAACTACTTTTATTTTTAAAAAATACTGCTGTCAACATTCAATCAAATTTAACTAAAAATCGAATTGACAGTTTTGTTTTTACAAAAAATAAAAACCTTACAAAAAAGAATACTAAAACATGGTCAAAATTTACTTTCGACTCAAATAGCTTTTCAAAAATTACAAATATTATCTTCAAACTCTTTTTATTTCACAGAAAATATTATTTTCAATATTCAGTAGTTTTTTTTATAAAAAAAAGTAAGCAAGACAAATCGACAGATGGGAACTTATCAGTGTGGGTCGCATCCCAGCCTCTTTTTTTTCAATGGCAGAGCAATACAAAAATCACGAATCTTTTGCTAATAGACGATGACATTTTTAACGTGTGATGGAGTCAATAAGCCATAAATTAATTCGTTCGCTATAGTAAAAATTAAAAATTGAACAAATATTCGATGGTTGATTTCCTAAAGTATGATTACACATCTTGGTTTCAAGTTAACCCTACGCAGGTTCTTTATTTCTTAAAAAACAACCCAGTAACGAAAATCTAAATTCTAGGATTTTTCAAATTTAGACTTTTTACTGTAAGTAACTTCTGCAGAAGAAGACAACCGGTCTGTATTTTAGGGGCGTTTTATTTCACTGTTTCTTAACTTATGACAAACTTTCAAGTTGATCAACTTTAGAGTTCATTACAACTCTAGAGTTAGAAAGCAGTTTGAAATTTCTTTTCATTGCACCAATTTATTTCTTTACTCTCTAGTTAAAAATCGCAATTTGTCTATTTTAGGATTTGAAAATATCACTCTGAAATGTGTTTTGAAAAAGAACTAGAAAGTAGAAACCGTCAGTTTTATAATTCAATTTCGGTTAGTATCACGTGTTTTATTAAGATTAAGTGCTTATCAAGCGAAAATATCATCGATTGAGGGATAATTAAGCATTATAGACGAAATGCGGTTCAACTACGCCAAAGACAAAACTTGGCAAAGAAAAACTTATTTCATTGTGAAATTTCACTTTTCAAAGTATAACAGAACCTTTGGTTTCCAAAAACGTTCGTTCAAATATTTTATTAGTTATTGATATCCACAAGGGGACATGGAAATCTCCTGATCACTCAACTGTCAACCAGATTGACCACATTTCGATCGATGAACGACACTTCTCCAGTATACAGGATGTTCGAACTTTCCAGGGGGCCAACATTAACTCGGACCACTATCTTGTTGTAGCCAAGGTACGGCTTCGATTATGCCGGTCCAAGCCAAAACAAGGAAGCACTGTGAGAAGTTTCAAAGTTTGACGGCTAAAATCGCAAGATACTGCCATGTCCTTTTCCGTTCGAGTCTCTAGTAACCTCCTAAGGAGTCCTATACTGCCTGCATTAAGCATTGAATACCAGTGGCACAGCCACAACAGAGAAACACCTGGTTTGACGAAAAATGCCGGAGAGAATGAGAAGCGCGCGATCGAGGAGATAGAGGGATGCCACAAAAGGAATGAGGTGCGTAAATTTTACCAAAAAGGAAAAAAAACCTCCCAAGGGTACCAGCCACAAACCGAAGCCTGTAAAGACGATCAGGCGAACATCGTAGTAGAACCGCTGTCTATATTGAGAATATGGAAAGATCACTTCTCGAAACTATATAACGGCGATGACGAACCGAATTTCACTGTAAGGGAGATAGAACCACTCAACCTAGGCGACGCAGATGAACAATGCACCAACTCATCTTCAAAAAATGTTCGAAAGAAAGCATGCTCGATGAGTGGAATCTTAGCATAGTGTGCCCGATACATACAAAAAAAGACCCTCTTAATTGCGCCAACTACAGAGGCATCAGTCTGCTTAACATTGCATATAAGATCCTCTTTGTCGTATTATGTGCACGTCTGAAGCCGTTCGTCAAAAACCTAATAGGTCCTTATCAGTGTTGCTTCAGACCAGGAATGTCCCCTATTGACCCAATATTCACACTACGGAAAATCTTGGAAAAAACCAAGGAACTTCAAATCGATACCCACCATCTCTTTATCGATTTTAAAGCCGCGTATGACAGCATCTATAGGGAAGAGCTCTACCGAGCAATGTCTAGTTTGCATCCCTGTCAAACTTATCTGTTTGTGCAGAATGACGATGGAAAATGCACGCTGCTCTATCAAAGTCGGAAAAGATCTTACCGATGCATTTAATATCAAGAAAGGTTTTAGACAAGGCGATGCACTGTCATTTGACTTCTTCAACATCGTTCTGGAAAGAATTGTGCAAAACTCAACCGTCAACACTAGAGGCACAATCTTCCAAAGGTTCATTCAAATACGCGGATACGCAGATGATATTGACATAATTGGAAGATCAAAGCGTGATGTCAGTGGAGCGTTTTTGAGCATTGCGACGGAAGCGAAGAAGATGGGTTTAGTGGTCAATGAGGGCAAGACCAAGTATATGCTGTCATCAAAAAAGGACATTGAAAAACGACGTCTTGGAAAAAACGTCACCATGGGCAGCTATAACTTTGTTTGGGAGCTATGAAAAGCCAAAGTTAATGAACTCTTAAGAGGGAAAAAGATGGTTTGAAACGTCAACTTTTAGTGTACAAAACCAAAATCATGAGTTTATAACAAAAATCCTCAAGTTATGTTGAACTGTGACTGAAAAAAATCGGCCAATTTTCGAAAATAACTTCTTAGTAGAAAAGTAAGGACGTTAAGTTAAAGAAGAATACAATATTAAGAAAAAATAGTTGAAACCAAGTTTTTGTCGCAGAAGCACGTTTGCTTAGTTGTTTTTTTTTTTATTTCTAGTATTCGAGATAAATACACTAAAAAGAATTCTAAAATGTGCTACATTATCGGAAGTTTATCTCCAAACAAAGATTCTGCGGTAAAATTTACCACAACAAGTTTCACTCACCTATTCTATATCCTGGTCCCTTTTAACCTACCGTTTTTCGTTGTGGCTCCAATATATTCTAAGAGTTTAGTTGAATCCTGTCTTGCATCAGTCAGTGTCCTGCTCTTATTATATAATGGAATAACAACCAAAATTAGGTGTGGACAAAATGGTACATTTGTGCGACGGGCGGTCCACAAAGTTAATGTTGGAACGACAGACGGTCTGGTAACGCCAAAACAAACAAAAAAAAGAGCACGAGTGACACTTGGTCCTCGATTGCTGATGTTACTCATATGAGAATGGCTGTGTGCCCAAAATAAATGAATTTCGTTATGTAAAAGATGGAACTTTAACACGAGTCCCTAATCCCCTAGTCTGCGCGAAAGTCCAACGACAAATAGAGTAGAATCGCGAGATCAAAAACCACTGCCAACTTCCACCCTCCGACAGTTAAAACAAAAAAAAGAATAAATTGATAAGCTTTCATCAATTTGTACATAATTGGAATTTCGTACAAGATAAAAAAAAGAACGCGTTAAAAATTTGAGTTTCATGCAACTTATCGAAGTTTCTCCAAAATAATGGGGATGTGAATAGGATGGCTGAATGCACCCATTGAATTGCTAGGTGTAGCTGAATTAAAACGCGAACGAGACTCACACTTTCTGATTGGCCGGAAGCATATGGGAATGAAAGAAAAAGAAGAGGTCATCAAGGCAAGGTTAAAGCCTGGAAGATCACTTTTTTGCGAGATAGAATCTGAACCGGAGGTTCAAGAAAATTGAAAGGAAAAGATAAAGGAAAAACTTTGAGAAGTAAAAGAAATTCAAGTGTTGTTTAAAGTGATAGAGAAGGTGAAAAATTTTGAGGAAAAAGAAAAGTGAAAATTGGAAGAAGAAAAAAAGGATTTGAAAAACTGCTAGGAGAGGGAAGTTGGCAGGACATCCAGAAAAGCTAAGTATCTGATTTGTATTTGAAAAGTCGAATTCTTTTATTAATCGATATAATGACTATTGAGAATTGTGTAATAATCGTTGGACTTTCGTTTCGAAAAAGAAAAAAAAAGGTAATTCCGAGAAAGCGGAACTCGCTTTGTCCAGTTGGAACATTAGGTTAACGGTCCATCTTCGGTGTCATACACCAACCCCTTGTCTTCAAAAATTCTTACAAGATCTTGGGTTTAAATCTTACTTGTAACGTTTCCCAAGCAAAATCAAAAGCAATTAAAAATATTTCTATCTATTTAAAACATTTTTGTATTTTGTTCACAAATTGGTCTGGTCGGTTCTGCTCCAAAAGGTTTGTAATTTCCTTTTACAAAAAAAATTACCGGCGCCCATCTTGTTTCTTTTTAATTTGATTATATATATTTCAAGAACACCCTATTCGCAGTCCACTATCAAATTAATTTGATAATTTCGATTAATAAAACTTACCTTGTTCCTAATTAAGTAAGGCGACAGCACTGCTTTTGCTGTTTGTGAGGAAATTGACGAACAAACCTATTTGCGTCTGACAGTTGTCTTTGATTTCAATAAATCACAAATAGGTTATACTCAGGCGCGTCTGCTACCTATTTTATTAACTTCCCATAGGAAGTTATTGTAATGGTAACGATTTGTCAAATTGAAAATGTTGACATTTCTCGACGTTTCAAGGTCCCTAGAGTCGAAATAAAAGATTTTTAGAAAGATGTCTGTGCGTGCGTGTGTACGTACGTTTGTACGTCCGTACGTTCGCGACGTTTTTTTCGTCCTCCATAGCTCAAGAACCAGTATAGATATCGACTTCAAATAAATTTTGTTATACAGATAATAAGGCAGAAAGATGCAGAAAGGGCTCTCAAGAAAATTGCGTGGGTGGTTTTTTTACCATAGCAGTTTAAAAAAAGGTGAAAATTTTGGTTAACCTTAAATATCTTACGAACCAAAAACGCTAGAGACTTGAATTAAATTTTATATAATATATTATAACGTGATACCAAACAGGTATATTTTTTGAAAAAAATCAATATAACGGTTTTTTTTATAAATCAATAAAACTGAAAAAAAAAATTGTCACCTCCAAAATTTTACGACTGAAATATGATTTCATCTCTAAAACAATTTTGTGCAACGAAGAAAAAAAATTTATAAAAGTTGGTAAAAATTGATTTTCGACTCAAATATCTTTTCAAAACTTTGATATATTGGCTTTAATTTACTTTTATCTTTCAAAACATTTTGTTGTCAACATTCAGTTAAAGTTTGAAAAAAATCGATCTGACAGTTTTTTTTTTTTTAAATTAAAAACCGAAAAAAAAATTAACATAAGTTCGTAAAAATTGATTTTCGACTCAAATATCTTTTAAAAACTTTCAGATAATTGGTTCTAACTAATTTTTTCTTATAAAAAATATTGTTTTCAACATTAAGAAAAATTTTGAGAAAAATCGAATTGACAGTTTTTTTTACAAAAAATAAAAACCTGAAAAAAATGTATAAAAGTTGGTAAAAATTGATTTTAGACTCAAATATCTCTTCAAAAATTTTAAATATTGGCTTCAAACTAATTTTATCTTATAAGAAATATTGTTTTCAACATTTGGTAAAATTTTTAAAAAATTCGAATTGACAGTTTTTTTACAAAAAATAAAACTCTAAATGAAAAACAATACTAAAACTTGGTAAAAATTTACTTTCGGCTCAAATAGCTTTTCAAAAATTAAAAATATTGTCTTCAAACTTATTTTATTTCAGAGAAAATATTGTTTTCAATATTCAGTAATTTTTATATAAGAATCCAACAGTCCGTTTTTTTCATTAAAAATAAGATCTACAAAAAATAGTGAGCAAATTTGTTAAAAATACATATAGACAAACTTTTAAGCAAGACAAATCGACAGACGGGATGGGAAGTTATCAGTGTGGGTCGCATCCCAGCCTCTTTTTAAATTTGAATTCGATTTCGTTTTGATTACTTTCATTTCTTATTGAGTTTGCGGACAATCGTCTGCCATCGTATCATACTTCCTTAATTCGGTTCGTTTATTTTCACAACAGTCTTATCAATTAGAACTGTTACAAACGAAACTTGTCATTTTGTACAATTTTGTGGCTTACAAAACCCCTCTTGATTCGAGTCTCTAAGATGTTTACCCTATTTTCAACATTTCAGATAACTTTGTGGTCGAAAAAATGTTTTTTCGAACGAAATCTAGCTTAAATATTCAAAACTCTCTATTTATAACAAATATCCAACAAAAAATGCTCGAAGGAGGAGGGAATGCAATTAAAAAGTTAATAAATTAGAAATGAGGCGAAATTTGTAATTTCTTTAAAATTCATCACCGAAAAAGTTTCTTAGTCAAAAACATGTTTTTTTCTTTTAAAAGAAGCAGTAATGCCCCTCCTCCTTTCCCGGGAACACTTAATTCAGTATTGATCAAAATTCAAGTAGAAAAACTCACCTACTTACCTACCAACCCACTTAACTTTTCGATTGTGCATCTAAATAGTAAGCACATTCCTCATAAGTAGGTACAACTTTTTCAATTTTGCAATCGTAAATTATTGTTGAATCATCATCGATATATTTTAATTCATTGATTGCTTTTGCTTCTTTATATGAGTACTACGGAAATTATTGTAAACAAACAAAACTTTCTTCGTCATAAAATCTATTATAATGAAGATAAGAAAAAGAAAATGAATCACAGTGCCCCATTTAGTCTAATTACGTCTTACAAATATTAAAATGACACTGCATTTATTTCTAACCTTCTTACTACCTATTTGTTTACTTCAAAAAAGTATCTATCAACCTAACTAGTTATACCTACAAAGCTATAAGTTGGTACAAAATTAGCACAACCAAAGATAAAAACATACATAATAAATAAAATTATATATTTTCGCCAAATTTCGAAATCACGGTAGAAAAAAAAAAAACACAAAACAAACCAACAAATTAACGACGCAAGCGTCTATACTCAAATCTACCTCACCTCTACCTTACCTACCTATACCGATACCGACCTATGTAGCTTCCAATTTCCAACAAATTGGCACAAGGCTGCAAAAACAAAGCAAAAATAAAGCAGCAACGAAAAATAAAAACAAAAAAACGAAACAAAAAAACAAAACCAAAACAAAACTTTTACAGCAGAAGAAGAAAACAAAACATAAAAACAAACAAATAAACAAACAGTAAAGCTTCTTCGAACACCGCACTGCACTACCTTCATATCCATCGAATCCATCCACCGCCATCCATTATTTATTATGGGGATCTGGGTCTTGTTTTGGGCTTTGGCTTCGGTTCTCTCTAATTTGCTGGGTGCAATTATTGCCGCTTGCTGACCTATATTTTCACATTTGATGGAAAACAAAATCGTAAAAATGAGCCCCAAAACAAATCGAATGAAAAACCAAAAGCGAGAAAAGTAATTTAGATACCTACCTTACCTACTACGTTCCAACTGCTTTACCTACCTAATCTAAGAAGGAAGGAAGGAAGTTTAATAATATTTTTACACCCTATTTATTACCTAAAGGGGGACAACACTAGATAGATACGGAGCGGACCTAGGAAGGGTGCAAAAAGGTATATCTTACGAGATAAAATAGGTTAGGAACGTGTAGGTTGTAGGTATCCATCTTTGCATAGAGCCACAGGTGAGGTTTGTAGTTTTTACCTAAAAATATACGCCTACTCAACTTAGATAGATTTAACTACATTACCTAACTCGTCAAAGCTTGAAAATGTAAGGAGAACAAGTAAAGGGTGTTTTTTTCAGAGGCATAAGGCTTACAAATGGAATGAAATAAAGGTGATGTTTTTTGTAAGTGTTATGAAATTTACGGTACTGCGAAATAAGGCCAACGTTCAAAATATGGCCTTACTACTTTCTCCAAAGTAGCATTATGGTTAGTGCATTGGATTGTCAAACCAGAGGTCTTGGGTTCGATCCCTGCCTAAGTTTTTCACGGGTACTGTCTCTTGCGAGTAAATTGACAAATCCTCCAAGAGTAATTCTTGTAATAAGAAGTGCTTTCTCGAATTAGCCGTTTGGATTCGGCTTAAAACTGTAGGTCCCCTCCATCCCTGACAATAGTACTCGCACACAGGAATGGTTGGGACTTGTAAGGCACTAGGCCCCTAGTGTTCAAAGGACTATTGTTTATTTTCTTCTACTTTCTACAAAATTGAAATAAGCCCGATTCTTAAAACTTAACCTTATAAATGCACGGCGCCGGAATTTACTTTATTCGAAAGATCATCTTCTGAAATAATAATTCAAATATGATTTCTGGTCAATGAGCAGCGCCACGGCTAGCTTGGACATAGTCTTATCTCGAAGTCTGATTTTCGATGAATTTTTCAAAAATTGGTGATCGGAGATATGTCGGCAGTAACGCTCCGAATGTTTTTCTCTAAGTGGTCAATCATTTCAGAGTTATTAGTGTAGACTAGCGACTTACCAAATTCCTACAGAAAATAATTAAGTGACGGCGTAAAATCACAGGATCTTGTAAGCCCCTTCACAGGTACGTGTCCGTAACGTGGAACTATGCGGTTACCAAACGTTTCCTTCAATAAATCAATTGTGGCGCCATTTTGTTTAAACCACAGCTCGAAACCACAGAACGAAAAAGTCAGTAATCTTGGCTTAATAACGGTCACCATTGACTGTAATGTCCTAAAAAAGCATCGTTTTTAAAAAAGTTTGTACCAATTATTCTACCAACACATCAAACACACCAAAAACTCAGTTTTTATGGATGTAACGGTGCCTTAACATAACGTCAGAATTGTCAACACTTTAAATACGGCAATTTTGATGTACCTAAGTATTCGAGTATCCATTCAACTAAAGGTTAGTTTTATCGCTAAACAAAATTTTCGTACCTACAGTGGCGGACAAGAATTTAGCACACTTGTTAAAGAAAATAAAAACCGTTTAATTTTCAATTTGTTTTCTTATTATGAATTTAGTTATATCTTATTTACATTACATACAAATAGCGCTATGTACTTCATCAAATATGTTTAACATCCGTAAGAGGAAAAAAGTATGGAATGTAGAAACATCAATTTTTCGCCAGGACACGAATTTAGCACATTCAACAGTTTTTTGATAAAGTTTTACTTACAAAGTCAGTGACTTTACCTCAGCAATGAAGAGAACGCTAATAATTGCTTGTCCACTTATACACATAAGAGGAAAGAGGAAACCACAATGGTGGGCCTCAGAGCTTGACTCGCTAAGGAAAGAATGCAGGAAACTTTTCAACCGGGCCAAAACCGCAAGACTAGCCTCTCACTGGGAATCTTACAAAGAATCCCTAAGAATCTACAAGAAGGCACTAAGGAAATCTAAGCGATCTTTTTGGCGATTCTTCTGTGGCACAATAGAAGAAACTTCTGACGCTTCTAGGTTACGAAAAATTCTTTTAACTAGCCCAGCGATGCAAAGCTGCTTGAAGAATTCAGACGGCTCCAGGACAGATTCAAGTAATGAATCGCTGAACTTACTATTGGACACTCACTTTCCCGGTAGTTCTCTTACCGAAACTTGCAACAATTATCTACGTTCAAGTTCAAATACAACATATCCACAAGGTCTGATCACAAGGGATAAGCTACAATGGGCTCTCAACAGCTTCAAACCATTTAAATCTGCAAGACCAGATGGAATAATACCAGCCGAGTTACAAAAGACTTCTGGCATAATTGCACCAATCCTTGAGGCAGCTTACCAGCTGTCTTTACCTAGTCCATGTTCCCTCTGCATGGAGAGAAGTTAAAGTTGTTTTTATACCCAAAGCAGGTAAATGCTCGTACGTCAATCCTAAAGATCTACGGCCTATAAGTCTATCATCATTCCTTCTCAAGACCTTGGAAAGATTGATTGGTATCCATTTAAGGGCAAGAATTGATACAAGACATCGGTGAAAACAGCGTTACACACTTTAGTACGCACCATCGAATATTCCCTCCATCATAAAGAGTTCACTATGGTTGATTTCCTTGACATCGAAGGTGCCTTTAACAACGTGGAAACATCTGCAATCACATCTGTACTGACATCTTCAAATGTAGAGATTTCGCTTCGGGAGTTAATTCATTAAATGCTGACTAGCAGAACAATTAACTCAAAACTGGACAACTCTTCTAGCAGACGATTCGTTAGTAGAGGGACACCGCAAGGTGGTGTTCTATCCTCTCTCCTCTGGAACCTAGTGGTGAATGAAATCCTAGCTAGTCTGGATGCGGAGGGTTTCAGAGTGATAGCCTATGCGGACGACGTTGCTATAGCAGTTTCAGGAATGCATCTTAATATCCTAAAAGAACTCTTACAAAGTGCCTTAGACAGACTAATATTTTGGGCTGATCGGTGTGGACTGGGTGTTAACCCACACAAAACCGATCTGGTCTTATTTTCGAGGAGATACGAAATTCTATTTGTCAACCCTACTTACTTTAAAGGAATCCAATTAAAATTCTCAGACGAGGCTAAATACCTGGGTCTTGTCTTAGACAAAAAACAAAATTAAAAACGCAACGTACAGGAAAGAGTCAAAAAAGCTACTGTACTTTTCTTGCAAAAAAGCTATTGGTAATAAATGGGGTTTACAACCCATAATCACGCATTGGCTATACACATCGGTAATCAGACCGAAATTAACGTACGGTGTGGCAGTATGGTGGACTGCTTTAGAGAAAGGTATAAACATGGATAAGCGAAATAAAGTCCAACGTTCAGCTTGCCTATGTATAAGCGGATCGTTTCGCACGACCCCGTCTGCGGCACTGAACACCTTGCTCTACCTAACATCTCTTGACATATTTATCAAACAAATAGCTGCAAGCTCAAAGCTTCGTCGCAGTGGACTAACAACAACATTGGCCACTCCGTAATTCTTAAATATTTAGAATCCATTCAAAAGCACACAGACTACACCATCCCCCAACTGCAATTCGACAGAAATTTCCCGATGTCTATACCTCACAGATCTTTTTATGAAGATAGGACATTCTTGGAGGATGAGCCAATCCAGTTTTACGCAGATGGGTCAAAAACAAAAGAAGGGGTTGGTGGAGGTGTGTACTCTGAAAGGCTGAAATCAAGTCTCTCATTAGTCCTTCCCAATCATTGTAGCGTGTTCCAGGCGAAACTTTTGTCGATAAGGAAAGTCTTGTCCTGGCTTAAAGAAAACGTGAAATCAACGTCCCTAGCTAACTGTCTCCAGTTTCGCACGCTAAGTTGGTTGAGGTCCTCTCTCACCTGGGTGCGCCACCTGAGTCGCGGTCTTCCTCTACTGCGCCGCGCCGGCCGTCTCTTGGGATTGGATTCGAAGACCTTCCGGGCCGGCTGGAGCGTTAATGTCCATTGGCTCTACATGACCTAGCCATCTAAGCCGAAGCATCTTCTCTCGAAGCATCCTAAGACGTTGTAATCTTTTTTTGACAGGGCCAGGCCTCAGCGTCATAAATGAGAATCAGGATGATGAGTGTCTTATAGATGGTGATCCTCGAGAGAGGACTTTACAACTCATTTGCCTTCTTAGTCCAAAGAAGCAGCGCTTTGCAAGAGTTATTCTTCGTTTGATTTCAGCGCTGGTGTCGTCTGCATTAATAGCGGTGCCTAGGTAGACAAAGTTCTTAACTACCTTAAAGTTAAAGCTGCCCATGGTGACGTTTTGTCCAAGACGTCGTTGTTCAATGTCCTTTTTTGATGACAGCATATACTTGGTCTTGCCCTCATTGACCACTAAACCCAACGCGTGTCCGCGTAGTTGGATGGACCTTTGGAAGATTGTGCCTCTAGTGTTGGCCGTTGAGTTTTGCACAATTCTTGCCAGAACGATGTTGAAGAAGTCGCATGACAGTGCATCGCCTTGTTTACATCTTTTGTAAACATCAAATGCATCGGTGAGATCTTTTCCGACCTTGATGGAGCAGCGTGCATTCTCCATCGTCATTCTGCACAAACGGATAAGTTTGACAGGGATGCTCTGTAGAGCTCTTCCCTATAGATGCTGTCATACGCGGCTTTAAAATCGATAAAGAGATGGTGGGTCTCGATTTGAAGCTCCTAGGTTTTTTCCAAGATCTGCCGTAGTGTGAATATTTGGACGATAGTGGAATTTCCTGGTCTGAAACCACACTGGTCTGAAGCCACACTGATAAGGAGATGGCGTAACAGTATAATATTACTTAGAAACTTAGAAATGTCTGTTAACGTCCGGCCTTTTGACTTCATTTTCAAGATCAGACTTCTTTTTTTCTTTGAGGACTATTTTCCTTTTGCCATGACTAATTAATTTTCTTTTATTTTTTAATATAGATCATTAAAGGAATATTTAATTACCTCAAAAATTATTATTTTCTTTTTTAAAAAACACAAAAATTAAAAATACACTCTTTGATCGCAAAACGGGCTAAATTTATGTCCAGCTAAAAGCAACGCAAATCACAAACAATCTTAATTTTTCGCAAAATGGTATTTTACTTTTCAATCATTTACAGATTTGTATTACAACAACATAAAAAGGAACCGTTACTCTTGCAAGTAATAAAGAACTAAAAGTAGAAAAATACTTGTACTCTTTTCAATGTCCTAAATTCGTGTCCAATACTGTATATGTCATTTTTCGAACATTAACATGATTTTGCGTTTTTCTAGCGTCAATTGATTCATGTTGAAATGTCAAACAAATTGTCAAACTAAACTGACAAAATGGCCACCATTTAAAATAGTGTTACCAACTTAACATTCTATCTAGCTTCCATTTAAAAAAAAAAAAAAACACCCATTAGGTAGGTAAATAGATGGTTAGGACCCTTTCTATTCCACAAGTCTAGGAATATGTAATAAGGCTCCCTTACTTACAAGAAGGTCAGTGTAAATTGAATACAAACAAAAACAAGTTGAAAAAAGAAGAAGATTCGGGAACATTCCTATCTACCTAAAAGCGGGACACTTCTAACCCCACCGTTAATTTTCTAGATTATCTTTTACCTTCCTATCCTACTACTACACCCAATATATTTCCCGCCATCTACCATATCACTTAAACTTTGACTTTCTCTCTATCTCTTTCGAGTATACTTGTTGTTGGGAAAGATATTTTGCTCCCCTTTTCTTGTTGTCGTTGTTGTTATTGTTGTTGTTGATGATGATTTTACGGTAACTGTGACGGTGACGACAACAACGTACAACGACCACGACGACGCACGCAGGGAATTTCCATTGCTTCGCTTTCAGTTTGAATTTGAAGAAAGAAAATAGTGATAAGAGACAAAAATAAAAAGCAACAATATACTACAGTTCTACAACGCGCGTTCCTTTTCTACGCACGCAACCCAAGAAAAAACCCAACAACAACAAAATTATTTGATTTTGATAGTATTATTGACTTTTCCTCTATTTCACTATTCTCTCTCTTTCCTTCTTCTTTTAACATAAATGAGAACAAGAACAACATCAACGAAAAAGAAGAAGAAAAAAAAACCCTTTCTAATTTGTTTTTTCTTGATTTTCTCATTATACTTACATCCGTTCAATATTCACAAAAACCAACAACAACTGAAAATAGTGGAATTCCATTCCAAATCTAGTTAAGATAGTTTTATAGTTTTTTTGAGTCTTCTTTTGTTTTTGTTTTTGCCCGCGCGACGCATGGGAGAGAATGGAGTCGGAGTGGATGTTGAATGAATGAAGAGAATGAGAACAACGACAAACTAAGAGGAAATGGAAACGACATTCCATTCCAAGTTCATTCTCAAATGAACCAACAAAATTGAGCGAAAAACTGTTCATTTCTCCTCCCTTCCATTTTCCATAATCCACAAATTCATCGCGCAATGATTCAAGAGAGAGAGAGAGAGGAATTCATTCTCTCTTTTCCTTCTCTTTTATCAAATCTTCTTTAAATTTGAACACCACCTTTTTCGAATGAAACGTTTTAAAAAAGAAACAACGGTTATGCGCACAACAAAGACGAACCAAAACAAAGTAAAGAAAAACAAACCTGCTATCGTCACCGTCTTTCCTCTTCCCTTTCATCCCTCTTCTAAACAACTTCTTTGCTAATAATAAATAAATACGAAAGCAGAGGAAAAGAAACGAAAAAAAAAACATTCTTCTTCCCCTACTATTACACCAGACAAGCTAGCACTAGCTTCATCATCATCTTCATCATCATCAAGGCGTTCATCAACTTTATTCCGAGGTTGAATGAAATTTGAGGCCCGTTAGGCGAATGTGAGAGAGGGATGCAAGAACAACAAACAATTTTGCCCTCACTCCACTTGCATTTTACAGATACATACATTTTATTTCAGTTGCTTGTGTTTTTATTTTTGTTTGATTCCTCTTTCTCTTCGTATTCGCATCTTTTATATAGTCCTATCGTCGTTGTACGTTATACGTTGTCGTTGTCGTTGCCGTCGTCGTTGTGCCGTTGCTGCTTTAGCTGGTGGTGCCGTCGTTCGTAGTGTTTTTCTGTATCTATCGGTAAGGCAGTGGGTTTAGCGTCGATAAAGAGCGTAGTTGGGAGGAGGACGAAGATTGCCGTTTTCGTTGAATAGGTAGAGAAACCACATCCAGTGACGTAACATTTTTGAGGAAAATCGCTTTGGATAGGAAAACGGGCAGCTGGCATTTTATGTTATTAATGATTTTTTCTCTTGTTATTTTTGTTTGTTTTGTTGTTGTTGTTGTTGCTGATGGAAATTCGCTGCAATATAGTCGTATTCTTTAAGGGGGGAGGGGGTGTAAGGGAAAGAGAAATATGAGAATGGGATGGGAATATACATATGTACCTATCTCTATATTTGTTTGTGCGTCGCCGTCGTCATCATCATCATCATCCGTCGTCGGTCCCACACTGATAGTACTCTAAACTCTACATGCGTTGCGTTTGTAAATTTTGTAAATGCAAGCAGTATGAGAGGGCGGGAGAATGGTCAGCGGAAGAATGTAGAATGTGTGTAGGTAAGGTGTAGGAAGGAAAATCGTGGCGTAGCCGTATTCTGTCCGTAAAGCCTGTTGGCGGGAATATTTTGAAGAGAGAATCGTCGGATTGTTGGTTGGGGTGGATTTTATATTATTTTTCTTTGTTTTTGTTTCTCTTATTGTTTGGGGTGCCAGGCCAGTAGTTGCCAGCAGAACCAGTGCCATGCCATGCCACTGACATAAGCTGCTGTGCTTTGTTGTGCTTGGGCTAGAAAATTTAGGGCAGGGGGCGCTTGTGTTGGTAGATATAAGGGATGACGATATTAATTTGGTTGGGGATTGTTGAGGAAATGATATTTTTTGTTGTTATTTTGAGTTTGTTTTGGGATGCTTCCGTTGTACCTATCCTACATAGGTATACATACTTTTCTAAGGTACGCGTGGTTTTTCAAAAATATGGTGGATGGTCGATGATTGTGTACCTACATACATACCGTTTGTTATAGCTTATGGGTAGGCTAGTAGATAGGTATATTCGTGAAAAGGGGTGTTTGTTGGCTTTTCGGATTTTCATTAGACACCATCGATTAGATTTTCGAGAGTGTGTGACCTAGTTTTTTCCAGGAAATTAATATAACCTAGCTTTATACATAGGTAAGGTAGATAGGTATACCCAAAAGAGGATAACTAAGGGTTAAATTTAGGACATTTGAAAAGAGAGGAAAAGGATATTGAAAAATGTCTGGAATGTTAAATTGCACAATGTGTGTGTTTCAGAGTTTGAGGGTGAAAATTTGTCAAAAATGAATTTAAATCGGAGCATCAACGGAGGTTTTTTCATTTTCACACAAATACCGTCAGGGCTGATGGATATTTGTGTTTTTGAACTAGGTACACATTTTTGTTACTTTGAATTCTTAAACCCTAGGTAAAGGCACCAGGACACACATTAATTTTTTCGAAAATGATAAGCAAACCATCCATAAATATCGAAAAATACCATCGAAAATATGATCCGTTATATGTCTCACACATACATCCAAAGTTTAAAGTCGATCGGCGGGATACTGAAAGAGTTACAAATCAAATCAGTGTCGACGGTCTGCAAGTGCGGTTGTGTTTTCGTTTTGTGTAAAAAAAAATAGTGAGATCATTTGCGAAACGTAAGTAATTTAAGAAGACTTTATTATTTTATTGTTATAAAAATTACTTAGCTTTTATTAAAATTGAATAAACTTCAATAAATCAAAGAAAAAAAAAGTAAATTTACTTATTTTTTGCCGCATTTTCAGTGTCCGGATACTGGAACCAAAATTGAAGAATTTTTTTTAGTTTCCGGACAGAGTGTCCGGATACTGAAAAAAATGAGAAAAAACGCAAATCCTCTCTTTTATTCTTTTATGTGGTAAGTTTGATATATTTTTTTCAGTATTCAGACAGGGTTTACTCGGGAAGAGTATATTTGTCCGGGAACTGAAAAAATAGTCTCAGTGTCCGGACAGCTTACTTTATATGAAGTTAGAGGTATTTTTATTCATTTAAGTAGCTAACCTACCAGCTTTATTTTTTTATAGGATGAATGCAGACAATTTAGCCCAAGCCTTAAATGATAAAGGACGAACAACATCAGCATAAGGCAAGCAGCGATCAAGTACGGAATATACCGCTCAACTTTGCACGACCGATTAAATGGAAAGAGACTAATCGGCGAAAGGGCTACAAAAATGGGCCCAGAACCATATTTGAAAGCCGACGAAGAGGAAAAAATAGCTCAATGGTGAGCGGATTTGTGCAAGTGTGGCTTCCCCTTAAATATGGACGATTTATTGAATACGGTCCAGAAAATTATAAAAGACTCGAAGAGAAAAACTCCGTTCAAAAACGATCGTCCAGGAAAGGCATGGATGCGAGCCTTTTTTAAAAGGAACCCCTCTTTATATTTGCGAGAAGCGGAGACCATCAGTAAGGGTAGAGCCGTAGTTACCAAAGAGGCTATTTTAAAATGGTTCAGAGAATTTGAAAATTACCTGGAGAGCATTGGACAAGCACAAATTATGGAAGACCTAAGAAGAATTTCAGCTGAAAAAGAAAAAGAAACGCTGACTGTGCTGATCGTTTTTCTGCTGATGGAACCCTTTTTGAGACCATGGTCGTGTTTCCATATTTGCGCCCACCGAAAGATATCGTCGAAAGTATTCCAGAATCTTGGTTTTTAGGAAGAAGCGAGAGTGGATTTTTTTTTTTTTTTTTTTTTTTATAATAAGCGCACACTCAAGGGGATATATTACCCTTATTATGTAGACACAGTGTGAGCACTAGGAAAGGGAGAGAGGGGTTGAAAGGATGGATGAGGAGCAAAACCATTTTTTGAATATGTTGCCAACTGTGTCCACAAACGATTACTAGCCAACAGCGTCGAGCTAACCGTTGTATTGTTTGTAGATGGGCACAAATCGCATTTGGCTTTAGAGCTCAGTGAATTCTGCAGCCAGAATGGAATAATTTTATATGCGTTACCACCCAACATCACACATATCATGCAACCAGCTGACGCAAGTGCCTTTAAACCACTAAAATCAGACTGGAAAATAACAGTCTGCGATAGGCTGTCAAAAAATTTAGGACAACAACTCACCAAACAAAACTTCTGTCCACTTTTGAATGAAGCAATAATGAGAAATAAAAACATGGTGGACACTATTAAAAACATCTTTGGAAAATGTGGATTATTTCCATTAAATCCGCAAGCAGTTGACTTTACAAAATGTGTTAAAAACAACACTGAAAACTTGTTAATTGCTCAAGTTCCTCAACTATCAGACGAAGACCAACCTTTAAATATTCCATCCCTCAATAATGCTTCAGGAGTGGTAAAGACTCTCAAAAAGCAATTGCAGGATGTTGGAGTAGATGCTGACATCGTTTTGAAGGTTTTTGAAACTGCAAAATCGTCGACTCAGATACCTTAGGCATCCCTGGAGGATTAGGGGACCTAAGCGTTGGAGTGTATAATCTCAATGGAGAGGGTATTCTAGAGAAAGAAACTTCAGAAGCGGATGGCTTAAGCACAATTAAACACGAGCCTGTACCGACAAATGGTAGGTAGGTAAAAATGGCGATCGCCAGGCAACCTAGCCGGAGATTCAATTCGAGCTGTAGAGCGCCGTTTTGATACCAAAAACTCGTTTGACCTTTGATTGAAAGGGATAGATTTATAGAGAAGCTTCATAGCATTATGTTAAAGCCATTTTGTCGCATTGAGAAAAAAGATTAGGTCTCTAATCTTTGTCTCAGATAGCTCATCGAGTTATTGAAAGAATGCTTTTCCAAAGCATTTCATTCTGGTGTTTGCCAAAAAAAGGTCATTTGCAGTGGAAATGGATTATCGTTTCACTTTCTCTTTGGTCACTACAGCTACGGCAAAAGGTGTTGTAAGAGATACCCAACTTCTCTGCATGAACTCCTATGGGCCAATGTCGGGTACAAACCGCAACAATTCTGGCTATGTCTTGCCTTGGCCTGCATAGAAGATCATTTGTACGGGTTTTATTATAGGTGAGCCATATCTTCTTAAGTATAATGCAATTGGGTAAATTGCTCCACCTTCGGTTTGATTCAGTTTGGTAGATAGAAAAGATTTTACCCTTCATAGCACCAAGATGAATGTTAACTATTTCCGCAAGTGAGCTATTAAGGGCTGATCCTTGCTTGGCTAGCTCGTCAGCAGGTTCATTTCCCACGATACCACTATGGCCCGGAACCCAGATCAGGGTGACACCGAGATTAATATTCAGGCTCGCAACCTCATCGCGACATTGCCGGATCAATTTTGATGAGGATGTGGCCGAGTTAATGGCTTTGACAGCTGCCTTACGTGCCTCCCTTATTGCCAGCAGTTCAGCCTGAAAAACACTAGCAAAGTTAGGAAGCCTTAAGGATTTAGCTACATTTAGGGACTCAGAAAAGATTCCAGAACCAACTCCGCACTCCATCTTTGAGCCGCCAGTAAAGATGGTTGGGTCAAAATTTATCGACACGATGTCATCCTCCCAATCTTCTCTGGATGGGAAAATAACCTTAAAACCCTTACTAATGCTCAAAGTAGGAGTGCAGTAGTCTGTGTCTACCGAGATAAAATCTGTTGTGACAATAAGGTTTTGACAACCATCTGTTTGATTCCTTCAGCCTAATAGCGCTGCATGAAACTATGTATTCAATAAAAAGGTCGATTGGTAGAAGACCCAAAATAACGTTTAAGGCGTCCGTTGGGCAAGTACGCATGGCCCCTGTGTTGCCCACTGCTCACGCAAGGTGTTCTCTGAACCTTCTTTAGCTTATCAATATTATAGGCTTTGCTAAGAGCAGGCCAAAACACAATCGAACCATATGTTAAGATTGGACGTCTACGGATATGTACGTAAAAAAAATCATCTTCGACTGAAGTCCCCACTTTTTGCCGAAAGTTTTGCTGCAGGCGTAGAAGGCAACACAGGCCTTTTTAACCCGTACTTCAATATTTAGTTTCCAGTTTAGTTTAGGGACGAGTATAACTCCCAAATATTTTGCCCTGAAAGACAATGATAGGATTTGACCGTTGAGTTGAGGTAGCGTGAATGGCGGTACTTTAGTTTTGGTGGTAAAGAGCACCAGTTCAGTTTTACTTTGGTTAACTCCTAGTCCACACCTCGTGGCCCAGCTGCTAACTTTCTTCAAAGCTAACTCCGTGATTTCACTAATCACAGAGGTGTACTTTCCTGACACCAATAGCACCAAATCATCCTCGTAGGCTACCGCCTTCACTCCACATCTCTCTTATTTAACGAGAATTGTATTCATGAATAGAAGACATAGAAGAGGCGAAAGGACACCACCCTGGGGTGTTCCCCTACTCAAGTGTTTTGTTGCTATTGTATTGCCTAGAGTGGCTCGAATCTTCCTACCACTGATCATGGAAATAATGCATATTCGAATGAAGTCTTCTACACCGAACTTATTGAGCGATTCTTCTTCGGATTCGGTAAGGACGTTGATAAAAGCAACTTCTAGGTATAGTATGGTAATCAAGAATGCGCTGCAAGGTTTTAAGCACAAAAGATGTTAAGCTTATTGGTCTGAAATCCTTCGCAGATTCGTGACCTCGCCTACCCACTCTCGGGATAGAAACTACTTTGACCTGTCTCCACGACACATGGGCACATGTTTGAGAAGGAGGCATCCTTTGAAAATTTGTTCCAGCCATAGAGCTGCCACATCATGCAACTGTTGAAGCATAACTGCCAGTATGCTATTCATGCCTGGGGATTTATATGGAAAAAAAGTATTGATGGCCCACAAAATATTTTCTCTGGTTATAACGGAATTGACTTGCGCCACATGAGCTACGTTTAGCTCTGTGTTTTCAAGCAGTTCGAGGTTATCACTCTCGCAACCCGGAAAGTGCGTCTTCATCAGCAGCTCAAGAGATTCGGCTGGAGAGGCTGCCCAGGTTCCATCAGGCTTTTTTAGAAATGAAGGATTACAATGTTCCTTCGATAAAACTTTGCTGAGCCTTGCGGAGTCCTTTATGTCTTCGATTGATAAGAGAGTCTTTATAAGGTTGGTAAAACTTATGTTTGTGGCAGATATTGAAAGTTGTCCTCGCAATTTTCCTAAGACTGGACAGTTCTTCATTCCACCAAGAAGGAAGGGTTTTACGGCTATATTTAACTGGACAAGAGACTCTAAAAGATTTACTTATAGAAGTTTCAAAGGTTTTCACCTTTTATTTAAGGTCTCCTATCGATTCAGTGAGATTCGGTAAGTTGCTAAGTTTGGAATTAGCGATTTGACTGAATTTCGCCTAGTCAGTTCTTTTGGGATTTCTATAAGGCGGAGGCTTTTTCGACTCGAAATTAATTTGAAAAGGAATCCCCTTGTGATCCGAAAACGAATTCAAATGGGAAACTCTCCAATTCTCCACTAATAAATTACGGTTGTCGACTAAAGTAACATCAAGCATATCCTCCCATCCATCATAATTTTCCGAGCTCGGAAAGACGAAAGTGGGAATATAGCCTCTGTTACAAATGAATATTATTTTCTTTAATAAAATCAAAAAGTGACTCACCTCGTTCGTTGATCTCAGAAATTCCCCAGAGAATTTATTAAACTTCGGCGATGTTCAAAAATTTGTACGAAAATTTTGTGTACGTTTGTCAATTTACAGAATGAGTAAAATAGAACAAAATTCCTACCGACGCTGTCAAAACCCTTTTGAACTTATAGTTTAGAATCTTTAATGGCTATAAAGACACTCTTCTTTAATAGTTGTTTTGTATTCGACACCTTAAAGTAAATATGTACATATATTTACTCAGCCTTTGTTGTTCCAAAATGAACAAAAATGTGAAGTCATTCATAAAAATTATGTATAGGTAGGATAGGTGTAGGTAGGTAAACATCATAACCAACTATCGGATATTTTAGATCTTTTGGGGTTCTTTGCTTTGCTTGGGGTTCTGTTATTAATTGATAGGGATTTCAATTAGATAAGTAGGGATACCAGTGCTGTCTTCTAATAAGTCTCTGACATTTTTTTTCTACGACCTCAAAAACGTTAAATAAAACGCTTAAGACCGGAAAAACTTTAAGGTAAAATAAATAAATTGGGTGGCGCAACAGTCCGTTGAGAACTAGGTCCTAGTGACTTACTACTCTAAACCATTCACGTGTGCGAGTACTGTTGTCAGGGATGGAGGGGACCTACAGTTTTAAGCCGAATCCGAACGGCTAATTTGAAAAAAGCACTTTTCATGACATTACATTTGAAGACATTGTCAACTCTTCGCTAAAGCCAGTACCCGTGAAAAAAACTTTTGATGGCACAGGCAGGGATTGAACCCAAGACCACTGGCATGAAATTCCAACGCACTAACCATCATGCCTCGGGTACTAAAGGGTGATTTTTTTGAGGTTAGGATTTTCATGCATTAGTATTTGACAGATCACGCGGGATTTCAGACATGGTGTCAAAGAGAAAGATGCTCAGTATGCTTTGACATTTCATCATGAATAGACTTACTAACGAGCAACGCTTGCAAATCATTGAATTTTATTACCAAAATCAGTGTTCGGTTCGAAATGTGTTTCGCGCTTTACGTCCGATTTATGGTCTACATAATCGACCAAGTGAGCAAACAATTAATGCGATTGTGACCAAGTTTCGCACTCAGTTTACTTTATTGGACATTAAACCAACCACACAAATGCGTACAGTGCGTACAGAAGAGAATATTGCGTCTGTTTCTGAGAGTGTTGCTGAAGACCGAGAAATGTCTTTCGTCGCCGTTCGCAGCAATTGGGTTTGTGTTATTCGACCACATGGAAGATTTTACGCAAAGATCTTGGTGTAAAACCGTATAAAATACAGTTCGTGCAAGAACTGAAGCCGAACGATCTGCCACAATGTCGAATTTTCAGTGAATGGGCCCTAGAAAAGTTGGCAGAAAATCCGCTTTTTTATCGACAAATTTTGTTCAGCGATGAGGCTCATTTCTGGTTGAATGGCTACGTAAATAAGCAAAATTGCCGCATTTGGAGTGAAGAGCAACCAGAAGCTGTTCAAGAACTGCCCATGCATCCCGAAAAATGCACTGTTTGGTGTGGTTTGTACGCTGGTTTAATCATTGGACCGTATTTTTTCAAAGATGCTGTTGGACGCAACGTTACGGTGAATGGCGATCGCTATCGTTCAATGCTAACAAACTTTTTGTTGCCAAAAATGGAAGAACTGAACTTGGTTGACATGTGGTTTCTACAAGATGGCGCTACATGCCACACAGCTCGCGATTCTATGGCCATTTTGAGGGAAAACTTCGGAGAACAATTCATCTCAAGGAATGGACCGGTAAGTTGGCCACCAAGATCATGCGATTTGACGCCTTTAGAATATTTTTGGTGGGGCTACGTCAAGTCTAAAGTCTAGACAAATAAGCCAGCAACTATTCCAGCTTTGGAAGAAAACATTTCCGAAGAAATTCGGGCTATTCCGGCCGAAATGCTCGAAGTTACCCAAAATTGGACTTTCCGAATGGACCACCTAAGACGCAGCCGCGGTCAACATTTAAATGAAATTATCTTCAAAAAGTAAATGTCATGGACCAATCAAACGTTTCAAATAAAGAATCGATGAGATTTTGCAAATTTTATGCGTTTTTTTTTTCTTAAAAAATCACCGTTTACTTTGAGGCATTCAGTTATTAAATTTCAGACGTATTGAAAAGTTATTGAGAATTAAGTATTATTCAAAAATTCGAGCACGTTTATCTCAGAACTGGATTTTTGTATTTTGGCTGAATTCAGAACTTAAAATTTTTAATACAATACATTCCTTATTACAAATTATTTCCCTCTAGGGATGCAAAACACTTTCAATGTGTCACTAAAGCTATGTGTGTTTGTCAGATCCTACAATGTTCTCAAATTATTCAGTTTCTTGAGAGAGTAGCCAAAGTAGCCAAAGAGATGGCAAAACCTCAATATAATCATATCAGATGGTTTGCTGAATCGATTATCGTTTGCCCAAAAGAAAATATCAATTTTTTGACGTCTGACATTTAGGATCTGACACCTTCAAAATTCTTGAGACAATGGTTTTCAACAAGGTTTTGTAAATATTGTCAAACAAAATTGTAAGCTTACACCATTGTAAAACGTTTAGAATAACTTTCTTATGCTGTTAGATCTGACAATCAGCTGTAAAAATGACAGATGACAATGGATAAAAGACTGTTTAAAAATTTACTCTCTTAAGTTCGTGATAAATTTACCAACATGGTTTAAATCCAGAGTATAGAACTCAAATCTTTGAATACCAAAAGGTCTCTATAATTTCTTAGGATGTTTCACTTAATTTTTCGAGTTCTGAGATCCTCGAACTTTAACTGTCAATATATTTATAATTTGTAGAAAGTACAAAATTATTAAATAGTACCAAGAAGGTACCTCTGAATTCGGAATGTTTTACCTTGTTGTTATTTGTGTTACTGCACACGCAGCGGCACGCAACTTTTCTGATGATGACTTTGTTATAAAGTATGGTGCGTGCGCTCTTTGATGTCGTCATATTATGGTTTGCTTGGTGTTGGATATATTGATGGAATTCCAAAAGTGGAAAGACGTGATAAATTGAGCGTATACTCGTACCTTCTAACCTATCTTTCTGAAACGTTTACCCACTTCAACATCATTCATACCTCTCTTCCAAAAATAAAAAAAAAAGCATTTGCGTTCAAGTAGTCACGTGCCTCTTTTTTAATTTAAGATACAATTTATTTCGGTAATAATTCAGTAGTTTTTTAAACACAATTTATTTCAACTAAAAGAAAAACTTTGTATTTTTTTAAAACCCCAAAGGAAAAACAATTTGTCAAATCGCATGTTAAAAAATAATTTATTCAACTTTGCTATGATGATGATGATAATGATGATGAGGTCTTATCTTGCATCTTGATGTTTTGTTTTTGAATTTTGTTTAAAATTTGTTGTTATTTGTTAATCTAGGACACATTTATGTCGGTTTTATATTTAATGAGTGAAAAATTCCAAAGTTCATAAACAACATAAAATAATAACAATAATAATTAATGAAAATTTGTTTAGCTACAATGTAGCTACACATTTATGGTATATGGAATATTATCTTATCTTTAAGAAGGCATCGTCTTCAACATCATCATGACAAAGTGTTCTCATAGAATTTGTTTGTTATTATTTTGTTGATGCATTCATTAACCCCTTATACAGTCTTGAAATTATTATTATATGAAAATATGAATTTATGGTTTAACGCGATACATATAAAGATAAGGTAGTTACCTATTGTCTTAGTAATTATTACTTTTTTGTTATAAATTAAACTTAGTTAGGAAGTTCTCTGTCTCTACTAAAAAATGATATAAAACAAAATGGATAAAACTGAGTTGGGAAAGTAGGTCATGGATGGCTTTTGTACTTGTTGACAATTTTCTATTTTTGCAAGCTATTTTTCCGGCCATTTCTGGTTTTGCTTATAAGATAAACTTTAAACAATGTGCGAAGTTTAAAAAGATAACATCAATCAAAAGTTGCAAATTACTATCCCACAATTATCGACACATTATTTTTCTAAATAATTCTACAGGAAAATATCAGGTCTTGAATATTATAAAATAATTTATGTACGTTTTTATGAGAAGGCTAGTTAAGTTGCCATCTTAGGGGATTTTCTTTCGTTTTTAGGGTTTTTCTTTGAGATTTTTACATTTTATATACAAATTTAAGAACAGTTTTTAATGGAGACTTTCATGTTTGACAGTTGATAGCTTTCAAAAACACGTCATCTATTGATTAAAAGTAGGGTTTCTGTCGGTAAAAAGTGTTACCAATAAAAATATGTGCAATTTATTAATCTATCAGCTATTTGGAGTCGAAAAGAGTGATACGTGTCGCTCACAAGAACTCAAACTTTCGCAGACTACAACTTGGTGAATTTTGCGTTTTGACTTAAATATTGTCAAAATTTGGGTAACTTAGAGCTTTAGACAACCCTAGAATTTTTGAAAAACCTTAGGAGCTTAAAAATGATTCTTTTTAGAAGAAGTTCATTTGTTATTAACAATAATCTGAATATTTCACTTTAAACTTTAGAAGTGCGTCATTTGGCCAAACATTAATAAATTGTTTCAATGTTAGTTCGGTCGTGGACCTTAAAATAAAGGAGACAATATCGTTAAATGCTTCGCAACTTACTTAAGGTGGCGCTAAAGTCCGGGGGCAGACCTGGGTCCCAACCAACATGCGTCTTCAACCAGCTCGATCCCTTGCTAGCTGTCTCCAGTTTCGCATGCCAACTCACTCACCTGAGTGCGCCTTCTCTACTGCGCTGTCCCTCGGGATTGGATTCGAAGACCTTGGAGCGTGGATGTCCATTCGCTCTACATGACCTAGCCATCTAAGCCGTTGGACTTTCATTCTCTCAGTGTCGCTGTACAACCCATACAGTTAGTTCGTCGTTATACCTTCCCCTTAATTTCTCTTCAAGCATCCTAAGACACTCTCATCTTTCTTTGACAGGGTTTAGGCTTCAGCGCTTTATATGATGAGTGTCTTATAGATGATGATTTTACATGCTCGAGAGAGGACTTTACTTCTCAATTGCCTTCAAGGTTCAAAGAATTTGCAAGAGTTATTTTGATTTCAGCGCTGGTGACGTTGTCTATGATTATAGCGGTGCCTAGGTAGACAAAGTCCTTAACTACCTCGAAGTTATAGCTGTCCCTGGTGAGGTTTTGTCCAAGACTTCGTTGTTCAATGACCTTTTTTGATGACGGCAGTACATCGCCTTGTCTAAAACCTTTTTTGACATCAAATGCATCGGTGAGATCTTTTCCGACCTTGATAGAGAAGCGTGCATTCTCCATCGTCATTCTGCACAAACGGATAAGTTTGACAGGGATGCCAAAACAAGACATTGCTCGGTAGAGCTCTTCCCTATAGATTCTGTCATACGCGGCTTTAAAATCGATAAAGAGATGGTGGGTATCGATTTGAAGCTCCTTGGTTTTTCCAAGATCTGCCATAGTGTGAATATTTGGTCGAAAGTGGACTTTCCTGGTCTGAAGCCACACTGATAAGGACCAATCAAGTTGTTGACGAATGGCTTCAGACGTTCACACAATACGGCAGAGATGATCTTATACGTAATGTTAAGGAGACTGATGCCTCAGTAGTTGGCGCAGTTATTTATCCGGCACACTATGCTGAGATTCCACTCATCGGGCATGCTTTCTTCCGACCATATTTTGCAGATGAGTTGGTGCATGCTCCGTACCAAGTCATCGCCTGCTGCATTAAATAGTTCGGCAGCGATGCCGTCAGCTCCAGCAGCTTTGTTTGACTTAAATTTAGATATAGCTATCTTCACTTTGTCAAGGTCGGGTAGGCGGAATTGTTGATCTGAATTGTTGCCGGCATTCGTCGTCAAACCAGGGGTTTCGCTATGGTGGCCGTGTAAAACCTAGCACTTCAGAGGCGGCATCTCTGATGGCTGCAAGGCAATGTTGCCACTGGTTTTCAATGCTTAATGCAGGCAGTATATGACTCGGAATGTTCGGATATCCTGTATACTGGAGAAGTGTCGTGCGTCGAGCCCAATGTGGTCAATCTCGTTGACGGTTGATTGATCAGGAGATTTCCATGTCCCCTTGTGGATATTAAGAATGCGTGAACTGCGTACTAGCTACCAGAACGTCTCGCCCCACAGCGAAATCGACCAGCCTGAATCCGTTGTCGGAGGTGGTGTCGTGCAGGCTGTATCTCCCGATTATGCCACCAAAGATGTCTTCTCTTCCTAGCTTGGCATTAAAATCTCCTAAGACAATTTTAATGTCATAGCCAGGGCACTGCTCATATGTCTTGTCCAAGATCTCAAAGAATATGTCTTTGGTGTCTTCATCTTTCTCCTCTTTTGGGGCATGTGCGCATATTAGGCTTGATGCGGATTGTCGTGATGCGCTCGCTCACACTGTTGAAACTCAAGACTTTTTGTCTGAGTCTAGTTCCAACAACAAATCCACACCCAAAAAGACGCTGTCTCGGTAGCAGTCGCGGTAGTATACGGCACAGTCTTTTAGGTCCATCCCATCGCACTTCTTGGATGGCGGTAATATCTGCCTTGCAGCAGTTTAGGGCTTCCGCTGATTGTTCGGCTGCACGTGGTCTGTTAAGGGACCTAACATTCCACGTACATATCCGAAGTTCGTTGTCCTTATTTCGTTTGCGTGGGTTGTCAACAGTGAATCCGTCCGTATCCGAGGCTTGTTGGTGCTTCGAAACTTAAGGTATTTTTTACGTGGCCAGGAAGTCACCCCGACGGCACAACCCCCAACCTGGAGGGCCAGATCCTTAGTATAACTCCAAGGAAGGGGAGCCGGATAAACCGCTCCTTACAGGCCTGGGCGTCGAATAAGTCGAAGAAGCCCTATAAGGTGTTCACTAATAGTTCAACCTCAATGGAACTGTAGACGCCACCATTGATTCCATTTCGAGAATTCCTCAGCTATATGAAAGGAGAGGTGCCTAAGTGGAAACACCTCTCCTCCCCTCTCTCGTTTGCTGCCCCCAACAACTTTCCACTGTGGTTGGAACCCAATCTCCAGTTGAGGTACTAAGCACCCGATGTTCACCGAGGGGAGGTGAGAGTAGGAGTTGATAGACAGAGGTGGGTTTTGAGAAAAACCTGTGGACGCTTGTGTGCTCTTGAATGCACATGTCTACCATCTGAACATCCAATAAATAGGACTGTTTAAAGTGACTTCCAGTAAAAAGATGCAGATATTTCACTCAACTAAAAAGTTCAAAGATCGTACAAGAATGTAAGCATATGTAGAGATTTAACGAAGCTGCGTTGACAGAAGATCAAATGTTATTACGAATCTTTTTTGTAACTGGCACAAAAGTTTAAAATAGTGACTTCGAATATGTGTAAGTACCGGAATAAGGAATGTTTTTCCTGAAAATGAGTACTTTTTTGACTCAAGTCTAACTAAATCCCTGATTCCTTTATCTTATTATAGCTAAATAAAGACACCTGGTCAATGGTTGACAATTATTGTCAAGATTCAGGTTGACAATCTAATGCCGCAGATATGTCAATGCCAAATGAACAGACCTAGATTTTAACTTATGTTCTATTTTTGTCTTTTGTTTAAATTAAATAAAAAACACTTGTGATATTATATAAACACAATTAAAAGCTATTAATTTAAAAGATGAACGTATACCTAGGTTCCTAGTGTCTAGACATCTAAAACATTTATCTAAACAAATTTGGCGCCACTATATGTTGGCATTTATTTTTAAAAGAACCATTAAAATTTGACACAGTGACTAATTTTAAAATTCACTATTTTCAAGCATAATTTATATTTTTATATAATCAATGTGATATCTGAATAAGTTTTTTTCAAAATAGAAATGCCATTAGTCTTATTTATACTCAAAATAGTAAGTATAAAGCTTAAAGCATTTCGACATATCTTTTAAAAAAATTTGACAAACAAAAAAATTAAAACACATTCCCTAGACAATGTGTATATTGCATGTGACAGCTCTAACGCGCGCACCAAGTTCCATTTCTTTTGTCACAATTGACAACTAATTTAGATAAATGACTGTCACATTATTTGCTGTCACTTATCCCGCTTCCGGCAATAAAATAATAATATCTACACTTATTCGGTCGGTAAATATCAGACATAAAAATCTCATCAGTATAAAACTATTGTAAATCAACCGTAATAATAAATATATTGTACATAAATACAACATATCGATAATATTGTACATAATATAATATTCGTGTAAAAAATGATAAATTCAATTGTATGTCATAATTAGTTGTGGTTATTTATTTTTCGTTCTTTTTTTTTGGCAGAAAAGATTAAGTCAAGGACTTTTACTGATTGTTGTCTTTTATTTTTCCGTCTCTTTTTGTTTTTGTGATATGTTTATGCTGACAATAATTTGTGTAACCTCAGCGGATATTGCATCATCGCTAAACACTCGGTAAAACGTGATCAAACATTGCATCATCATCTTGCAACGACCAACCACCGATGACGACGGCCAACGCCATTGATCTAAATAAGAATTCGTTTAGAAAAACAAATGAAACAAAGTTGTTAGGTTTTTGAAAAATGCATCATTTTCATTCATTTTTGCCCATATCCGGGACATCCGGGTGGCCATGACCAGAAGAGTTAAGTTGGGTGTGTTTCCTTCAAATTCGATACATAACTAATGTCAATAATGACAGGTAGGTAAACGTTTGTTTGATTTGACAATTTAGTTCGTGTCATTGTAGTTCTTGTTATCATCACTCAACGAAAGAAACTAATCGATGTTGTTATTTTATTGTTGTTGTCCACCATATTAAAACTACAATCACGCGATACGTGATGCGGCGTGGTATGGTATGGCGGGCGTAGTTGTAGGTACAAAAATCATTGCGTGAAGTGATTCAATTTGGCGTGCGTTGCTCGTTAGATGGCGATAAAAAGAAAATAGAAACAGAAAAGAAAACTTCATTCTGACAGAAAGTTTTGTTATTTGTAATTTACCGCCACAATTGTTGACATTTGACCTCTCAAAAGTCATTAATCATTTATCCTTTAACTGATGTTGATGTTGTTGTTTTTAATGAATGGGAACTTTAAAAGACAGAATGATAAATTGCAGTACAGATATAGGAAAACAGGCTATAGAAAAGTACCGTTATAGGCGTTTACAAAGAGAATATACGGGCAATTGTATGTATTTCCACAATAATGCATTTCGTGTAAGTACTTGAACCTGGACAATACTTATATAAAGTGGAAAAGAAAATGTGGGTGTAGTTCTATGCAGGGTCTTTCATTAAACGCTTCCTATCTCTAAGATAAAATTCGAATCTAATTTTTGATTTTTGACAGAAAAGTGTTTCCTTTTTTTTATTGTGCGCGCACTAAAGGGGTTATGAATACCCTTATAATAATTAAACACAGTGTGATCAATTAGGAAAGGAGGATAGGATTAGAAAGGAGAAACCGATGGACATTGGTTTTGATTGTCTGCACATTGTGGGAATAATTCATTCAGGTAAAGTATTCCACATTCGCGTAGTGCGGCTAAGGAAAGAATCTCTGTACTTAACAGTACGTTCGAAATTGGGCTCAAGGGTAAACTGAATGGCATTCCTAGAAGTACGGGTATTACGGTTCAATTGTTTAAGGAGAATAATGGAACTGGCTATTTCGTTAGAGCATTGTTTATAAGATAAAACAATCTCGCGGCGCTGTTCAAGAGAAGCAAATCAGTTTAAGAGCTCTTTTTTTAAAATCTTTCCAGAAGACTCAAGAACGTTATTGGGACTGCAGTCAAAATATGATAGTTACACTCGAGTTTAGGACGAATCAAAGCTTTGTAGGTTATAGCCAAATCAGAAGAGGTAAAAAACTTCTTGCATCTTCGGAGAAAACCTAAACACTTAGCAGCAATTTTGGCGATGTCAAATTTGTGATCACTCCACAACAAGTGGTTTGCGATGCACATACCTAGGACTGATAGTTGTTCAATCTCGATGCGGAGGGTTACGCTTTTGTGACAGTAGACAACATTTAGTCATTTAGCATTAAATTCTACACAGTTTTTGAATCCCCATTGAACTATCCTGTCAAGATTAGAATTTAATGAGCTCATTATACGCTACCATTGGTAGTCCCCATCCGATGAACAAGGATGAGAATCTAAAAACGAATATGAAAAGCAGAGGGTACTGTCATCAGCCAAACAATGTAGTGGGTTAGAAGTTTCAGACAAAAGATCATTTATGAATATAAGGAAGAGAATCGGAGACAAAAGGAAGCCCTGGGGCACACCAGCGTTTATTTTGTGGATATAAGATTTGAACTGATGTTCAAATGGTAGACATGTGCATTCAAGAGGACACAAGCGTTCACAGGTTCTTCTCAAAACCAACCTCTGTCTATCAACTCCTACTCTCACCTCCCCGTGGTGAACATCGGGTGCCTAGTACCTCAACTGGAGATTGGGTTCTAACCCCAGTGGAATGTTGTTGGGGGCAGCAAACGAGAGAGGTGGGGAGAGGTGTTTCAACTAACGCACCTCTCCTTATCCAACGGCAGCGGAGGAATTCCCGAGATGGAATCAACGGTGGCGTCTGCAGTTCCAGTAAGGTTGAACTACTTAGTGAACACCTTATAGGGCTTCTTCGACTTATTCGGAGCCCAGGCCTGTAAGGAGCGGTTTTATTCGGCTCCCCATCCATGGAGTTATACTAAGGATCTTGCCCTCCAGGTTGGGGGTTGTGCGTCGGGGTGACTTCCTGGCCACGTAAAAGCTTTCATAGTTGCGAAGCACCAACAAGCCTCGGATACGGACGAAGTTACAGTTGACAACCAACGCAAACGAATAAAGTACAACGAACTTCGGATATGCACGTGGAATGTTAGGTCCCTTAACAGACCACGTGCGGACGAAGAATTAGCGGAGGCCCTAGAACGGTATAAAGCAGATATCACCGCCATCCAGGAAATACGATGGGATGGGCTGGGCAAAAAGAGGATGAAAAACTGCGATATTTACTATGGTGACTGCTACCACGAAAACCAACAGCGCTTATTTGGATGCGGCTTCGTCATTGGAGCCAGACATAGGCAAAAAGTCTTGAGCTATAGGTGCATCAATGAGCTCCTCATGACCATACGTATCAAGGCTAAATTCGGCAACATTAGCCTGATATGCGCCCACGCCCCAACAGAAGATAAAGACGAAAACACCAAAGATATGTTTTTCGAGCTCCTAGACAAAACATATGAGCAGTGCCCTAGCTTCGATATTAAAATAGTCCTGGGCGATTTTAATGCCAAGCTAGGAAGGGAAGACATCATTGGTGGAATAATCGGGAAGAACAGCCTGCACGTCAACACTTCCGACAATGGATTCAGGCTCATAGATTTTGCTGCGGGTCGAAACGTCATGGTAGCCAGTACGCGTTTTCCACAACTCAACATCCACAAAGGAACTTGGACTTCTCCAGATCAATCTACCGTCAACCAGATTGAAAATATTGCGATCAACGCCAGACACGACAGCATTATGGATGTACGAACTTTCCAAGGAGCTAACATCGACTCGGACCACTACCTCGTTGTAGCAAAGGTAGCACTTCGGATTTCCAGACCCAAGGCAAAACAGGGAGGTGCTGGGAGAAGGTACAACGTCGAACGGCTACAATCGCCAGAGATCGCCAAATCCTTTTCCGACCGAGTTACAAGTTACCTCTCTCGAAGTTGTCTGCCGCCAACACAATGTATCGAAAACCAGTGGCAACTGCAATCAGAGAAGCCGCCTCTGATGTGCTGGGTTTCAAACAGCCACCAACAAGGAACCCCTGGTTTGATGAGGAATGTCGGCAGGCAAATGCAGCCAAACAACAGGCACGCAAAGTGGCGCTGTATAAAAGGACGAGAGCTGCTCATGACCTCTATGAGCAAAAGAGGACAGAGGAACACGGACTTCTCAGAAGGAAAAAGAGAGGGTATGAAAAGCGTGCGGTCAAAGATGTTGAGAGGTTTAAAAGCAGGAATGAGGTTCGAAAGTTTTATGAATAGGTGAACCGAAATTCACAGGTACATAAACCTAGAACCGCAGGCTGCAAAGACGAAAGTGGAAACATCATAGTTGAACCGCAGTCAATGCTGAGGATATGGAAGGACCACTTCTGAAGACTGTATAACGGCGACGAAGAACTGAATTCCGCTGTCAGGCAGGATGATCCATTCAATATAGACGACGAAAGCCAACAATCCCGTCCTCCCGACTTAGACGAAGTAAAGATTACCATATCTAAGTTGAAGTCTAATAAAGCCGCTGGAGCGGATGGCTTGAATGCCGAGCTCTTTAAAGCAGATGGAGATAAGTTGGTTAGGAGCATGCACCAACTTATCTGTAAGATATGGTCGGAAAAAAGCGAGCCCGATGAATGGAACCTCAGTATTGTTTGCCCGATCCTGAAAAAAGGAGACCCTCTAAACTGCACCAACTATAGAGGAATCAGTTTACTTAACATCGCCTATAAAATCTTCTCTGCCGTAATATGTGAACGTCTAAAGCCCATCGTCAACAACTTGATAGATCCTTATCAGTTTCGTTGTAGACCAGGAAAGACCACAGTTGATCAAATATTAACATTACTGCAGATCCTTGAAAAAACCCAAGAACACCAAATCGACACCCACCATCTTTTCATCGATTTCAAGGCCGCGTATGACAGCATCTACATGGACGAGCCATGTCTAGTTTTGGCATCCCTGCTGAACTTGTAAGTTTGTGTAGGATGACCATGGAGAATTCACGCTGCTCCATAAAGATTGGAAACAACTTAACAGAACCTTTCGATGTCGTGCGATACGATTTAACATCGTACTTGAAAGAATAGTGCAGAGCTCACACGTCAACACTAGAGGCACTATCTTTCAAAAGTCTATCCAATTACTGGCATATGCTGATGACATTGACATAATCGGAAGAACTCAGCGTGATGTCAATGGGGCTTTTGTGAGTATTGAGGCAGAGGCGGCAAAAATATCTTTAACGGTTAATGAGGGAAAAACAAAGTACATGCTGTCTTCTAGAAAGGACATACAACACCGACGTTTTGGTCAAAACGACACAATCGACAGACATAACTTTGAGGTAGTCAAGGACTTCGTCTACCTAGGCTCCGCTGTAAACGCAGAAAGCAACACCAGCGCTGAGATCAAATGCAGAATAACTCTTGCTAACCGCTGTTTCTTTGGACTAAGAAAGCAATTGAGTGGTAAAGTCCTCTCTCGAGGGACCAAAGTGTTGCTATATAAGACCCTTATCATCCCAGTAATGCTTTACGGTGCAGAAGCATGGAATATGACAAAAGCGGATGAAAGCACCTTGGGTCGCTTCGAGAGAAAAGTTTTTCGTGTGATCTACGGTCCTGTATGCATCGAAGGGGAGTGGAGGAGAAGATAGAACGACAAGCTGTACAGCAACGTAGACTTAGCCAGAAGGGTAAAAGTCCAACAACTAAGAAGGCTGGTTCATGTAGAGCGCACGGAAACCAATGCCCCGGCCCGGAAAGTCTTCGCACCCACAGGACAGCGCAGTAGAGGAAGACAACGGTGACCTCACCCAACTTGAAGCGCGAAACTGGAGACATCTAGCTAGGGACCGAGCTAGATGGAGAAGTTTGTTGGGTGAGGCCCTTGTTCACACAGGACTGTAGCGCCACCTCAAGTAAGTAAGTTGAAGCACAATATCCAAGTGTGGTCAGCTGTGATTAAATTTTAGAGCTTTAACAAGATCACAAAATTTTTCTTTCACAACTATGGATTGCATCAATTTTAGTGTATATCTAAAACGTGTATCGTTTCATTTTTAGCTGTCAAAAGATGACAGCTTCAAAATGTTCATCTTTTTAAATAGGAAACTATTCAATTTAGCACATCTTATTGGACACCCGTTTATGTTAATAATTTAATAAATTTAAATTAATATTGCAACTACATATTTTTTCTAGTCGTTTTGGTAAAAGAAATAGAGAATATTTCATTTTTCAAACAGACCTATTTTCAAAATAGAAATCCAGAATATTTTTTATTACCTACACTTGCATTCTTCTTTCAAAAAAATATAGTTTTGCTGTTTGAATTTATTTTTTAAAATTTAATATAGTTTGTAAAAATTTCAGGAAAGATTGATTTCTTTTTTTTATTTTCAAATAAATCTTGGCAAATAAAACTATACTACTGCAAAAAAATAAAAATACAATTTCGCAGACACAACAAATATAAATAACCATTTGTATTTACATATTATTTCAAGTGTTGTTTTCTTCATGTCTTTTTATTTTTTAATTTTATTTATTCTATAAAAAAAAATAATATGTTGTTTTTTGTTTTTGTTGTTGTTTTGTGTTAATGGATGCCACACGTTATTTGCTAACTTTTTTTTTGCAATAATAATAATTGTCAAAACAAATTACGTAAAATTTTAAGCTACGCAAATATGATCGATGAACTTTTTAATTTTTTAGATATTTTGGGGTATTTTTTGAGGAAAAATTAAAATTCTAGTTAGGTTTTGTTTTTTAGAAGAGTTCATCAATGAGTGAATAATGATTAATTGCATAGGTAAGGAATAATTGACATGGTTTTGCAATTTATAATAAGTAATGAGACAAAATAAATTATTTAATCTCTGTGTTTTTTTTGTTTAAGTGAAAAACACCATAAAATTTGTCTGTTGTTAAAAGTTCTGAATGTCAAGTGCCGCACGTGTGTAATTTGTTTCGGTTGTTTCAATAGTTTATCGTCATATTATGCGAATGCGGATACATGACAAAAGTAGACATTCATTTAAATAGAAAAATATTCAATTTAGTGAATTTTAGCAAAATTTTTACAAAATGACTTTACGCTGAGAGAAAATTTAGCTGAATGCATTAAGTAAATGAATTGTACCCATTTGCTTCATGACTATTTTGTTTGGAATGACGTTTATTCGAGACACAATATGATTTCAAACTGGCATGTCTCAAAAGAGAATTCCTTCTCTGACCACAAATACATTCAGTTTGAGCTCAAAGATGTAGCAAATACATCTACGGGATTTCGAAATCACCGGAATACAAACTGGGAGCGATATAGCAAGGTACTAGCACAACTGCTTGATCACAACCTTCTTAAAAGCTCCTCTCAGTAAAGATGAACTAGACATTTCTGTAAATCATCTTACCGAAGCCTTAAATAAATTAATAAGATCTTTATGCCCTGTAACTATTTTAAAGGGTAAAAAGAAACCTCATTGGTGGCGTAAAGAACTAGAACCATTCAGAAAGAGCTGTCGCAAACTCTTTAACAGATCTAAGTACACTAGATCTCCTTCTGACTGGGACTTATATAAACAAGCTCTAAAGCAATATAAAAAAGAATTAAGAAAGAGCAAGAGGTCTTCTTGGAGAAAGTTTTGTGGTAAAATAGAAAATACTTCAAAAGCCTCAAGACTCAGGAAAATTCTCTCAAAAACTCCAATAATACCCAGTGCTTTAAGGATAGAAGCAGGCACGTGGACTATCGCAAATGAAGAATCTCTTAATCTGTTATTAGACACCCACTTTCCAGGTAGCTCTAACATAATCAATGACTTAACATCACAGTCTCTAGCTTATACAAGCGATTTAGTTGATCTTATAACGCGGGAAAAACTGCAATGGGCCATAGACAGCTTTGATCCATATAAATCTCCAGGACCAGACGGAATCATTAAGGCCGAACTACAAAAATGCTCAGACATGATCATTCCAATATTGGAAATCATTCTGACAAGCTGTGTAAGGTTGAGATATATTCCCAAAGCCTGGAGAGTGGCAAAAGTAGTCTTCATTCCTAAAGCAGGGAAACCCTCACACGTTAACCAATCACCCTATCATCCTTCCTTCTTAAAACCTTGGAAAGATTGATTGAAATTTACATCAGACATAATTTAAAACTATGTCTCATTTCCAAAGCTCAACATGCTCACTCTAAGGGAAAATCAGTAGAATCAGCACTTCACCCGCTGGTACGTACTATTGAACATTCCCTCGAATACAAAGAATATAACTTAGTAGCGTTCCTAGATATTGAAGGAGCTTTCAACAACGTCAGTTACCAGGCGATCACAATAGCAATGGATAAGCTGAAATTAGAGAAGTCACTCATAGATCTTATAAGTCTCATGCTCAAAAGCAGGACAATAATTTCTAACATGAGAAGTTTTACTACCACCAGATCGGTGAATCGAGGCACTCCCCAAGGTGGAGTCCTTTCGCCTCTTTAATGGAACATGGTAGTAAACGACCTACTTACAGCATTGGAAGCAGAGGGTTTCAAGGTGATTGCCTATGCTGAGGATGTTGCTATATCCGTATCTGGGAAGTATCCCCAAGTTCTCTCGGAACTCCTACAAAATGCCCTAAATAGGCTAACTAAATGGGCTAAGCAATGTGGATTGGACGTCAACCCACATAAAACAGAATTAATACTCTTTTTGAGAAGATATAAAATTCCTCAGATTAGCCCACCCAAGATTAGAGGAATACCATTAAGCTTTTCCGACCAAGCTAAATATTTGGGCCTCATTTTAGACAAAAAAATAAATTGGAAGGCAAATATTGATGAAAGAGTAAAAGAGGCTACTGTAGCGCTTTTTACTTGTAAAAAGGCCATAGGATCAAAATGGGGCTTCTCCCCAAAAATAACCCACTGGCTATACACTTCGGTAATCAGGCCGATACTCATTTATGGAGCCGTCGTATGGTGGACTGCACTGGATAAGATGGTAAATCTAAATAAACTCATTAAAGTCCAGCGGTCAGCAGGTATGTGCATCACAGGAGCACTTCGCACAACACCAACCGCAGCACTGGAAGTGCTTTTAAACCTAACACCACTTGACATCTTCTCTAAAAAGGTGGCTGCCAACTCATGTGTAAGGCTTAGAGCCACCTCTCAATGGACCAGTAACAATACTGGACATACAACCATTCTAGACAATTTCAGATCTATCCCAGATCGCTTAGACTATACCACCCCAAAAATGGTATTTGGTAAAAGATTCCATGTGTCCATCCCTTCAAGATCCTCCTGGGAAGAAGAGGGACCCCTGGAAGACGATGCGGTACACTTCTACACTGACGGTTCAAAGACCGATCACGGAGTTGGAAGTGGTATCTTGAATTGTAATTGAAATCTCTCGCGTCTGTCTCCACAAACTCTCAAACAGTCCACGATTGTCGATCATCTCTGAATGAGATGACGGAACAGTTTAACATTCACCTCATTTGGGTGCCGGGCCACAGAGACATTCCAGGAAATTGCAAAGCCGATGAGCTCTCCAAAAACGGAACACTTCTGCCTAATGCAAATATCTTCTCAAACAATAAGTTCTAGAATCAACAAATGATAGATGGTCACAGAGTACCGCCTGCCTAGCAACCAAGCAAATGTGGCCAAGCACAGACATAAAACGGTCAAAAGGCTTGATATCCCTGAGCAGACAACGTATAAGCTCTACAATTTGAGTAATAACGGGACACTGCCTCATAGGAAGACATGCTCTGAGGCTAAGGGTCTACACAAATGACTTTTGTAGAAGCTGCATGGATGGGGAGGAAGAGGAAACAGTCCAACACCTTCTAAGTACATGTCCAGCACTCTCCATTAGAAGGAATAACTATCTCGGTAATCCCTTCTTCGATAACACCAGTGAACTGGCAACGATTGACACAAAACGTCTCTCTAACTTTATTAAAAGTACGAAATGGTTTGTTTAATTTCATTACTCTCCCATGAGTAACCTCATTAGTGGTATCACAATGGACCCTTGAGGTCTACGTGCGACAATGATATCTGGACAGCCACTCCAACCTGACCTAACGCCTTTTTTCTGTTTGTTTTGTTCCTCTTCTAATTTTAATAAATTAGGCAATGTCAATGAGTTTCCTTGAAGTAGTAGATTTTGTCTTATATTTGACTTTAATAGTCAGAAACTTACGTCAGAAACTTTTATCATAAGTCAAACAAAACAGAAAACGCTTTTTCAGACGTCAAGCATATGGTTCTTTCCTCAAGTGATATAACTATTTTTTTTTCTTTCTGTTTTGTTAGGCCAAATTTTGGGGTTACCTTATGAGCATAATGTATTTTCGAGTAATTTGAATTTTTCTTTTTTTATTGTGATTTTTTTTAAAAATGCTCAACTTACAATTCTAAAAATAATAAACTAAAGTTATATGTACAAATAGTGTCCTATTTACATTTTTGAAACTCAACATCTTATGAAATAAAATTTTTCAATGGCAATTTTTGCTAAAGGTTTAGGAAACTTTGAAATTTTGGAAAAACTAATTTTAAAGATATTCCAAAAGATTATGGTTTAAAAAAGCTTTTGAGTACTAGGTTTTCGAATTTTAGTATTAAAGGTATTGCAAAATTATTGATGATTTTCTAATACTTAAAATTTCAAGCGAGTTTATCTCAAATTATTTTAAGGTGAAAACGGTGTTCCTCATACAATTTTAAATTGCTGATTTAAAGTTTTGAATATATTTTAAAAAAAAACATTAGCAAGTACGTTGGACTTTTTTTCAAATTGCATACTTCATTTTTTTAATAACTATCTTATAAAAAAGTCTTTCGAGATTTCTAAAAGTTTTACAAAATAATAAAAACAAGACTTTGTGTACGATAAAAAAAGTTTAAAGCAAATATTTTTCTTCGTTTTCAAGATACTTGACCCGGAAACCAATTTTTACTAATTTAGGAAGCATTTTTTAAGGCTTTTATTTCTTATTTATAAAAATTATCTCAAGTGAACAACAATATTTTGTAAAGAACGAAATAATTTTGAAGTCGATACCTTCATTTATTCTCGAGATATTAGAGTCGAAAAACATTTTGTAATAATTTTGTAGAATATTTTAATTTTTTAATAACAACAAAAAAATACTGTAAATTATAATTTTATTAAAATTTTACCAGTTTTTTTTATAAGATAAATAAATAAAATAGATATAAAATAAACACAATATCGTTCAGTTTTGTCAATATATTTAAGTCGAAAATAGATTTTAACGAATTTAGTAGCATACATTTTGTTGATGTTTCAGTTTTTGTAAAATAACTGTTACTCCGATTTTTCTAAAAATCTAGATGTTGAAAAAATATGTTTTTTGATTTATACAATTATTTTGAATTAATATTATATTCAAAATGACAAATATTCGTTTTTTCTTTGTAGAGAAAACCATTTACAGATTTGAATCTATACCAATTTAGGATCAAGTTTAATTTAATTGAAGTCTTTAGCATTATTTCTGAGGCAGATATTTATGGTTAACAAAATTTTGCACTCTGTTTAAAATTGCTATACATTTATCGAAAGTCATTTCTGCAACATTAAGTGTTATTATCAGTGAAACAAAATTTATTCAAAGTCGATATCGACGTAACTCTGACGGCTCTTGATTCCTTTTATTTAGGTTCTATGGGTCTTGAAACGTAGAGAAATACCACAATTTTCAATTCGAGAAATCGGACTGATCACAGTTACTTTGATCCTATCATTGTGATGAAAAAATTGAAGAAACTTAAAAAAGTAGAAGTTATAACCAAAACCCTATTTAGCCGGTATTTTGAAATGAAAATGCTTCAAACAAATTATTGTTCGTAGTCCAATGGCTTTCGTTGTTGTGTTATTTTTTTGAAACCTAAGTCCTTAACTTGGAAAAAATGATAATGACCATTTGAAAACACGCCAAAACTAACCCTGCTAACCCTGTTTTTAGAAATGCTCATTAAATATAAGTCATTATTTTACTAGAAATGAAGCTGTGACAAACCTTGAATTTAACTCTTTGATATTTTTGAAAAATACTGTTTAGAGAAAATTTTTTATGATTGTTTCCAATCCTTACTTCGATTTCAAATACTCGTATGTGCAAAATTTTAAAAATACCTGTTCAAAAACTTGATTTAAGAAAACAAAAAATAAATTCAAAAATAAAGTGTTTCAGCGCTTTTTTTTAACTGTGTAAGACATGCACAATCTTACAATTAATGACGATTTTTCAAAAAAGATTTCTGGAAATTTATCACGAAATGTGTTGGAAAAAAACGACTTTATGAAATAAGAAAGCCTCAAAAAGCCTTCCATGATTTTTTTTCGATTTTCAAAAAGTCATATCCCAAAAACCTTACATGAAAGAGTGATTTTTGGATTGGATTTTAAATACAGCCATCAAAACCCATCGGAAAAGAGCATTTTAAAAAGCAGCAACAAAACCTAGTAGACCAGTGTAGTTTGGAACTTAAACCCTATCTTTCCGAGCTTATACAAGTATTGCCTTGATTAAATTTATTTTTAGCTTTCCATAGGAAGTTATTGTAATCGGACCGATTTTTCAAATTGAAATTGTTGACATTTCTCGACGTTTCAAGGTCCCTAGAGCCGAAAAAAAAGATTTTAAGAGAGATGTCTGTGCGTGCTTGTGAACGTACGTTCGTACATCCGTACGTCTGTACGTCCGCACGTTCGCGACGTTTTTTCGTAGTCCAAAGCTCAATGACGAGAAGAAATATCGACTTCAACTAAATTTTATTATGCAGAAAGAAAAAAAATATTTGTCACCTTAAAAATGTTACGAACAAATAATTGATTGATGATTTTATCTCCAAAACAATTTTGTGGAACGAAGAATAATGTTTTCAAAATTTGGTAAAATTTTGAGAAAAATCGAATTGAAAGTTAAAAAAAATTAATAAAAAATGGTCAAAATTGACTTTCGACTCAAATATCTTTTCAAAACTTTGAGATATTGGCTTCCAACAACTTTTATCCTTTAAAAAATATTGTTGTCAACATTCAGTAAAATTTTGAGAAAAATTGAATAAATGGTTTTTTTTTTTACAAAACAAAATTAAAAACCAAAAAACAAATCAACAAAAGTTGGTAATAATTGATTTTCAACTCAAAAATCTTTTAAAAAATTAAAAATATTGGCTTCAAACTTATTTTATCTCACAGAAAATTTTGTTTTCGACATTCAGTAATTTGTGTATAAAAATCCACAAGTCCGTTTTTTCATAAGAAAATAAGATTTACAAAAAAATAGTACTCAAATTTGGTAAAAATTAATGTTCGGTTCTGGATATCTCTCAAATTAATTTCATTCATCCAATTTTTATTTGTTTATATAAGAAATACAAACTTTTATTAAATGCTACTAAAATTGGATAATATGGTTTTTAACTAAAAATCTCGTTTACAAACCTAGATTTTAAAATAAAACTATCTCATTTTATTTAAAATACTGTTGGTAACTTTAAAATTCATAAGAATAATTCAACTGACAACTTTTTTAACCCAACACGAAAACCTACAAACTTCCAATCAATACAAATCGACAGACGGGATGGGAAGTTATTAGTTTGGGTCGCATCCCAGCCTCTTTTTTTTCAGTGTAGGTTCGTTCTATAGGAAAATAAAATTAAAAAAAAACGAACTGTGATCAGTCGGCGAGGAGCCTTAACAAAAACAATAACTTCGTTTTTCTTCTATTTGTTGTTGTTTATCTTTCTTTCTTTTTTTTCAATATTTGTTGAAATTATATCAACAACAAAAATATAAAACAAAAACATTTCCCTTACAAAAACAAATGATAATAATAATATTCGAATTGTTGATAGAAATCATTTCATAATCAACCTATCATATAATTATGTTTATTAAAAATATTCATAAGTTGAGTGTTCCTAATTCAATGTTTTTTAAATTTTTTTATTTTCTATTTTCATATCAAGTTTTTGAGATATCGATTTTTAATTTAGATAACATTCTAAATTCTCATAGAAAATCGACAGAACAAATTGTTTAAAAAAAAAACTAATTTATTTAACCATAAGTGATTGTCTTTTTTGTTTTTCTGTTGTTTTGTTGTTGTGGTTAACACCAGTTGGCCAATAACACCTCATAACTCTTATTTTCCGGTTCTTTTACAAGTCGGTTTTCAGTAAGTAGGTAGGTAAGGTAGGTTTGTAGGCAGGTACGAGTACCTCCTGTGCACGAGCATCATAAGGCCAATGACATTTTGGTTTGTTTACAACAGAATGACCTCGACATGTTAATGTTGAGGCTTCGTCCGGTCATTTTGTTGTTATTTTTGTTTAGTTTTTAATGAACTTTAATTTTGCCTGCCTCGAACAATTTACACTAGGGTTGGAAGGCAGGAAGGTAGAAACGTGACATTTGGGGCAGATTAACAAAAGAAATTAACACGAAAGTAGGTATCGTTACATATTTTAAATGTTTAAATGGAGGTAGTTTTTTTTTATTGTAGTTGCAACAAAAGGGTGTGTAAAACGTTAATTAAATGAATACTACACATCAGGACTATTTGATGGGGCTTAAGAGTGTTGTACTATTTTGAGGAAGGAAATTGGTGTTCTTTTTTGGTTTTACAAAATTAAGTTATTTTTAAGAAAAACGAATTAAACATAGAGTTGAATAGTTAACTATTAAAAAATGAATTAAGTTTCAGGGTTGTTGTTCTTGTTGACATCAAATAAATGGAGTGACCTTTATCCAAATCAGACTCCGAAATCACTCTATCTTATTCGAAAAAAGGCAAATTTAGGCTATCTATATTTATTAGTATGTAGTTTTTTTATGAAATTCGTGATGGTTTTCCAAATCCATAATCCCTGTTTTCAACATTAAGCTTAAAAATGTAAGCAAAATAAGCAAAAATACGGTCTTACCAGAAAAATGCAAAACGGTTTGAAAGTAAATTTTAACATCGCATAAGAAGTTATTGGAATTGTAGATTTGTCAAATTAAAAATGTTGACATTTTGTTGACGTTTAATGAAATATTTTTAGAAAGAACCGAAAGAGATATCGACTTTTTTTGTACAGGTAAAAGATGAAGAAAGGTCTTTCAAAAAATTGAGTGGGTGGATTTTTTCCTAAAGCAGTTTAAAAAAAAACAGTGAAAAACGGAGTCAATGAAGTTATTGACTTCATTATTATTTAATTCTGTTAAAAACTTGTTGCTAATATAAATTAATTTTCTTCAAAAAAAAATCCAATCGGAATTTTCGTATAAGAAATAAAAACTTCATCATTACCTTCTATTCCGCAGTGTCGGTGTATCCAAGCCTAAGTGATGTTTGTGTAGTAGCAGCAGTTTCTAAATGTTTGGAGAGATGAACATTTTTTATTAAAGTTGATTAGCCCCTTGAGTATACCAAAATTGTCGGTGAGGATTAAGAAACGTTCAGAATTTAGTTGAGCTACAGCGATTGCTTTGTAAATTGCAGCTAGCTCGGCTCCCGAACTGCTCAAATATTCTGGAAGTAGAGCCTGGTGAAGAGTAGAGAATTGGGCATAGGAGCACCAATGATTTGCTTTTTGCGAACCGTCGGTTTAAAAGATTCTATCCGCTCCTATGTTTGCAATAAGTTCTTCATGTAGCATTTTGTTTATAGCGTCGGAAGTGTTTGCTTTCTTGTGGTTAGCCAGACTGATGTTTGTCTGTAGAGAGTTTCGTTTTCATGGTGGGGCGAGGGGTGAGACACTGTTAACACATCATGTTCTAGAGCGATTCGGGCGAATACAGATAAAATGAACATGTTAGTTTAAGCAGATACTGAGTTACTGTTTCTATTGGTGTTTGAAAGAATAGCTTTTTCGTCAGCTTCGAGCAATGGGTGTGTTGGACTAACTATAGATTTGCTTAAAAGATTGTTTGTCCTTTTTTTAACGAGATTTTTAAAGGATACATAACCTCATTCAACTCTAAGTGCTTCAACGTTTGACGACGATTTAAGGGCACCTGTTGCTTGATTTTCGAGATGTTCTTCTTTGTAGTCCACATAAAGAGGGTCAAGCTGTGTTGTAATGTGGTCCTTTAGTCTTTGAACAGATCATTTTTAATGTGTTGTTCCTTGATTTTAAGCCGCTGATCACCTTGGTGACATGTTTATTCCACTTCAAGTTCTCTGTTAACATAACTCCAAGAATCTTTGCTTCTTTTTTTAATGGAATTTAAATGAATAGCAGAGATCAAGTGTCTTAGTTTTTAAGGGTGGTATAATTGCACCGGTTTTTTCGGACCATCTTGACATTGACAGTTGCACTTGTTGAAGAATATCTTGTACATGACTTGGGATGCCAGACGCTACGTCATAGATATAATCGGCGTAAACTCTAATAAAATCAAGATTGTAAGTGAGTTGTGAAAGCTCAGTTATCAAGAAGTCTATGTATGCGTTGTACAACACTACAGAAAGTGGTGAACCTTGGGGTGTGCCACTGTAAAATTTCCTTAGAATAGAATCATATCCGTCCACGTTTACTTTAAAGCTTCTATTAGCCATAAAGGATATAACAATCTGAAGTATTTCCTTAGGTACACCCCATTTGTAAAGCTGCTCGATGACCGGAACCATTATTATTCTGTGAAAATGTCTGCTAGTTTATGTTCCAATAGATGCAAAAGCGTTGATACTCCTCTATTCAGCGTGTAAGCGTGCTGTTCGGTGCTAATCTTTTTCTATAGTAACCAACTAATTCGTCTCGCGAAGATTTTTTCAAAAATCTTGGAGAGAACGGGGAGAAGTGCGATCGAGCGATATTCACCAAAATCATGTTTGTAAAAAAAAAAGATAAATTAACGCTAATATATGTTTTTTCTCTATTTCTAGAGCTTTTAGGATTCGGTTTAAATTTTTTTTTTTCCAGTCATGTGGAAAAGCCGATAAAATGTCATTGAATAATGCAACGATTCTGTTTTTGAGGCTAGTATCGCTAAGTTCGAAAATCTTATAGGTGATTTTGCCTTCACCCGGGCTGCTCTCTTTTGCTGTTTTTAGTGTCATTTCAAGTTCGATAAGCTCAATTTTTGTATGGGAAGTTAAAAATAACGACAGGTACGATTTGTCTACCAGTAAAAACTCAATGGGAACAAAACTTTAAGATTTTGTAATCCTCAGGAAACAGGATTCATAAATTACTGAAATCTTCAAGAATGCATCTCCTTCCAACTCCTCCCTTGTTTTCGAAAACTCACATTGTGTTTTTGGAATATTAAAAGTACTTAAAACCTTTGAAGTGTGTCCTAATTATTTAAATAAAAAATGTCAAAGGGCAACTAGGAACTAAAATTTGTTATGAGGCATTGAGTAGCACTCCAATATTGTTAGAAGTATGGAAGTTGAATCAATAGAATTATTGGAGTCCGGATTTTGAGAATACCGGTCAAAAACATAATTTGTTTTCCTTTCAAACCAGGTCTCTGTTAACATTACAGTACACTTGAAGTCCTTACCCTGCTAAAAAAGTCATCTTTGTTTTAGGATACAGTCAATAGTATTTCAATATGGATGACTTTTTCGAGGTCGCTCAAGAGAACTGACTTAAATATTAAGCTGTCAATTCCAAGTTTAAACATTGGTTTAAAAGGGTAGAAAAGGCTTTACTACAGTTTCTTACAGTGGGCGACAGACAAACAAGCTCATAATAACGTTTGAAGTATATTTCCGTAAAATGAATCCGTACATTAAGGTTAATCTTCTGCAGATTACGAATAACTCATCCAAGGACCAAATTTAAACTGAAGATTTTTGAAAGCATAAATAAAGTAGCTTAAGATTTTTAGACTAAAAGTTCTTGCAGGTCTTAAATTAGTGTCAATCGGATGTTTTCTGATATCTTTAAGTTTTTAATATTTTTATATGTGACGTTAAGTAAACTTCTTGCAGAACTCCGGTCTATTTTATTGATCTCACTTATGGGTATATTTCCATTGTGCACTTGTTCAGTGCTTTAATAATTTCGAGATCATTTTAAGGGCAATATTTCACTGCACTAATTGCTCATGGCATATTTAAACAAATTATGACATCAATCAATCAAAGACTAAAAATCCTACTAATTTGAATTTTCCTAACCAAACGTGTCAATTTCATTTTTCAAGGGTTTCTAAAATCATAAAATGTGAAATCATTCAATTCTTTCTAGAAGTTATTTAATTGAAAGACTTTAACTAAAAAGTGAGAAATGTTCTTACCATTCTTACCATAGATGCTATAAACCAACATAAAAACCAGTTGAACAAATTTTACAATAAAATGGTAAGCATACGCCACAGTGCACTAATACAATCAGAGCGGTTTTTGATACAAAATTTCTATAACATGCTTAACAAATAAAGGGACCTTAAAACTTTAACTTATGTATAAAAGTTCAACTTCAATTTAAACTAAAGGCTATAGGGGTTAAGTTATTTCTCATTCATATTATAGTCACAATTTCAATTGAACACAAAACCTAACTCATCCCTATTATATGTATCGTGACTCTCCTATGAACGTACATTAGATAAACCCGCTCTTCCATTTTCATTAATCAAGTCCGCTTAAAGTCCAATTAAATCCGTATGTCAAGCGGACAGTAAGCAGCGAAGGATTACAATCTTAATCCTTTGACCTCAGACTTCATCCCTACTTTGCATTTGTTTGTACAATTCCTCACATAATATCCGAAGAAGACATTTAAATCAAATTATAAACGCACGCATAAACTATCTTCTACAAAAAAAGTACATAGATACAAATATACGAGTATTTATACAACAACTCCAACGCATCAATCTTCAACATCGCCCCATTAGTCTCGATGTGGGTTGGCCATTTTTATAGCTATGCATCTATTTCCCACGCGCCCACTCTATCATCATTTATCATTCAAAAGAAAATACCAAGGGGACACGATGTTGTTGAGGGTGGAGATGGCAACAGCAGCAGCAGCGGCAACGGCAGCGACAGCGGATGGATGAAAATCTGCACAGCCCTGCGAATGCGAAACAACTTACACATAACCGCACAACCTACGCTAACGCTTATTCTAAGGCTACGTTTCGAGTAGATACGCTAAAAATATTATCCAACTTTTTATTCCACCAAGCCCAGCGAGCAGCGCAGTGCAGCGAGAGGGTATTAAGTGGCGCCTTAAAGGTTCGACAATATTCATATAATGCATATCTCTGAAACAACCGTCTTGGCTTTGGCTTGGACTTTGACGACTTCACCAGCGCATTTTCGCATCAAACTCTCCATCAGAGTTACTCTTTTACTGTCTTACTAATGCGAATATAGCGCCAGCGCAGCTCAGCGTCGAGGGTACACAACTCAGAGGGCGACTGTAAGCAAGCTCATAGACCATAAAACCTTGTCATTAAGATTACCTGTTGGTTGGTTGGTTGGTTTTCATTTCGAAAATCCGAGTAAGGGGGTGCTGGAATTGGAATCGGAATGGAAGCGTTGCATCTGAAATATAATTTAGCTGCTAATATCAATGAAGTCCCCAGCGGCGGCGGTGGTAGGTGGGGGTGGTACAGAGGTTGGTGGGTGGTTCATTTCACTGTGACTAAACAACAAGAAACGTTGGAAATTCGCAGAAAAAAAAAACAACAACAAAACAGAAATATGATACCAATCTGTAATGCGAATCGGAGTCTAAGAATAGAGAACTAGTTCTCGAAGGCGAAACCCAAGATGGCAGAGAATTGTAAATAGAAAATAATGAATGCCATTAGGGGAGTCATCACACAGTTTGCTTGGAATATTTTAATGAGCTAGTTATATATAAAAGCTAGCTAGCTGATTTGGAGATAGTGTACCTATTTAGAGAAAGAATTTTGTTAAGGAAAATTTTATAAGAAAAAGAAAACAAAAACAAGATGAGAAGTCTCAAGAGAACATCATTTTTGTGAGCTTACTATTCGTTTACACTTTTAAAAGATCTTAATGTGTAAAAAGTTTAGAACTTTGTGAGGGGATATTTTAAGATGATTTGTGAATAATTAATAATAGTAAAACGTTAAACAACTTTACTAACCACGTTTTCAAAACCATTAGAAGGAGTACTCTACACAGAAAACTGATCCAACGATTTGGTGGATTTACACTTAACAAAATGGAAGAATTAACTGGAATTAATGGAGCTTTATGAGATACTTCCAAGAACTCTCAAGTCAAACCTTAAGTATAAAAAAGGAGAAGTTAAGGGGTTTGTTTGTGCAGATGAGGTTTTAAAAGGATGTGTGTACCTTATAAAAGGAGAAAACAGAGTTCCTAATCTTTTTAAGAATGAAGATAAAATTTATAATCATTTTTTTAGAAATTTAGAAGCACGAAGTACGAAAATTGGGTGCATCCTTCTTCGAAAATTGCGGCATTTTTCACTTTTCGATTTTCGATCAAACTACTCGTACTTTATTTAGTTTCATTTAAGGTTGGAGTTGAAAAGCACCGAAACAACTTTTAACACGTTCGTAGCACTGATGTTGTAAAAATCATCGATGCAGATCATATTTTTTGAAACAAAATGGCGGAGTTAATCAACAATATTTTAGAATTTTGAAATGACGGAAATTAGACGATATTTATCACCACACTACTGCAAGACCAGAAAGTAACTTTTTGGAATGGAATGTTTTGCAAAACCATCATGGGGACTTATTTCTTCAAATGCAGAATAAAGTCCGAAAACTTCTATTTTTATCACTGCAAACGTTACAACAAATTTATTTTAGAGCGTTCCCAAGAGCCGATGTCTCAAAAAATTTTGACTTTGTGAAGCATCCTTGTTCTTCATATTTTACGTTACCGAACATTTTTCTGGTACCTCCCATGTGTACCAGCTACGAACCGAAGCCTGTAAGGACGATCAGGGGAACATCGAAGTAGAACCATAGTCGATGTTGAGAATATGGGCAGACCACTTCTCCAAATTATATATAGGCGATGACTAACCGAATTCCGCTGTAAGGGAGATAGAACCACTCAACCTAGGCGACGTAGATCAACAATTCCGCCTACCCGGCCTACACGAAGTGAAGATAGCTATATCCAAACTTAAGTCAAACAAAGCTGCTGGAGCTGACGGCATCGCTGCCGAACTATTCACAGCTGCAGGCGATGACTTGGTAGGGAGCATGCACCAACTCATCTACAAAATATGGTCGGAAGAAAGCATGCCCGGTGAGTGGATTCTCAGCATAGTATGCCCGATACATAAGAAAGGAGATCCTCTAAATTGCGCCAACAACAGAGGCATCAGTCTCCTTAAAATTGCATATAAGATCCTCTCTGTCGTATATTATGTGAACGTCTGAAGCCGTTTGTCAACAACCTGATAGGTCCTTATCAGTGTGGCTTTAGACCAGGATAGTTCACTATCGACCAAATATTCACACTACGGCAGATCTTGGAAAAAACCCAGGAGCTTCAAATCGATACCCACCATCTCTTTATCGATTTTAAAGCCGCGAATGACAGCATCTATAGGGAAGAGCTCTACCGAACAATGTCTAGTTTTGGCATCCCTGTCAAACTTATCCGTTTGTGCAGAATGACGATGGAGAATGCACGCTGCTCTATCAAGGTCGGAAAAGATCTTACCGATGCATTTGATTTCAAAAAAGGTTTTAGACAAGGCGATACACTGTCATGCGACTTCTTTAATATCGTTCTGGAAAGAATTTTGCAAAACTCAACCGTCAACACTAGAAGCACAATCTTCCAAAGGTCCATCCAATTACTCGGATACGCAGATGACATTGACATAATTGGAAGATCAAAGCGTGATGTCAGTGGAGCGTTTTTGAGTAATCCGACGGAAGCGGAGAAGACGGGTTTAGTGGTCAATGAGGGCAAGACCAAGTATATGCTGTCATCAAAAAGGACATTGACCAACGACGTCTTAGACAAAACGTCACCATGGACAACTTTAACTTCGAGCTAGTTAAGGACTTTGTCTACCTACGCACCACTGCTATAATTACAGACAACGACACCAGCGCTGAAATCAAACGAAGAATAACTCTTGCAAATCGCTGCTTCTTTGGACTTAGAAGGCAATTGAAAAGTAAAGACCTCTCTCGAGCATCTAAAATCACCTTCTATAAGACACTCATCATCCCGGTTCTTATTTATGGCTCTGAGGCTTGGACCCTGTCAAAGAAAGATGAGAGCGTCTTAGGATGCTTCAAGAGAAAAATTCTTCGGGTGATTTTTGGTCCCGTATGGATAGATTGAGAATGGAGGAGAAGATATACCAACGAACTGTACGGGCTGTACAGCGACACTAACGTAGTTAACAGAATTAAAGTCCAACGGGTTAGATGGCTAGGTCATGTAGAGCGAATCAACGCTCCAGCCTGAGAGACGGCCGGCGCAGTAGAGAAGCACGCAGGTGAGTGAAGACCTCAACCAACTTGGCGTGCGAAACTGGAGACAGCTAGCTAGGGACCGAGCTGGTTGAAGACGCAAGTAGGTTGAGGCCAAGGTCCGCCCGGACTGTAGGGCTACCTTAATAAGTAAGTAAGTAATTAAGACACTTTTCTGAAAGATTATTTAAAAAGTAAAGTTCATCCCAATAAGTCTTAGCCATTAATAAGCTCAAATAGCTGCTGTAATACCCTAAATTCTTACCAAAAGTTATGCAGAATGCCACTAAAAGACCATTTGTTTTTGTGTTCGGTATTTATCCGAAAGAAATGGGAAAAGCTATTCTGAAAATCGTCTGAAAATTTATTTAATGTTGAAATAGATCACCTACAGATGGTAACTTGTACAATGTACATTTTATGTCCTGATTTATTACAATTCTTAACAATTTACAGCTTTTTGAATTTAATTGTTAGAAATAGGTCTCTTTCAACGCCAAAGTGCAAACTGTTTTCATAAATTCCGGATTGTTTAAAAAACTTGATGTTCTTCAAGACAACAAATTATAAAACCGAGAATACACCAAATCAATTTTTCTAGAACAATAAACTTGTTGACCATTAAGAAAATTAAATTTGAAAAATAGCAGTTCATAGATAGTTAATAATTCAACTAAACTTCTCTTCTTTGCTATGTTATTTATTTTTAGGACTATCAATGATTTGAGCACATTTCAAAAGGACAACATTTTCATAAACCTTTTGTCCGTCGAAAGTATATTTCTTAGTCAAAGACATAATATCTCATCTAAAACTTGTCTATGAACATAACACCTTTTTTAAAAAGTCGTGACGTCACAATTTAAAAATAAATTAAGCTAATGGAAATAATGAATAATGACACAAAGTCCATGGAGCTTCTGTCTTTTAGTTTATACTTTAGGTCCTATGCCTAGTGTCCATCCTCTACTAATGGTACTCCGTAGTAATATTAACAGATCTTAAGTGCTCACAAATGGACATAAGGACCATCTTTATTGTGTCGAGAAATAACTTCCAATCTTAAACGTTTAATATATTAATGGCCATTATAATTCCATTTTTGAAAGGTATGTTTGATTTAATGTAAAAACGGTCTATCTAGTCTAGTCTTTAAAGCACCTTGAAAATAAGCTGCGACGTTCAAATAAATTCTTTTAAGAAAATAAATGTCAAAATTCGGGTGCACGATTTAGAAGTTTCTTTAATAAAATTTGCTTCAAATTTTTGGCAGCTTGAAATCATATTAGCTTTTAAATTTGTTACTATGTTTTTCATATTTAGCTCACACTCAAAATTGTTTGTGTATACCCTTAAGGAAGGGTTTCAAAGGAAGTTTCTTTAACTTTATTTAAGAATTCCTAAATTCTTTATTTCACATTCGTGTAGTACAGCTAAAGAACATAAACCTGTATTTCACAGTACATTTATTGTGTTCAAGATTATAAAGGGTGATTTGTGAGCTATTATCTTTTTGACAACACTGGTTTAAACAGCTGATTCACGTTTCGTGTTTTGTTTCACTGTCAAACATCTTCAGTTTGGTTTATAATTTGACCATGAATCGTTCTTTGCGCGCTTCTTCCTTAATTAGTTCAGCGACGAAGCTCATTTTTGGCTCAATCAGTACGTAAATAAGCAGAATTGTCGATTTTAGAGTAAATATCAGTAGTTCTTCTTCAAATGGAAATGGATGATATCTAACTTTTTTTTGCCCAAAATGCAAGAGCTTGACTTGCACGACATGTGGTTTCAACAAGACGGTTCCACATGCCACACAGAACGCACAACCATGGACTTATTGAGAGGCGAGTTCGAGCCCGCTTTAATTGACGATACCAGTCGAAATGTTGGAAAGAGTATGCCAACATTGGACAAAGCGGATGGACCATTTGAGGTGCAGTCAAGGTCAACATTTGCATTAAATAATCTTCAAACATAAAATTATATGGACCGAACTATCGATTCAAATAATGATTTCATGCATTTCTCTAAATTGTATTTGTTTTTTTTTTGAAAATCTTTTTTATAGCTTTTAAAAAACCACCCTATTCATACAACTCGTCTAAAACAACAAGCTTTTTTTCAAGGTTTAAAAATGTCAAAAATTACATATTCTTCGAGTACAAATTTATTTATTGTTGAAAAAAGTAAAATTCTCCTTTTTTTAATTATTATAAATATTTAAAAACATATTCCCACGAAATTGTTGTTTCAGTTTTGTCAAAATGTATTGTTTATTTATTTATTTTATCAAATTAAATTTATGTCACATTTGTTTTACCACAAAGAAACTACCGTGACGGAATTATAAAAATGAAACCGCCACCAACTATGGTATATATAACTCAACTTTATATATGTTAAGTATAAGTTAAACAGGAGCTGCTAACGAGTCAGCACGCCTTTGGAATCACCAATGAAGAGCTTCCGGCAGGCATATTGAATTGCTGCACTCGACCAAGTACTCGTCGTTCGTTGTTTCCTTTTCGTAGTTCGTACTTCTGCCACTACAAATATACATACATACATATATACATGCGCCATTTAAACGAGGATGAAAAATAATCCCGAGATGGTTGAATGAAGACAAAGACTTAACTCAAGTCAGTCACATCGACTTCGACTTCCACTTCGACATCCAGAGTCAGCAGACAAACCGACCATCCGCGTCCACGTCCGACCGACCAACCCAAAAGTATTGACTTGGCTAAAGTACGTCTACGGATATCATGTGAATAATTGTGAATTGAAAAGTAATATAGGCTGACTACCGACTGACTTCGAGTTGGAGAGAAGCTATGGCGGCAATTGCATTATCCTGGAATGGCATCAGAGCCAGAAGGTGGGGTAAAGGAGGCAGAAAAGTTGCGTCAGGTATTGAATTACAAACACAAAAAATAGTGAGGGGAGTATTCTCCCTACGTATACCATCGTGTAATCTCTTATTCTTCACGCATTAATTTCTCACGCACTTGGCGCCTCATATATACTTAAGGTGTAAGTATTCCGACCGAAATTATATGCCCAAGGTGAGACTCTGCCTACCAGACTAGACTGGACTGGCACTGGACTGCAATTCCAAACCTACTTGCAATTCATATACGAGGTACGAAATGTAAACCCACCCATAATATTATAAGAGTTTGAATTAAAAGAAGCAATAAAATTACATACATGGAGTTATTTCCATGTTAAATAGCAGCAAAGCACTTGGTAATTTATTGTTTCAGTCACACCTTTTGAGCGCGGGTCTATAAATATATGAGTTTTATTTGCTTTGTAAAAAGATAAGTACATAAAACACACCTTTTGTAATTATTCAGGAAGTACAAAAGAAAAATAAAGGAGCCGGGAAATAACTTCTTTTTTTCAGGGAAATTGGTAAAGGTTGAAAATTACTATGAAACAAAAAGATTTGCTGAGGATTTGGATTAGAAATTAAAGCAACTTTTGCATTGATAAATATTCATTTTCTTTCAAACACAATAATCGGGATTATTCTCAATTACCAAAGGTTTCATGAAATGGCTTCTTAAATGATAAAATTTGATGTTTATCAGTTATCAATTGAAAGTTTAACAATTGATAGTAGTTCAATAAAAAAACACTGGATCAATAAATTGATGGTATATCAATCAATTAATCATAAATCAATGAAATTAAGCAATTAACAGTTAGTGTCCGACCGAAGGTCGATTTTCAGCCGAAGCCGAAGCCGAATTATTAGGCTGAAAGAAAATCTTCGGCCGAAGCCGAAGCCGAAGCCTAAGGTTAAAAAAAGTCAAGAATTTTCCTTTCCAATTGGATACAAATATTATTTTTATTGAAATTTATTTACCAAACCGAAACCACGATTTAACAAAACTAAACACAAACGATTTGCAAAAGGTGTCAGGCAAAATTCAAAAATTGAAATTCTGCGGCGCCTACTATGACTACTATGATGGCACACAAGTGTTTTGAAATACCTATTCAAAAATTTTAAAAATTTAAATTATTTTCGGCGCCTGTTACGATGCTCGAATAAACAGATTCTTCGGCTTCGGCCAAAACTTCGGCCTAAAATGGCCGAAGCCGAAGGTTTGGCCGAATGTTGTTTTTTTCGCCGAACTTCGGCCGAACCGAAGCCGAAGCCGAAGCTTCGGTCGGACACTAAACAGTACCATAATCAATTGATAGTTTAATTAATTGATAGTTGATTTATGATATTTCAATAATCAAGAGTATATCAGTATTTGATTATCCATCAAGCGATATTATAGTTAATTTATAAGTGATGAAACAATTGATAGAAGTCATTTAATAATATATCAATTGTTAGTTTACACACGAAATAAAGGCGTATGCAGGGCCGGATTTAGGGGAGGGCAACCAGGGCGGTACTTGCCCGCAACCTAGGAGGTTGGGTATTCGATTCCGTGTCTCGACAATTGTTTTCTATAAACTATATAAATTAATTGCTGAATCAGTGTTCTTCAATTCTTGGAAAAATCAATTATTATTAACTAATTGGTAATTTGTCCATCAGCTGTTCAATTCTTTGATTTCGTGCAGAATTTGTACACGTTTTTCACAGCCAGTACAAAAAGGCACAGAATTCTGATTGAGAAATTATCGGAGAAGAAAAGCGGTCAGTTTTTAGTCTTGAAAAAAATCTGAGCGACACTGGTTGGTCTTGTGGAGCTGAAGCTACGAAAGCATTAGTTAAATCGAAGAAGCTCTAACCAGTATATCTTCCAATAAAGAGCAAAAAGACATCGTGTGGAATGAAGCAACGCACCTTCTACAGAAGATGAGTGGTCTCGAAACCGCTTTGTTTGCAACATTTTGGAACAATATCTTGGAGCGATTCAACGCTACAAACAACATGTTGCAATACCCGAAAATGAGTCTTGAATCAGCAATGCGTGCACTAGAATCATTGAAATCATTCATGGAATCCAAACGAAACGATTTTGATAAATACGAGGAAGCAGCCATAAAATATCTCATACAGATGAATATGTACAATCACGCACCCGAGGTGAGGTTGAATCCGCTTAATTACTGAAAAGCACAAATCTGTCACACGAGGAAAAATACAAAGTTTCCGCCTTCATCCTAGTTATTGACCAGATATCCGTTTCTCTTACTGAAAGATTACATGCCTATGAAGCTGCACGTTCGAGATTAGAATTTTTGAATCACACTGAGAAGATGGATGCTGAAAATTTGCATGCTGCAACAGAGGCATTGGTGAAAGTGTATCTGGATGATTTAGAGCCTAGTCTTGGTAATGAGATGGTTCAATTTGTGCCTTTGATTGACTCATACAAAAAGGAAAAGGACTATGGAACAGATCAATCGCCGGAACTTGAATTCAATGATATCATCAACGATTTTTCGGCGAAAAAAGCTCGAAAGGTTCCGATCGTTAACTCAAAAATGTAATTTCTGTTAATCTGTTCAATACTAAAGGAATCTACTTGCTTTCACAATAAATTATTTGTTAAAAACTGGAGTGAACAAAATTTGGGGTGAAAGGACCTCAGCTTCTTTACAGCCCCGAAACCTCTGGACATCTAAATCCGGCCCTGGTAGTATGTGAAGGGAATGATAAAATTTGTAAGTTTCTTTCTACATTTTTGCAAGACTTTAAATCTTTAACTGAATACTGGCATATTTTTGGAACCATGATCTTTATAAAAATAAATTTGGTCGCTAAACAGCCCGTTGAAAACTATGGCTTAGTGACTTGAAATTCTTAACCATTTTTGTCATGTCAGAAATGTATGGGACCTAAAGTTTTATGCCGAATCCGAAGACTAATTTGAGAAACTACTTTTTATGACAGAACTTACTTTTAGATTAGTCTATTTTTGTTAAGAGGCAGTACCGGTGAACAAAAAATGTAGGGGCACAGGCAGGGATTAAACTTAAGACCTCTGGCATGACAGTTCTATGCATTAACTATCACATAACTGATACTACGTGATTTGTCTTGAATTTGATAACTTAATGGGTACTACCAATAAGAATGGCCCATCACACCTTGCATAACTGTGTCCAATTCTGTGAGAAATAATAGTAAAGCCGTCTTATTATTGCTCCAGGTTTATAATCGAAAAAGTAACTATGGCTCATAAAATTTGATATCCGCAAGATGGTTTTCCTCCGTCAGAGTCATTGCCTTTTTGCTACGGTTCAAATACATTCTTCAGAGAAAGAAAACCGATGGAGAAGTTTTTGCTACGTCTAGTGAGTTCAAGCCGAATACTGGTTATTTAGGAAGGTCCTAGAAGACTTTTTCGAGTGATATCACTTTTCTTAGGTCAAGTGGTAAGTTCAGCTCGTCGAACTCTATCCTGAGTTTGTCGCCGTTTCTTGACGAGGATGGTACATTACGACTTAGTTCGAGGGCTCAAAAGGCAAATTCTTCGTATTCATCCTGAAATTGAGCAATACTACCCAGCAGACATCCATTAGTCAACTTGTTCATCGATTTATATCATCAAAAGAACTGCCACCGTTACATCTCACATTCGCGCAAGGAGCCGTTGAGAGAGTTCGAAAGGCATGTTTTATGTGCAAACGTCTCAAGGCAGCTTCCCAAAACTCGCTTAGCGTTTGACTCCCGACCTTTTACTCATGTTGGGGAAGATTGTTTTGGGCCCTTAGTTGGTAAAATTTGTTCGAGGTACTGTAAAACACTACGGTATGATTTTCACCTGCCTTACATTCAGAGCAGTGCAGATAGAGTTGTTGAATGTCCTAAGTTTGGACCAATGTACTATGGCTGTAAGACGTTTCCTTATTAACCGCGTTGTCACCAGATGTTTCTAGAGTGACAACGGTCTTAACTTTGTTGGTAGAAAAAGTGTGTTGGATAAGGGTGCTAAGGAGATGAAAGTCTCTCTCTGTGAAGGGTGTTTTATGGCACTTTATTCCGGCCTATTCTCCATGGATGGGAGGGGCTTGGGAACGTCTTAGCCAGTCTATCAAAAGGAGCATCGATTTGCCTTGAAGTTCTCGTTCTTAGAGAAGACGTTTTGAGGAAAGACCCCAAAAGGAGGCTCACACACACATTCCGGTTGATCCTAAAGACCCGAAACCTCTTAATCTGAACTTTATGCTCTTCGGGGAAGATGATCGAGACGTTACTGCTCCTGGAATATTCTCGGAAGCAGAGTTTTGCAGCAAACTTTATATTTGCCGATGCCAATACTTGATGGCTCAGGTAATAAGGCGCTGTTACCGTTAATATCTGCCTGTTCTCACCAGACCGTCAACGTGGTTTAATGATACGAAACCGGTTGAGATGGAAGACATCGTAATCCTAATCGAACCCAACGAAATACGTTTAGCCTGGCATTTAGGTCGTGTCATTGAGATTTATCTGGGACCAGATGGAGTTATACGATTGGCTGACGTGAAACTATCTAACGGAGTTATAAGATCTAAGCGATCTATTATTAGACTCGCTGTGTTGGACTTGGAGTCTTTAACCTAGGACCAAGTTCTCAGACGACCCCCGGAATATTATCGAGTCTTATTTTGAAAAATAAAACTTTTGGATGGCAACATTTTAATTGTCAAATCAATTCAAAATTTGCTTTTTCATGTAAGTCTAAGGTGGAATGATAAATAAAAGGTTAAGCATCATTTTTAGAAGCTTTTTTTGTGATATTTGAAGTTTTTTAAGATGAAATTTGTCCCAAACCTGGCATCCATACAGAAGTATTGCTTGGAATACTACTTTTTGAATTATCATTTTATTGTCGTTGCTAAGACAGGACTTTGTATTTATAAAAGGATATAAAATATTTATAGCAATGCTAACTTTTTGCACAGTTTTGGCAATATGTTCTCTGAAAGTCAGTTTTTGGTCTAAGTAAATACCAAGATATTTCACACTCGGTTCCCATTTGACATTTACACTATCAACGGTAAGTTGATTGCTTGGTAGGTAACAAGATTCTATCGCTTTTTTCAAAATTTGTCTCAATAGTATGACTAAACTTGCATGCGATGAGAAGATGCCTGTATCATCCGCAAATACAGCTATCTGACAACCTGGTATTCTTGGAATATCAGAAGTATAAATATTGTACAGTAAAGGACCTAGTACTGATCCTTGTGGGACACCATAGTTGACTTGGTAACATTTAGACGAACAGTTGTTCACAAAAACACTAAAGTAACGATTGGGCAAAAAACTTTGGATAATTTTTAGAAAATATGAAGGAAACCTCAAAAATGCCATCTTATGCACCACCAGTCGATTTGCCAAAGGATCGATTTTTCTTAATATGTTCACAGAGTTTATATACATGTTGAGTAGTACTGTGATGCGTTCTAAATCCAAATTGTTCATTCGGAAATATCTGAAGCTCATCAACGATGCGTAATATTTTACATTTCAATTTTTTTTCAAAAACTTTGCTTATACAACTAATTAAAGTTATTGGTCGATAACTTGTTGGTAGTTTCGACGGTTTTCCAGATTTAGGAATCGGTATTACCTTTGCATATTTCCAATTCAATGGAAAATATTGCGTTTTAAGACACGCGTTTATCAAAAATGTAAGAAATTCGAGCCCTGATTTTGGTAGTTTTTTCAGAAATGAAATTAATTTTTCTTTTATTGTTTACGAGATATCGAGAACCGAACATCAATTTTTACCAAATTTGCGTCCTATTTTTTGTAGAATTTATTTTTTTGTTGAAAAAACTGACAGTTGGATTTAAATTAAAAAATAAGCTGGGATGCGACTCACACTGATAACTTTAAATCCCGTCTGTCGATTTGTCTGGCTTAAGAGTTTGTCTATATGAACTCGTATGAATTTTTACCAAATTTGCGTAGATTTTATTTTTAGTGAAAAAACGGACTGTTGGATTTTTATATAAAAATTACTGAATATCGAAAACAATATTTTCTGTGAAATAAAATAAGTTTGAAGCCAATATTTTTAATTTGTGAAAAGCTATTTGAGTCGAAAGTAAATTTTTACTAACTTTTGTAAAATTTATTTTAGGTTTTTAATTTTTTGTACAAAAACGATTCGATTTTTTCCAAAATTTTACTGAATGTTGACAACAATGTTTTTTGAAAGATAAAAGTAGTTTAAGGCCAATATCCACAATTTTTGAAAAGTTATTTGAGTCGAAAATCAATTTTTACTAACTTTTATTAATTTTTTGTTTTAAGTTTTTATTTTTTGTAAGAAAAATATAAATTCGATTTATTTCAAAATTTGTTCTAATGTTAAAAACTATATTTCTTATAAGTAAAAATTAGTTAGAAGCTATTATCTCAAATTTTTGAAAAGATATTTGAGTCGAAAATCTTTTTTTACCAACTTTTGTTAATATTTTGTAGGTTTTTATTTTTTTTTGTCAAAAAAAACTGTCAATTCGATTTTTCTCAAAATATTACTGAATGTTGACAACAATGTTTTTTGAAAGATAAAATTAGTTTAAGTCCAATGCCTCAAATTTATGAAAAGTTATTTGAGTCGAAAATCAATTTTTACTAAATTTTATTAATTTTTTGTTTTAAGTTTTTAATTTTTGTAAGAAAAATGTCAATTCGATTTTTATCAAAATTCGACTGAATATTGAAAACAATATTTTTTGTAAGATAAAATAAATTGGATGCCATAATCTCAAATTTTCAAAATGATACTTATGCCGAAATTTAATTTTCACCAACTTTGAGTAATGTTTTTTTTAGGTTTTTATTTTTTTTATAAAAAAACTGTCAATTCGATTTTTCTCAAAATTTTAGCAGATGTTGAAAACGTTCCTTTTCGTCACTCAAAATTGTTTAGGAGATGAAATCATTTTTTAATTTGTAAAATGTTTGAGGTTTCAAATATTTTTTTCAATTTTTTTGATTTATGAAAAAACCGTTAGTTGGATTTTTTTTTCAAAAATATACTTATTTGGTATCACGTTACAATATATTAAAAAAAATTAATTCAAGTCTCTAGCATTATTGGTTCGTGAGATATTTAGGGTTAACCAAAGCGTTTACCTTTTTTTTAAACTGCTATTTAAAAAAACACATTTTTTGAGAGCCTTTTCTGCATTATTATCTGTAGAACAAAATTTATTTGAAGTCGATATCTCTTCTGGTTCTTGAGCTATGGACGACGAAAAAACGTAGCGAACGTACGGACGTACAGCCATCTTTCTTAACATCTTTTATTCCGACTCTAGGGGCCTTGAAACGTCGAGAAATGTCAAAATTTTCGATTTGACATATCGGAGCCATTACAATAATAAAATGAGTTTGTTTAAGAGAAATCAAAGATATTTTTTTTTAAGTTATAAGAAAATGATATTCCATAAATTATGCAAAATGTCAGCCATATTGATGACGCCTTATTTAAACTTGGAGCTTCATATCCTTTGTATAAAACTTTCCATGACTAATTCTCAAATTTGAGGATTCAGGTGCTCGATAACCACACGATTTTTAATTTTTGTGGAATTGAATAGGTTGTGGAGCACTGACATAGACTTTATCTTTCACGGCTTTTAAAGGAAAAAAGTATTTTAAGGTGCTAAATAACAAGATCAATTAGCTCAGGTGTGATCACTTTTTCGAAAAATAACACGATCAACAAATTTTTACAGAAAAACTGCGAACCACATTTTGAGTGGAATTTAACTATTTTAAGGCGTTGATGAAGACTGTAACGTTAATTTTTTAGTGCTGGCGTCGTTTTTACTTGTCAAATGTCAGTTTCAAAAGTGACAGCTTCAAAATTAAGGATTCTAAAGTGACAGATACCTCCAATAACGAGTTATTAAAAATGAAATCCTATATTTAAGAACAAGAAGCGCAGTTCCGGTGTATGCAGAGATTTAATCAATCGATTATTCAAAAATATTATAATAAAGCTTACCTTTTGCTGAAATGTTTATATTTTGTTTTTCTGGTACGTTCTGAAAATACAACGAATATATTTTTAGTTAATAAATATTTATTATTTGAAAAAAAAAATTAGAAAACAAATAAAGGAAATTCGAAGTCACAGACAAAAGCACTCATTAGGGACAGTCTGCAAATAAATATGTTGACATTTATAGTTTCAAGCATGATATCACTTTTCATCATTTTAAATTATAATAAATTGACGTTTGTTTGTCACTTTTTATTTATTTTTCTAATAATCTTTTTTAAAATTTTTCTCTATATATACTTTTACCCACCCTTTAAAACTTCTCAACCCTCTTTTGACTATTTACTATCAGTACTAAGCTTATAATTAATTACCAAAGTAATTTTTCAAAACTTTAAATTATAACAACCCATAAATCTGCCTCAAACTTAGAATTTTCATCAAGGGAAGATGTTTTTCTCGAAATTCAATATGTTAAGTAGAAAAATATACCTACGGGATACTTTACCTAGGCCTACCTACCCTCCCTTTTTTAGCTTTATTTTTGATGCTTTTCTAACAAAATAAGTCAAACAAATGCCTATAGCAGCTTAGTTTGTCCTTTTTCCTTAAAGGTACACTCTTTAAGCATACACATAATTTCTTCTGACCCATTTCAACCCCATTTTTTCTTGTGTAAATATAAAAATATGAATGGAGTATAAAGTATATTAAGGGTGCGTAGAGGCATAAAAGGCCATCAATCTATTTCTGGGAAATGATGATAAATTTGAAAACCTAGTTTCGGTACTGTACCTTCCTCATAGGAATTTTGTTTGTCTGGAATTTAGAGCTTGACAGTGCCGAGGCCAACAAAAATAAGTTCTCCTTGAAGACGAACCAACCAACAAAATCAGAGAAAAGACGACAAAAAAAAACTAAACTTCTCTCTGTCTGGGGGCCAATCGAGGGCAGTGTCTTCTTTTCAAATTCAATTCCCATAAATTCAATGCGACACGACCGGCCTCCTCTTCTCAAACGACGGATGAGTAGGTAAATACCCGAGAGCTGAAAGTTCCTCAAAATAAAAAAAAAACAATAAAACAAAATTATCCAACCAACTTAAGTTTAATTATAGCATTTTAAATGGAAACAAAAAAAATTATCTCTAAAAGATTCACGAAGCTTTCCTGATGTGAATGTCTGTCTCGACTCAAATAGCTTGGCTATGTGCAGAAATCCCGCCAAAGCCATCAAAGCAAAGCCATTGAACGAAAGAACGACGGATAGACAGACGATCTCATCGAGTGTCGTAAGTGAAATTTTAGAATGAACCAAGTTGTAGACACAACAACAAAACATCTAACATCGTATAACGGCACGTTTGGTGCAATAGTACCTAACCTATCTTCCTACCTACCTTCCTATCTTTAGCTTGTGTTGATCGCGAATTTGATTCACAGCCAGAAGAGATGCAAAAAAGAATAAAACAAATTAAAAAAAGAAGACCGATATTCAAAATATCTACCTAGGGCAGAGTTGCCATGTCCAAAACTAGCTGGATAGCTCAATTTAATAATATTTGTAGCTCAAAATCAAAGCAGTAGAAAAAGTTGCTCGTTTTGATCTTGTTTGAAAACATTTTATAGAAGAAGAATGTCTTTTTACAATAGCGTTGCTGATAGATAAGTTTAATAATTTGGTACGAAATATTCTGTCAATTTCGGAAGGAAAACATAGCTCAAGCTTTAATTTGGACTACTTGTAGCCCTGTTTGTTATTACGCTACTTTAAGCCCAAGTATTATTGGAATAATTATAGCTCAATTATTATTAAACTGTCACACAATATTTTGTGTGACAAAATTTAGAAGAAGAAAGCTCGATATTTGGTAAAGAGCTCAATTTGCCATAAATAGCCCAGTTTGCCATAAATAGCCTAATTTGCGATAAATATCCCAATCTGGCAAGCCTGACATTAGAGACTTAGAATTCTAACAAGGGGCGATGAAATACTAAAAAAGACTTAACAACAAAAAGAGGTGAAGAACATAAATCTTATGGAACCGTTTTTTCTTTTCGGTCTTTTTCTTTTTTAATGTGATTCGTGTGTGTCAAAAATGTTTTTTAATTTTATTTCCTTAAATTAGAAACGAACGATCCTGTTCTTTTTTTTAGCGGAATCAAAAAATAAAGATAAACAAAACAACAATCGAAACAAAACCAAAGCAAGAAAAAAAGCGCTAACACAAAAGAATTGAAGCCGCTCTGTTCTGATGTTGATGCGCTATGAGTATTTAGAAACACAAAAATGAAGAAGAACTGAACTGAGTTCAATAAATTCCCAGACAGTTTAAATACGCAATTAAAAGGAGTGAATCTGTCGTCTTTGATATAAGCGCCGGGGTTTGATGATCATTGGTTCGGTCTTCTGTTCGGTTCGGTGTTGGTATCATTTGGATATGGTTTTTGCTTTTTTGTACTTCTCAAATTCAATTTGTTCAACATTTTTAGGATTTTGGAAACTTAAATCTTTTAAGCTTTGTAAAATAAAAAAGCTGAATTATTATTTTTAGAAACTCCAGATAATTAAACCGACGACATGCGTTAGTTTTTAAACGAGCTTGTTTATGTGTCAATTTTGACACTTAAGACAGCTAATGTACTCTGTCAAAAATAAAACCGTGTTGGATACTTGGAAATTGATGGGGGAATGATATTTTAAAATCGGAATCATAGAAGGTTAACTTGTATAAGGTGTTTCAATATGAATTTTTACTTTGAATAGCTCGCTATTTGGGCAACTGTCACTTTTGGTGATGTCATCTTTTGGCAAGTAAAAACAAAATTTTACTTAAAAAGAAAATATATTTTTCAACAACGCTTTAAAATGATTTAAATTCACTAAAATAATGGGAAAATGTTGCGTCAGTTTCATTTTTCAGTTTTACGAGAAAAATGTCCACTTAATTTTATTTCTGTGAAGAAGTTTGCATATTTAGACGTCTATGCAAATGCTTCAAAATCGATTTATGGCCTTAAAGGATGAGTTCGTGAAGTCACCGAAAACCGTAGCTGAGAATTGCCATTTTATTGAGCTCGATTTTTACTTCTTCTAATTTAAAACAAAATTAACATCAATTCTCTTACAAAATCCGTTTTTTAATTTAAGTTAAGCTTTTTAATGAAGAAACAGTTTTTGTTTTAACCAAGATATACATAAAAAACATATAATCCAAAATGAAGACGTTCGAAATAAAATCTTGAGGTGACTCATTTTGAAGTTTCAATCTCACTAAAAAAAATCCTACCCCAAAAGACATCAACGACCGAAAAGCAATTGTTTGACAATTAACGCTAAAAAGGTGTGTTCGATTTCTATTCAAATATAATTGAAGAATTGAATGCTTGTATAATTTTATGATATTTACATTATAGAAAATGTTAAATTAAATTGAAAGTTAATTAAACAGTAATTAGATATGTTTATTTAATAAAAAGTCCTGTCAACATCATATGAAACTCTTTTGAAGTGACTTATTTTTATGTTCATCATTCTAATTTAAAAATGTCTGGCGTACTTCCCTTCATCTTTTAAATCATCAAAATGAAACGACATTAAATATGAGTCGTCTCATATGAGTCGAATGTGAACACCACCCAAAGAAATCAATGATATCGAAACAACATTTTGACATTTCACACTAAGAAAGGTATGTTCGATGTTTGTTCAAATATAATTGAAGAATTGAATGCTTGTATTATTTTATGATATTTACATAAGAGAAATTGTTAAATTAAATCAAAATTTAAATAAACGATCATTAGATATATTCTTTTATTTAATACAAAGTCCTGTCAACATCATATGAAACTCTTTTGAAGTGACCCATTGTGATGTTCATCATTCTGATTAAGTTTTTTTTTAATTTAAAAATGTCTGGCTTACTTTTCTTAAGCTTTTAAATCATGGAAATAAAACGACATTAAATATGAATCGTCCAAAATGAGTTCAATGTAAACACCACCCAAAAAAAATCAATGACAACGAAACAGCATTTTGACATTTCACACTAAGAAAAGTATGTTCGATTCCTATTCAAAACTAATTGAAGAGTTGAATGTAAGCATTGTTTTATAATATTTAAATAAAAGAAAATGTTAATTTGAAGCAAAAGTTAATGAAATGTTCATTAGATATCTTTTTTTGTTCCTTTATTTAATACAAAGTCCTGTCAAACTCATATGAAACTCTTTTAAAGTGACTAATTTTATGTCCTTCATTCTAATTATTTTTTTTTTATTTAAAAATGTCTGGCGTACTTCAACTTTTAAATCATTAAAATAAAACGACATTAAATATGAATCGTCTCAAATGAATCCAATTTGAACACCACCCAAAAGACATCAATGACATCGAAACAGCATTTTGACATTTCACACTAAGAAAGGTATGTTCGATTTCTCTTCAAATCTAATTGAAGAATTGAATGCTAGTATAGTTTTATAATATTAACATAAAAGAAAATGTTAATTTGAATCAAAAGTTATTTAAACGTTCATTAGATGTGTTCCTTTTTTTTTACTACAAAGTCCTGTCAACATCATATGAAACTCTTTTGAAGTGACTTATTTTGATGTTCATCATTCTGATTATTTTTTTTTTTAATTTAAAAATGTCTCGCTTACTTCCCTTAAGCTTTTAAATCATCGAAATAAAACGAGATTAAATATGAGTCTAATGTGAACACCAACCAAAAGATATCGAAAAAACATTTTGACATTTCACACTAAGAATGGTATGTTCGATTTCTGTGCAAATCTAATTGAAGAATTGAATGCAAGTATTATTTTATAATATTCGAACAAAAGAAAATGTAAATTTAAATCAAAAGTTATTGAAATATTCATTAGATATCTTTCTTTTGTTTCCTTTATTTAATACAAAGTCCTGTTAAACTCATACATATGATTTTTTGTCCATCATTCTAATTTTGTTTGGCTTTCTTCCTAATATCTATTAAATTATCGAAATAGGACGACATACGTTGATAATACTCGTCTCAAAAGATACCAATGGGAACACCAACCAAAATGCATACCTACTTCAAAACAACATTTTGACATTTCACACCAAAAAGGTGTGTTTGATTTCTGTTCAAATCAAATGGAAGCATTGATTTCTAGTATTGTTTAATAATATGAAATGTTTATCTAAATCAAAAGTTAATACATTTTTATTTTTCTGTTGCATTAGTTCTATTCCATTTGTAATTTTATTTAATCCAAACTCCTGTCAATTTTATATGAGTGGAAAAATATAATTTACATAAATTCAGAGGAATAGAACATACCTAACAAAAAAAAGAAGTTGTTTTGTAGAGAATTATTTAAAAAATGACATTTTCAAACCAAGAGAATAGTTGACAGATTCAGGGAGATCGTACAAAATGTGGACTCAGTTCAAATTTCACTCACTCTTCTGAGATAACTTCTAATTTGACGTTTGATCATTCTATTTCACTCCTATTAATTTTGTATCTATCAAGTAAAAAGGAGATAAGATAATGAATTTTCAAAATGACTCACGTCAATAAATTGAAGTTTGAACATTAACTGTCATCTGTCAAATCATTTTTTTTTGTGTATGTTTCGCTCATTTCGAGATTATTTTTACATAGAAAACTTGAATTGACATTTAATTGGTTTTGAAAGTAAAAACTACAAAATTAGGCAATCTTTAAGGTTTAGAATTTTCCAAACACAGTAAAGTCCTTCTAATCCTTAAATATCCCAATTCAAATCTTTTTATTCATTTCTTCATATCCATCCACGGTTTTTTGTTGCTTTTTTAGCTTCCCGTTTTCACTTCTTGTTCTTTTTTTGTTTTCTATTCTCTCCTTTTTTTAAATATTGTTTTAAGTATGTTTAAGGCTTCTTGCCTTCAATATTTCGACTCGGACTTAACACACAAAAAAAACGGCACACACACACTGTCTTCTATACTATATAAAGCATAAATTAAGTGCGCATAGAATTTTGTCCTTGAAAGTTTTGGTCGAAAATTTTTCAAAAATTCATTGAACCCAAAATTTTGTTTTTATAAAATTGTTTTTGTTTTTTTTTCGTCAATATTATAGAGACTATACTTCATTAGCTATAAGCTGATGGTTGGTTGGTTATGGATGGTGTTGGTTGGGTTAGTTTGGATTGGATCTGATTAGTGCGGGCGGTTTTTAAGGGTTCATATATATTTTTTTTCTTATTTTATTTGTGCATAACATAATTTGGGATAAGGCCACAAAGAAAAAATCCAACTTAATATTCCGTTCCATATCCGCAATTATTTTTATATTCAATCAAATATCTCTTTTCTGTGAGCAAGAAAAAAGTCTTCAAACAGAGAGAAGGGGGTTGAGATATTCTTTATTTTTAATTAGCTTGCTTTTGAAATCAATATTCATTAACGAGAATTGTATTTTTTTCAACTTATTTCGTTTTGATTGTGAAGCTTTTAGTTTAGTTTAGAAGCTGCTGAAAAAAAGTTTCTTTAGAAATTGAGAAAAAAAACTCCTCCTTTAAGCATGACTAAGCTGAATATGGAGCGATTTTAATGAATAATTCGTGAAACGCAGATTTAATAGGAAGAATTTTATAACTGAAGGATTATGAAAGTTTAAACCTTTGACAATTTAAAGGTTAACTTTTTATACCCACCACCAACCTTAAATCTACAAGTTTTTATCATTTTGAATAAAAAAGAAATCATAAAACTATGTCATAACCTAAATAAAAACAAATGTGTAACCTGTCGTTTTAGAGCCTTATCACCCTTTATTTGATCATAGTATGATAAAACCCCAAAACGGAAACTGTCTATAGAAAAATTCAAAACAATTAATTCCCAACAACGAGTTACAATCTTGATAAACGATTTCATTCATAGATACAAAACAAGCACATTCCATTGATTGATAAAAAAAATAACAAATTGTTTAACAACAAAATATTTCACTAGAACCATCATCATAAATTCCATAGAAATACCAAACGAACCCTTATCAATTCCTAGAGCTGCTAAACCGCACATATTACCCCCTCATTGTCATCGTCCAATCAAACTCCAAAATATTAAAAAAAGCAAACAAAACCAAAATTAGAAGGAATATTTTGTTAGTGGCGGTTCTATAATAGTGCCCCCGGCTTTATAACCGCATTCATACAACTCTTATCAATCTTAAGTGGTTTTTGAACCTGCCTGTGACATGTTTTCTATGCGTCAAAATTGAAACCAAATCGAAAACAAAAAGAAAATAAAAAACAAAAAACTTAAATGTAACAACATTGTCATAAATGTTTGACAGACCATATCGTTCCGTGAAATCAATTTGTGAAATTTCACACTTTTCGGTCGGTTCCAATCCAAGTTCAAAAGCGATGACAGCGACATGACAAACAAAAACCACAACGACGGGCGACAGTACCACACAACAACAAGAGTAGTAGCAGCAACATGATTATTATCGTACACACACATTGTGTTGCGATAAGAATCCGTCATGTTGCGGCATCAACTTAACGCTTTTATAGGGTGTTTTTTTGTTCGTGAAGAGGTATAGGCATTTAGTTTGGCAACACTATTTTAACTGACAGTCATTTTGACAGCTGTCAAGAGATTTTATTTTAGCTTGGTTTGACATTTCAATACGAACAGATGAATAGAATTGATTGACCACTTGAAGGACAACATTCTTCACGTTATTGCCGGCCACAAGTTTTGGAAAAAGTCGTAAAATATAAGACCTCCATATTAGATTACATCCGAGCCCGCCGGCGCCCGTGGCGGTGATATACCGGAAATCATATTTAAATTATAATGCCAGAAGATTATAACCTTTTACCATCATTGTCATATTTCATTTCAAAGTTGAATACCTTCTTAAAAAACACCCTTTAGCTAAGGTGCTCTTTGAGACGGTTTGGCAGTGGGGGGTTTGCTGTACTTTGGACACAGTGCTTAACTTTGACATAAAATTATTTTGAAAAATGGAGAATTAAATAAACTTTCCATGTCCTCTTTGGAAAATATACAAAAATCTTAATCTTTTTCTTTTTGTAAATTTTTTTAAAGCCAAATCAAGATATAAACGCCAAGGATGAAGCAGAAGAAGAAGAAGAAAAAGAAGAAAGGTCCTTTAAAGAGGGTAGGTATATCCTTAAGACGTCTTGTTGATGGCACTGAGTGATTTATCTGCATCAGGGGGTAGAGTAGTAGGTAAGAAGAAAGTAGAGTAGATAGTACTTTATTGTTTTTCTATTGACTTAAAAGATTTGTATATATAGGAGAAAAGAGACTCAAAAGACATCAGGCCTGTTAAAAGACAGATTGTCTTTTCGGCACAGTATTGTATCTTGTATATCTCCACTCTCAATATCTGAAAAGTATATCTTTTAAAGTTGCAAAAATACAAGATGATGGAAAAATCCTTCAGTCCTCCTTCTTTTATTTTTTCATTTTTGTGCTTGTAATTTGTTTCTCAAGAAGACAAAAAGTATTTTAAGGAATGTAAAAGAAACATTTTTCTTAAGTAGATTGAATAAATTTAAGACCAAAATCTTAAGAAAAACGATAGTAGGGCCATATAATTGTAATGGCATTGTTTTGTCATCGATGAGGATGAAGATGAGAGAGAGGAAGTCATAGTCATGTCTGTGTTAAGGGTTTTGATTTTTTGAGTCCATCAAAAAGTGAAAATGAGGGAGTGTTATCAGTGTCAAGGATTCTTTTTATAGAAATCATCAGTAATTTCAAACCATCATGGTTTGGTTTTGTGAAATGTCAAATTTTAACTTCGAAAATATCTGACAGTAGGTGAAAGGAAAAAAAAGACAACAGGACACCATTAATCATGACAGATGATTTAACAGATAAGCTTTGCCTTTTTTAAGGGGGTTATTTTTGGGTTAAGTTGAAAGAAACCCGCCAAACCCTTTAAACTCTTCAATTGTTCGAAGCCACAAAAGAAAACTTAAATTTAAGGAAAGGAATGATAAAGTTGTACACGTTTTACAGTACAAACAAAGAATAAACGACCTTTTTCCGATTTTCAGAACTTTTTGGGAAATGCATTTGAACAAAAAGTCAAAAGAAAGAAGAAAACTGTGGATCGCCCACGCTGACAATTTCCCATTTGAGCCCGTTAAAAATATTTAAATGTTTGTCTTTTTTAATTCCAATACAAATTGAAATTAAGCTAGTTTACGTGTTTCTTTTGCAAATTTGATTTTTCGAAAAATGTTACAAAATGTCAAAAACGTCATTTTCCGGTGCACAAAATAATGTCACAATCAGATTAATTTTGTACATTGGAAAATAACGTTTTTAACATTTGGTAACATTTTTGGAAAAATCGAATTTAAGAAAAAAAAACTGTACAAATTTTACAAGAAATGGTTAAAAATGATTTTGGGGTTTTGGACACCATTACAATTCAAAAAAACTGAGAACACAAAAAGATATTAACTTTAATTACTTAATATTAAGTTATTTAAGGTGAGAAATATGTGTTGTCATCTTTGTAATGCTATTATCTTTAAAACAAGAACTATTTGAATTCGATATCTTTCCAGATTCTTGAAATATGACCAACGGAGTAAATCCAAAAAAGGCTGAATTATTCATCATTAAAATAACCATTAATATTTTTCATATAAAAAATAGTTTAGATTGAAAATCTTATGTTGTTAAATAGATTTTTAGTCGAAAATAAATGTTTACCAATTTTTTTTATTTTTAAAATTTTTATAAATTGGATGAATGAAATTAATTTGAGAGATATCAAGAACCGAACATCAATTTTTAGCAACTTGCATTATTTTTTCTGTAGATTATATTTTTTTGAGGGAACGGACTGTTGGATTTTTATAAAAAAAAACTATTGAATATTGAAAACAATATTTTCTATGAAATAAAAAAAATTTGAAGACAACATTTTTAATTTTTGAAAAGCTATTTGAGTCGAAAGTAAATTTTTACCAAGTTTTAGTATTGTTTTCTTTTTAGGTTTTTATTTTTTGTAAAAAATATCAATTCGATTTTTCTCAAAACTTTACTGAATGTTTACAACAATATTTTTTAAAAGATAAAAGTAGTTTAAGGCCAATATCTGAAAGTTTTGAAGAGATATTGGAGCCGAAAATCAATTTTTACCAACTTTGAGTAATGTGTTTTTTTTTGGTTTTTATTTTTATAAAAAAATTGTCAATTTGATTATTCTCAAAATTTCACCAGATTTTTAAAACAAAATTTTTCGTTGCACAAAATTGTTTTGAGGTGACTAAATTTTTCTTTCATTTTTTTGATTTATAAAATAAAGTCCAAAAATATACTGGTTTGGTATCACGTTAAAATATATAATTTTAACTTTGATTCAAGTCTAGAACTAGTCATTAGTTCGTGAGATATTTAGGGTTAACCATAATGTTCACATTTTTTTAAAAACTGCTATGGTAAAAAAAACACTCATGCAAAATTCTTGAGAGCCCTTTCTGCCTCATTCTGCATTATTATCTGTTTAACAAAATTTATTTGAATTCGATATCTCTTCTGGTTCTTGAGGTATGAATGACGAAAAAAAAGTCGCGACATCTTTCTAAAAATCTTTTATTTCGGCTCTAGGGACCTTAAAACGTCAAGAAATATCAAAATTTTTGACTCGACAAATCGGACCCATTACAATAACTTCCTATAGGAAGTTAAAAATCAGAGTTCCTAAATTTATTGAGAATATGTTGAAAATCGCATTCGACAATAAAAAACGTTAAAAATGTCTAGAGAATTGTTTGTTCATTTCTTTAAAGATTTTTAGGTTAAAACCAGAACACGGTATCTTTAAATTTATTTTTAAAACTTTGATCGTTTTGTTTTTACAGTTTACAGGGGTTGTTAATACCCTTTCTATGTTTATATCCAAACACAGTGCGAGCATTAGGAAAATAGGGAAGGATTTAAAGAGAAACCGGTGCATATTGGTCTTAAAGTTCTGAATACCAAAATTGGAGGCAAAAACAGAGTTGGTCCAAGCATTCCACATTCTCAAAGTGTGCTTTAAGAAAAACTCTCTATACTAGAAAGTACGCCCAAAATTGAACTCAAGGATAAAGTGATGAGCATTCCTGGAAGTTCTGGTGTTACGAATGAGTTGTTTAAGGGGTAGATTCGACAAAAACATTGTTTTTAAAAATATCGTTAAAACATGTACATTTTTCGGATATAGTTTTATCGCCTATCATTTTTATATGCCTTTTTTAAATTCTATCCAAGATATCTAAACTTGTTTTTGGGGCGATTGGCTAGATATGCGAAAAGTTTGAAGCAATGAAAAGGTTTTATCCATTAAATGGCAACCTTAAATGTTTATGTTCTGTACAATTAACTACATCCGTTGCCTTTTTTCGAGTTATTTCGAGTTAAGATCGCGCCGTGTTCTTATAGAAAAATGATTACGGCTTTTAATATTGCCTTAAATTTTTTGAGCTACCTTTGATTTCTATGATACTGTCGATTAAAAGACAAAGGGATTTAAAGTCGATTTGGAAAATACGATGCTGAGGATTCGAAAAACCTAATTTAATTTGAATAAACAACGTATACGGTTTAGGTAATCGGCTTCTTTTTAACTCTAAGACAATAAAGAATTATAAGTACAGTTTTATAGGAACTAGCAGTATTGGTAATAAAATGTTATTTTTTATTTGCAACAGATGCAGATGTTTGTAAATGCGCGTACTGCTTCAGATCCCCTTTGTAGGTTTTCTTGTTGAACCTCTGATTTTAACAGCAGCAATATCCAATCAATTTAAGAAATAGACCCCTCATCCCGATACAGTCCAAGACAATATCCAAGATTGTTCAGTTCCTTTACCTAAAACAATTTTTCCCTCAGAGGTATTTTTGTTTTCGATATAATATTTAAGGTGAAGATCAAAGGTAGAGTAATGTCCGTCCTCTGCCCCAGTTTCCATTGCCAAAGAGTAGTTTGGAGTAAATGTGGGCAATTTTAAAATTCGTTGCAAAAAATAGTTGAAGTTTATCCACTTTTCCGAACAATTCAAAGTGCCAGATCTGACACATGATTTGAATAGCTCTACAAACCGCCTGAAATAGTTTCTATTTGGCTTTTAAGTTGATATTTCTTTTTGTTAGAAAGCATTGCCAAGTCGAGTTTATGCTGTTTTTGGCTGCAGTGTTTCTCTTTTATATGTGCTTTGAAAACGACATATTTGCTGCCTGTTGCTCTAATAAGTCATCTGTTGCATGTATGAAGAATTCATAGGTTATCCTGTCTTCTCCTGGTGCTTTGTTTAGTTTAACTATTTTTTTAGAATACTTATAATTTCATCTACAGTTATTAGTATATCCAGATCCCGATCCTGAATTGAGTAAGATGCATAGAAAATCTGATTTGCCGTTTGATTTGGGTTAAGAAGTGAACAACAATATGTTCTAAGCTCAGGAGCGAAAGTTTGAGGGAAAATTTGATGAACTTTGTTACGTATTTCCTTTGTCAACTTCCAGCAGTCTTTAATGTCTTTAACACTGCTTGTTTTGATGTCAAGCTGAGTGTTGTATGTGGACTTACTCCTTTTGCAAATAGTCTTATATTCTTTTTGAGCTCGTAGATAGTTCTCTTTCGCTTCGTGGTTTTCCGTTTTTCTGAAAAACATTGAGTAATTTATAACTTTTTTTCCTGGCTTCTTCGCACTAATAATTGTACCATTTATTCTTCGACTTACATTTTGAGCTTCCGCTCTGATCTTTTGTTGAGTTCTTTATTAAATTGGTTCAATTTTTTAGATTTTTTTTTTGATTGGATTCTTTTGAATTATTAGATTTAGCAAATTAAAACTAAGATTATTTTGGTACTCAGTCTTTTTCCGATCATTCCACTGCAACAGATTAAACTTGGTTGTGGTGTTGGGTATAGAAATATTCTCTAGGGACAATATTATGGCCAAGTGGTCAGACTATATCTTTTCCTCTACACTAAATCGTTCCACACACGTCAGTAGTTCTTGTGATACAGTACAAATATCATTCACTGAGTTACTTACATTGTTCCTTTTTTGTCACCTTTGGTTCTTCCATTTAAAATAATTAAGCCATTATATTCGCAGAACTCCAGGAACTCTTTTTCTCTTGAATTAATAATGATATCTTTGAACCGTCTTTTTTTTACGCCTGCTTGATAAACTGATTAATGCACATCTTCAATGTCTTACTGCAGTTCACCTAATCTAATGTTTACATCACCGATTACGATAGGAATAACATAGGAACTATATACATGGTAAGTTTTGAATTCGTAAAAAATTTTAAAATCGAGATTTTATTCGAACATGACATAACGATTGTAGAGAAGTGGCAAAAAGTAGAATTTGGTCAATTGACGTTTAATTTGGAAATTAAAGTTTTGAGTTAATTTTTTAAAAAAATCGAAAATTCTAACTATCTCAAAAATAAACCGACCATTTTTTTTTAAATTTTGATCTTACTTTGGATTCCTTCGATGCAAAAAATATGTGTGTATTTCTACAGAAGGACACCTCCCCATAGCACCTTTAATTTGGTTTTGAAGTTTTCTCAAGAACTAATCAACCAATCCCATATCTTGAAATTTGTTTTAAGAATCTGAAGTTTTAAACTTTATATATAGAAATTAATTTAAAAAACCGTCTTACGAGTTTCAAATAAAGATTTCGAAAAATTATGTTTTTTTTGAGAAATCTAATGGCATTTAAATTTTTAAAAACAAATTTTTTTGCACGAACATTTTAAATCTTAAAATACACCAAGTTCGTGTATTTTATTTCCTTAAATTTTCATGAAGCATGTTTCATAAACTAAGAGTTCCAAAATGAGCTTTAAATTCGGAGGTGATATTTTTTTATTAAAATTCATAATTTTTAAAAATCACTTAAAATTTCAAAAAGTTGAAGTATTTTATTCATCTATTTGTTTTCTTAATTCCGTAAGCAACTTTTGAAATCATTCTTAAAATGTTTCTTTTTCAAGTTCTTATACATTTTATTAAATTATTTAACATTTAATTTTAATATTAAAATGTAATTTTGAAAAATGATAAGTTATCCTTCTTCCGAATTTATGTTATGTTCGAAAAGAGTGATTTTTCTTTAAGATTAGTTTTAGAAAATGTATTCTTGTTTTCACAACTGCCTTTGGATTGTCTGCACAACTAATAATCCCTGTGATATCGTCGATTAAGGGCAAATGAATTTTAAGTTCAATATCTCGTCGTCCCGAAATGTCTAAAAAAGCTAAAAGTACCTGGTCATGACTTTATTTCGACATTCTCTTTTAAGCCAGTGGTCAGATAAAAAGAAAAATCTACATTTGAAAAATGTATGTCTTTCGAGTTTCTTTTCTTAAAATCTTTTGTTTTTAGAAACTCAGCACTTTTAAAAATCACAAAAAGTTTCAAAAATCAACACAAACAAAATCGTATCACACCCACTCTCCCCTTATTTGGTTGCTCAAACCTTTAAAAATACCAAAAGAAAAGGACGTTTGAACTAAGTTTAGATAAGTCGTCTGGAATTACTAAAAAGAGTTCCGCATAATCTTTGTTTCTCAAGTTTTCATGAATATATTTTAAAAGATTTTAAAACTGTACGCAACTTTAAATATTAAAGACATTTTATTCGAAATAGTTACATGCACTTTATTATAATGAAGAATCTAGATTATAGACTCCAAGAAAGACTATATTTTTTTTCTCTTTTGTCTTCAGCATTTTACTCGTCGTTATGTCTCATATACAAAAATATACAATTTTTATTCTTCATTTATTTGCATCTCAAGATAAAAAATCTCTTGCAATCCAACGGCACGTGTAGACAATTCTTTTCTTGAATTGCATTCAAGAAGAATTTTCATTTTACCCGCTTTAATGGATAATGTATCGTTTTCAAAAAGTTTTAAAAAAACGCACGTTTATTCAGTATTGGCAGTCGATAAGATCAACCTAAAAAGAATAATACTTAAGGGTCCAATTCTCTGTTTTGATTTTGCAATATTTTTTAGATTCTTTTACTTTCCTTAAAAAAATGTTGTATAGCATTTAAATCTCTATTACGAATAAAACAATCAATTGATAGTTGATAATTATCAATATCGGCGATTTTTAGAAGTTTGGATTATCTTTAATTTAAAAAAGCTAAATATCAGTTGTCAGATGAAGAGTTTAGAATTCTTTGACAGACAAATTTGATGAATAACACTTTTTTTAATGTCAATAAACTCAGTAGAAATATTGAAACAAACACACCTAATGGGAGTGTCAACATTGAAATTTTGTCTTTTAAAACGTCATCTGTTAAGAGGCCAAGCAATTTTAATTGATTATAATTGACATTTTCGAACTTTGACAATATTCTGGAACATTCTCAAAGTTCGAAAATGTCAATTATTATCAATTAAAATTGCTTGGCCTCTTAACAAATGACGTTTTAAAATGCCAATTTTCAATGTGACACTTCTATTAGGTATGTTTGTTACAATATTTCTACTGAGATAAAATTTATGTGTCAAAGAATTCTAACCTTTTCAACAACATCTGATACTAAGCTTTTTTAAATCAAAATTTTTAATTGAAAAAAATTCGACTTTGTATGATTTAAATTAAATTCTTCATGGATTTTGAAATCTAACATCAAAAACGACAAATCAAATACGTGCGACTTCGTTTCAACACTTTATTTTGCATTTGCACACGTTTCATATCAGATTGCAGAAAAATAAAATAAAAAAATAAATAAAATGCAGACAATGAATGACCAAGCATCATCTGCGGTTGAAATGTCTGTACAAACTCTACTCGTATGTACGACGACCGACCGACGTACAATCGTGTACATAAAATTATCGTAATGACTGAGAATCAAGACCACACTGATTATGAAAATTAATCTATTTAGCATTGAAACTCGCACTCACAAGTCTGTCTAGACTCAAGGTTTTAACCATCATCGTAACCGAAAGATCTATGTCTAGATGCAGTTTTTGAAATCAAATCTTTTAAGTTAAAAAAGCAAAACAACGATAAACTGATAAGTGAGTTTATTGAATGAGCACTTTTGACTTCAAAAGTTTGGAGTTTTATGTTTCTTAAATTTGGTTGTTGTTGTTAAACTGACCTTAGTTTATAGACAGATGCAAAAGCTTATGTTGGTTTTTTTAAAAGTATGTTTATTTTATTTAAAACACGTGATGATATTTGAGAATACCACACAGGTCTTGGGTTCGATCCCTGCCTATGCCACCTAAAGTTGTTTTCACGGGTACTGCCTCTTGCCAGGAATTGACAAATTCTCCATGAGTAATTCTTGTCATGAACAAGTTCTTTCTCAAATTTGCCGTTTGGATTCGGCTTAAAACTGTAGGTCCCTTCCATCCCTGACAACAGTACTCGCACACAGGAATGGTTGAGAGTTGTGAGTCACTAGGCCCTAGTTCTCAAACGGACTGTTGCGCCACCCAATTTATTTTATTTAGTTTTTTGAAGAAGACTTGAGAAATTTCAAAATAATGTTTGAAGTAACTTTCAAATCTCTTTCAAATGTAGTCTAGAAATTTAAACTTTATTAACTTATTTCCAATTTCTGTCATTATCCTGTCAAAGTTCTGTCACTTTGATTTTGTATGTGAGTCTGACAAGTCACTGAAGTAATATAAACAAAAGCCCACAACTTCAGAAAAAACAAACAGATCTAAAATGACTTTTATGACATTTATGTAAGATTACTACCATTCAAATGAAAATGTGGTTCTTTTTTCATATTTTGAACTGTCAAACTTAAAATTGTGTTTCATTTTCTGTTCAGAGCTCCAGTGTTGTATTACTTTTTGCGTTCTGAAAGGCCGCGCCAGTTTCTGAGTTCAAGAGCAGAATTGACAAGCTTGAAAAAAAAGAGGGAGCGTTGTGATTGAAACATGGGAAACAACAATTTTTAAGAGTGCGCGGCAAAGGAGATAAATGTCATGATAAATATTTCATTTATGAAAAAAGGACTAATTGAAGCCCTAAATGAAAAACAAATCTATTACTTTTTTTTAATTTTAAATCTTGAACTGTTAAAATTAATTTATCCATTATACAAAATTATTAATTTCAAATTCAAACCAAACTTTCGTTTACATGTTCAGCTATCAAAAGACACTCACGCCAATTTTTGATTTTTAAACGTGGTTCAAAACGAAATCTGAATTTTTAGAAAATAATCAGAGCAGACTTTTGCTCTGACCAGGCTGAGTATGTTTTAAAGGATTAGAGTTTGGAGATCTAAACTTAAAAGTAAACCCTTCTTAATCAAAAAACTAATTTTGACGTTTCAGAATTTGCTATTTCGATTTTATGGTTGGAAAGAGATAAGCAAGAGAGACAGACAATTATAATTGTATGAACGGGAGGTTAAGCAATGAAACGTCAAAATGAGTCGTTTAGAACGAAAACTATCAATTTGAACGAGTTGAAAACCATGTTATTTTTTCGTCTAGCTGTCAATTGGCCAACACACGGATTTGGACTGTTCTGGATTTTCACTGTTTTTCAAAATTGATTTCCTACGACCATTAATAAAATTGATGATAAATGATGTTTCTTTAGTTCAACCTGGGTTGAAAATAAGTTGAACTATATGCATGTATATTTGAATTATATGAGTTTATTTTGACATTTAAATCAAGTTATTGGAATACAAACATTTGAATTGATTTCAAAGGCTTGTGAATCAATTCCAACAAATTCAAAACCAACGATTTTCTTGTGCTCAAGCAGTCGACTGTCATGTGTCAAATTTATCAATTGACAGTCAAAATGTTTTTGTTTGAAGCAACTTATTTTGAATTTTCATCATTAAGCCAAGCTGTCACTCACCTATAAGAAATAACGATGGCTTCTTTCTTTGCTTATCTCTTTTCAACTATCAAGAGGAAACGAGATAACAGATGATGAGACGTGAAAATGAGTAGCCTCAATAATAAAATCCAGCGAAAATTTTAAAGTGTCCGAAATAGTTCTTCGTGATAATGGAAAAGTATTGTTTTTTTTGGTTAAGTGGTAGATTAATGAATTGCCGCCAAAAATCACCGCTCTCAATGATCCGAGTATTAAGATGGATAGGTAAATGAAAAAGTCTTTTTGCAGGTAGACACACTCCCGGTCATAAGCACGAAAATACTCGTGAAAAACCCAACCCCTATTCCATTCATGGAGTGGATATATATTTACAAAAAAAAACTCCCGCCAAACTTACCTTATACCCCTATCCCAATCCTTATCGATGCAGAACAAAAATAAACAAAACAAAGTTTGACTTCTCCCGCTCACTTCTACAATTCATTGTTATACACTGCCATTCCCACAAATGCCCACCACCCTCATTCTCACCCGTATCCGAATCCCGCGTTCACTGAAGTTTATATTTTGAATTTATCGATTTTATCATGTTTCACATCCCAGGATGTTCTCCCTATTTTATTTTTCTGGAAGCCTTTAAACTTCGTATAAGTGTGTGTGAGTGAGTCCCGAAAAATAAAATTATACACCAAAAAAAAGCAACACTCTTTTGATATATTTACTTGAATGGTACTTCAGTCATTTTAACTAATACAAACGAAGTGCTTTTACGATACTTTCATCTGGGGTGGAATGGAGCGGCAGGCACGGGCGCGGTGGCTCGATTATCGGTGGAGCAAGCATCCTCTTTTCAAGCTATACACCTATACTTAACAGGCTTGCCAGATTGAGCTATTAATGAAAAATTGGGCTCTTAATCGAAAATTTGACACTGGGCTATTTATGGCAAATAATCGGAGACTGGGCTATTTATGGCAAATTAGTCTATCTTTTGCAACAATGTCTGCAAATAATGAAATTCGGCTACTTTATCGACTGCTTTAATTTCAGGCTACAATTATCAAGAAGATACTTTTGTATTTTCACTTAGGCTATTTATCCAAAATTGCATTATTTATTGGAAATTAAGATATTAATCGGAAATTGAGCTATTAATCGGAAATTGAGCTATTTATTGTTAGTTAAGATATTTGTTGGAAACCGGCTAGAAAATTAAGTATGACAGTTCAAAAATATTTGGCCCAAATCTATACTTGGACGACAATTATATTATTTGGGCAACTTTGTCAGCTGCTTTTATTTTAAGCTATTTATCAGGATATTTTTTGGAAACTGGGCTATTTATCAGAATCTGGGATATTTATAAAAAAATTGGCTATCTTTTCCCAAGATTTCGGACAAAAAATTAAGAATAACTGCTCAACAATAATTGAGCAATCGAATTTTGGACAATATTTTTGTCCAACAGTAGGTTTTTTGATAAAGATATTGGGCTATTATTTGGGCTACTTTTTCGGAAACTCTAATTTAGTGCTACAAAGAGGTAGTGATATTTTGTATTGATTTTTAAATTAGGTTTTCTTGTCGGAAACTGAGCTTATTATCGACTTTTTTTGTACTGAACTTTTGCTATAATTTCGGCTACTTATTTGGTCGTTAAAATTTTGGGCTACAAATGTATATCAGATTTTTTGTATTGAAATTTGAATTGGGCTACTATTTGGGCTACTTTTTTACCTACTCACATTAAAGGCTACAAGTATTTTTGAATTGGACCATTTAGCTAGCTCAGGTCATGTGGCAACCCTAATACTTAAATCATTCACTAGAGTGAAGATAGAGAGCATATTTTTGGAGCCTTTTCTCTATACTTTTGCATTGAATCGTCGTCGTTTGTCTGTGTGTGCGACAAAATAAATAAACGAAACGAGTGCAATGCCCTCTAGCTGCTGCTGCTGCTGCTCCTGCTGCATCATCATCTCATCATACCCTATTATCACCAGAATATAACAGGCAACCTTTTATATGCCACAACCAGAGCCAGCAGCACCACGCCAATATAGCATTGCCCGCCATCGTCGCCACCGCGCCGCGCCGCCATCACCACTCGAATTCTTCCTTTTTTGCTAAAATGTTTTATAGTAGGTACAAGTAGTAGTATAGTCCAAGTCCCGGTTGTTCCCTGAGAGAAGCCCCAAATGTTTTGGCATCAGACAGACGTCTTTATGGCCATGTTCTCCTGTTGTACACTTATGCTATATACGAGCACAGAGTATAGAAGAGTGTGATGATGGTTCATGGTTGTACAATGAGTCTGGAATTCCAAATGTGTCGAATCTAGGACCAAGCAGGGATGGTACCCAGGACCAGTCCTTCTTTTTTTTTGGTGTTTTTGTGTTTGAATAATTCCACAAACGAATTTATTGTGATTTGATGTTGAGTCGCGGTTGGAATGTTATGATAGGATGGGCGAGGTTAATGTTTTCTATATTTTTTTTCCACTCGAATTATACTTTTGTAAAAACCAAGAATAAATCAAATTCATGATTTTAATTAAACATCAAAATAGGAGAAACAAAAACAAAATATTAAAGCTTTGTCTGGCTGCAATTAGAGCGGGTACAAAGGCCACGAGTGCATATGGGTTAACAGTTTAAAATTCGCGGGGTTGTGGTAAGGACATCAAAATACTCGATTTTTAGGTTTTGGCTTTGGTAACTCTGTGAAAAAAAAATCATGTTGACAGGTGACAGCTCAGAGTAACTAAAAAATATTATGACAGTTCAAAAACTTGGTTTAAATATTCATTGATTTAGAGCATCTTGATTCATTTTGGACGAAAATTTAGAAACTTCATAATTTTTAGACCTTGACTGCTAAACTGTCATTGTTCTTAAATAGTTGTTGTAGAATTAAAATACGTGGTTATGTTGTCTAACTTTTCATTTTTGATAAATCTGTCTGTCAAAATGTGTTTTTAATTGCCAACACTAGTATTAAAATGGCGGACAAATCAAATTTTGTCGCTTGTTTTACTTCAATGTTTTTAACGTTACCCCAACAATTGCACACATTTAAGACTCCTGTATAAGTGACGTTTCAGGCGTCATTAAACTCACAGGCAAAAAAAAAAATACAATTATACGAGATTTAAATATTTTAGATTAAACTAAGTGTATCATAAAATGAAGGGCACACTTTATAAGCAACGTTTAGGGAAAACATTTATTTTGGGACATGATTTATAAGTGACGCAATTTAGGGCCTGCTTACACTTCTAAGCAATCAAAATATCCCAGGAATAGGGCATATTTTATTTGAAAAGAATGAAGTCCAGTTTTTAACGATGTCTCAAATCTAGTATACAACTTCAGACAGCTGTTAATAATTTTAGGACACACTTTATATGTGACGTCTCAAAACATTGAATAATTTAAACAGTGACCTCCAGAACGTGTTTACACTCTTAAAAACAAAACAAACGAGAGATGTCCTGGTGAACAAACGATAAATTAAGCTCAGCTTTTTGTGACTTGTATATTTTAGGACACACTTATTAAGCAACGTATTAGGCATTTTACATTCTTCAGCTATGAAAACAGGTCACAAAAATAGGACATATTTTAGATCAACCATTATTTCAATTGTTATACCGTCATAAATCTTATGCAAATTTTTGACAACCTAAATATAACGTTAAGGATGGGATTACACTTTTAAGCGACAAAAGGAAACAGAAATATGAGGTATTTAACTTCAAACGAAATTTAGTTCGATTTTTTGCAGTGTAACAGTTTACGAATAGAGTCTATAAGTGTAGTCTCAGTTAAATTTAGAAGCGTAAGCAACAAAAAGTCACAAAAAGAGTAAAATTTTAGTTTGAATTCATTTAATTCAATATTTTACGCTGTCACAAATTTTGGGACACAATCTACAAGTGACATCTTTGATGTTTTTACAAAATTTTAATAAAAATAAAACGCACTTTCGCCTAAAAATTAATTTCGATTTTTGACGTTTCTCGCAAATATGGTACTTTGGGACATTTTTATTAAGTGATGTCCCCCAAAAAATTGCACAGTTTAAACAAAATTTTATTTTATTATTAACTATGTGTTGTGATGCTTCTTTTCTCTAGGCTGAGGTAAGCTTGCCTGACTCCAGGGTCGTCTCGAGAGAGCACGAAACTTGAGTATAGAGAGTTGACCAAACTACTCTTTTCCAAATAAAAATAATTAGATTTTCCTTAATCCAATAAAGCGGATAAGACTAAACAATAGGATACCTTTTATATACGAACTTAATTGTACGGTCAAGAGCCCATCGACAACGGAAAGGTGAAGGGAAATTACTTAATAATACGGCAAGTGCCCATCGACACCGGAAGGGTGAAGGGGAATAACACAATAATTCAGCAAGTGCCCATCGACACCGGAAGGGTGAAGGGGAATAACACAATAGTTTGTTGTTGTTACACAGCACTCTATGGAGCAACGGCCCATCGACTCTTAATAGAGAAGGGAAATATCGGGGGAAACTTGAGCTTCTGAATATAAAGCTCAAAACCTTTAATAAACTTCGGCGATTTCTTGGGTCCATAAGTCAATTCTACAGGAACCAAATGTGAACTCTATTATGACGAACAACAATATCACATGTATTTTGTTTTTGTATTTCGGCTGCGAGTTGGTGTCACTTATTTCACTTGGTGGGTATGCAGATGGCGGTTGATTGGTGTCGGTCGGTAGATGGAGGTTGATTGGTGTCGGTCGGTAGTAGGAGTGTGATGCTTCGTTACAGTGTGCATTTTAGGACATAGTTTATAAGTCACACCTAAAGCATATTTAAACATTTTAAGTTTTTGGGACACTCATCATAATTGACATATTCAGTGTGTTGACACTCTTAAACAACACAGTGTCACAGAAATGGGTAACAATTTTATTTAGTTCGATTTCGTATGCTGTAGCAAATATTGGGCACTGTTTATAAAGTGACGTCCTGGGAGTTTCTACACAAAGTTCGCTTGGAACCCTCGTAAATCTTGAGTAGAATTTGGGACACTCCTCAAGTGTCGTTCTGGACAAAACTAGTGACTTATCGAGTGTGTTTACACCTTTAAGCTACAAAAGGCCACAGAAATTTTTACAATTTTACAATTTTTAAAAGATGGACAAAACTTTTTGGGATATTTTAATAAAGTGACATTTTCAACGTCTTGATAATCTCAAAGAGAGAACAAAATTTAAACACTTAATCTATGTCCTAAAAAGAATTTTTTGACATTGGGATGATATGTCACTAGAGAGTTAAACGTTTTTGACATTCGTATTTATTTCGTTCTTCTATTTTACGAACAAGAAAGTCAAGGAGTCCGTAATTTGTATATGAAATTCCATGGAAACTAATCTAACATCTTTGGGACACTCTTTATAAGTGGATGATGGAGAAAACTAAACCAAAAGTCACAAAAATTTGGTTCGGTAGTGACTCTTCGAGCGTGATTACACCTTTAAGCTACAAAAGGTCACAGAAAAATATAAAGTTCGTTTTTACAATTTTTACAAGGTTGACAAAACTTTTTGGGATATTATAAAGTGACGTTTTCAACGTCTTGATAATCTCAAAGAGAGAACAAAATTTAAGCACTTAATCTCTGTCCTAAAAAGAATTTTTTGACATTGGGATGATATGTCACTGGAGAGTTAAACGTTTTTGACATTCGTCTTTATTTCTTTTTTCTAGTTTACGAACAAGAAAGTCAAAGGAGTCGTAAATTTGTATATAAAATCCAATGGAAACTATTCTGACATCTTTGGGACACTCCTTATAAGTGGATGATGGGCACAACAAACGAAAAGTCACACAAATTTAGTTTGGTTTTAGTCTGTTTAAACCTTAAAGCTACAAAAGTCAATTTGTCATAAGATTTTCAAAACTTTTTGGGACATTTTTATAAGATGAAAGTTTCAACGTTTTGATAAACTCAAAGCGAGAAAAAAAATTGAACACTTAATCTCTGTCCTAAAAAGAATTTTTTGAAATGAGGATGATATGTCACTGGAGAGTTAAACGTTTTTGACATTCGTCTTTATTTCTTTTTTCTAGTTTACGAACAAGAAAGTCAAAGGAGTCGTAAATTTGTATATAAAATCCAATGGAAACTATTCTGACATCTTTGGGACACTCTTTATAAGTGGATGATGGGCACAACAAACGAAAAGTCACACAAATTTAGTTCGGTTTTAGTCTGTTTAAACCTTAAAGCTACAAAGGTCAAGTTATCATAAGATTGTCAAAACTTTTTGGGACATTTTTATAAGGTGAAGTTTTCAACGTCTTAATACTTTGAAAGCGAGAAAAAAAATTGAACACTTTATCTCTGTTCTAAAAAGAATTTTTTGATATTGGGAGACCCTTGTCTTTATTTCTTTTTTCTATTTACGAACAAGAAAGTCAAAGGAGTCCTAAATTTGTATATAAAATTCGATGGAAACTATTCTGACATCTTTGGGACACTCCTTATAAGTGGATGATGGACACAACAAACCAAAAGTCACACAAATTCAGTTCGGTTTTATACCCTACAAATTGTCTGGTCTGTTTAAACCTTAAAGCTACAAAGGTCAAGTTGTCATAAAATTGTCAAAACTTTTTGGGATATTCTTATTAAGTGACGTTTTGGATGTCTTGATACCTTCAAAAAGTACAAAAACGGGATATAATTTATTTAAAAAATAATTTGAGCGATAAATCTCTGTCCCAAAGAGTATTTTGTGACATTGGGATATGTCACTGGAGAATTAAAGGATTATAACCTCGTTTTTATTCCTTTTCCTTATTTTAAGAACAAGAACGTCAAAGGAGTCCTAAGTTTGTATACAATATTCAAAGGAAACCATTCGTCATCATTCTACCAATTAGGTTAACATATTTACTCAAAAGAAAACCCAAATTATTTTCCATTATTCTTTATTTTTATCATTAAAGAAAAACAGATAATATAATAATTATTATTATATGATGATTATGAAAAGATGCTTATTCTTGTGTGAGCCTAATCTATTTGTATATTTGTATACTCATAATTTAGGGAAAGATGTCGAAAATATTATAGAAGGTAAAGCAAAGGCTCTACTTCTTATATTTGTTGGCTTCTAAACATATAAACGGAAGAAAAGTAAGTTAATTTGGTTTTGAGCGAGAAGGGCGCATTATATTATGATAAAAGCCAAAATTATACATTTTCTTATATGTTCTCTCTAATTAAGTGTGCCAGAGATGAAATTTATTAGATTGATAGTTTTATTTTGTGTTTTTCTTTTCACAGACGAATTACTTTTATATGTATGTATGAACGTAAAATATAAGAAGGACCGTTGTTGAAATGAAAAAGAGGGTGGCTGGAAGGCTATTTTTGGGCTAATACGTGCGTAAGTCTTAATCTGAGAGTTTTTTTTCTTTAGCTGTAGATACCCAAAAGACATAAGTAAAAATATGAATATCTACGTAGAAGGGGCTTCTTTGGAAATTGATAAATACGGAGGAGTATCTACATATCTAAATATGTGGATGTTGATAAATGTATATTTGGCATAAATCGCTTAAGGATAGAGGGTTTGGTCAATAAATGATGAGGACATAAATAAACCAGAGGGGGATGAAAAACACACAATACAATAATCGTCTTTTGAATTCAAAACAAACCTATGTATAAGATATTTCGGGGTGTTCATCGAAGATTTCAAAAAACTAAAAATAAATTATATCTCTGAACTCTTTGAAGTTCAACTATATTTCCAGTAGAAACGATTTATTTTTCATGCGAAAAGTGAAAAAAAATTAAACTGTTTGATAAACTTTCAGAGAAATCAATAAAAATTCATAACAAAAAGTAGAGGACCTAAGTGGCTACTTTGAGGGACTCCAAAGAAAACGGCTTAAGGACTGCAGAGAGGTTAAAAAATACACACTTTGAGATAGTTTACATCAAATTAGCTTCATCTTGTAAGTTAGAGAAAAATATGTTGTTTAATAATTGCATCAGGAGAAATTTAATTGATCTTGTAATGAAAACATTACAAAGCAACAGACATAAAAGTGTCTTGTGTGTCCCACTTTGTTTAGGTAAATTAAGATATTTTGTGGTGAAACTTTATTTTTTCGAACAACTAGTGTCTTAATTGTGCTGTTGTGACCCTAACTAACCGAGGAGCAATTAAGTTCAAACAAACATAATTTTATCTGATGGTGAATGTGACATAATGGTAACATTTAAATTGTTTGTTGTTTGTATTACAAGATAGACAAATATAACAAGACTAAAAAGACCATATGCGGTTCTTTTGAAGTTGTTTTTTTTTTCTTAAATGTTTACAAATTGTTTAATTATATGCTTCAATTTCTCACGTGCAGTTAAGTTAAGAAAGCCTCTTTTTGTCTATCCATCTATCTCTCTATACAGTGATGGCTTTAAAAAAAAAAAACCAACTGCTCACCTATTTTTTATCGCATTTCATTTCAACTTTAATAATATAAACTATATTTATATTGATGATGATGATATGTGGCGGCAAATTACAAATGATTGCGTTAATTGCTGTAGTTGTTTTGGTATGATAATAACATATATGAGCAACAATCTCCTATAAACTATAAACTAAATTAAAGCAACTATCATAAGTGTACATAAATGCAACAGATCTTCTTAAATTAAAAAAAATTCCACAAGAGTGCTGCTGTCCAATTACATTTAAGCAATTAACTTTTCTTTTTTTTTAACAAACAAAAAGGTAAATAAATACAAAACTTTTTATTTAAAGCAAGAGAGAACATCATAATCATGTAAACAAGTTGCAACATTGTATTAATCGGTCACGGAAAAGTACCTTAAAGTTGATTTTTTTAAAATTGTTTTTAACTCTTTGATTCCCGCACAAGAAGAATTGGATATGAGGCCGTAATCAGGTGGAATGGGTATTTACCTTTTATAGTGCATGAAATCACACAAATAATTGATTGTAATTTAATTACAGAAGAAAGAACGGACATTGTTTTATTTTTCGTTTTGTTTAAAGGTATTTTTAGGGCTAAGTTGTTTTAAAAATAATAAATTAGTATGTGGGACCCGTGACGTGATGGTTATGCGTAGGACTGTCATTCTAGAGGTCTTGGGTCCAATCAATGCCTGTCTGTACCACTAAAAGTTTTTTTCACGGGTACTATTTCTTGAGAAGAATTGACAAATCCGCCAAGAGTAATTCTTGCCCTTCGGATTCAGCATAAAAACTGTAGGTCCCTTCTATCCTTGACAAGACTTGTATACAGGAAAGGTTGAGAGTTATAAGTCACTAGGTCATAGTTCTCAAAGGACTGTTGCGTTATCTAGTTTATTTTATATGACACTTATTTGTTTTGGGATGTGAAATGTAAACATTCTAAAATTGAAGGGGAGGGTTCTTAAAAAAACCAGTAACTGTGGGTTATTCGCAATCACATTAAGAGGTCAATGTTTGTTCTTTCTAAATGTATTGTTTTTTTTTACTTTTTCATTTCAGAAAGCGGGATCAGCATACATATCTTTATGAGGTACATTTTTATTCATTTATCGAAAAATGGGATATTCGGTAAAAATGTATCAATTTAAAGCAAAAAAGCGGGATATTAATACCCTAATGCGGGATATTTGCAGTGATTCACAAACAAATTTAAATAACTTATTACTAAGCTTTACAAATGTTGTAATTTATAGTTAAGGTTTTTCAAAGTGGTTTAAGGTCTTAAACATCTCATAAATGGGATATTTGCAACAACGTTTACCATTTGAAAATTTACTTAATTCATATTCTAAAAATAAGCAATACAAGTGTGTAGCTAACAAAATTCTACAGTAAGTTTTTACATTTATGATGATTAAGACGATGTTGTTTCGAATATCCCACTATAATAAAATCACAGCTTTTTCCATTTTGGACGTGTAGATGTTCCAAATCCATGGAAAATCGTAAATAATTGGTGAATTATTGGAAAGAAAATTTATTCACAATAATCAAATATTGTAAGCGTATTATATTTGGGATATTTGCAAAAAACTATACCAAGTTCAATTTATTTAAAATCTAAAACCAGTTGATTGTGTATCACTCAAAACTGTTGCTGACTGATTTTTGCAATAGTGTAGTTATTTTTGATTATTAAGTACCCTTTAAGAAGAGTTTTAGCCGAATATCCCTCAAATGAGGTTATTTCTTCTATAATGTTTAATGGTTTTTTGTAATCCTTTTTTCGAATTTTGTTCACGATACAGTTCATGAAATATTAAGCACACAAATATTTAGGCAATGTTAGAATCTTTTGTGGAAAAAGAATCAACAATTTATTGATAATTTTGAATCTAATGGTCCATTTTATCAACATATCTAATATGGGATTTTCGTTTAGGTGGTCTTTTACGAATATCCCAGATAGGAGGCGCCTTCCCCTCTTTTGTTCACTTTTTGGTTTTATTAATTTAAAAGTACGCGTTTTCCACACCTCAACATCCACAAAGGAACTTGGACTTCTCCAGATCAATCTACCGTCAACCAGATTGACCATATTGCGATCGACGCCAGACACGCTTCCAGCATCATGGATGTCCGAACTTTCCGAGGAGCTAATATCGATTCGGAATACTACCTCGTTGTAGCCAAGGAAGCACTTCGAGTTTCCAGACCCAAGGCAAAACAGGGAGGTGCTGGACGAAGGTACAACGTCATACGGCTACAATCGCCAGAGATCGCCAAATCCTTTTCCGACCGAGTTACAAGTAACCTCTCTCGAAGTTGTCTGCCACCAACACAATGCATCGAAAACTAGTGGCAACATTGCCAAGAGGCAATCAGAGAAGCCGCCTCTGATGTGCTGGGTTTCATGAAGAATGTCGGCAGGCAAATGCAGCCAAACAACAGGCACGCAAGGCGGCGCTGCATAAAAGGACGAGAACTGCCCATGAGCTTTATGAGTAGAAGAGGCGAGAGGAACACAGACTTCTCAAAAGGAAAAAGAGAGGGCATGAGAAGCGTGCGGTCGAAGATGTTGAGAGGTTTAAAAGCAGGAATGAGGTTCGAAAGTTTTATGAACAGGCCAAACGAAATTCACAGGTACATAATCCTGTAGAAACATCATAGTGGAACCGTAGTCAATGCTGAGGATATGGAAGGACCACTTCTGCAGACTGTATAACGGCGACGACAAACCAAATTCAGCTGTCAGGCAGGATGATCCATTTAACCTAGATGACGAAAGCCAACAATCCCGTCCTCCCGACTTAGACGAAGTAAAGATCGCCATATCTAAGCTGAAGTCTAATAAAGCCGCTGGAGCCGATGACGGCTTGAATGCCGAGCTCTTTAAAGGAGCAGGAGATAAGTTGATTAGGAGCATGCACCAACTTATCTGTAATATTAACGGAAGAAAGCATGCCCGATGAATGGAACCTCAGTATTGTTTGCCCGATCCTGAAAAAAGGAGATCCTCTAAACTGCACCAACTATAGAGGAATCAGTATACTTAACAACGCATATAAAATATTCTCTGCCGTAATATATGAACGTCTAACGCCCATCGTCAACAACCTGATAGGTCCTTATCAGTGTGGTTGTAGACCAGGAAAGGCCACAGTCGATCAAATATTCACATTACGGCAGATCCTGAAAAACCCCCAAGAACACCAAATCGACCGCTACAATTTTCTCATCGATTTCAAGACCGCAAATGACAGAATCTACCGAGACCAGCTGTATAGAGCCATGTCTAGTTTTTGCATACCTGCTAAACTCGTCCGTTTGTGCAGGATGACCATGGAGAATTCACGCAGCTCCGTAAAGGTTGAAAACAACTTAAAAAAAAAACTTTTCAAATGTCAAAAAAAGTTTTAGACAAGGTGATACGCTGTCATGCGATTTTTTTAACATCGTGCTTGAAAGAATAGTGCAGAGCTCACACGTCAACACTAGAGGCACTATTTTCCAAAATTCTGTCCAATTACTAGCATATGCTGATGACATTGACATAATCGGAAGAACTCAGCGTGATGTTAATGGGGCTTTTGTGAGTATTGAACAGAGGCGGCAAAAATGGGTTTAACGGTTAATGAGCGCAAACCAAAGTCAAGAAAAGACCTACAACAGCTACGTTTTGGTCAAAAAGTCACCATCGACAGACGTAACTTTGAGGTAGTCAAGGACTTCGTCTACCTAACCTCCGCTGTAAACGCAGAAAAGAACACCAAACGAAAAATAACTCTTGCTAATCGTTGTTTCTTTGGACTAAGAAAGCAATTGAGTGGTAAAGTCTTCTCTCGAGGGACCAAAGTGTTGTTATATAACACCCTTATCATCCCCATCCTGCTATGCGGTGCAGAAGCATGGACTATGACAAAAACGGATGAAAGCATCTTGGGTCGCTTCGAGAGAAAAGTTCTTCGTGTGATCTACGGTACCGTATGCATCGAAGGGGAGTGAAGGAGAAGATGGAACGACGAGCTGTACGCAGCGACGTAGACTTAGCCAGAAGGGTAAAAGTCTAACGACTAAGATGGCTGGGTCACGTAGAGCGCATGGAAACCAATGCTCCGGCTTGGAAAGTCGTCCGCGATCATGTGGCGCGCACAAGTTCAAAGTGACCTCACCCAACTTGGAGCGCGAAACTGGAGATATCTAGCTAGGGACCGAGCTAGATGGAGAAGTTTGTTGGTTGAGGCCCTAGTTCACACAGGACTGTAGCGCCACCTTAAGTAAGTAAGTAAGTACTTTAAAAGCGAGATAATGGCGTCTATTCTTTTCTGTGTTTACCGAAAAACAGTGGTCTGGTATTTAAAACTCGTAATTAATGTTTAAAGTTTAGAGAAAACGTCTAATATTTCAACTTCACACATTTGAAATTTTCACAAAAAAAGTTTATTAAGTTCAATGTTCATTTTTGTATAAGACTAAAGGTTTAAATTTTAAATATTTTTTTCTTCGCTTATTTAAGAAATTTTACTTATGTGGGATATTCACTTGCAAAAGTCGTTATTCATTCGAAAAATGTCAACAAGTCAGCTTTTGAATTTTTTTAGCCATTCTCGAAGTTTATTAAAAGTAATCAAATATGTTTAAGTTTAGAAATGAAGTCTAAAGTTTCAACTTCTAAGAAATGGGATTTTCAAATACAATTATTTATATGAGGTCAATTTAAGACAAAAGCTTTAAATTTTAAATAATTTTCAATAATTGTCTATTCCTAAGTTTTTTAAATGTTAAACACCCAAAAACGGGATGTAAGCTATTTTATGTGGGATATTTTGATGTAAAGAGCGAGATTGATTCAAAATGTCAAAATGTCAAAAATTGTTTTTTTTTGTTGAAATATTTGTATCAATGGTCAAATTTTATCGTGTGTATAAAACATTGCATACATGGGATATTCGTAAAAACTTATATCATTTGAAAATTCACTCAATTTAAATACAAAATAAAATTTAATTTTGGTATTACAATTTTACGGCTGACTGAGTTTTTTAACAATCTAAGTGTTTTCCTAGAAACAAGTTCATTCGTTTCATTAATTTTTTCAGTTTCAGTGATTATAAGTAGAACATTGAAATTCTCAAAAAATATGTTACTGATCGACAAAATTTCAGAAATTGTCAGCTATTAAAAATTTGTTATCAATGGGATATTGACAAAAAATTATGTCAAAATAAGATTACTTGAACTTTTATCTGTGAGATTACCTACATTTTGAATACTTCAAACATTTAAACTTGGATGAGGATGTAGAATTGACTCAGTTCCTCTTATTCCGAATATCCCACAAAATATGGGATTTTCGTAATACAACAGAATTTTTTATTCTAATCTCATATTTTAATACTGGGCATACGTATGAGGAGTTTTTGAAGGAATAAGCTTCGATACAGAAGATGCTTATCTGAAAAGCATCTAAGCTTCGTCGCACTGTGTGGGCTTAAGGAAATCTTCCACTTTAATGGCTACACTATGGTTCAAAAATCACACCTTTGCATCAAAATTGGTATCCAATCTAAAGCGAACAAAAAACCATTAATCATAGGAAATATAGCCTCATATAAAATTAATTTTACGTTCTGATGTGTTAACTTAATATTTTAACCATAGACTTCATAACATTCATCGCTGTCATTGACGTAATAGTTAGTTGGCCTGGCCTCCTGTAAAATACATTTTTAATGAACATATTAACTGCTGATAATGTGGCAATAATTGTTCTGAAAACACCTCATTTAAAGAGTTGACCATTGACTTCATTATAATTGACCCGAAGGCGAAGGTAAATTATTATTGTTTGGATAAACCTTTTGGTTGCATTTATATTTATGTTCTCATTTCAAGTGGTAAATAATATTTTTAATTCATGGTGGGAAATACTTAGCAGTTTATATAATTTTACTCACGATTTCCTTTAATTAAGAAACGGACCATCTGAACACGTCTAAAAAGTGACAGTTCGTAAAAAAAAAACAAATCAAACAAACCTTAATCTGGAAATGTCAGAAACTCAAAAGTCATTGATTAAGAAATTTACTAAAAGTTAAAGCAGCCATTTTGTTATTTTAACTAATGTAGAATACCCGTGTTTTTTTGCACTCTATAAATAGTATAGTAAAAAATTCCTGAGAAAACTTATCGGCAGTTGCCAAATTTTTGTATTTAAAAATTGGTACAGCTGAAAGAAGACATGTCAGAATAATAATAAAAAAAAAACACAAATATAAGAAAATGTTGTTAAAATTAACTTCAGCAAAACAATAAAACTAATAAAATGGACAATTTTCAAGAATAAATGTTAAAAAAACATCTACAAATTGAGATTCTATTAAAAAAAAAGTTCATTTAACAATCCCTTTAAGGAGGGGGTTTGTTCGTAGACAACTACATTAACATGTGGTGTTGAAGCGAGCTTGAAGATAGCCTTAATTCTTTGTGTACCTGAATCGAGTTGAAATGAGCTTAATTTGAATCGATTTCCGTCGGAGATTGGAGTCGGGAGAAATTTGAGAAGAAAAACCTGTGTGGAGGAGTTTTTTTATGGTCAGTTTATTTGCATGTTTCTGGACAAAAATTATAGTTTTGTTTTAATCAAATTAAAAAAAATTGCACATGGAGTAGGTTACATATTCACGAATCGAACTATTTCACTTGCACTTCATAAGAAACATTGAAACACCATTTGCATTTTAGAAAGTGCTGTCAAACTTAATCATTTTTAAATCTTGGGTGGTAGACACACCAAAAATATTTATTTAATCTCAACTGAGATAAACCTTTGATGGAAACATAGGAAAACTTAATTATGTTTTCTCTTGCAAAATAAACCCAGTTAGTCCATTTTCATTAATAAAACTAAATAATCTCAATAGTAACAGATTGATTTTTTTTCAGAATGGAAAACACATGATTCCAAATGCACGACTATTCAACGAACACAGCCATCGATATACAATTGCAAAATCAATCGTACCAACATTTGGAAACGAAATCATATATGATCCATTCGAGACTCGTATAAATGTCAAGAATCTATCCGTAGTAAGACCCTACTTTTATCGGTAGTATTCATACTGCGGATTTTGTTTTTGTTATTAGTGTAAAATCCTACTATACTATTGATAGAGTTTCCAACAAAACACGGGTAACCAAAATACAAAACAATCTTAAAAAGATGAGCCATTTCGAGGTATGATGTGAATATTTTTCCGCAGAATTTCAAGTCAAGGCTGCAAAATATTGGGTTTTTTCTGTAATAAATTTAAACAAAAAATCTTCTAACATTTTTGTTAATCTGAACAGTTTTAAATTTCAAAAAAGTTTCTTTGTTCAATATCTTAGAAGATACTCACGTATCTAAAGTAATCAACAAAAATCAGTAACCTTGATGCAAAACTTTGGTTGCAAATTTCTTTGTTTTTGATTCTCTTTTTTTCGTGTATTTTTAAATCCGAGCTTATGTATTTCCGTGAAACCCAACTTAAAAAAAAACTAAACCATCTTTCATTCAGAATTAGCATGAAGCGCCAAATTAATTTTAATTTGCAAAAAGACATAAAAAAGAATCTCAACTAAAATCGAACAAAGCCAATTCATGGCTCCGTAAAACCATTCTTGGAATTCATACAAAGAAATCCGCGTGCTTTACCCTAACATCGGTGCCGCTCCCGCCGTCTTCGAAGCGGTAGTCGGGTTTGTCTGAGAAGTCGCGTCACTTTTTCGCTTGTTCTGACGATGATTTATAAATGAAAAACAATAAATACCCCCGGAATGGCATATTGTCTGTCCGTTTGTATTTTTTTTTCGCCATTCTTATTTTTGTCTGAAAAATGAAATTAGAAATCATTGAACTGACTCAACTCCCATGGTCCCAAGTCGAGTCGAAAAAGCCACATCCCCTCAATCGTATAAACCTATTCCACTGGAGATGGAGAAGTTGAGATATATGAAGACTTGCGGAATGGAACGGAATGTCAAACTCTTGAAAAGTGAAGAATGTGGGAGCATTTCCATTGAATTGATTCCAATTAATTTTCTGATCTGTAATATGAAATAAAAGAATATAAAAACTCTGAATGATTCCATGTCTTTTGGGACAACGACAACAACGACTTCGACGACTATACGGAATGACTTTGAGGAGAGACGAAGCGAGGCAAGGCTGATAGACCTCTTAAGTAAAAGTTCACATCACATCATATGCCATTTTATTATACACTGAGCGGGGTTTACGGACCACTTCAATGAGACCCCCAATCTTTCTCAAGAGGGAGAATGTTCGTAACCTAAATATTTCTGAATTGAATTGTGAACTGGTCTGGACGTCCCGCCCGCCTCTCACTCGTCTGCGTCCTCAACGTTGTTGTTGTTGGTTGGTTGAGTGTTTTTTTTATGAAAGTATCTCAACCGACAGTCATTCAAAAATATTTCTTGACTCATTTCCAGACACAGATCTGTAACACACGGAACGGATTCAAGAGGGGGGTGATACATTATTTTGTGTTGTTTTGGTGGCAGCAGCAGCAGCAGTATCAGAATAACGGCGGCGGCGGCGTCTATCTTGGCAGTATAAAGAGATGCGATGACCAAGGCTTCCTCTACCGAATCTGCCATTCCCATTCCCATCGCCACCGCCAAGCCACACCGCGAGCCGCTCCGCACTAAACTAAACCGCACTGCCAACGCCAGCCGCACGCCGCACGCCGCCCGACTCTCTCTCTTCTCATCTTAAACGATGTTTATGATGATGAAGAGATGTTTGCGCGAAAGTAACGGGTGTCTTTTCTTGTAAGATGTAGAACTTTAAGTTGGCAATACCATTTTAAATGGCGGCCTTTGTCAGCTGTCAATTGATTTAATTTTATTTGGTGTGACATTTCAACATCAATAAACTATCATCCGAACAAGACCACCAATTTTTGAGAATATCTTTTTTTTAAGATGTAGAACTTTAAGTTGGCAACGCCATTTTAAGTGGCGGCCATTTTGTCAGTTGTCAATTTATTTAATTTTATTTGGTGTGACATTTAAACATTAATAAACTGTCATTTGAGCAAGGCCTCCAATTTTTAAGAATATCTTTTTTTTAAATTGTAGAACTTTAAGTTGTCAACGCCATTTTAAGTGGCGGACATTTTGTCAGCTGTCAATTGATTTATTTTTAATTTGGTGTGACATTAAAACATATATAAACTGTCTTTTCTTTATATCTTTTTTTTAAGATGTAGGACTTTAAGTTGGCAACACAATTTTAAGCGGCTGCCATTTTTCAACTGTCAATTGATTTATTTTTTATTTGGTGTGACATTAAAAAATATATAAACTGTCATCTGAGAAGCGTCTCCAATTTTTGAGAATTTTTGTTTTCTAAGATGTAGAACTTTAAGTTGCCAACACAATTTTAAGCGGCTGCCTTTTTTTCAGCTGTCATTTGATTTATTTTTAATTTTGTGTGACATTTAAACATAAATAAACTGTCATCTGAGCAAGACCACCAATTTTTGAGAATATCTTTTTTTTAAGATGTAGAACTTTAAGTGGCTACCATTTTTTCAGCTGTCAGTTGATTTATTTTTTATTTGGTGTGACATTAAAACGTAAATAAACTGTCATCTGAGCAAGACCGCCAATTTTTGAGAACATCTTTTTTTTAATATGTAGAACTTTAAGTTGGCAACACCATTTTAAGTTTATGCCATTTTTTAGCTGTCAATTGATTTATTTTTAATTTGGTGTGACATTTAAACTTAAATAAACTGTCATCTGAGCTAGGCCTCCAATTTTTAAGAATATCTTTTCTTATGATGTAGAATTTTAAGTTGGCAACACTATTTTAAGTGGATGCCATTTTGTCAGCTGTCAATTGATTTATTTTTAATTTGGTGTGACATTGAAACATATATAAACTGTCATCTGAGCAAGGCCTCCATTTTTTGAGAAAATCTTTTTTTTAAGATGTAGAACTTTGAGTTGGCAACGCCATTTTAGGTGGCGGCCATTTTGTCAGCTATCAATTGAATTATTTTTTTTTATTTGGTGTGACATTTAAACACAAATAAACTGTTATCTGAGCAAGGCTTCCAATTTTTGAGAATATCTTTTTTTTAAGATGAAGAACTTTGAGTTGGCAAGCCATTTTAAGTGACAGCCATTTTGTCAGCTGTCAATTGATTTATTTATAATTTGGTGTGACATTAAAACATATATAAACTGTCATCTGAGCAAGGCCTCCATTTTTTGAGAATATCTTTTTTTTAAGATGTAGCACTTTAAGTTGGCAACACAATTTTAAGCGGCTGCCATTTTTTCAGCTGTCAATTGATTTATTTCTTGTTTGGTGTGACATTTAAAATTAAATAAACTGTCATCTGAGCAAGGCCTCCAAATTTTGAGAATATCTTTTTTTTAAGATGTAGAACTTTGAGTTGGCAACGCCATTTGAAGTGGCTGCCATTTTTTCAGCTGTCAACTGATTTATTTTTTATTTGGTGTGACACTTAAACTTAAATAAACTGTCATCTGAGCAAGGCCTCCAATTTTTGGAAAATGTTGTTTTTTAAGATGTAGAACTTTAAGTAGGCAAAACCATTTTAAGTGGCTGCCATTTTGTCAGCTGTCAGTTGATTTTTTTTTAATTTGGTTTGACATTTCAACATCAATAGACTGTCATCTTAGCAAGGCCTCCAATTTTTGAGAATATATTTTGCAAATCATGGTTTTGTTTGAAATACGTAGCTCTTTTTTTTCACGTTGAAGCGCACTTTTGGTTAAATATATACGTCAATACGTCAAAAATGCCGTATTTTGAGTGATGATAGACCTCAGGTGTATATTGAGCCACCGCTGGGTGAAAGAATTAGCCAAGAAAATTATTTTTCGAATAGAGTTAACTTCATATGTCAATTTAAGAAAATCATCTTTGATTTGTTTCATAAATCTTAGAAAAAAACACCCATTATATAAACTTGCTCCAAACCAAAACAAAGTTTATGCGTGGGAAAGACATTTTATCTTCGTTCCACGGAATTTCCGGTGACTATATGGGCGAGGAGATGTATGTGTAAACATTGTTGTAAGACTAAATCCCAGTCCAGCATCCAACATCATCAACGCCACCGACCGACTCAAGAGCCAATCACCATTACCAATCCTGTTTTGGAGCGGCTCAGCTCTGCAAGGCGGCGGCGAACGGCTTGGTGTAGCTGACTGATAGTGCGCCAATAGCATATTCCGATATAATAACGACTGAGTCGGGTTCGGGATCAATATATTTATGACTGTCAATATTTATTGCAACTATTCCGCGTATACGACTTCCCTGAAGTCTGAGCTCTGATGAGGAACATGAGGATGATGATGATGATGATCCAACGTTGTCTAATCTTAATTACATGGAAATGAATGATGGGATATTTTTGTTGCTGTTAATGTAGGATTTGATCGGTTTTTCATTCTTAAGGAACGCATAGACAACTTTTATTTATATTTGCTTATTTTCTCTTTTTGAAAATACAAAAATTATGTGGGTGAATTAATTTGAATCTATACAAAGATTCATACAATGTTGTTACTTTATTTATAAACATAGGAAGCACGTAGGTAGATTTTTAATGTTTAAAAAAAAATAAGAAGACATTTTTGTTTATAACTCAAGGCTCATTAGAAATTGTGGCAATGATGATGCGAAAATCAGAGAAGTTTTATTTGTTATTTCTTTTGAATCTTTAAATATTATTTATAATAGTTTTGCTTTTCGTTTTTCTTTGCATCATGAAAAAGAGAATGCAATTTGTGGATATTTTTGTTCATATCTTCAGAAAATAAGGAAATAATGTTTCAGCCACCAATTGTTCAATTGTTGAGCATTTCTTGGAAGAAAAACTGAAAAACTGCACTATTTTTGCCATTTTTGTAATATATGTATTTAAAAAAAATCAATACATTTTTGAACGTTCCATTTATATTAATTAAGAAGTTTTTACTCGGCAAATGTCAAAAGATGACAGTTTCAACAAGTGACAGCTGTCACAAATGGGGGCTATTCAAAATGAAACTTCTTTACTGGAAAACCCTATATTTATGGGTTTGGGATGTCGCTAAGATAACTTTGATGATAGGAAGGTTGCTCTTAATATTTTCGGCCTAGTACTTATAGGCGAGGGACCCTTATAACACGATTTTCGCTTATTCTGGTGTAAACAAATCTTTGTTCACGAAATTTATTTTTTATTTTTATTTTTTTTAAGTACAGGCACTCAAGGGGATATTAATACCCTTAACACGTTTAGGGTTAAACACAGTGTGAGTATTAGGAAAATAGGGAACGACGAAAGAGGAGATACCGGTGGTCTTAAAATTTTGAATATTGAAATGGGAGGAGAAAACAGAGTTGGGTAAAGCATTCCACATTCTCGATGAGTGGTTAAAAAAAGAATCTCTATACTTAACAGTACGTCCGAAATTGAGCTCGGGGGTAAACTGATAAGCATTCGTGGAAGTGCGAGTATTACGGCTGAATTGCTTTGAGCGGGGGAATACAACTGCAACTGTCTAATTCGACAGAACATTATTTGTAAAAGTATCTGTAAAACAACGAAAGGCATGAAACATTGCGCCGGTGTTCGAGAGATGTAAATGTTTCGGTTATGGTTCTATCGCCTAATATTTTAAAAACCCTACACGGTTTTTCATTCCCCATTGGACAATGCTATCAAGATCAGAATTTAATGAGCTTATCATACGATGTCGTTGAAGTTCAACATCCGAAGGACAAGGATGTGAATCTTGAAACGAATATGAAAAGATGATGGTACTGTCATCGGCGAAACAGTTTGATGAATTAGAAGTGGCAGACAAAAGATCATTTATGAATGTAAGGAAGAGAGTCGGAGACAAAACGGAGCCCTTGGGGATACCAGCATTCATTTTATGAATTTCAGACTTGAAACCACCCAATACAACTTGTATTGAACGGTTAGAAAGGTAATTTCTAATCCAACGAAGAAGAGATTTATCAATACCAAAAGCACACATTTTTGATAAGGGAGCTTCGTCCCAAACTCTATCAAATGCTTTTGAAATATCAAGTGCAATAATCTTACTTTCTCCAAAACGATGTAAAGATTTGTTCCACTGTTCGGTGAGATGAACCATGAGATCACCAGTGGACCTATTGCTACGAAAGCCATTCTGCCGGTCATTAAGAAGCTTTCGTTCTTCAAGATGTTTCTTAAGCTGATAATTAATCAGCGTTTCCATGACATTGGAAAGAAGGGACGTGCGTGCTATAGGACGATAGTTAGAGGGAGATGAAGATTTTTAGGGACTGGCTGGACAAATGCTATTTTCCATCCACTCGGAAAGAGACCTGTAGAGTAGGAAAGTTGGAAAAGCTTACACAGTGGTTTTGACAGCGTTGAAGAACACTTCTTCAGAACAATAGGGGGAATAGTATCCGGGCCAGCGGATTTGTGTATGTCAAGGTCTTTCAGTACTCTTGCAACTGCACGAGTGCAAAATAAGATTCGTCCCATAGCATCCTTTACGTCTCTCATGACACTCTCCGGTAGCGTCGAATTAACAGCAAACTGTGTTGCTAGCAAATTGGCTTTATCGATCGGGCTCACAAAGGGAGTGTCATTGTGGATAAGCGTTGGAACCGAGGATGAGGGGTGTTTCGTACGGTTTTTTACAAATGACCAGTAGTTTTTACTACCTTTGGGACATTGTAGTATTTTTTGCCTTAATTTCTGATCATGCAAGGTCTTTCTATCTTCTTGGTACTTATTCCGGTTTTCCTCAGTCGGGTTAGGTTTATAACAACGGAAACTCACATCTCTGAACCTAATAACCTCTTTACAGCTCGAATCAATCACTCTTTGGGTTTGATAGATTTCACCCTATTGGGGATAAGATTTATCATCCCAAAAAGAATTAAATTTTGTAACCATATAAGCGCTGGATTCGACTCTATTAATTCAATATTCCGTTGAGTCTTCAAACCTTCATCATACAAAATAATTGTACGCTTTTTATTGGTTATAACTTTCTAAGTAAGATTCTTATCTCTTTATTGAAGCTTCGTGGAAAGTATAAAAAGAAGACCTAATGTCGTTAAATTATTTATGTAACTCAAAAATCTTCGTGATTTATCTGACTATGCTATACTGAAATAGCCAAATGGTTTCCTCTGCAGCCCAATTTTGGGCATGCTGTGAATTACAGATATTGGCTCCTTAGCCGCACTAGCGAATGTCATTCCAAGAATTGAAAACCAACGGAATATATCCATGTTTCTTGTCACGGTCAAATACGAAAGCAATTAGATGCTAGTTTTTCTCAAAAATTAAAAACGCCAGAAAAATTACCAAGACTGGAAAGTCAAAGAGTAAGCTTTGTCTTTGCAAATGAAATTGCTTATAAATTGCTAAAAATGTGTCTCCACTTCTAACATTTCTATGCTATATAAAACTTTTATATATCTTCGTTCTTAGCTTGAGTATACCTCCCATGTCTTAGCTGCTGTTCTATGGTATCTTTATCAAGCCTCTTAGACAATATAGCTTTTGAAAGGATTGTTGACAATAACATCTTTTACAAATGTACGTCACTCGAACAACGTCGTAGTACGTATTTTCTCAATCTTATCCCCATTATTTGAAGGATCTACTGAAATAGCCAACTGAATCAAATTTAACCTTAAAACTCTGGCTTTTAGGAATATCTATTATTTTACCTTTTAGCTTCATTCGTATTGTGAAGTAAAGAGATGCGTTCTTTAGTCGTGCTAATCGAATGCGGGGTGTCTAACAGCGCTCTGTGTTTCACTATCACTGGAATATGGTTTCTAAAGACTCAAAACCAATTTACATTCATAACTTCTTCTTTATCCATTGCCTAATGCTCAAACTGTGTATCTTGCACATAAAAGGTATGTAAAACTCTTCGTACTTACTTACTTACTTAAGGTGGCGCTACAGTCTAGGGCGGAACTGGGCCTCAACCAACATGCGTCTCCAGCCAGCTCGGTCTCTAGCTAGCTGTCTCCAGTTTCGCACGCCAAGTTGGTTGAGGTCTTCATCCACCTGAGTGCGCCACCAGTGTCGCGGTCTTCCTCTACTGCGCCGTCCCTCGGGATTGGATTCGAAGACCTTCCGCGCTTTGATTTCCATTCGCTCTACTTGACTTAACCATCTTAGTCGTTGGACTTTAATTCTGCTAACTAGGTCAGTGGCGCTGTACAGCCCGTACAGTTCGTGGTTATATCTACTCCTCCATTCTCCATCTATGCAAACGGGACCAAAAATCACCCGAAGCATCTTAAGACGTTCTCATCTTTCTTTGACAGGGTCCAGGCCTCAGCGCCATAAATGAGAACCGGGATGATGAGTGTCTTATTGATGGTGATTTTAGATGCTCGAGAGAGGACTTTACAACTCAATTGCTTTCTAAGTCTAAAGAAGCAGCGATTTGCAAGAGTTATTCTTCGTTTGATTTCAGCGCTGGTGTCGTTGTCTGTGTTAATAAAGGTGCTTAGGTAGACAAAGTCCTTAACTACATCAAAGTTATAGCTGTCCATGGTGACGTTTTGTCCAAGACGTCATTGTTCAATGTCCTTTTTTGATGACAGCATAAACTTGGTCTTGCCCTCGTTGACCACTAAACCCATCTTCTTTGCTTCCTTCACAATGCTCAAAAACGCTCCACTGACATCACGCTTTGATCTTCCAATTATGTCAATATCATCTGCGTATCCGAGTAGTTGGACGGACCTTTGGAAAATTGGGCCTCTAGAATTGACGGTTGAGTTTTGCACAATTCCTTCCAGAACTATGTTGAAGAAGTCGCATGACAGTGCATTGCCTTGTCTAAAACTTTTTTTGATATCAAATGCATCGGTAAGATCTTTTCCGACATTGATAGAGCAGCGTGAATTCTCCATCGCCATTCTGCACAAAGGAATAAGTTTGACAGGGATGCCAAAAATGAAATTGCTCTTCCCTATTCATGCTGTCATACGCGGCTTTAAAATCGTTAAAGAGATGGTGGGTATGGATTTGAAGCTCCTCGGTTTTTTCCAAGATCTGCCGTTGTGTGAATATTTGGTCGATAGTGAACTTTCCTGGTCTGAAGCCACACTGATAAGGACCTATCAGGTTTTTGACGAACGGCTTCAGACGTTCACATAATACGGCAGAAAGGATCTTATATGCAATGTTAAGGAGACTGATTCCCCTGAATTTGGCGCAATTTACAGGGTCTCCTTTCTTATGTATCAAGCACACTATGCTAAGTATACACTCATCGGGCATGCTTTCTTCCGACCATATTTTGCAGATGATTTGGTGCATGCTCCGTACTAAGTCATCGCCTACTGCTTTGAATAGTTCGGCAGCGATGCCGTCAGCTCCAGCAGCTTTGTTTGACTTCAGTTTAAATATAGCTATCTTCACTTCGTCTAGGCCGGGTAGGCGGAATTGTTGATCTGCGTCGCCTAGGTTGAGTGGTTCTATCTCGTCATCGCCGTTATATAATTTGGAGAAGTGATCTTTCCATATTCTCAGCATGGACTGCGGTTCTACTACGATGTTCCCCTGATCGTTTTTACAGGCTTCGGTTCGTGGCTGGTACCCTTGGGAGGTTTTTTTACCTTTTGGTAAAATTTACGAACCCCATTCCTGTTGTGACTATCTCCTCGACCGCGCGCTTCTCGTGCTCTCTTTTTTTTCGTCTAAGAAGCCGGCGTTCATCTCTCTTCTACTGCTCGTAGAGCTCACGAGCAGCTCTGGTCCTTCTGCACAGCACCGCTTGTATGCCTACTTCCTTCTTTTGGTTTGTATCGGAATATCCTTAGCCGAACCTTGGCTACAACGAGGTAGTGGTCCGTGTCAATGTTGGCCCTCGGAAAGTTCGGATATCTTGTATACTGGAGAAGTGTCGTGCGTCGATCGCAATATGGTCAATCTGGTTGATTGATCAGGAGATTTCCATGTCCCCTTGTAGATATTAAGATGTGTGAACTGCATACTAGCTACCAGAACGTCTCGCCCCGCAGCGAAATCGATCAGCCTGAATCCGCGTTGGGAGGTGGTGTCGTGTAGGCTGTATCTCCTGATTGTGCTACCAAAGATGTCTTCTCTTCCTAGCTTTGCGTTAAAATCTCCTAAGATAATTGTAATGTCATAGCCATAAGTCTTGTCCAAGAGATCGAGGAATATGTATTTGGTGCCTTCATCTTTCTTCTCTGTTGGGGCATGCGCGCAAATTAGGCTTTTGTTGGCGAATTTAGCCTTGATGCCGGTTGTTGTGATGCGCTCGCTCAAACTGTTGAAACTCAAGACTTTCTGCCTGAGTCTAGTTCCAACAACAAATCCACACCCAAATAGACGCTGTCTCTGTTCTGAGTAGCAGTCGCCGTGGTATACATTGCGTTTGCCCAAAACTCTTCGTAAGCTAATTTAAAAAAAAAATTTACCAAACCCGGATTTTAAAACCTCCACTTTAAAAAATAAAACCGTTAATAAATATTTAACCCCCTTCAAACTCAAAAACAGAATTTTTTGAAAAGTAGTTTTAGGGCAAACCCTATTTGAAAAGGGTTTCGAGTGATTGACATGTAAGTCAAATTTTTGACAAATTTCAAACAAGAAACCCCTTCAAATTCAGTTTTTATGTAAAACTAGTTTTGAAGAAACTCAATAATTTGAACATTAATATTAACTACTTTACTTATTAAACTGTTCCGAAATTTCTATATTTTGACAATATCGAAACCCAATCAGCAACAATTTGAAACATAATAACACTAAAGGATTTAGAATCCCGAGAATTTATGCTAATGAATTCAAGTAAAAGGTCGATACAATGCCAACTAAAATTAAAAATGTGGGATTGATACATAAGCAACAAATAATCAAAAATGCTAAAAATAATGGGATTGATAATACACACTTGCGGTACTCCAAGCTTTAGGTAGAGAAAGAAGTTCCTTAAACCTTTTAACTGCGGGCTATATTACAATGATGTACGTTTTTTTAGAAATTCAAGAAAGAATGTAATGTAAAACATTACAAGATAAAAAAAATAAGTTTTTGTTTAAATAAATCAAATAAGGGCAACAGACCCTCATACAGATTTACAACTTGTAACCATTATATAGTAGCTGTACAAAACAAATGCAACGGCACTACAGTAAGTGGCTTGGTTTGAAAGCAAGAATTATGATCTTTGTTTCTTTTTTAAAAAAATAAACTTTCTTTGAAATTCTTACCATCGAACACAGGTGATAAAAATTGAAAAAAAGAAACAGAACCTAAAATTTAACCTTGTGGTACTTCATACTTCAGTAGAAAACAGTTCATTGAATTTTTCAGTTTTCACTTGCTCTTTATTTTCAAAATATGATGACGGATTATTAAGTCCCGAAAACTCTTCAAAAGGAACAAAAAAACATATACAAAGAAGACTTTATATTTAAAAGAAGCAAAGAGGTGTTGTAACAGGTCCTTGAAATAAAATACAAAACTATACTTTCAACTAATGAAAAAAGGAAAGTTGTAGACCCAAACCGAAATCCTCTTCTTCAAACCATTTTTTGACTATTTTAGCCTTTGACTTAAATGTTACTGATTTTGATTCAACAATGATTGCATAACACGATCAATTTAGTTACGTCATATCTTTTTTATTTAAAAAAACGTTGCCAAATAAAAATCTCGAAAGGTCTTAAAATTACGTACCAAACAGATTTCTCATCTAGAAAAAAAATAAAAAACAAATCAGTTTATTGTTTAACAATAGCAAATCACTTCAAAAAAAGCTTTAAATAGAAGAAATAACATCCGTTTACCAAGGTCTTGCAAAGTGCTTACTGCTACCATGGTCAGCTTCATTTTGTGCGAATAAAATACGGTCTTTGTTTTCATTTTAGCACACACTCAACCTCAAGTCTGAAGCTAAGTATGACTCAGACAAACATAGTTAAAACAGCCTTAAGCGATGCTGCTCTAAACAATGCTCAGTGCATACTTTTAAAAGTTTATAAATAGAATTTAATACAAAAAATAAACATTAATAACAATAAGACAGAAATATTTGTGAATAGAAAGATAAACAAACTCAAATAGTTCAAAATTCATAGAGCTTTAGACAAATTCTTGATACTGGCTTAAATCCATTCCTAATTTTTTTTTTCACTAATTTAGTGGAATACAAAATTAGAAAACACTTAAAAAACTGTAAGACTTGGTCTGGTCATATAACTGCACCTACGTATTCAAATTTATTCGATTATTCTTATTTTTGTCTGGCCAATTGACGCACAAAATTAAATCATAAACAAGTATGATTCTTTGGGTCGTTAAACTGTGTGTCAAGGTCAGGGGCATATATGGCGAATACAAAATACAGAACATATCGAATTATGGCAGAAGGAAAACCACAGAGCATAGACCGACAAAACCAAATACTGTTGAGGCGTCTCGGGACATTGACACAGGATTTGCTTTTGCATGGACAAATATTAGGTTTGCAGTCTCATATCAATGGCATCAGGCTCAAGGCAGGTGGCTAATGAAATTGTACGCAGAAACACAAAACCCAAAACCCCACAAGGCGAGAGAGTCGTCAAACTCGTAAATCTATAAAGACCAAGTTTACAAACGCCCGCTCCATCAAATCATATGACCAAAACCACCCGCCTGATGCTTCTGTGTCTGTTTCGGTTTCTGTTGCCGTTTGTCGATGCGGTAAGGTGGTGACTGGTTAGTGACTTGTGTGTCACTTTTTTTGGAGAATGTCGTCGTTGGCGTTCGTTGGTTGGATATTGAGCTGTGTTCAACGGTCTTTGAACCCCAACAAACAGAAAACACTAAAAAGGACTTCGAGTAATTGAGCAAATAATTCTTGTTCGTAAAACTTTTTTCTTTTTTAATAATTTGTCTGAGTTTGTTGTTATTTACGAGACATAAGTTCAATTAAACTCCCGCTATTAGTTTGTTTTGTTTTCGGTCATTGATGTAAAGTGTCTCATAAAGATAAAGGCACCAAAACCGCCAACAAAGAGCGACGACGACGACGGTGGCAATAAAATAAAAAATATATATTTTTTGAAAGGTGAGACATCAACTTCAACCACAGGTGAGTTATGGTCAATTTATAAATTTGAATATACAACACTAATGACATGATTTATCATTGAAGTTGAAGTAAACTGCCATTAATAAAAAAAATATGTTATGTGGAAAGATAAACAACAGAAAAACAAAAAGTTTTAAAAATATTTTGCAACTTTTTTGTTTGCGATAAGAAATATAGTGACAATGTTGAATGGGATCAGAGCTTGGGGAATTTCACACCGAAGAAAAAAATAAACAGAACTTTCTTAGAAGACGAATTAGGAAAGACACCAAAGTTTTGGAAAACTTAACTTTTTGGCTATGGAATTATGTAGTTTTTAACTGACAGAAGGTTTTTATAAATGATTTTTTAAACTAAAATTTCAAATCAAAAATTGGTTATACAAATCGAATTTAAAGTTCTAGTAATTATTTTTGCCCATACAATGAAGCCATGAAAAAATTTGCATTCCCTACGTTAAAATTGCAAGATAATGTCTTTACGAACATTTGCCTTTATATCAGCCTGTGAATTGGTTGGTCTAATATCAATTGACAGGTTTGATTCGTCTAAAAAAATTTTCAAGGTTAATGTCAAAGGTATACTTTTTCACATTTCGGATTTTTTAATAGAAATTTGACATTTTTGAACTTTATTTGTGAACGCACCTCTTAATTAATCATCCAACTGTCATTGTCAATTTGATCAGAAAGCTCAAAATGTTCATCATGGTGAAGTACGCAAACAAGCAACATCTGCAAATATTAAATGTTTTCTACCGGAATTCGGAGACGGTGACTGCAACTTTAAGAATGTTAACTCGAATTTTTGAGAATAAATATTTCAGAGAAATTGGTATGTAAATGGTAGACATGTGCATTCAAGAGTACACAAGCGTCCACAGGTTTTTCTTAAAACCAACCTCTGTCTATCAACTCCTACTCTCAAACGAATTAAAGACAACTTACTTCGGATATGCACGTGGAATGTTAGGTCCCTTAACAGACCAAGAGAGGCCGAAGAATTATCGGAGGCCTAGACTGCTATAAAACAGACATCACCACCATCTAGGAAATACGATGGGATGGGCCGGGAAAAAGAGGATGAAAAACTGCGATATTTACTATGGTGACTGCTAACACGAAAACCAACAGCGCTTATTTGGATGCGGCTTCGTCATTGGAGCCAGACTAAGGCAAGAAGTCTTGAGCTATAGGTGCATCAATGAGCGCCTCATGACCATACGCATCAAGGCTAAATCTGTAATATTAGCCTGATATGCACGCACACCCCCACAGAAGACAAGGATGACAGCACCAAAGATATGTTCTTCGAGCTCTTAGACAAAACATATGAGCAGTGTCCTAGCTACGATATTAAAAGCTGTCCTGGCGATTTTAATGCCAAGCTAGGAAGAGAAGACATCTTTGGTGGAACAATCGAAAAACAGCATGCCGACAACTCTTCCGACAATGGATTTAGGCTTATAGATTTTGCTGCGGGGCGTACCGTCATGGTAGCCAGTACGCGTTTTCCACACCTCAACATCCACATAGGAACTTGGACTTCTCCAGATCAATCTACCGTCAACCAGCATTATGAAGGTCCGAATTTTCCGAGGAGCTAACTAACGACTCGGACCACTACCTCGTTGTAGCCAAGGTAGCACTTCGGATTTCCAGACTCAAGGCAAAAAAAGGAGGTGCTGGGAGAAGGTACAACGTCGAACGGCTACAATCGCAAGAGAACGCCAAATCCTTTTCCGAACGAGTTACAAGTAACCTCTCTCGAAGTTCTCTGCCGCAAAAACAATGTATCGAAACCCAGTGGCAACATTGTCAAGATGCAATCAGAGAAGCCGCCTCTGATTTGCTGGGTTTCGAAACCACCAACAAGGAACCCCTGATTTGATGAGGAACGTCGGCAGGCAAATGCAGCCAAACAACAGGCACGCAAAGTGGCGCTGTATAAAAGGACCAGAGCTGCTCATGACCTCTATGAGCAAAAGAGGACAGAGGAACACCGACTTCTCAGAAGGAAAAAGAGAGGGTATGAGAAGCGTGCGGTCAAAGATGTTGAGAGGTTTAAAAGCAGGAATGAAGATCGAAAGTTTTATAAAGAAATGAAACGAAATTCACAGGTACATAAACTTAGAACCGAAGGCTGCAAAGACTTAAGTAGAAACATCATAGTGGAACCGCAGTCAATGCTGAGAATATGGAAGGACCACTTCTGCAGACTGTATAACGGCGACGACAAACTAAATTCAGCTGTCAGGCAGGATGATCCATTCAACATAGCCGACGAAAGCAAACAATCCCGTCCTCCCGAATTAGACGAAGTAAAGATTGCCATATCTAAGTTGAAGTCTAATAAAGCCGCTGGAGCGGATGGCTTGAATGTCGAGCTCTTTAAAGCAGCTGGAGATAAGTTGGTTAGGAGCATGCACCAACTTATCTGTAAGATATGGTCGGAAGAAAGCATGCCCGATGAATGGAACGTCAGTATTGTTTGCCCGATTCTGAAAAAAGGAGACCCTCTAAACTGCACCAACTATAGAGGAATCAGTCTACTTAACATCACCTAAAGCCTATCGTCACCAAACGGTGTATGGAGCCATGTCCAGTTTTGGCATCCCTGCCAATATCGTCTATTTGTGCAGGATGACCATGGAGAATTCACGCTGCTCCATAAAGGTTGTAAACAACTTAACAGAACCTTTCGATGTCAAAAAAGGTTTTAGACAAGGTGATAAGCTGTTATGTGATTTTTTTTAACATCGTGCTTTAAGGAATAGTGCAGAGCTCACACGTCAACACTAGAGGCACTATCGTTTAAAAGTCTGTCCAATTACTAGCATATGCTGATGACATTGACATAATCGGAAGAACTCAGCGTGATGTCAATGGGGCTTTTGTGAAAAAATAGGTTTAACGGTTAATGAGGGCATAAGAAAGTCAAAACGTCACCATCGACAGACGTAACTTTGAGGTAGTCAAGGACTTCGTCTACCTAGGCTCCGCTCTAAACGCAGAAGACAACACTAGCGCTGAGATCAAACGAAGAATAACTTTTGATAACCGCTGTTCCTCTCTCGAGGGACCAAAGTGTTGCTATATATTACCCTTATCATCTCCGTCCTGCTATACTGTGCAGAAGCATGGACTATGACGAAAGTGGATGAAAGCACCTTAGGTCGGTTTCTGGGCTGGGTCACGTAGAGTGCATGGAAACTAATGCTCCGGCCCGAATTCACACCCACAAGACAACGCATTATAGAGCAATACCGCGGATCAGGTGGCGCCCACAAGTGGAAAGTGACCTCACCCAACTTGGAGCTCGAAACTGGAGACATCTAGCTACGGACCGAGCCAGATGGAGAAGTTTGTTGGAGAAGTTTGTTGGCCCTGGTTAACACAGGACTGTAGCGCCACCTTAAGTAAGTAAGTAAGTAAGTATTTCAGAGAGATTTACTTATCTTGAAGGACTTGCACCTCATAAAATCTCTAGTAGGGCTTTAAATATGAATTGCTGGCAGTTATGTCAATTGACATGTTTTATTCGTGCTTAAAGTTATTCAAAGTTAATGTATAGGTTTTTCATCTATCTGATTTTCTAATAGAGATTTGACATTTTTGACCTTAATTTGTAAACACACCTTTTACTTTATTATTTTTTGAAAAAAAAACGTCTTCATATTTGTACAAGTTCTCCCTAAACCTTTTTTAATTACACAAACTCAGCAGACTTAAGACTTTCATATTATTTAAGAAATTTTAGAAATATTTGCTTATCTTCAAAGACTTGCTTGACTTTCTAAATTGTGACAAAAATGTGTTGTTAACTTGATGTTAACTGAAATTCAAAAGTGTAATTCCCTTAGCCTAATGATTAGTGCGTAAGACTGTCATGTTAGAAGTCTTGGGTTCAACCCCTACTTATGCCACCTAAAGTTTTTTTTTCCACGAATACTGCCTCTTACGAGGAACTAACAAATCTTTCACGAGTAATAATTCTTGTTATGAAAAGTGCTTTTTCAAATTATTCGTTCGGATTTGGCAAAAAAAACTGTAGGTCCCCTTCATCCCTGAAATCATGACTCGCACACAGTTATGGTTAAGGTTGATTTACCTAATTTATTTTTTTATCTAAAATTCAAAAGTGTTCATAAACTTAACAAGAAAACCCGCCTACGTTAAAAATAATTGTAGACTTTAAACAGCTTAATGACAGGTCATGGTTTCCAACACCACCAACTTTCAATACTCTAACCTCAATCCACATACCTATTATACACTTTTGTTTTTTCCTATATTTCACTGACATTCAAAAAGATTGTAAAGATTCAAAAATTAAATATTACGCTGCATAACAAAAACCAAGCAAAAATATAAAAAAAAAAAAAAACCTTTTTATAACCCTCGCAAAACGTTATAAACAAAAGCACCTTGGCTAATATCCAATCAGTTAAATTTTTGCATTGTTCTCTGCTGCTGCTCTAAGCATCCCATTTTCTAACACAAAATTACAAAACATAAAAATAACAAAAAAAAATATTAAAATATAAAATACAATTTTTACCCGCCTCCGACCTGGAAGAATGGACACAATAATTACTTCTTAATCGAAAAATAACCACCGCACTCTGCCAATAACAAATGTTATATAAAATGATACCAAAACTACTATACAACAAAATTTACATACAAACATTCATTCATATAAATATATAAATGTATTTAACTATAACGACCAACCAACCGTCTAACCGTCTAACCGTCCAAACAAACCAACGAACCCCTCAAAATAGTTACATTGTTATTTTGAGTTACTAAAGTGCACTCGTTTAAGTGTGAACAAATGACATGAATTTTAATAAAGTTCCAAATATTTTTAAATATATTTTAGAATTTCAAAACACCAAGTAACAAAAATGTCAACCTCCCTTAGCTGTCAAGATCCAAATGACAGGTGGCAGTTGAGGATATGACATTCACCAAAAAAACGTACTAGATTTAATAATCAAAACAAACAATGTATTTAGTTCATGATTTCACCACTAAATGTCAGTGTTTGACAGTTCGATGACACAGGACAGTAATTCAATATTGCATTGATCTTAAAGAAGCGTTTCGGTTCAAAAGAAACTATGTACAAAATTTCGATTTTTCAAAATAAAAAAAAGATTTTTCGGATTTACTAATTTTTAAACTGATCCATTTCTCAATTTGACAGTTTTCCATTTTTTTTAAAATGAGATATTGATTTCATGGGCTTCTTAACATATTGAAACTTAGCAATTCTTCATTTGACAGTTTTCGTTTTTTTTTAACTGTTTAATTCATCGAAACCATAGCCATCCTTCATTTGACTCTTTATGATATGACAGACGATTATACACCAAATGTTATTTAGATTTTCCTAAGTAAATAATAATTGATTTTCGGACTGTTATCTGACAAATCTTATTTTGACATTCATATTTGCATTTGCACCAAAATTCATTTGAACATTATTTCGATTTTTTAAAATAGATAATGTACTTGATATTAGGCCTGTTTAATTTATTGATATTTTAGCCTTCTTTAATTTGACAGTTCTTGATTTGACAAACAAAAAATCGTATTTTAGCCTCCATTTTTAATCATTTCTTACCAAACGTCATACAAATACTATAACCTTCTCGACCTTTTCTGGAGGAAAAGCTAAAGGAAAGTCGTAGAAAAAAGTTAATGGTTTGACATATATACAACAAGTTTTATTTTGACATCTATATTATATTTTCTAACAAAAGTCACTCAAAAGCTTTAAAATCGAATTTTTAGAAAGCGACAAATTAAGAAAAATCCTTAAAAAACTGATTTTTTGGAAATTGAAATCGTAGACTTCATTTCGTTTCAGAGTATATGAATTGACAGATGTAGAAAAACTTTTATTTTGAACTGACACCCACAAGTAATTTTGATTTTTCAAATTATAAAAAATATTTTTTTTGAAAATTGGATTCAATGTAATAATAGACTCTTTTGTTTGACAGATGTACATATTTTGACATTTCGTACCAAACGTCACCGACAAATTATCGGAAACAAGTAATGAAAATAATTAAGGAAAATGTTTAACTTTCGCTTTTTTTGTGTGAAGGTTAGTTCACGATAATCTATAAAAGTTCTATGACAGGATATTATAAGTAGCTAAATTTTGACATTCATGACATTTGGACACATATTGTGGAAATTTTATTTGTGCTTATTTTAAATACAAACAAAATGGTCTCACTAAATTATTATTGGCCTCAGGACTGTGATGGCGCGAGAACGAAGTTGTTATTGTTAATGTTTCCAATTGCAACAAAGTTGCTATTCCCGCTTTTGCTGCTGCTGCTGTCGCTGCCGTAGTCATTGCCCGTCGTTGTTGTTTACTGTTCTGCTGCCGAAGGGACAAAATGCAGTGCGGTGCGATGCAATGGTTTGAAGTATAGACCTCTGCATCTCGCCATCTCCACCTATTGTTATGGATGGTGCAATCAACTGACAGCTGTACTTGCCTTACTTTGGAATTTATCAACATACAAAAATACCGATTGTGTCTGTTTGTTCGTACGTCCGTCTGTCTGCCTGTCTATCTGTCCGGGGCTTGCGAATTGCTTGATCATGATGTTTCTATATCATATACTCCATTGAGGGAACTCCATCATCATCATCGTCTCTTAGTTCAGCTTAGCTCCAGCTTCAAGTCAGCTCAGAGTAGAGTATAATCGTCCTCCTTTTTTTCTTTTATTGGATTTTTCCATACTACGTTGAGCACCTAACCTACCTACAAACTTGGCACGAATATAGTTCCATCGTTTATGTTTACGTTTTCAATTTTCATTTGCTTAAAATGTGGCAACAACAAAACAACTGCAACTACAACTAACTAACTTAACTTAAACACAAAACAAAAAGATCCAAAAACAAAACCACCGAGTCCGCATCTACATCCAAGATAATTTTAGACTTTGTTGTGAGATTGAGAATGAGAAGGTGGAAGCGTGGAAGCTGACCAAAAGGTGCAAATCACTTAATTTATGTCTGGCAAAATTTACACGGCTAAGGCTTGAGTCCTAAGTTGCAACATTGTTGCACAAAAGTAAACGCTCGCCTCACCCTTTCCTCTCTTCGCTTCTTGTTTCTTTGTTGTCGCGTCAAAATAACATCGTTGCCGCCACCGCCTTAGAAGACGTCTGTTGTTGTTAAGTTGTGTGTTGAAAAGGGAACAGATGAATATGTAGTACTTGTACTTTTTAACGGGTGTTTTATTTAGAGATAGAGAACTTTGAGTTGGTAACACTATTTTAAATGACAGTCAGCTGTCAACTGAATTAGTTTTTGTTTCGTTTGACAATTCAACATAAATATACTGAAGCCTGAAAAACGTTTTAAAATTCTGCAAAATTGTCACACAGCTTAAACCACAATTGAGGCTTTGAAGGAAACGTTTAAGGCCCAACTATAATAGACTTAACCGCAAGTAAGCTAATGTCAAAACCGAACGAAAGTTATCAGAAGTTATCGTAAAAACAAAAAGTAACCATAAGAAACTTAAGCGAATTTGAGATTTGCTTAAGCTCGAGCCATTAAAATGGCTCTTGCGTAATTGCTCGAAAGTTAGCGAAATTTAACGAAACTGAGCAAAACGTCTATTATGGTTAGTGACATATAAGGCTGCGTATTGGTTCGTTCCCTTAAGCTGGCTTAAGCTCGGTTAAGTCTATTATAGTTGGGCCTTTAGTAATCACACAGTTCCACGTTACGGACACGGACTGGTGCGTTGGTCTGTTGGTCAATAAGTTCGAAACGATTGATGACTTTGAGGATACCATTTGCCACGTCATTCTCGACATTCTTCGACCTCCAGATAAGAATACCTCCGAATAAGCCGTAGCTGTCATATGTCAGAATGTTCTGCCAATTTTAAAAAGTCATTTTTGTTTTATTCTATTTTAAAGTTCTATTCCTCTAAACAAAACACCTTTTCGAACTTGTACTTTATAGGAGGAAGGTGGTTTTTAGCTTTGTTAGCCTAAGGTGTGCCGCTGCCACACCGCCACCCTCAATGTGAGCTATCTTCTCATTTGCGGATAATTCATCTCGAAGTTAAAACGCGGAATGAGTTTTATAATGAAATAACATAGACATGCATTAAGTACTAAGATGGTTTGGCTTGAATGCGCTTCAATGTTAGAGCTGCAACATCTTCGCATATAAAGGATTGTTATATTTGCAACATTGTTGTAAGTAGTACGGGATGTTGTTTTTTTCTGAGATACGAATATGTAAGATATGTTTATTTTATTTAGTTTTAAAAAAGAAGAAGATAAATGATGAATGATGAATGCAAATGTGGAATAATTTTTGCCAGAGCACGCAAGACACGTTTTCAATTTTTATATTAATTGAACCCTATATACGTTTTTGCACCTCGTGTATTTGGTGCTCAATGCCGCCGGCCGCCACACTGCGCCGCGTTGAGTTGGTTTTCTGTTGTTGTTGAAAGTTTTTCTAAATTTCTTAGAATAAGTTTACACACATGCAATTGTTCAATTTGTGTCGAAAAAAACAAGCATGTAAATTGCTCGATTGGATGATTGATAAGTTTCTGCTTCTACATATGAACACGCACTCTTTTTTATAAAGGGTGTCCAACAATGTACACAAGATCTCGATTGAAATGATGCCTTACATCGATTTGCTTTGAAACTGCGTGATAAACGTTGTTTTTAGATATGTTTATTGCCTCTTGTTATCGCATTGTAATATAAGTTCTTGATTCCAATTAATTAGTTCTTGCAATAAAGATTGAAGCCAAAGTGCTTCTTGAGATGTTGAGGCTAAGGCCATATACTCAGCCTCTGTAATGGAGAGTTCGACAGTAGGTTGTTTCTTTGCATCCCACGAAATAAGTCCTCTTTGGTATTTAAAGAGATAACCTGTAGTCGATTTTCTGTGATCTGAGTCACTAGCCCAGTCAGCATCCGAAAATCCTTCTAAACATCCTTCATTGTCTCGAATGTATTCTAGCTTGTAATTTATTGTTCCTTTTATATAACGGAAAAGTTAACCGTTATCCAATGAGATTTTAGAGGATTATTATCAAATCTTGATGAAGCCCCCACTGCAAACGATGAATCTGGGCGATATACTTGTAATGCATATAAAATGCTTCCAATAGCTTCTTGATATGGAACGGTTTTCATGTAATCAGTTTCGTGTTTGCTTTGTTGATGTGTTTCTTTTATAAGCTTTTGGTTAATATCTAAGGGTGTGGATACCGGAATAGAATCCTCCATGTTGAATCGCTTGAGAATATTCTTTAAGTATGTCCGTTGGTCTATCCATAACTTTCCTTTTTCTCGATCGCGAGTTATTTGCATACCAAGCAAATTTTAGCTTCTCCAAAATCTTTCATCTCGAATAACTTAGCCAAATTTTTTTTGATAATTCTTTTTCATCTTTTTTATTTGTAAAAATCAGTATGTCGTCTACGTAAATAGCGACGAAAGCTTTATCTGTGCTGTTTGTCTTGTAATTTCATCCAATTTCTTATTCCAAACTCTGCTAGCTTGTTTGAGACCATAAAGTGATTTCTTGAGTATACAGGCTTTATTTTGAACATTATCAAAACCTTCAGGGAGATTCATGTAAATTTCTTCTTTAAGTTCACTTTGCAGGAAAGCAGTCACAACATCCATTTGATCGATATCCAAATCATATCGTACAGCAAACTTAAAAGAACTTAATGGACGTGTGCCTTACGAAGGAAGAAAATATTTCTTGATAATCGATCCCTTGACGTTGCGAATACCCCTTTACGACCAATCTAGCTTTATATTTTCGACATTATCACTTGCATCTTTGTTCGTCTTTAATGTCCATTTGGAATTTATGGCTGTCTTTCCTTTTGGTAAAGAAACTAAAAGTGCCATTTTTCAAATAAGCTGTATATTCATTGTTTTTTCCAATCAGACATATGTTTGATCTTCATTGCCTCAGCGATAGTCTTTGGATCTTCATCATTGTTGCTGGCCACGTACGATAGATAACAGTATCTTGCAGGTGGATTTCTTATTCTGGTAGATTGTCTTATTCTCTCATATATGATTCCTTCTGAAGATTCTTTAACAAGGAAATCATCTTGGGCATCCAAAAAACTTTTTTCACTTGCCGTTTCGTCACTTATTTCGATTGGTGTTTCGATTGGCCGAATGGAATTTCGTCTTCAATTCCTTCTTGCTTTTAATGAAAAACGCAAAGACTTTCCTTGAAAAATCATCAATGAATATAAGCATGTACTCCGAACCTCCAATTGATTTTTGTTCAATCGGACCACAAAGATCTGTGTGCACTAGTTCTAATATTGATTCTGCTCTAGTACCAATTGAGTTAAACGGCAGGCGTTCCATTTTACCTTTACATGTGATGAAATTGATTTTTGAACTATCGCAATAAATATTCTGAACCACTTTCGGAATCATAGCTTGTGTGTTTTCAATACAACACGCTTGTGCCAACTTTGGTTGGGTGGTCTGTTGAGTCGGAACATATTGTTCAACAAGCTTGCAGTTGCAACAGCATTACCCCTTGGGTCTTTCACTAAACATCCATTCTTGGAAAAAAGCATTGGAAAACCCTCTGAACAATTTTCGAGACAGATAAAAGATTAATGCATAAGTCAGGAAAGTAAAGGACTTCTAAAAATTCAACCTCACTTTCTTTGAATTTTACAATAGATACCTTCATATACTTTACCTATACCTTGGACTTGCATTTTTGAATTATTTGCAACAATTACCTCAGAGTTGAGATTTTCCATCTTACTTGAAAAGCATGCACTATTTGAGCACATGTGAGCTGACGCTCCCGAGTCGAAATACAATTTTTCTTTGTCAAGAGCCGTGACGAAAAAACTTCTTACATTGCATTCTACTTTTGTTGATAATTCTTATTTTTTTTGGACATTTAGCAGCAATATGGCCACATTCGTTGCAGTTTTAACATTTAAAGTTCTTATTCCCAAAGTTTTTCCTGTTCTTGCCAACAAAAGCAGTATCTTGACTTGCATCCAAATTAACGTCTTGAAGAAGTTTGGTTTTAATACTGTCTCCTGTAATAAGAATCCCAGAACTTTGGATTCCCATTATCATTGGCTTGTATTCTTCGGGAACTAGCTAAAAGCATTGATCCTATCTATTCTTCATCTAGGTTAAGACTAACAGACCTGAGTTTGTGCGATGTATTTAAAAACATCGTTAACGTACGCATCTACGGTAGAAAAATGTTTCAATTTTATAGAATAAAACTTTTGGATGAGCCCAACTCTCCTCACAAGACCAGAATCTTGAAAAATTTTCTGAAGAGAATCCTAAATCTCCTTAGCGCTTTTGCAATGTCTTATATGAAGATAAATTGATCTTTCAACAAGCCATATGTATCTCTGATTTTGCGTTTAAGAGCTTCGTTGCATCCTTCTCCGTCTCAATACCATCAGAAACATCCTTCCAAAGTCGTTTCATTTGGAAATAAGCTTCAACGGAAAATTTCCAGTCTTCGAAGTTTTCACTTCCCCGAAGCTTTTCAATACTGAATTTCGTTTCAGACATCTTTTCTCAATACAAATTTCCTTAATATTTTGTATTTAGATCGTGACAAGGCCCATTAGCTGATGTTTTAAGATTCTCAACAGTTTTAATAATAATAATATTTATTTTCAAAACATCAAACATATAAAAATTAGTACAATTTGATAACAATAAAATAAACTAAGTATTTAAAAACAAAGTAACAAATCTCAACTTTCAACACTTAAAGGGCCATGCACATGAGAGCGAACAACGAATGAAAGAATGGACGAACAAAAGTGATTTTGCACATTTCAAAAAGTCAATTTAAAACAAAAACACATTTTAATTATTAGAAACTAATTGACACTTATGTTAGGATAGTAAAATTTGACTTTTGTTTGCTCTCTAAAACAAGACAATTTTGTAAAAACTATTTGGTAATGACGAATTGCAGTGTGGTTGCTATCAACTGTCAAACTCTATTCGCGTTGTGGAACGCCATCCACACTGCAACGAATAAATTGTTCCCGCTCAACTTAACCTCAAAATTATACCACTCTTGTTTTGTTTTTTGATAAAAGGGTAATTATAAAATGACAATTCGTTGCTGTCTGCGAATAGAAATAGAGCTCATAGCTCATGTGAAAGAAAAGTCAAAATATGCGAACATGCACAGTTCGCAGTTCGTAGCTCATGTGCAAGATGTTTAAGGCATAGGTAGTTGTCCAAACGCATTTTTTCGTCAAGAAAAAGTTAGGAAGACTTTGACCTTTTCTATGGTATCTCGAATAACTCTTGGTTTACCTACACATTTAACAATAAATTAAATTAGGTTGCTCAACAGTCCATACAGAATCAGGACCTAGTGGCTTACAAGTGTCAACCATTCCTTTTGAGTCATGTGAAAGTCATCTACAGTTTATATGCCAAAACCTAATGGCTTATTTATGAGAAGGCACTTTTCGTGAAAAGAATTACTTTTGAAGGATTTGTCAAACTTTTTTTAGGTGGCACAGGCAGACATTTAACCTAAGACCTCTGAAGTGGCAGGTCTACACACGGTTTTTTAAAGCATATTTTTAAAAGAGTGATCCGAAAAAGATTGTTACGTATCATATTTCAACTTTTTAACTTTTTAATGGCTTTAATATGTTGTGATTTATATAACGTTCACTTCACTGGAGTCATCTTGATCTTGAATGGGGGTAAACTAAAATCTGTACGTAAAATAAGACATGATGTGGTCTGAGCGATGACTTATTTTTGTGAATTAAGTGCTTGGATCGTTTGCTACGGACGTTGGCTTTACGGCACCGATATTTTCGGCCAACCCCTTGTCTCACTACAAATTGAATGAATGAAATCAATTTGAGAGATATCAAGAACAGAACAACCAAATTTGCGTACTATTTTTAGTAGATTTAATTTTTTTTTATCGACAACAATACTTTCTGTGAAATAAAATAAGTTTAAAGCCAATAATTTTAATTTTTGAAAAGCTATTTAAGTCAAAAGTAATTTTTTACCAAGTTTTAGTATTGTTTTTTTTAGTTTTTTATTTTTTGTAAAAAAACCTGTTAATTCGATTTTTCCCAAAATTGAATGTTGAAAACAATATTTTTTATATGATAAAATTAGTTTTAGACTATGTCTCAACGTTTTGAAAAAATATTTACGTCGAAAAACAATTTTTACCAACTTTTTTAAATTTTTGTTTAGGTTTTTGTTTTATAAAAAAAAAAACTGTCACTTCGATTTTGCTCAAAATTTGTCCGAATGTTGAAAACAATATTTTGTATAAGTTAAAATTTGTTGGAAGCCATAATCTCAAATTTTTCAAAAGATATTTGAGTCTAAAATCAACTTTTACCAATGATTGTTATTTTTTTTTAGGTTTTTAATTTTTTTTAACAAGCTGCCAATTCGATGTTTCTGAACATTTTACCAGATATTGAAAACGTTATTTTTCGTTGCACAAAATTGTTTTGGAGATAAAATTATTTTTGTTCGTAAAATTTTTGAGATGACAAATATTTTTTTTCTCCAGTTTTTTTATTTATAAAAAAAAAGTTAATTGGTTTTTTCCAAGAAATATATTTGTTTGGTATCATGGTACAATACATAATTTAATTCAAGTCTCTAGCGTTATTGGTTTGTGAGATATTTAGGGTAAAAAAAAAACATTCAATTTTTTTGAGAGACCTTTCCGCATATTTCTGCATTATTATCTATATAACAAAATTGGTAGAAATGTCAAAATTTTCAATTTAACAAAAACATAATCCTATGGAAAGTTAAAAATAAAATAATATAAAACTAAATCTTTGTTATTTAAAAATTTTTGATAAACAATTACATCGTAATAAAATGTAATACCATATATTTAATTCAAACAATTTTAATGTAAACAAAAAAATTATGGAAATTCTTAACTTTTTTAAATAATGTTAAACTTTTTATATACCTTAAAAATCTTGGTAAAAATCTAAACCGATTCCATTAAATAAAATTATGTAAAACAATTGTTTGTATCAACAAAAAACGTTGAATTTAAACTTAAAAATGGTCGACTTGGGACAAATTTAATTCAAAATTTATTTATTTTATATTTAGAAAGGAACAAATTATAGAAATTGTATTGCTCTGAAGAGCCAGCTCCAACGATCTCAGTCATGCGCAGGCCTCACAAGCCAGCTATGAAAGGAAATTTAGTAAGGAAGTAAGATGAAAACACAAGTAATAGCCTCAGATGAACGGACTGATAAGAAGGTCTACAGGCCGAGCTTTTTAAATACGCTGGAGCAGATGGAGCATGCACCAGCTAGTAACTAAAATTTGGTCGGAAGAAAGCATGCCCGACGAGTGGAACTTAAGCACCATCTGCCATCCATAAAAAAGGTGACCGCCATCTCTGCACCAACTAGCCTTTTAAACATCGCATACAAGATCTTGTCAAGTGTTTTATGTGAACGCCTGAACCATTCACCGACGAACTAATTGGACCTTATCAGTGTGGCTTCAGGCCTGGAAAATCTACCATTGCCACTCTGCGCCAAATCCTGGAAAAGACCCAAGAACATAACATTGAAACACAACATCTTTTCATCGATCAAAACCACCAGAGGGCTTCGACAAGGTGATGCGCTGTCATGTATCTGCTTCAATATTGTTCTTGAAAAAGTGGTGCACAACACCAACGCCAATACAAGTGGCACCATCTTCTATGAGGCGAAGAAATTGGGTCTTGACATTAACGAGGACAAAACGAAGTATTTACTGTCGTCAAATAGAGTCTATTCACACCGTAGACTTGGTCAAAACGTGACAATTGACAGGTATAACTTTGAGGTGGTAAATGAATTTGTTTATCTGGGCACTGCTGTTAATTCTACAAATGACATCAGCGCGTAGATCAAACGTAGAATTACCATTGTACAAAACCTTAATCACCCCAGCCTTGCTGTATGAACCCTCTCCCATGTGGATGAAGGATTTCTTGGTATCTTCGAGAGGAAGGTTCTACGTACGATCTATGGTCCGGTTTGTGAAAACAGGCCAAGAAATATGTGGCGGAGAAGATAAAATCAGGAGTTATACAAGCTATACAGTTTTATTGCCACTAGTCAAAAAAACTCCGTGTTCAACGCTTAAAATGGCTAGGGCATGTCGAGCAAATGAACATCGAAGCTCCAGCCCGCAAGGTATTCAACGCCAAGCCTGAGGGAACAAGATGCACGGGCAGGACTCATCTCCAGTGAAGTGATTAAGTTGAGCCGTCAACTTGGTATTCGAAACTGGAGGCAGCAAGCTAGAGAAAGTTATAACTTGAGGCCCAGGGAGCACAATGAACTGTAACGCCAACTAAAGTAAGTAAGTAAGTTGTTTTTGATGCGAGTCATTTTAGTTTCGCATGTAAAATTCTATGAATCATTATGTCCCTGTTTTTAATCAGTTAAAGGGGAACAACAAATTTGGATTTCTTTCCTGGTTTTTTGCATTGTTAAAATGAGAGCGTTCCATTAAGGAAAAGGATATCAGTGAAATGGCCGGATACGACTACGGCGGCTGCGAATATGACTACGCAAAATTTTCGATGAATTCGTTCATCAGTAAACCCTTAATAGCTTCGCGAATTCCAACTAATCATGAAGTATTAGTCTTAGCTTTATATTTAAATTGGACCCATTAAGTGTCAATTTACAAGACTATGTTGAGTGATTACTTTTCGAAAATAAATAACAGAATCATTAAACTTTTCTTACATTTACAAGACAGTGATTGAAACAATATCACTGTGTTGTTGAAGCATTTTTCGTTCCATTTTTAGTAAGGACTTAATATAGGCTTGTCAAATGTCAAAATAAAACAGTTGTATTAGTATCAGTTGACCAAATAGCAAACCATTCAAAATGAAACCTCTTATTGGAAAACTCTATCAAAATTGACATAATTATTACTTTTTCATGTGCAAGTCTCCTCTATTTTTCCATTTTTTACCAAGAGATTTCAAAAAAAGTTGCGAAATTATATAATTTTTCAACTATAAAACCTTTATTAGTTATAAGGTCTACAGACATTTGAAAAATAACAAACCGTACTCAAAATTTGTGGAGGCGGATTTATTGAAAGTTTATGAATAAATAAAAGTGCGTATACGCTACGAGTATCATTTTCAATTTTTTTTTGTTCAGTTTATAAAAGAAGAATATGTTAGCAGAGGATAAGACATAATATCTTACCTTAAAAACTATAAGTGAGCTATAAATTTCAGAAACTGAAAGAGTTTCCCAATTTGTTTATACAATTTAATGATGGTGACAATTATTGCCCGATATGCATTTTGATAGTTTCTGTTCGTTTAAAGCCAATCAAACTGAGGAAAACCGGATAAGTTCAAGCAAGCTAGAAAGGCCTGCAACGCCCATATTTGACGTGACCAAAAATTACGTCAAACAATTCTGCAATGTCCCAAGACAGTACACATTTTTGGTCATTTGTAAAAAATATCAGAAATTCTTCCTTTTCCTCGGGTCCTACGCTCGTTGTCAATGACACTCCATTTGTTAGCTCTTATAAGAAAGCTAATCTCTTTGCTAGGCAGTTCGCCACCAATTCTACGCTGCCATTGAGTGTTACGACTCCGCCTGTCATCGAGCGCCTTAGTGATTCTATTGGGCTAATCTTTTTTCGCACTAGTACTGTGGCGAGAGTCCTAAAAGATCTTAACATACACAAATCCGCTGGCTCGGATTGTATCCCCGCTATTGTTCTGAAGAGGTGTTCTTCAACACTGTCAAAACCACTGCGTAAGCTTTTTCATCTGTCCTACTACTTAGGTCTCGTTCCGGGCGGATGGAAAACCGCATATGTCCAGCCTATTCAGCGAATCTTCCTCACCCTTTAATTACTTACCAATTGCATTTACGTCTTTTCATTCTAAGGTCATGGACACGCTGATTAATTATTAGCTCAAGAAATATCTTGAAGATCGAAAGCTTCTTAATGACCGTCAGTACGGCTTTCGAAGCAATAGGTCCACTGGTGATCTCATGGTTCATCTCACCGAACAGTGGAGCAAATCCTTACATCGCTTTGGAGAAAGTAAGATTATTGCACTTGATATTCCAAAAGTATTTGATAGGGTTTGGCATGAGGCTCTCTTATCGAAAATGTGTGCTTTCGGTTTTCATGAATCCCTGCTTCATTGGATTAGTAATTACATTTCAAATTGTTCAATGCAAATAGTATTGCATAGATTCAAGTCTGAAAACCACACAATAAATGCTGGTGTACCCCAAGGCTCTGTTCTATCTCCAACACTCTTTCATATTTTTATTAATGATCTCCTGACGATAGTACTCTTAGCTTTTCGTATTCGTTCTCAATATCAATGGAACTACAACGACAAAATATGATAAGCTCATTAAATTCCGCCCTAAACAGCATTGTTCAATGGGGATTAAAAAGCCTTGCCTCGATATTCTCGGCATATTGTGTATCACCAACCACTTTTGTGGAACGATCACATACGCGATGGTGCCAAAAATACCGCAAGGTATTTGGGTTTTCTAAGGTGATACAAGAAGTTTTTCTCCCCCTCTTATCTGGCTGTTATCTACAAGACTTATATACGTCCAAAGCTTGGAATAACTTTAATATCTGGGCTGGTGCTTCTTGAACTTACTTAAGCTTCTTGGACAGTATTGAACGTAGAGCATTTAGATTGATTGGTTGATGTTACCATCGTAAGATCATTTGCGTTTTTTTAACATCGTCGAAATGTTTCTTGTCTGACCCTTTTTTACCGTTATTTTAACGGTGAATGCTCTAGAAAAGTAGCCAGTTGCATTCCTCCCCTTAGGCAATTCAACTGTCATACTCGTTCTTTCAGGAATGCTCATCAATATACCCTCGTACCCCCCGTACTGTCAAGAACAGAGATTCGTTCTTTAGCCGTACTATGCGAATGTGGAATGCCTTACCACTCTCTGTTTTCCCAGCCATTGTAATATTCAAGAATTCAAAACCAATGTATACCGACACCTCCTCTTATACCCTTGGGTGTGCGCTAATTATAAAAAAAAAGTTCTATTAATGGAATCGATGACGAAACCTTCAAACAAAAGATCTTTAAAATTGGTTCAAACGTTCTATAGAATTAATAGTAAACTTAACACGACAGTTATTTATCCAAGTATACAAAATTCGATTTAAATTAAAATAAAATTCATCACTCAAATATCTTTTCTAGTTTAAGAAATAAATTAAATGACAGTGTTAAAAATATTGCTTAAAAAAATTGCAATAAATAATCAACCCCTGTATTTTATCTGCATTCATTAAAAAACACACGAAATTGCAGTTAAACAAAAAAAAAACTATAACAATAACAATAACCTAACAAAATTATACTAAACAGTCATCCACACAAAAACACATCCAAAGTGTAGTATATTTTCTTTTTAATTTATAAACAATTTATTTCTAACGTTTAAACAAAGTGAGCTCATCATCACTAAACACTCGCTGCTGCTCAGTGCTCATATCGTTCTTCTGGTACATGCTATGAACTTTATACATACGTAAGCGAAAATTAAAGTCACGGCCGTTGAGGACATTGAACTTGTCAATTAAAAGCAAACAAATAGCTCACCACAAATCTTATTTGTAAACAAATCCATCATAAAACAAAAAATAAAAAAAAAACACTTCGCAAAGTTGTTTATTGTGTAAAACTAGTTGTTTGTTTTTTTATTTTAGATATTCGTGTTTATGTTCCACATACGCCCCGTAGGCCCAATCAATATAGAACTCAAATTTACACACGTGCTGTGGCAAATATAGTAACGTGATTCTGTATCGTAAGTGGTTATAAATATAGTTTAATTTATATATTTAATGTTTAAAGGCAAAACAAATCTATATCATCATAATTTTCGATCCGTTGGTGGTTGGTTTTTTAATTTTTGACATTTAAAAGGAATAATTTTTCGCCTTTTAATCGAAGACGTAAAAAAGAGTTGCCGTTGTTATGGCCGAGACATTAAAATGATTTACTTCGATTTATAGTTCAATAAAAAACATAAACAAATGCCACACAAAACGTCGAGTTAACGAATTCAAATTTAAAATTATTTCGCAGTTTTGCGAAATTTTAATTAGCATAAACTTAAAAATAGAAATGAAAATAAATTGATGATGAGATGGTGTTTCTTTTTTTTGTCAGTGAAAACGTTCGTTTTTGAACTTCTCGTTGTTGAAATTATATCTATTTGCGTTGCGCGTGTGGCGGCGGCGTAGATTGTAATTTACGTCTCTTCGCCTCTGTGGGTTGCATATGCTTTTAGCCTTCACTCGCAACCATGCGAATTCTCTTTGACCTTAGCTCTAGCCAAAATTTATATAAATTGATGTTTAGACAAGCTTAATAGTCCGCTGCGATCATAAGCTGAGGTGGTCGGTCAGTCGGTCTTCGTTCGAAAACAGTGAGACAGGTGAGTTGATTATCATTGAATATTAGAAAAACATAATTTTGCAATTTATCTGCGATTTGTTTTTTTTTTGTTTTGTTGTTATATCGCTGAGTGGAGAGGGTCTGGACATTTTGGAACTAAGAGAGTAATTTGCAAAATTTAATGCGTATTTAGTTTCTCGAAAAAATTGAACTTTGGAGCTTTAAATTTATATATTTTTTATTTTTATTTGTATCTATTTAACTAAACAGGTAAACAACGCAAAATAATGTTTCGTTCGATTTGAAGATTGTTTATGTTTTTGTATGTTTTTTTTTTTTGTTTTTATTTTTGGGGGGTAAATTTAAATAAAACTTTGTATACCAAATTTTAAATAGATTGGTTTAATTGATTTCGAAGAATTGATTGTTTGAACAAAAAGTATTCTATGAATATGACGTGTGTTTTGATTATTATTGAAGTGTTTGTTTTTTGTTTGTTTTCTTTAAATTGTTTGTTTTTATGTAAATTGTTGGAAAAAGTTTGTTTTCATCAACTAAAATAGATGTTTAAAGTTTAAATGGGAAATAGTAAATAAATGGTTTCAGTGGAAAATCATTTTCAGACTGTATGGCTCATATTTCAAAATTGTTTAAATACAATGTTTTGAAGGAGAATTAGTCATCTAGAGTTTTTTACGTGGGTTAAGATTTTAGGGAGAATACCATTTAACTTTTTTGAAGACGTCATCAAGAGTGATGACTTATTAGCCAAATTTTTATAGTGGGCAGATTCTATGGTAAAAATATGTTGTTGAAAACTCTATAGGTAGAAAAATTGATAAAGTATCGTATGATAAAAATAGAAAATTTTCAGCATATTGATAATTTAATATCAGCTATGAAATTAATTAAAACGAGAAAAGTATTTTGTTATATCAGAAAATGGAATTTATGTAAATTAAAATAGCCAGTCAATGCATTCAAATATGAACTGAATGAATGGAACCTCAGTATTGTTTGCCCGATTTCGAAAAAAGGAGACCAACTATAGAGGAGTCAGTCTACTTAACATCGCTTACAAAATCTACTTTGCCGTAATATGTGAACGTCTAAAGCCCATAAGCAACGACCTGATAGGTCCTTATGAGTGTGGTTTTAGACCAGGAAAGTTTACAGTCGATCAAATAGTCACATTACGGTAGATCCTGGAAAAATTGAAGAACCTTAAATCGATACCCACCATCTTTATATCGATTTCAAGGCCGCGTTTGACAGCGTCTACAGGGACAAGCAGTTTAGAGCCATGTCTAGTTTTGGCATCCCTGCTGAACTCGTCCGTTTGTGCAGGTTGACCGTAGAGCATTTACGCTGCTATATAAAGGTTAGAAACAACTTAACAGAACCTTTCGATGTCAAAAAAGGTTTAAGACAAGGTGATGAAAGATTAGTGCAGAGCTCCTACGTCAACACTAGAGGCACTATCTTTCAAAAGTCTGTCCAATTACTAGCATATGCTGATGACATAGACATAATCGGATGAACTTAGCGTGATGTCAATGGGGTTTTTGTGAGTATTAAGGCAAAAGCGGCAAAAATGGGTTTAACTGTTAATGAGGGCAAAACAAAGTACATACTTGCTGTCGTCAAGAAAGGACTTACAACTCCAACCTCTCGGTCAAAACGTCACCATCGACAGACGTAACTTTGAGGTAGTGAAGGACTTCGTCTATCTAGGCTCCGCTATGAACGCAGAAAACAACATCAGCGCTGAGGTCAAACGAAGAAAAACTCTTACTAACCGCTGATTCTTTGGGCTATGAAAGCAATTGAGTAGCAAAGCCCTCTCTCGAGGGACCAAAGTGTCGCTATATAAAACCCTCATCGTCCCCTTCTTGCTACACAGTGAAGAAGCATGGACTACGACAAAAACGGATAAAAGCACCTTGAGTCGTTTCGGGAGAAAAGTTCTTCGTGTGATCTACGGTCCCGTATGCATAAAAGGGGAGTGGTGGAGAAGATGGAACATTTTAACATGAATGCATTTTTAAAAAAAAAATCCATTTAACGGTTTTTTTATAAATAAAAAAAAAATGAAAAAAAAATTGTCACCTCTAAAACTTTACGACTAAAATATGATTTCATCTCCAAAACAATTTTGTGCAACGAAGAATAATGTTTTTGACATCTGATAAAATTTTGAGAAAAATCGAATTGACACTTTTTGTACAAAAAATTAAAAACCTAAACAAAAATTAACAAAAAATGGTAAAAATTGATTTTCGACTCAAATATCTTTTCAAAAATTAAAAATATTGGATTCAAACTTATTTTATTTCACAGAAAATATTGTTTTTATATAAAAATCCAACAGTCTTTTTTTTCATTAAAAATAAAATCTACAAAAAATAGTACGCAAATTTGTAAAAATTGACACGAGTACATATTGACAAACTTTTAAGCAAGACAAATCGACAAACGTGTTGGGAAGTTATCAGTGTGGGTCGTATCCCAGCCTCTTTTTTAAAATTAATATTTGGGTGCAGTTATTTAGAGCTTTTGTACGTTTAACATTTGAATTTCGTTAACATATATTGTTTTGAAATTTAAAGACACATCAATTATATTTTTTTAAATAAGTTAATACAAATCAGAAATGTTTTTTATATAATATGAAAGCTTGTTTAGAAAAAAAAAATAACTAAAGTTGGTTTATTTTAACAATTTGAAAACAAAACAAGAGTTCAATTGGGGGGGGGGGTTGGTAACCCTTCTGCAATGATAAAAAAAACAACAGATATTTTAAAGTGAAAGAATTCACGTTAAGAAAAACAATTTAAGAGAAAATTGCATACAAATCTATCGAGCGATTTTGGAAAAAATTTGAGTTTTCGAATTTTGATCAAACATTTTTTATTGGCACTCTGTTATTTTGACATTAAAATCAAAAATGAGAAAAAACGCGAATTAGCTTAGAACATAATTTTATTTGAACTCAATTGACCTAATGGTTTAGGCTGTAGGGGCAAGAACAAACAGACATACTAAATTGCCGGACACACTTTTTTGTCTTACCTACTATCGTACTGAAACCTCAAATTCGAATTTTTTTATGAAAGTAACTCAATACCCATTTAGTTCCTATATGTTGCAAGTAAAAATAGAACGATACGATTTCGTCAACTTTTGCATAAAATGTTAAATGTGCTTCAAACGTCAAACATGGCTACTACATTGAAGTTTACATTTGACGTACACATACTAATTCTCTTAAAAAGCATTTAAAAGTTTTTCCAGTTAGGACTTAACAACTTGGCTTTTTTTTAATAGGCAGTTGATATTGTGTAGGTGTACACTAGAATCCAATCCGTTGTTTCACTGACACTGCAAAATCAAACATTATGTCTAAAATAAATGAATTGGGTGACTTACAACTCTCAACCATTTCTGTGTGCGAGTACTGTCAGGGATGGAGGGGACCTACAGATTTGAGAAAGCACTTTTTCATGATAAGAATTGCTCTTGGTCAATTTGTCAATACGTCGCAAGAGGCAGTACCCGGTAAAAAAAAACTTTAGATGGCACAGGAAGAGATCGAACTCAAGACCTCTGGCATGACAGTCCAACGCACTAACAATCATGCCACGGGTACCACTTATTTTGTCTATTAGGGCCAAAATTACGACCGACAATTGAATTTAACGCTTTTATAACGTTTTGGTCACCGACTCCGAATTTCGGTAGAAAATTTTAATATTTCGCATGTTCATATACTTTACCATGATGGAAATTTTGAGTTTACTGAATAAATTGACACTGAGAGTCCGATAAATAGAGAAACTGTGCGTTTAGAAATTAAGTTTAAAGTTGTCAAGGCCCTACTAGATAACTCGATATTAAGTCAAAATAGTTTTTATTTATTTTCCTTTGCTCTGCTAATTCTGTCAATATTTCTTTTTTTTTAATTAAAAATTCTTAAAAAATGAGGAAAATATAATCGTTTATAACTGAAAAAATCAACAAATCAGGTTGAAAAATGACAACTGAGTTGTTTTTGTATTGAATCCTCTGGAAAATGTAATATTTACGAAATCGAAATTAAATCAAAAAATCGATTTTTTTGCCCAATGGAATGCAAAATAGTAAAAGAAATATGCCATTTTGACAGATTTAGATGAGAAATTTGTAACAAGATTAGTATATTTATGAATAAACACTTCAAAGCACGTGAATACTGGTTAAAATAATAGGGGAGTGTTATATAGAGTTTTTCATTTGTTAATTTGTTTATAAATACAAAACTTCAAGGAACAATTTCAACGTCAGGGGAGCTGTCAATTTTGTATTGCAATTTTTGTATTCTTGATGATAAAGAAAAAAAAATATCATGATTTAATAAGTTAGTTTTATTGACTTTAAAAGATACAAGAGCAAAATATTCTATTCTTAATTGTAAGATTACACAAGTCTTTAAATGGTTTGGCCGAAGGCCGTCTACCAAACTGACATTTTTTTTATAATTTATATATACGAAAAAAAGCTAATAAGATGCAATTCAATAAAATTATCTTTATAATTTTCAAACTTTAAAAGCTGAACAAATTTTCCTCAACTGATCTCATTCTATAGCGAAGAGCGTTCAATGAGTATTCATACGGAAGGTCCCAACATAGTTCTCCATTCAAGATGTTGATCGTTTCTTCTAAACCAAGTACATCTATTCTAAAATAGTGCTTTCGGAACTCCTTGAGTTTTGGACAAACTCCCAGGAAATGATCTTTGCGATTGCATAACTCGCACAATATTGGCCATTCTGTAGTTCAAATTGATGATTACTTTAAATAACAAGCTGATTTTTTGTGTACTGTTTTTGGCCAAGAAGTAGGTGTTGTGGTTCAAAAAATGGTCAACTTTACTGTAGTGAGAGCTGTAAATAGATGCTTCAACTTCACTCATAAACTTATCGTACATCATGTTGCCGACTTTTTTCAGCAAGTTATCAAAATTCAACTTAAGCACCTCGATACTTTCGTCTGCTGATATTGAAAAAATAGTTGAGCATTCAATTGCCAGTTTCTTCCACTCTTTAACACATGAAACTGCAGAATTGACAGCTTGTGTGAGTACTATTCGAGGAATTCTTTCGTCCCCTTCGCCAAAACTCTTGACACGTAGGTAAAATGTAATTTAAGTGTGTCTAAAAAGGGAGGTCCTGTTCCTGTTTCAAGATGTAACATATATTTGGGCGTCGTACTGCAATCAAAACTCCCAGATTCTTGTACTCCTTTACTATTTCTATCGGTTCCTCGTCAAACGTCCACTTCTCCCTCCTGGAATAGCTCCCACAACCGTTCTTGAATATCATCATTTCTAATTTAGAAAGATTTAATTCCAGATTCCATGATTTGCAACAAATTAGAAACCTATTTTTCATTAGCTGCATCCCGTTTATAGTGTCAGCTAGGAAAGCTATATCGTCCGCGACCATCAGTCTTGGAATATTCCTTCCTCTTATATCAGTTTTGTCATTTATGTATAAGATAAAGAGAAGAGTACTTAAAACGCTTCCTTGCTTAACGCCAACTGAATTACCAAACTCATCTGAAAGAGAATTTCCATCTCAAACTCATGCGAAATTTTCTATGTGCATGGCTCTAATGACAGATATAAGTTTAGTTGAGATTCCATATATATAAAGCTTATAAAAAAGTGCTTCCCGGGGAATTGAATCGAAGACTGCTCGAAAATCCACAAAAAAAGCGTAAAGCTTATTTCCTTTATAAATATTCTAAAATTGATGGTATTGGTCGTTGTGAATAATTTCAAGTACGCAAAAGATAGGTTCCTAGCTCTCATGCAATCACTGTCAAACCACTTTTGCTTATTTGCCAAAACCTCCTTTTTTGCCGATGTTTTTTGGGGCGCTGATTTCTTGATAATGCTCGTTAAGATGTGTATGTCTAGATTAGCTAGAACATTCAAAGTTATTTGAGTTTCGAGCTGTCTTTCCATTGAAGCGTTGGAAGAAGATTTAGGACAGGTTTAGTTGACTCCATACGAGATGTTTTCATTCTAAAGGATACCTCTAGAGGCATGTGATCCGAAAATGTCTTTACTCCTACTCTAAAACATATCATTTTGTATTATTTTTTGATTCATCAATAAATTACAATTGCTGACATATTGAGAAAAGAAACAACATGAAGAAATCAATTTATCTTACCCTAAAGAACATGCAAAAGAAGCATCTGGCCATTTTGACAGATTTATTGAAGAAATAAATTTATTAATTTTACCAATGGAAATGCTCTATGAAAATATTTTATGCATTAGTTTTTTTTTCAGAATGACATATTCCAAGATCTATTAAATTTCTAAACAAAATGTTTAAATATCTAAACAGATTGGAAATCTAAAGTTTAACACTAGAATTAAAGAAACTCAAAACTCAGTTGGTCCGAACTCAGTTCTTATTTATTTGACGTTTAGAAATTTCAACTAGATTATGGGGTTCAACCATGGTTCAAAGTTCATGTAATTGGTTAAAGACAATCATTTTTGTACACATATACTTAAACCTCTTTTGAATCTCACTCAACTCACCAAAATTGGGCGTGTTCAAATTGTTGAACTACGAATTCGCTATTAAATTTCATTTCCCTTCATCAATTTGTGAAAAGCCAAATAATTGTATAAATTGAATTTATTTTTACCTACTGCCGTCAATTTTAATCATTTTAATCCCAACTTATATTTAACCATTCAAAACTCTCTTATTTTTAAAAACAAAAATATGTTTGTATATAAAACCCTCATTAGTCCATAAGAAAACAATTATAGGTAAGTTTTATTCTACCACAAAAAGCCATTACATTTATGAAAACTCATTAAATTACACTCGACATCATCAAAAATCTTTATGCTGCTTACCTGAATGGTCCTCAAAAAATGATTCCCTTTTTTCGTTATTTTTGTACTTTTTGTTTAAGTTTCCCTCCAGGCAAATGACATCTTACGCGCGACCCAAACTATAAAAACCAAACCAAACAGAACTTCTGGAACCCGCACATTGGGGGAAAATTCTGTCTGATTCTGAACCACACCCTGACGCTGACGATGAGACGACAAATAAAATGGAAATGGAAATGGAAAAAAAAGGAAGCAACAAAAGAAAAAAGAAAACACATGCAAAAATGTCAGTGAGTTTTAGGGACGCCACCGCCACCGTCATCTGTCACAGCCGCCGGGGGAACCATCCATTAAAATATTACTCGTATATGAAACTGTTCTTTTTTTCTTTCTTAAGGGTACCTATGCATGCGAATAGTAAAGTAGTGAAATTTATTGCAATTAATCTCATTTAAAGTACAACTTTATGCGGGAATATTTACATAAAACCTACCCAGGGCAGGGCAGGGGCCAGGACAGGCTTATGTAACATTTTTGTTGACATAAATGAGTATGTAAGTACATAACATAATAGAAAGAAAAAAAAAGAAAACATCAGAAGATAGTAAACGTAGTTCGTAGTATAAAATCAGATTCGTCTTTCCCGCCACAACCGAGCAAAGCAGAGCAGCAGAGCAAAGCTCCCCTCCTACTACGAAAAAACGAATCCACTACTCGTTCTTTTGTATATACAAAATGCACCCATCACTCTTTCAGAATTAGGAACAAAATGCGCGCCAAACCTGCCCTGCCTTGCATTCGAACTCAGTGTACACATCATGGATGGCACTTCTATGCTTCTACTACGTTTATCGATTTTTATGCTGACATAAAATACAACGTTTTGTGTGATGTGATGTGTTGTGGGGGAGCAGGGGACTATATTTCTGAGGGATGAGTGCTCTAAGCATCATAAGCCCCCCAAAGTCCCATTCCCTATTCTCATTTTCAACATTCAACATCAACATCAACGTACGTTTACGTATATAATCATTGTCAACAAAACTCTTGGTTTCAAATTCCAATTCATTCCCAATAAAATGGGGTGCCTTCGGGCGTCCTCCTCACACCACTTTTGTTAACATTCAACCCCAATAACAAACACGACCAGCACAATCTGTAGCAAAGCGCGCGTCTGCAGCTCGTTCAGGCTTGGGTTGGAGTCGGTGGGTTTGGGGCTGGTGGTTTGAAGTTCGCACATGAAGATGATGATGATGTGCGATTGTGTGCTGGAAGGGAGGCAGGTGGAAAGCTTGAATACTCGTATATGCTGACTGCTGCTCTGGATGAAACACAAACCGGCCATTGACCTTTTTCTGCAAATGGGAAAATCTGACGCTACAAAAGGCGGTGGCGGCAAACCCGACCAAACCTCACTCTCACTCACTCCATGTGACTGGCTTTTCTAGATGGCGCTCTTTATGCAGTTGTTTACTGCTGCTAGTGATTCTGCTACCTTCTTCTTCCCGTTCATCCCCTGTATTTAATCTGGGCTTTAATATATTATGGTTGTCTTTATTGCTTTACTTCTCGTCGGTCGTTGAGAGCACAAAAAAGGGACGACTCCACAAAATAGATGGGAGCGCAGCAGAAGCGACAACGCGGGAACGGTATACGTACTCGTTGGTAGGTACTTTGGATTGTTAGCTTAGGAGAGTTGGAGTACTGAACTGAACTGATGAGTGCTCCCAATTTTTAAGGCCCCGGCTATATACCTGCACTACATCCAGGCATGGGCGAGGTTATGTACACTCGATTTACCAAGATTCAGGGCATATGGGTTTCTTGGCTTGCTTTCTTATATTAGACCCCCCTTTTTATAGTCCATGCACCTCTCCTTCTCTTCCCCCTTCTTAATTTAGTTTTGGTATAGTAGTAGTAGAAGTAGAAGAAGAACAAAAAGAAGAAGAAGACATTTTGTTTAAGGAACTTTTCCCGCGCGCTAGGAAAAGCTTCCGAATGCGCACAATCGGGACAAGCGTGGCGCTCGCATCGGCTACACTAGCTCCACAATCTACATAAACATAACTAGAGTTACAACAAAATTCCAATTTAATTGTTATAGCCTTTTGTGTGTTGCTTGCGCCATGCTAGTTGTTATTTCTCTTTTGCTTTTTTTTATGTAAACTGATGCTGGAATTGTGAGTGAAAAAGAGAAGAAGAAAAAAATTAAGGGTTGGGGCGCACTCACTGCAATCGAATGGATGGAGTTGGGCTTTAGGGTTGGGGTGGTTCTTATACCTTATACCGAGTTGAGATGCTTGCAAATTAGTTTTGTTAATACAAAAAAAAAGAGAGAAACTGAAATAAGAAAGGGAAAAAATGAATAAATGATGGCTTTGGCAATACCCTTAAGTGAAAATGGAAGCACGGAGACGGAGGTTAGGGGACCCACCTTCCTCCATCTAGTGAGAGATCATTGTAGTAGAATGTTAGAATATTTTCAAATGATTATTTCCAAAGTCGAATATTGAGGAGATTGTGACTCTTGGGAATTATAATGAGTATGATTTTATGAATTGACAGAGAGATAGAGAGGGTGGGTTTTAAGAATAGGGGGTATTATATTTTTGATGGTTGGATGATTTGCTTTAAGAAAAAACCATGGTTTTCAATAGAATTTTTGGTTTTTCTTGATTATATTTTAAAAAGAAACCGCGACCGACCTTTTGAAACGTCGTCGCTGAGAAGTGGTTTTATCATATTCTTTTTTTTCCAAGAATAGGTTATTCAAAAGATGTAAGTTAAGATGTGATGATTTTTTTAAGGGTGGTTTGGTCAGGATGATTTTTTGTTTGAATTTTAATTTTAAAAATAAGGATAGATAAAGCGACAAGTTGGTGATTTGGATGATAATTAAAAATAACAAGATGTGTCATCAGGATGTTTTTTATTATTATAATATCTCAAAAACTTGTTTAACGCCGCCGTACACCAGGAAGAAGGAAATTACACTTTTAAACTTTTATTAACGTGCGGCTCATTAACATTATTTTTTAATGAATAAATGGAATGGGACGGGTATTGGGTAGATATGTTTTTATTTATTCATTCAGGAGCTCATTTAAACACAAAAAAATTGATAATTAGGTTATGTTATTTTCATGGAATAGAATGGAATGGAGGTTTTTAAATTTTATATCTTTTGGACCTTATTTTAATGTTTAATTAATATCGGACAAATGAGGAAGGGGATAAGTTACTATATGTCGATATGTCGACTTTTACTTCCTTTTCCGTGGTAGAGGAGTTATTTATTTTGATTGAAACGCAAGAGAATGGAAAAGCTTTTTATAAGACTTTACCTTAGACGGAATTTAAATATTTTATAAACTTTCAAAAGCCAAAAAAGTGTTTTAAACAATATTCTAATCTCAATTCAGCTTTGAGAAGACAAAAAAAAATGATTGCCTTAAATTCGAATCTCGTCTTATAATTCCTATCACATCAGGTTTTTAGAATTTGTTCCAAATGGCAGCGGACGAATTCTCGAGATGGAATCAACGGTGGGGTCTACAGTTCCAGTAAGGTTGAACTACTTAGTGAACACCTTATAGGGCTTCTACAACTTATTTGGAGCCCAGGCCTTTAAGTCCTTGGAGTTATACTAAGGGTCTTGCCCTCCAGGTTGGGGGTTGTGCCGTCGGGGTGACTTCCAAGCCACGTAAAAAGTAGTAGCGAAGCACCAACAAGCCTCGGATATGGACGGATTCACTGTTGACAACCAACGAAAACGAATTAAGGACAACGAACTTCGGATATGCACGTGGAATGTTAGGTCACTTAACAGACCACGTGCGGCCGAAGAATTAGCGGAGGCTAATTAACATTATCTGCTATAAAGCAGACATCACCGCCATCCAGGAAATACGATGGGATGGGCCTGGCAAGAATAGGATAAAAAACTGCGATATTTACTATGATAACTGCTTCCACGAAAACCAACAGCGCTTATTTGGATGCGGCTTCGTCATTGGAGCCAGACTTAGGCAAGAAGTCTTGAGCTATAGGTGCATCAATGAGCGCCTTATGACAATACGCATCAAGGCTAAATTCGGCAACATTAGCCTGATATGCGCACACGCCCCAACAGAAGATAAAGACGACAACACCAAAGATATGTTCTTCGAGCTCCTAGACAAAACATATGAGCAGTGCCTTAGCTACGATATTAAAATAGTCCTGGGCGGTTTTAATGCCAAGCTAGGAAGGGACGACATCTTTGGTAGAATAATCGGGAAGAACAGCCTGCACCACAACACCTCCGACAACGGATTCAGGCTCATAGATTTTGCTGCGGGGCGAAACGTCATGGAAGCCAGTATGCGTTTTCCACACCTCAACATCCACAAAGGAACTTGGACTTCTTCAGATCAATCTACAGTCAACCAGATTGACCATATTGCGGATGTGGATGTACGAACTTACCGAGGAGCTAACATCGACTCAGACCACTATCTCGTTGTAGCCAAGCACTTCGGGTTTCCAGACCCAAGGCAAAACAGGAAGGTGCTGGGAGACGTAGAACGGCAACAATCGCAAGAGATCGCAAAATCTTTTTCCGACCGAGTTACAAGTAACTTCTCTCCAAGTTCTCTGCCGCCAACACAATGTATCGAAAAACAGTGGCAACATTACCAAGATGCAATCAGAGAAGCCGCCTCTGATGTACTGGATTTCAAGAATCCACCAACAAGGAACCCCTGGTTTCATGAATAATGTCGGCAGGCAAATGCAACCAAACAACAGGGACACAAAGCGATGCTGCATTAAAGAACGAGAGCTGCTCTTCACAGGTACATAAACCTAGAACCGAAGGCTGCAAAGACGAAAGTGGAAACATCATAGTGGAACCGCAGTCAATGCTGAGGATATGGAAAGACCATTTCTGCAGACTGTATAACGGCGACGACGAACCGAATCCTGCTGTCAGGCAGCCAATGCCAACAATCCCGTCCTCCCGACTTAGACGAAGTAAAGATTGCCATATCTAAGCTGAAGTCTAATAAAGCCGCTGGAGCGGATGGCTTGAATGCCGAGCTCTTTAAAGCAGCTGGAGATAAGTTGGTTAGGAGCATGCACCAACTTATCTGTAAGGTATGGTCGGAAGAAAGCATGCCCGATGAATGGAACCTCAGTATTGTTTGCCCGATTCTGAAAAAAGGAGACCCTCTAAACTGCACCAACTATAGAGGAATCAGTCTACTTAACATCGCCTTTAAAATCTTTTCTGCCGTAATATGTGAACGTCTAAAGCCCATAGTCAAGAACCTGATAGGTCCTTATCAGTGTTGTTTAAGACCAGCAGAGTCCACAGTCGATCAAATATTCACATTACTGCAGATCCTTGAAAAAAACCCAAGAACACCAAATCCACACCCACCATCTTTTCATCGATTTCAAGGCCGCATATAACAGCATCTACAGGGCCGAGCAGTATAGACCCATGCCTAATTTTGGCATCCCCGCCAAACTCGTCCGTTTGTGCAGGATGACCATGGAGAATTCACGCTGCTCCATAAAGGTTGGAAACAACTTAACAGAACCTTTGGATGTCAAAAAAAAATTTAGACAAGGTGATGCGCTGTCATGCGATTTTTTTAACATCGTACTTGAAAGAACAGTGCAGAGCTCACAAGTCAACGCTAGAGGCACTATCTTTCAAAAGTCTGTCCAATTACAAGCATATGCTGATAACATTGACATAATCGGAAGAACTGACAGTGATGTCAATGGGGCTTTTGTGATGTAATGAGGGCAAAACAAAGTACATACTGTCGTCAAGAAAGGACCTACAACACCGACGTCTTGGTCAAAACGTCACCACCGACAGACATAGATTTGAGGTATTCAAGGACTTCGTCTACCTAGGCTCCGCTGTAAACGCAGAAAACAACACCAGCGCTGAGATCAAACGAAGAATAACTTTTGCTAACCGATGTTTGTTCGGGCTAAGAAAGCAATGGGGTTGCAAAGCCTTCTGTCGAGGGAACAGTGTTTCGCTATATAAGACAATTATCATCACCGTCCTGCTATATTGTGCAGAAGCATGGACTATGATAAAAGCGTATGAAAGCACCTTGGATCGTATCGAGGGAAAAGTTCTTCGTGTGATTTACGGTCCCGTATGCATAAAGGGGAGTGGAGGAGAAGATGGAGCGACGTAGACTTAGCCAGAAAGGTAAAAGTCCAACGACTTAGATGGCTGGGTCACGCATGGAAACCAATGCTCCGGCACGGAAAGTCTTCGAATAGACCCACAGGACAGGGCAGTAGAGGAAGATCACTGATCAGTTGGCGCACACAAGTGGAAAGTGACCTCACCCAACTTCGAGCCCGAAACTGGAGACATCTAGTTTGTTGGGCCAGACGCGAGTTCAAACAGGACTGTAGCCCCACCTTAATCTGAAGACTTTTTCAAAAGTAATATGAAATACTTTAATTTAGGCTGAATATTGAAGATAGAAGTTTTAAACATGGAAGATTGCTCCGTCGAATTGGAGAGTGAAGTTTTGGAGCAGCAACATTAATTTAATTTTTACAGATGTTTATTACTTTTGCATCGGTTAAAAATCTGCTACAAATTCGTCGCGTTGAATGCCACTTAAGAAACGACACGACAGAAAAAACGAGAGTAGTCGAAAAAACGAGACGACATCGGTAATAGGCATCAAGCCTTTGGAACGCATTGCAACCGAATCTCTTTATTATACTCTAAGCCTTTTTTATCCACTACAACCTTACCAAAATCGTTCTAGGATCCTTAATCAATCACAGATAAAGAATTAAATTAGCTCTTGCCATTTCCATGAGCCCTTTCAATTTACTTATTCTAGTAGTAAACTAGGAGTTAATTGCTTTAGTATGAGCTTCACTGGGAATAACATTTAAGCTTATACTAAATATAAAACCATAACTCATGAGTCTTGCATGAAATATAAAATTACTTAAAATTGACATTTTTATCTGCCTATTCAGAAAACGCAGTACGGAAATGATAACATTAAACATGCAATTTTTTGGAATCAAGGGACGACTATAAACCTCGGAAATATCCTTTCAAAATCGTCGGTCTTGTCGAATTTCCTTTGTAACACAGCTTGAACAAACAGATTTCAAGCGAAATTTCGTCTAAACTATTATAATTATTTAAAATGTAATGGTAAGGTGAATATTTGAATTTGTTTTATTTTTATTTTTATTTTTTTTATTTTTAAATTAACGGGAATTATTTTTGTAAGCTGCAAACCTTAGCAAGCCAAATAATGCAAAAATTAGTTGTGACCTTGAACCAAAAAGAGCACCCAAATCGAATATCAATTCGAACGTTCAACTCGAAACGAAAAATTTCAAAATCACTCGTTTTGCTGCTCCCTTTTTTAAGTTTACTTCAATAAATGTTAAGCAAAGAAGACGTTGCTTACTGAGCTTTTTGAAAGTTAATTTTTTTTTAATATTACAACTTGGACTTTTCAATGAGTCAAATTTTGGATTCACTATGAGCGCTCTTAGGACAAATTCTTGCACTATTCCTAAGCTTAAACTCTTAAGTTGATTAACTTGAGGTTTGATTACAACTTTGGAACACAAGTTGACATTTCTTTTTATTGACAAATTGTTTGTAAGGCCCTTTTAAAGTTGGTCTCGATTATATCTTGTCCAAAAACCCACGGGGTTAAATTTTATAGACTGAAGGATAACATAGGATTAAAGTCAATATGCGGTTCGGCTACAGCCAAGACGTTCTCAAAGGCTGATTTAAAATTAAAGTAAATATAGAGAGAGTTACAAAGTATTATTTTCAAAATGTTCATTTTTCGTTTGTTTGTAACGTTCGATTTTAGGAATCACTCATTTTCCGACTCTTATTTTTATATTCACTTCAAAGTTTGACATAGGATAAGAACTTTACTTTTCCCAGCATCGAGTCCACTAAAAACAATTTTTTTGAATTCTTGGGTTTTGATTTATGAATTGCGTTCTTAACATCCCCCTACAAATTTTCGATGGGGTTGAGGCCGGGGGATTGAGCGATCCACTCCATAACGGATAACTTCTTCTGCGCAAACCAAGGTTTTGCCTTTTTTGACGTATGCTTTGAGTCATAGTCTTGTTGGTATACCCAAACCAACGGAATTTCCTCTTAAGCATAGGGTAACATGACCTCCTCGAGAATTTTCACATACTCGGGTGCATCCCTTATACCCCCGAAGGCATAAATAGGGCCGACTCCTTAATATGAAAAGCAAGCCCATATCATAATTCACTGTTTTTATAGTGTACCGTGGATCGTATGCTGCATTTTAGAGCCTTCTCACATATTCTCGACGACCCTTGAACCCAAAGAGGACGACTTTGCTTTCATCGCTCCACAGAACATTCCTCCATTTCTCTTTCCCCAATCTCGATTCGCTTTAACAAACTCCATTTTCTTTACCACATGCCTCTTCGTCAGGAATGGTACCTTGCGTTGAATTCGCGGAAAACTTCGCTTATAAAAGACGTCGTCGTATTGTGACAGCGCCTAGACCCTATGGAATTACCCTGCTTGGATTTACAAAAAAAAAAAAAGAATTGTAAAATCTATTAAATCTATAAAATAAATGACGTCTGCCTGATTGACAAAGTTTCAACTGTATTAAAGTTTTTTAATTAATTAAGTTGCAGTTGTGTTAACTAAAAATTTTCATCTCTAATTCTGCTTCTATAAATAAGTGCTGTTTTGCAATATATTAGCATTTTAGACACATCTACTTCATTTAAGAGAGCTAAAAGTTCGTTTTCTGATAAAAAGTCTCTATCAATTTAATTTCTTCTAGTTCCTCTCAGGATAGGAAACCTTCCGACAAAATGAATAATATCCTCTCGTTCAGCCATGTTGCAAATATCACATGGCAGTGGAAGATCTTCGCGATGTGAAACGTTATTTATGTTTAGCAGTTCACCTCTTAGCCGAAACATGTTGGAGATTTGTTCTACAGTATTTATGTCCTGGAAGTAGTTTTTTTCATTAAGATTATAATTCAGCCTGCTATAGATCATCCGATGAAGTGAGCTGCATGCCTGTTCTGTGAACACATTTCTAAAATTTGCATCCAGGCGCCTAATTCCCTGCTTCAGTGACGATTTCCATGTACTCTGTTCACTGAGATTTAAAGTTACACCTGTATGTTCTGCTAGCCCAATCCACTCTTTAACCCATCCTGTGTTGCTTTGTATCGCTTGTAAAGCTGCTTTTTTTGGTAAGCAATAGTTGGGCATTTTCAGTACTTTCAGAATGTAATCGACTTGCAGCTTCAACGTTTTTATGAAGAGTGGGGATAAGCCTGTTTCTAACATTATGATTCAGTTTGGGGTGCATAAAGGAAGACGGAATATTCGATTTAAATTAAATCTCAGGAGTTTTTCCACAGTCTCAATTTGTCTTTGCTCTCCACACTTGGGCTGCGTAAAACAAGACTGATTGGGATACTGCTTCGAAAACTTTATATTTACTGCTATGCACAATGTTTTTGCTGTTGAAACATTCTTTTCATGCCACGTTAATCGCGGTTTTAGCCTTAAGAAGTTTTTCGTTGAGGTGTTATACTTAAGTTTTGGGTAAAATAAACTCCTAATTATTTGTATTCTTTCACTCTTTCTATGTTCTCATTTTTGAAGTACCATTGTTCATTTGAACTTAACCTTCCTCCACTTTTCTTGATAACCATCACTTTCGACTTGTTCAGGTTCACTACCAAGCTCCATCGTCTACAGTATTCTGAAAGTCGATTTATCATAAGCTGCAAATTGCTGTGAGTTTGCCAGCAAGACTATATCATCTGCGAAGAGTAAAGCTTTAATGACCTAACACCTCGTGGTAGTGCGTCAATGATGTCATTTATAAATAGTGCGAACACGCTAGGACTGAGAGCGCAGCCCTGTTTTACTTCCGACTGCGTCTGAAACTATTCAGATACCTGCTTTCCATTCCATACCGCTGCTCTCGTGTCTGCGTACAAGTTCTGAATAACTCTTCTAAACTTAAACGACATCCCGTATCCAAACAACTTGAACATCAATGCGTTTCGTTCAACTGAGTCAAATCCAGCTTTAAGATACACAAAAAAAGTGTATAGCTTTTTAATTTTTTTTCCAAAAAAGGCTCAACAATGCTCCTTAGAACGAATATATGATCGATGGTCGAGTAAACTGACCTGAATTCGGCTTGAGACTCACATAATAGATTATTCGAGTCTATGTTCAGCCGCTTTAGTATAGGAAGCGTTCATAAATGAGATTCCTCTAGATGTTGCCTTTTTTGTGTATCGGAAAAATCAAAGCATCTTTACACTGTCGAGGGATGATTCCAGTTTCAAAAATTTGATTATATATGTTTATATAGGTTCTTAATCAGTTCGTCAGTGCCATATCTGTAGAATTCCGCTGGTATCCTATCTTCACCTGCCGCTTTGCGTTGACCGATACTCGAACCTCATGCTGGGAAATTGCACTGTCTAAAATCACGTCATGAATAAAGGGTTGGGCAGAGTAGATCATGACTGGGTCCAACAGTGGTGGGTTCAGCAGTTGATTGAAATGATTTCTTAGAGTAGAAGTATCCAATCCACGACTCATAATATACTTCGATCCATTTAGTTTTCGTGCCAAGTTCTAAAATTCAGAGGGACTACTACATCTAGCCAGCTTTTCTGCCTCAGCTTCATAATATTTTACGCTTTTTTCAATATATCGGTTTTTTTGCATAGCATTCGCCGTGGTATTTCTCAATTGGAGTTTGGGCATAAGTTCTAAGGCAACAATTTCCTCTCGTACCATTTCGCCACATTTAAATGTTACCACATTTGGCATATGATCTGAATAGTTTCTTTTTTGAACTTCAAAATCAGTTATAAGTGAGCTCAATTCACCTCTTTCCAAGCTATAATCTATAACAGAGCTAACCTGTTTCCCAACAAATGTGAATTCACCTTGGTTGTCTCCTTCACTGGTACCGTTTTGGACCCGGAGCCCGACAGAATTGCATAGATCCAACAACTTTGCACTTCCTTCCATTCTTCTTTTGCATCTTTGGTTCTCCTGCTCATACCAATTCAATCATTTTACGTTCCTTCTTCGTTACCGAACCTGGCATTAAAATTTCCAACTAGCAGCAAATTTTCAACCAGGTTTACCGATATAACAAACTCCCTAGTTTTTTTCAAAATCCGTATCCCATTGGTTACAATTTATATAACTTGGCAATATGCGGAATCTCTTGCCATAAATGTTTAGATCTAGACATATTACCTCCTCACAACTTTTGAATTCACAGACGTTACTATCAAAGTCTTTTTTATATCCAAAAATACAGCCACGAATCGCTCTTCCTTTCGCATGTCTTCTTATTGCTGGTATAATTTCCAGGTTATAGTTACTAAACTTGTTTTCGTACTTTATAAAGTTATTACTATTTAAATAATGTAGTTTTTTAAAGAATTTGTTATTCCAAATCAATTAAATTCAAAAGAGATAATTTTACCTTTGGAACTGCGTTGTTGTATTGTAAGCCCATAGAAAAAGTCGTTTTTAAAAATCCATCCAAATCCAAAGAGAAAAGTAAAACCAACTTGTACAAAACGTATTCAATTTGTTTTTCTTTATTTTTGTTCTATTTTTATTTTTGTTTTTTTTGTTGATAAAAAGAAAACGAGAATGAAATTGGTACCTTCCCATATTTCCGTTATACATAATAATTAATAATTGTTTAAAAATTCAGCAACGCAACTTCGACAACATGACGACGACGAAGACGACGAACGACTTGAAGTATGAATAAATGTGTACAATAAAAATCTAGATTCAGTTTGTAAGTTTGTGGATAATCTTGAACAATTCCTTGTTTGTTTTTTTTTTCGAGAAAATATAGAATCGCCCAAATAAGTCACAAACCATAAGATTTTATGTGAAGATGAAACAAAAAATAAAAACGTGCTGAATTTTTTTGGCAAAAATATATATCAATATTATTTTACGAAAATTAAAACAAAAAAAGAAAAGAAAAAACTTAAACCATATTTCCTAAGCAAGCGATAAACTTAACGTATTCACGACTTTCCGCCAAAGCCCATCAGATTGCCAAGTCCGCCACCGGCGCCCTGTTGCAGTTGTCGCATCATGTTCTGCAGACCACCAACACCGCCCATCTGTTGCAGCATACGGGGGTCGATCATCTTGGCCATTTGCTGGTTCAACTTGGCCATCTGCGAGGGATTCACATTCTTTGTCATATCACCGGTCTTGAAGAGGCCCTTCACACCGCCCATCTTCTTCACCACCGCCGCGAACTTTGTGTAGTGTGAGATAAGTTCCTTGACTTCGCGCTCCATTACTCCGGCACCCTGGGCAACACGGACACAACGTGTGGGCTGCTTGCTGAAGAGCTTCGCTCCGTCGCGGTTGTCCAGCTCGCCATCGGACATACTGTCCATCATTGTCATCATGCGCTTGATGCGCGCCATCGACTCCTGCTCGCCTCCCTTTGTCATAAAGTCTTGCGAGAAGCCGGGGATCATTCCCATGATCTGAGAGAAGGGACCCATTTTCATGATGTTCTGGAACTGCTCGTACATGTCTCGGATTGTGAACTGTCCGTGTTTGATCTTCTCCAACAGTTCCTCGTTGCCATCCAACTTTAGCTCGTTCACTTTGTCAATGAGACCCTCGATGTCTCCCATGCCAAGGAGTTTGCTCACGAATGGCTTCGTCTTGAAGGGCTCCAGATCGTCAATGTGCTCTCCGGTTCCAATGAAGATAATAGGAGACTGTGTGGCTGCAACGGCAGACAGAGCACCACCTCCCTTGGCGTGTCCGTCCAACTTAGTGATAATGACAGATCCAATGTCTACTTTCTCCTTGAAGGCCTTGGCTTGGGCCTCACAAGCCTGCCCGATGGTGGCATCCATCACGAAGATGATGTTGTCTGGCTTGACTGCATTGGCAACCGCCAACATCTCCTCGAACAGCGACTCCTCTTGCTTGTGTCTTCCACTCGTATCCACAATGATCATTTCGAAACCTTCGCGCTTGAACATCTCCACACCATCCTGGGCAATTACCACAGGGTCGATTTCTGTGTAACTTCCGTAGAAGGGAATTCTAGCTTTGGTGGCATTCTGCTTGATCTGGTCATAGGCTCCGGCACGGAAGGTATCCGCACACACAAGGCACGACTTCCAGTTGCGCTTCTGGTAGTGGTAAGCCAGCTTGGTACAAGTTGTCGTCTTTCCGGAACCTTGCAACCCAACGAACATAACAATATTGGGTCTACCTTTGACGGGCTGATAGGGCTTCACACCCGGATCGACGAGCTTGATGAGTTCCTTGAAGACAGCCGATTGAATCATTCGGCGCTTATTCAAGCCTCCAGCCATCTCATCGAAATCAATGACTGCTCTCACATTCTCACGCAATTGTTTAACTAATCGAATGTTTACATCGGCTTCCAGCAGAGCAGCGCAAATCTCTTTCAGCATGGAATTCAGAACTTCCTCATTGATGACTGTGGCTTTGCTCAACGAGTGCAAAGCAGTCGTAATTTTACGACCTAAATCGGCTAAAACCATAATGGAGCGGTGGTAAATTCACTTGATTAACTTTTGGCCTTGGCGGGGAGGATCGAAAATAATCGATTTAGAATTAAGATTTTGTATTTTGTTGTGGAAAAATAAAACAATAAAATTACTTCATTTATGAGAAAGGAAAAGTTTTCTTTTTTTTCACTTTAGTGATTTTGACACGTCGATGTTGAATTTCTAGGCAAATGTCAGATTTGAGAGGAAGTGTTCGGAAAATGGCGATTTTACTCCGCACATGTCACGGAACAAAATGTAGTAGATTATTTTCTTTAAGGCTGAGATACTAAGTCGAAGATGACAGTACAAAAAAGAAGTAGAATAAAATTTATATATTTGTGTCTTGTTAACTTAAGGAGATCAACTTTTGATTTTTTACTTTGAAATTAGGAATGAATTATGTTTTATAAATTTGATTTTTGGTAATTTTCTGAACAAAGTTCTTGCAAAACGTCCAAATGACATAAGTAAAAACTAAGAATCAAAGGAATTTTGAGAAAGTTTAAGAAACAGTTTAGTCTTAACGAAATGATTAAGAAACGCGGTAAAGCGAAAAGTAATTATTTCTGGCTTAAGTTTAAATTCTAAGTGAAACTATGCTTAAAACCAAAGAAATGTGGTTTAATTTATTTGTAAAACTTATTTTGACATTTTAAGGGTAAAATTAATACTGTCATTAGTTTTCATCATTGAAATCAATCATTGACATGTTTTGACAGTTCGCTTTTCATTGAACATTTACGTAGTTTTGAATATTAAAAGTGAAATTGACGTTTGGGAATTCAGTCAGAAGATAATTGAAAACGATTTCATAAGTGAAAAATAAAATTTTATCTTAAAGAAAAAATCTGTGTTAACTAAAGTATTTCTTTTGGTAAACAATTTTTCAACTCATCAACTTCACTTTGACACCAAATTAAACAGAATTTTTAATGACGAAAACCAATGATAACTATAATTGACCTCTAATTCGTTATTACAATTGGAGTTTGGTAAGATGAGTTAAACGTTTTTAAGTAGGTTAAAAATTGTCTGTCAAATTCATACGAACGAAATAAAGCTTAAGAAACTTGATACAAATTTCAAGTTACCAAACAGGGTTCTTATTGTACTTAATTTTCGAAGGATCTGTAGGTTAACACCACTTTACTGTTCCACCAAAAAGGAATTTCAAAAAAATCTTTGAAATTTAATGGAATATCAAAGATATCTTTGTTAATAATATGGAATAGGAAACATGAAAATTTGTCAAATGAAATATCTGATGTGACACAAATACCTCAAAATGTTGAAACAGAAAAAAGTTAGCACAAAACGTTGTCAACAAAAGGATGTAAATGTCAAAAACTTGTTTTCTACATTTTCGCTCAAAATGTTGCTAAAATGCTTTTCCAATATGGAATACCTTTCTCTTTTAAGAAATATTTAACGAAAGGATGAAACAATAATTCAAATACGTTCAACTCAAGTTAAACTAATAATAATTATTTCTAAAATTTGTATTTCAATTTCATTTAAGCAAAGAGGAATGATCTCTATCTCACCGTAGCAAAATTTAAAATACACTTCTTATTTTATCTGTAAAATTTAAATTATGTCAACAAGTCAAAACCATTTCTCTATTATGAAAATAGGTGCATCTGTACACGTCTAAAAAGTGACAGCTCGTATAAAAACATGTAGTAAACAACGTTAATTTAAAAAACTGCCTGATGGATTAAAAATGTCAAAAATAGAAGAGCGAAACAAATTTAACAAAATGCTAAGAGATTATGAAGCCATTTAACGATTTAAACATTAGCTAAGAGGTGAAAAAGTAAAATATGCTAAAGTAATACAAATTATTAAAATAACTTCAACATTTTTTTAATTGATTTAAATTCATATTGTGTCAATAAACTCAAACCAAAAGAAACAATCCCTTAAAAATAACAAGTTAAAAAGAACACCTCTATTACAACACCTAATTGAACACAACTAACCATGCCATATGACGTTTGCGCACATCCCACCATTAAATCAAACAAACAGATCTTTTAAGCTGTCACACTTGGCACCTGTCATACTCATTTTTCTGGTTGCTAACAAAACTGCAGTTTTGTTTTCCTTCACTTCAGAAGATTTTTATTAACAAAAGAATATCGAAAAAAAGTTAGTAACAAATTGTTTTCATCCATAAAAAGGAAAGAAGTCACTCCATCATGGATCCAGCACTACTTCGGGAACGCGAGGCGTTCAAAAAGAGGGCCATGGCCACTCCAACGTATGACAAACTTTTTATACATTTCCTCGAGACACTTGTTCAATAATTTTCATATCTATTGTTTTTTAGAGTCGAAAAGAAAACCAAAGTGGAAATAGCTGCACCACCGCCGAGAGATGATAAGAAGAAAATGCGACCACCAAGTGTTCCAAAATTGGATTCTAGCACGTAATTTCTTTCTTAAATGCTGCCCATGTCTGCTCATTTCAATGAAATGCAATTGAATTTTTTTTCTAGTTACAAAACTATGTCTGGGAGTTCCCAGTATCGTTTTGGTGTGTTGGCCAAAATCGTGAAACACATGAGAACCCGTCATCAGGACGGTGATGATCATCCACTGACAATAGAGGAGATTCTAGATGAAACCAATCAATTGGATATTGGACAATCTGTGAAGAATGTAGGTTGATTATCTTCTATGGAAAAGTCATAAAAGTCATGAATGCTATCGTTTTCTCAATTCCAGTGGCTTGCATCGGAAGCTCTTATGAACAATCCCAAAATCGAAGTATCACCCGACAATTGTAGATTCGCTTTTAAACCTGTTTACAAAATCAAAGATGGCAAGAGTCTTTTGCGATTGCTGAAACAACATGATCTCAAGGGTTTAGGTGGTATTCTACTGGATGACGTTCAAGAATCTTTGCCCCATTGTGAGAAAGTATTGAAAAATCGAGCTTCTGAAATCATTTTCATCATCAGACCAATTGACAAAAAGAAGATTCTCTTCTACAACGACAGAACAGCCAATTTTACGGTAAATTTAATTTGATTTTTAAAATGTTCAGAATTAAAATAAGATTATTTTTCAAATAGGTTGATGATGATTTCCAAAAGTTATGGCGTTCGGCAACTGTCGATGCCATGGATGATGCCAAAATTGATGAATACCTTGAGAAACAAGGTAAAACTTTTAAACTACTTAATTTTGAACTTTTCTGTATACTTTTTTTCTTTTAAAAAAGGTATTCGGTCAATGCAAGACCATGGTCCAAAGAAACCTGTTCCCAAGCGAAAGAAGATGTCTAATAAGAAAAGACAATTCAAGAAACCAAGAGACAATGAGCATTTGGCTCATGTTCTGGAGGTTTATGAAGACAATACGCTTACGCTCAAGGGCACCAATCCTACATAGATTTAAGACTTATTTTTTTGTTTTCTAGAAACTTATAATTTCTTTCTCAATAAATGTACCTTATAAATAAAAAAGCTTTAAATCAATTTTAAGCGATGGGAAAGAAGTGATGTGAGAGGATTTAAAAGTCGAAAATGGAGCTGGAAAGCCACAAAAGAACGAAGTATTTCTTCATGTGCAATATTCAGAGTAAAATGCAAGTTATAAGACAGATAAGACCTTGAGATCATTACTTACTTAGGCCCTCAGACCTGTTAAGTCCGTTAGGGATCCCTTAAGGGGCATAGGGCCTCTACTACGCCTACGGGCCATCGTGTAGTGTTTCCGGAGATGTGTTTCAGCTCCCTCCAACTCTTGCCTAGTGACGCTGATTCCGCCTCGACTGTGCTGCGCTATGTGTGAGTAGAGTTCAATGCATTGTTTGGCCTGCAATGTAGTCGTTACCTTTTTGAAGTGTATGTCCAATCCATTGCCACTTACGCCTTTGTATTATATAGTCTACAGGTTACTGGCCTGACCTTCTATAAAAGACCTCATTTTATATACGATTTGTCCAGAAAATTCGAAAATTACGAAGACATCTATTCACGAAGGTTTACAGCTTTCTTGTTATGGCTGAAGTAGCCTTCCAAGTGATGCACCCATAAAGAAGCACAGATTCCACATTTTTGCGAAACAGTCGTAGCTTTGTTTTTAAGCTGATAGAGTTATTCCTTCAAATTTTTGACAGCATACCGAAAGCCGCTTTTGCTTGCCGATGTGGCAGAAGACTTCTTGTTCATTTCCGCCTTCGATGGAATCGATGCTTCCAAGGTATTGAAAGCTCTCCACTTTTTCCACCAGGTTGCGAGGAAATATTTGTTTTGCTAGAATTAATTTTCCGCCCCACAACTTCTGCTTCTCTCTCCACACTTGTTGCCATTTGATGGAGACCCATGATCCTATGAGAGAGTAAGTAAACATCGTCCGCGTAATCCAAATTCTTTAAATAGGATGTCAAAGTAGATTGGATCCCCCCGCTACCTGGCAGAGCTAAGCGCAGTACATCGCTTATCACTAACAAAAACAATATTGGCGACAGAATACAGATGATTTCAAAATCATAGCAATTAGTTTTTCTGGGATGCCTCTTCTCCGCAAAGCTAACCAGATATACTCCCTGTTAACGCTTTCAAAGGCCTTCTCGAAGTCGATGAACACCTGAAAGCAAGTGTAGTGGTGATCGATATTCAACGCACTGTTCAGCGCGGAATCCTGCTTGGTCGACATCGAGTATGGCCTCAAGGTGTTCTCTGATGCGTTCCAGCATTGCTACTATTTTGGCAACGGCTGGTAGAACGCAAATTCCTCTTCAGTTTTCGCACTTTGTAAGATCTCATTTTTTGGAAGCTTGACGATAATTCCTTTCTTCCACTCATGAGAGAAGCTTTCGGTGGCCCAGGCTTCTTTTATGAGCGGATGAAGCAGTTCGCTTGATGACGTTGGCGCTGCTTGTAAAAGCTCTGCGGGAATTCCATCAAGTCCTACCGCTTTGTTGTTCTTAAGTGCTTTAATTGCGGCAACGATCTCATCTTTACTGGGAGGTGCGGTGCGGATTCGGTGATTAGTTTGTTCAGGCGGTTCAGAAGGTATCGGCTGCACGTTGTTTGCAAACACTCGGTTTAAAACCGAGGAAAAAAGTGTTCTTTTAACCTTCTGACTTGCTCATCCACCGAACTTATCACAGTACCGTCTACTTTTTCTACTTCTTTCACAAGGTGTTGCTTTGAGCTGTGTGTACCGGCTGTGTGAGATCATGGGTACAGAAAACGCAAGTCAGAATAGATGGAGAGGTTATCCTATGATCGTGTCCTACGATATAAGAAATGTTTGTAACATATTACGAGCCTTTTTGAACGTCTTTCAATTCGTCTAGAACCAAAACAAAGTAACTGAACTAACAGTTATTTTTAGTGCCCTTTTGAATGTTTAGTTGAGCAATTATCGACTTCTCTAGAAGTTTATTTATTCATGAATTTACTTTATGATGTAACGTTTTGGTTTTGAATAAGAACAGCATATTTATATAAATAACAATTTACTAGAACTAATATTTATTTCGTGATTTAGAGATGTGCTGTGGTTGCCTATCTTCATATGCATCTACACAACTTCCATATTCAACTACACTAAACTTGTTTTCGTCTTTGCAGTGATATGTGAGCATGTGCAATTTTCATAATAATAATTAGCATAGTTGAAAAGTACCTTCAAAATACACCACCTGCTTGAATAAAATAAAACAGGTGTTTTTTTCAGATGTATAAAACTTGAAGTAGGTGAGACTATTTTAACTGACAGCCATTTTGCAGTCAGTAATTTCATAGTGGGTTTGATCTAGATCGGTCAAATTACAACATTCCCCTATTTTTTAATTTCATGGGTCAAAATAAATTGATTAATTTTTGTTTAAATTTAATCTTCGGGTCTGGGTTTTTCGGCAGATTTATTCCCCTTTTTGCACTTATATTTATATTTTTTTTAGCTGTCAGCTAAATGTCGGAATAAGTTACCTATGAACCTAACAAAAGCTAAGTTATACTGGCCGAACTGTCAAAAGTATTCCAATAGCATACAATTTGGTGAGAGTTTGCAATTTTCTATCAAGTCAAAGCTGTCAGTTTATACGGTTGGTTAATTTAACCCAATTATTAGTATTTTTTGGTAGAAAATCGGCTAAAAAGTGCCGACAATTTTGTATCTTCCAATTAATAATCGTATTGCTTACACGGTTGGAACCCTAATATGCGAAGTTATCGGTTTTGGCCGAAAACCTACATCGAAAACTCAAGTTTTGCGATACATTTTTGGTAAACCACAAGTTTTCGTTAACCACAAGTTTTATATAAAACCTCTCGAAAACTAGTAGCAATTCAAAGTTGGACTAAACAAACAAACCTTTCGAAACATTCAGCGCTCAAATTAATGTAAAAAAAACAGCTGATGGCTGCTGTCAGAACAGATATTTCATTTTGAAATAAATTTGTTCGTGGTAAGTAATATTATTTATACTATTTCCTTACAAAATAAGAATTATTGCTTATTTTTTATTTACAGAATATGGAAGAGAGAAAAAAAAGAAAACTTTGGGGGAACCTCGAGAATAAAATACCGGTGACTATTTGCGGCACTGGCGGTTATTTTAGGATGCTCCAGAGTTTCAAACGCTATTTGTTAAGCGAGGAATTTTCAATATGGCTACTGTCGTGACGACCCCAAGGACGGGGAAGATGTTCGTAATAACGTTTCCAAGGGATGCGTCTTCGAACTCGTCGTCACAAATATGTTCGACGCTTTCGCTTACTACCTGGAAAAAGACTTCCCGGTAACTCCGTTCAATTACAAGGGTTTGGGAGATATGAGAAAAGCGATAAGTTCATTTGTGGAGGAGAATAAGTATGAAAGAAAATCTCTGGTGGAGGCTATGTCGTAGCGATCTAGGAAAATTTGCGCCAAAACATTCCACAATGTGGGAATCGTTGTTCCAGTAAATAAAACCACAACAGGGGGCTATCGCCCTTTGATGGACAGCGATGCCAACATCAAGAAGATCCTTAGTTATTTGGACAAGCCAGGCGAGTGCTCAATGGAAGAAACCAAAGAGATAGTCATGGAAAAATTGCAGCCCATCATGACAGCTTCAGTGATCGCTCTGGATGAGTGTGTTTTTGGTACGAATCTGGAACTGGGAATTTACCTTTTTTGCTCCGGCCATAAGGACCTACACGAAATCGTTTAGAATCTTCTGAACCACGCCTATAAGCTGCTCGGACGATCACAATATATGGCGATTCTGAAGGGACATTTGGCCAGTAGAAGCAAGCTCAGTATTTTGGATTAAATTTGTTGTGAAAGAAATTTTTTAAATAAAATTAATTTTTATTGTAACAGTTTTGTTTGTTGTTGATTCTATGATATATTTTCTAGACAATTAGCTTCTTCTTAGTAAATTGTTCGGACCGGTTGAAGTAAACAAAGAGGATAGCTGCAGCCAAGCTAGCTTGAAGTTTTAGTTGGTTCATGTCTTAAGCCCATTCCACCTGTCCCCAAAACTTCAGTGGAAACTCTTCTTCGAGACGATCTAGTGTTACATTAAAATCAATTTGAATTGGTTAGAATTCATTTTATTTTCACAAATAATTTGAGAAGAACAAAACTTCTTACTCAAAAATTTTTTCATCAATACAAAATTTGACAGCCGGTGTCAAATATTAAATGAAAACGTGTAAATGTTCGGTTTGAAGGATTTTTGGGTTTTTGCAAACTTTTTGCCGAAATTGCAACTTTACAAAATATAAAAGAAATTTATATTATTAACTAATTTTGCAAAAATTTCGAAAAAATTGCAGACTTTCGACAAATCAATAAACATGTACATAATTTCAAGACATTTTAAGGAAAAAAAATGGATGTGGCGGAAAAACAGGAATAAGTTCCAAGGCCTAATGTTTATATTTATTTTTTTAGTAAACATTTTATAATACAAATAAACAAAGCAAAATAAAACGTATTATTTGTATAGTTTTAATGGTAATAAAGACTCGTGCAGTGAAGTTTTAAATTTATTTCATTTCACTTTGTCAAGTTCATTTGTAAGCCTAGTTCACAGCTGAAGTGAAACGAATTTTTTCGGCGGTCTCCAAGTGCAGAACAAAATGAAAACGAAAACCACAGGGGATTTGTGGAGAGTTCTGTCAGCTGTCAAAAACAATTGACAAGTTCTGACAGTCAGAAACAGCTTCGACCAACGAAGCCAATTTATTTTTTTCCTCCGAAGAGAAATCAATTTTTTTGTCTTCGGTTTATTTTTTGGAAGTTCAGTTCACTGCTCGTCTTCATCACTTCTTGCACATCACCAATAACATCTTCAACATCCTGAGTTTCCGATTCAGAAATGTATTGTTGGAACACATTAGACAAATCCATTTTATTTTAAACTTTAAATCAAATATAAATCAATGTCAAAACCCCGAAAGACACGAGTAAACAATTTTTTTTGTATAAACAAAATCAAACGTCAAAATTTCGCAAGCAATTAATATGCCGGGCAATTGAATTGAGAACGAAAAGAGTGCAGAATTGTACTAAGAAATTTAGTACAGCTATCTACTAAAATTACACATTTCGTCGTTCAGCAGCATACTGAAAAACGAAAAGCACAGCGAAATTTTTCGTTTATGATTCCGTCATGTCATTTTTGTATGGGAAACTTCGTTTCGCATCGGCAGAGTACTAGGCTTTAAGCCTAGTACGCTGCTGATGCGAAACGAAATTTTTCGGTGGTCTCCAAGTGTAGAGCGAAATTAAAACGAAAACCACAACGGAAAAATATTTGTGTAGAGTTCTGTCAGCTGTGGAAAACAAAAAACAAAAACATCGAAAGTCACGAGTAAACAATTTTCAATTTTGATTTGTAAACAATTTTTTCCAATAAATAAATTAAACGTCAAAATTTCGCAAGCAATTAATATACCGGGCAATTAAATTGAGAACGAAAAGAGTGGAGAATTGTACTAAAAAATCTAGTACAGCTATCCACTAAAATGACACATTTCGTTGTTCAGCAGCGTACTGAAAAACGAAAAGCACAGCGAAATTTTTCGTTTATGATTTCGTCATGTCATTTTTGTATGGGAAATTTCGTTTCGCATCAGCAGCGTACTAGGCTTAAGCGAGGAACTGGAATTCACTATGGCTAATAGCGTGACGACCCCAAGTACGAGGAAGATTTGCTTATAGTTCGTAATAACGTTCCCAAGGGATGCGTCTTCGAACTCGTCGCCACAAATATGTTCGACGCTTTCGCTTACTACCTGGAAAAAGACTTTCCGGTAACTCCGTTCAATTACAAGGGTTTGGGAGATATGAGAAAGGCGATAAGTTCATTTGTGGAGGAGAATAAGTTTGAAAGAATATCTCCGGTGGAAGCTATGTCACAGCGGGCTAGTAAAATTTGGGCCAAAACATTCCACAATGTGTAAATCGTTGTTCCAGTAAATAAAACCACAACAGTGGGCTATCGCCCCTTGATGGACAGCGATGCCAACATCAAGAACATCCTTAGTTCTTTGGACAAGCCAGGCGAGTTCTCTAAGGAAGAAACCAAATTGCGAAATTGCAGCCCATTATAAAGCTTCAGTGGTCGCTCTGGATGAGTGTGATTTTGGTACGAATCTGAAACTGCTCCGGCTATAAGGACCTACAAGAAATCATTCAGAATCTTCTCAACCCCGCCTATAAGTTGCTCGAACGGCCACAATATATAGCGATTCTGAAGGGACATTTGGCCAGCAGAAGCAAGCTCAGTATTTTGGATTGAATTTGTTGTGAAAGAAGAAGAATTTTTTTTAAATAAAATTAATTTTTATTGTAACAGTTTTGTTTGTTGTTCATTCTGTGATATATTTTCTAGACGATTAGCTTCTCCTTAGTGAATTGTTCGGACTGGTTGAAGTAAACACGGGATAGCTGCAGCCAAGCGAGCTTGTAGTTTTTGTTGGTTCATGTCGTGAGCCCATTCTACCTGTCCCCAAAACTTCAGTTAAAACTATTCTTCGAGAAGATCTAGGGTTACATTAAAATCAATTTGAATTGGTTAGAATTCATTTTATTTTCACAAATAATTTGAGAAGAACAAAACTTCTTCATAAGATATAAAACAGCGAAACAGTAATGAAAAAGGCAATAACGACTATCTTGTAAAATTTGTTCATGCGATTTTTTGTATAATTTCTTTTTCGTTATTTTTCCAAATGGTGACGTCTTACTTCTTTCGATTCTCGAAGTTTTCAAATTCTTACAAGACCCTGTAAACTTTTATTATTGTTCAATGCTCAACAACTTTCTGCCAATTGGAAACTGTGGTTTGGAAAGAACATCATCCAATATGCAATTTTTGGACAATCATCCCATATGAAAAAGAAATATTTGACTGTAAACAGTCGAAAGGTTTTTTCTGAACACTGTTTGATTTTAATAAATATGATTTAAAATATAACCAGCATAAGTGTTCATATATGCGTTTCACCCCGGTGTAATGGTTGGGCTCATAAGAAGATGACCATTGCACCTTGTCTTGACGTATATTTTCCCGAATAAATCGGGATTCTATATAATCCGAGCTCGGATTGTCTGACAATTTTACTGTCACTTTTGAGAGACAAAATTGAGTGTTTACATAGTTAAAATGTTTATGGAAAAACTGCCAATATTGAAAAATCTTCCAATAATGTACGCTTAGCTTAACAAAACATGGATTTCAATCTTAATCCAAATTGCAACTTTATAATATATAAAAAAAAATGTATATTATTAATTAATTTTGCAAAAATTTCGAGAAAATTGCAGACTTTCGACAAATTAATAAAAATGTACACAATTTTAAGACATTTTAAGGACAAAATTGGATGTGGAGGAAGAACAGGTATAAGTTCCGGGACCCAGTGTTTATTTATATATTCCTTCAGTAAACATTTTATAATACAAATAAACAAAACATAATAAAACGTATTATTTGTATAGTTTGAATGGTAATAAACACTCGTGCAGAGAAGTTTCAAATTTGTTTCATTTCACTTTGTCAAGTTCATTTTTATCTTAAAATTTGACAGCTGTGCCCGCTCAAAGTTAAATAAACAAAATAAATGACAAAAAACTCCAATCATGTTCCATGCGCCACGAGAAAAATTAATTTTTGACTGAAATCTGAATTCAAATATGAAAAATTCTCTAAGTTTGGTTTGGCATTTCACTTGGAGGACATAATCCTCCTCATTATTATCGATATAAGGATACAAATGTTGAAAAAGTTATCGAAAGCTGACCTCTAGATTAGAATACGTCACGTGTAGCTCTCAAAGGTCAGAAATTATATTCTATATGTATATCTTAGATCTCAGAGATTTCTGTATTCTTAGAAATATAAACAAATGGTATTTTTCTTTTTTAGTTCTGAGCAAAGCTAGAACTGTCAAAAAAAAATAACTGTGTTTCTTAATGAGCTCCGATCGTTGAGAGCTTTAAATTCGTGTTTCTTTTTTATTTCTGAACATGTTCAGAGCGTGCTCTGTGAGCTCAGAATAAAATAACAGAGTAAACGGAGTAAAATGATGACCACAAACATTTTGATATTTGAAAGCCGGGAAATATAAAAAAAATCATCATCAAAACAATAAAAATGGCGGAAGAGGCTAATCGCTCTAGTGCAGAATGTAAGATAATTTAGAAAAACATAATTGGATATAGCATTTTTATGAATCAAATTTCAGGAATCAAATGGACCAACGCTTTGACTGTTTTTTAAATCATGACAGTTTAGTGTTCAAGCTGTTTTATAGTTAAATCAGAGAGATCTGAACATACTCTCGGCTCAGAACTCTACTCTACTCTGTTCGATCAAACTCTGCTCAGTGCTCAGCTCTGAACTAAAAAAGAAAAACTCCAATAAATGTCTTCTACCAATTTCTCACTGTCAAAATATGAGAATATAATTTTTATGATTCAATTTCTCAAAATTATGTATTATACCAATTGTGGTCATATTTCATGCTCTTGCTTTGTCAAACCGCCTGAAAGAAGATTATCTTTCGCAAAAAGTAAATTTAATTTCAATTAAAAAAAAATTTGTTTTATTTTTTCAAAGTTATGTACAACTAAAAAAACACCCTATAATTGTTTTGAAATTAAAGTCAAAGTGGTAAGTGATATCACTCTAAATATTTTTCTTGGTGACGTACCATGGCCGTGGAACTCAGAATGCACCTAATTTTTTAAAGCAGACAGTTCAAATCTCAGTCAAATGTCAAAATCAGCTGTGTGTGTTTTGTCTGGTGACGAAGGCGATAACGAACGCCTATTGTTTGTGTATATTTGATGTTGTTGTTGTGATTTTTGTTGTTTTGCCTCCTTGAAGTTGAAGATTTTCTTTCATAACGAAAAAGTAAAAGCAATTTTGTGTTGTGATATATTTTTGTTCTTCTGTTTGATAAGCACAAGTTTAAGCTAACAAATATCGTTGATTGACAATTTCAATTCTTAAATTAAATTGATTTTTTTTCGTCTCTGAATTAATTATCGAGGGCGTTTTTCCTTTTCTTTCATATTCTTTGACCAATCAAATTGTGTTGCCTAAATTATATTCTATCAATAATAATTGTTCTATCTTTTGGCGTGTCTCTTCGGATAGTTTCAAGGTGTGGATTTTGGATAACGACGACGACGGACACTTAACTTAAGTGTGGTGGTCAGTGACCTATTAAACTGTATCAATATTACATTATTTAAGTTTCTGGATAACCGGTTCCATTGATCCCCCCAGAGAGAACCAGAATCAAACAAAACGCATAATATTCCATCGTCGATAAAAACAAATTTATCTACTATAGTTTCAAGTCTCTGAAAACTGATAACACAGAAGAAAAAAAACGAAAACGATGCGAACAAATTGACAACAACAAAACCAAAAAATTAAATTCGAGGTAAAAAAAGAACAATAAATTGGCAAAAGCGTATCTTTTTGAAGACCGCGAGTGCGAGTCTAAAAAAAACAAAAATCGAAAGGAAAAAAATCAACCAGATAGACCGGGCCACAGCTATCACCAAGTAAACCATTAAACGCGTATAATAATACCTATGCCACCACGGCGCGGAGGAAAACTTGAGTGTATAAATTTCTTGAACTTGTACATTTGATCGGTTAGTTTACTTAACACCTCACACGAGTGTGGGTGCCCGTTTAGTCAAGTCAGTCAGACTTTAGTCAGTTAGTTAGTTGCAGTTCTCCAAAACAAAAAGGATTTCCCTCATTGCTGCACCACGATGATGGCAATAGTCCAAACGCTCCTAATTGCTTTGGCAATAATTGCACCAGCATCATGTACAGAGTAAGTTATAGTTTTAATATTAAGAATATAAGTTACAATAATTTTATATGAGACTCTGGAAGCACCTAGTTTAAGCTTGCGGTTGGTTGGTTGGTTGGACGTTCTTGTCGACCTTTTGCGAACCAGTAGTGACGACAGAGAAAGTTCCAATCGGCAAACATAATTTTGATGTTAGGTAATTCGTGAATATGACTTACCTATTGAATGTGGCACACCTTCGATCGATTTATTGTACACTTTTATCACTGAATCACGTTATTTTGGAATTAATTTATCGTTAAATATATCACAAATACACGATTTCATATGCGAGTGGGGGGAATTATATTTTATACACAAAATCACACACAACAAAAAAACAACTGATTTCTGACATTTGCTCGACATCAATATAAATGGAACAGAACTTTCATTCAACAGACAACAACCACGAAACTGGAAGGTACTGTTTGATTTGTATATTTTGTTTTCGTTTAAACAGCGAAGTGATACAAGTTATAATAGGTCAGTTTGGTAATATCATGATTTACAAATTTAACAAAAGTACAAGACATTCACGAGAGGCAAAAACAGTTTAAGTAGTTACTGGTGAAGTTCGCTTATTTTAAAATTGACGGATATGTGGTTTTAAGATCGTTAGCCTTTCCGCTTTAAAATAAGTTAATTTTTCACAAGGAATTAGTTTCAAGCTTAAAGCCATTAAAACAGCCAAGAAAACAATTTTTAATTGAATTATGTGAAGTATTAAATATTTAAAGTATATGTGTTTAAAACGTTAACATCCTTCTCGAATTTGTGTTGAGAATAATCAATAATCAAGTCAGTCAAGTTCAAAAAAGTTTGTGGAACATTTACGGAAAGTTAAAAATAATAATATGTCACTATTATAGTATTGTAGTTAAGTAAAGTTAATTTTAATAACTAAAACTACTATCAGTCTTGTTTATTATATTTTTTATGTTTTTAGACTTGTTTTACTTTGAAACAAATTTTTGGGTATTAGATGTTAATGAATATAAATTTCAGACAGAAAAAAGTGAAATGCATAGTCATCAAATAATTGTTATATTCTACAATTAAAAGTTTTTTCTCAAAAAAAAATTCTTTAAGTGATTTCCAATACATTAGTATGTATTTAGTTGTATTTCTTATTGGAAATTAATAGTTAAATATTCATTAAAACATTTTTCCGAATTGATTTCAATGAAAGCAAGAATCGGATTGCTATTTTGGATTTTGGAAAACTTCCGATTTACCACTGTTCAAATAATGTTCTAATAAATGCCACTGAATTTCTAAAACATCATATTAATTTCCGAAAACAAAAAAAGGAACATACATTTTTAAAAACTTGAAATATTGGCAGTGTTATTTTTTATATTTTTCTCTTAACAGTAAGGGGTAAGTTTAAGCTATGTGTAATTGTTTATCATTATTTTTGAAAGGTCGCTTATAACGATCAATTCAAATTTTCTGTCAATGAACAACATTTTTTGTTTGACATTAAGCATTTGAGGTTAGAGTTGATAATTAAAAACAATAGACCGCTTTCAGTGAAACGATTTTGTTTAGAGTTGTAAAATTGAAAATCAGCTATCCCTTGCAAATGTTTTTATGATATATGTTAAGAAATTGAATTGAATTTTTTTCTTTTAAATAAAGTTTTTTTAAAAATAAATAAAAGCTACCTTAATTCCTTATAAATCTCGCAACAAAATGTTTGATAAATTGTTTTAAATTGTTGGGTTCGTTAAGTTAATCCATTTGTCTTCTTTAGAACCACACACAGTTTGAAATTTGTACGCAATAGGTCTGTTCCCAACCTTGACCAAAACTGCCAATTGTCAAAAATAATTCAAAATTGTTGCTCAAATACTACTGTTGCTTCACTCTACACAAAGTTAGTAGTTTTGGGCCGAACATAACGCTCACGGAAGAGTCAAATAATTTGCCCTCTTGACAAATTTACCCAAGATATTTCTTTGGGCGAAAATTGTTGGTCTGTTAAATATTTTGTTGTGGTACTTAAACTGACCGTTCGGTTTGCTTGGCGTTGGTTGAGTGGCGGATAATTTATGCCTAGGAAGGAACTGTTCCATCCTTTTTTAGCCGTTTTCCTCTCTGAGAGAATTTCATCCCATCTTTTCAAAAATTGACAGACCAACCATTTTTGCCCCAAAATCTTGAGATAATGGTCGCATTCACAAAGCTAGTGGCTACGTAGTCAAAATTCAACTGGCTTTGTAAATGCAAAACTACACTACAAAGCTAGTCAATCTGGAACTGTCATGTTATTGACAAATGCAAATATTAAAATAAGAAACATTTTCGATTTGAATACTTTAACTTATCTTTCGTGTTTTTAAATTCAATAAAATTAAATTTAAGACACAATTTTAATAATTTATATTATTATTTAAATACTGAATGATTTATTTCATTTTGAATTCGTGTGGATTACCGAGCAGCTGATTTTGAAACGTCAAAATCATTCTCCGCTAACTTTGTAGCCGAATTTTGTACACTACGTCGGAGGGGAAATTTCAACTACTTTTGTAGTTAGATTTAGCCAATCAGAATCCTTTGACTTCGTAGCCACTAGCTTTTTGCCCATTTCGTACCTTTGCAGCTGTATAACCTGCATACACCTACACGAATTGTACATTTTAGGTCTTGTCATATATCGACCACTGGCATAGAAATTATCTTTTAAGTGAATAAAACCCAAAAAACAAAAGTCGAAAGTTGTTATATCCAATATCTCGGTGCCGATTTGTGATCACATTCTTCAAGAAATAACTGGGCCCTGAAAAATTAACGAACTGTTCACCATTTTCGAAGTGGATGGGCAGGTTCAGACGCCATTAGGGACAAATTTAATGGAAAGTTGACTGGAAAGTTAGTCAAGAAAAATCTCCCTAACTATCAAGTCAAGTCTACTTCTATCAAAATGACAGTTGATCATGTTTTTTCATTCAACTGAAAGCTGAACTTTATTACTCTATGATTTATTTATTTTATACACAATTCCATTTAATGTTTTCTGTAAATGGTTTCCTTGTCAATTTGGAAATAAGTAATATTTCTTTACAATACAAAATACAAATCGTGATGGACTTGTAGCTTGCCTAAAGAGTGTTTTTAGACAATAAAGTTTTTAGTAGATTTTTTACTATGAACATAAAGTAGTGGTTTGCGAGATAAAGTTCTGAATTTGAAATTCATGACAATTGAAAAACTAACTAGATGTCTAGTCAAAATTTACGTTCAAAGAATAAAGTTGACCGCAAATTAAGTCCTTTATGTTGTCTAAACCTGACCAATCTTAATAATTTTAATGCTTGCCGAGATTAGCAAATGGTTGGTATATTAGAAGTCAATGGTTGCGAAAAATCAACCTGTCAATTTTGAGTTGGTACTTCGAGACTTTATTAATTTTTTTTGATAGAGCATGGAGGGTAAAATAAAATATAAAACACATTTAGAGCTTATGAAGACGTTAAAATCGTTTTAAAATAGCCTTTGTCCAGTTAATTTTTGATAATCGAAGTCATTACAAACATTTTTAGTGTGCAAACGAACAGCTTACTTTTTCACACAAGTTTGCTAATAATTTTAATGCAATGCGTGTTTATTAACTTCATTAACTAATATATATACTACAGAAGGGCACAGGAAAATGACCCAGAGTTAACTAGAAGTGGTAATAGGATACAGATTATGCATCAATTTTACAAGTTACCTAAAAATAAGATTTCTCCATAAAGGTATACTTAGGCGTATACTTACTTTTTAATAAAAGGGAATAATGTAGATCCATGTTTGTCGTATGAAATTGAAGAAAAAATTAATAAAAAAAAGCTTGTATTAGACGAAATTTAATTATAGAAGACGAAAATGCAATTAAAATTGTCTTGGCTCCTGTTTAAAAAAAGGTGTTCCATTGTTGAGATACAGCAAATAAATCTTCTAAGTATTTTCTTACAATACTTCTTACTTTGTTTTGTAAATATTTGACCTATACCTACTTGCACGCTGTTTATCTAAAAATAATATATGAATGTTTAAATATTCTCTTTGTTAAGAATAGATTATCGTATCTAGATAGCAATTACTTTTTAGCTAATAAAGAAATAAATGTTGAAATATTTGTTATCTTAAAATTTGATTAAATTCAGCTTAAGAATCTATCTAATTGGACGCAATACATTTTATTAGTCTTATTTTTATAGGAAGTTCTTTTTCTATGAACAACCAAAAACAAACTGCATTAAAATTTCCGCAAATTTTGTGTTTCGATCAATAAAAAAAACGAAACAAAATATCAACAATACTATCAATCAAAAAACAATTAGGAAACTCCTTCAGCGATTGATTAAAAATTGTGTCTTATTGCTCTTGACTCAGAAATGTGTTTCTTTATAAATTTCATTATCAGAGAGGTACTAGGTTATTGTCTGGAAATATCTACTTACTCATTCAGAAACAAAAAGTATGTTTTCTAAAATGACTTTAAGTGGATCAGTTCTCAATTGGTATCATCAGCAAGCACTCAAATGACATTTAGTTGGAAGCATTTATTGATTGGTGTTATTGTTTTGCTGGCATCGGCAGCATTGATCGCACTTATTGTCAATCTCACAAGGTCCCCAGTGGCTGTAAAGTCACCTCCCTAGTAATTACATAGTTTTATAATTAAAACTCTTGTTCGTACCTATATCTAACTTTTATACTATTTCTATTTCTAGCTTGGTATGGGGCTATGAATGTCGCCAAAGTAAATGCATGAAAGTTGCTCTAGATGAGAAGAACTTCCAAAAGGCTGTGAGTATGCCAGTGTGCAGAATATTCTGTGGAGACACTATTGGCACACTTTGGCCCAAACCAACAGGTCCTGTGAAATTTGGGGAATATATCGTCCATATTGATCGCAGCAAAATCCGATTTGATGTTGCAACAACCAAAGCTAGTAAGCTTTGGGCCGTTAATGAAAAGCGTTTTGCTGAACAAATCGAGGCAAAAATACCTGATCCTAGTGATGTTAGGAACGAAGGAAGATCCCTGACGATTAAGATTAATGTCGATGAGAGTCCCGAAAAAGCTGACGAAATTCCTCAGTTGACTTATGATACCGATGAGAGCTACAAATTGGAGATCAGTCAAGGAAAGAATGAAGTATTTGCTGATATTTCTGCTAAGTCCTATTTCGGAGCCCGACATGGTCTGGAGACATTAGCTCAGTTGATTGTGTACGATGACATTAGAAGGGAAGTTCAGATGCTCGCTCAGGCTGAGATTAATGATGCCCCAGCTTATAAACATCGTGGTCTGCTTTTGGATACATCAAGAAATTACTTTAGTGTAAAATCAATCAAGAGAACCATCGGTAAGTTGAAAGATTTCTCCTTCTTAAGGTTCCTTATAAATTGTATACTCCTTTGTTTTCAGATGGAATGGCAATGACAAAACTTAACACTTTCCATTGGCATATAACCGATTCTCATAGTTTCCCCTTGGAAGTGAAGTCCCAACCGGAACTCTTCAAACTGGGAGCATACTCGCCACGAAAGGTCTACACCCACGATAACATCGCCGATATTGTGGAATATGGACGAGCTCGAGGTGTTCGTGTCCTTCCAGAGTTCGATGCTCCAGCTCATGTAGGTGAAGGTTGGCAGAACAAGAATATGACTGCTTGCTTCAACGCCCAGCCATGGAAGAATTTCTGTGTTGAACCACCATGTGGTCAGCTTGATCCCACAGTCGATGACTTGTACAACGTTCTGGAGGACATCTATCGGGAAATGTTTGAATTATTCAGTCCCGATGTATTCCATATGGGTGGTGATGAAGTGTCCACAGCTTGCTGGAATACAAGTGAAGTAATCCGCAATTGGATGCTTGCCAAGGGTTGGGGTCTGGAGGAGAAGGATTTCATGAAATTGTGGAATCATTTCCAGGAGCAAGCACTAGCTAGAGTTGATAATCTTTCGTCCAATAAAAAAATGCCAATAATTATGTGGACTAGTCGTTTGACAGAAGCTCCCTACATCGACCAATACCTTGACAAAGATCGTTACATCATTCAAGTGTGGACTACTAGTTTTGATATGAAGATCAAGGAGATTCTAAAACGTGGCTACAAGATGATTCTTTCGAACTATGATGCCCTCTACTTTGATTGTGGATTCGCCGGGTGGGTCACCGATGGAAACAACTGGTGTTCCCCATACATCGGTTGGCAGAAGGTCTACGAGAATAGTCCCGAGAAAATTGCCGGTGACTATAACGATCTCATTTTGGGATCAGAAGCTGCTATTTGGTCTGAACAAATTGATGAGCATACAGTCGATGCCAGATATTGGCCAAGAGCCAGTGCATTGGCCGAACGTCTGTGGTCGAATCCAAAGGATAATTGGCGAGCAGCTGAATCTCGATTGTTGGTTCATCGGGAACGTTTGACCGATAATGGTTTAGCAGCCGAGACAATTGAACCAGAATGGTGTTTGCAAAATCAAAACGAATGCCCCATTGATGCTTATGATTCAAAAAACGTATCGAGCGGATAATGCGGGATGCATATTATTTTCTTTTGTATTTTTTCGATCCTTATTGCAATGATAAATGGATGATAAACTAATTGATTAGATAATAATTTGCGGCTTAAATGATGTAACGTGTGTACCTAATTATACGAAGATTATGTACCTTTTTTGTGTAAGAAACAAACACAAGCAATAAATATTTTTTTTAACAAATGATTTTTGTCTTTGATATTGAAAAAATTCCACGAGGAAAACGATGAATATTAGTTTTCTAAAAAGTAAACTTGGAACAAAAATTAAAAAGTTGAAAAATTCTAGTGACTTTAAATCCAGAATTATTTCACTTTAAATAATTATTCTAAGCTCACTTTTAAAAGCAAAGACTTAAAAATGGAGTCTGGCACAAACACCAATTTGTTGTAAGTTGCAACACTTCAAAAGTGCGTTTCATGGAACCATATAATCTATAAACTGGTTAAATACAATGTGAAGTTGTAGTTGTGGTATAGAAAAGTCGCAGCAGCGAAAGTTAAACTATAAGTGCATTTCAAATGACAGGTGGTGGCGCTTATTACTTTTCTATTATCAATGACAGCTATGTCATTCAGACCGTATTAAATAAATCAATTACAAAATTGGCAGCTTTATACGACATAAGAGACTTGAATGTAATTCAAGTTTCTAGTATCTAATGGAAGCTGACAAAAATTGCCTTGATCAACTTTATTGAAAATTTGAATGGAATGTTATTCAAAAAATATCTCCTTAACAATCAATTTAAGTCTACTTATGTCAAAATGGCAGCTGATAACATTAACTGAAAGCTGAACTTCGTTTATATGTCATTAATTTATTAAGTGCCCATCTTTATTGAAGGTTTTCTTTACAGTACAAAACACAACTTATGAATGGCTTATTAGTTGTGAAAGGAATTTTTTTGATCTGAAAATTAACTATAGCTGCCTTCGTCTTATTTTGCGTTTAAGTAATGTGAAGTCCCTTATGTGCTCTGATTCTTTCAAATACTTACTTTTAAGTTTTCTTGTTATTTGTGGTTGGTGTTGGTAAGTGATTAGAATCACAGGTTGTTCTATAGCAATTCTTTCAGTTGAGACTATTTTCTCAGTCACTAAAAATGGTTATGTTGCTTTTATAGTCTTAAGTAAGACATTCTCCGAAAACCCAAACTTTTATTATCTTCGAACAGAACTTCAATGAAATTTTTAATTTCCAATTATTGACATCATCATTTAGTCTATTTACGCAGGAAATATTGAGTAAAGCCGAATTTCCAACAAATGTCAAATAATGTTTTTCATTGGTAAATTTCGATTTCAATTAAATCAAAATCTGATTTTTTCATAAGATACCAGTGAAAGTAAAACAGTTTGTCATTGTGTTGCTGTATTTTCTTTTAGATATGAATTTTATTACATTTTTCTTTGATTGATGCAGTTCATAAGAATGAGCTTTATAAAATAACTTATTCATTCAAAACAGTTACATATTTAATGTCAAAGTAAAAATGACAGATAAACATTGTATTGCTTTAGATTAAAAATAGTTTCAAAGGTCCTCAAATAATGTATAAAAAGACACAAGAAAAAGAGAAAAACTGAAATGTTTAGACTTAATAAACAAAATAGGTGGAAACAATATTAAATAATGTACCTAATTTCAAAATAATCATAAAGTTTTGACAGATCTTAATATAAAATATATGTACTTATTTTTTAAAGAGAAATGCCGTTCTTTTTGAATGATGCCTTTCACTAAAAGAAAATTAACTTGAAGTGCCAAATGAGTCATTTAAAACAATTTTTTGACACAATAGAACTAATCACAAACCACGTATGTCAAACTGACAGATAAGAATTCATTTGCTTTTGGGAAAATTTATTTGCAAAGCTGTAAACTGGTAAAATAATATCAAATTAGCATAAGATTTTGACAGATTTTAATAAAATTTTAATTGGTTTAATGTTTTCGTTTAATCCAATCGTAAGACGTTAAAAAAAAAGTCTTATTATTTCATCCCGACAAACTTTAATTTCAAATTTTGTAAATTTATTTTTCTTTGAAGCAGCAAAATGAAATAAATCGAACTTCACGGCAAATGTGCACATTAAAAGAATGTTTCCATTGATAAATTAAAATAATTCCTGTCAAAATTCAAAAATAACGGTTTTATGGGGTGTATCCTTCTGAAGTAACACAAAAATATATTTTTAAGTTCCCATAGGAAGTTATTGTAATGAGTCCGATTTGTCAAATTGAAAATTCTGACATTTCTCGACGTTTCAAGGCCTCTAGAGTTGATATAAAAGATTTTTAGAAAGATGTCTGTGCGTGCGTGTGTACGTACATTCGTACGTCCGTACGTCTGTATGTCCGTACGTTCGCGACGTTTTTTCGTCGTTCATAAATCAAGAACCAGAAGAGTTATCAATTTCAAATACATTTTGTAATACAGATAATAATTCAGAAAAATGCTGAACGGGCTCTCAAGAAAATTGTATGGGCGGTTTTTTTACCATAGCAGTTTGAAAAAAGTGACAATTTTAGTTAACCCTTAAAATCTTACGAACCAAAAACAATAGAGACTTGAAATAAATTTTATATAATATATTGTAACGTGATACTAAACAAGTACATTTTTTTTGAAATAAATCCAATTAACGGTCTCAAAAAAACTGAAAAAAATGTTGTCACCTCGAAAATTTTACGAATACAAGTTTTTAACAATTGGTAACATGTTGAGAAAAATCGAATTGACAGTTTTTGTTATAAAAAATAAAAATCTAAACAAAAAAATTAATAAAAGTTGGTAAATATTGTTTTTCGACTTAAATATCTTTTAAAAACTTTAAAATATTGGCTTTAAACTACTTTTATCCGTTAAAAAATATTGTTGTCAACATTCAGTGAAATTTTGAGGAAAATCTGTTTTTGTACAAAAAATAAAAACCTAACAAAAAAAAGTACTAAAGCTTGGAAAAAATTTAATTTCGACTCAAATAGCTTTTCAAAAATTAAAAGCATTGTCCCAAACTTTTTTTTATTTCATAGATAAAATTGTTTTCAATATTAAGTATTTTTTTATAAACATGCACCAGTCCGTGTTTTTCTAAAAAAAAATAAAATTTGGTAAAAATTGATGTTCGGTTCTTCATATCTCTTAAATTAATTTCATTCATCAAATTTGTAAATTGAAATATTAAAATAGTTCCTGAAAAAATTTAAAAATAACGGTTTCATGGGGTGTATTGTTAAAAGCCAAGTAAGGTATTAAAATTCATGAAATGTCATAAAAATCGATTAGGTCGTTTTTGAGAAAATTCTAATTTTCGATTTTTGACCAACAAACTTTATTTCCAAGTTTAAACTTATTCGACTAAATGGTTAAGGATGTAAGGACGAGGTCAGGTAGGTTGACTAACGCAATCGATACTCCACTTTTTTCGACTTCTCTACAATCAAATTAGATTAGAATCTAGAGTAAGATATTTTTAAGAATACAATAATAAACTTGTCATATACTCTTACATATTTCCTATACTTATGCATATCGCAAGTAAAAATTATTCGTTTCGTGAATAAGGGAAATCTATTTAAAATAGAGATTTTTGACATCGCTGTCAAATTGTTTACATCATTTATTTATAATTCGATAAATACTTACGTTAACAATTCTTAACATTCACTAAAAATCTAAAAACTTAAACTAGATTGTTGAAAAATATTAATTTGCAATTTATACTTTTTATATTATAATTTGGTGAATTAATACAAGAGTAAAAATTATTATTGATATCAATTAATTGATTTAAAGTGCTATGTACACCAAAGTTTAATCTGCTAAAATTAGTATTCAATGGTTTCAGGAGCCTTACACTTGAAAGACTAAAACTAAAGTTTAAAGAACCAAGAACTGATGGTGATGAAATTTGTCCGTTTATTATTCCAACAATAAAATAAAACTGCAAGTACATCCTATGATTTGTCAAAGAAGAAAGATTTAGAAGAGAAAGTCTCTGTGAATAAGCCGGTAATGTATGAATATATTGAAACCACGGAAGGGATCGTAGACAAAAACGCAAAAATCTTTTCCGAATGGCTTCGAGTATTGTGACTTGTACGACTGGTCTCGCAAATGAAACAAAAAGTAATTTTGAAACATATGGATCACGGAAATCACGGCCAAATGTCTTTATAAAACCCAAAACTCTATTTGATTTTTTAACTATGAAGTTTATTATGTTCATTGAATGTTAGTTTAGAATCTAAAACAACACCCAAGTAAGTAAATTCATTTGCTCTACTTAAAGGACAAGAATCAAACATGTAACTAAAAACGATTGGAACTTTTTTGCGTGTAAAACTCATGGTTTTACATTTGTCAATTATAAAACAAGACGATTATTATTGCACTATTCCCTAAATAATATTAAGTCTTCTTGCAAGAGAAGACAGTCAGATGTAGAGTTTATTTTTTTTTTTTAAATTTTTAATGTCATCAGCATGTATGTATTAGGACAGATGAATCTTCTATGATCGAAACCAAGTCATTTATAAATAAGACAAATAGAATAGGACCGAGGTGACTACCCTGGGGGACACCAGAAAAACCTTGCTGTGATAGTTTTAAAAGTAATGTTTTATGGCACAATTTGTCAAAGGACTTGCTGAAATCAGTAAAGATACAATCTACTTGTTCACGTTTTTCAAAAACGTCTAAACAAACGTTAAGTTAAACAGATTAGTAAAAGTTGGACGCTTTTTAACAAAACCGTGCTGGTTATCACAGATAATTGAACTACATTGAAGAGAAAGGACGCTACATACGATTGACTCAAACAGTTTAGGTATCAAAAACAGTTTAGCAACAGGTCGGTAGTTCATTATTTCGTTTTTAGGACCTTTTTTATGTACAAGTATTATGAAGGAGCTCTTCCAGATAAAAGGAAACAGCGACTTAAAGACGTGTTGAAAAGAACAAATAACGGGTGTGCTAAATACGCAGCACATTTCTTTAAAATGGATGATGCTACACGGTCGGGTCCAGGTCTAAAACATTCGTTAAGCTGTAGGATACTATTCAGGACAGTATCTTCACTTATAACGAAATTGATAGAATTTAAGTGGGGGAAATTTATAACAGTGGTAGATGTGTTAGGAAAACTAATAGTGTTATAATCTACAAAAGCATTTTTGAAGTAGTTTGCAAACATGTTCGCAATTATTCTCGGCTCATTACTATTTGATGTAGAATCAGTCATTTAGTTAGGGTACCCACATGATTTTTTCTTACGATTAACGAATTTCTAAAAGCTATCAGGATTATTTTAAAGGTTAAATTCAATTTTCCGAATGGAGTCATCATATAGGATGTTAGAGTAGTCAGTAAAAAGTTGTCCTATAATCATCATCAGTTCTTGTTTGACTATACTTTATCCAAGCTTTGTTCCTTTTGTTTTTTAAGTTTTAAACGTGAGAATTAAACCATGGTGGAAGACCTTAACTTATTGCAAGTCTTTTTAAATGGAATCGTTTTGTAGAAAGAGTCAAAAAGTTATAAATAAAAAATGTTACCCATATCGTCAATATTTAAGTTACAAAATAAGTGATCCCAATTGATCCTACATTATAAATTAAAAAGATTTTCAAAATTACACCTACTAAAGTTGAATTCTTATAAGTCTCATGCTCAAAAGCAGGACAATAATTTCTAACATGAGAAGTTTTACTACCACCAGATCGGTGAATCGAGGCACTCCCCAAGGTGGAGTCCTTTCGCCTCTTTTATGGAACATGGTAGTAAACGACCTACTTACTGCATTGGGAGCAGATGGTTTTAAGGATATTGCCTATGCTGACGACGTTGCGATATCCGTATCTGGGAAGCACCCCCAAGTTCTCTCGGAACTCCTACAAAATGCCCTAAACAGGCTAACTAAATGGGCTAAGCAATGTGGATTGGACGTCAACCCACACAAAACAGAATTAATACTCTTTTCGAGAAGATATAAAATTCCTCAGATTAGCCCACCCAAGATTAGAGGAATACCATTAAGCTTTTCCGATCAACCTAAATATTTGCGCCTCATTTTAGACAAAAACTAAATCCGAAGGCAAATATTGATGAAAGAGTCAAAAAGGCTACTGTAGCGCTCTTTACTTGTAAAAAGGCCATAGGATCAAAATGGGGCTTCTCCCCAAAAATAACCCACTGGCTATACACTTCGGTAATCAAACCGATACTCATTTATGGAGCCGTCGTATGGTGGACCGCATTGGGCAAGATGGTAAATCTAAATAAGCTCATCAAAGTCCAGCGGTCAGCAGGTATGTGCATCACAGGAGCACTTCGCACAACACCAACCGCAGCACTGGAAGTGCTTTTAAACCTAACACCACTTGACATCTTCTCTAAAAAGGTGGCTGCCAACTCATGTGTAAGGCTTAGAGCCACCTCTCAATGGACCAGTAACAATACTGGACATACTACTGTTCTAGACAATTTCAGATCTATCCCAGATCGCTTAGACTATACCACCAAAAAAATGGTATTTGGTAAAAGTTTCCATGTGTCCATCCCTTTAAGATCCTCCTGGGAAGAAGAGAGACCCCTGGAAGACGATGCGGTACACTTCTATACTGACGGTGCAAAGACCGATCACGGAGTTGGAAGCGGTATCTTTTCAGAACAACTGAATCTCAGTCTATCCTATAGACTTCCCAATCAATGTAGTGTATTCCAGGCAGAAGTAATGGCGATTAAAGAAGCACTATCCTGGCTCAAAGAAAACGTTATATCTTGTAAGGATAAACGAATCGTCTCAGATAGCCAAGCCGCTCTTAAATCTCTCGCGTCTGTCTCTCAAACAGTCCACGATTGTCAATCATCTCTGAATGAGATGACGGAACAGTTTAACATTCACCTCATTTGGGTGCCGGGCCACAGATACATTCCGGGAAATTGCAAAGCCGATGAGCTCACCAAAAACGGAACACTTCTGCCTTATGTTAGACAAAAACATAACACAGGAACACCACTTACTACATGCAAATATCTTCTCAAGCAATATGCTCTAGAAACAACAAATACTTGATGGTGACAAAGTACCACCTGCCTAGCAACCAAGCAAATATGGCCAAGTATTGACTTAAAACGGTCAAAAAGCTTGATATCACTGAGCAGACAAAGTATAAGCTCTACAATTGGAGTAATAACGGGACACTGCCTCATAGGAAGACATGCTTCGAGGCTAGGGGTCTACACAAACAGTCCAACACCTTCTGTGTACATGTCCAGCACTCTCCATTAGAAGGAATTACTTTCTCGGTAATCCCTTCTTCGATAACACCAGTGAACTGGCAACGATTGACACAAAACGTCTCGCTAACTTTATTAAAAGTACAAAATGGTTTGTTTAAATTCATTACTCCCATGAGTAACCTCATTAGTGGTATCACAATGGACCCTTGAGGTCTACGTGTGTCAATGACATCTGGACAGCCACTCCAACCTAACCTAACCTAAAGTTGAATTCTAGTTTGTGTTATTAGATAGCATATAAGGTGAAGTCATATTTAAATTAAGTGCTATGTCTAATGCACGATGATGGCGATCTGCGTCCACAATTTTGACAGCAGAAGAAATCACAGCTGCTTCACAGCATATAGTTTCAGAGAAAAATACCAGATCGAGTGTTTTCCAAAACGTTTCTTCACAATTTTGAAGATGACGCGTTTATTGAAACGTAGAAGTTATCGTAGTCAATTTGAATCCAGTTGAGATTGGGTAAATTAAAATCGCCAACAACCAGTACTTCGTCTTCAGGCTCCAAAAGGATATAAATACTTTCTATACAGCTGTTTAGTTTTTCATAAACCTCGTTCTTGGAACTTGGAGGTATACGTGCTGGTACAATACAAAAATTTCCTGTTGCCATTTTAATTTTAAAGCATAGTATTTCGATGTCTGTTGATCGAAGTCGTCAATCAGGTAACTAGTGAGAGTATTGTTCCGCCACCAACAGCGTTTGAATCGTCTGTGTTATTACGATCACGTCTAAAGACTTGATAGAGGAGTCAAAACGCTCCGAGTCCGAGATAGAGTTGTTGAGCCATGTTTCCATCAATATTATGATATCGTGAGGAAGATTGTTAATGTTCTTGTAAACCATGTTGGTCTTTGTATGAAGTCTATTTACGTTTTAGTAGTAGATTAATACTGATGTTCAAATGGTAGACATGTGCATTCAAGAGGACACAAGGGTCCACAGGTTTTTCTCAAAACCAACCTCTGTCTATCAACTCCTACTCTCACCTCCCCGTGGTGAACATCGGGTGCCTAGTATCTCAACTGGAGATTGGGTTCCAACCCCAGTGGAAAGTTGTTGGGGGCAGCAACCAAGAGAGGTTGGGAGAGGTGTTTCCACATATGAGCAGTGCCTTAGCTACGATATTAAAATAGTCCTGGGCGATTTTATTGCCAAGCTAGGAAGGGAAGACATCTTTGGTGGAATAATCGGGAAGAACAGCCTGCACGACAACACTTCCGACAACGGATTCAGGCTCATAGATTTTGCTGCGGGGCGAAACTTCATGGTAGCCAGTACGCGTTTTCCACACCTCAACATCCACAAAGGTACTTGGACTTCTCCTGATCAATCTACCGTCAACCAGATTGACCATATTGCGATCGACGCCAGACACACTTCCAGCATCATGGATGTACGAACTTTCCGAGGAGCTAACATCGACTCGGACCACTACCTCGTTGTAGCCAAGGTAGGACTTCGGATTTCTAGGCCCAAGGCAAAACAGGGAGGTGCTGGAAGAAGGTACAACGTCGAACGGCTACAATCGCCAGAGATCGCCAAATCCGAGTTACAAGTTACCTCTCTCGAAGTTCTTCTTCTCAGAAGGAAAAAGAGAGGGCATGAGAAGCGTGCGGTCGAAGATGTTGAGCGGTTTAAAAGCAGAATTGAAGTTCGAAAGTTTTATAAGCAGGTGAAACGAAATTGACAGGTACATAAACCTAGACGAAAGTGGAAACATCATAGTAGAACCTGTCAGGCAGGATGATCCATTCAACATTGACGACGAAAGCCAACAATCCTGTCCTCCCGACTAAGACGAAGTAAAGATTGCCATATCTACTCGTACATACAACACCGACGTCTTGGTCAAAACGTCATCATCGACAGACGTAACTTTGAGGTACTCAAGGACTTCGTCTACTCGTACCTAGGCTCCGCTGTAAACACAGAAAACAACACCAGCGCTAAAATCAAACGCAGAATAACTCTTGCTAACCGCTGTTTCTTTGGACTAAGAAAGCAATTGAGTGGTAAAGTCCTCTCTCGTGGGACCAAAGTGTTGCTATACAAGAGCTTTATCATCCCCGTCTTGCTATACGGTGCAGAAGCATGGACTATGGCAAAAGCGGATGAAAGCACCTTGGGTCGCTTCGAGAGAAAAGTTCTTCGTGTGATCTACGGTCCCGTATGCATCGACGGGGAATGGAGGAGAAGATGGAACGACGAGCTGTACGGGCTGTACAGCGACGTAGACCTAGCGAAAAGGGTAAAAGTCCAACGACTAAGATGGCTGGGTCATGTAGAGCGCATGGAAACCAATGCTCCGGCCCGGAAAGTCTTCGAACCTACGCCCACAGGACAGCGCAGAGGAAGACCGCGGATCAGGTGGCGCGCACAAGTAGAAGGTGACCTCACCCAACTTTGAGATCGAAACTGGAGACATCTAGCTAGGGACCGAGCTAGATGGAGAAGTTTGTTGGGTGAGGCCCTAGTTCACACAGGACTGTAGCGCCGCCTTAAGTAAGTATGTAGATTAATACCTTTGTTTTTTGTCTCTTAACTTTCGTGTTACTCAATGCACCTTGAGAAGAACAAAATACGTTTAATTCACAATTTAAATCATTTTAAACCGCTTAAATTTCGTATAAAGAGTTTTTCCTAAAGTATTTTAGCAAACTTTTAAAAAAAGAACAAATCAAAAACTAGATATATAAATAGTTAAAACTGCATGCAGATACAAATTATATTATTGTTGCTCTTTTCACGAATTTGATTGAAAACAAAAATAAATTAACTTGTTTACCCAATAGAAATCATAAATTTTGACAGAACTAAGTCAAAAATAAATTGACTTATTTTACCAATCAAAATTTCCTATATTTCCCTTCCTAGTTCATCAAAAGTTTGTTTGATTTTTAGTGAATTTTAAGAAATAAAATAAAATTAAACTTATAAAAAAATAAAGTGTCAATAAAATTAATGATATGACACAAAATAAATGTTTTGTTTGCTTATTTCCGTCTCAAGGTCATATTAATGTTTTCCGAATTGCTAATTTAAGTTTTACTTACCACAAAGAACGCTGAATAAAATTATAATAAACTTAAGCAGTTTAGTTTGGCCGCACTGAATTAATATTGAAGCATCGAAGAAATTTAAAATCATATACGCATTTAACGTTCATCTGTAGCTCATAGTGGTTGTCTTGACTATCAGTCTAAAAGTCTTCTTAAAATCATCGTTAAATAACGTACATTAGCTACATTCAACAACTATTCAAAAAGACTTTAAATAATAATAAATCATTAATTAATAATTTGATTATTCATAAGATTCAAAGTGTAAAGTTTATTTTTGCATAAAAAAAGATTGATCGGGAAAACACCAATGATAAGCACAAAGCAGTTGTCATTGTCATTGTCACTTTAAAGTTCGTTCATCTAGACTTATGGCAGGCAACAAGTTTTTCAAGTTAGTTTTATGTTTAACAACTGCATTTGGGCCGGCTTGGGCTTCGGCAATCAACTATGATGTTGTGTAAGTCTATTTTTAGTGTTTTCAATCCTGTATTTGTGACGCATGTAATTCTTTGATTCTTCGTTTTGTTTTTGTTTTGTTTTTTAAGTGAATCTTCACCGGTTTGGGGATACGAATGCAATGATAATAAAAACTGCATTAAGGTTCCATTCAAAAATGAATACATTAGTCAGAGCTTTGTGGTGTGCAGAATGTTGTGTGGGGATGAGGACATTGGAACTCTTTGGCCTAAGCCAAGTGGTCCTGTTGAAATGGGAGAAGTTGTCGTTTCAATTGATCGCACCAAGATCAGATTTCAATTAATACCGAAATTTGTAAAAAATTATCTCTGGGACATGGCCAAGGAAAGATTCGCCAAACAGATTGAAGCTAAAATTCCAGACTCCAGTTTAGTGAGGAATGATGGGAAATCTTTAATGATCAGAATCAACTTGGAAGAGATCGGTGAAGATATTTACAAACTCTCTTATGAAACAGATGAGAGTTATGTGCTGAAGATCACAGAGGCTAAAGATCAGGTTTTGGTCGAGATCGAAGCACGGACGTACTTTGGAGCTAGACATGGTTTGGAGACATTGGCCCAACTGATCGTGTATGACGATATTGGAAGATGTATGGAAATTCTGGTAGATACGGAAATACACGATGCACCGGTATACAAGCATCGGGGACTTCTCCTTGATACCGCCAGGCATTATTTCAGTTTGAAATCAATCAAGCGGACTCTTGGTGAGTTTTATTTTAAATGATCTTTTTTTCGTTTGATTTATTATTTGAATTCTTCCAGATGGAATGGCTATGAGTAAACTGAATGTCTTCCATTGGCACATAGTAGATTCGAATAGTTTCCCGCTGGTAGTTAGGTCACACCCAGATCTTCACAAATATGGAGCATATTCAACTCAGAAAATCTACACCCCTCAGAATATCAGAGAAGTGGTTGAATATGCATTGATCCGGGGGATCCGCGTGATTCCAGAACTTGGTGGACCAGCCCACATCGGCGAAGGTTGGCAGAAGCAAAATGTGACAGTGTGTTTCAATGCCCAGCCGTGGACAAAATTTTGCACTCAACCACCTTGTGGTCAATTGGATCCAACTATTGATAGAGTATACGATTTGTTGGAGGACATTTACGCGGAAATGTTCAAGTCTTTCAATCCCAACATCTTCCATATGGGAGGAGATTCGGTATCATTAAACTGTTGGAATTCCTCACAATCAATTCAGAATTGGATGCGCTCCAGAGGAATGTCCTTGGAGGTAAAGGATTTTGTCAAGTTGTGGACACATTTTCAAACCAATGCTTTAGCAAGACTTGATAAAGCATCACAGGAGAGTAAAATTCCAATTATTTTGTGGGCCAGTAAATTGACAACCCCACCGTATATTGACGAAGATCTTGACAAGTCACGTTACATAATCCAGACTGTAGCCAATACTCCGGAGGAGTTTATACAAGAAGCCCTTAAACGTGGCTTCCGATTTATTTCGACAAATTTTGATTTATTCATCAATTCCGAAACAGCTAATTGGAATACGGGCAATGACGGTGATGTCAACCTTGATGGGTGGCGAAAGTTTTACGAAAACAAGCCTGATCGTATATCTGGTGGCCCGAATAAACTTATTTTGGGCTCAGAAGCAGCTGTGTGGTCAGAACAAATTGACGAATTCACATTAGATTCTCAATTATGGCCTAAGGCAAGTGCTTTGGCAGAAAGATTGTGGTCGAATCCAAAGGAATCCTGGCGTAAGGCAGAAGATCGGTTATTGATGCATCGTGAGTTTTTAGCACAAAATGGTTTGACTCCGGAAGCTCTTCAGCCCGAATGGTGTGTGCAGAATCAAAATAATTGTCCATGAGTAAAATCAGTTAGTTAATAATACAAAACTTTTAGTTTTTATACCTTTTTTAAGAAATATACAAATTCAAAACAATGAAATGTAAAATTTTTGTGTTTCATTTTAGGTTTTTGCTGTTTTACTAGGAATTTTTTCAAAATTCGTAAAAGATTGAAGCTTCGTCAATAGATTCTGAAATTTATTAAATGTTTAAAACAAAAATTATTTTATAAAATCAGGTTCAGGGTATATTTTTTATCATAAAAAAATAACTAAAAACTATTAATTAGTGACATTGGACCAATTCGGCCATTGTTGAATGATTCCATACAAAGCTTTTCCTGGACTTTCAGTTGCTGCAAGTTGTCTTTGTCCATACAATCTGTAGTCCTTCGCGAGTTTATTTAGTCTCACTCCCTCATCAATGATCTTTTGACCTGATTTAAGTTGTTTTTCTGATGGATTTATTGATGAAAATGTTCCAATGAAAGCCACACATAAGCTATCTTCATTAAAACCTTTCGTATGAGCACCTTGAGCATTCCAACCACGTCCTTCATAAACAATTCCATCACCGCCAATAAGAAAATTGAACATAATGTCATTGAGATTTCTTGAGTCCATATGGAAATTTTGGATGGTTTGTACTCGAGAAGTGCAAGAAACCTTAAAAAGAAATGTTGTATTTTAATAACTAATCAAAGGAAAGGGGTTTTTAAACTCTAACCTGGCTGAAGCAATTAGAAGTTGCAGTATGCGCAATTATAAGACGATAGACTGGAAGTACAAGGTGGTCTGGTTCTTCCGCTGGAGGTCTAGCAAGCCACTCTTCTCGGGACACAATTCGGAGGAAGTTTTGTGTTTCTACACTTTTTTTAATTATCTCTGAATATATGTAGAAAATAAAAAACAATTAACAATTTTTAAAGAAAAACTAATTGGTAAACTTATAAAGTCTTAAGTCTTGTCAATAAAAAGATGTTGTCAAAAACAAATGTTAACAATGTAAAAGAAAAAAAGTTTTCTTAGGTTTGTCTCTTTTTCTGTTAATTTCAATAAAGTAATACATGAGTTTTGAAAAACACTCATTAACGTACATTTTCGAATATTGAGATTTTGTGTAAAAAAAATTGTCCAAGATACAGAATGATGAAGTAACTTATCTTCAAAAAGTATTTTTTAAAACCTTTCCAGAAGAACGTCTTTATCAAATGTCACATAAGATCTTTCCGGTTTGTAGAAAATGTCCAGATTACAAACACTGCAATAAGGCGTAGGGTTCCAAAAACAGAAACACAATTTAACTGTAAAATTCTAACACTAATCGACAAAATTAGGTTTCTTCCGTTCCACAAACGAAATAATAATTTTCTGAGGAATTAAGATATCCTGAATTTGATTCTCGTCCGATAATTTTTTTATCGCCACAGGTTTTCAAAATATGGCCTCTTAAAAAAGCTAAAGAAAACCGTGTTCTTAAGGCTGAGGCTGAATTTGTATTAATATTGAGCCTTTATTTGACTCATGATGAAGTTTTAAGAAGCTTAAGAAAAATACGTTTTGGAATTATTTTTTAGTGTAGATTTTGAATTCTAACACCAGTTCAACTCTTTGTCCAAATTTTTAAAAATACCGATTTTCAATTTAATTTTTATATTTTTCAAAATAATCTAAGAACTTAATTATCCTTGCTTAGAGGACGAAATCCTTACAGAAACAAAATTATATTTAAACCGTTGTACTTTTTTCTGTTCAAAACATTTTATCATAAATGATTCATGGTTCCTTTAAAACTGTTTCAAAAACTTTATGAAATATAACTGGACTGAATATCAAAGACAGAGATTTTAGAATTGGAAAACCATTAGAAAAAAAAACTAGCTTTAGCTTTAAGTCTACTCTCATAACACAAATTCGCATAAGGTCACAGTGCTGCATTTGTCTAAAAAAGGCTTGTTTAAGATATTTACACATGAGTTAAATTCTGTAAAAGTTACACTCGCAAATTGATATTAACTAAAAGTTCCACAGTTTTCTTCTGTTACTTACTTTCTTCATTAGTCAAGTTATTTGAAGTGGCGAAAATTCCCCCGATCAGAATTATAAAGATTATGACTAAAACTGTTATAACAATCATCTTGCCAAGGCACTTGAATTTGTATGAATTGTCTTCAGATTGAGATGAAGTTTTGCCATCTGAGAAAATAAGAAACAAAATTTATAGATAACAGAATGTAAACATGTACAAGTAAGTTCAAAAAGGTGTTAAGCTTCATTTTCAACTTACCTAGAATTACTTTTATAGGTGTTTGATCTTCTACCAAATGTAGGCTTATTGTCATTGGTCCTTTGATATCGGTTTGGTTTTCAATTATAATATCAACATTCGTAGCCATATTGATAATTCTGTGAACATATTTTATTAGAAAAACACAGAAAAAAAGCACAATATTTATTTGATTATCTGTTCAAAGAAGCTCAAACATTTTAATCTGTGGAAGAAGTAGAGAAAACAATCTTGAATGGTTATTTCAGTTTTAAACTAAGATACTTTCTTGTTAGCTTGTTAGAGATTCCTATGAATGATATAACCGAAAGCAATTTTCCGGAATGCCAACCTTAGGGGGGACCTTCTGCTTCAAGCTGAATCCGAACGGCTAAATTGAGAAAGCACATTTCATGACAGATAATGCTTTTGGAGGATTTGTCAATTCCTCGAAAAAGGCAGTACTTATAGACAAAAGTGGTTTCTACAAATCACTTAAAAAGCCTCAAAAACGAAAACTGACTAACTTGATAACTTAAGCAGTGTTCACATGAACTACGAATGAATTACAAAATGTGAGTTTATATACGTTTGAAGACATATTTCCACACAAATTCTTAACTAAACGATAGCAATATATTTTTTATTTGATTTATTATGCATACTTTTTCTTTTCTATATTAATACATTTAAGAAAACAAATTTATTTGTCGCAAAAAAAATTGTAGTTAATACGAACTGTCAAACTTTATTCGCGTTCCACATTATCCACACTCGCAACGAATAAAATAACCGCGCGTACTTAACCTAACAAAATCATTCTTGTTTTGGTTCATTCGCGACGAATTAAAAACTCTCATGTGAAAGAAATGTCAAAATCGACGAATATTCGTTCATTCGTTGGTCGTGCTTTAAGTACTATTCACATGAGCACGACCAACGACCAACGAATGAACGAATATTCGTCGATTTTGACGTTTCGTTCACATGAGAGTTTTTAATTCGTTGCGAATGAAGCCACAGCCGAACATCATTCACCACCGAAACCAAAACAAGAATGATTTTTTAGGTTAAGTACGCACGATTATTTTATTCGTTGCGAGTGTGGATAATGTGGAACGCGAATAAAGTTTGACAGTTATCAACTATAATTTTTTTCGCGACGAATAAATTTGTTTTCTTAAATTTATTAATATATTATAATGAAAAGTAAAAGTATGTATCATAAATCAAATGGAAACTATATTGCTATCGTTTTGTTAAGAATTTGTGTGGAAATATGTCTTCAAACGTATATAAACTCATATTTTGTAATTCATTCGTCGTTCGTTGGTCGCGCTCATGTGAATACTACTTTACAGATTATCAAAAATATGAATCAAATCTATTTATTATTGATCTAGATCTGTCAAACACAAATGTTTTTGCATTCCATGGGGCAAAATAAATTGATTTATTTTGTAGGTAAGATCAAATCTGCAAATCTGGATTTTTCCAATTTTACAATTTTCAGCTGTCAGCTTAACAAAAGCACAAACACAAACAAACTTAAGAAAATTTGAAAGCAATTTTTAACGAATTGCACCTTCATCTTCTTCTTTTTAAAACTTATCTACTGGTAAATATTTGGTCAGTATTTTTCTCATTTGATACGAAACTAAAAAAATAAAAAATCTGGTGTCAAAAGAGTTCTGTGATAAACCGGGTTAAAATCATCAGACCTAAGGAAAACGTATGGTTCGATGCGAGCTGTTTTAAAGCCAATCCAACTGAGAAAAACCGAATAAGTTCAAGCAAGCCAGGAAGGCCTGCAACGGGCATATTCGTCGGACCAAATTTTTACATGACCAAAAATTACAGCAAAAAATACTGCAAAGTCCCAAAGGCAGTAAATAACTTGAGAAATTCTTCTTCTTCCTCGGTTCTTACGCTCGTTGTCAATGACACTCCATTTGTTAGCTCTCTCGAGAAAGCTAACCTCTTCAATAGGCATTTCGCTGCTAACACTGCCTGTGAGTGTTATGACTCCCCCTGTCATCGATAGCGTTAGGGATACTATGGGGCACATCTATTTTCGTAATCATACTGTTGTGAGAGTCCTAAAAGATCTCAACATACATAAATCCACTGGTCCGGATGGTATCCCCATATTGTTCTGAAGAGGTGTTCTTCAACGCTGGCAAAACCACTGTATAAGCTTTTTTATTTGTCCAGCCTATTTCCAAAAAAAGGCCAATCTTCCTCACCCTCTAATTACCGACCAATTGAACTTTTCTATTCAAGTTTATGGAAACACTAATTAATTACCATAGCAAAAAAATATCTTGAAAATCGAAAGTTTTTAATGACCGGCAGTACGGCTTTCGAAGCAATAGGTTCACTGGTGATCTTATGGTTCTTCTCACCAAACAATGGAGCATATCTTTACATTGCTTTGGAAAAAGTAATATTATTGCACTCGATATTCCAAAAGCACTTGATAGGATTTGGCATCAGGCTCTCTTATCGAAAAAGCGTGCTTTCGGTTTTCATGAATCCCTGCTTCATTGGATAAGTAATTACCTTTCCGATCGTTCAATACAAGCAGTATTGGATGGATTCATGTCTGAAAACCATAAAATAAATGCTGGTGTGCCTCAGGGCTCTGTTCTATCTCCAACACTATTTCTCATTTTTATAAATGATTTCCTGTCTGCAACATCTAATCAAATACATTGTTTCGCTGACGATAGTACCCTTAGCTTTTCATATTCGTTTTCAGACTCACATCCCTCTTCTTTGGATGTGGAACTGCAACGACAAAATATGATAGCTCATTAAATTCTGACTTAAACAGCATTGTGCAATGGGGAATAAGAAACCGCGTGAAATTTAATTCTTCGAGAACCCAATTCTGAATTGTATCGTTATCGTTAAAGCGATATACACCCCCCTTGCCATTATCTATGGATGTCACTTGCATCGAGGAGACTAAATAACTCGATATTCTCGGTATGTGTATCACCAAGCCCCTTGTGGAACGATCACATACGCGATGTCGCCAAAAATGCCACAACATGTTTGGGTTTTCTAAGGCGATTCTCCCACTCTGATCTGGCTGTTATTTACAAGACTTATATACGTCCAAAGCTTGAGTATAACTCCTATATCTGGGCTGCTGCTACTGCAATTTATTTAAGCTTCTTGGAAAGTATTGAACGTAGAGCATTTAGATTGATTGGTGATATTACCATTATAAAATCATTTAAGTCGCTTGAACATCGTCGAAATATTTCTTGTCTCACCCTCTTTTACCATTATTTTAATGGTTTATGCTCTAGAGAAAGAGCCAGTTACATTCCTCCCCTTATTCAGTTTTTATATGGTTTATGGAAAAAATTTCTCTTAAATGATAAAAATTAATTTAAATAGAGCAAAAAATATCTTAACGCCTGTATTTCTTCTTTATAGTCAAACTTCATTGAACTCGATAATTATCATGGAATTGTAGACTGGAATACTGAATTTTTAAACATGAATTTGAAGAATATGCTTAACCGTCTCACGGACTGAAAAGCAAATCTCAAAACCCTACGTGATTAAAAAATAAATCAGTTGCCAAGTATAAAATGTCGAACGCTTTAGATGACAAACATTAATTTTGTAAACTTCGTAAAGAATTCATGGTTCTCAGGAATTATATTTCGAATATGGAGCTTAATTTGAAAAGTGATCCGAAACGATTCTGGAGTTTTAATAATTCTAAAAGGAAATCAATTGGCATTCCCACTACGATAAATTTTAGAGGGGATAGTTTTACATTCTTGACAACAGTACTCGCACACAGGAATGGTTGAGAGTTGTAAGTCACTAGGCCCTGGTTCACAACGGACTGTTGCGCCACCCAATTTATTTACGAGTAGTTCTTCAGACATTAATAAAACTTTTGATCTTTTTGCTCAATTTTTTGAATCAGTTTACTCAACTTCACAAGGAAACTTGAATTTTCTTTCAGATATTACCCCTTAAGTAGATATTGGCTCAATACATTTAGAATTAAACGGTCTTCAGAATTTTAAACCCAATCACATTCCTGGTGTAGATGCCATTTCTTCTATTGTCTCAAAAAAAATGCTCTAGTTCTATATGCTTTAAATTGCAAATTGTATTCAACTTATCTTTATCGTGCGGGATATTTTTGAACGAATGGAAATCTTCTTTTCTGATCCCAATTTATAAGTCTGGTTCGAAAAATAATGCTAAAAATTACAGAGGCAGAGGTAAGCTGTCCACAATTCCTAAATTGCTCGAAAGTTTAGTAAAGACCAAACTGGATTGTCTCGTTAAGGAACATGTAAGTGATGCCCAGCATGGGTTTATATCGGCTAGATCAACTGTCACTAATCTCGCATGTTTTTCCTCTTTCGTTATTATTTGTATAAAAATTCAAAGTCAAGTAAACGCTATCTACACGGATTCTAGTAAGGCATTTGATTCTGTATGCCACAACCAACATACTGCTTCGTAAGCTTCATAACTTTGGGATTCTCTCTAATCTTCTTCAGTGGATTTCATCTTTTTTAACTGATAGGGTACACAAAGTAAAACTGGACAATCAAACCTCGAGATCTATTAAATGTGCATCAGGAGTTCCGCAGGGCAGTGAACTTAGCCCCCTTTTATTTATATTCCTTATCGATGATATTTGCAAAAACATAAAATTCAGTCAATATCTCATGATCTTTAATTGTTTTTAATAGTGAATTCCTTTTATAATTGCTTTAATCTCCAATTAGACTTCGATCATTTATCAAACTGGTGTTTGGTTAACAGTCTTAAACTTGTCAAGATATGCTTCGCTATCTCTGTCTCTAGAAAACTTTCAACTTATGAGTTTGCGTATTTTCTTGAGCGTATCCCTCTTCAGAGAACTGCTACAGTAAAGAATATGGGTGTCTCCTTTGATTCCAAGTTTACATTGTAAGAAAAGTACAATTCCTTCTACAGTTTTTAATCTCTGCATTCCACACAACGTTAAGGCTTACGTTTAAAATAAAAATTGTCACATTTTTTCGTTTCTTTTAAGATTGTTCTACTACACTTCCTGACGAAAATTGTGATACCAAAGCCTTATTACTTTATAATATCAACGAAGGAAGGTTCACTTTATGGATGGACTTTAGAGCTGTTAGTAAACAGAACAAAAATGAATAAGCTTTAAAAAAGTTCCGCTCTTAACAAGTCCAACAGTCTTTTCTTTTAATCATCCGATACAAGTATTCATGTAATTAACTGCCTTCAATCCCCGTTGACGTCTTATTCATATTTTGTAATAATCTTTTCACTCAGTAAAATTACTTATCAATAATATTAATTATCGCCTTCAAATACAACTTCTTCACCTTTTATTTATATGGTTTATTAAATTCAAACAACAACAAATTCTAATTTAAAATATTATAATACAAATTATGACTTGCCTTTCTGAGAGAAATCTAAAAACTGAATAATGAAAATTGATGTAAAATCACTGAGAGGTACTAACTGTTGGCTTTGAGTCATAATTTTTAATTTATATTGAAAAAAATCATGCTCAGGTGGGTTTTTCCGACACATACAATAACCCCCAGCATTACTTAACGCCTAGAAAAGCTTTAGACAGCCTGGAAATTCTGGACCCTAGAGAGTGATATAATTTTTTGCTTTTAAGAGAATTGTATCATTCTCTTTTTAAAAATAAAATACAAATTACATTTGCTTAGGTTCAAAAACTTATTTTAAACAATCATATTTCAGAGAAATATTTTTGATATTTTTAGCTTTAAAAAAAAACGTTAAAGAAAAAAAGGTTTATAAACATTTTAAATTCCAATTTTTATTTTTTTAAAACTAAACATTGTTTCATTCTAATATTCTAACACAATATGTATCACAAATATATATATCTTCTAATTTGTTAATAGGATTAAATTTACTTACAATATAAGCTTAACTTTCAAACTGACAACATCTAAATAACCTTAAATAATAATTAAACATTTTTATACATACATTTTCTTAAACCTAAAGGTTAAATTAATTTCAAAATCGTTTTCCTGACCAATGTGGCCATTTTTTGATGATTTCAAATAGAGCATTCCCTGGGCTTTCTGTCCCCACAAATTGTCTAGCACCATACAAACGATAATCGTCTACAAGCTTCTTCAGTCTTACACCTTCGGCTATAATCAGCTTGGCTGCATTAAGTTGACCTTCAGTAGGAGTCAGTTTTACAAAAGTCCCAATGAAAGCTATACAAATGCTATCAACATTAAAGCCTAACGTATGTGCGCCTTGTTTATCCCAACCTCGACCCTCATAAACAGCTCCATCGCCACCAACTAGAAAATTATAGCCTATATCACCATAATTTCTTGAGTCCATGTGAAAGTTTTGAATATTTTGAGTTTGAAGAGCACATGAAGCCTAAAAATAAAATAATGAAACACAAATTAGCTTTTATTAATAAGCTTTAGAAAATTAAGCTTCTAACCTGGCTCGTACAAAGTCCTGTTGCTGTGTGAGCTATTATAACCCGATGAACTGGCAAATTAAGCAATGTTAATGATTCTGATTCGGGTCTGGCAAGCCATTCGTCTCTTGTTACTAACCGCAAAATTGATCCTCCGCCAAAATTGTCCTTTCCTACAAGAATCAAAATAAAATTCTTTGTCAAATAGAAAATAATTTAAGACTTGAGACTTCAGCTTCTAATATATAATTTAAAAAAAATTAGTTTAAGTTCAGTTAAGTTTAAAGAATGGGGTAAGTGATCTTAGTAATTTCAGGAAAATGAACACGACTGCTTATACAAAACTATGTTAAGCAGCATTCACATGATGGTGACCAACCAATGAATTACAAAATGTGAGTTTATATACATTTGAAGACTTATTTGACACAAATTCTTAATAAAACGATAGCAATATAGTTTCTATTTGATATATGATGCATACTTTTACTTTTCAATATCATATATTAATAAATTTAAGAAAACAAATTTATTCGTCGCGAAAAAATTGTAGTTGTAGTTGTAGTTGTACATTATCCACACTCGCAACGAATAAAATAATCGCGCGTACTTAACCTAAAAAAATCATTCTCGTTGTGGTTTCTGTGGTCAAAATCAAACTTCATTCGCCACTAATTAAAAAATTTCATGTGAATGAAATGTCAAAATCGACGAATATTCGCTCTTTCGTTGGTCGTGCTCATGTGAATAATGCTTTAGAGAAGTTCACATGTTAGACGTGTTCAGCGGTTTTGCTTTAACAAAATTTAAGAAAATGAATTTAGGTGAATTTTAAGAAAATATTTTCAAATTCATTAACAAAAAATTGTTCAAAAATGTAAGGCGCTCGCTCTAATTTGACATTTAATGTTTTTTTTAGCATGAAACTGGGCTTAAAAAATAAGTTTATTCCACTAAAGTCACTTTGACGTTTATAAATGTTACGAATAGGTTCGTTTATAAATTTGATTTAGTATGATACCAGCAAAAAATTAGATAATTGTTGTAGACTCTTTGAATGTTTTACAACTAAGCTAATTTTGAATTTAAATCAAAGATTAACTCAAATTATCATTTGCTCTTATTCAAAAATACAAAAATGACGCGTTTTGTTTAAATTTCGAAACATATATTTTTTTAAATCGAAATCAAGTTCAAAAGATGTGTGTTTTTGTTTTGTTTGTGTTTTTGAAATACCTATTGTATTATTTACTGGAATATGTTTTCTATTTTCTTCGTCATCCTCGATTTCTTGATGCTTACTTGAACGTTTCATCAAAAAACTTGTTGTTGCAAAAATGCCTCCAATTACAATTGTTAGAGTTATGATAATAGCCGTAATAACAACTGCTCTTCGATTGAAAATAAATTTATATGGCTGGTGGTTTTGTGTTGAGTTTTTCTCCTTGAAATCTTCTGAAAATAAAAGAAAAAATCAATTGAAAAGTCAGCATTAGTAAATATAACATTTTGTAATGTTTTTAGCGATTTGTAGCCTTACGACTTCAAAAATATGGGAAAATGTAAAAGAGTTCTGATTATAAAAAAGTATTAATTGTGAATCAAACTTTTCTTTCCCAAGAACTAAACAACACTTTGTTAAAAGAGTGAGTTTTCCTAAACCAAATAACAGCTTACAGGTTTTCTATCGAATCATTTTGAAGATAACCAAAACCGTCTATTTTTCTGGCCTAAGGAAAAACTATATAGTTCTTAACAATAAGTTGATTAATGATTTTGCAAAGTACAAAACTTTTTCTATAGTCCAGTCAATTTGTCATAAATGGTTACATAAATTAGAGTAGTTTTGATTTTTTGATATGTTGTTTAGGTTGTTAAGTTTTTGAAAAACCCAAGTTTTCTAATTCCCTCCACCACCGAGGGCACCGCCATCTTGAATAAACGGCTCAATTTTTTTACTTTTACCTGTGTTTTCAAAATATCTTCTACAGTATTGGTTTGAGAAAAACAAAATCATCAGCTTTTTTAAACTAAATAAAATTATCTACAATTCGAGACCAAAACTAGCTTCAATAGTTCCCGAGATAGAGCTCTTTTAATTTTGAGAATTTTCCTCAAAAATGTGAAAAGTACACGTTTGTAGTCGGTTTTTGCTTGATAGCAAATAAATGGTAAAACCAACGCCAATGTTAATAAATAGCCAAAGTTTAAGAACAAACTGGTTCTGCTAAGTCATATAGACTCTGAGATATAATCTTTTTAATACTTTTGTAGTTTTTAGATTTTTTTTGTTTACCAATATATTTATTAAAAAAAAAACAAAAAGGTTCAAATTCTATTAATTATATATTTATGCAACGTTCATGTAAAAAGTGGTTGGTGAACCAAAATTTTGGAAAAAAAAGTTTACTGTGTTTTTATGCCAATTGACAACGAGAAAGTCAATGTCTTGACCAACCACACGCAGAGAGTCATATTGATCCAAAGTATGAAATAGCAGAAAAAGCAGTGTTCAGAATCATGAGGTCAGCATCTTCAACTGTCTGGTGCACGCAGATATAAGCTTTATGTAATGTCTTTTTCATCAGTTCAATGAAACGTTTCTTATTGCTTTCATTTCCAAGGAGCTTTACTTGTGTACTTTGTATCACTGTTTCCGCATGAAACATTTCATCGGGAGAAGAATGGGCCGCCCGTCAAATTCCTCCACAATATTTGGGGCTCTTTCTCTCATCGTCAGGGTAACCATCAAAAATGACAACTATATCTTGACCGTAATGATTATGCAAGTATTGAAAATAGCTATCAGCTATAGCTCTAAAAGAGGCTTGTCGTCGCCCCACAACTTTGTGTAGTAAATGGCCACCATCAACCACGACATAATGGGATCCCACGTGTATTTCATCCTCTGTAATAGGTGTGACTAATGTGTATAACAAAGATTTTGTCCCCTAACGCATACCCTTTTCTGTGAAAAAAAACATAAGAAAAGGTGACAATTCGAATTTTATAAATGCTTTTAAATCATCATCTGATTGGTTTGCTATGCAAAACCTGTGAAAAAGCATAAGGGGATCTAAACGGTGATTTTTTAAGAGCTTGAGAACTTTTTAAAAAAAAAAAGGGCATACAATTTGCAAAATCTCATCGATTCTTTATTTGAAACGTTAGATTGGTCCATGACATTTACTTTTTGAAGATAATTTCATTTCAATGATGACCGCTGCTGCGTCTTAGGTGGTCCATTCGGAAAGTCCAATATTGGGTAACTTTTTCGAGCATTTCGGCCGGAATAGCCCGAATTTCTTCGGAAATGTTGTCTTCCAAAGCTGGAATAGTTGCTGGCTTATTTATGTAGACTTTAGACTTGACGTAGCCCTACAAAAAATAGTCTAAAGGCGTCAAATCGCATGATCTTGGTGGCCAACTTACCGGTCCATTCCTTGAGATGAATTGTTCTCCGAAGTTTTCCCTCAAAATGGCCATAGAATCGCGAGCTGTGTGGCATGTAGTGCCATCTTGTTGAAACCACATGTCAACCAAGTTCAGTTCTTCCATTTTTGGCAACAAAAAGTTTGTTAGCATTGAACGATAGCGATCGCCATTCACCGTAACGTTGCGTCCAACAGCATTTTGAAAAAATACGGTCCAATGATTCCACCAGCGTACAAACCACACCAAACAGTGCATTTTTCGGGATGCATGGGCAGTTCTTGAACGGCTTCTGGTTGCTCTTCACTCCAAATGCGGCAATTTTGCTTATTTACGTAGCCATTCAACCAGAGATGAGCCTTATCGCTGACCAAAATTTGTCGATAAAAAAGCGGATTTTCTGCCAACTTTTCTAGGGTCCATTCACTGAAAATTCGACGTTGTGGCAGATTGTTCGACTTCAGTTCTTGCACGAGCTGTATTTTATACGGTTTTACACCAAGATCTTTGCGTAAAATCTTCCATGTGGTCGAATAACACAAACCCAATTGCTGCGAACGGCGACGAATCGACATTTCACGATCTTCAGCAACACTCTCAGAAACAGACGCAATATTTTCTTCTGTACGCACTGTACGCATTCGTGTGGTTGGTTTAATGTCCAATAAAGTAAACTGAGTGCGAAACTTGGTCACAATCGCATTAATTGTTTGCTCATTTGGTCGATTATGTAGACCATAAATCGGACGTAAAGCGCGAAACACATTTCGAACCGAACACTGATTTTGGTAATAAAATTCAATAATTTGCAAGCGTTGCTCGTTAGTAAGTCTATTCATGATGAAATGTCTGAGCATCTTTCTCTTTGACACCATGTCTGAAATCCCGCGTGATCTGTCAAATATTAATGCATGAAAATCCTAACCTCAAAAAAATCACCCTTTACAACAATGCTGATGTTCCCAATTTTGGCGGTATTGTTAATAGAAGCAAGCGTGAGTACCTTGTTCGTCCGGTTGAAGTTAATGTTTTCAAAATCCTTCCCCATCATTTTATAAATCATATCTCTCCCAATCTTCAGAAATATGGCAACTTACTTCATCAAGTCCCAGAATTCCTAAATCTATTGGCATTATCACTTCAAGTTTGGGGAATGGATTGTGTTCAGAAATCCACTGAGAGAGCTTTGCTGCATCTTCATTATCGTTATGTCAGTCTCGTTTATCGTTTCCTCTTCAGACTCCTTTAGACAACGAGTCTGAAGAGAAAAATGGTGTGGGAATTTCAAAACGAATAAATGTATAAAATTTTGGTTCAGCAAACACTTTTTACATGAATAATATATATTAATAGAATTTGAACCTTCCTGTTTTTTAATAATAAATTGACAAAAAAAAAATTCCACAAACTACAAAAATATTTAAAAGAGTCTATACGACCTATTACAGATGCTATTATATCAAACATTGGTGGAAGGATTTACCATTTACTTGCTATTAAGCAAAAACCGCCTAAAAATCTGTACTTTTCACGCTTTTGAGAAAAATTCTCAAAATTAAAAGAGCTCTATCTCGGGAACTATTAGATCTAGTTTTGGTCTCGAATTGTATATAATTTAATCTAGTTTAAAAAAGCTGATGATTTTGTTGTTCTCAAACCAATACTTAAGAAGATATTTTGAAACACAGGAAAATGTCAAAAAATTGAGCAGTTTTTTCAAGATGGTGGCACCGGCGGTGGTGGGGGGAATTAGAAAACTTGGATTTTTCAACAACTTACCAATTCAAACAACACATCAAAAAATCGAAATTACCCTAATTTTTGTAACCATTCTGGTTTTATGGTGAAAATTTGACTGGACTAATACAGTTTTTATCATTACAATATCGAACTTAGTGTTTGGAAATTCTTATGATTTATGTTATGAGTCTTCAGCTGGCTTTATATGAAGCTTAACGAAATCTTGAATTCAAACTACGTTTCGTAGTTAATTTTTAGTATTGATTTCGAATCGGGACTTCAATTTTAACAATCTTCTCAAATTGGAAATAATTATTTTCTCAACATTTTTCAAAAACTTAGCTTCGTTTAAACGAGGAATTAATTACAAAATCACAAAATCCTTTTAAACCGCTTTGCCTTTTTTTATTCAAACTAGTTTTAGCATACATTACAAATTATATGAAACACAATAAATATTTGAAATAAATATTTAAGATGGAAATTGTACTTTTGGAAAACCACCATTAATTTTATTTAAAAAAAACTACCGCATTTAAATAGCTACTTAAAGTTTTATAAATACGTTTTTGTTTTAAATTTTGTTTCCAATTTAAAAAAAATAATATCTCAAAAATCTGAAGTGATAGAATGATTTTGGACTCGGATTTGAATTAAGACTATCGGAAAAAGGAAATTTATTTTCAGGAACCAAAGCTTCTCGACCAATTTTATTTTAACGTCCTACTGGAAAAATTAAAAAAAACATGAATTTACTCAAAAAAAAAAAAAATTGCGTTAAAAGAAAAATAATTTAAACAAGGGGAGCAACGGCCATTTTTAAATAAACTTTCTCCTGTCAAGTTAATATTTTATAAGGTTTGTTTGTTTACCTTATACTCATCTGGTTCTAACGAACATGTGCTATTATCCCATTTAAATGCATAAATACAGAAATACATACAGCTGCGGTTCAAGATTAATTTATATTAATCATGGAAAGACACTGAATTAAAAATGCAAAGTGTTCTAAGCTAAAAGAATAACGCATTGAGAAAAATTACCTACCCCCACACCTTACCTAATAAAATGATTTGCTTATAACTAGAACAAGTTTCGTTGCTGGCTTACTCACGAACTATACCTAACTCTTTATTTGAATATGTTTTTTTCTTTATATGAAATAAAATCAGATTATTCACCAACATTCCATTTCCTATGGTTTTAAAGCATTTTAATTTTGTATTTTATACACGTACAGTTTTCTACCTAATATTCACATAAGAAAAAAAATTGAAACTATTTTTTTAACGGGTGTTTCCTAGAATTTTCTTTATTGTTTAAAATAAAAATTGTTTAAAATTTAACGAATGAATGTAATCTTTTTTGTCATAAATAATGATTTTACCTTATAAATGGTATAAAATTAACAAGTGACATATTCTTAAAAGCTATAAAAATTGAAGCTTCCTACAATCAAATTGTTTAACTTAATATGTATATATTTCCATTTACATCAAAAAGTGTATAACTCGCGGGAAGAAAACGTTCCCCCTTCTTTTGCTTTCTTTCACTCCTTTTTTAGTTTAAATTTACTTGTATCTATTGCGAAATAATCTACTATATTTATCATAAAGTCACAGTTATTTAAAAAAATTAAAACTAGGAGAGTAGAAAGATCTGGGATTAATACACTAAGTCGATAGTTATATTATATATGTGCGGCTCATTTTAAAGGTTGTTAAGAAAACTACAAACTAATATTATCTCTATTATCGAAATAAACAAAAAGCGCAAAATTATAAACGATTTAGTACGAGTAAAATGTTTAAGCTATTTTTAGCAATTAACTAAGGTTAAAAGATGATTCATCTAACTTAAAACGATGTAATCTCCTGACTATCTCTCAGCAATTTGCTAAAGTTAAAATCACACGTAATGGCTACTTTAACTTTTAACAATTTTCTAAATTTATTTGATATCCGTGCAATTAATCTTTTTAAGACAGTCGACGGAATGGTCCAGTCTACAATTGGGTATTTTACATAATAGGTCCGTTTAAGCTTCTTCGCTTAGTTTATTTTTACGAACTGTCACTATGAAGACATGTTCGGATGTCAGAGTTTAATGCAAGGGAATTAGCAATTTACTAGGAAAGAAAAAAGAATGGTTTACATTGTTGGAGTCTCTTAGTAAATTACAATTTGGTACTTAGTAAAATGTTAAGCTCATTAAAGAGCCTATTATGTAATCAAGACAATTCAATTGGAAGACAACTGCAAAAAAAAAAATCGTATTCGGTCAGTCCTAAGCTGGCAAACGCCGTGAACAGACGTGAGTTTATACTGTGTGAGCTGTGATTTACTCTTAAAGACTCTTAATTATTTTTTCCACTCAATTTATTACCATCTGCGGTGAGTGAATTTTAAATATTTAAGAAAAGAATATACATATTCTATAAAACTCACACATAAATTTCTATTATGGACGGGGGGACGGATCCCCCCAATCATAACCGGTTTAAAATCCTCGAATCAGAGGTAATTTTAAACCGGAACAAAAAACACAAAAGAAAATATAATGGTGATGATTTCCCTAATCTACCGGTAATTCAAAACGATGATAATGTGCCTCGATACATCGTCATCACTGGTTTAGAAAAAGAAGGCGATCAATTGCGTAAATTATCTACCTACAATCCTATTCGAATCAATCGCGGATTAGAGCACATTTCCAAAGATATATTGGAGGTTAAGTCAATGAGGTCAGGTGACTTGCTACTAAAAGTACTTAATGTTGCAACAGCTGATAAATTCATTAAATGCAAACTTATCGACTCAATCCCAGTCAAAGTGACAAATCACATTAGCCTTAATTCTGTTCAGGGTAGAATTTATTCCATGCACATCAAAAATATAACCGAAGAGGAATTACTCGAAGAACTAAAAAAATTCAAGGTTATCGAGGTCCGAAAAATGATGAAAAAAGAAAATGATTTATTAGTTGCAACCGGAGCAGCTATCCTCACTTTCGATCAAATTCGCCGTCCAAATGAAGTTAAAATAGGTTGGTTGAACTGCAAGGTCGAGGAATATATACAAAATCCAATGCGTTGTGTCAGTTGTCAAAAGCTTGGCCACACCAAAAACCGATGCACAAATTCGGTGATTTGCAAAGATTGCTGTCTCCCTCCACCTCATGATAAATGTGTTCGTATTTTCTGCATTAATTGCAACGACGAAAATCACACTTCATATGATCCCTCCTGCCCTGCCTTCCTCAGGTACAAGTCCGTCAACAAAATCAAAGCGGATCGTCGTTGTACTGTTCGCGACGCTTGGCAAATTTATAATGATAATCCTAATCTTCATCAGCTACCACCACCTAAAAAAAGAAATAGTTCGAAGCCTTCAATGGCAGAGATAATAAAAAAGAGAATTGAAAATGAGAAAATTCTCTCAAACATTCTCCAATCTTCAAATCCCGCTCCTACCTCAATAACATCACCACCAAGTACAATCGAAACCACTCACGATTTAAATAACGACCGAAATCTAACACAATCTAAGCTCTCTCTCATCGAAACCGAAATCAACAATAATCCCACAACTCAATCCTCAAACCTGCAGCATCACTCTCTTATGGAAGAGCTGAGCTCAGTTGACAAATCTCTCATCACTCCCATTCCTACTCATTCCGAAAATTACATACACAATACTCCTACAGAAGAAACACAACTGTCATCGCTATCTGACACAGAAATGTGTGATATTTCTGACTCCGATAACTCGCATACTAACTCTACTTCTGCAAAAGAAATTACATACAACTCACTCCCACTCATTAACCAAACTAACTCAAAAAACTATACTCATTCAACTAAAAACTTTAAAAAACAATAATGACTCTGTTGGATAATGATTTCATTATCCTCCAATGGAACATCCAAGGCTATACTAATAACAAACATACTCTAGAACGATTAATCGCAAAATACAATCCACACATCATAGCACTACAGGAAACACACTTCATTGCATCAAATTCATACATGTTTAAAATTAAGAACTACAAACCATTTCATCATAATAAAGGCTATGACTACTCGAAATCAGGCGTAGGGTTCTTAGTTAAAACTAGTATACCTGTCACCTCCCACACCATTTCATCTACAAATCTTCTCTACCATTCAATAGAAATTCCGGCAAAAATACCAATTAAGCTAACAAATATTTATAGAGAGCACGATGTTTATATTACAAGTGAAATTCTTGATGACATCCGATGTGATAAAAACAATCATCATTTGATCTTAGGAGATTTAAATGCCAAAAACACAATTTGGGGTTCTAACATAACCAACAGGTTAGGTACTCTTTTTGAAAATTTTGCTAATGATAAAGGCCTGGTGGTCTTAAACGATGGTTCACCTACTCTATTTAATACAAGAAACACCTTCTCTGCTGTTGATGTAACATTTGCATCTGAAGATTTAGCTCCACTTCTTCAATGGGAGGTACTTCCTTATGCGGAAAATAGAGACCATATTCCAATAATGATACGCACCCAAGAAAGAAAACTGTTGAATAAACGATCTGTAAGATTCAAAGAAAGTCAGGCTAACTGGAACCTTTTTGTCTCTTCAACACATTCTCTATGCGCAACTAACCCTGCATCTAACAACACCAACCAAGAAGCAGCCAAAATCAAAAAAATCTTAAGAAGTGCTGCCTCGAAATCAATGCCAACAACTAGACAAAAACAAGACACTCCTAAAAAAAATCCAGTATGGTTTAATTCATATATTCAGACTTTAGTTAAAACAAAAAATGTAGCCTGGAAAAATGCGCGTAGATACCCCACATCCGTTAATTGTATAGCATATCGGAAGGCTTGTGCCAAAGTTAAACACGAATCTATTAAAGCAAAAAGATCATCGTGGGAAAACTTCGTGAATACCATGGATCCAGCTTTAGACTCAAAAACACTATGGAATAGAATAAAATCTTTGCGATCATCGAATTCAGTTCAAAACTTCCCATATATTTTTCTAGATGGCTCATTAGAAAACGATCCAGAAAAAATAGCCAATACGTTCTCAAAGACATGGGCAAGCTATAGTGAAAATAAAACCTTCCCGGACAACGTTATTAGGAAGAAACTGACATTTAACTTAAATGACCTCCCTCATCAAGAAAACTTATACTCACACCTCGCAGATGATATTTCCAGGATAGAGTTTGACACGACATTACAAACACTTAACGGAACTTCTCCTGGAGATGATAAAATCACATATAATATGGTTAAATCAGCTGCCGATAACCTTAAAAACCGAATCTGCGCTTTATATAGCAACATTCTTCGGATTGGTATCTTTCCTCACGATTGGAAGAAAGCTATACTCAAGCCGATTCCCAAGAGCTCCCAGAATTATCACCACATAGAAGGGTATCGACCGATTTCTCTTCTCCCTGTTCTCTCAAAAAAATTTTTGAAAAAATTATTGGACGTAGAATAGGCTGGTTTATGGAAGAAACTGTAAGTAATGAACAACATGCTTTTAGACCTAACAGAGGAGTTCAATCCTTAATCCACCTAATGGAACATAAACTATCAGATAACCTCTCATCTTGTAAGCACAGTGTAGTCATGTCATCTGACCTCGAGAAAGCTTTTGACCGCGTTACCACATTTCCCATCATCGAACAATTACACAAATGGGGAGTCCCCAAGCAAATGTTAAAGGTTATTATATCATTTTTATCTGGAAGAACTTTTTGTGTTGATGTCAACGGCTTTACTTCAAAAAAGTTAAAATTGGAAAACGGAACTCCACAAGGATCTCCCTTGTCTGTGTATCTATATAATGCCTATATTGAAGCACTCATTAGAGAGCTTACACTACCAAAACACGGTCTAGATTTCGTTGGTCTATATGTAGATAATATCTTCATAGTAGCCTCTGGTGACCCATCAAAGGTAAACGAAATTTTGAAATCTGCAGATTCTATAATCTATGCTTGGACACAAGAAACCGGTGCGAAAGTTCCACCTAGCAAAACAGAAGCGCTTCACCTTTGTCGGAAAAAAAAATGTTCTATTACTCCTCTTACGATTCGTAACTCCACAGTCAACATCAAAAAAGAACTCAGAGTCTTAGGAGTTACTCTCAATAGTAATCTGAAATGGGATCTCCATATAAAAAACACCATTAACCAACTAAAGAAACGAAACAATGCTCTGAGAATGATATGTTCCCGCCGGAAAGGTCCCCATCTAGAAACGGCCCTAAAAATAGCCAAAGCCTTAGTTGAAGGAACTCTCCAGCATGGACTCACTATTTTTATGTGGACAACTAAAAAGAACCTGGAAAGCATTGATACAGCCATAAATGAGTGCTACCGAACTGCTACAGGAGCACTTAAAACAACTCCAATTGAAGCTCTCAGAATAGAAGCTGGCTATAAAACAATTAATAGGCTAGGACAAAAAAGAGCAATTAATTTAATAAGTAAAGCACTTACAGACATAAATCACCCTCTTTATTCTGCTTCACAAGAAGTTCAACACAGACCAAAACAAAACAGGAAGAATTCAATATCTTCCCTTAGTAAAATATTAAGCCTTGTCTCAGCTCATGGAAGTATGCCTTTAGAAACGTCTTTGAAGCTCAACTATTCGTCCCCCCCTCCATGGAAAAGACACTTACTGCCAATCGACACCAGCCTCTCTAGTCACAGGAAAGAAAACACTCCAAATGAACACTTCCTTATGCTTCACCGTGAGCTTATCGAAAACATCAAACCAGTGAGAATTTTGTACACAGATGGATCCTATAGGAATAAAATCTCAACATACGCCGTCATCGAGCTCAAAGCGAACCACGAAGAAATCCTCACTTTTCAAGGACTCCTTCCAGACGCGGCTGGCAGCTATCTAGCAGAATTAACAGCAATATTGAAAGCACTGTCCGTGGCAAAAACATGGACAGAAAGGACATTGATACTCACTGACAGCTTAAGTATCCTTACCGGAATCAAAAGTGCAACTAACAACTGCTCCACTCTTAATTACATCCGGAGCATCCTATTTGACAAAACCAACATAACCCTAGCTTGGATACCAGGCCACGCTGGTATAAGAGGAAATGAGCTAGCAGATACTGCAGCAAAAGACGCCACTAACCATCCATATTTAAAAGAACTGCCACCTATATCTCAGCTTATCCGCAAAATGTTCATGGCTAATGAGCAAGAAGATCTCAAAAGCTCTTGGCTAAAAGAGGAGAACTTTCTTCGTAAACACCACTCAACACACCTCAGAACTCCATACAACAAAAACCTAACCAGAGAAGAATGTATTTCTCTATTTCGGATCAGAGTTGGAAAAACTTTGTTTACGAGTCGCCACTTCTTCACAAACGATCCCCCAGAGGAGTGCGAAAGTTGTAAAGAAGTTCTCTCAATCTGGCATATTTTTGCAGAATGTCCGATTTCTCGTCTAATCAAAAATACCATCCCATTGGAAGACAAGCAGAAACAGATGGGTGAAATACTAAACCCATCTGACATTAATACTTATCAACGCATAAAATCAACAACAACCCTACACAACAAATTTAAAGATATTTGAACTTTAATATTAGTTATATTTTTTTGTGTAAATAAATAACATAACATTACATCATATTTTTCTTTTCGATTTTAATTTTTTTCATAAATTACATATTAATACTTTTACATAAAAAAAAAAAACAAATTAAATACGACATCTATGGTCTTGCCGCCCTGATGTCTTCAATATAAATAATTTTATAAATTTATTTTTGTAAGTTATTTTTTGATAAATAAATAAATAAAATAAAAATCGTATTATGGGGACAACTTTTTTCAGTTGAGTAGACCATATACGTTACCTACTTTTATGTGCATGTTTTGTGTCAAAATCAGCTGTGTTAAGTAAAATACGTAGGAATTTCGAAATTTTGAGTTCAGTACAAAATTTTATAAAAAAGACAAAATAATAGGAAATGGAGAGTTCTATTGATGTTGCGCTGATGTAAAAAAATATTCGAGATCACTCCAATCCATTGGAACTTCGAAACAAAAAGTATTATTTATAAACAAATTCTTTGATGAGTGTTGATTTTATTGTCTTCGTTTTGTTTCAGATTTATAAGTTATTTAAGACTCGACAAAGACGCATTTGTTTATGTGCTAAATGAAATCAAAGATCATTTGAAACAACCACAGCGTTCCTCCGCTATCCCACCAATTCTCAAACTCTGCACTGCCCTACGTTTCATGGCAAAAGGAAGTTACCAAAAGTGCAGTGGTAATGATTTTAATTTAAGCCTTGCTCAGCCAAGAGTTTCGGTAGTGTTAAAAGAAGTGCTAGACGTAGTAGAAGAACGTATCTGTCCCCAATGGGTTAAGGCTCGTATGACAAATGATGAGATGAATTTATCAAAAATTCATTTTTACCAGCAAACCAGATTTCCTGGAGTATAGAAAAGGTTACTACAGTCTGAATGCCATGATTGTAAGTGTACATCCCATCTTTAGTATTTTTACTCTTTGCCATTCTTTCGCTGTTCTTGATGGTGGTCCAATGCTATTCAGTTGAACAGCTATATTTTCCCATTCTTCATCTTGGGTTCTTTTTGTGGAACCGAATTGTCCCTTGCCTCTGACCAGCTCAGGTTTCTGCTGCAGAACTCAATCAACCTCTCGAATTGGGCAGGTTTAGTTATTTTAAATCTAAAAAAATTATTTTCTTACAGATGTGTATATTATTATTTGTAAAACTTACATTTTTTTCTCCATTTTCTTAAAAAAAAATTGGTTTTCAATGAACTGTTGATGCCTACCGTTATATTTTTGTACACACAAATGCACTACACAACTAGTAAATATCAGTTGCTGAATTTTGACAACAATCACAACTGAGAGACAACTCAACTGGCTTACATAATACCCCGAACACACTTGAAAAGTCAACCATTTTTTAGTTGACTACTGGTTGACTTGTGACAGTCAACTAGTTGTGATCGGTAATACCGATTGCCGGATTACAACTCAACTTTGTTCTTAGTAGTCTTACATAATAGGCCACTAATATTTAATTTTACAGAAAATTATATCTTTTGTAGGTTATTCTAAAATCATTTTGATAAAAAATAGATGTATTTTTATTGAATAAGGAATTTCATTTAAATATGGCGGTGTTTTGCTGGCGGCACCAGTCTGAAACTTTGTTTTTTTATAGGAAATATTGGTACAAAATAATGTATATGATTTTATTATATTGGTTAACACCCCAAAATCTTTGAACTTTTTCTCCAAATCTATCAAACGGTCGACTGTATAACTTTCGACTTTCGTTATAACTTTTCTTATGCAAAAACACATAAGCTACAAAAAAAACTAAAGCTACTTATACCCCCCTAATATATGTTAAGGACGTATAAATTAAGCTTTTGACAATATTCAATTTTTTTGTCATTTTTCGAAGTACGGTTATTTGTGTTTTTCTTAAATTTTGTAGACTCTAAATTTGGACAAGTTTTTATTATAGGTTGGCTTGTTTTTGAAAATTCAATGGAACATTTCTTTCCAACTTAACAAAATTCTATCATAGAAACCATCGTTTCATTGGATGCGTTCAGTCTCGTGTTGGATAGGGTATCTTGGATAGGTGGATTTTTAGATAATTTGCTGAACGAGTTGGATAGCTGCTATTGTTCTGAAGAGGTGTTTTTCATCGCTGGCAAAACCACTGCGTAGGCTTTTTTATCTGTCCTACTCCTCAGGTCTCGTTCCGAGCGGATGGAAAACTGCATTTGTCCCTCTAATTACCGACCGATTGCACTTACGTCCCTCCTTTCCAAGGCCATGGAAACGCTGATTAATTATCAGCTCAAGAAATATCTCGAAGATCGAAAGCTTCTTAATGGCCGTCAATACGGCTTTCGTAGCAATAGATCCACTGGTGATCTCATAGTTCATCTCACCGAATAGTGGAACACATCTTTACATAGTTTTGGAGAAAGTAAGGTTATTGCACTTGATATTTCAAAAGCATTTGATAGGGTTTGGCATCAGGCTCTCTTATCGAAAATGAGTTTTTCGGTTTTCACGAATCCCTGCTTCATTGGATTAGTTCAATACAAGTAGTATAGGATGGGTTCAAGTATGAAAACCACAAAATAAATTCTGATGTGCCCCAGGGCTCTGTTTTATCTCCAACACTCTTTCTCATTTTTATATAATATGATTTCCTGCCTGCAACTTCTAATCCAATATATTGTTTTGCTGACGATAGTACTCTTAGCTTTTCATATTCGTTTTCAGATTCCCACCCATCTTCTTCGGATGTGGAACTGCAACGACAAAATATGATAAGTTCATTAAATTCCGACCTAAACAGCATTATGCAATGGGGAATATGAAACCCCGTGGAATAATTCTTCGAAAACGCAATGCTGTCTAGCATCGTTAAAGCGAAGTATACTCCCCTTGCCATTATCCATAAATGGCACTTGCATCAATGAAACTGGACATTTTGATATTCTCGGTATCTTTATCACCAATCACCTTTTGTGGAACGATCACATACGCGATGTGGCCAAAAATGCCGCAAGATGTTTGGGTTTTCTCCCTTCTGATCTGGCTGTTATTTACAAGACTTATATACGTCCAGAGCTTGAGTATAACTCCCATTTCTGGACTGGTGCTCCCGCAACTTACTTAAGCCTATTGGATAGTATTGAACGTAGAGCATTTAGATTGATTGGTGATATTATCATCATAAAATCATTTAAGTCGCTTGAACATCGTCGAAATATTTCTTGTTTCACCCTCTTTTACCATTATTTTAATGGTTTATGCTTCAGAGAAATAGCCAGCTGCATTCCTCCCCTTAAACAGTTCAACCGTAATACTTGCGCTTCTAGGAATGCTCATCAATATACCCTCGAGCCCAACTTCGGTCGTACTGTCAAGTACAGAGATTCGTTCTTTAGCCGTACTATGCGAATGTGGAATGCCTTGCCACACTCTGTCTTTCCCAGCTATTGCAATATTCAGGAATTCAAAACCAATGTGCACTGATACCTCCTTTCTACCCCGCTCTTCCTTTCCTAGTGCTCACACTGTGTCTACATAATAAGGGTAGTTATCCCTTTATGCGCTTATTATAAAAAAAAAAAAAACTCACAAAAAGCAGAGAAACATTTAAGCTTCGCAGTCAAAATAGATTATAATTACCTTCTAAAATTCGGAGCCAAATATCTTCTTCCTCATCTATGATGTACTGAACATCCTCAAACACAACTTCAACTAACATTTAGTATCCTTTTGATTACCAACAAATACCAAAAGCTGAAATCAATTTTTTAAAGTTTATTGAAATTCAACCATGTGTTGAATCCGCTCTTCTGTCAGATACCTACATACCCTATCTGTCAGAGAATTAACGCAGCCATTTTCTAGAGAGGCGTAGTTTTTACTTGTCAAATGTCAAAATATGACAGCTTCAAATATTACAGCTACTCAAACTGCGGGCTATTCTATTAGAAAGCCTTATTCTATGAAAGTATAAGAATGTTCCAATCATGAAGATTAAAATTTTGTGTAGCTTTTTTCCCGTGAAAAAGAATAGCCAATGTAAACAAGGCACCACTTTCAAAACACTGATTTGTTTTCCTTTAAAATAAATTGTTTTAAAAAGCAACACATAGAATACTGGCTTAACGTTTCCACTGTTTCTGTTTTAATTTATTTTACTATATAAACAAAATTATAAAAATTTTCGCTATAAAGCAATAAAAAACAACATCAAACATTGCTTTTGTTCAAAAAAAAAATAAAATTATTTATATGTGCTTTAAGTTGTTAAAAGATTTAAATTTTCGTAGTAAACTCCCACTAAATTATTCAGACAATGTTAAACTTATTAGGTACCATGCATACACTCGCTTTAAACAAAAATATTGTGATTCACTTTTCGTTGCTATTTAAAGAACGCCTTTTGTTTATTGTTTATTACGTGCACGAGCACATTTTTATACTAAAGCTTATAAATAATTGAATAACTTACAATATTTTATCAGGTAATAGCTCTTCTCTTCTGAAATTTGACAAAATGATTCACTTACCAAAAGTGGATAGATTGTGAAAGGAAAGTACTAAGTCACTCATGTGCTTTGGAAGTAAAGCAAATTGAGTTGGAAATGTTTGATAAGCCTCCAACTTGCTTAACACAGTAAAGGGCTCTGACCCTAGGATATTGCATTAACAAAAATGTTCTTTCTTCAATTTTCAAACAAAAAGAACTCCCTGCTCTTACCACCATAATCTAATCTGGACAACAGGAAACATTTCTTATTTCTGACTTTCATAAAATATTGCTCTTCATTATTAGCTACGAATATTACAATATTAAATTAAGAAATTAAATACAATTTATATTGATGATGAGTTTTGATAAGAACAACTGATAATGATAAATTCCTTTTGTTTTACTTTATACATATGCATCTATCTTATCGTTATCATTTTTGATTTCAAAAGACAACAATTTAAGACAATATTATATTTTTGTTTGTTATTCAAAACAAACAACATTTTTAACTTTTTCTCAGAATATTTTTATAAAATTTAAAGCTTTTAATTGCAAGATTCAAGACATGACTTAAAATCTGCGTTATAAATGAATAAATTAAATAAGCAATTAAGAAGAAACCGAATACAAATTGATAAAATTTGATTCAAAGTAAATGACTTTATAGAACTTAATTAGTCGACTATCTAAAGGTTGACATTTAATTTAAAATTTCAATTTTAAATTGAATATATAAGACATAATTGGTCGATCCAAAAAAGTCTTCTAATAGAATTCATAGTTCTAGTTTGTTTGATCCAAAAGTTAAAAATAAATCCTCTTGCTAAACGTAGAACTATCCGATAGTAGAGTTGACATTTACAAAAAGGGCAACCCTATTTATTGACATTGGTCATAAATGTTTTTTTTTGTATTATAACTCCACCGCAAATCGCCTCTGTCTGATTGTTTAAACTTAAAAGCTTGAAGGTCTTAGCGCTGGGAAGCGTCGCGTGTCTTTTTGTAAAAAAATATGGAAATACTTTTTATTCAATGAATTAATAATTGACAAATTTTGTTTGATTCATAAATTATGTATTAACAATTTAAAAAAAAAAAACAAAATGACAACCATGCAAACAAAATATTCCATATGTACATACATATAATTAAGCACATTCAATAAACATCAAATAATTTAGTGGAACAGGTTTAAAGTAGGTCCAAATATTCACCTTGAACTTGGAAAATGTTTTCGTTTATTAAACTCGAATTAGACATATAGGCTAGGGGCACATGAACCTGCGTCACTTAATGACGTATTCTTTTAATACGTTTTAAATACCTACACTTATATTTAAACATTAAAACTTTTCAGTGACTTAGATTTTGAGCTTCATAAGGAACAACAACATCGATGAGGTGAGCAAGAATTTGGGATAACCTAAAAATATTTTTTTTTTTAAACGAGTTGTATAAAAATACTTGCATGACGAAGTTGTCATTTTAAATGGATTTGACAACAATGAAATAAAACGCAACCGTAAAATAAAAACATAAGATTTCCTTCCACTTCCACTTCTGATTCTAGTTGATAGTACAAATTGCATCGATATCATAATTAAAACATTTAAAAGCAATTTTCAGCGATTGATAGTTTTTTTTCTTTGCAAGGGAAAGAGATAATGCAATGCATACCTATCAATACAAATTGCGATTATTTCTGCTATAGTCATGCTCCATTTAAAAGCGTTCGTTTTTTTCTTTATTATTATTAAACACACAAATAGATTGGCCTTTGAACTGATTCACTTGTCAAGTTTATTTACTTTTACTGATATAAAAAAGATAGTGTAAAGCAAACTTATTTGAACATTGAAGTTAAAAAAAGAGGCAGTGCCCAAAGGAATTCTATTTGATTTGCTCGATTATAAGAATTTCTATTGATAACTTTGGATTTCAACTTAAAAACTAGTTTTGGATTTGCATTTAACGTGACACTTTTGATCTCTTTTTGATGATAACCAAACAAATCACAACCAACATCAGTCAAAGTGACAGATCTGTCAAAAATCTAGGTTAACAATTTTGATTCCAAATCAAAATCAAATCAATTTTTTATTTAACCGAACATGAAACAGAGACTTAAAGTGATTTGACAGATTTCAATAGAAATTAAATTGATTTATTTTGACAATGAAAAACCTTATACTTACTTTGATCACTTGATGGTTTTCTCGATGCATTTGGACTATCATTTTGAAAACTAGGATTATCATTGCCCTGAAGACAATCAGCTTCCCGATTACGACTTTCGATTAGAAATTGTTGTATCGTCACGGGGCCTTGATAATAGTTCTTCTGGCCAATTGTAATATCTGAGGAATTTGTAAAAGCCAATTGAGGATTGCCACAGCCTAATGACGTCGATGCCGACGCCATTGCTAAAACATTTATATCATGTTCTACATCAACACGCTGTTCTAATAATACCAATCCGTCATTGCCCCCAATATTAGGAATACATCCAACATTTCCCGGCAGACAGGAAGTCTGATGCCCGAGCTTTGTGATGGTATAGTTTCCATTGGAGTCCTCACCACCGCCGCCATTATAATCCACATCACAATCTGAATCGATGACGCTGGAAGATGCATCTGAATGTATCGATGTTATCGATATGCGTGTACTACGGAGGGAAGATGCCGCCGACGACGTCGATGAAGTCGACCCATTTGAAGGCGTGGTTTTTTTCGACGATCCCTTATTGATCGTTGTCGCGGTCGCGGTCGGACTGACATTTTTAGCTAAATTAATTATGTTTTCTATATTTATAGTTGCATTATTATTTTTCGATGAATAATTGTTATCACATTCAATACTAGTGCTTATATCGATATTGCAACGTTTTGTGTCAGATGACATTAATCTGTCATTTAAAATCACTCCCGAATCTGCTGATGCGGCACTGTCATCTGATTGAATATCAATTTTGTCATCTTTCAAATTCATTTTCAATAATTAAACAAATTTTGACACAAATTCATATCGGAGTTGAACATCAGAATTGTATTTAAAAAAAACAAACACACCTACGCGCACTTTATGGTTGCATTATTATTTTTTCTTTGTTAAATCATTTCAATTTTAAATAATGAACTTTGACGGAAACGCAATGCATTTATTTCATACATACATATAAAAATTGCACTTGCATATAGATTAATGATAAGCTTTCATAACGTCTGAGCCTGAGCGCGAAGTTGTTCTTAAACTGATTATGCCAAATATTCACAATTCACAAGTGCTAAAAATAGCTATAGAAAACCTGATGGGGATTGGAGAAAGGTTGTTTCAAAATGGAGTCTCTGAAGTTTTGATTTCTTCCGGCAAATTCACTTGATTTCCAGTACAAACACAAAAGACATAATCAAAACTCAAAACAAATTAAACAGAGGATAAAATTTACAGAAATTTTAAAAAAAATTATTCAATAATTGCGGCGCACTTTAAACCGATAAGAGCTTTAAACATTAACAAAAAGCTTGTTTTATTTGTTTACATGGAATTTTTAATGTTTTACTTTTTTCTATTTTGATTTTCAAAACACACTTTAAATAACAACAAATACTATTGCTATTTATTTTTTTGTTTAAGTTCAGGGCTTAATCACGGATTCTATACAGACTACAAACAGAACCATGCGAAAGATCAAATCGAACTGATTTGTGTTTGAGTGGTGGTGAATCCAATGGGTGTGCTCCTTACTTTCTGAATTGCGGTATAAAATTCTTAATCCAAGTAAAAGATTCATACAAACATTCTGCTATACAAATTCTAAAGTACTAACGCTTTTATTTTATAAAAAAAAATAGATGTCACCTAACTTAAGCAGTCCACGCAATCGATACCATCGTTGCATTTAACCGTATCAGCGAGTATCATTTTTAAATAATACGGTTTCACCAATCAGAACCTTAGTTTATTTTTCGAGCTTAAGCTATTCTAAATACAGTTGTAAACCACATCGACTTAACTAACAGATTTCACTGAATCAAACATATCTAATTTTGTGGAACGCACTCATTTAAAGTAGTATTCACATGAGCGCGACCAACGAACGACGAATGAATTACAAAATGTGAGTTTATATACGTTTGAAGACATATTTCCACACAGATTCTTAACAAAACGATAGCAATATAGTTTCTATTTGATTTATGATACATACTTTTACTTTTCAATATAATATATTAATAAATTTAAACATTTCAATTTACTTGATTGCAAACCATGGGGGTAATGAAAAGACTTCCTTCTTCTCAAGATAATGGTTAAGGCATTGGGAGGACATTTGCAAGGAGAAGACATATTAAGCTCGCAAAATGTTTAACAAAGACGCTGTTCACATTTTTATCGATGTGAATGAAGTCATCCTTCTAGAGTATTGTTTATCTAAACTTTTTAAAATTGACAAATTTGAGAGCAATAATTTTAGATACCTAATGCCATAGATACAATTATCTTAAAAGTTTGTATTTTTATCAACTAATCCTTTTTTAAGAATTGTGAAATGTCACAAATCAATCTCCTAATGAACGAAATAAATCAGATTGTGCCCATGAAAACCACTTCAAAATTGATTCTAAAACTACTCCGATAAATTCGGATTTATACCAGATGAAAACGCAGTGTAATACTGTATAATTACAGTAGGGTCTTCAAAGGAAACCATTGGCTCTTTCCTCCAATTCGAGATACCCTTACACTCGAATCCCAGGGGAAACATCAAACAATATTGTCACATTTATAGAGGAATGTGATCATTCAAAAACATTCATTTTTTCTGAAAGAGAAACTTTCTTTCTGAAATCGGAAAAAATACTTCAAGAACGATTTACACACTTTTCTGTTGTACATACATTTTGACAGTTCGTAACTATACAAATTCGACGCATTTTTTTACATTTTATACCGTTATTTGTTGGTTAAATGAACAACGCTATTAATGTATAATATTTTTGACGTATATTTTGGGTCAGTTTACTTTAATAATGTCCAAGCAAAATTGACATTTAAAGTAATTTGCAAAAATTATAGAACCTTCTGATAGGATGATGACTTTTATGGCACCTTCTCTGCAAACAGAAATGTTTGCTAAAGGAAATGAAGAACAATTTTTGTAACTGCTTTTTAAACAGAGAAATTTAGAAGACCAAGTTTGTGCAACTCCAGTTAGATACTTTAGATTCTTGATTATATTTTTGAGAGATAGTTTTTAGATACTTTTCATTTTATCTTGTACTTGCTAATTGTATATGTTCATATGAATACACTTTTCGTTTTTATATTTAAAATAAAACTTGTTTAGTTTGAAAAAATCTTAAGTGTTAAGTAATTATTGTAGGCAGATCGCAGGTCATATATCAAATAATGTTTACATTGAAAAATCATTAAAAAAAGCTTCGCAAAAATCATCAGAAGGTATTTATTTTAAATTTTCAGTAAAAAAACAATAACTTGATTCAAATTTACCCAACAACTGCTGTGCAAACGTTTGTAAAATGCTGTAAATACATTTAATTATTCAAAAATAATTTAAACAAATAATTAAAAACCTTACCTTATACTAGTTATGTCACTTTTAAAAAAACAGTATGTTGTGGTATTTATGTTTATTTAACAAAATGTTCAACTTAATATATTGTAGTAATGTATTAATTTACATAATCGAACATTAATTTGTATACTTGGAATGATTTAACTCACTTTTATTACACTTATTTAATTTATTGCATTTAATGCTCATAACTTGTACATAGATAGAATTAAAATTGCCTTGAGAACAAATATTTTTAAATAGTTTTTTGTTCATTTAGCTTTATATATCATAAAGAGGGCTACAACATCAAATCTACGTTTGCTTATTTTTTTTAATATTTGTAAAATTATAAAATATCTGCTTTTTTCTAGATAGAACTAATTTGTTTTTTTTTTTATTTACTTAGAAGTTTGCAAGTATTACAAATCACTAAACATGATTCATTCTTTCAGAATCATTCTATTAAAAGCGAGCAAGAAGTTTGTAAAGTGTTATAAGAATATTAACTTGCGACGTTTGCAAAACAAATAAATAACTGATACATACTTTTTGTTTAAAAAATCTTAATTACTAGTATTTTGATTCAATTAAAAAAAACCTACAAACGCAAAACCTTTAAGTTACTTAAGCATTATAAAACATCAGTATTCTCTCGCTCCCTCTCTGCTCTCTAGGCTGAGTACTTTAAAAAAGGCAGTACTTAGAAAACAGTATCAACATGTACTTAAAAACAATTAAGAATTTTAGTACTTGAGAAGTTAAACAATATTTCAAGTACTTAAACAGAACTTTAGTAAAATTATTTTGTAGTTATTTGGATAAAAGCGCAAGTTGGGTACTAAACAACTTAAATCATATGTCAAGTACTTGAGTACAACATAGCGTACCTAAGAACTTGTAGTATTAAGATGGGATTCAAAATTTGCTAGCCATAAATGTATTAAGTTCAGCTAGCAAGTGCAGACAAAAGCAATCATAATTATAATTGTTTAGAGACAATTGTTATTACTGTGACGCTCCTAAAACTCATTGATAAATAAAAATAAATAATACAAATATTTAAAATTTGTTCTAAGATACCTTCAACAACAACAAAATATTACTTAAAACGAATGTATTTAAATTTAAATAGGTTTTTGGGGGTGTACCTAAGCGTAATAATTATGCATGTCTCCATAATTTTTTAAGATAAATCTTAGAAAAACAACAATTTATAAAATCTATTTGTTAGTAAAACTAACCACAAAATAAAATGAAAGTTGAATCCGCCTTGTTTTATAAATCATTGATTTGATGTCATTATTGAAACACCCAACTTCGGTAGTCTCGTCGTTGTTAATCTATTTTATTTTTATTTTGTTACTTTACTTTTTGTTTTGAGAGTTCAAAGATAGTAAATTATTGTCCAGGCCAGGGTAAAGCTTTTGTTGCAATTCAATCGGAAATTCTAAGCTTTTATAATACATTTTCTCTCATACTTCTCTACGGAATCCAGTAAAACAACAACAATCTATATGAAAAACATAATCAAAAGAAAATTCTATAACTACTCCTACTATCAGTTATAATTATTATTGTGAAGCTTATGATATTTCAATTAGAACTTAAGTTTTACTTTGTTTAAATAAAAAATAATCATTAAGAAGGTGGAATATTGAAACCTTGGGTTGATAATTTACTACCATAAGCGCTCGTAGATTTTTTTTTAAGGAGGGGTCTCTTTACACTTCCTTCAACTATTGATTCGTAAATAATCCTCTATTAGTGTCAACTTTCAGTCAACTAATTTTGACAGATCATTTCTATTTCGATCCACTATGTAATTCTTAAACCTTTGTTTGCTCTTAATTTATTTTATAACAGTACATCGTAAGTTGAAAGCTGTCAGTTTTCGCTGAAAAAATGTATATTATTTAAGTTTTAAGAGTTCATTAAAAACACTTTAATTGTATTCAATATATTATTCAATGTAGTCTGTTTAGTAAAAGTAAGTAAGATTTAAAAATATACACTGCCCGACAACCGATTAGCGCCCCCTATGCTTCTTATCTTTGAAGCTTAATATCAGCCAATCAAATAAAACATTTGAAACGAACTTTTTGCCCATGAAAGTTTGTAACATTATCCTCGAAAACAAATGAAAGTTTCGGTACGATATCAATAAATAACATTTTAACAGAATTTTAAAGAATTAAATAAGAAAAATCATCTTTTTTTCGGACATTTGGTTAGAACCCCCACTTGAAAATGCCAAATAACATAAGAAAATGGGCAGAGAATACTTCCAAGTTTTTTTTTTTAATTTGAATTCCTTATATTTACAACTTATTCCTAAAAAAATTAATAATGTGTTGTACCACCACGGTTAACTATGACCTCGTACAGCTTGTTGGGTAAAGAATCATATAATTTCTTTATATAGTCCAGAGAAATAGTCTGCCAGGCACTTTATTCCTTCAACGAGTTCCGCTTCAGTTTGATATTGCCTTCCAGACTCGTAAACCTTGCGTGCTAGCCACCCCCAAACATTTTCCATTATGTTAGGGTCGGGCGAGTATGGCGGCCATATCAGAAAGGGTACTTTTTTGAGCTCAATCCAATACTTTACGTTCTTAGAGGTGTGGATAGGGGCGTTATCGTGTTGGAACTTCCATTCTAAGGGCCCAAAAATATCCTTGATTGCAGGGAACGCCGCCGTTCTTAGTACACCATTGTAAGCTGTGGCATTCATACGACGAGTAAGGAATTGTAATTCAATGGTGTCATAGTACGTTATAGCTCCCCATACCATGACACCACCAGCACAGTTGTGCAGTCGATCTAAACTATGCTCTTCCTTTCGAAGATCATGAAAGTAGTTAGCATAACCATCGGGACCCTCAAAATTAAATTTTTTTCTCGTCTGAAAAGACGACAAGCTGCCACTCTTTCGTCCAACACATATGCGCTCTGCAGAAATCGAGGCGTTGCGTCTTTCGAAGTTGGTTAAGTGGTGTTTTTTTTTATTTTAAGACGCTTTAAATGTTCAGCATTGGAAATAACTCTTTGCACAGTCCACACGCATGCTTTAACACCGGTTTTTCTCTAATCTTGGCTGCAGAGTCGTGTGAATTCGATGCGTGCCTCAAAAATGACAGAAGATGTCCGGCCCTTCATATTTTTTCCATAGCTATGCTCATTTCTTAAGAATGAGGAAATAACTTTGCGGCTGCGGTTAATTTTTTTTGGAAATTTGATGAATTGATTGACCGCACTCACTATAAGCTTTTATTTTGGCCCTTTCGGCTTCATTTAACTGTTTTGCTTTCCCCATTTTTACTAAATTTAGTTGAAAATTATTCAGAATAAACTAATAATAACTTAAAAAAGAAAAACACGACTACTTACATGCAAAAACTCTTAGAAAAGCGTAGAGGTGCTAATCGACTGTCACACAAAAAACACATTAATTTTTGTCACATTTGACGGAATAAAGCAAAACAAAATAACGGTTCATTTCCAGAACTCAAGTTTTTTTTAGAGATAGATTAAAAAAAGGAGAATGAAAAAAAGATTGAGCATTATACATATTAATCGTTCCGAGTTACTTGCACTTACACTGAAAGATTAGAGGGGGCGCCAATTGGTTGTCGGGCAGTGTACCTGTAAAATAAGTTTGTCTTCAAAGATATAACATATGTATAAATGCCATTTGATTTGTCAAAAAAACCGCGCGATTCATTCCAAGACACAACTCATCCTAGAACATTTCATCCCGGAAATGAAAAATACTTGTAAGCATACTTAACGAAAGCAATTGTTTGTGTATTCAACTAGTTCGTTCAAAGATTTTTCCTTTGGATAGCTTTATTTTAATTTCATATTAGAAGAACCAGGATGGAAAATAAATTATCTGAAGATAAGAAAGAGGCAGAACATGTATGTTTAAATTGTAAAGCGATCGTCTATTGGTTAGAATAAAGAATAGTTTATTGGATAAAGAATAGTTCATTGGTGTTCTCAGCTTTATGCAGAAAGATAGATAAAGACATGTTTATGATGATAATGAAGGAATGTAATTGGTGGTAGAAGCTGCTTACTACAATCCAATCACATTCTTTCTTTCCTACAAGTTTTCAGCGCAAACATGGAGTTATTACGTTCAGTTTATTTCTTTCGTTAAATTTAAAATAAAAAAAGCATACAAACAGGTAGCAAATCAAATCATACTCGAATATACAAAGGTACCAAGATAATACTTCTTGATAGACACTTTAAAATAGATTGTTGATTAAATATATCATATTTGTTAATCCGATGCAGTGGAACTACACGCCCATCGTTGAGATTTACAATAGTTATAATTATAAAAATACTTAAATATATACCAAATGTATTAATTTGGCTTAAAGATAGGAATGTAATTGAATTTTTTTCAAAATAATGTGATCTTTCGGGCTCATGCACAGGATTTGATCTGGTGAGATGGAAGGGGTACCATTTAATACAGTTAAAATAATTTAATTTAATTAATAATAATTTAAACCAAATATTTTAAGATTCAAAATTTTACTTGAAAAAAAAGCTTTTCTTTAAAAATTGAATGCCATTTTATAACTCAAAAAAACCCTTGATTTTTCAAATTTTTCAAAAATCGTTTTTAAATTAATTTTGTATATATACAATTTTTCTATTTTGTTCTTAAAATATTTTTGGTATGCTGTTGTTTAGTAATTGTAAATATAAGCTTTACGTTTGAATTTCGTAAAAAACTGATGACCCGTTTTTGAAATATAGAATTTTGAAAAAAAAATCAATATTTTTTAAAAATCCCAAAAATTCTTTTGATAATCAAATATTATTAAGGCGATATAAGAGCTCGTTAGAAAAAATTATTGAAATCGGTTCATTAGTTGCTAGCAAAATTAACAAAAAAAACGGTTATATTGTACCTTTTTGGAGCAATACAAAAATATGTTTTTCTTACTAAAAGAAGCCAAGTTAAAAAATAAAATTTGAGGAAAAATTAAAAAAATCTATTGGTTTGTTTTTGAGAAAATTCGAATTTTCGTTTTTTGACCAAAAAAATTGTATGGGGCAACTGTCGGTTTTGATCTTAAACCAAAATGAGAAAAGAGGCTGGGATGCGACCAACACTGATAACTTCCCATCCCGTCTGTCGATTTGTCTTGCTTAAAAGTCTGTCTATATGTACTCGTAACAATTTTTACCAAATTTGAGTACTATTTTTTGTAGATTTTATTTTAAGACAATATCTCAAAGTTTTGAAAAGATATTTGAGTCGAAAATCATTTTTTACCAACTTTTGTTAATTTTTTTTCGGTTTTTAATATTTTGTAAAAAAACTGTCAATTCAATTTTTCTCAAAATTTTATCAAATGTCAAAATCATTATTCTTCGTTGCACTAAATTGTTTTGGAGATGAAATCATATTTTAGTCGTAGAATTTTGGAAGTTACAAAACTTTTCAAGTTTTTTTATTTATAAAAAAAACATTCTTTGATATTACGTTACAATATATTATATAAAATTTAATCCAAGTCTCTAGCGTTTTTGGTTCGTAAGATATTTAGGGTTAACCGAAATTTTCACCTTTTTTCAAACTGCTATGGTAAAAAAACCGGCCACGCAATTTTCTTGAGAGCCCTTCCTGCATCTTTCTGTCTTATTGTCTGTATAACAACATTTATTTGAAATCGATATCTCTTCTGGTTCTTGAGCTATGATCGGCGAAAAAAACGTCGCGAACGTACGGACGTACCAACGTACGTACACACGCACGCACAGGCATCTTTCTAAAAATCTTTTATTTCGACTTTAGGGACCTTGAAAATTGGACCCATTACAATAACTTCCTATATGAAGATAATAAACGCCTAACGCGAATCTGTTCAAAACGTTAACTTCTAAGTTTGTTTTCAATCGATCCAATCTGACCGTTGCTGCCATTAAGCCGACAATATCCAATTACTTTTCAATGAAAAACTGTCTGTTCACACGAGTGATAGATATTGGCTGCGTGCAATCTCAGAAAGAAAAGTTATTTGAATACCTTTTTGTTAGTGTTTTTGGTGTAAATGAACAGCTGATCCAAAACAGCTGGTATGTCTAAAAATAAATTTAAAGGTATCCAAGAATTTCTGGCATATCTTGTTTCCTGGCAGAACACTAGATTTGTTGGTAAATATCCGGTAAATTAATGAAACTATCCACACAAAATTTTGTTTTACAATTATTTTAGACCTCAAAATACAAAAGTTTGTCTCCTCTCTGTGAATAGGTGATAGTTTTTTATGTCTTGCCACTACTTGTTCTATAAAGCATGTAAAAATCCTCATATCCAGGATAACGTATCCAATTCCATATTGAACGCAGCTACTGTCTTACAAATTCCCTGTCATGTCAGACAGTTAGCTGACAATTCTCTTAGAATGACGTTAACAACAGTAATCAGCCTAAACAAATGTCACTTCAATCCATTGACAGACAGATGCATTTTAGTTTGTAGTGGTCGGTGCTGACATTTTTGTGAAAATAATGTTTAATGAGAATTATAAGACGTCGAGGATGAGCCCTTAGCATTTATTGGTTTAAGTAACTACTTCAGATATTCGTGTTTCATTTTCTATAATAATGGAAAAAACATGAATAAAGTGATCATTTAAAAACTTAAAACAACTTTGAGTTTGCTTCCACGTAGAAAATGTATTTTATTTAAAAATGAATAAACAATTGTCAAATGTCTTAAACAAAGACATCTTATAATTTTAATGCGTCTGGCAACATTCTGGCAACAACTGTTTGACAAATAACTTAAGTTATGTTCAGACAAAATTAAGGGAACTAAGAATTTTCTGTCAGATTGTGGTCTGACAATTAACTGACAATCACATTTCTGAAATTCGGATCCGATGAAATTGTATGTTCAGAGTATTGTAAGAAAATTGTCACATTCCTCTCTCACAGATCTGACGATCGCATTCAATAAGCTTTAAGATTTTTCTAAGACGAGAATGATAATTCCAGCGCGCTTATACAATATTCTTTATTATGATAATACCTATGTAGTTCGGTTATTTGATCAACAAATAGACAATTTACATAGTATACTTATTTCTTTATTTAATTTAAAGTAGATATCACAAAAATACTGTTTCATATACAAAAACAAAAATTTATAATTATTGTGTCTTAACAAAATATCTAATGGCTCAAAATTTTAAACGATTCCTTTATTAAAATATTAAAGTTATTTTACTTAGTTTCTAAGCTTAAAATTAAATTAAGAAATTATAAGTTATACATTTCTGAGAATTTTCTCATTCAAATTCATAGAGCAGGAAAAAACAAATATATTCAATATTTATTTTAACTTAGCAATCAAAATAGGTTTGCATTTCTTTTCTTCCCTCTTGGATTGTGTGATAGAGAATTATTGAGCTATCGATTCATAAAATTTCTATTATCAGATTTTTCGCAGCAAATGTGAGAAATTTTTATTAGAAATTTTGTTGACTCAGAAATATAAACTGGCACAATTACTCCGTTTCCCAGATCTGGGTGTGTTTCCTTTTTTCACGATCTGTCAATTTTTAGACGTGTTCAGATGGATTGTTTTTAATACAATGAATTACTATTTCAAATTTTAATTAAATTAATAAATTCTAAATCCTTAAAAACATTTTTTCTTTTTAATTTTGAACTTTTTTCCTTATCTTAATTCTTTTTTCACAAAATTCCTTTTAATTTTTTGTTTATGGAGCCTAAAGTTACCATTGACACATCTCAAACATCATTTGACCAATGTGGCCATTTTTGTATTAATTTATATAACGCTTCTCCTGGACTATCCGAAAAGTCCAATTGTCTACTACCATAGACTTTGTAATCTGGATCAAGTTTATTCAGTCTTACACCTTTGTCGAGGAGCCATTTTGTGGCATTTAGTTGTTCCACTGGAGGTGTCCATTTATTAAAAGTTCCAATAAGAGCTATACCTAAACTATGGTCATTATATCCTTTCGTATGAGCACCAACTTTATCCCAACCTCGTCCAACATAAACATTGCCATCGCCTCCGACAAGGAAATTATATCGAATGTCATCGAAAGATCTTGATTCCATGTTGAAAGTTTGAATGAATCTCGTTCGAAAAATGCACATAGCCTGTTGTAAAATTATAATTCATTTATTAATTGAAATTTTAATGGAGGTAATTTGTGGGCTTACCTTCGTTGAGCAGTTTTGAGTTGACGTATGTGAGATAATAACCCGAGATACGGGCGTTTCTAAATTAACCAATGGCACATTTGGGGGCTGAGCAACCCATTCATCTCTTGATATCATATTTGAATATTCTTGTATATCACCTGAGAAATATTATAAAACATTTTATTGTTTATTTTGTAATAAAAATTAATATTAATTTATGTTCGTACTTACTTTCGAGTACTTTGCTACGAAAAATAAAAGTTGCTGATAAAATAATAATTCCAATTATTATTGTTAAGACAACAATTAGTGCAGTTAATATGACAGCCTTTTTATTAAGGAATTTCTTAGGAAATGTTAAGGGTGAATTATTATTGCCTCTTAGTGTGTCTGTAATAAAAGATAAATTATGATTTAAAAAAAAGTTTCCTATAATTTTTCAAAAAAGAGTTTTTACTTTATGATGTAGATTAAATATTATTAATATGGTCTTTTTGAAAAAAAATAATAACATGTAAAATTTGGAAGTTGAATGCTTATGAGTTATATCTTTGTCAAAAGTAATTATATTCAGATAAATTGAAAACAATTTGAAAGATTAGTTATTTTTAACTTCCAAAAGGAATTTTTTGTAATGGATCCGATTTTTTTCTGGATTTCTCGAGGTTTCAAGGTCCCTAGATTCGAAATAAAAGGCTTTTAGAAAGATGCCTGTGCGTGCGTATGTACGTACGTTCATATGTCCGTACGTTCATACGTCCGTGTGTCTGTACATCCGTACGTTTTTTTCGTCGTCCATAGCTCAAGAACCAGAAGAGATATCGACTTCAAATAAATTTTGTTATACAGATAATAAGGCAAAAAGATGCAGAAAGGGCTCTGAAGAAAATTGCGTGCGTGTGTTTTTTTACTACAGAAGTTTAAAAACAATGTGAATATATTGGTAACCCTAGATATCTCACGAACTAACGAAGTTAGAGACTTGAATTAAATTAAATATTATATATTGTAACCAACATATTTTTGAAAAAATGAAAAAAAAATGTTTCACCTTGAAAATTGTACGAATAAAAAATGATTTCATCTCCAAAATAATTTTGTGCTACGAAAAATAACGATTTTAACATCTGGTGAAATTTTGAGAAAAATCAAATTGACTATTTTTTTAGAAAAAATAAAAACCTTAAAAAAACAACACTCAAAGTTCGTAAAAATTTGATTTCGAATCAAATATCTTTTGAAAACCTTGAGATATTGGCTTTTAACTACTTTTATCTTTTAAAAAATATTTTTGTCAAAAACTTGGTAAAAATTTACTTTCCAATTAAAAAGCTTTTCAAAAATTAAAAATATTGCTTTTAAACTTTTTTTATTTCACAGAAAATATTTTCGATATTTATTAGTTTTTTTTTTATAAAAATCTAACAGCCCGTTTTGTCGTAAAAAATAAAATCTACAAAAAATAGTACGCAGATTTGGTAAAAATTTCTTTTCCGCTAAAAATCTATTTAAAAAAAACTAGATTTTCAAACTAAACTATTCCTTTATACGAAAAATATTGCTGGTAATTTTAAATTTTTTAAGAATAATTCAAGTAACAACTTTTTTAACCCAACACGAAAACCTACACACTTTTAAGCAAGACAAATCGGCAGACTTGATGGAAATTTATCAGTGTGGATCGCATCCCAGCCTCTTTTTCAAGATATACTTGTACCAAAAACCAAAACTTTTTAAATAAGAAAATTCAATTTTTTTTTTAATATCCGAATTTCCTTCTAAAATACAATTTTCTTTAAGAAAAGTTTTGAAAATTGATCTTATAATTGTCGATGACCATTTCTTTTCATAATAAAATAAGAATATGATCTGTTATTAAAGATAATGATTTTATGGACCAGTTTAAAAATTTACCTGAATATTAAGAGTTAAGTTTTTAAAGACCTTTTCCTTAAGGATTAAGTGGGTGATCAATATAATTCAATCTACAGAAGATTTACAAAATTTCAACTAATAGAAATGTAGACATGTTAATTACGTTGAAATGTGACATTCACGGTATTGAAAAATTTCAATACCATGATGTTTGACTATCATTGTTCATTTCGTTGTTGAGTTTTTAAAATTAAATTTTTTGTATGAGTTTTTCTCTACGATTTTTAAACAAAATGAATGCATACAAAACTAAACTTTGTAATTTTTATTCGAAATGGTTATAGCGATTTCTTTAAAAACAAATTGTATACATATACAAGTTTTTCATGTTTTTAGAAATATGCTCATAAATACATGTAGGTTTGTACATTTGAAATTTTAACGTTAAAGTTCTCGATCGTTAATTAGTTTCTGACAACATTTTAAAACAAAATAACAGTTCTATGGGGGTACCCTGCTACAGCACTAGAAAAGTATTAAAGGACTATTATTAATATTTTTATTCTTCAAAAATGAAAAAAGCGTCTAACGTCAATCTACTTAAAACATTAATTTCTAATTTTGAACTTAATCGGCCCAATGGTTTAGGCTATAGGAGGCAGGACAGACATATAGACGAAATTGCAGGACCTACTTTTTTCCTCTCCTCTACCATCCCATGGAGTTCCAAATCTTTTTAAGAATGCAATATCTGCCATTATTCCCATATGTCGCAATTGGAAATTATTGACACACAAAATTAACCACTAACAGACATTTTTTGTAGTACCCCCAACCACGACCTGGAAAACAGAGCCCTACTTTATCACTTTTACCTTGGAAATGATATTACACAATGGCGATCCAAGAACCGCGGTTTCATACGGTTCAACGACGATTTATTGGCAAGTGCCATAATCGCCGACCAAACGTTAGCAAGTCCCTTGTTTGTGACGAAGTGAGCTTCAGTTCATCTTCAACTCAATAAGAAATAAAAAGTCAGCAGGTGTCGATGTTATATCCATTGTTGTGCTGAGACATTTACCGAATAATTCACTGAATAATGCATATTATCCAATGCATTGGAAGACATCTGTGGTTCATCCTATCCCGAAGAAGGGAAAGACAACTCCAACCCGTTATATCTTCAGTCGATAAGTCTTCTTCGGAGCATCAGCATAGTTTTCGAGAAGATCATCAATAGGGCTCTGACTAAGTGGGCTGCGGACAACAAAATAATTCCAGATAAACAGTTCGGGTTCAAGGCGGGTCATGGCACAATTCATGCTGCGTCTATACTCGTTTCTGATATCCAATAGAATAAATCAAAAAAACAATGCACAGGTGCTGTTTTGGTTGATTTTGAAAAGGCCTTTGTCACCGTATGGTAAGAGGGTCTTTATCTAAAAGAAGCAAGCCCTTGTTACTTTAAGATATTCTTAACGGTAGAAAGTTTGTTGTCAAAAGTGGCAATGTAACTTCTACCACAACATTCTCAATTAAAAATGGTCTTCAACAGAAAGCGGTGAATTCGCCGATTCTCTTCAGCATTTACACCAGGGATCTGATAAGTAGTCCTACAAAGGCAATTGCGTACGCCGATGATCTAATTACGTACAGAAAGGCCCGAAAGGTTGAGGTTATTAGAATTCTCTTGCAGCGTGATTTCGACAAGATTCAGCGATATTGCGACGATTGGAAACTGAAAATAAATGTCCAGAAGTCGGCGACAATTCTGTTCCGGACTCCGTTGGCTAGGGCCACGAGGGATACGTGAAAGACCAGGGCCAGAGGAGCCTTCACTCTGACGAAGCGGCTGTTATACAGCAGTCGGCTTGACCCCAGAGTGAAGGTAATTTTCTACATCGGGACGTCATGGCACAAGGCGGAGCAGAGCTCCTTCGGTTCAGTAGAGCTATGTCCGAATGGGACCGAACTGCTAGGGTGAAGCAGGAGAACCAATTTTCGTGGCTTCAATCGGCACTTGATAGCGGGTAGTTGGGATGGGGTTTTAAGCCTTGGCCGACTTACATACTTGTTTTATAGTTTTAGGGTTTAGTTTTAAGTAGAATAGGCATGATGGCACAAAAAAAATACAAATAAATGCAAAAAAAAAACATGAAATAAAAAAAAAATATAAAAACAAACAATGTTAGATAGTTAGATTTGCTGCTGTGGTTGTTATAATTGTAAGTAGTTTATAGGTAGAATAGGTAGTTTAAGTTAGCTTTAAGTTTTATATAAAGGACCTTATTTTAAGTAGTTTTAAGTAAAAATAAAAAGGATATTTATATTTTCTAATAAATACAAAAATAATTGAAATTTAATTGAAGTAAAATCGATCCTAGGGCCGAAAGGCATTAGTATTAAGTGTTATGGTTTAACTTAGAGTGTCCGTATGGGGCCAGTAAGTTAGATGTAAGTTATGGTTAATTTGGCTAGTTTTATGAATTTTTGTTTAGCTTTAAAATAGTTTTGAAAAATAATGAATAAAAATGAATTAAAAAAAGAAAAAAGTGTGTTGGACTGTCATGCAAGGGGTCTTGGGTTCAATCGCTGCCTGTGTCACCTTATTTACAAAAGAAAAAAAAAGGTTTCGCGGGTGCTGCATCTTGCATATAGACTGTAGGTCCCCTCCATCCCTGCAATCGCTCGCACACAAGAATGGTTGTGAGTTGTAGGTCACTAGGCCCTGGTTCTCTACGGACTGTTGTGCCACTTAATTTATTTATTTTAATTTGTACTAGTATAGCTGTTTCTTAGAATTTTAAAAGTAATATCTCAAAAACCTGACGTGATAATGTTATTGAAATATGATTTCAACTAATTTCATTGCACCCATTGAAAATAGCAATTTTTTGCCAGAAAGAAAATCTTGTCGACCAGTAAAACTATTAATTGTAAACCAAAATTACATTATTACATGACCTCAAAGAAAATGTTTTACGTTTTTAATCACAATATCTCGGCAACCAATTGTAATCAGCTCTCTAAGGAATAGCACGGTCGGAAAATTGTTTTTGCAAAACCTTGAACTGTGACCTCTTCACCAATTTTGTATTGAATAGTTGAAGCGAGTATCCCGTTTAGAACAGCACAGTTTTTTAAACTGCAGAACCCTGTATTAAAAAATCAGGAAAGTCCAAAACATCCTAGGAACTACAAAAAATTAAATATTTGTTTATTATGAGCAATTACAAAAATGTTCCCTCAATTAGGGTGTTCTCTTATTAACCTTATAATGCAACTAACGAAAATTGACTGCATAACTCTCTTAGAAGATTGTTTTAAATAAAACAAACAAATGTTCCATATCGTGTATTGTCAGCCTTAACGTTACCTTAAATTTGTGGATATTAATATTTCAACAACTGTTTGATGTCTTTTCATATGTATACAAAAAAAATCCTTAAAACAGAAATCAAATACTAAATTAATCTAATGTTAAAGTCTCTAATATGATTCTAGTGTTAGAAGAAGATCTAGCAAATTAATTTTTATATTTTTAAAATAAATTACCATTTAAGAAAAATTAATTTCACTTAACTCAAGTCTTCACGACACACCTCTTCTTCTAAAAGTCTTTGCTGTCAGAAAAAAAATCTATCGCTCAAATGTATACATGTATTTGTATGTACTTTGATTCTGTTAACCTGTTTACCACACGAACCTTCCACGACAGATCTTAATTTAAAATTCAAAAAAATTCATTAAGCATCAACATGCAAATGTTTATACATACATATATTTATTTGTTTAAAAATAATAAGATTATACTATATGTATGTCTGGCATTAAAAAAATAACTACAAAAATTAATTATGATGATTATCTTATTTTATTTATAACTTTAATCATTTTTCTCATTTATTAGTGACACGTGCCTGTATTTAAACACTCTTCAATTTGACACCAATAATGAATTTAAAAAATTCGTCTGATTGAAGTTTAAAATGGGTGAGGTTGGAGAAATAAGCTCCAATAAGAACAACAAACCTAAAGAATTCAACGAAAACCCTTAAGACCAATTTAAAATTATTCATTCATAGATTTTAAGACGTATAAAACAATTATTACTATCGATCAATAGTGAATAGTGATATTTGATAAGATTAAAATATATATACAATTGATTTCAATCCTTCAAAAATATAATTCAATGAAACCACAAAAATAGTGACCTACCTCAAACTAAAGTGTAATGAACTCGAACTGATAAGTTCATAGATACGAGTATAAATGAAAACTAACCTTTACAATAAATCAAAACAATCTATTCAAGTATAAAAGAAATACATGAATATAGTAGATAAACAAAAACTACGGCTTCTACATATTTGTAGGGTTTATTTTAGATTAAACCTAAGTAATTTTAAAGAAGGAAAATTCCGGTAGGTAGATAATTGTAACATGTCTAATCTATCTATTTTTTTTCATCATTGACAGTAACAAGCTTTGTACAAACAACTAACACCAGGTGAATCAATTAAAGCAATTAACCATATTAACGTCAAATTTAATTTATCTAAAAATTATAAAAGTAATAGAACAAACGCTGGTGAACAAGTCTGACACTTTTGACCTTATTTCCTATCCAGCACGTGTCGGTAGAAGCAAACTTAATCACGACTTAGACGATAAAAGCACCTTCACGTTTTTTTTAAGTTAAAGCGTTTCGGATACAAAGTTGAAATTTCATAAAATATTTATGAAAATAATTGTTTTTCTCAAAAATGTCATTCTTATAGAGAATAAAGTATCATAAATAAAGTTGTGCACCCTTATTTCTACCGATATAAGGCATGTTTTTTTTGCCATCGCTATTTGCAACAATCCGCAGTTGGTAGACTTGTCTAGCTGTCAGATAGTAAAACAAAACAAACAGTTTTTTTCTTGGTGCTACATATTTTAAGAAAGAATTTTATTGTGTACCTGCTTTATAATTTTAAATAAATGCTAATTTATTTTATTCTTGATTTTCCATTTGTACATCCATCTGCATGTGTTCAAAGTATTAAATGTTATTTTGGTTTTGCTTTCGAATAAGTTTTTGACGTATTGGGATATGTTCGTAGATTTGGTCAGTCTTCGTTCATGAAATTGAAATTCTTATATGAAGGGTCGAAAGATCGAAATTGAAATTCGTATGTGAAATGTGGAAGGCTTTTGAAGATAAATTTTTACTTTAGGGTTGCTCATGGGGCCGCGTAAACTGTCAAAATTTGTATTAATAACCTTACTAAACTACAATGGCCACTTTTGGCAAAAACTGGTAAATTTACAAAATTACAAAAAAAATTTGTTCTTTCTAGCGCCATTTATTTATAAAAAAAAATAACAACGAAAATTGTCTTTAAAACCAAATATTAAACTTCATTTTACTTATGTCGTTTTCTTATCGCTTTTGAAATGTTTGTGTAAAAATCTCAGATTTTCCTGGCAAATATTACAAGAAATCTAGTTTTGTAATAACAAACGTTCAGAAAAATTTCAAACAGAGAAGTGTGTGTTGAAAGTGCGTGTGCTTTTGCCTATTTGTGAATTTTGATAAAAATCGAGATTCAGATTTTTTAATCTCAGGTCTCAAATAGATTATAAATTCTGAAGTTTGTCCACTTTTTCCTACATTCACCATCTCTTTTAGCTGTCAGATTCACAAATTTGACTCGACTCTAAAGGTATGATCAAAATGACTAAAAAGTCAAAATTTTCAAACTCATTTTGTGACAGTTTTTCCATGCCAAAATTGAAAGTAGTGAAAGTTTTTTTTTCAAATTTAAATCGCGCTACAAAATAAACTTAAGTAAAAAAACACACTTAAAGTGCGTTGCACTCTGCGAATAAAGCTTTCTAGACTCTTAGAGTTATCCGATCATACGAGTTATCAACCTAAGAAATTTTCTCCAATCAAGTGTATCAATTTCATTTCAGCTACTTGTTGTTTTTGTATTACATTGAAGCTCCCACCGCGGATGCGGATAGCTATGCCAAAAAACACGCCTATTGTCAATCATCAATTGATAGTTGAAAAATATGAAAGTTACTCATTTAAAAGAGTTTTTATTATTAATACTGATCCAGAACGTTGAAAGGCTAACAATTCATAAATTGACACTCGTAATAAATGTTATTGAAATTAATTTTTAAAAGATTTTTCTTATTGTCATTCAACATTTAATTTAAGAATAAACAAAGTCTAATTTTTCTTACACTCATAACATCGCGGATATCATTTCTAATCTCCGCTTACAAATGAAATAAAAGTGATTTAAGAGATGCTTAAGATGTTTCAGTTGGCAACAATATTTTAAACGCGCCCATTTTGTCAGCTGTCAAGTGACTAATTTTATGGTTTGACATTTCAACATGAACAGACAACATGGCGTTTTTCTGTTTTAGTTCAGAGCAGAGCTCGAACTGTCAAAAGAATAATTGTGTTTCTTTTTGAGCTCTGATAGTTCGAATTCGTGTTTCTTTTTTAGTTCTGAACATGTTCAGCGCACGCTCTGTGTGCTCAGATTAAAATAACAGAGCAGATGGAGTAAAATGCTGAACACAAACAATTTTATATTTGAAATCCGGGAAATTAAAAAAATTATTGTCATAACAATAAAATGGTGGAAGAGGCAAGTCGCCTTAATGCAGAAGGAAAGATAATTTAGAAAAAACTATTTGCATATATCATCTTTATGAATCAAATTTATTTCACGAGTCAAATGGACCAACTCTATTACTGTTTTATTAATTAATTTGATTAAAAAAAAAATTGAACGCCTTCAAACAGACGACATTTAAAATCATGCTAGTTTAGTGCTCAAGTTGTTTCATAATTAAATCAGAGAGCTCTTAACATACTCTGTTCAGAACTTTACTCTACTCCGCTCGCTCAGTCTCTGCTCAGCTCTGAACTAAAAAAGAAAAACGCCAATTGACGCTTGAACAATGCTTCCAAATTCTGCAAATTTGCTTTGAAAATCATGGTTTTGTTCGAAATACTAATTACTCACATTTTGTTTAGAGTAGAAGCTTACTTTTGGTTGAATGGATACGTCAATAAACAGAAGTACCGTAAATCCTCAAGTGTATGTTAAGACACAGTTACATCCACGAAAACTAACTGGCCAGACAGCTCTGTCATTGGTGGCCGCTATAGATTCGATTTCTGATTTTTTCGTGAACCAATTGAACAACGCGGTGCAAAATGTCATGTCAAATGTCATACAGCTCTTGCCACAATTAATTTATTAAAGGAACCTCAAAGACAGCCAATTTAAGTAATGACCATTTTCTGTGGGGATATGTGAAGCCGTAAACGATCCACCACTTTGAGGACAACGTTCAACACAAATGCTGAAAAATGTTATCAAAAACTCAGACTACGTTCGAGCCAGCCGTTGCAATCATAAGTCAGAAATCATATTTAAATTTATATGCCAGGAGATATTTTAATGAATATTATTCCATGTCAATTTGGAAAAAACATCTTTGTTTTATTTAATTGGAATGTTCTACACCTCTAAAAAAATATTCGTTACTTCCTGACTTAAAAAATCAATTTCTAAAAAGTATGTTTTCGAGAACATAATTTATGCAAACCCAAATCTCTGACATAAATTTGTTTAATGAACAATATATACTATATTTTCTCTTTTCAAAAGTGATACTTTTGTGCTATAAAACTTGACAATATCCACAACTCATGACCTTAATCAAAATTACCTAAAAGACAATCAATTTCTTTTTCGAAAGTCTGAAGACATTTTAAAACAAAAAAAAACTCACCACACCCATCTGATGAACTTTCTTGTGTGTTGTTGTTTTTAATCGAACATCCATTAGAGCCTTCAAAAGCAGGATTAGACTTTCCTTGATTCTGTCCTGTTTTCGGCTTTTCAACCAAAATCTGTTGAATTGTGACAGGACCTCGAAGATATCGCTTGCTGCCAAATGTCACATCAGTTGAATTATCAATTGATAAACTGGCAATTTGTGGTCCATTTGGTGAGTTTCCAATATCCCTCTCGATTTGTTGACTAATCAAAACTCCAAATTCAGAGTTAACATTTGGAAATGTTGAATGTTTATCAGGTGATGATGACTGTGGTGGAGGTGGAGGTGGTAGAGTTGTTTGGGTGCCAAGTTTTTTCAACATGCACCCAGTTTTGGTATCTTCAAACTCATCGACATCAGAATCGATTATACTCGATAATGCATCAGATTCAATCGATGAAATCGATATACTTGTACTGCGAAGGGAAGGGTTTGGCGAGGCTGGAAGAGAGGGCGTTGGTGGAGGCGGCGGCGGCGGAGACTTTGATTCATTTAATTTTGTTGTTGTTTGTATTGTTCCATTGGGATTGATCTGAATTATATTTTCTATATTTATCGTTGCACAGAGATTTTCATTTTTTGACATTTTATGTAGATTTTTAGGTGAATTACTTGTGCTGTCAGATTGATGTGGGATGTTTATCTCATTGACATAGATTTTATTGGTCATTTTATGATTTCAACACTTATGTCACACCATATCGTACGTCAACTTTTAAAATAAATACGAATAACGATAAACTGTAATAGGTTTTAAAATTAGAAATATCCCGCGTCAACTGAAGGACAAACTTATAAACAAAAACTCACAACTCCGGAGAGATTACATTATGTATTTCGATAACACATTTTTCTATAACTTTGTTTTTATTTTGTACCGGTTAGAAAATATTTTCAACTTTTTTCTTCACTGATACGTTCGGGAATTCCAAATACCTTCTGAATGAAGTAAAACAAAAAAAATGAAACCACTTTTTCACACAAGTTGTTAAAAAATAACGAGAAGTAATAAAAAACAAGATTCAAATTAATCTCTGAGGTATAAAAAGCTAAAGCTCTCATGGAACGGAAAAGCTTTTTTTGTTTTTATTATTTTATTATTGTTTATTATTCGAAACTAAACAAACAAAACAAAAATGTATCTTAAAATGCATCAGCAACTTGCGTGTTACTCAGCAGCAGCAGCGGTTTGTCACGATCAACTAAACTCGAATTAATTTTGTAAACCATTTTGAACGCGATTGCATGCCAAGTGCTAAGGATCTTGCATGAGCGGATTTACAAAAGTCTTAAACAAAAAGCTTCAAAATCACTGAAATTTGACATCAATATAATATGTTTCATATGATATTATAAAGAGCTTTCTTCAGATCATCACTTAAGTAGAGATATGCAGGTGGAAGATATATAAAAATAAGCTGTTGTTGACTTTGTACTGTAGATTGAGATGTGAACCTGCCAACCTGGTAAACAGGTACTGCCGATGGTGCTGTACGTCTGTGCTAATCTAAATGCTTAACACATATTTATCAAGACTTCAATATTATTTGAAGTTGCAGTTGGATAAGCTGTTTTAGATATGGACGTTTGATGACGACAAGTTGGATTTTTTCACATACCAAACCAATTCTATTTTTAGCTTAACTTTCAAAAATTACATTGAAATGTAGGCATGTGAATTGAAAGGTTGTTGACATTTCATTGGAAAACCATACATATTTATATTTATAAAAAACTAGTTAGTTAATTCGTAGTATGTATAAAATGGTCTTAAAATTAAAGGTGATGCAAGTAAGTTTCAAAACTTAATTAAAATGACTTAAACTCAAAAACAGTAAAAAATCTCATTTATTTGTGAATAAATGTATACAAATTGAGAAATAAATGTTAAATATTGAATGCTTTTGTTTTGTGAATTAAACAAAACTTCTAGTCTCCGATTGATCAGCTGTTAAAAAATTGGTTTGTTAATTGTTTCCGTTTTCATTTGGCAATCGAAAGACTTCTAGAATCTTCTTAAATGGTTCGTGTGGGAAAAATGACAGCTCTGATTCTGAAAAGAAAACGTTTATATGGTTAAACTTTAAACTCAAAAGTTGATATTTTTTAAATGGATAACATTAAGAACATACCCATAGTATTCACATACTGTCAATTTTTAAATTAACAAGCCAAATTGTACAAGCCAAACCAATTTTTGACTTCCCTTAGGAAGTTATTGTAATGGGTCCGATTTGTCAAATTGAAAATTTTGACATTTCTCGACGTTTCAAGGTTCCTAGAGTCAAAATAAAAGATTTTTAGAAAGATGTCTGTGCGTGCGTTTGTACGAACGTTCGTACGTCCGTACGTTCGCGACGTTTTTCGTCGTCCATAACTCAAGAACCAGAAGAGATATCGACTTCAAATAAATTTCGTTATATAGATAATAAGGCAGAAATATTCTTAAAGGGCTCTCAAGAAAATTGCGTGGTAAGTTTTTTTTACCATAGCAGTTTGAAAAAAAGATGAAAATTTTGGTTAACCCTAAATATCTTACGAACCAAAAACGTTAGAGACTTGAATTAAATTTAATATAATATATTGTAACGTGATATCAAAGAAGTATATTTAAAAAAAAATCCATTTAACGGTTTTTTTATAAATCAAAAAAAAAAAATCAAAAAAAAATTACACCTCCAAAATTTTACGACTAAAATATGATTTCATCTCAAAAACAATTTTGTGCAACGAAGAATAATGTTTTTGACATCTGATAAAATTTTGAGAACAATCGAATTAACAGTTTTTTTTATAAAAATAAAAATCTAAAACAAATATTACTCAAAGTTGGTAAAAATTGAATATCGATTCAAATATATTTTCAAAAACTTGAAATTTAGGCTTCAAACTTATTTTATCTTACAAGAAATATTGTTTTCAACATTCTGAAAAATGTTGAGAAAAATCGAATTGACAGTTTTTTTTTACAAAAAATAAAAACCTAAAAAAAATTAATAAAAATTGGTAAAAATTGATTTTCGACTAAAATATCTTTTCAAAACTTTGAGATAATAGCTTCTAACTAATTTTTACTTATAAAAAATATTGTTTTAACCATTAGGACAAGTTTGGAGAAAAATCGAACTTACAGTTTTTTTTATAAAAAATAAAAACCTTAAAAAAATTGTATTAAAGTTGGTAAAAATTGATTTTCGACTCAAATATCTTTTCAAACATTTAAAATATTGGCTTTTAACTAATTGTATCTTATAAGAAATATTGTTTTCAACATTCGATAAATTTTTGACAAAAATCGAATTGATAGTTTTTTTACAAAAAATAAAACTCTAAAAACAAAACAATACTAAAACTTGGTAACAATTTACTTTCGACTCAAATAGCTTTTCAAAACTTAAAAATATTGGCTTCAAACTTATTTTATTTCACAGAAAATATTGTTTTCGATATTCAATAATTTTTTTATAAAAATCCAACAGTCCGTTTTTTCATAAGAAATAAAGTCTACAAAAAATGGTACGCAAATTTGGTAAAAATTGATACGAGTACATATGGACAACCTTTTAAGCAAGACAAATCGACAGATGGGATGGGAAGTTATCAGTGTGGGTCGCACGCCAGCCTCTTTTTTTAATTTTGTAAAAGAACAGATGATTGATGGGAAACAAAAAAATCACCTCAATTGTTTGATAATATCTTTGTCATATTTTAAATTAGTATAAGGTTTTGGTTGAACTTTTTAGTTTTCCTTTTTGAAAATTCTAATATTCTACAATGACTAAAAATAGCGGTGCAAAATTTCAAACGATTAAGTAAATTGTTATAGTCATATTTAGCATTTACTAAGCTTAAAACGTGATTTACCTAATTTTAAGCTATTTAAACACCTTACCATCTCTTAACAATTTGGTAAAGTTAAAATCGCGAAATGTCTACTTTAAATTTTAGCAATTTACTTAATGTATAATTTGCCAAATTATAAGAGCAATGGATGGAATGGTCCAGTCAACAATTCGCAATTCCAGTTAAAAGGTCCTTTTAAAAGCATTTGCTTTGTTTATTTTAATGAACTGTCACTTTTTAGACATGTTTGGATGCTAAGTTTTTTTTTAGAAGCCAATTAACAATTTACTACTCTACAAAACGAAAAGAAAGGCTTCAAATTTTGGAATCCTTAAGTAAATTGCTACATATTTACCACTACTAGTAAATTGTTAAACTCTTAAAAATAGGTTGTTAAAAATTTTGAGCCAGAATTCTAAGAGGCGACTCACGGTTACGTTGTAGAAACGGGATTTCAAAATAAAAAGAAGTGTTCTGTTGCGATCCCTTAATGGAGCGGAATTCCAAATTAAAACAGCATAAGACAACAACTTTGTTCTTAAAGTCAACTGAAAACTTCCAAAAAAAAACAGCGCTGAAAAAAAGCTATTTGACAAACTAGGTCTGTTTGTTTACTGTAAATTTCTGTGATTTTCTACATGCTACGAATATATCAAGTCAACAGTTTTTGACAAAAAAAATTGACAGAACCTGACCCTAAAAATAACGGATAATCAGAGTTAAAAATTGACCAATATTGTTTTGTCCGTTGAATCATATTTTAAAATTATGCAATTTCAACACCAAAGTTCTTAAAATTAAAGTATTATTGAAATATTGGCTTAAGTTTATTAATTGTGACTAAATGTTTGGTAAAACTCGTTGAGAAAAACTAGGCTTGTTATGACTATTACAATCAATTCAAAGTTTAACCTACTTCAAATCTATTATTTAAACTAGAATTAAAAAAGCTTTAATTAATTTATTTCATAACAATTCTACTGACTTCGCAATTTTTATTCTACATTCAATTTCATTGTAAATGCACCAACTTCCAGACATTAACTTGTTTTCTAAAGGGCTATATCAGTGGCGCCCGTCGTCATCGCATCGATGTTTCACCTTTTTCTTTTGTGTTTCACAAAAACCAAAAAGCTTTTCGTTCATTCGCCTTTTGTAGATTTATCAAGAACAATATTTTTGTTTTTGTATTTTAAATTATAATTAATACGCCTTTATTATATTATTATGATAATTACCAACATGTGCCGCAACAAAGTTGCCCAGCTGCGAAATTGACGTTGCGTTATAACAATATCGAGCGGTATCAGCATGAGGTTCTAGCATGTTGATACTGTGTGATGGTGCTGGGAATATAGGGGGTGTTTTGATATAGAAGCCTTTACGTCAACTTTAAACTTAAGCTTAATTCAATCATAATATATGACTGTATCGCACTGTGTCACAATATCATGTTTTACTATGACTTAATATACTCCTAATTTGTTTTTTATTTGAGGGTTAGAAGAGGAAAATTTTAATCTGAGTGTGAAATGATGACTAAGACACTTTTGTTAAAATAGGAACCTTCCGCAATAATTGTGTTCGTACACTCAAAAAAATATTAATTCAAAAACAAAACCACAGTGATGACAAAATATACGATTTAGTAGCTATTCAAATTTACAGATTTATGATCCCAAAATTTTGAATAAGCTCACAAAATTTGTCATATCGTTCAAAAATGAGATAATTAATAATCACAGTCAAAATGAAAAAATAGGCAACCCTAGACGCCGAAAAAGTAGGATTTCCAGGATTTTTTTTCAGAAATATTTACAAATAAACCGAGAATGACCAAATGAATTTTCTTTTCCTTTGTAACTGATATTTTTTAGTTTACTTTAAGTTGGCAACACATTTTTATTTGACGGCCATTTTGTCAGCTGTCAAGTGATTTATTTTAACTTAGGTTTGACATTTCAAGAATGACCCAATGAATTTTATTTTCCTTTGTAACCGATATTTTTTAGTTTACTTTAAGTTGGCAACACATGTTTATTTGGCGGCCATTTTGTCAGCTGTCAAGTGATTTATTTTAACTTGTTTTTGACATTTCAAGAATTGAACCTACGGAATCATCTATCAAGGAGAAGGTACGGCAAATGAACCTAGAACAATATTGACGTTGTTCCAATTTATCATCGACTGTCATGTCAATTTAAGTAGTTTTAACTTTTAAGTTGTGTGCCTCTAAAAAACACCCTTTATCAATAAATGTCATCGTTATATTCGGGACTGTGTTAATAATCATCAAAAAAATACGTTAACCTCATGATTTTTGATTGACATTGACAATTTAATCAAACGTAATGACACAAACGTGTGTGTTGCCATCAGCATATGAAATGACCACCGAAATGTAAGTTCGTGTATTCAAAACATTTCTATATCATCCTAGCTACACAGTCTACATTTTATTTAGTATTTCACACAAAACATCGCAAATTGTATTACTTAGTGGTTTTTTATGCGGACCTTTACTTAAATTATGCAACTTTTTTAGAATCAATTTGTTTAAAGTTTATATAAGATCATAATTAAATTTAAACTTTTCTTCCATTTCTACGTTGATTAGTTCACTTTGAAATTCCTTTAATTAAGTTTAAAATCACTAATTAAAGTGTTATTGTTTGACGTTTGACCAAACAATTCTATTATAACAATAATACAATTAATTAACGCTGTACATTCTAATTCTTTTCTATTCAATTCAGTTAAATAATAATTGAAAAGCTGATTAAAACCTTTTGTGTGATTGCGGGTAAACAATTTAAAAAGTAATTAATACATTTAACTTAACTTGGGTCAATTAAAAATGTAAATCGTTTTTTTCCCATTGTAGTGAAGTTGGTTGAAATAAAAGTGATTAGGCATCACACATTCATAAAATTTGTTATCTACTGGATATCTAGAAATATTCTTTGGATCAAAAATTCATAAGTAAAATAATATAATTTCACTTCACAAATATATTCACAAGTCATAGTTCCATTTAAAAAATCTAACAATGTAGTGTCTTACGATCTTGGTTTCTTGTCACGTTGACAAATCATGAAATTAGGTGACCAGAAAACTTCTTAACCCTACTCGGTCATATTGTATGGATTGTTGCAATATTTTGTTGCAACCACATACATACTTACAGCAGCAATATTTTTCACTGAACATAAATCGGAAAAAGTGGCTACGAACCACTTTTGAAAAAGTTTTTAAAAATTTAAACGCGTTATTTAATTTTTAAATATAATGAAAATTTAAAATACACTTAAGTTTGACAGGTGTCAAATGCAAGGGATTTCTAATAGAAACCACGAACTTAACGACACTTTTTAATATTTGAAGTATCTACAAGACCAACCAATTTTTGAAGTAACTAAATGAGTCAAACAAATAAAGGCAATGTAGAAATAATTTACATGACGGGTTCGTACAAGATCACTCGCTACATACATCCAAAGAGTCAATACAGTCAATCAAACTCATATTCGTACAGCAGCTAACAACTTAATTCTTTTCGGATTTGTCAAGAACCACACATGACCATAATTTAATTTATTTCTTATATTCAAGATCTGAATACCATGTATTGTCTACTACAAGAAAAACGCCCTATTTTAAGAAACAAAGAATATTTAATAACACAAACTATAAAAATCAAATAACAATTTCATATTCGTACATTTCATTAAGCGCAGTAAAAAAACATAAATATAAGCAAATGTTAATATTTTGTAGCATAACCCTTGTTCTTAATAACATGCTTGAGTCGATTAGGCATGGACTGGACAATTTTGTTGGTTGTTTCCTTAGATATTTTGTACCATTATTTAAGCTCTCTTGCATTCCTTATGGTCAGTTTCCTCAGTTCCTGGTCCGGTCTCAAACATTTTCGATAGGGTTATTATCCGGTGATTGGGGTAGATTTTCCATGACCCTAGAATAATTATAAAGTCCAATTCTTGTGGCCCATAATTCCTTCAATTACATGTAATTTTCCTACCCTAGCCGCAGAAAAACAACCCCAAACCATCACTGATCCGCCCCCATGCTTGACAGTTGCTACAGTATTTTCCGAAAGTAGCTTAGTATTGGGTTTCCGCCAAACCATTTGTCGTCCATCTGAGCCAGATATATTGAACTTTGACTTATAGGTAAAAATTACGTTTTTCCAATAGTCGAAATCCTTTCATTGGTCCTCTTTTGCGAAATTTAGCCGTTTCAACCTTTTCACAGAACTTTTGAAAGGTTTTTCTACCAACTCTACCGTTAAAACCGTGATCGCGAATGTAGTTTCTTAACGTCTCGGTTGAAAACTGCTTGTTGAGTTCCTGTCGAAACTTTTCAGCAAGTTTTGGTGCACTGATCCGGTGATTTTTCAGAATATCGCGCATGATTAGGAGTTTATCATGCGAGTTGAAATTTTCGCCTGTGGTGTTTCTTGGCATATTTTCGATACGATTTTCCGAACGAAACCTTTTTACGATGGATTTGATAGTTCATCTTGATCTGCCAACAAGGTCGGATACTTCTTTTAATGATTTACCATCATTATGGTACATACTTTATTATCATTTTCCTCAGTTCAACCGATGTTTCGCACAGTTTTCTGCCCAATTTTTTTCATTTTTACTTTTTTATAAATTTAAGACACAAACTCGAATAACGAAAATAATAAAATGATGAAAATATTTTTGACATTTTTTCAACGCTTACTCAAAGTAGATTTTGTGAATAAAGAAAACACTGTACGAATATGAATTTGAATTTGAAAATATTTTTAAATCACCAATAACGTTGGTAATGCATTACATACTTAAATTTCTTATGAACTGCATAAATGAAGTTAATGCTTAAGAAAGATTGGCAATTCAAATTTATTGAATGAAAATGCAATTTTGGATAAAAATTAAGTTTGTATTAAATAGAATATAGTGTACGAATATGAGTTTGATTGACTGTATATACAATTTTTCTACTTTTGTTCAAAATATTAAAATTTCAATTTCGAAAAAATAACGACAAATTTCCGAGACATCGAATTTTGAAGAAAAAAAAATGTTTTATATATTTTTAAAAAATAAAATGTATACATTTTTGATCACCAAATATTATTGAGACAGTAGCTTGTGTAGTAAAAAAATATTTAAAATCGCTTTAATAATTTTTCACTAAAACTTAAAAACAAAATAACGGTTCTATAGGGTGTACCCTAATCGAGCAATACAAAAAAAGAGGCTGGCACACTGATAACTTAACATCCCGTCTGTCGATTTGTCTTGCTTAAAAGTTTGTAGGTTATCGTGTTGGGTTAAAAATTCTGTTAGTTGAATTATTCTTAAAAATTTTAAAACTACCAACAATATTTTTCAGATAAAGAAATAGTTTAGTTTGAAAATCTAGTTTTGTTAATAATTTTTTAGTCAAAAGCAAATTTTTACCAATTTTAATAGCATTTCTTAAAATTTTACAAACTGGATGAATGAAATTAATTTGAGAGATATCAACAACCGAACATCTATTTTTTATCAAATTTGGATACTATTTTTTGTAGATTTAATTTTTTTTATAAAAAATCAGACTGTTGGACTTTATAAAAAACTACTGAATATCAAAAACACTATTTTCTGTGCAATAAAAAAGTTTGAAGACAATATTTTCAATTTTTGAAAAACTATTTGAGTCGAAAGTAAGCTTTTACCAAGATTAAGTATTTTTCGTTTAGGTTTTTATTTTTTGTAAAAAAACTGTCAATTCGATTTTTCTCAAAATGTTTCGAAATGTTGAAAACAATATTTCTTATAAAATAAAATTATTTGGAAGCCATAATCCATAAAATTGTTTTGGACATAAAATTATTTTGTATTCGTAAAATTTTCGAGGTGATCATTTTTTTTTTTTCAGTTTTTCTGATTTATATAAAAACCGTTGATTAGATTTTTTTCAAAAATATATTCGTTTGGTATCACGTTACAACGTTACAGTATATTATATAAAATTTAATTTAAGTCTCTAGCATTTTTGGTTCAGAAGATATTTAGGTTTATCCAAAATGTTCACCTTTTTTTAAACTGTCATGATAAATAAACCACAAACGCAATTTTCTTGACAGCCCTTTTTGCACCTTGCTGCATTATTATCTGTATAACAAAATTTATTTGAAGTCTATATCTCTTCTGGTTCTTGAGCTATGGACGACGAAAAAAACGTCGCGAACGTACGGACGTACAGGTTCGAACGTACGCACATACGCATTCACAGACATCTTTCTAAAACGACTAGACTCGAGGGACATTGAAACGTCGAGAAATGTTAAAATTTTCAATTTGACAAATCGTACCCATTACAATAACTTGCTATGGGAAGTTTAAATATCTAAACGAACTTTTTAAACCTAAATAAAATTGTATGTTATTTGCAGATAGTATGGACAACCATTTTGGATAGATTCAGCCGTTTTGAAGTAACCATACAGGTCAGAAAAGAATAAATTTAATCTACCTAACTATGTATAAGTATATGTAGAAAAAATAAAAGTGTTCAATTTGTCAAAAAATCTTATTGCTCCAATACTTTACTCTCTCAAGTGACCGCGTTTCTATTTTCTGTTAAAAACAAAATATTCAAATTTTGGTTAAATAGTTTTGGACTTAAAATAGCCAATGTTCAAAAACAAAAAAATAAAAGTAATCAATTAAGATAAACCTTAAAGCATATCAAAAGTTCAAAATAGTAAACAATTTTTGAAGGACCCGAATTTTGTTGAAAAAATTAGTTTATGTTCTAACAACAGTCTTATTAAATAAATTATTAAATCGGCTATTAGTTCATAAACTTTGCTGTCCTAGTGATGTCATGTTATATTTGGTCACCAAGGTTTCACAGGAAACAATAAAGGTAAAAACTATTTTAAACCACCTTCGAACACTCGATTTAAAATTCTACAAACAAATGTTATAATTTCTTTGAAAAAACAGTTTCTTGATTTATTTTAACTTAAAAATATTTATCTCAATTTTAATCTGGAAATGATGTTCTACAGAAAAATAAATAATCTTCTATTTTTTTTAACTGACCTGTAAAAAAGATCTTTAAAGGTCTTGCAAAATTATAATTTTTAATCCATTGACTTGAAAAATGTAATATGTATTTGAAAAGTACGTAAGTTTTTTTGGCTTATTGCATAGTTCAATTATTATTGATGACGATCACTGTCCTTTTCCACATAAAGCTTATTAACTTTTTCACTTAACACTTATCAAATTCATAATTGATAAACTTATCAAAATCTTATCGCTTTTCAAAATAGAATCCAAAGTTTTTGTGGTACGAGAAAGTATATTTTTTCAAATTTGTTTTCAAATTACAGTTTTCAAGATTAATTTTACACTTTACATAAGATAACATAAGTGAGACAGAAATTGCAAATAGAATAAACAAATTGCAAAGCCTTTGGAAATTAAACTTACCATTTTCAACTTATCATTTATTATATTTTAAAGTTATGTGAATGTCTTGCAAATTAACAAAACATCTTGTTAGTGCATGGAAAAAATTCACAAGTTGTTTTTAGGAAAACGAACCGATTTTTCACAGTTCCATTTAGAAGCTTACCATCAATCTTTGCCCGGCCGTCCATAGTTACAAAATTGAGATGAACGTCATCACAGAAATGCCATGAATTGGTTAAAAAAGTAAGTTCGCTGATGTTTTTAATAAAATTCCGTTTTTGGAATCTTAATTCATTTTAAAGTATTCCTGATGAAAAATATCCTCAAAAATTGTATTTCTCCGGACACTATGGTGGTCTTCAATTGCAATTTTAAGAAAAATTAATTGTTAAAATGCGTTTATTTTAAAATCTTTTTTATTCATTGATACTAAAATTTGTAAAAATGATTTTTGTTTTATTAAACTTCAAACTCAAATTCGTTTCAAATTCAAACTTTATAATTTTGTATTCATAAATCAAATGCATTTACAATTATTCTCATTTAGAATAACAAAAAGCTAATACTTCTTTTATTTTAATAATTTGCTTACGAACTAATATAATAATAAAATATAGTAACACAATAATTGTTATGTGTATGTTTAGGATCAGTCGTTTATAGTTTTAAATACAAAATTCTTTTAAAAAATGAATTGTCCGAATTCTTTCAATACAAAAAATATTCATAATTATGCATACATCAATTACAGTATACTTAAATCAAAAACATTCCATTATTTCTATAACTTATTCTAAAATGTATTTACAAATTAAAATCACGTTTATTTTTATTCACTGATATTTGTTTAAATAATAAATTCATATATCATTCAAGGTTTCTAAATACATATTTCTACATTGTGCCATTCCAAGTCCCTGACATACCAAGTTCAACTCCACAACGCGGATTGCCATCCATTCCACATGGATACCAGTGTGGCCATTTGATAATCTCCTTATAAACATTTAAGCCGGGGCTTCGAGTCGATTTTGTCTGCGGGTGAACATATAAATAGAATTCAAATTATTTACGTCAAACGATAACCCCACGTCAAAAACTTTCTCTTTGTTTCTAAATATAAAACAAAGGCAATCTTACCTGATTTTGTGCTACCAATTTATAATCGATTGCCAAGTGCTTATTGGTTATTCCGTAAGCAAGTAGATACTTGACTGCATCGAGCTGTCTCTCGTCTGGAATATGACGAATATAGTCACCCATGAAGGTGACTGATAGTGAGTGATTTGCATAAGTATTGGCATAGTCCCAGCCCCGTCCAACATAAATGTTACCATCGTTGCCAACCTTAAATTATATTAAAAACAGTTGAGTTATTAAACTTAGGAGCTAAACGTTTGAAGAAAACTTACATAGAAATTAGAAGATATATCTGGCAATCCTTTTTCGGCAATTGAAGAATCTTGTAAAGTACGCATTTTAATGGAACATTTATAAATGTTATAACATGGAGTTGATTGCACTCCCACATGTGTTATCATCACATACGGTATTGGATGACTTAGAGGATATGTTAGATTTTTAGTTTGCTCCGATGTACCCCATTGTTCCCTATCTACCACAAGATGTCCATTTCCTAAGTTCGGAACTGAGATACTTGAAATAGTATTTTAATTGGTAAAATTTTGTATTTTAATTAAAAATATATATATTTGATGAAATTCAATTAAGATTCTGAATTTTGAAAAAAACTTACATGTTCCTGTATCATAATTATTGCCAAATAAAATTTCACGCTTTGTTTCATTTTTATTGTTGTGGCGTAGCTCTAGGTAAGCTATAAATCCAATTATTATCAGAACAATCAGAATAAATGCAAATAATATTTTAGATGAAGTCGATAATGTTTGAACGGAGGTTGCTGAGGCGGTGTGACGATTGTGCGTGATACCTGGAAATAGAACACATTTTGGAAAGTTAGAATAACTATTAAGTAAATTTGATTGCAAGAAGTTAGAATATAAAGAATGTTGTTCCAATTCTCTAGCGTAAGGTAAAAAGGTCTTAAGTCAAAAAAACTGCAATTTTGGAGTTTTGATTTGATGTAACGAACACTTTTGTCTATTTTGTTTAATACTAATAACTTAAGTCTAGAACAACTGCTTAATGTCATATTTTCTTATTCTTTTAGACGAAAACACACAAATTATCATATTTATTTAAGTTAATTGAGTCTTTGTGAGCAGTTTCTGGCTTAAGACCCGTTTGCCTAACGTCAAACAATTGCATCAACATATTTGGGTTCACAAATTAAAAACTAAATAAATTTCGACACAGTTAAGTTATATAATGTTGACTTTTTCTAGTTTTTTAATATATTTCCTTAAAAATTAATTTCTATTTGTTGCTTCCTTGATCAAAACACAAAACTGTTTTGACACACTCGTATTTGACATTGCAATGCAAACTATTTTAAAAGTATTTAAAACTACTAAAATTTCTTTTTTATGACAATGCTGTCAATTTGAAGTCTGTTAGATTTATGTCAGAACAATTTATTTACTATGCCATCTGTTGAAAGTAATTTAAAACGGCGGCGATTGCCAAATTAAAAATCTTATTAACTTCTCATAGGAAGTTATTGTAATGGGTCCGATTTGTCAAACTGAAAATTTTGACGTTTCAAGCTCTCTAGAGTCGAAATAAAAGATTTTTAGAAAGATGTCTGTGCGTGCGTGTGTACGTACGTTCGCGACATTTTTTTGTCGTCCATAGCTCAAGAACCAGAAGAGATGTCGACTTCAAATAAATGTTGTTATACAGATAATAAGGCAGAAAGATGTAGAAAGGGCTCTCAAGAAAATTACGTGTTTTTTTACCATGGCAGTTTGAAAAAAGGTGAAAATTTTGGTTAACCCTAAATATCTTACGAACCAAAATCGCTAGAGACTTAAATTAAATTTTATATAATTATTGTAACGTGATATCAAAGAAATATATTTTTTGACAAAAATCCATTTAACGGTTTTTTTTATAAATCAAAACAAACTGAAAAAAAATGTGTCACCTCCAAAATTTTACGACTTAAATATGATTTCATCTCCAAAACAATTTTGTGCAACGAAGAATAATGTTTTTGACATCTGATAAAATTTTGAGAAAAATCGAATTGACAGTTTTTTATAATAAATAAAAATCTAAAAAAAAAAACATTGCTTAAATTTGGTAAAAATTGAATATCGATTCAAATATCTTTTCAAAAACTTGAAAGTTATTCTTCAAACTTATTTTATCTTATAAGAAATATTGTTTTCAACATTCTGAAAAATGTTGAGAAAAATTGAATAGACAGTTTTCTTACAAAAAATAAAAACGTAAAAAAATTAATAAAAGTTCGTAAAAATTGATTTTCGACTCAAATATCTTTTCAAAAATTGTAGATATTGGCTGTAAACTACTTTTATCTTTGAAAAAATATTGTTGTCAACACTGAGTTAAATTTTGAAAAAATCGAATTGACAGTTTTTATACAAAAAATTAAAAACCTAAAAAAAAATTAACGAAAGTTGGTAAAAATTGATGTTCGACTCTAATAGCTTTTCAAAAATTAAAAATATTATCCTCAAACTTATTTTATTTCACAGAAAATGTTATTTTCGATATTCAGTAATTTTTATATAGAAATCCAACAGTCCGTTTTTTCATAAAAAAAAATAAAATCTAAAAAAAATCAAAAAATAGTACGAACATTTGGTAAAAATTGATACGAGATCACAAGACAAATGACAGACGGGATGGGAAGTTATCAATGTGGGTCGCATCCCAGCCTTTTTTTTTTTTATTTGTCTACCCTTTTTAAAGGATTTTTTATTAAAAACTTTACAAAATCTGAAAAACTTTATAAATCCAAGAAACATTACCCGCGTTTTGTTAGAAAATCTAGAGTATAGTAGCAATAAACAATAAAAGTTAAAGTAGAATCCTACTACGGATGGTTTTTTGACATTTATAAGAGTCTCGAATAGATCTTATGTGATTTCGTTCTTAAATGATGGTACGATTGATATTGCATTTGTTGCTCGATGGCTGTGTTCGTTGAGTAGTTGCGTATTTGGAATCATGTGTTTTCCATTTAGGAAAAAAATCAATCTGTTACTGTTGATATTATTAAGTTTTGTTAATTAAGAGAAAACAATAGAAAACATATTTACGTTTTGCTATGTTTCCACCGAAGTTTTATCTCAGTTTAGATTAAATAAACCGCACAAGAAGATTTAAAAATGATGAATGAAGTCAGCACTTTCAAAAATGCAAATGGTGTTTCGATGTTTCTTATGAAGTGCAATTGAGATAGTTTCATTCGTGTTAAACAATGAAGAACGGAATAGTTCAGCACCATAGAAGAATATGAATTTAATTTAAAAAGAGGCTGGGATGCGACCCACACTGATAACTTCCCATCCCGTCTGTCGATTTGTTTTGCTTAAAAGTTTGTCTATATGTATTTTTACCAAATTTGCGCACTATTTTTTGTAGATTTTATTTTTTATGAAAAAAACGGACTGTTGGATTTTTATATAAAAATTACTGAATATTGAAAACATTATTTTCTCTGAAATAAAATAAGTTTGAAGCCAATATTTTTAATTTTTGAAAAGCTATTTGAGCCGAAAGTAAATTTTTACCAAGTTTTAGTAGGTATTGTTTTTTTTTTAGAGTTTTATTTTTTTGTTAAAAAACAATCAATTCGAATTTTTTAAAAATTTTACCAAACGTTGAAAACAATATTTTTTATAAGATAAAATTAGTTTGAAGCCAATATTTAAAATTTTTGAAGAGATATTTGAGTCGAAAATCAATTTTTACCAACTTTTATACTTTTTTTTAGGTTTTTATTTTTTGTAAAAAAACTGTCAATTCGATTTTTCTCAAAATTTGTCCTAATGTTGAAAACAATATTTCTTATAAGAAAAAATTAGTAAGAAGCTATTATCTCAAAGTTTTTAAAAGATATTTGAGTCGAAAATCATTTTTTACGAACTTTTGTTAATTTTTTTTTTCGGTTTTTAATTTTTTGTACAAAAACTGTCAATTCGATTTTTTTCAAACTTTAACTGAATGTTGACAACAAGATGTTTTAAAAGATAAAAGTAAATTAAAGCCAATATCTCAAAGTTTTGAAAAGATATTTGAGTCGAAAATCAATTTTTACCAACTTTTATAAATTTTTTTTGAGGTTTTTATTTTTTGTTAAAAAACTGTCAATTCGATTTTTCTCAAAATTTGTCTTAATGTTGAAAACAATATTTCTTATAAGAAAAAATTAGTTAGAACCTATTATCTCAAAGTTTTTAAAAGATATTTGAGTCGATAATCATTTTTTACGAACTTTTGTTAATTTTTTTTTCGGTTTTTAATTTTTTGTACAAAAACTGTCAAAACGATTTTTTTCAAACTTAAACGGAATGTTTACAACAAGATGTTTCAAAAGATAAAAGTAAATTTAAGCCAATATCTCAAAGTTTTGAAAAGATATTTGAGTCGAAAATCAATTTTTACCAACTTTTATAAATTTTTTGTTTAGGCTTTTATTTTTTGTAAAAAAAACTGTCAATTCGATTTTTTTCAAACTTAAATTGTATGTTGACAACAAGATTTTTTGAAAGATAAAAGTAAATTAAAGCCAATATCTCAAAGTTTTGAAAAGATATTCGAGTCGAAAATCAATTTTTACCAACTTTTATAAATTTTTTTTTAGGTTTTTATTTTTTGTAAAAAAAACTGTCAATTCGATTTTTCTCAAAATTTTTCAGAATGTTGAAAACAATATTTCTTATAAGATAAACTAAAATTGAAGCCTTAATTTCAAGTTTTTGAAAAGATATTTGAATCGATATTCAATTTTTACGAACTTCGAGTAAGGTTTTTTTTTTAGATTTTTATTTTTTATAAAAAAAACTGTCAATTAGATTTTTCTCAAAATTTTATCAGATGTCAAAAACATTATTCTTCGTTGCACAAAATTGTTTTAGAGATAAAATCATATTTCAGTCGTAAAATTTTGGAGGTGACAAATTTTTTTTTTCAGTTTTATTGATTTAAAAAAAAAACCGTTATATTGATTTTTTTCAAAAATATACCTGTTTGGTATCACGTTACAATCTATTATATAAAATTTAATTCAAGTCTCTAGCGTTTTTGGTTCGTAAGATATTTAGGGTTAACCAAAATTTTCACCTTTTTTTCAAACTGCTATAGTAAAAAAACCACCCACGCAATTTTCTTGAGAGCCCTTTCTGCATCTTTCTGCCTTATTATCTGTACAACAAAATTTATTTGAAGTCGATATCTCTTCTGGTTCTTGAGCTATGGACCACGAAAAAAACGTCGCGAACGTACGGACGTACGGACGTACGGACGTACAAACGTACGTACACACGCACGCACAGACATCTTTCTAAAAATCTTTTATTTCGACTCTAGGGACCTTGAAACGTCGAGAAATGTCAAAATTTTCAATTTGACAAATCGGACCCATTACAATAACTTTCTATGGGAAGTTAAAAAAACATAAATAGAGAAAGTTTTGTGAAAATCAAAAGTTAAAATTAACTTCAGTAAAAAAAGTAACTAAAACAATAAAATGGACAATTTACAAGAAGAAATGGTAAGAAAACATCTGAGATTCTATAAAAAAAGTTCATTTAACAATTGCAGCTTGTGACATAAAATGAAAACTTCAAGAAGGGGGTTTGTTCGTAGATTACTGCTTTAACATGTGGTGTTGAAGCGAGCTTGAAGCTCGCCTTAATTTTGTATATACCTGAATCGAGTTGAAATGAGCTTGATTCGTGGCGGACGGATCTCCACATGATAACACACCATCAATAAAAATAATTTACTTAATCCCGGAACGCATTTTAGTTTTTACACATTTTTCGGAGAGAGTGAAATGAACAGAGTGTCATGCAACACGACTCTTCTAACCAAAGTAAAGCACCGTAAGAAATTATCTATTTAACTTGTTTTGTTAGCTGTCTGGCGGTAAAAAAAAGGCTGGCGTTCTGGTTTCGACTGCGACCGCATCACTTTACCACATTGGCTTTTCCCAGAAAAAGAATTTTATTTTTAACTTCCCATAGGAAGTTATTGTAATGGGTCCGATTTGTCAAATTGAAAATTTTGACATTTCTCGACGTTTCAAGGTCCCTAGAGTCGAAATAAAAGATTTTTAGAAAGATGTCTGTGCGTGCGTGTGTACGTACGTTTGTACGTCCGTACGTCCGTACGTCCGTACGTCCGTACGTCCGTACGTCCGTACGTCCGTACGTTCGCGACGTTTTTTTCGTGGTCCATAGCTCAAGAACCAGAAGAGATATCGACTTCAAATAAATTTTGTTGTACAGATAATAAGGCAGAAAGATGCAGAAAGGGCTCTCAAGAAAATTGCGTGGGTGGTTTTTTTTACTATAGCAGTTTGAAAAAAAGGTGAAAATTTTGGTTAACCCTAAATATCTTACGAACCAAAAACGCTAGAGACTTGAATTAAATTTTATATAATAGATTGTAACGTGATACCAAACAGGTATATTTTTGAAAAAAATCAGTATAACGGTTTTTTTTTAAATCAATAAAACTGAAAAAAAAAAATTTGTCACCTCCAAAATTTTACGACTGAAATATGATTTTATCTCTAAAACAATTTTGTGCAACGAAGAATAATGTTTTTGACATCTGATAAAATTTTGAGAAAAATCTAATTGACAGTTTTTTTTATAAAAAATAAAAATCTAAAAAAAAAACCTTACTCGAAGTTCGTAAAAATTGAATATCGATTCAAATATCTTTTCAAAAACTTGAAATTAAGGCTTCAATTTTATTTTATCTTATAAGAAATATTGTTTTCAACATTCTGAAAAATTTTGAGAAAAATCGAATTGACAGTTTTTTTTACAAAAAATAAAAACCTAAAAAAAAATTTATAAAAGTTGGTAAAAATTGATTTTCGACTCGAATATCTTTTCAAAACTTTGAGATATTGGCTTTAATTTACTTTTATCTTTCAAAAAATCTTGTTGTCAACATACAATTTAAGTTTGAAAAAAATCGAATTGACAGTTTTTTTTACAAAAAATAAAAGCCTAAACAAAAAATTTATAAAAGTTGGTAAAAATTGATTTTCGACTCAAATATCTTTTCAAAACTTTGAGATATTGGCTTAAATTTACTTTTATCTTTTGAAACATCTTGTTGTAAACATTCCGTTTAAGTTTGAAAAAAATCGTTTTGACAGTTTTTGTACAAAAAATTAAAAACCGAAAAAAAAATTAACAAAAGTTCGTAAAAAATGATTATCGACTCAAATATCTTTTAAAAACTTTGAGATAATAGGTTCTAACTAATTTTTTCTTATAAGAAATATTGTTTTCAACATTAAGACAAATTTTGAGAAAAATCGAATTGACAGTTTTTTAACAAAAAATAAAAACCTCAAAAAAAATTTATAAAAGTTGGTAAAAATTGATTTTCGACTCAAATATCTTTTCAAAACTTTGAGATATTGGCTTTAATTTACTTTTATCTTTCAAAACATCTTGTTGTCAACATTCAGTTAAAGTTTGAAAAAAATCGAATTGACAGTTTTTGTACAAAAAATTAAAAACCGAAAAAAAAAATTAACAAAAGTTCGTAAAAAATGATTTTCGACTCAAATATCTTTTAAAAACTTTGAGATAATAGCTTCTTACTAATTTTTTCTTATAAGAAATATTGTTTTCAACATTAGGACAAATTTTGAGAAAAATCGAATTGACAGTTTTTTTACAAAAAATAAAAACCTAAAAAAAAGTATAAAAGTTGGTAAAAATTGATTTTCGACTCAAATATCTCTTCAAAAATTTTAAATATTGGCTTCAAACTAATTTTATCTTATAAAACATATTGTTTTCAACGTTTGGTAAAATTTTTAAAAAATTCGAATTGATTGTTTTTTAACAAAAAAATAAAACTCTAAAAAAAAAACAATACCTACTAAAACTTGGTAAAAATTTACTTTCGGCTCAAATAGCTTTTCAAAAATTAAAAATATTGGCTTCAAACTTATTTTATTTCAGAGAAAATAATGTTTTCAATATTCAGTAATTTTTATATAAAAATCCAACAGTCCGTTTTTTTCATAAAAAATAAAATCTACAAAAAATAGTGCGCAAATTTGGTAAAAATACATATAGACAAACTTTTAAGCAAAACAAATCGACAGACGGGATGGGAAGTTATCAGTGTGGGTCGCATCCCAGCCTCTTTTTTTAAATTATTATTCTGACAGGTCTTCTTTCAGTTGTACAAATTTTTAAATACAAGAATCTGGCTACTGCCGATGCGTTTCTTAGGAATTTCCTACTAAACTATTTATAGAATGCCAAAAAAACAGGGGTATTGTCACCAAAATAAAAGGGGTATCATATAACTAGCTATGGAAATACAATCAGAGAATATTATAAATCTCTTAATTATTTCAAAATATTGATTTGATAAATTATTACTATAAAAAGAATTGTAAGAGACCCACACTGATAACTTTCAATTGGTATCCTCAACAATTTGTAAACAAACCGAAATCTCGTGAAGAATTGAAGTGTAAGTTGTTTTTTGTCGCTGTTCGGGACGTTAAGAAAAATTAGTATAGACATTTTTATAAGTTAACATTTTTTGCAAAAAAAAAGCGAATACAATTTTTTTGAAGGTAATTTATTTATTTTGAAATCTTTAATCATGAACGAAATTTTTGAGATCAATTAAAACTTGAAATTGTTTTCAAAACTAAAAGTTGCTGCAGTAAAAGAAGACATAAGTAAAATATTTCTTACTTAATTGATTTTGTTTACATTTTTTAACCTTTTCCAAAAAAGAGGCTGGGATGCGACCCACACCACACTGATAACTTCCCATCCCCTGTCTATTTGTCGTGTTGGGTTAAAAATTACCAACAATATTTTTCATATAACCAAACAGTTAAGTTTGAAAATCTAGTTTTGTTAAATCGATTTTTAGTCGAAAAAAAAATTTTAGTAGCATTTCTTAAATTTTACAAACTGGATAAATGAAATTAATTTGAGAGATATCAAGAACTGAACATCAATTTTTACCAAATTTGCGAACTATTTTTTGTAGTTTTTATTTTTTTTATGAAAAAACGGAATGTTGGATTCTTATACAAAATAACTGAATATCGAAAACAATATTTTCTGTGAAATAAAAAGAGTTTGAAGACAATATTTTTAATTTTTGTAAAGCTGTTTGAGTCGAAAGTACATTTTTACCAAGTGTTAGTATTGTTTTTTTGTTAGGTTTTTATTGTTTAAACAAAAATGTCGATTCGATTTTTTCAAAATTTTACCAGATGTTAAAAACGTCATTTTTCGTTGCAGAAAATTATTTTGGAGATGAAATCATTCTTTATTCGTAAAATTTTCGACGTGAGAATTTTTGTTTTCATTTTTTTCTTTTGATTTATAAAAAATTTAATTGGATTTTTTCCAAAAATATACTTCTTTGGTATCACGTTGCAATTTATTATATAAAATTAAATTCAAGTCTCCAGCGTTTTTGGTTCATGAGATATTTAGGGTTAACCAAATTTTTCACCTTTTTTTAAAACTGCTATGGTAAAAAAATATCCCACGCAGTTTTCTTAAGAGCCCTTTCTGCATCTTTCTGCCTTTTTATCTGTTTAAAAAAATTAATTTGAAGTTGATATCTTCTGGTTCTTGAGCTATGGACGACGAAAAAAAAACGTCGCGAACGTACGGACGTACAGACATACGTGCACACGCACGCACAGGCATCTATCTAAAAATCTTTTTTTTCGACACTAGGGACCATGAAACGTCGAGAAATGTCAAAATTTTCAATTTGACAAATCGGACCTATTACAATAACTTCTTTCGAATAACATATACGGATATATTTGTAAAAAAAGAAAAGTTTTTAGGTCTTATTAGTTTAAAAAACTCTGTAAATCGACGTTAATGTTCTTTCAAAAAAGTTGTTCCATACAAACTTTATTTAGGGAAAGACGAAATAGTTTAAATTTTTCATTAACATGTTTAAAAACCTTTTAAGCTGAAAGTTAAACTTCAAATGCAATGTAAAACTTGTTAGTCTAGACTGAAATGTAAATTTTGAAAACAAGAAATATATTTTACTAATTAAAAACTTCTATAATAACCATATTATTGACTGGTCTTAAAACTAGTTTTACAATAAAATTGTTCTCAAAGGGTTTCGTGTTTTAATGTCTTTTACAGATTTCATTTATATGCTAATAAATTTATTATTATTCAAAAGTACAATTTTTATCACAATAATAAGCTTGGCACTTAAATGAAATTACTAAAACACTCAAAACTCCAATGGGGCATATAAATAAAAATAAGCACCTACTGTAAGTTTTATTCTTGGAACATGTTCTCTTTTTTGTATGAAAAAATAAAGATTTAAAAAGTAACTGCCTACTTATCATTTTGTATTGAACACTTATCTCTAAAACCTGCTTAGTTTTATTCATAAGGCCTGAGAACACTTGAAAACTAGATCCAAGTAAAAATTAGTCTTAAAAATGGCCTTACGTCAAAAAATGTCTATAAACTCTGTGTTCTGAGGAGAGTTTTATTTTATTTTTCAAAAAAAGTTGGACTGCTATAGCTTAAAAACGAATTGAAATCAGACTCCATTAGACACAATTTAGTTTGTAGAAAAGTGTATTGTCAAAAAGTAGTTTTCAAATTATTTCACCTCTTCTTTTAACCGCCTAAAATATTTTGTTCAAATACAAAATTTTAAACAATTTTTAGAAATTTGTCAAAACGTATAAATGAAGAAGAAAAGATCGACTTTTATAAACAAAATTTATATTTTTTTAATAAATCATTCCCTTGAACAAGAATCCTTTATCACAAATGAACGATTAGAAAGAAAATATTATCTAATATTAAAAAATAAAAGAACTATGTTAAACCGCAAACAAGCCTTTACACCCGTAGTCCAGGAAGATTCAATATTTTCTTCGTAAAAATTGAAAAAGTATAAATTTCGGTACAGAGCTTAATTTATACTTTTTTAATACCCCTTAAAATGTTCCTTTTATTTTGGACCGAAACAAAAATTTGTAGGGAAGTGAAAGACAAAAGATACTCGAAAACTATATGGTTTTTGAAAAAAAAAGTTTAATGCATTGCACACATTGTAGCTCAACCTTAAAGGTGCCTTAAAAATCCAAATTTGTTGGAATTTTTTTTGAAGTGAGCCCATTTCTCTACTTTAGTTTCCCAGACTATCATAACCACACAAAGACTCAATCAAGACTCCCCTTTTTATGCACAAACAAATAATAAAATAAACCCTCTCTGCTAATGGGTGTGTCATTGTAGGCAAGTATCAGTCTTCTTTATAAACTTCATATCAATGTCAGATAATTTCTTTATTATCAAAACCCCAAGAATGACTTTTGAAATTTATTCTTCAATACATCGATAAACGTTAAATTGCTCATAATATTTTTAAGTGATTCATATTTTGTTTTATTTAAAAAAAAAAACTGGGAAAAATAAACAAAACGGAAGAAGTAGAAATGCACAATATGAAAGACTTCTGAAAAACGAGTTTATTTACACAAAGTCTCACGGGGTGATTTTGAAGACAGATACCCTTTAACATTACCTTAATGTCAAATACAACTTTTAAGCATCTTAATTGATAGTTAATTGAATTACACGTAATTATAATAAAGAACACTTTTAAATATTGGAACATACGTTCTCTAAGTGGGGGCTGCGGACTCCTGTTGCGTTGGGTGTTTCGCCTTTTCTCCGAATTCACTTTAAGCAGAAGCTTCATTTCAGAAATATTTTTTAGTCACAGTTTTTTGTTATAAAAATTTATTTGGAAAAGATGCACAACTGGAAAAATTACATTTGTTAAAAATTCTTTTTAAAAAGAACACAAGATTCCAACACAAAACACTTTAATCAGAGGCGATGAAAGCAAAAACTTGTTATCCATTATTTAACTTTATAAACTTTCCAGTCTTATCAAAAAGGTAGTTACATGTTGACACTAATAAACTCGGCAAGATATCTGAGTTAATTTGTACAACATTCGAGCTACACTGCCACGACGATTTTAATTTAAGTACAGAGACTGACACTTTGACAACTCACACATCAGCTCTCGAACTCGTTTATGATCTTAAACTTTTATAACGTTAAACGTCACTATCCGACGCACTTTTTCAAAAATGTTTTCACTCTCGTTAAAAATAAAACAAAACGGAAGTTTAAACCCAAAAATGTTTGGTCACCTGAATTCCAAAATAGAACATGATTTCTCGTTTAGTTCTAAAAAATATAACTAAATTTTTTTTTTACAAAAGTCAACAATGATTAGTAATAGTTTAGGAGGAGGTATGTGCTCGCGCAGCGCACAATCATTTGTGTGCCATTCGAAGCTTGATGCGAAGTCGTATACTGAGTGCAATAATAATTGAAATACAACAAACCGTGGTTGACTACCTTCAATATAAACTTTTGTTTCTTTATTTAAGTGAACGAAGAGGGAGTAGAACTTAATCTCGTTGACGAGCTTAATGATCCACGAATTGTGACAGTGACGACATTTTTGTTTTTTTTCTTTTTTGTTACGTGACTGGAGTTCAAATTTAATTAAATTTTGAAAATATATGTTACAATTTTTATATTTAGGGCTAAGAAACGCGGGTGTATGTTTTTTTTTTGAAGTAACGTGGTAATTGATAAAATTGGTCATATGACGTATATTTTGAAAGTGATTTCCTTTTTACACCGAAACAAGTCTGGCGGACGTCAAATTTAACTTGAGTACTGATTTAAAGTTAAAAAGGCCCTTGTTTCTAATTTGACTACACTTGCATAGACGCATTCATTGTTTGATTATTTCTTTCGGAGTTTTGCGGTACTTAGGTAAATTGGGTTTTGAGTTTTTGGCTCTGTCTGAGACTAGTAGTCCAGGAAAATTAGACAAAAAAAAGAGGCTGGGATGCGACCCACACTGATAACTTCCCATCCCGTCTGTCGATTTGTCTTGCTTAAAAGTTTGTCTAATGTACTCGTATCAATTTTTACCAAATTTGCGTATTATTTTTTGTAGATTTTATTTTTTGTGAAAAAACGGACTGTTGGATTTTTATATAAAAATTACTGAATATCGGAAACAATATTTTCTGTGAAATAAAAAAGTTTGAAGCCAATATTTTAATTTTTGAACAGCTATTTGAATCGAATGTAAATTTTTACCAAGTTTTAGTATTGTTTTTTGTTAGGTTTTTATTTTTTGTAAAAAAAACTGTCAATTCGATTTTTCTCAAAATTTAACTGGATGTTGAAAAAATATTTGTTTAAAGATAAAAGTAAAGATAAGCCAATATCTTAAAGTTTTCAAAAGATATTTGAGTCGAAAATCAATTTTTATAAACTTTTGTTAAATTTTTTTTTAAGTTTTTTTATTTTTAGTAAAAAAAAAACTGTCAATTAGATTTTTCTCAAAATTTTACTTAATATTGACAACAATAAAATATTAAAGTCGTTTAACGCCAATATCTCTGAGTTTTGAAAAGATATTTCAGCTGAAAATACATTTTTACCAACTTTAATAATTATTTTTGTTTATGTTTTTATTTTTTGACAAAAACCTGTCAATGCGATTTTTCTCAAAATTTTTTTCGAATGTTGAAAACAATATTTTTTATATGCTTAAATAAGTTAGAAGCCATATTTGAGTCGAAATCCAGTTTTTACCAACTTTGAGTAATGTTTTTTTTAGGTTTTTATTTTTTATTAAAAAAAAAAACTTTCATTTCGATTTTTCTCAAAATTTTGACAGATGTTAAAAACGTCATTTTTTGTTGCACAAAATTGTTTTGGAGATAAAATCATTTTCTATTCGTAAAATTTTCGACGTAACAATTTTTTTTCAGTTTTTTGAAATGTAAAAAACCGTTAGATGGATTTTGTTCAAAAATATACTTGGTTGGTATCACAGTGCAATATATTATATAAAATTTAATTCAAGTCTCTAGCGTTTTTGGTTCATGAGATATTTAGGGTTCACCAAAGTTTTTACCTTTTTTTTAACTGGTGAAAAAAAACGCCCACGCAATTTTCTTGAAAGCCCTTTCTGTATCTCTCTGGCTTATTATCTATATAACAAAGTTTATTTGAAGTCGATATCTCTTCTGCTTCTTAAGCTATGGACAACGAAAAAAACGTCGCGATCGTAGGGACGCATACGGACGTAAGAACGTACGTACACACGCACGCACAGACATGTAGCTAAAAATCTTTTATTTCGTCTCTAGGGACCTTGAAACGTCGAGAAATGTCAAAATTTTCAATTTGAAAAATCGGACCCATTACAATAACTTCCTATGGGAAGTTAAAAATCCTAAACTCGACGAGCAATTTCAAGAAAAAAGCTCTAATTTTATTGGGCCAACCTAAAATGCCACAACTTAAATTTTCAGGGAGTTTTCAAAAACAATAATGTACCCAAAAACAGCACAATTTGTAGCTCATATAATTCTACACTACAGTTGATAAAGTTGGAAAAACGGTCCTAAAAAACAGTCTAGTGCATTTGGTTAACAAATTCAATAATTGTATATCTTGAAAAATATTTTGAGAACACCAAGTTTCAGAAAAAAACCGCCATATTTTTCATAGAGTAAAATAAATGACGTGTGAAAGTCAAACATTTTTTATGTTAAAGCCGTCGAAACGTTTTTTCTTTGTCAAGATTTTGATGGGAAGATTTGGAATTTTTCTCTATAGTATCTTTAATGTTTTTGGCATTTGTTTTGATAAGGCTCATGAACTTTTTCGAACTAAACGAACCTCAGATTCAACTTGTCGAAATATTACCTAAGTGAATTTCTACTTTACCTGGACTATAAAGACCAACATACGAAACGGAGAAAGAATCATTACTAGGTGCCTAAAAATTTAAAATAAAAATAAGGACCACCCTAATTTACAAATATAAATGTCAATTGTCACCTCATATGACAGCTACATAATGTACTTATTTATAATTTCGAAATATACTTCCAGAAAAATCATTCAGTTATCATGATTTTGAAATCAATACTCACACTTAAGTGAATATAATAGGTACTCACTCGTATAGTCATACATTTTCTCACAATCAATAATTGTAATTTAATTGTTAGGTCAAATCATTTAAAATCTAGAAACAAAAAAGATATTAAATTACTCAATTTGTGAGTAAGTGAATTGATATCTTCTTTATTTATAAAAATAGCTTTTAGTTTGTATTTTTTAGCTGATATTTTAAAAATACATCTAGACATTACCTACGTGTTAAGTCTAACTATCGTTCTCAGAATAATAATTATAACCTAATTAATAATTCAAATAGTAACGTACTGGAAATAGGAAGCAAACATCACTGTCCCATTTGTATAGTACGTTCATTGTTCTCTTCTTTTTCCGGATATGCACACTTAAGATCAATTTAATTTGTAAATACCGAAGACTTATACACAAAGGGATTTCGACTTGATAAGACTTTTGGGTTTTGAAATATAGACATGACAAGAAAGAAAAATATAATGACAATAATGTGTATTAATAAAAAGAAATCAGTTCGATTAAGGTTGCTGAACTTATTTAAATTTTAAACTGTAAATTATGTATTTGTTAACTTATATCGTTTTGTCTCCATAATAATTGTATGCAAGAAAGAATAATGTTTTTTACAGCTGCTATTAAATGTAGAAAAATTTAACTGAAAGTTGAAATCGCTGAAGTAAAAATTCAAATATCTTGAGAACAATAAAAGAAAATGATTCAAAACCATCTTCATCTTGTATGAAAAATTGTTGACTGTTTTGTTCCGGAAATTTCGACAAAAACAGCCTAGACTTCAAATATTGATTGGAAAACTTCTAGAAGTTATGACAATTTGGCTTATTGCACAAAAAGAATTATTTCAAGGCACTGATGGCAAATCAAAGTCTCTTTTAAGAATTAAAATTAATATTAAAGTATAAATCGACAAAATTAATATACTAAGTATTTTTTTTCGTTTTAAATACTGACAAATTATAGGTTTTAAAATAAAATCTGAATAGATTTATGAAAAACTGTAAATTTGTATATTTAAAAAAGATTATTTTCCAAAAAATAGAAAACGTTTTTACTAGAATTGTTGTAAAATTGGTGTGAGAATCAAACCCTTGAAATTTGTTTTAATATATTCATTGAAACAGACAACATGAATCAATGGATACCTATTTTATGAAGTTTTGATGCAAAATTTAAAAAGAAGCTGGGATGCGACCCACAACTTTGTATATGAAATTAAGTTTATGTATACAAAGCCCAAACTGAAAACTTCCCACCCAGTCTGTCGATTTGTCTTGTTTAAAAATTTATAGGTTTTCGTGTTGGGTAAAAAAAGTTGTTAGTTGATTTATTCTAAAAGTTTTTAAAATTACCAACTATATTTTTCATATAAAGAAATAGTTAAGTTTGAGAATCTTGTTTTGTTAAAAAGATTTTTAGTCGAAAACACATTTTTACCAATTACAGTAGCATTTCTTAAATTTTTAAAAATTGGATGAATGAAATTTATTTGAGAGATATCGAGAACCGAACATCAATTTTTACCAACTTTGCGTACTATTTTTTTTAGATTTAATTTTTTTACGAAAAAACGGACTATTAGATTTTTATACAAAAAAAAACTACTCAATATCGAAAACAATATTTTCTGTGAAATAAAAAAGTTTGAAGAGAATATTTTCAATTTTTGAAAAGCTATTTGGGTCGAAAGTTAATTTTTACCAAGTATTAGTATTTTTTTTTTTACGTTTTTATTATTTGTAAAAAAAACTATCAGATAGAAGTTTCTCAAAATTTTTGTGAATGTTGACAACAATATTTTTTAAAAGATAAAAGTAGTGTAAAGCCAATATCTCAAAGTTTCGAAAAGATATTTGAGCCGAAAATCAATTTTTAACAAATTTAATTCATATTTTTGTTAAGGTTTTTATTTTGTGTAAAAAAAACTGTGATTTCAATCTTTTTCAACATTTTTCGGAATGCTGAAAACAATATTTTTTATAAGTTAAACTTAGCTGGAAGCCATAATCTCAAATTTTTGAAAAGGTATTTGAGTTGAAAATCAATTTTTAAAAACTTTTGTTATATTTACTTTTAAGTTTTTATTTTTTGTCAAAAAACTATCAATTTGATTTTTCTAAAAATTTTACTGAATGTTGGCAGCAATATTTTTTAAAAAAACAAAAATAATTAAAAGCCAATATCTCAAAGTTTTGAAAAGATATTTGAGTCAAAAATCAATTTTTACCAACTTTTATTAATTTTTTTGTTGAGGTTTTTATTTTGTGTAAAAATAATGTCAATTCGATTTTTCTCAAAATGTTTCCAAATGTTGACAACAATATTCTTTAAAAGATTAAAGTAGTTTTAAGCCAACATTTCAAGGTTTTAAAAAGATATTTGAGTCGAAAATCAATTTTTACCAACTTTTATTAATTTTTTTGTTTAGGTTTTTATTTTTTGTAAAAAATATTGTCAATTTGATTTTTCTCAAAATTTTACCGAATGTTGAAAAAAATAATTCTTATAAGTAAAAATAGGTTCGAAGCCATTATCTAAAATTTTTGAAAAGATATTTGAGTCGAAATTCAATTTTTACCAACTTTGAGTAATGTTTTTATTTTTTATAAAAAAACTGTCAATTTGATTTTTCTAAAAATCTTACCAGATGTTAAAAACATTATTTTTTAGTGCACAAATTTGTTTTGGAGATAAAATCATTCGTAAAATTTTTGAGGTGACAATTTTTTTTTATTTGTTTGATTTATTAAAAACCGTTAATTGGATTTTTTTTCAAAAATATATTTGTTTAGTATCACCTTACAACATTTGTACTTTTTTTTAAACTGCTATGGTAAAAAAAAACGCTCACGTAGTTTTCTTGAGAGCCCTTTCTGCCTTGTGATCTGTATAACAACATTTATTTTAAGTCGATATCTCTCCTGGTTCTTGAGCTATGGACGACGAAAAAACGTAGCGAACGTACGGACGTACGAACGTACGCACAGACATCTTTCTAAAAATCTTTTATTTTGATCTAGGGACCCACGTTGAAAAATGTCAAAATTTTCAATTTGAAAAATCGGACCCATTACAATAACTTCCTATGGGAAGCTTAAAAATCGCAGCCATATACTCTTTTTTAATGACCAAACAATCGACTCTTTTAAGGCTTCTCATTTTCATACCCATTATTTCATTAGCTTCTACTTAATACTTAAAAAGATAAATGAAAGTTGGCCAGATATTTTTAAAACACTGTGAACAAGAAAAAATGTGTGAAACATCAAATTCAATCTAATGTTGACACTGTATATGAGGAAATAGAGACAAATTAAAAAAACGACTCATTCGTAATTTTCAAAACGATTATCATTAACGAATTCGTCAATAATTTCCTTCACGTAACTTTATCGCTATCGTCTCGTCAATCGTTTTCGGTATAATATCGTTCAGTATGACAGAAATGTCAAAATGAACTCAACGAAAGATAATGCTTGTTCGATAACTTGAAAATGTTTTTAAACTTGGTTTTGTTCTATGGGAAATTGTGAAAATTTGCAACAAATTGCTTTTTACGAAAGATGCCAACTGTTTTGTGATATTCATTGTTATTGTGACTGTTACTGATTTTATTTTTTGCCGCCGACGACATAGTAATTTAACATGTAAGCTATTTATCTCTGATATTCTAGTTATAATTATAATATTGTGTTGTACATACATAGGTCAGTAACACAAATTCATATACACATGGGTATAACATTTATGGATGAGCATCCTCCCCTAGCCAATGAGTATAACCCAAATTATATATGTTAAAGGGAAGAAAGACAAGATTCAATTTTATCAGGGGACCGCCAACCTGCAGTCTTATGTTAATTTCGGTGTTTACCTATGCTAACTTTGGTATACGTTTGTAATACAAAGGAAAGAACGAGTTACAGGTTATTTAAACCATAATTTGTACGATGAATGGGAACATAGAACAGATCATTACGAATTCTTAGATTTCTTTCTGGAACATACCAAGAAATTTGCGCAAGCAGTTCTTCGGATTTTATACAATTACTTAAAATGTCTTTACTAAAAAGAACGCATTGTGCTTGTCTGTGGCTTTTAAGGGGTTTCAAATCTAATAGCGCACATCTTTGAAAGTTTAAACAATCACTATCTGAAGATATTTGACTTAACAATTTAACGTCATCTGCAAACATCAAACAGTCACAAAAATTGAAAAAGCCAGGAATATAATTTACAAACAAATCGAACATAAGTGGTCCCAAGTGACTACCTTGGGGGAGACCCAACTCCACCTCTATACAAATTGATGCAAATCATCAATCTAGACGACCTTTTTACGATTTGACAAGTAGGACCTCAACCATTTCAAAAAATTCGTATTGATTGCAAGTTTTTCCAGTTTATGCAATAAAAGTTCATGGTGAAATCTGTCAAACGCCTTAACAAAATCTGTGTATAGGACATCGACTTGCTTTTTGTCTTCAATAGATTTTAAACAAAATTGGGAAAAAGGCACAAATTAGTCAAAGTTGATCGGCCACTAATAAATCCATGTTGTTTTGACGTTATTGATTCCTTAACAGCAAAAAATAGCCTGTGGGTCACTAATTTCTCAAATAACTTTGGTACAGCGGAAAGTTTTGATATTGACCTGTAATTTTTAACGCGGTGTTTAAGGCCACTTTTGTAAATTGGATTAACAAACGATACTTTCCAATCGTCAATAAAAACACCAGATGATAAAGATTTATTGAAAATAATTTTAAGAGCGTGCAGACAAGGCACATCTAAACAAAAAGAGCGGGGAATTTTATCCATTCCAGCTTTTTTAGTTGAATCGAATTCAATAAGACCATCAAGAACGTCGTGTTCTGAAAAAAAACTTTAAATTGAAATCAGTGATAGGGGAAATATTTGAGAAAAAGCCATTAATATTCAAAATAACATCGATTTATAGATTGGAAGTATTTTGCAAATAGATTGCAAGAAGATTGAATATCGCTTGACTTTTCGTTATCAAGTTCCATTGCTGTTGGCAAAAATGAAGTTTTGCGTTTGGAATTCAGAAAGACCCAAAAAGATTTTCTATCCTTTTTTTATTGCTTTCAGTAGCACTTATGTACTGATGATATACAAATTTGTTCAAAAAATCAAATTCTCTCCGAAGCTGAAGAAAGCGAACACGATCCTCTAAACTATTTGATGTTTTTGAACGCTTAAATGACTCATTTTTTACATTTTCTAATTTGTTGAGTCTTTTATTAAACCACGGAAGCTTAATGGAAGATTTTTTATTAAAAACCGGAACAAACTGTTCAATGCCATAAAAAATCACTTGTTTTAAAGAGACATACGTACTGTTTAGCGATCTATTGCAAAGTCTTTGTTCCCAGTCAGTTGAATTAAAGAAATTATTTAATCCAGTGAAATCTGCCGTTTTAAAGTTATAGTTCAAACAATTATATTCAGTTGAAAATTCTTGGTTAAACTCATAAAACTCAAAAATTACCTTAACAGATTTGTGATGAATTTGATTGTTTACTAAGGGAAAGTCTGATTCATATCATTATTACAAAAAATATGATCTAATGTTCTATTTAATAAATTTCTAGAATGGTTTATTTGAAATGAACCCAGTGAGGCTTAAGAGTCAACAACTTAAGTTTCGATGTCAGTGGTGGCATTAAATGGGACCAGAGATTGTTCTGCAACCATAAAACACCAACTTACATTACCGATGTTCAAAAGATAATTTAACAAAACTTGGTAAAAATTGATTTTCGACTTAAATATCTTTTCAAAACTTTAAGATTATTACTTGCAGCTAATTTTAACTTGCAAGAAATATTGTTTTAAATATTCGGAAAAATTTTAAGGAAAATCTAATTAACAGTTTTTTTTACAAAAAAATAAAAGCCTAACAAAAAAACAGTACTAGAACTTGGTAAAAATGTACTTTCGACTCAAATAGCTTTTAAAATTAAAAATATTGTCTTCAAATTATTTTTATTTCAGCGAAAATATTGTTTTTGATATTCAGTAGTTTTTTACAAATATCCAACAGTCCGTTTTTCCATAAAAAAATAAAATCTACAAAAAATAGTACACAAATTTGGTAAAAATTGATGTTCGGTTCTTGATATTTCTCTAATTAATTTCATTCATCCAATTTGTAAAAAGTTAAGAAATGTTACTGTAATTGGTTACAATTTTTTTGACTAAAAATCTATTTAACAAAACTGGATTTTCAAACTAAACTATTTCTTTATATGCAAAATATTGGTAATTTAAAAACTTGTAAGAATATTTCAATTAACAACTTTTTTAACCCAACTCGAAAAACTACAAATTTTTAAGCAAGACAAATTGACAGACGGGGTGGGAAGTTATCAAAGTGGGTCCCATCGTAGCCTCTTTTTAAATACAGAATGTCAACCATCCAGAGTTCTGAAATAAAGAATGTCAACTTGCAGTGTAACTAAATGTCAATAAAAGACAGGTGGTCAATCAGACCTAAGAAATATTTGTATTGTCATAAAATAAACCAAATTTCTGATAAATAATTTTCGTTTTTAATGTCAAAACTTTGAGAATACAATTTTTGGGTTCGATTTCTCAATTATTATCTATTTGTCAATTTAAATAAGATGAAAAGAAAAACGAACCTCCTCTGACTTGCGAGTGGTGAATTATATTTTTTGATAAAGCTCATTGTGACGTCTTATAATTTTAACTCGCACTCACTTGATGGTTAAAAAGAGATATAAAGCAGTTATCTTCAAATTTAAAAAAGAATTGGTGGCAGCAAAATAAAATCATGAAGTGTCAAATTGAGTTAGATTTGTGTCAGAAAACATTTTCCGATGGATTACGATATTTTTTCAATTACAGAAACTTTCAATGATGGCTAAGCGGTCTGTCGAATAAATGGGTGGTATCAATGATAAAACCATTGATAGCTACAACTGACCCTAAAATTGTTGATTTATTACATAATTAATTGTAGATTTTGTATGACCAAACTTATTTTATTTCAAAAAAATTGTTTAAAAATTACTTGAAGTTTCCAACTTGATGAAGTAAACAAACAAACCTATTTTATGATGTTAGCAGAAATGAAATAAAGTTAAAATTTAGGGGCCAGTTATAGCTATTATTGAAATCAATCAGGAACATTTTTTTAATTGATATTTGACAGGGTTTCCCTTTAATTATAAATAAAAATTATATACTGATCGATCGGAAATCACAAATAGATTTTTTTGAAAAACAAAAGTTGAGTTGCGCATTTATTTTTTAATTTTCCGGCGGAAATTCATTTTGTTGGCCCCATAAATACAATGACAGCCTGTATATAACTCAGAAATGTAATATTTTTTTGCTAAGGATTAATAGAGTGAAAAAATACATTATCCAATTATGAACTAAAAATACTTAAAAAGTTTTTGAACTTTAAGTTAAAGTTTCTTTAACCCATTGAAATCAAAATCAAATCAAATGGGGTGGCGCAACAGTCCGTTGTGAACCAGGGCCTAGTGACTTACAACTCTCAACCATTCCTGTGTGCGAGTAATGTTGTCAGGAATGGAGGGGACCTACAATTTTATGCCGAATCCGAACGGCTAGTTTGAGAAAGCACTTTTTCATGACAAGAATTACTCTTGAAGGAATTGTCAGTTCCTCGCAAGAGGCAGTACCCGCGAAAATTAATTTTTTTTTTTTTTTAATTAAGGTGGCACAGGCAGGGATTGAACCCAAGACCCCTTGCATGACAGTCCAACGCACTAACCATCATACCACGGGTACTACAAAAACCCATTGAAATAGGTAAATTAAAATTCTTTAACCGAGGATTAAACATTATTTGACGTTTATCCAAATAGTTTTCATCTGTTTATGCAGATACATAAATATTTAAGTACATATCATAAAAAAAAACAATACAAAAATGTAATTTGACGAAAATTTATAATTAATAAAATGTTTAGTGACCTTTTTTCAAAAACTGATTACAATGTCTTAGTGGCTTCTTATGGACATTCGACCATTTTTTTTATCCAAGTATCGTTCAATATTTTTGAAAAGTCATTACTTCAATCGTAAATATAACTTGACAGGTAGATTATAGGAAAATATTTTATAGCATGTTATGTCAGTTTCCCATTAAAAGAATACTTGAGTATTTTAACAGAAATCTAAACCTGTTAAACTTTAGAAGAAGTTACATCTCATTAAAAGCGTTTCATCAATATGTTAATGATACCTTAATTTTTATACAGAAAATGAAAACAGAAATACCAATTTGTTTAAAACAAATGAAAATGTAAATACATGACAAGAGAGTATTAAGCTTAGTTAGAGAATAAGATTAATTTATCTGAAGCTTAAACTTGAAATATTTCAAAGCTTATTTTCACTGGTAATTTGCAATGTTAAAAGCTGTTTTTTTTTGTTATTTTTTAAGAGAATTGGAAGTTGTTAATGAATTATTAACATCATTTTTAATAAGATGTAAATCTAAATTATTAAGTATGTTTTTCATTTTAATAAGAGATCCATACGACTTACATAACTGAGAGAAAAAACTGCCGAAACTCTCAAAAATGTCAAACATTTAGATACAAATAACTGTTACAGAAAACTAAAAATCATGAATCAAAATATTTCAAATGTTTTGCCTTGAAAAAATATATCCAAGGTCAGCCTTCCATCAAAATAATTTCAGGTGCGATGAGCTGCGCAATTACATATTTCAATAGCACGCAAACAAATGATCGAAATTGTAAACAATTTAATTTTTTTTCTATCGACAAATTTATCTTTTTTCAAAATTTAGATACAACCCACATTTGAACACTTGGATTTTTGTATACCTACCACCACCATTCGCCTGCATAGATCTGGCCTCAACTGTGGCATCCATATATTGATAGATTGTGACAGGTCCTTGATATTGTGTCATTGGCCCGATCACTACGTCACTTGAATTCGATAAATTGATGACACTTGACGGCTGAATGGCTGGATTTTCAAAAAGATTTTGGGCAACATTTCCAGCTGTAGATGCCGCTGCTGCTCCTGATGTATTAGCTGAATTTGTTGCACCTCGATTTTGAAGGCTCATCAAGGCGTTGCTTGCCGCCGATGACATTGGATGCATTGTCTGATCGTACATTTTAACTTAGTTTTGTTTATTTTTAACTGTCAATATTAATAAATCGAATGCGTGTTCAATCAATTCACAGGTAAAGTTCTTGTAAAATCATCACTAGAGGAGTGAAGAAGATTGTCGTCCGACTTGATATGGATTAAGATACACACTGAGAATGAGAAGTCCAAGTTTGGTAGAGTGGAGTAAGCTACATGACCAAGTTTATGGGGAATTCCACAAACCACAACCAGCTGGAAATTGTATATGTATCTACTTCATTCGACAACGACGACGTCACTTAGAGAGCTTTGACGGGTTGGCTATAATGACTTGTTGTATCTGAGTTGTGGTATGATAATTGAAAGTACATATTTTAAAGAGAGATATGATGAAGAAATGACTTGGATTAGGTCGAAGCACGACAACAATTTCTAGGAAAGCGCAAGGCATAGGGAATTTTTCTTGGAATTCGCAATTGGCGCGTACAATGTGTTGGGTGTAAGTATGCGTTTACGATATGAAAACGCTTTGAGAAATTTCCAAATGATCGTTATTTACGTTTTGGCAAGCTTTTTAAAAATAAATACAAAAATAAAAAGTGAAGTTAAGGTATGAAAACAGGAAATGACCTTCGAAAATTGTTTACTTTCCTAAAACCTGTTTGTTTATAAATATTTAATTTTGTCAACTTCGATAACGAAAATTTATAAATAATTATTTTTGCTTTAACTAACTTCAATTAAATTTGAGTCAAATTCATAAAAATATCGGTTTTGCAATATTAGTTGCCTTTATCTACATGGAATTCAATATTAATTATTATATGCGTTTTGCGGTCACTCCGAATAAAAATATGTTTTAACCAGCAACTATTAATAATTGCTTAGTACTTAGAGAAGAAAAATTAAAAATTTAATACAGTAAACTTGATTTTTCGCAAAACTTTAATTATAAAGCTGGAAATCCCCAGTTTATATCTTGCAATTATACAAGCATGTAAATATAGAACGCAAAGTAATATAAAAAAAGTCGGTACTTGTGATAAAAATTAATTTATCATGTTTTTGCTTTGAATAAAAATAGAATAATGGGGTCATCTTAAAGAAGTACTTGTGATAAAAGTTTCTTGTGTCATGTTGTTTTATCAGCGATATCAAGGACGCAATGTTTTTTAATTTGAAATATTACAAAAGTTCAACCGCTTTCATTGTATATAAAACTATAGAACACTGATGGGGGGAACGAACAAAATGGGGGATATCACTATCACTAGCGCCACCAATACAACTGTCAATGTACTTTAGATTAAAGTGCAATACAGGTATCAACTCTTATTGCCTTTTTTTAAACCCTACAGTCTTTGATTACGGTTACTGCATCCTGGATGGTTATGGAGATATAAAATGTATGTAAATCTGGCGCAAGAGGTATAAGTTTCCAATGGTTTGATAAAAGTTGGTAAGATAGTTCTGGAAATCTTTTGTTTGTAATTTTAAATAGCCTACTAAATCCTCAAAAATATTTTCCAAAGTATTATGGGCAGGAAAAACGAGTAAGTACTAGAGTTTTGAATTTAAGTGTTAAAGTGAGTATAGCAAAACTGTTTCTGATTTACTACTTCTCAAAAATTGGCTAGACTTATAAATAAAAACAAATTAGATGGCGCAACAGTCCGTAGAGAATCAGGACCTAGTGACTTACAACTCTCAACCATTCTTGTGTGCGAGTAATTGCAGGGATGGAGGAGAATTTGTGAATTCCTCGCAAGAGTCAGTTCACGTGAATAAAACTTTAGGTGGCATAGGCAGTGATCGAACCCAAGACCTCTCGCATGACAGTCCAACGCACTTTTTTTTATTAATTTGTATTAATTCAATCTCTAACCTATCTGTAAGCCGGCCAAGGCTTAAAAGCCCATCCCGACTACCCACTATCAAGTGCCGATTGAATCCACCAAAACTGGTTCTCCTGCTTCACCCTATCAGTTCGGTCCCGTTCGCACTCAGCCCTACTGAACCAAAGGAGCTCTGTTCCGCCTTGTTCCATGAAGTTCCCGATTTTACAGGAGTCACCTATCCACGGTTCGTCGTCTGATGTGGTAGATAAGCGGAAAGGAATGACTCTGGTGGAATGACGCCGCTCATCAAGCGTGCACTCTGTAAATATTCGTCATTCGGATAGAACGCCCCGAAAATGAATTTGTTGGTCAAAGTGAGAGCTCTTGCAATGTGACGAGTCTTATCACGAAATTGTCAATTCTTTTAACTCGAGCACCGTTGTATAGGACTTCGTTGGAATAGTAATGCACGTACGAAGATTCGGCTGTTCGATATAAGCCGGTACAGCGTCGTTAACACTGCCGTTTGAACACCCGAAACTTCTCCATCTGTGAAGTGGCAACATTGAACCATACAGGACAACCATTAACGATTATCGGCAGTATTAGGGCCATGTAGCAAATAACCTTCACTCTGGGGTCAAGCCGACTGCTCTAAAACGGCCGTTTCGTCAGAGCAAAGCCTCTTCTGGCCCTGGTCAGAGCAGCATTTATATGTATGTCGAAATATAAATACTGATTTTACCAGATACCGACGTACTTCACTACACTCTTGCTCGCTATTGGCTGCCCGTGAAGATCAACGATGACCATCTAGCGCCAATTCTTTCACGTTTCCCTCGTGGCCCTAGTCAACGGAGTCCAGAATAGAATTGTCTCCGACTTCTGGACAATTATTTTCAGTGTCCAGTCGTCGCAATATCGCTGAATCTTGTCGAAATCACGCTGCAAGAGAATTCTAACAACCTCAACCTTTTGGGCCGGTCTGTACGCAATTAGATCGTAGGCGTACGCAATTGCCTTTGTAAGACTACCTATCAGATCGCTATTGTAAATGCTGAAGAGAATCGGTGAATTCACCGATCCCTGTTGAAGACCATTTTTAATTGAGAATGTTGTGGTAGAAGTTACATTGCCACTTTTGACAAAAAACTTTCTACCGTTAAGCATATCATAAAGTATATACAACAACGGCTTGCTTATGCCAAAACTGCTCAGTTTTAGGTAAGGACGCTCTAACCATACGGTGTCAAAGGCCTTTTCCAAATCAACCAGAGCAGCACCTGTGCATTGTTGTTTTGATTTATTTCATTGGATATCAGAAAAGAGTTTAGGCGTTGCATGAATTGTGTCATGACCCGCCTTAAACCCGAACTGTTTATCCGGAATAATTTTGTTGTCCGCAGACCATTTAGTCATGATCTTCTCGAAAACTTTGCTGATGCTCGAAAGAAGACTTATCGACTGAAGATAAAACATGTTGGAGTTGTCCTTTCACTTTTTCGGGATAGGATGAACCACAGCGGTCTTCCAATGCACTGGATTATATGCATTATTCAGTGCATTATTGAAGAGTGTGGTGTAAATGTTAATTTCTTCCATCGGTAAATGCCTTAGTACAACGTTGGATATACCATCAACACCTGACTTTTTGTTTTTTATTGAGTTAAAGATGAGCTGAAGCTCAATCTCGTCACTAACAACAGTCCAACGTACTAACCATCATGCCACGGGTACTAGAGTTGTAAAACATTCTGACAAATTTCAATTGCATCAACCTTCTAATATGAAAACTAGTCTGCTACTGATCATTTTTCGCAATTGCCCACTTTATTACTAATAGACTCCCAAAAAAACACTTAATTGCTTACTTTGCCATTTGTTTAACAATCAATAGATGAAAAACATCTCATTTCAATGTTAATATTAAAAGATTAAGGGACCTGTAAGTCCAATGAACGCTAAAAAACGAGACTTAATCTTTATATATAAAACATATAGTACTATCATTGTGTGTTTTCACGAGGGCGACACCTAGTGGCTACGTAGACATTACCCATTGCAGTTTTTTTACGTAACTTTTATATACAAAACTTTCAACGCCACCTTGAGGCTACGGCGATTAAAATATAAGAAGCTCCATGATATAGAGTTTACATACAAAGACGTCAAAGAAGAACACTGTACTGACGCAATTCTAAAATGAATTTTTCTAGGATTACAATCTCTTATGAATTCTTTTACTTTTCAAATAGAGATATAAAATTTCCAAAAAATTTTCAAAGTTTGATTTGGGAGAATATCAAAATTGGACAACTTATACACTATTTTTCAATCTTCAATTATGACGTTAAATGCTTTTTCATCGTCCAATAAATTGAAAATTCTATTAAAATTGCGTCCTTACTTCTGAAAATCTTCACTGTTTATCACGCAGATTAATTTTTAAACCACGAAGAAAAGAAAAAACTTCAGAAACCCAAACTATCTCAAATCCATAACGAAACTAATTGCGAGCCCAATATCTATTTTAAAATTAATATGAAAAACTCCCTTTCTTAGTTCCACTCCAAGATAACAAGAAATAAATCGTTATTTTTTTAAATTCAACAGTCTCCTACCGACGTTTCTTTTTCTGAAAAATACCGTGCAAATTTAGCTTCACAAACGCACCTTAGGTTCCTCTGTTATATTTTGTCTCATTGAACACAGCTAATTTTAATAAAAACACAATGACGTCTCTAATGTCAAAATAAAAAGACAAAACACAAACAAACAAACCTTTTTCACCCACCAGCCATCAATCAACCAAACATCAAACAAGAAACAAGGAAAAATAACAAAAATTCAATTTTTGTGCTAAAACAAAACTTTCAAAAACAATTTCAAGCCGCAAATATGTCTGATTTACCTGAATCAACGCCAATTCCGAATGAGGTAGAAGTTGAAGAAGCCGACAAACCAAATGAAAAGCCGGGCTCTTCTAAGAAAAAAACAAGAACTTCACCAGATCGAAAGGTTGTTAGCCTGTACAATCGTAAATTGATAATGAACCATTTAAAAGACAATGGAAGTGATCCCAAAAGTTGTGCTAATGCAATTAAGCACACGAAAATCTCTTCCGAAGAAGCCGCAAGTAAGTATTAATGCAGATATCTATTTTATTTAAGATTCTTCTAAAATGTACTTTGTAGAATTTGTAAATGAAAAAACTAAAGCCGCTCAGGACCATGTCCATGAGGAATGCAACTCGGTGTGTTACAAAAATATCAACAGCTGGCTTGAGTATTACAAATCAAAGAACTTTAATCATGAAGCAAAGTATGAGAGTGCGCTCATTATGCTTGCAATTGCGGATATGGCACATCATCCTAATCCAAAGGATAATGGAGGAGTCGACTTCCAGTAAGTTCTTTTTTGAAGAAATTAAATTCCTTGTAGGTATAAAACTTAACTCTTTCTTTCTGTAGAAAAATATACCGATTCCTTGGTGATGTGATGTTGGGCAATCCAACTCCTGAATTGAACACAGAATCAAAAGAATACCTTGGTCAGGAGTTCGAAGTAAATATTTTTCAATTTCTTTATCTTCATTGAAATATAAGTACTTTTTTTTATTGAAAAGAGCCTAATAAACATGGCAAATACCAGACAAGGTGATGCAGACACCAAGAAACTTCATGAAATTATTGAGAAGAAAACTGGTCAAATCATTCCACAACCGACTCCTGCTGAAAAGAAAAAACGCAGAGAATTCGGAAGTCTTGATCCAATGGGTCTGGATAATTTTATAAGTGCTACCGAAGCTGATAAGAATTAGGATCGTTCTCCATGTATTTGAAATACAACAACAAAAAAACATTTTTTTTATTTTAAGTTAATTGCACAGCACACAAACACATACATACATTACCCAAATACAATAATTATTTAATATCAAAATTTATTGAAGGAAAATCGGAATGTCTTTTAAATTGACTTTTCTAGGTTTGCAGAGTTGGGCAATAAATTAATTGTTACATAAAACTGTGGACATTCAGGGCGCAACTCTACAGTGTCTATCAGTATCACTGGCAACAAAATCAGACTTTTGCCATGGGTTTTGATACCCTTGATTCAAATCTGGGGGTTATTATGAAAAACGATAATCGTTTTTAATACGGAGTATTTGTGAAATTGAGATTACGAAAAACGGTTGCAGAAGCGCGTATTTGTAAAGTTGCGATTACGAAAAACGATAATCGTAAAAAACTGTACTCGCATGTCAATACATATTTAAACGCTTTCTTGTTCAGGCGAAAAAGTTGCTTGAACCTTGAAAATATTTTAGGAATTTACTTCAATACAGCATGAACAAAAGGATTTTCATTTACTTACGTAGAACTTGAAAGGCTCATTGGGTCGGATGAATCTTTTAAGAGTGCCCTTGTTACACGCATTCCTCCTTCGGATTCAGGTTCATCTTCGCTTTCAAGAAAGTAATCGCAATGAAAAAACATTTTACCGAACCGAATGCAAATCAAATTTAAACTTAAAACTTTTCCAACATTCACATTTTGACATTTGTAAACAGGTGTGAAGTTAGTTGCGTTTAAAAAAATACCATTTTTCATTTTCGGCTGGCAAAATTGTCTTGATTCGTTTCTCATAATCGTTCTACGAAATGAGTTTCGTTTTTCTGGGTTTCGTTTTATCTGCAGTGCTTTTCCCTGATTGAAAAATCTCTTTGCGACCAGGTTTTTGTGATATGACAGTCTGAATGTGAAAAGTAGTATTGTTTGTCAGTAAAATTCGTGATGGTTTTCCAAATCTAACACATTGGTCTGGTGAATAAACACAACTATACTTTTTAAAAGGGTTATGGAGTCTGCAACACCAATTTCGCCATTCAATTTTTTCACCATATCAGGTTCTTAAAACCTAAAACGTCGGTTTTAAGGCTAAGTTAAAACACAACAGTGGCGATTCAAATTAATATCTTTAATACTTATTCAGTTTAAATATTTAAAGCACAATATTACAATATTTTCATCAGTTACCAAATCTTATAAAAATGCTTTACCATTTATACAAAAACGGCTCTAAACAGAACAAAGACAAAGCGGTTTAAAAGTAATTTTTTGTTTTTGAAACGAATTCGTCACGTGAACGAGGCCAACAAATCGATATAAAAATGTATTTTCAAAAATATTGAAATAATGTTGAAAACACTTGTTTTTAATATAAATTTGAGTAGATATTTAAAATAGAAGTTCATTTGCTTTAAATACCTCGTAGGTACAAACAATTATAAGGCATATTACATATGCTAATTTTGACATTTCAACTATATCGAGGGTGTCAGAAAATAAACTTTAAATCCTTAAAGGTATAGAAAACAACCAACGAATATTCGTTGATCTTGACACTTCTTTCTCATGAGAGTTTTAAATTCGTTGCGAATGAGCCACAGCCGAAAGCCATTCACCACCGAAACCGAAACAAGAATGATTTTTTTAGGTTAAGTACGCGCGATTATTTTATTCGTTGCGAATGTGGATTATTAATTACAATTTTTTTCGCGACAAATATAAAAAATGCATAAATATACGATATTCGAAAGTTTAAGTATGCATCATAAATCAAATAAAAACTATATTGCTATCGTTTTGTTAAGAATTTGTGTGGAAATATGTCTTCAAACGTACATATATAAACTCACAGTTTGTAATTAATTTGTTTTTCATTGGTCGCGATCATGTGAATACTACTTTAAGGAGGTAATCGGACGTTAATGTTGACATTTCTCATGCTATGAAAATTACAACCAACCTGAATCCATCTAAAATATAAGTGAAATGAATATTTTAAACCATATAATATATATTTATTGTTATTAAAATGTCATATAAGAACATACATTTTGTTATTCAAATAAGGAAACATACGTATTCACTGTTCTTTAAAAAGAATTTTTCATAGTTTTTACTTTCTTGTGTTATTTTTTGGCAGATAAACTAGATTATAGTTTTGTTTTTTCTTGTATAATGCGACACATCATTGAGGGCGACATGTAAAGTGAGCTTCAAACACAAAATGGCAAATTATTTACTTATGCTGAATACTTTCATTTTTGTATGTGTATCACTGAAGTCTTCCACAAAAAACCGCTTTGTTTGACGTTTGTCAATTTGACAGATTTGGCTTTCTCTAAAAACATACGCAAAAACTAGAGAATTTAAAAAAAGTGTGTTTTATTTTGTACATAATTTGGTGATTATTTCTAATTAAAAACTAATATAATTAAGAATTATTCTCGTATAAAATAAAGCGAAAGAAAAGACGGTATGCCTTACGCCAACACACCATCGGTGACCATTACCGAGCTGACTGATGACAATGTGAAATTCGTCGTAGAAGACACCGACTTGAGCGTGGCCAATAGTCTTCGGCGCGTATTCATTGCCGAGACTCCAACTTTAGCTATCGATTGGGTGCAATTAGAAGCAAATTCAACAGTTTTATCTGATGAGTTTTTGGCCCATCGCATAGGACTGATTCCATTGATATCGGACGAAGTTGTAGAACGCCTTCAATACACACGAGAGTGTGTCTGCTTGGATTTCTGTCCCGAATGTAGTGTAGAATTCACTTTGGATGTTAAATGTGCTGAAGAACAAACACGTCACGTAACCACAGCCGATTTAAAGTCAAGCAACCAGAAGGTTCTTCCGGTGACATCCCGTCTACAGAACGACGAAGACAACGAATATGGAGAAAACACTGATGAGATTTTACTCATCAAATTGCGTAAAGGTCAAGAACTTAAATTAAGAGCTTATGCTAAGAAAGGATTTGGCAAAGAACACGCAAAATGGAATCCTACTTGTGGTGTTTGTTTTGAATATGATCCCGATAATGCGATGCGACACACATTGTACCCCAAACCAGATGAGTGGCCAAAAAGTGAACACACCGAATTGGATGATGATCAATATGAAGCACCCTACAATTGGAAGATAAAACCAAATAAATTCTTTTATAATGTAGAAGCTGCTGGAGCTCTTAAGCCAGAGAATATTGTCATAATGGGGGTTCAGGTGCTAAAGAATAAGCTTTCCAATTTACAGACGCAACTCAGTCATGAAACACAAAATGACGCTCTAGCTGTTTAGCTGCTGTATTTTTTTTCTTTTCTTGATGTAATGCTAATTGAATAAAAAATTTAAATATAATAAATTTGTCTTTTCATTTTCTATTAAGAGCAGAAGACAAAATCAAATGGTGGAATATTAGGTACGAACTTATCTATTGGGATTTTATTTAGTTGGACGATTTAGGAATATCCATCCACATCTCAAGTAACTTTGTTTCAACTCCTACAGTTTTCTTTAAGTTTAGTTTCAAAATTGAATCACCATGAGGGGCCCTCTTTTAAGTAAATTAAATCATGGGGATAATTTTCTTTCTATAACTCTTCGAAGTTCTTCGGTTTTTTTGGTAAACTTCCATTAACCTGCTATCTTAAATGGGATTCGGCAAAAAAACTGTAGGTCACTTGCTTGCGTCCTTCAGTTGCGAGAATATAGGACATAACTTTATTCAAAAATTGGCCCAGCTTCAGATGCCAACAAAATTAGCCCTAATTCTTAATGCTTCTTCCAAATATCTTAACTGTTTCTTCTCGTATTTAAGATCGCATGTGGTGTTCTTTGATCTTCTGAAATTATTTTGTACAGCTAACTAAACAAATGTATCTTCATTTTTGTGAATGTGAGATGTTTATTTAGATTGTTTAAATTTGCATGGTGGAAGTGTTTGAAAGCAAATTTAACCCTTTTTGAATATTTTACCTTCTCTGATTAGGAGTGTGTTTTTTTGATTTTGATAAAACGTTGTTTCATGAGATTGGGTTTGGAGTGTTCTACTTGAAAAAAATGTAGTCAGTTTATAAAAATGTGGCAATGTTTCTTGTTTCCTTCTTCTTCGTAGATAGCCTTAGTTTCTATTAATTTTTCTATCAATGTGCATATGTATGTATCGGTTGGGTACTTGGTTTAATAAAGCTGGAAACCGTAGATCCTGTAAGTATGATTTTTTTGTCAACAAAGCAGAGTCAATTCTTTATCCCGATATAGGCCCCAAAAAATACTTTTAGTACTTTGTAGAATTTTTTAGTGAATCGTACAATTTATCTAAATATTTTAAGGAAATCTTCTTCCAGGCTTCTTTAATAGTGACAATTAGCTCTTCACAGGTCTCATACTGCCTACCTCCTTCATACATTTTACGCGTGAGCCATCCCCAACCATTTTCAATTACGTTAAGGTCAGGTGAATAAGGTGGCCATGACAAGAATTCCATATATTTGGCGGAAAGAAATGTTTTGAAAACACGAGCGTTGTGGATTGGCGCATTATCTTGTTGAAAAGTCCAAGGAATATGTTTAAGGCTGATTCTAAAAGAGCTTTGTAGGAAAGTCCCTTCATTTTATTGGAAACGAACACCAAATCGAACGACCCATCATAGTACGAAATGGCTCCCCAAACCATTACCCCTCCTTGCCTCGAATGGTGACGTGTCAGAAACTTTTCCTGTTTTCTTTCACCATGGAAATAGTTGTTGTACTCATAATAAGGGCCACCCAAATGAAATTTTTTTCATCTGAAAAAACGACATTTCACCAATTTAGTACACTTCCAAGCTCTGTATTCCACGTCATGTGAAGGCGTGCGAATTCCAACCGCTGTTCTTTTCGTACGGCGTTTAGTTGTGTTTTTTAACTTCCCATAGGAAGTTATTGTAATGGGTCCGATTTGTCAAATTGAAAATTTTGACATTTCTCGACGTTTCAAGGTCCCTAGAGTCGAATTAAAAGATTTTTAGAAAGATGTCTGTGCGTGCGTGTGTACGTACGTGTGTACGTCCGTACGTCCGTACATCCGTACATCCGTACGTTCGCGACGTTTTTTTCGTCGTCCATAGCTCAAGAACCAGAAGAGATATCGACTTCAAATAAATTTTGTTATACAGATAATAAGGCAGAAAGATGCAGAAAGGGCTCTCAAGAAAATTGCGTGGGTGGTTTTTTCACCATAGCAGTTTGAAAAAAAGGTGAAAATTTTGGTTAACCTTAAATATCTTACGAACCAAAAACGCTAGAGACTTGAATTAAATTTTATATAATATATTGTAACGTGATACCAAACAGGTATATTTTTTGAAAAAAATCAATATAACGGTTTTTTTATAAATCAATAAAACTGAAAAAAAAAAATTTGTCACCTCCAAAATTTTACTACTGAAATATGATTTCATCTCTACAACAATTTTGTGCAACGAAGAATAATGTTTTTGACATCTGATAAAATTTTGAAAAAAATCTAATTGATAGTTTTTTTTACAAAAAATAAAAATCTAAAAAATAATTTATAAAAGTTGGTAAAAATTGATTTTCGACTCAAATATATTTTCAAAACTTTGAGATATTGGCTTTAATTTACTTTTATCTTTCAAAACATCTTGTTGTAAACATTAAGTTAAAGTTTGAAAAAAATCGATTTGACAGTTTTTGTACAAAAAATTAAAAACCGAAAAAAAAATTAACAAAAGTTCGTAAAAAATGATTTTCGACTCAAATATCTTTACAAACTTTGAGATAATAGGTTCTAACTAATTTTTTCTCATAAGAAATATTGTTTTCAACATTAGGACAAATTTTGAGAAAAATCGAATTGACAGTTTTTTTTACAAAAAATAAAAACCTGAAAAAAAATGTATAAAAGTTGGTAAAAAATGATTTTCGACTCAAATATCTCTTCAAAATTTTTAAATATTGGCTTCAAACTAATTTTATCTTATAAGAAATATTGTTTTCAACATTTGGTAAAATTTTAAAAAAATTCGAATTGACAGTTTTTTTACAAAAAAATAAAACTCTAAAAAAAAACAATACTAAAACTTGTTAAAAATTTACTTTCGGCTCAAATAGCTTTTCAAAAATTAAAAATATTGGCTTCAAACTTATTTTATTTCAGAGAAATTATTGTTTTCAATATTCAGTAATTTTTATATAAAAATCCAACAGTCCTTTTTTTTCATAAAAAATAAAATCTACAAAAAATAGTGCGCAAATTTGGTAAAAATACATATAGACAAACTTTTAAGCAAGACAAATCGACAGACGGGATGGGAAGTTATCAGTGTGGGTCGCATTCCAGCCTCTTTTTTTTACGTTTTTTTAATTTCAGATGGTCTGTGCTTAAAATAGCTCACCGAACAGTGGATATGTTTGCAGTTATCCCCGCTTTATCCTTTATTTTGCTGGTGGAGGAAGCTGAATTTGACGCAATTCTTATAATTTTTCTTTTGTCCTGAGGAGTTAAAGCGGTTTTTGTCCGTCCCTTGTAATTCGTTCCATATGAAGCACTGTTTTTTATGTAATTTCTTATAACATGGTCACTTCAGCCTCTTTTTTTGGCAATACTTCTCATGCCAAACCCTTCGTAATGGAACGCGTCAATTTTTCCTATTTTCTGCCGCGGTAAATGCTTAAATTTTGAAGCGAACTCAAATCCACGTACTAGATCGCGACCAATTAAATAATTTAAAGTGTGCGTTCAATCATGTGAACAAAAAAAACTGTACTTTTTCTTACAGAATATACAAGAAATAGAAAAAATATCCGTTATTTTCCACTCACCTACCACTTGTTGGTGTTTTTTTTTTATTGAGAATAAGCTTTCTAAATATGCAATTGCTTGATAATTCTTGCACACGATTATAAAAAAAATCAAATTTATGTTTAAAAAAAATGGGTGTGTCTAATCAAGTGAACAGAACTGTTTATATATATGTTTGTGTTATCCTGAGAGATCCTGGGGAGGATTTTTGGTTGGCATTTAAATATGATAGCTATCGCATAGCGCAATAAGTTAGACATCTTTCTTTTCGTCGGAGGCCATGGCTTTGTTTGTTTATTTTATTTTCGGTTATTTTCATTTGCTACTTTCATTGGTTTGCAGATTTTGATTCAAAAATTAATCGACCGATACAATGTCATCTGATTCGGGATCCGACTTGGATTTTGGCATCGACGATTCAAATGAAGATCCTGTTTGGCACCCTGACGAAAATTCGTCCGAAGAAGATGAGAATGTGTCTGATGTTATTAATGACATTGGTCGCGTTAACGAAGCTAGTGGCTTCGTAGTCAAGGGATTCTGATTGGCTAAATCTAACTACAGAAATAGTTGAAATTTCCCCTCCGAAAGAGTGTACAAAATTCGGCTACAAAGTTAGTGGAGAATGATTTTGACGTTTCAGAATCAGCTGCTCGGTAAAGACACACGAATTCAAAATGAAATAAATCGTTCAGTATTTAAATACAAATATAAATCATTCAAATTGTGTCTTAAATTTTGTATCAAATCAAAAATGGGTTTTATTTTATATATTTGCATCTGTCAATAATATGACAGTTCCAGATTTTTGTAGTGTAATTTTGCATGCACAAAGCTAGTTGAATTTTGACTATACGTAGCCACTAGGTTTGTGAATGCGACCATTCTGTTCGATGTCGAATGATAATGATCGCACAAGGAGTAAATACGTTGATAGGCACAAAGTCTTCGGTTTTGTCGGGAAAAAAGGAATTCTATCTGACATCTATTCCCATATTGTTGACGGAGCATTGATTCAATTTATAGTTGATGAAACTAACCGAACAGACCATCACAGCCAAACGGAGGTCCAAGCATTCTCGGATGAACCATTTGATCCCAACTGATTCAGCAGAGATAAAGAAATTCTTTGGGTTGATGATATTGATGGGCTTGTTTCCATTTGGACGAATGGAAGAATACTGGGAAATGAAAGGAGTATACAACATGTCGTCCTTATGTCGTCTGATAACAAGCCCATTATTTGGTAAAAAATAGAAAATTCGAATATTTTCGAAAACGAACCGATGATTTTTTTAAATTTTCTCTTAAATGTTGTTACTAAATTGAATTCTTTCAGTAAACAAACATTGGTATTGCTCCAGAAGGGTACCACCCATAAAACCGTTTATTTTGTTTTTAAGTTTACTCAAAAATTAATCAACGGTTTCTAAAATATTTTTTTCTGCGCAAGCTCTTATACTGTCTCATTAATAGTTTATCCTCAAAAATGTCATTGTTTTTATTCTTGATTAAAAAAAATATTGAACATTTCTCGAAAATGATTCATCATTTCTTTACGAAATTTAAGTGTTTAAAGGAAATAAATAAGCTCTAAAAAACTGCATACTAAAAGAATTTTAAAATTAAAATTAAATAATTTGATATATAATATTTTTATTTAAAAAGAAACCGCTGTATAATCAAGTACTAAAGACTGTTTGGACCTATGGAATCCAATTATGGGGCTGTACAAACAAAACAAATACCGAAATCATCCAAAAATTCCAAAACAAAGACTTTCGTGGAATAGTTAATGCACCTTGGTACATAAGAAATACCGATCTACATCGTGACTTACAAATAGAAATGGTTACAGAAGTTGTTAAAAAATACGCTGTATCGCTCAACCAGAGACTGCAAAGTCATACTAATTCTGAAATGGAGTCCGTCTTAAATATAAAAAACCATGTTCGGAGATTAAGAAGAACCAAGCCTCATGAGCTTATGGTCTAAAAAAACATGGGAAAGTATCAAAAGTTTAAACTTGCCCCAAAGTGATTGTACAAAATCAAGAAAGAAAAATCGGAAGTCGATCCTTCAAGATTGGTCCTGATGAAGAGGTGGTTTTAGTGGTTAAGAGTCCCACACTACTTGGTGTCGAATACTGCCAAGTGTCTTTTAAAGATTTCCTCCTGTCAAAAAAAAAAACCGCTCCAACGATTTTTTAGAACCCATACGGGGTGCGTAGGAACCCCACTTTAATTTTATATTGCCTGTATATTTTTTTGTAGTGGACAAAATTATAACGGATTGTCATGACATTGTTTCTTTATAACCCAAACCATTTTAGTTTGCTTTCTTTCTTCTTTGCGTGTATATCTTGATCAGTGGGGTGTACAGGTACCCCAAATAGGTTTACGCAAGTTTTTTTGTTCTATGAAGGTTTTGTGTAAAAATTTATTTCGCGGTTTCGGTAAGTAAATGAGTGCTTTTGTTTTAGTTTTGGGAAGTAAAATATTGAAATTTATTAAGAAAATTGAAAAAGGTTAAGCAAAATGTCTGACATGGAAAATGAGATAAGACAACTACTTCTTGACATTGATGTTGAAGACGATGATGAGCATGAAGAATTTTCTGATGATAACATGGAAGTCGATTCAGAAGAAGATGATGAAATGTCTGCCAGTGATTGTGAAGAAGAAGAGATCTCAGAAACACGGCATCACGAAGGGGTTCTGTTGGTGGACAGTACAACCACCTTCATCCGGTGGCAGCACGGCTTCTCGGAACATTGTCCTAAAAGTTGCCGGCTGTAAGTTCCCGGCAAAAACGCTTAGACCAAAAAATAAGCATTCATTTGAGGACCAATATAGAAAAAATTTTCATGAATGCTTCGGGCGAAGCCCATGAAGTTATTGATGAAGACGAAGGCCAAGAACCTCCTTCGAAAAAGGCAAAACTAGGAAGATGCCAAGAATGAAAGACAAAAAGACAAAAACAGTCTGCAAAACATCTTCAATGCAAATATTTATTGTAACTATTGTCTTTTTTCAGATTCTCAACAATTTTGGTGACTTACGCCAATCATTTTTGGATTTTTGAAAGACTGCTTAAATTCGTTATACTTTTTTGGTTTTTCTTATTATTAATTTTTAACACTTAAGTTTCAATTACTAAGCCCAATTTTTTGTTATAAGTGTTTAAAAATAATATGTTATTAATAAAAATACAACAATTTATATCATTCGTGTTTTCTTTTTGACATAATATTACTTGAAAGTTGTGGGGTGTGGAATAACCCCAAATAGGTTAATGAAACAAAAAACAAGGTATGGGTTGTAGGGTTAAATACAAAACTAGAAAAGTTTTTAAATCTTTGAAAACAAATTTTTTCGCAGGTACATTGCTTAGTTGTAAAATACAGGAAATATTTTTAAACAGACTCTTTGGATACCAGTAAGTTCGTGGGACCAAGTAGTGCATTTTATTATTGTAGGGTTTTCCCGACAATGCTTTTAATTGAAGCAGTTATTTTTAGGTTAGGTTATAGTGGCTGTCCAAGATGCAAACAGACACACTTAGGCCAGTTTAATGGCCCATTGTGATACCACATGAATCTTGAGGCTTCCTCCTAAGCTCAATGGAACCAGCTAGAGTCCCTTACGAAACGTGACAGGCTGATTATACTGATATGATTTAGATCGTTAAAGAAGAATTCTCCTAGGTAATTTTTGCGTTTTGGAGCTAGAGCAGGGCATGTGAAGAGAAGATGAAGAACCGTTTCTTCCTCTTCCTCATCAATACAGCTTCTGCAAAATTCATTTGAGAATAAGCCTAGTCCCGTGGCGTGCTTTCCTATTAGACAGTGTCCGGTTATGGCACCTATTATCGAGCTTATATGCGATCTGCTTAGAGAGAGCAAGCACCTTGAACGTTTTAAATCCAGTGTTGGTCAGATGTTTTTTTTGGCTTGACACGTGGTGATGTTGGTCCACCTGGTGCCTGCCCTCCTCACAGCGTCTTGCATTAGTAGCAGTTTACAAGTAGCGATTGGTATGCCAGTACTTGCCAAACGTGGTAGGATGGGCTGTACTGTACCGTTCCTGGCGAGTTCATCTGCCTTACAGTTACCTGGAATGTCTCTATGGCCCGCACCCAGCAAAGGTGAATATTAAACTCTCGCGCCATCTCCATTAGAGATGATCGACAGTTATAGACTGTTATAGAGTTTGTAGAGACAGAGTCCAGAGATTTGATAGCGGCCTGGCTGTCAGAGAAAATACGGATATCAGATGTTGATATCACGTTTTCTTTGAGCCAAAACAAGACTTCCTTAATCGCCAAAAGTTCCGCCTGGAACACGCTACAATGATTGGGAAGGCGGAATGAGAGACTTAATTTCAGTCGTTCAGAGTGCACACCACCACCAACCCCTTCTTTGGGTTTTGAGCCATCTGTGTAAAAGTGGATTGACTCATCCTCCAAGAATGTCCTATCCTCCCAAAAAGATCTGGGAGGTATAGAAATCTGGAAATTTCTATCGAATTGTAGTTGGGGGATGGTGTAGTCTGTGTGCTTTGGAATTGATTCTAAGTACCTTAGAATTACGGAGTGGCCAATGTTGTTGTTAGTCCACTGCGACGAAGCATTGAGGCGAATAATTTGTTTACTAAATATGTCAAGAGGTGTTAGGTAGAGCAAGGTGTACAGTGCCGCAGACGGGGTCGTACGAAGCGATCCGCTTATACATAGGCAGGCTGAACGTTGTACTTTATTTAACTTATCCGTGTTTATACCTTTCTCTAAAGAAGTCCACCATACTGCCACACCGTACGTTAAAATCGGTCTGATTACCGATGTGTATAGCCAATGCGTGATTCTGGGCTGTAAACCCCATTTATTACCAATAGCTTTTTTGCAAGAAAAGAGAGCTACAGTAGCTTTTTTGACTCTTTCCTGTACGTTGCGTTTCCAATTTAGTTTTTTGTCTAAGACAAGACCTAGGTATTTAGTCTCGTCTGAGAATTTTAATTGGATTCCTTTAATATAGGGAAGTTTGACAAATGGAATGTTGTATCTCCTCGAAAATAAGACCAGATCGGTTTTGTGTGGGCTAACACCCAGTCCACACCGATCAGCCCAAAGTATTAGTCTGTCCAAGGCATTTTGTAAGAGTTCTTTTAGGATATTAAGATGCTTTCCTGAAACTGCTATAGCAACGTCGTCCGCATAGGCTATCACTCTGAAACCCTCCGCATCCAGACTAGTTAGGATTTCAAGTTATTTTTAAAATTATTGATTTTTTGAGACCGCTTTCAAATCAAATTGCGATTTGTCAAATTGATAATGTTCAATCTCACTATTTGGAGCTCAATCTCATGAGACTAAGAAGATGTATTCTGCATACCACCCTTCGCCTTCAGTTTTACAGCTCTAATACAATTTGACGATACAGCTTCAGAAGATCGATTTCGCTCTTAACTTTAATAGAAGTAAAATTTACTTCGGGTCTCACTATTCAAACATTAATAAATAGTTAAACTTTTCTCTTAACTTATGTATGAATAATATACACGTGTATCTTAATCAATATACGAGTATATGATAAATTATTCTACTTTTCTATAACATTCCTTGGAAACATGGTGTGAACAGATTATTTTACATTCACCATAAATTTCCACTCAACATTTAACAATAATAAAATAATGCTTCTATCGAAGTCTCGATGAATCATTATTTGGCCTTTCGTAGTAATTGGCAAGATAAAATATTCTGATGATGTCATAGATGCATTTTTATAAACAATAAGATTTTTGTATACATGCATACATAGCTCCAAGAGTGCGTATCTACATCACTAATTCGATTACGCATACCCCAAATACCTTTCAAGAACCCAACCCAGCATCGTATTTAATGCCGGGTTATGATGATGTTTATCGTATGTATGTATGGCGTATTGAGTTGTTGTTTTCTTCAATAATTAATTTATTCAAATGTTTTATTTAGTTTTTGTTTGTTTTTTTATTTTCGCAAAAAAAGAGTTGCCACTTTTTTAAATACTTGTTGCAAAGATTTATTAGATGAGCAATTTATTATTTCATTTATATTTTATTTTTAATCAATTTTATTTAATGACATCGTGACCATAAGTTACATAAGTATACATAATTTGAAGATCTTCCAATATTCACAGATTTTTCGCAAATCCTTTTTAAATCAATTTTCTATCAACTGTCAAAAGTGACACATAGAAAATTGGCTTCTTGCAATCGTTTGTACTCTTTTAAACATCCAATTTTTCGTATTTGGACAGTTGTTCACTAATTGGATATTGAATGATTTTCTTTCCAAACAACATCTTTCAATTTTTTGTTGTCAGACAGTTTTAGAGCTGGAATCAACAACAAACGCCTATAAAGGATCTTAAAAGAATTTGGAAACTACGAAAATCGAAACAAGTAAGAAGTCACTGTTTGGAAAAAATTACGAAAAAGGAGTTATACACAAAATGTATATATTGTGTATTAACAAATTTTAAAACACAGTCGTTACTGTCTGTTTTAGTATTATATCACTTTTTCTCTATTTCATATTTATTTAGAGGTTTTTTGCACGACCTCTTGTTTTCAATTCTTTAATAAATTTTTATATTCTGTCATCTGTCATCGATAAAATTGTTTTGCAATGAATCTACCAAATTTTTTGTTTTCTTAAGTTTTCCAACCATGTTAACAGACAATTATTAATTGGAAGATAATAAATTGTCGGAAATTGTCAGCCGATTTTCTACCACAAAATTGTCTAATATTTGGATAGATCAACCAACCATATAAACGGACAATTGTCACGGAATTGGAATACTTTTGACAGTTCGGCCAATATTGAAAGATCTACCAATAGAGTATATTTAACTTTAGTAATCAATACTATTGACCCATTGTGAATATTTAAGACGAAAACTTTCGAAGATCTTGTTAATGGTCATGGTAAATGCAAGATAGGTCGTAAATTAAAATCATTTCAACTCAAATGGCATAACGGTTTTAATCATCGCCATCTTTGGAGCTTCTTCAACTTCAAACGTTGCGCATTAGCACCAAATGAGTAACGTTGCACAGAGTTGGTAGGTTTAAGATACGAAGACTGTTTACTAAGCTACGGAGCGAACCTTTACTGCTGGAACACAATGCAAAAATCAGAGCCGAAACCAGAGTTTGAGACGGAATAGCTGTCACAGCTTGTCGTATACGTTAACAGAAAGATCGCACAAAATGCGTCGTACGACTTTTTGACGTTTGATATAGATTTAGTTCTATTTTGAAATTATTGATTTGATACTTATCATTTGGTTTGAGTTGGGCTGAGTTTCAAAATTATTTATTATTTATTTTTGAAATGTCATATATTTATTTAAAATACTATGGTAAAGTTAATACGCGAAGGTGGGTGCGGAAATTGTACCAGGAAAGAAATGAAAAGGGGTATTTTGAAACCATTTTTAAAATCATTAAAGAAAATGATCCTGATCTATTCTTTAAATCAACAAGAATGAATCACACCCAATACAACTTGTAGTTGAGTTTAGTGGAAAAGCGTTTGACGAAATCATCAATTCGAAAAGCTATAAGCCCAGAATGTAGAATGGTGTTAACCTTGACGTAAGTTCACAATTATGTTGTTCAATTCAACTTCTGATTGTTTTTGTAGTGTCTGTTTTCCTAATTCCAAAGGACGTCCCTTTCACTCACCGCTTGGATAATTTTTTCCGATTCATCGATTTTGTATTTTTTAATTTAACTTTTTTTGGTTTAATTTAACTGTTTATTTTTTTATTTATTCAAACAACCGCAATAAAAAATATTAATTTAATGCACAAACACAAACCACCAAATCAAATTTGATGTGCCGAAAATGTAAGACGTCAAAAGTGTCGTACGTCAAAGTTAAAAGTTAGTCAACTTCTGACTCCGGCTGCGGCTCCGATTCCAGTTCCGTCGCGTCTTGTTCGTGCATCTGTATTTGTATACTTTTAATATTTTGACAGGTATTCCAGTTACGACTCCGGCTCCGTCACCATTGTGTTCCAGCAGTTAAGTGTAAATTGTGCAGTGATAAGCCGGGCACATTCAAAAAGATTAAAAATAATTATTGATTATTGATTTATGACCAAATTTTTAATTATAAAATTTTCAACCGTACTTAACCATAGACAAAATAACGTTAAGTTGTCAGTTGTATTTTGTTATTCGGAGTCAGATTCGTTCTTGTACCACATTTTATAATGACTTGTATTCTCTTTCATAGTACGCATGATGGCTAATGTGTATGCCTGTGCCATCTTAAGTTTTTTTTCACGGGTACTGCCTCTTGTGAAAAATTGACAAATTCTCCAACTGCCTTCTCAAAAAAGCCGTTCTGATTCGGCATAAAACTGTAGGTCCCTTAATTCCTGAAATGACTTACACACAGGAATAGTTGAGAATTATAAATCACTCAGCTCTGGTTCTAATTTTTTTGTTCCGTTTGTTTTAAAGCTGTAGTTAATAGAGAGTGAAGTATATAGATTAAAAGCTTATGGCCCAAATATAATATGTGTACTTAACCGAAAGTGAGCTATTGTCAAAACCGAACGAAAAGTTATCATAAGTTATTGTCAAAACAAAAAGTAACCATAATGGATTCAAGTAACTGACATTTGACATTTGCTTAAGCTCGAGCCATTTAAATGGCTCTTGCGTAATTGCGCGAAAGTTAGCGAAATTTAACGAAACTGAGCAGAACGTCTATTATGTTTAGTGACATATAAGGCTGCTTATTGGTTCGTTCCCTTAAGCTGGCCTAAGCTCGGTTAAGTCTATTATGGTTGGACCTTTAGTTCCTCAGAAAGGTTTCGTAGAGTACGGAAGTATAGAAAACACAATAGAAATAACATCCACTCGTAGCAGCTCGCATTGACTTAATCATGTGAGAAAATACAGCAATTTAGTCATTTCTACGAAAACATAATCATTTAACTCCTCATTTTCGTCAAATAAAAAATTCAGTTGATCTCATTAAGTTTTTAATTTTATCTTTTTTCTAAATAATCTTCTTGGCAAACAAATATCTGTCAGACGAACATTCACAATAAACAAATCAAGACATTCACAATGCCATACTATTTAATCAATTTAGTCTCAATAGTTGATATTGGGAGTTTGAAGGCATCAGGCAATTTACACTAAATTTTAACTTCCATTTAAAACCGCTTTTCTCATAAAATATTCAGTTTTATATCAACTTCTGTCTACCAATTTAATTTTTGTCGTGAACTCGACTACCATATTATACTCAACTCACCCTAACTTAAAATAATGTTCTAGAAGTTTCTTCTTTCACGAATTTCATTCAAAGTAGCAACTCTGTTCATTAAATTCGAGCTCGAAGCCTCGGAGTCAGTGTATAATCACTCTCTCAGGCTTTGTAGGTAGCTGGTAGGTTAGTATGTTTTCTTCATTTACATTGAGAGGTTCTTCGTTTTGTTTAAGTTACAATTTATGTTAGTTTATTATTTTGTTTTCTATTTATTTAACAAAAACATGCGAATTCAAAATAAAGTTATTAATTTTATAGTCTAACTGTGATATAACCACCACCTAAAAGTGCATACCTATTCAAAAACAATTGAATTTTAGTTTTTAAAGTCTTTACAAAAGCTTAATACCTTACACAAGCTTCAGATATGAGTCAAACGAAAGAGTCAGCTTTAACAACTGACAAAATTACAGGAAGACTTCCTGAACCTAAATTGGAATATAGACCAAAATCACCTCAGACAGGATATGAAGCTGTTTATGGATCACAACAAAGACAAAGGGCGTCCCGCCAACGACGTTTGGGATGGTGTGAGGATGCACAGAAAAATAATCCTCAGTTACGATCTCTGGCCGCAGGTATAAAACTTTACGAGTACATTATTTGTTTTTTAATCGCACTTAAAGACAATTAATGACGATAATAATGTGAATATAAAATTAAGTTTATTGTTCCCCACTGACATATATTTTGTGTATATTTTTAATTTATTGTGCATTTTTTACAATAACGATGACGCATGTGGTTGGGTTTATTTGTTTTTGCAAACAAAAGATTGAAAACATCGATACAAAAATTGGAAGACCTTGTTTTGTATATTTCATTCAAGTCTAAAGAAGTAGGAACATAATTATTGTTTTCAATCTTGAATGTAAAAAACAAACCAAAAATACAGTAATCTATTTATTAAAAACAGTAGTTAAGTTTCTGTTTTTAATTTAGTGCAACGATACAAGGCTCCATTTTTTAATTGCACTTAAATGAAGTAGAACAAAATGATCTTTTACTGTTGGTAATTAATTTGGAAATACATAAATGTCATTTAGTTCAAATTATTTTACACTTCATTTTGTTTAAATGCCGACAGTAAATTACCAAGTTAGCCTTTTCTCTTTTTCAACTTTTCAATATCTTAGATATTATTCCATTGAATATTTTGTTAGGGGTTTTTTCTATACATAAAGTATTTACAATATGTGTGCGGCGAGGAGTCATTTATAGAATATTTAATAAGATGATGAAATTATTGTTGAATTATGTAGATTTTTCTGACATAAAAATTTGTATGTAATGTGGCATAGAGCTAATGTAGACGTTACACGATTCATCATCAACAAGTTATTTATTCTTTGCCTTCTTGACGTTTAATTTTGTTGTTATAAATTTTAAACTATGAACGTTAATTTATATTGTTCTCAAATGTATGGGGTTTTCCATTGGTAAATTTAGATTAAAAAAAAAGAAATTGGTATTTTTGTGACCACTGGAAAACAATAGACTATTTGTGTCATTGGACGGAGTTCAGATCTTGTATGCTTGTATCTCGTTTCCACTCGATAGTTAAAAAGAGGCAAAGCACACATTATTAAACAAAACAATGAGAGTGAGAGAAAATGATGGAACGTCAAAATGAGCCAACCAAAAAGAGTCCGATGTAAATTCATCTTGTTGTTATTATTTGTTTGTTTAAGCTTAACATATTTTCAAAACTTGATTTGAGCTTAATTTAAAAACTAATTCATTAAAGATTTCTTAAATATTTGAGGACTAATTACTTCCACACCATTTTTTAAAAATTGAACAAATTATAAATTGAATCAGACAGCTAAAAATTATGTCAGTGCAAAAAGGTGTTAAGTATTTCGGGAAGGTAGATTGGTTTTTAAATCAATTAAATTTGCTCAATGGAACGTGTCAAGAACATATGTAGTTACATACGATGAATAACAATCCACAAATCAGCTCGGAAGGTGACTGTGAGTTGAAATTGTTTAACTGTCAAAGTGAATGAATTGTTTACAATTATGTAATTTTTTGTTTGTGTTTGATTGAAAGTGAGCAATGAATTTAAAAGCTATTCCTCATATAAATGGGACCAACGATTTTCATTATACAATATAAACCAATGTTTTTCTTTGATTTTATTTATTTTCAGATTTGAAGTTATGAAAATAATTTTTTTTGTTTTAGTTTTGACAAAAAATACTCCATTTACCAAGATCGGAATCTTTCGTACGTTTCACTTTAAAAAAACCCGTTTGTTTAAATTGTTGTATTTGTAATTTTGGCAATTAGTCCATGAACACATGTGAAAACAAACAAAAAAAACGATGCCTTGGGCTAGCGGCACTTTGCAAAGCAAAAACAAAATGGGGAGGTTAATAAGTTTTTTTCCAGATTTTTCTTTTTACTTTTTTCGATAAAAAAGTCAGTTTGAGCTTTAGTTTTACAGTCATTTTGTTGATAGCGAACCCAACATTTTCGTCTTGAAAAAAGCATGTTCAACATCAGTTTAATATAATTAATTCACTCATTTCCAGCAATCACTACGAAATTCTTTAAATTTCATACTTACCTTCGGATTATTGTATCAAAGATGCGTTCGAAGAACCATCAAGTTAAGGGTGCGAGCGCAATTAATTGAATTCTATTAAATGTTCGTTAATGAACGGCCCAAATTTTATTTTGCAAGTAATTAAAATCTGTATCAGTTTAATTATACTAAGTATATTTATAGTTTGTTTTTAATGTTTAAGCTTGCAACTATTTTTCAATCCCATTTTGATTAATAAATATTAAATTAAAAAAAAAACAGTTATAATCGAAAAATACCTTATCCATAACATTCTTCATTGATGGAAGCATACATGTATTTTCTATAAAAAAAGAACTATGCATCAAAGGAACGCCAATAGCAAACCTGTTAAATAAATGCAGAGCAAATAAAATCCAAATTTTGACGTTTATCACAAAATGAAAACGTCAAAAATCGTTCTGAATTCATGCACAACTCATTCAATAGATAATGTAATCGAAATGAATGTTTATTGTTGACGAACAGAAATTTTTTAGTGAATTAACCCAAAGTATAATTTTCATGAATTCCTTAAAAATGTAAAGTTAAAATTTACTCATCATTGTTTGAAGGCTATTTTTGGTAAAAATGCTACTAATAATGAAAACAAATTAATGAGTTTTACGATTCTATTTTTGTTTCTTAATATAACAAATACTATCTATCATAGATTACATTTTATAAATGCAGAACCAAGAAGAACATATACATAAACAATAGTTTTCAGATAAAAAGCAGAGGTTAGCGTAGAAAAATATTTTTGAGAAAGCCAATATTTTAGGTCTGTTCATTAAAGAAATTTCTGCAACAAACAAAACTTAACTTATCGAACTGCTTAAATGATGAAAGTACTGATCTAATTGAGGAATCTGAACTAGCTAAAGTTGGCAATAGAACTTGACAATTATGTTTCTCGGTGCATTGTCTGTACAAAAAAATACGGAGACACCCGCCTTCCTCGCCAAAAAAATGCTGTAAGCAAACTACAGCAGAAAAAATTGCCTGTTTTGTTGTTTTACAAAATATTGAGTTACACTTTTGTCCATTTTCAAAATTGCAGCTCATATTGCGTTCGAAAATAATTTAAGTGAACAAAATACAGTACTAATAAATCATTAAATTTGTATTTGGTCAATTTTATTTTATTTAATATACATTTACAACATTTATTTGGATTGAAATTAAAAAGCTATACAAATGTATTAATTTAAGACCATGTCAGCACTTCACATTCTATTGGTTCGGATTGTTTCGTTTTTGAACGAAGGTCAAAATAAAGAATTTAGTGTGCTCGAGGACTAAAATGAAGCATTTTGATGGGCCGGAACACTAAATGTGAGAATGTGTTTGGTTTTCGCATCATTTCACTTACACTTTCTCACATTTAGTGTGCAGTTAGCTTGTAGGCAAACTGAAATGTCAGTCTGAGATTCCCATCTTGTTAGATGGAGTATTTTTGGTTTTGACTTTTGATATCGGTAGATTGACAGATCAACAATTTCTAAAGCTAAGTATACATGATTGGCAGATCTTTCAACATTTACCTAACTGTCAACAGTCTTCCAACAGCATCCAATAAGGTCACAATGTTGGAAATTTCTATCGAATAAAAACTGTCCGTTTATATGGTTGATTGATTTGATCCAAATATTAGACAAGTTTTTGGTAGAAAATCAGCTGACAATCGCAGACAATTTTGTATCTCCCAATTTTATATCTACCATACAAAAGAAAATGGTAGACTTATTGGAGGACAATTTTCTTGACAGATGACAAAGAATATAAAAATTAATTTTAGAAGTTTAAACAAAAAGTCGTGTAAAAACATTAAGAAAAAAAAAATAAATATAAAAAAAGTGAAACAATATGAAAGCAGCCAATAACAACTATCTTCTAAAGTTTCTTCTCAAATATTCTGTGAATAACTTCTTTTCTATTATTTTTCCGAACGATGACTTCTTTAGATTTGCGCAATTTCCAATTTTTTTCAAAATCCTGTAAGCTTTTGTTGTTGCTTCATAGTCCAACACTCTCTTCCAATTGAATATTGGATTATGTTGTTTGGAAAGAACATCAAATTGGGTGGTTACAAAAGTACAAACGATTGGTTATCAATTTTGTTTTTGTCACCTTTCGGAGAAAAAAATAGAATCGATAGAAAATTGGTTAAAATGTTTTGCGAAAAATAAGTCAATAACGGAAGATCTCCCAATCGTCTATACTTAGCTCAACAATTGACGTTTTGTCAAATTTCAATAGTTTGTAAAAATTCTACCAAACAGTATTTTTGACATAACAACAATAATTAACAATTGTTCAAAAACGAAGAGAACACTGGTGTGTTTTTTTAACCATTATCAAAATTTGGAAATATCGTATTTTAACCTTAAATCTCGAAATTAATTACAAAAGAAATATTGAAATTCCTCTTACATAAATTGTAATTGAATTTGTTTGTTTGTCAACAAAAGGATACAAATCATAGAAAACGAAAATCAGTGGTTCCATTTTTTTCTTTCAAACTAAAAACAATTGCTTATTTGTAAACAAATCATTCACTTTGACGTAAACAAATCTTAATTCTTCTCCTGAGCTAAAATATGAATTGCTTCAGATCGTAATTATTTGACATTTCAGCAGTGTGTTTAGGAAAAATGTGTTGACACCATATTGTTACAAATTGAACCAATGTTATCGTTTAAGAACGACAATATTTAACGATAGTTAGAAACTCTACAGACCTAAGGCTTTATAAAAATGAGCAGGTTCAGATGACATAAGGGGCTTAAGTTTCTAGCATCTGATTGGCTAGCTGTCAAAAACTTGCCTTTCAATTAAGGAAACTTTATTGAAAAGTTGACTGGAAAGTTAGTCAAGAAAAATCTCCCTAACTATCAAGTCAAGTCAACTTATGTCAAAATGACAATTGATCATGTTTTTTCATTCAACCGAAAACTGAACTTTTTTATTCTATGATCTATTTATTTTCTGCACACCTTTATTTAATGCTTTCTGTAAAAAGCTTCCTTGTGAATTTGAAATTAATGACACTTAAAAAACTAACTAGTTGCCTTGTTCAAAATTTACGTTCAAAGAATGAAGTTGACTGCGAATGAAGCCCCCTATGTTGCTTGAACCTGCCCAATGTCAAAACATAATTATGTCAATTAAAGAATCCCTTAGATGCATTGACGTATAATTCCAATGACTTGTTGACATTTGTCTGTTGGTGGAAATGTCAAAATTGAAATTTGATTTTCTCCGCCTCGGACTTTGTTATTGTTGTGAAGATTTTATTTTCATTTTTGGTGCGCATTGTATTTCAACCTTTAACTTTTTCAAACTTGTATACTTTCAGCAACATTGATCTTTTCATCAGGTGGAATGAATCTAGCGTCCAGTATTGGTTTTGGATCAAATAATTTATATGGGACCCATGATCAAGTTTCCTGGTTCATTGGTGTTATCATCGGATCTTGTATATCTACTTCATTGGTGAAAAAGATCTCAAAGCGGATATTTAATGTAAGTTCTTCAAAAACACAAATATCATGAATAACTATTTAAATTTTCCATTTTTCTATGTTTTGTTTTTCAGCTTATTGCATCTGTTTTAGTTGTCATAAGTGGAATTTTCTACATTACAGCAACACAAAGCACGTCAGCTGTCATTTCAGCCCGTTATTGCGATGGCATAGCATTTGGCTTGACATTAATTCCAGCCATCATTGCTGGTTCCGAGCAAACTGTCAAAAGGTGGAGAGGATTTGTTCTTAGTGTCGAACAATTTGGACTCGCCATTGGAGCTTTAATAAAAGTCATTTCCATGCAAAATGCGCACAATTATAAAGAATATTCAACACATGGTGTCATCGCTTTGATTTTAGGTGTTGGAGCCGTAATTTGTACATTTGTCTTTACACTTGAATCACCAGTATTCCTCTTGCTTAAGGACTTCGAAGATGAAGCAGTTAATGCTCTTCGTAGACTTCAAAGACCCGAACTTGTCACCCACGAGACATACGCTTTGTTAAATGAGACCAAAGCACTGTTGCAAGAGGACATGGCCAGGGAAAGTTCCAAGAACATGTCAAAAAGCTGGATACCAATGATCAAGGTTGTTCTATTTCGATGCTTCGTCTCAATGTCCATATCTCTTCCTCTTACATTCACATTCCTTCTGGCTACCTCCTTAAGTTCAAGGAATGGAATTCCAATGGCTCCCTACGTTTATCTATTCATGCGATTGATTGGAGTCATTTTTTCGATGTTTTTCTTGGACACCCTTGGACGCAGAATACCAAGTTCACTCTCATTATTTGTTGGCGGTGGAATTCTTCTAGCAGCTGGATGGCTAGCATCAGGGTTCTGGAATACGGCCAATGCACACATTCAACCCGTAGTTTTTTTAATGCTTATCTATCAAATACTTTCTGGAATTACGGCAGCAAGTAGTACTTGCTATTTGGGAGAAGCATTTTCTGTGTCAGTGAAGCCTCAATTCATGTTGGCTGCTGTTATTACTGAAAATGTCCTACAAATTTTAGTCTGCTGTTTGGTATCGACGCATTCGATTTCGAACTTTGCATGCGTTCTGGGAGGCTCACAGTTCCTGTATGCAATTGTTTTCTTCTTCACTATGCCCGAAACAATGCAAACCACATTGCGTGAAGCTTTGAAATTATTCCAGAGGGTATTTGCTATAGGAACTTCTGAACCTGACGAAGATGATGAAGACCAAGGCGACCAAGGAGACCAAGTTTAGATTTAAGTTATTTATATACATTTAAAAAAAAAAAACCGAACCGAACCAAAACTGTATATAATTTAAGGATTCATTTTTTAAATAAGATGTTTTTATACTATTAACAGTATATGTATGTTATTACACTAATAATAATATCTGTTATATTTACATAATAAATACGAACGAACTTTAATTAAAAGTTCAAAATATTGTAAAAAGGTGTTTTCTTGATTTTTAACTAATTGCGGATTTAATAAATGATTAATGATTTTGTTGCGTTCCATTGGTCAAAATAAATTGATTCATTTTTTAGGTTAAATTTAAGTTGGCGAGCGCATCCATTAATAATATCGCTTTTCCATTAACCGACCAACATTTGGCGTTTTTCTTTTTAAGCTCAGAACAAAACACTGCACAGAGTCTAAGCAAGCCGAGTACGCTCTTAGGATAGTTTGATCAGAGCCCTCTGTTTTATTTATGAAACACACTGGAGAATTTACTTATAACTTAACATCTGCCTCTTTAATACGACACAATTCAGACATGAATTCAGATTTTAACTCAGCTATGAAATATGTAGTTTTTACCAAAAAAGGAACACAAGACGAATGATCTTATATTATGTTACAGCTAAACAAGAAACATAATATAGATATTTTTTTGACAGCTCTGTTCTGGGCTTAATGGCTGATTCATAAACACGCTTCAGCGTCGGCTTTGTGGACTTCGTCTGCGTTACGGTGGGCCTGCTTCGAGGTTGCTTTGAATGACATTTCTATTATTTCATCCCTCCAAGAGCAAATATTTTGTTTGTTGACATTTTTTTAAAGCCGTTGAGCTGTCAGACAAAGCAAATGTTCAGATAATTGAACTAGAGCTTCCGTTTGGAGTCACATTACGTTACATTACGTTACATTACGTTGTTTTCCTTACGATTGTCAAACGATACGTGAGGTCTAAGCTCCATTGTGATAGCATGCATTGAATTCCTATGGCTGAACTCGTAAACGTCATGTGAAGCTGAACCTGAAACGTGTTTGAGATTTAGCCATAAAATTGACTGAAAACGGTTTGTAATTTATTTGTATGTCAATTTCTTTTTAACTATTCAAATTTAGTTTTGTCAGAGATTTGGAACTCTTCTCGTGTTCTTTTTAACTCTGAAATGTCAAATTAAAGTGCCCATGATATCAGATGGGATTGAAAATTACTAAAAAAACAATTCTTTTTTAAAACCGAGCAATTACGTTGTCCTTTTGAATTGAATTAAATGAACGCAATAGTTTCAACTTCATACAATAAAAACACCAAACTAATGACAACACAAAACTTTTGTTTATACCAATCTCTATTTATCAATGGAAAACTCCGAAAAAATGTCCGTTTGGTAACAAACAATTTGTAACCATGTGGGGATCTTTTTTATTTTTGGTATTGACTCTGACAGTAAAATGTCAAATGCGGAATTTCATTTTACAAACATTTCGCAGCTGTCAAAAAGAAAAAAAACTTTGAACCAAAACTTTGAAATGCTTATTTTTGTTTCACTGACACTTTGAATTTGACTTTGACGTTTATTATAAACCCAATTAACACACGACATTTGTTTAAAGGCAAAGTATGGTGAGTAAACGTCATATTCGTTTTGATGTATAGGTATTATGAAAAAAGTAACTTATTTGAAACATCAAAATTTAAATCATATAAACAAAAATTAAAGAAGTCTATTTATTTCCCAAAACCATTGTTAAAGTTATAATTTTTAAAAATACGAACCCTGTTTGCTCACGAAAGAAAGCAGAATAAAATAAATACTGTTTAGAAAACATTAAATCACTGCAAAATAGTCTTATCTAACAGTTTACATGTGTTGCTTCGTAATTTGACACTTACTTGACATTATAGTAACAGTTCCCATAATCTTTTTTGAACTCAACTAATTTTTTTTATGTTATTTTAACATTATTTCATATTGTGATGAAAATAAAACGCTATTTTTTTGTACATATTTCACAATTGAAAACTGATAAGGAAGATTATTTATTACAAAAATAAAAAGATACAATCAATGCACTATGACAATATTAAATCTGAACCTACAAACAAAAATTACATTTTAGCAGATTTTATGAAAAGTTGCAAGTTTTTGTTTTTTTAATTTACAAAAACACAAATAAAACAAATGGAGTCTCATACCATAGTACCTCACTGCCACTGACAGTTCCAACTGCCCCATTGGACAAAAGCTCTTTTTTTAAATAATATAATAATTATTATTATCATTGAGGGGCAAGTTGTTTGTTGTTGGTGCATCACTTTTGTATAGAGTTGCCACGCGCAATAAAATGTTTACTAAAAGTTTGTCTTCATGTTCAATTCATAAACTTTAAAGTTAAATAATTGATTAAATATCTGTCAAAACACAGATTTTTTACTCTTTGAGTTTCTTTGGACAGCAATAATTGATTTATTTTTAACTTCAAAAGCAAATTGACATCTTCATTTCACTATCATCAATACAATTTTCATCTGTCAGTTTAGCTGAAGTGGTTTATGGCTGAATCACAAACACGCTTCAGCTTCGGCTTCACCTGACGTTTACGAGTTCAGCCATAGGAATTCAATGCATGCTATCAAAATGTGACTCCAAATGGAAGCTCTAGTTCAATTATCTGAACATTTGCTTTGTTTGACAGGTCAACAGCTGTAAAAAATGTCAAGAAACAAAATATTTGCTCTTTGGAGGGATGAAATAATAGAAATGTCATTCAAAGCCCACTGTAACGCAGACGAAGCTGAAGCGTGTTTGTGATTCAGCCATTAAGGTAAGCTCGATTAAGAGAATACAATGTAAAATATTTCTTAAATACATTTTGAGCAAATTATTCGGAACATCAAGATTTTTTTCTTCTTATTTTGTAGTGCATCCAGCAAAAACAAACTTGAATACAAATTTGACAGCTACTTGAGCAATCACAACCAATACCAACATCTATTTTCAATCAATGCAGTGTTTTCGTTCTTATCCACCTATTTATCGTGACATTAAATTAAATTTATAAGTTCATCCATTATCAAATACACAAAATATTTATAAAAGAATGGCAACACTAAAATTGATGTTAAAATGCCGAGTTTTTGTCATGAACTCAAATCTATTTTGTTTGTTTGAAATTAAAATAGTTTCTCTCCTCTTGCCTGGCGAGACATTACTCAAAGACTACGCTAGAACTTCGCAAATATTTGTTTTGAAAAGTGTTTTTTTTGTTGCATTAAATTGGGTAAAATAAATACATTTTATATTCATTCAATTCTTAGTGATTTAATTTATCCAAATATTGAAACAAAACAAAGAAAATAGATACGAAGTGCATGATACTCAACAAGTATGAATCAGAATTCAGAAACAGAGAGTTTGACAGGAGGGGCTCCACCACCAATGCCGCCGCCGCAGCCATCAGCACCGACTGCGCAACCGGCATCGTCATCGATGCCATCTGATTATCAACCTCAACCGGCTTCAGTAACATCGGGATATGGAACTATAGAAACTCCCTATGTTGCTCCAACTTACACTTGGTATGAAGATTACCAAAGGAATACTCCACAATCTAGATCGCTAGCCGCAGGTATTTAACAATAAACAATTCTTTTATGATTCTTTTTAGATAAAAAAGCTTTTTTGTTTGTATGTGTTTTACTCAAAACAAAAATAATCTGATAATAAATTGAAAATGGCTACCGAAGAAGTCATGAGAATTTCACCATTGCCAATGGAACGAACAAAATTGATTTCTTATCTACTCGCATATAGCACTGAGTTTATTACTCATAAAAGTGTCAATTTTCTAAAGCAGGGTTTATCAGTGTGTCACTCATAATAGTTTGTCGGTTAAAGTTGTCACCAGGTTCAAATGTTTTATTCGCTGATAAATTAGTTCACTAAAAATTTTGAAAATGGTCATAAATTATTATTTGAAGTTCTATGATGCATAGCTTTCATTTTATTTTTGTGAACGCACTCTTTCTTACGTTCAGTTTCTTAATCTATCGGGATTCGGGCTCTATTTTTTATAATTATTTGACATTTTTTACTTGTCATTGTAATGGGTCCGATATGTCAAATTGAAAATTTTGACATTTCTCGATGTTTCAAAATAAAAGATTTTTAGGAAGATGTCTGTGCGTGCGTGTGTACGTACGTTCGTACGTCCGTACGTTCGCGACGTTTTTTTCGTCGTCCAATGCTCAAGATAGAGCATCGATTTTAAATAAATTTTGTTATACAGATAATAAGGCAGAAAGATGCAGAAAGGGCTCTCAAGAAAATTGCGTGGGTGGTTTTTTTGGTTAACCCTAAATATCTTACGAACTAAAAACGCTAGAAACTTGAATTAAATTTTATATAATATATTGTAACGTGATATTAAAGAAGTGTATTTTTTGAAAAAAAATCCAATTAACGGTTTTTTTATAAATCAAAAAAACTGAAAAAAAATTGTCACCTCCAAAATTTTACGACTGAAATATGATTTCATCTCCAAAACAATTTTGTGCAACGAAGAATAATGTTTTTGACATCTAATAAAATTTTGAGAAAAATCGGCTTGACAGTTTTTTTTTCATCAAAATAAAAATGTAAAAAAAAAAAAACATTACTCAAAGTTGGTAAAAATTGAACATCGATTCAAATATCTTTTCAAAAACTTTAAATTTTGGCTTCAAACTTATTTTATTTTATAAAAAATATTGTTTTCAACATTCAGCAAAACTGTTGAGAAAAATCGAATTGACAGTTTTTTTACAAAAAATAAAAACCGAAAAAAAACTAATAAAAGTTGGTAAAAATCGATTTTCGACTAAAATATCTTTTTAAAAATTGGCTTCAAACTAATTTTATCTTATAAGAAATATTATTTTCAACATTCGATAAAATTTTGTAAAAAATCAAATTGACAGTTTTTTTTACAAAAAAAATACTAAAACTTGGTGAAAATTTACTTTCGACTCAAATAGCTTTTCAAAAATTAAAAATATTGGCTTCAAACTTATTTTATTTCACAGAAAAAATTGTTTTCGATATTCAGCAATTTTTTATATAAAAATTTAACAGTCGTTTTTTTCATAAACAAATCAAATCTACAAAAAATAGTACGCAAATTTGGTAAAAATTGATACGAGTACATATAGAAAAACTTTTAAGCAAGACAAATCGACAGACGGGATGGGAAGTCAGTGTGGGTCGGATCCCAGCCCCTTTTTTAATTTGCTTTGGGGTCACGTTTAAAATAAGGTCTTTTTTATTCTGTTTTGAAGTTGTTGAGGGCATACTTCTGCAAACGTGCAAATTTGGTCATGGTCTATGTCTCAAGTAATACAAAATATAAAGCCATTTGTGCGACCAAGCAAAGTAACTACTTTAAGAGAATTGCTAAAGAGTTATTTAACTGTAAAAATGCAAAAGTTTTTTGGCACAAAGTTCGGAAAATAGGGCACTGTAAACCGTCGAAAGCTATTGCAGTTGAAGCAGAAACGTTTGGATTATACTTTGGTCGACTTCTGACAGGAGGAATTTCTCCACTAATTTTAAAATACGCACTTCCGAATGTTGTTGATGAAGATCTCGATGCACCAATTGGATTAAATGAGTTGGTTAATGAAAAACAACAAGTCCTGTGGACTTGATGGCATACCAGTTGAGTTTTTTAAGAACAGCACTGTAAATTTTCATGATTCTCTTTTAATATTCTAATAACGTCTTCTTAAACGAGGACAAGCTTAGCTTGATAGATGTTTCTACGAAATTCCCCAATGTTTACAAACAACTGATTGGGAACACTTCAGCTGCAGTTTGGAATGGTAGTAATATGTCAGACTTTTTTGATACTGAAACTGGAGTTCCACAAGGTTGCGTCCTCAGTCCTATTTTGTTCGCCCTATTCATTGACGATGTATCTTAAAACTTGCTGGGCGGTTTCATAGTAGAAGATACACATTAAAACACTCCTTTATGCAGATGATTTAGTGATTTTAATGGACAACGCCCTTACATTAAAGCTTAAATTAATAAACTTAAGAGTTATTGCGACACTTGGGACTTAAACATTAACACCTCAAAATCTAAAATCATGATTTTTCAGCACACGGCAGATAGAAGGCATCCGAGAGTAAGAAGGCAATTGTCAGGCCAACCTATAGAGGTTTTTAAGGAATTTAAATATTTAGGTGTCCTTCTATCTTACAATCTCAATTTGCGACTACTTGTAGAAGAAAAAGTCAGTAAGGCAAAAACTGCAATCAATCTTATGTGGCCTAAATTTTATTGTAATAAAAACGTGGATAGGGCATCTAAATTTAAGGTCTTAAACGCAACCATTAACTCCTGTCTTTGCTATGCGAATCAAGTTTTTAGCTATAAAAAAGTGGAAGAATTTGAGCGATTACAGTGCTTTTTCTTTAGACGTATTTTTAAACTACCTTACTCAGTCCCCACCTATGCTATTTATGTAGAAGCAGGAATACCTCAAATTTACTGTAAGAATCTCAAAGCAAATGAGGATTTCATTATCAAAATAATGAAGCGTCCAAGCACAAATCTTCAGAAGCACTTACTTATGCATTTAGACGCAATTTTTCGCCATTCAAAGAATGGTTGGATTTGGCTACGGAACACGGAATGGTACTTAATTTAACTCTTATATAAATGACTGACAAATCAAATTCTACGAGTGCATTGCGCAAATAGATGAACTTTTTTACAAAAGCTGTCTAGACCGCGCACGCTTGTCTGAATCTAGAAGCTTATATAGGAGTTTAAATCACTGTCTTGGTCCAAATAATTATTTCAATAACAGCTTGACAAACTATGAAAGCACTATGAAACTATGAAATATAAAATGAGCACTGAAACTCTTTACCTCAATTGCATGCCACACAGACAAGATTTAACGGTGAGTCTCTATAATCTTAATGTACCGGAAGGCATTTTCCAGTTCCTTGCCGAATGTCCAATTTTACTTGAAATTAGAAGACTATATTTCTTCAAAAGCTTTCTCACACTTCAGGAAACCAAAGATTCTTAAATGGTATATACGGTTGGGAGTTACTATCACAATATTGTATTCATGCCTAAAGGTATCGTAACAGTTACATTGACTTATTTTAGTATTACTTCAAACCTTGTTATTGCAATTGAGGATGTCTATATCTCATTATTCTTTTTAATTTTATAAATTATTTTTACGTATAAGTTGATCAATAAAGAAGTAAATAATAATAATTATAATGAAGACGATTTTTATGAAAGGTATCGACTCGAGAAAAAAAAACTGTCAAGTTTATGATTGATCTTCTATGTAAATATTATAGATCGAAATTCAATGAAATGTTTGTTAATATCTGCGTGCTTCCAAGTCTTAAAACCACCGGAATTAATAGAATTTCTCAACTAACAGCAAACGAAATAGTTTAAAGAATTTCAAAGATTTTGGCTCTTCAGCTGACGTAATTTATATTGTTACACTCTACAAGCCATTTTGTTTAGGTGCTTTAAACCTGTTTCGAACTAAATAGAGCTGGAAAATTCTTCATGAATAGCAGCTGTGCCTAACCTATTTGTTAAATTTAGACTTCAATTCAAATAGACTCGGGTTTAAAATATGACTATGAATGTGCCCCATAATGTTTTGTGTCTTAAAAAGTTATGTTTAAATGCAGAAACGCATTCAAATGTTAAAAAAAAATATTGAATTTAGGAGACATGTTTTAAAATATTCTTGTGTCACAATTCAAGAAGTGTTTTATTTACAGTTAAAACTAACATACACCATGTCACAAAAGTCTACATACGATGCTAAATTTCTTAATCATTTTGTTGAAACAAGAGAAAGCTTTTTATTGTATGCACTTTATGCAATATAAATTATTCTAATATTTATAAACAACATAAAATAGTAACATTTTCTAACGGAAAGTCAATGGCGAAAATTGGGAAAAGCTTGGATTTATTTAAGGCCCTAGTTCAGATCAACATACAAAACTATAACGAAACGGGTAACTACGATAGTAGGCCAAAAAGTGGACAACCCAGGAAATTGGATAATCGGACGATGAGGAAAGTTGTGGAGAATCCAAAACAGACTGCCATAAAACTTGCGGCAGAATTGCAATCATTTGAAAATATAACAGTTCATCCCGAAACTGTTCGTCGTGTACTAAGTCTGGTTTGAGCTCACGAGTAGCAAGAAAAAAGCCATTAATAAGTTCTAAAAACAGAATTAAACGATTAGAGTACGCCAAAAAGTATGAAAAAAACACGTTAAGCCTAGTACATACTTCCTCGTGAAGTGAACGTTCGCCAGTGGAGAAAGTGAACTTTTGACATTGCTCACTGGTACACACTTGTGAGTACACGTTGTGATCATTGTCAACTTCATCAGTTGAATCTTCAAATAGGTATTCTATTTCATATGACACCTTTTTAACTTTTTTTTTTTAGAACAACGCGCAAGCAGCCACAAACTTTAAAATGCGGAAACCAAATGTCAAAGCTTCACCAACAGTTCCCGTACATTTTGCACGTGAATTGCCCGTGAACGAAAACTCTCCACTTTGTTCTCCACTCAGCTTCACGAGCAAGTTCACGGGTGAACCAAAAACTGAAATTTGTATGGGTTCACGAGATGGTTCACAAGTATGTACTAGGCTTAAATCTCAATCTATAATCAACTCAAACATTTTGGAAAACTTTTGCATACATATATTTATTATAAGCAGGAAATACAAGTTAACTTAAATTCGGATAGAAACTAGAACTAAATTCGGAGTACGCCAAAAAGTATGAAAAAACACATTACTGATCCAACATTCTGATAACGAGTGTTATTCACTGACGAATGTAAATTTAATGTTTTTGGACGAGATGGAAGGTCCAAAGTATGGCAAAAGCTAAACACAGCGCTCGCCTTGAAAAACATTTCTCCAACATGGAGAGGGATCTATTATGGTATGGAGATACATGGCGGCGAAAGGAGCTGGGGAGTTGCACTTCATAGACGGGATGATGAATCGGCATAAATATCTTAACATTTTTAAAGAAATTTAATCAGGAGCTTACAGAAATTAAAACTTGAGTCCAATTATATATTTATGCAAGACAACGACCCAAAGCATAACTCGTTTCTCGTCAAAAAGTGGCTTGAACATCCCCCACAATCGCCTAACCTTAATGTTATTGAGCATCTATGAGCCCACCTTAAGCAGAAACTTAGAGAAAGGACCGTAACATCGATTCCAATGCTCAAAAGTGTTTTAGCTAAAGAATTTGTCAAATTTTCACCTAAACTTACCCAAAAACTAGCTCTTTCTATGCCATCACGATTAGGAGAGGTGATAAAAGCAAATGGTGGCAAAACACGTTACTGATAGCTACAAATTCATTACCAAGTAACACCATATGTAGACTTTTGCGAATACCAAAAACAGACTCGTATAACCTTTTTCTATTTCAGACTCAGTTTTAAAGAACTTTTGTTATTTTTTATTTATTTTGTTATTTAAAAGAAATGTGAAATATTTTAATAAAAAAATCTTATGTTGACTACTTTTTTAAGAAAAAAACAATACAATTTGAAATCGTATGTAGACTTTTGTGACATGGTGTAAATAAACCGAACAATTTTAGATGCTTTGATATTTAAATATGTCATAAGTGACAGTAAGATCGTTTCAAAAACGATAACAACAATGTCATTTTCTGTTTTCAATTTTTCATTTTTAGCCATGAGAAACATGGCGAAAGAGAGCATCTCTGTGTTAATAATAATACTTAGCTTCATACAAAAAGTTAAAAACCCTTCATCTTCTACGGAAAATAAAAATATTAAACATTTTAATTGTTAGTATGAATGAAAACAAGACAAATATTTAATTACTGCACATATTCTGATATTTGCGGGAGGATTTTAACCCCCAAAACCCCTACCTGCGTTCGCCCCTGGCTCTTTATAAGATCCGAATAAAATTACCTATGTAATGGAGTAAAAAGCGGACTGCGGCTAACTTCATGTGTGTTTCGTGTGGTATGACAGATAGCGATGAAAAATTTAAATGGGGGAAACAGATTGACACATCAACTCTAATAGCAACAAAATGTTCGCATTCAAAAGCCATGTTTAAAAATTTGCAAATGCAATTTCCTTCGTTTCATTAGCTTAGAGCCAATGTTTTTTTTTTAAACTTGTGCCTTTTATTGTTCATAAAAGAATTTTGTTTGACTGATTTTAAAAATGTTCTCCCATTGTCAAAACCAAAATAAATAGACAACACAAAAAGATGGTTGCCTTGGCACATTTTGATTTGAGTGTTGATAGGTCTGAAAATTTCATTTAAGAGGTTTCATTTAAGAGGTTGGTAGCATTTACACAGCTATGTGCATCGATTTTAGGGTTGATGTCGATGTTCCTCTGTTTAGAACAATTGGTTCTAAAAAGTGTGAAGTCGTTGTTAGAATAGCTGTTGAAGTTGTTGTTTCTCGCTGTAAGCTCACCTTAACTCTTGACAGTTTAGTTTTCCAGTTTGTTTCATAAGAGACCTCTGAACAAACTCTTTTTCTCAGAGCGTACTGGACGTACTCAGGCTCTGCGGAATGTTTTGCTCTATACTTGAAAAGTAAACCCCTTATTATTTAACAAAAATGACAAAAGACAATTGACATTTGCCGTCATTTGTACAAATTTAAACATCTTGAAAAGAACAGCTGACAAATTTTACGAAATCTTGTAGTAGTGATTTTTATAAGTTTTCAAAACAGCTGGGCTAATGCTTGGCAAGATTTCTGAGTTTTTAATAAGTGTTCATTTTGTAAGTTTGAATATCAATGTAAAATGAAATGCACGAATAGTTTCACGAACTTGGCTCCGTAACCAGGGAGTCTGTTTAAAAATAGTAAGTACATTCAAAGATTCAAACAAATTAGAAAGTTTTGTTCATCAAATATTATTTAGAAAAAAAAACTTATTTGAATCGCTTAACTAGTTCCTGATAAAATTTAAAAACAAAATAATGGTTGTGTTGGGGTTCCCCCTTCTGGAACAAATCCAACATATATAACGAAAGAAGCGAAGTTAAAAATTAGAGACAATTTCTTAAAAATCTTTCAGACCGTTTTTGACAAAAATTCAAATTTTACGATTATTGACAAAAAAAATTGTATGGGGACTACTGTTATTTTTGGTCTTAAAAAAGTAAAAAAAGGACTAATGTGAATCTGCTTAAGAACTTAGGCTGAAACGCAAACACGCTTCAGCTTCGGCTTCAACTGACGTTTACGAGTTTAGCCATAGGAATTCAATGCATGCTATCACAATGGAGCTTCGACCTCACGTTACGTTTGACAATCGTTAGGAAAAGAACATAATGTAAGGTAATGTGACTTCAAACGGAAGCTCTAGTTCAATTATCTGAACATTTGTTTTGTCTGACAGCTGAACAGCTGTACAAAAATGTTAACAAACAAAATATTTGCTCTTTGGAGGGATGAAATCATAGAAATGTCCTTCAAAGCAACCTCGAAGCAGGCCCACCGTAACGCAAACGAAGCCGAAGCTGAAGCGTGTTTGTGATTCAGCCATTAATTAATTAATTTCCAAGTTTCAACTCAATCGACCCAATGGTTTAGGTTTTAGGGACGCGGATAGACAGACCGATTGACAGGAACGGTGGGCTCACTTCTCTACCATCGTAATGTCATGTTTGTTTAAAATCTTGAGGTCAAAATTTTTTAATAATCCAATATTTTGCAAAAGTAAAAATGATTTTATCTTATGTAGCGAATGAAAAAAGACTTGAAATCGGTTTTTGTTGTTAGTGTCATTCAAATAATTGTTAATAATTTAATAGACTTAAAATCAATTTTTATTGTTTATTTTATTTTTTATAATTTATTTTTAAGCATATAAATATCTGCAACATTATTTCCGCAATCTAACAAATCACACAAAATACATATGTACATATTTCAAAGTGACAGATCAAAATTTGTTTAGTGTTAGATGGGGTTAAGGACAAAAAAATAAACACAGATCTGAAAATTTGACGTTCGTTAAGGCAAAAATAAATCAAGTTTGTTCAATGGAAAACGGAGAAAAATAAAAAATAAAAGTTTTTAATGAAAACTAAATTGATTAATTTTGCCAATGAAAAACCCACCTTGAATGTCAAAAGTCATAACCAATGCCTGTTTCGATTTCAGCATCCATGATCTTTCTATCAGGTGGTATGAGTCTTGCGATGAGTGTTGGCGTTGGACCAATAACCGAATATGGAACTCATGCTCAATATTGTTGGTTTATTGCCGTCATTATAGGTGCGCTTATATCTGCATCGTTGGTGCACAAATTGACAAAGCGGACATTTTATGTAAGTTTATTTTAGTTTAAAGAAATCAATTTCCAAAATTAATGTCTTTTCTATTTTTGTTTCAAGTTTATTGCATCTATCCTGGTCATCGTTAAGGGCACCATTTACATCGTTTTTGCGACCGAAAATCCACTATCGTGGATTCTTTTAGCTCGTTATTGTGATGGTATTGCATTTGGCTTGACCATCATACCAGCTATTATAGCTGGTTCGGAGCAATCTGTAAAGAAGTTCAGAGGACGTGTCCTGGGTGTTGAGCAAAGCAGTCTCAGTGTGGGTGCCATGCTTTTAGCAATTTTCTCAGTAAGCTGGGAAACTATTGCGGAAGTATACCGGGTTATTGGTATTGCATCCTTGATTTATGGACTCGTGGCTTTGATATATACATTTGCTACTACAGTCGAGTCTCCAATATTCTATTTGCGAAGAAACAACGAGACAGAAGCTTTGAATGCCCTCCGTCAGCTTCAAAAGCCAAAAACTATCACTAACGAAACTTATGCATTACTAAATGAAAACAAGATGCTACTGGAGGAAGATTTGAATCGTGGAATTACGAATAATGTATGTACCAGCTTCATACCGATGTTAAAGGTCACTATTCTTCGTGTTCTAGTATCGTTGTCATTCTCGCTGCCACTGACCTGGGGATTTTTAATTACTTCCACTTTAAACAACTTAGGAAGCGAGCCAAATCCCTTCCCTTATGTTTTTATGCGATTGTTAGGAGTAACTATTTCATTGCTAACCATAGACTCCGTCGGACGAAGAGCAACAGGTGGAGTTGCACTTTTGACTGGTAGCATTTTGTTGTTGGGAATTGGAACATTATTCGGAGACAATACGGATCCGTCAGTAAGCAGTTTGCATGCAGCCATTGCATTTTTGATTTTTCATCAAATTCTAGCTGGAGTTGTTGCACCTGCAAGCACAACTTATTTGGGTGAAGCTTTTTCGCCATCCGTGAAGCCTTATTTTATTTTAATTTCTATTGTTGTTGAAAATATTATTCAAATTGCTGTGTGTTCTCATGCAACTTTTGATTCAACTTCAAACTTTGCTATGATTCTGGCTGCTTTGCAATTTATCTATGCAATGATTTACTTTTTCACAGTTCCTGAAACTAAGCAAACAACTTTGAGAGAAGCCTTGGATAAGTTCCGTGGAATAGGGTCGTATATTCGTCTTGAAGGAGTTTAAATCGAATATTTTGATTAGATTCATATGCACTGATGATGCTGTAAGATGTCATAAAGAAGCTTTGTAGAAATTTAAAAATTGATAAAAATCAGCGTTTTGTATAAGACTATTTTGTATTTTGACATTTACATACATTTTTTTCAAATTTCGATCAAAAGAACATTAAACTAAAACTTAAAATAATTTTATCAAGTTTGTTTTATTTTGGGACATCTTATGCAATGGATCTTGGTTGGAAATTGACTTTTATTTGTATAATGTGTCATCTACTATGTAAATTGTTGAAGTTCCTTTTTTCTAGAACTTTCTTTCTTTACTCTTTATTTTTTCCATATAATATATTTATCAATATTAGTATAACAGATTTACATGCATGGCTATAAGGTCATACAGTTCATTTCTAAATGTTTCTAAATTATCAATACTTATTGACAACGGATCTTTAAAAGGAGAGTTCCTAGAGCTATCAAAATAATCTTTTTCTGAATATTACTATTAGGTCTACTCATGACTTTAACAATACAGCCTGCGTAAGCTTTGAGGTTTTTTTTTTAGTAAATTGGAGGCAGCCCAGATTCAATGTAAATAGCGTAGTTTTTTTTAGCAGGATGTCTGAAAATACGTTTGAAAAATTACGGTTGGACTAATTCGATTACTTCTAAGTCCTTGTATCCATAAACTTCATTAGCGTATAAGAGAGAACTTTTGACAGTTGTCTCAAACACTTTATCAATAAAACGTTTAGCAACACTCGTTAGAGTAAAAATTTGGTCTATTGTAGATAGATTTGCTCTGAATCCAGCTTGGAAACAACTTATTAACTTCAAATAGGAAGTTATTGTAATGGGTCCGATTTGTCAAATTGAAAATTTTGACATTTCTCGACGTTTCAAGGTCAATAGAGTCGAAATACAAGATTTTTAGAAAGATGTCTGTGCGTGCGTGTGTACGTACGTTCGTACGTCCGTACGTCTGTACGTCCGTACGTTCGCGACGTTTTTTTCGTCGTCCATAGCTCAAGAACCAGAAGAGATATCGATTTCAAATAAGTTTTGTGATACAGATAATAAGGCAGAAAGCTGCAGAAAGGGCTCTCAAGAAAATTGCGTGGGTGGTTTTTTTACCTAACAGTTTGAAAAAAGGTTAAAATTTTAGTTAACCCTAAATATTTTACGAACCAAAAACGCTAGAGACTTAAATTAAATTTTATATAATATATTGTAACGTGATACTAAACTAGTATATTTTTTGATAAAAAAAAAAACAATTAACAGTTTTTTTTATAAATAAATAAATTTGAGAAAACAAAATTGTCACCTAGAAAATTTTACGAATATAAAATGATTTTATCTCCAAAACAATTTTGTGCAACGAAAAATAATGTTTTTGACATCTGATATAATTTTGAGAAAAATCGGATTGACAGTTTTTTTTTATAAAAAAATAAAAATCTAAAAAATACATTACTCTAAGTTGGTAAAAAATGAATATCGATCCAAATATCTTTTCAAAAACTTGAAATTTGGGCTTCAATCTTATTTTATCTTATAAGAAATATTGTTTTTAACATTCTGAAATACGTGTAGAAAAATCAAATTGACAGTTTTTTTATAAAAAATAAAAACCTTAAAAAAAATGTATAAAAGTTGGTAAAAATTGATTTTCGACTCAAATATCTTTTCAAAACTTTGAGATATTGGCTTTAATTTACTTTTATCTTTCAAAAACTATTGTTGTCAACATTCAGTTACATTTTGAAAAAAATCGAATTGACAGTTTTTTTTACAAAAAATTATCAAAAGTTGGTAAAAAATGGTTTTCGACTCAAATCTCTTTTCAAAAATTTGGGATAATAGCTTCTTATTAATTTTTACTTATAAGAAATATTGTTTTCAGCATTAGGACAAATTTTGAGAAAAATCTAATTGACAGTTTTTCTTACAAAAAATAAAAACCTAATCCTAAAACTTGGTAAAAATGTACTTTCGACTCAAATAGCTTTTCAAAAATTAAAAATATTGGCTTAAAATTATTTTATTTCACAGAAAATATTGTTTTCGATATTCAGTATTTTTGTATATAAAAATCCAACAGTCCGTTTTTTCATAAAAAATAAATTCTACAAAAAATAGTACGCAAATTTGGTAAAAATTGATACGAGTAAATATAGACAAGCTTTAAAGCAAGACAAATCGACAGACGGGATGGGAAGTTATCAGTGTGGGTCGCATGCCAGCCTCTTTTTTATTATTCCCAGAAACAACCCAGAAAACAAGCCTTAGGTACAGTAATTGAGTGAAAATTTTCCGCAGAACTGAAAACAGAGATTCCTCTGTAGTTTTCTGGTAGGTAAGGATCACAGATGTGTATGAAGATCGGAAGCTATTTGGATTTGTCATCTTGTTTATTAAAAGTAAAATTTGTTCTAGGAATTGTTAGCTGGCATTTTTGTGGAACTCGACCGGTATGTCATCTAAACCCGGAGCATTATTATTCTTCAGCTCTTCCATTGAAAATGGGGAATCTAACACATCAATATAGCTAGGAAGAGAAGACATCTTTGGTGGCATAATCGGGAGATACAGCCTGCACGACACTACCTCCGACAACGGATTCAGGCTGGTCGATTTCGCTGCGGGGCGAGACGTTCTGGTAGCTAGTACGCAGTTCACGCATCTTAATATCCACAAGGGGACATGGAAATCTCCTGATCAATCAACCGTCAACCAGATTGACCACATTGCGATCGACGCACGACACTTCTCCAGTATCCAGGATATCCGAACATTCCGAGAGGCCAACATTGACTCGGACCACTACCTCGTTGTAGCCAAGGTACGGCTACGGATATCCCGGTCCAAGCCAAAACAAGGAAGTACTGTGAGAAGATTCGACGTTAGACGGCTACAATCGCAAGAGACTGCCATGTCCTTTTCCGATCGAGTCTCTAATAACCTCCTAAGGAGTCCTATGCTTCCTGCATTAAGCATTGAAAACCAGTGGCAACATTGCCTTGCAGCCATCAGAGATGCCGCCTCTGAAGTGCTAGGTTTCACACGGCCACCACAGCGAAACCCCTGGTTTGACGACGAATGCCGGCAAGCTCACGCAGCGAAACAAGAGGCATACAAAACGGCGCTGCACAAAAGGACGAGAGCTGCTCGCGAGCTCTACGAGCAGAAGAGGAGAGAGGAACACCGGCTTCTTAGGAGAGATAGAGGGATGTCACAACAGGAATGAGGTTCGTAAATTTTACCAAAAGGTAAAAAAAAACCTCCCAAGGGTACCAGCCACGAACCGAAGCCTGTAAAGACGATCAAGGGAACATCGTAGTAGAACCACAGTCGATGCTGAGAATATGGAAAGATCACTTCTCCAAATTATATAACGGCGATGAAGAACCGAATTCCGCTGTAAGGGAGATAGAACCACTCAACCTCGGCGACGCAGATCAACAATTCCGCCTACCCGACCTTGACGAAGTGAAGATAGCTATATCTAAACTTAAGTCAAACAAAGCTGCTGGAGCTGACGGCATCACCGCCGAACTATTCAAAGCAGCAGGCGATGACTTGGTAGGGAGCATGCACCAACTCATCTGCAAAATATGGTCGGAAGAAAGCATGTCCGATGAGTGGAATCTCAGCATAGTGTGCCCGATACATAAGAAAGGAGACCCTCTAAACTGCGCCAACTACAGAGGCATCAGTCTCCTTAACATTGCGTATAAGATCCTCTCTGCCGTATTATGTGAACGTCTGAAGCCATTCGTCAACAACCTGATTGGTCCTTATCAGTGTGGCTTCAAACCAGGAAAGTCCTCTATCCACCAAATATTCGCACTACGGCAGATCTTTGAAAAAACCCAGGAGCTTCAAATCGATACCTACTATGTCTTTAACGATTTTAAAGCCGCTTATGACAGCATCTATAGGAAAGAGCTCTACAGAGCAATGTCTAGTTTTGGCATCCCTGTCAAACTTACCCGTTTGTTCAGAATGACGATGGAGAATGCACTCTGCTCTATCAAGGTCGGAAAAGATCTTACCGATTCATTTGATGTCAAAAAAGGTTTTAGACAAGGCGATGCACTGTCATGCGACTTCTTCAACATCGTTCTGGAAATAATTGTGCAAAACTCAACCGTCAACACTAGAGGCACAATCTTCCAAAGATCCATCCAATTACTCGGATACGCAGATGATATTGACATAATTGGAAGATCAAAGCGTGATGTCAGTGGAGCGTTTTTGAGCATTGCGACGGAAGCGAAGAAGATGGGTTTAGTGGTCAATGAGGGCAAGACCAAGTATATGCTGTCATCAAAAAAGGACACTGAACGACGACGTCTTGGACAAAACGTCACCATGGACAGCTATAACTTTGAGGTAGTTAAGGACTTTGTCTACCTAGGCACCGCTATTAATGCAGACAACGACACCAGCGCTGAAATCAAACGAAGAATAACTCTTGCAAATCGCTGCTTCTTTGGACTTAGAAGGCAATTGAGAAGTAAAGTCGTCTCTCGAGCATCTAAAATCACCATCTATAAGACACTGGTCATGCCGGTTCTCATTTATGGCGCTAAGGCCTGGACCCTGTCAAAGAAAGATGAGAGCGTCTTAGGATGCTTCGAGAGAAAAATTCTTCGGGCGATTTTTGGTCCCGTACGCATAGATGGAGAATGGAGGAGAAGATATAACGACGAGCTGTACGGGCTGTACAGCGACACTGACCTAGTTAGCAGAATCTAAGTCCAACGGCTTAGATGGCTAGGTCATGTAGAGCGGATGGACATCAACGCTCCAGCCCGGAAGGTCTTCGAAACCAATCCCGAGGGACGGCGCAGTAGAGGAAGACCGCGACTCAGGTGACGCACCCAGGTGGGAGAGGACCTCAACCAACTTGGCGTGCGAAGTCCGCCCCGGACTGTAGCGCCACCTTAAGTAAGTAAGTAAGTAACACATCAATATAAGTGAATGGTAGTGCAAAATGTATGTTCATTTGACAAGGGTCTGCTGTAAAAAGTGTTTAGAAGTAAGTTGCCATTGTATCCACATCAATAGCAGAGACCATTATTTTGGCGAGCTAGAATGCGTACACTTGATCAAAATGATCTAGAATCATTCGAATTTATGAGATTCAACGCCATGTTTTTTAGATATTGTTGTTTTTTGAGGCTACACAATCTTCTGTACGAATAATTTGTTTGAAGATTTAGAAACTTATGTAGAGGCTGAATTATTGATTTTTTTACTTTAAGTAACGCGAAAGATTTTTGCTTACTTTTCCTACATTATTCGTCATAACAACAACATTTATAGATATTTGCTCTATTGTGAGAACTTTTGACAGCTGATATTCTGATGGTGTCAGAAATTAAATTCGTTGAGACATCCACTGTCATCATTGTCATCTATGTTGAATCCTGCCTGACAGCGGAATTCAGTTCGTCGTCGCCGTTAAAAAGTCTGCAGAAGTGGTCCTTTCATATTCTGCTCTCGCCCTTCTATGCAGCGCAGCTTTGCGTGCCTGGCAGGCATTGGCCTGCCGACATTCCTCATCAAACCAGTGGTTCCTTGTTGGTGGGTGCTTGAAACCCAGCACATCAGAGGCGGCTTCTCTGATTGCATCTTGGAAATGTAACTCGTTAATGAAAGGCTTTGGCGATCTCTTGCGATTGTAGTCGTTCGACTTTGTTTCTTCTCCCAGCATCTCCCTGTTTTGCCTTGGGTGTGGAAACCCGAAGTGCTACCTTGGCTACAACGAGATAGTGGTCAGAGTCGATGTTAGCTCCTCGGAAATTTCGGACATCCACGATGCTGGAAGCGTCTGTGGCGTCGATCGCAATATGGTTAATCTGCTTGACGGTAGATTGATCTGGAGAACACCAAGTTCCTTTGTGGATGTTGAGGTGTGAAGAACGCGTACTGGCTACCATGACGTTTCGCCCCGCAGCAAAATCTATGAGCCTGAATCCATTGTCGGAAGTGTTATCGTGCAGGCTGTTTTTCCCGATTATACCACCAATGATGTCTTCCCTTCCTATAGCTTGGCATTAAAATATCCCAGGACTATTTTAATATCGAAGCTAGGGCACTGATCATATGTTTTGTCTAAGAGCTCGAAGAACATATCTTTGGTGTTGTCATCTTTCTCTTCTGTGGGGGCGTATATCAGGCTAATGTTGCCGAATTTAGCCTTGATGCGTATGGTCATGAGGTGCTCATTGATGCACCTATAGCTTAAGACTTCTTGCCTAAGTCTGGCTCCAATAACGAAGCCGCATTTAAATAAGCGCTGTTGGTTTTCATGGTAGCAGTCACCATAGTAAATATCGCAGTTTTTCATCCTCCTTTTGCCCGGCCCTGCTTTATAGTCTAGGGCCTCCGTTAATTCTTCTGCAGCACGTTGTCTGTTAAGGGACCTAACAAACCACGTGCATATCCGTTTGCGTAGATTGTCAACAGTGAATCCGTCTGTATCAGAGGCTTGTTGGTGCTTCGCAACTGATCCAGGGAGCCGGATAAAACGGCTCCTTAAAAGCCTGTGCTCCGAATAAGTCGTAGAAGCCCTATAAGTTGTCCCCTAACTCCTAAGTAGTTCGACCTTACTGGAACTGTAGACGCCACCGTTGATTAAATCTCGGGAATTCCTTCGCTGCCGTCTGGATAGGGAGAAGTGTCCAATAGTGGAACCACCTCCCCCCCCCTTCTCGTTTGCTGCCCCCACTGGGCCTGAAACCCGCTCGGTTTTTAATAGTTTACGTTACCGCGAGTCCATATTGTATATTTAAACTGACATTTTAAAGAATTAAATAATAATGACAAACACTAAAATTACAAGTTTTTAGAGCAAATTTTAACCAATAATCTGCTTTTAAACTTTTATGTACATAATTTATTAATTTATAAGAAAAAACCATTTTTGCGATGAGATAAATCTTTATTATCAACATCAACATTCCATTAGTTGCCAATTACGGATAAAGATATCCTGCGATAAAATTAAAAACTCAGCTCAAAGACAGTACGTGCCGGTTATAACTTTCCAAAGAAATGTGTTCTTTGTTAAAAGACGCCATCTTCGAAAGCAACTAACTGACCGAAAAGTTAGATTCTGTTGAATTACCCTAAATATTTTCAAATCATTCCCAAATATTGAAAGAGAAGAGTTTTTTGAAATAAGACTGAAATCGTTTAAGAACAAATATTATAGGTCCAAGGTGACTCCATGGAGGAACCTCAGATGTGGTATTGATGCGTTTTAAAAAGTTCCAAATCTTTTGGAGAAGTTGACTATAGAAGTTGGACATATTGCCAAAAGTTCTCTGATTTATCTTCCTGAATAGCTGCATTGTGATATTTGTGAGTTTCAACTAAGTGGAGTCTATTGTACTCTCGTATGGTACTGCCACATATCCCTATGTAAACTTTAAACTTCTACCACACCTCAAGTTCAATATTTTCACCCTAATGTAAAATGAACGTGATGAAGGTGGGATAAGTTTTTTTTTTTCACTAGCGACAACATTAACTATCACTTTTGAAAATAGAGGGATTGGAAAGTTTAAAAAAAGAGAACAGGAAAACCCATTTTGCTTATTAGATTCACTTTGATGTACGTCATTTCATGTTATCCATAATGAGATATTCTTTTTTGCTTGCTGAAAAGGATTTTAACACTTTTGTCTTACCTTCCATGAACATATAAAATACGAGTATATATCGTTTATAGAGGTGAAATTTTGAGAAGAATAAGGTATAGGAAAAAATTGCACTTTTCTAACTTTGACTTTTAACCAAAGGTAAAAGGAACCATTAAGGTAATGAAAATCTCTTACATGCTTTCATACATATAAAAGAAAGCCATCATCATCAACAGCATCATTGCAGTAGGTTCACATATACTATACATACAGCTTTGGCCAAAATAATAGAACCAACCAAAGCTTACATCTTCATTTAATGTAAAAGTAAATGTGTTTTAAATGGTTGTTAGTTTGATTTGATAATATGGTTTATTGACAGATTATATTTGGTATTTAGTTGAGAAGTCCTTGTTAACTTCCCATAGCAAGTTATTGCAATGGGTGCGATAGGTCAAACTGAACATTTTGACATTTCCCGACGCACAGTTGTTTCTCCCATAGGCCAAAAGTCAAAATTTCAAGGTTGAACAAACTAATTTTTTTTAATGCAATAATAATCTATGATAACGGGACAATTATGTTGCAGTAAGGTTTCTCCTATAAAATTAGTTGTTGGCAGTCAGTCACTTCACAAACGTCAGTGTTTTTCGCGGTTTTATAAAAAAAGTTAGTCTGAAAATACGACATTGCTGTTTACCCATTTTTTGTCTGTTGTTCAAAGTAAATTTTGGAAAAAAGGTGATGTGAATATTAAAATAAAGTATTCTAATAGCTTTTTAATAATTTTCTTCAAAAAATATATATAGTTAATGTTTTGACTCCTATTGAAAATGGTGCATAATTTGAACTTTTTCATATTTCGTGTTTTTCTGAAGAGCCATAACATCAAATTCCCATAAAATTCCACAATAATTCTAATAGAATAATTTTGAGTTATTATCTTTTAGCATACAAAAGATTTTTTTGCGCAAATTTGCGCAAGTCCTAAAATTTCGACCCGAAGTAAAACACTGTTTTCCACTTTTTTTTAGATTCTAGCAACATATGGCATGCGGCGAAGAAAGGTCGCAGTGATGCCAAAACTAATGAAACATGGACCATTTTCAAAGAAACTTATCAAATTGAAAGCTTAGGCGCTAAGAAAAAGATAAATACGCTATGTAAGTCTTTTCATAGAACGTGGGAGGATTGTTCCCGAAAAAAATGTGTTTTTATTTAAAAATAGTATTTGGCTTGACTTCATCGAAGACTTTAGTTTTTTGGAGGAGGCCCAAACAGAAAAAAAAAGTCGCCAAATAATCAAGGGAGATCAAAAAAACCATTTTTAGAAAGCTCGTCTCGCACTAAGAGGAGACGAATTGCTAAAATCGTTGAAGTCGATGAAGACATTGCTTGTGCTTTGAAACATTGCCAGTCTACAGACAATCTCAAATTAAGACAACTCGATTCAAATAATGCTTTGAAAATTTTGGTCGAGGCAAAATTGTCGAAACAACAGTACTAAGTTATCAGGAACTTGGTAAACCAAAAAACTGAATTTAATATTTTTCCAAGCTATGCCAAGGTTCTTCAAGCGAAACAAAAATGTTATCCAGAGCTGGATACAATCAACATTTCCGATTCTTCAGCCAAGGTTACCCTTCAAGGTCTCCTTAACCATACTTCCCAACGCATTGTAGAATCCCAACGGGACATTTTTGAAAGTTCGGAGACTAATTTCAGTAATAATTAAAATATCTTACCAACCAGGTTTTGTGTTTTATTGTAAAACTTGTCTACTTTTTCTTTTGTGTTTGTTTGTGGTAAAAATGCCCGTGTTTGTTACAGCCGATACAGCACCAGTTGCAATTCTAACAGTGTCTCTGGTCTTAATCTAATCACAGGAGGTAGAATAATGCAGTGTTCGTCTTAATGTACAAACAAAAATTTCAATGTGAATAAATAAACTCTTGATTTAGGTGATCTGACTTTAATTGGGAAATGGGGATTCGATGGAAGCATTGGACAGTCCGAATATAAACAAAGAACGTCTGAGGAATTCAGTGATGCGGATATGTTTATAACATCTTATGTTCCGATTCAACTTTTTTCGCAAGAGAGTTCTAATTCTGAAAAGAAAATTGTATGGCAAATTCCTCCTAGGATCAACTCGATATTGCCGACCAATACGTTTTCAATTAAAAAAAGAAACGGCAGAGTTGAGCAGAGCTGAGCAGGAATACATGCAGAACCAGATAAATAACTTAACTGGAACAATAATTACAGTTACTGAATTTCTAGATTTCGGCATATCTCCACTGCATGCGTGGATAAGATTCCTTGAATTCTTCATTCATCTAGCATATAGATTAGATTTTAAAAAATAGCGAACCGGAAATATTGAAAAACCTCTTTTGGACGCCAAAAAAAAACGAATACAAGTAGACTTCAAAACCATTGGATTGATAGTTGACAAGCCAAAACAAGGTGGCGGAAATTCAAACGATGGCAATACTGCTCGTAGATTTTTTGCAAACCCTTCTTTATCGTCTTAGATTTTGACATTTTTCGACGTTTCAAGGTCTTTTTTATAAATCATAAAAACTGAAAAAAAAAAAATTGTCACCTCGAAAATTGTATGAATAAAAAATGATTTCATGTCCAAAACAATTTTGTGCAACGAAAAAAACGTTTTTTTACATCTAGTAAAATTTTGAGAAAAATCGAATTGACAGTTTTAGTTTGACAGACTTAAGGGAAAATTTAACAAAAGCTGGTAATAATTGATTTTCGACACAAATGTCTTTTCAAAAAATTGACGTAATGCCTTCCAACTAATTTTTACTTATAAGATATATCGTTTTCAACATTTGGAACATTTTTGAGAAAAATCGAATTGACAGTTTTTTTTACAAAAAACAAAACAAAATAATAAAAGTTGGTAAAAATTAATTTTGGACTTAAATATCTTTTCAAAACTTTGATATATTGGATTTAAACTACTTTTATCTTTTAAAAAATACTGTTGTTAATATTCAGTTAAATTTTGAGAAAAATCTAATTGACTGTTTTTTTTTTATAAAAAAATAAAACACAATACTAAAACTTGGTAAAAATTTACTTTCGACTCGTATAGCTTTTCAAAAATTAAAAATATTGTCTTCAAACCTTTTTTTTTCACAGAAAATATTGCTTTCGATATTCAGAAGTTTTTTTTTAAATCCAAAAGTCCTTTTTTTCATAAAAAAAATAAAATCTACAAAAACCAGTACGCAAATTTGGTAAAAATTGATGTTCGGTTCTTGATATCTCTCAAATTAATTTTATTCATCCAATTGTAAAATTTAACAAATGGTACTAAAATTTTAAAAAATTGTTCTCGACTAAAAATCTATTTTACAAAACGAGATTTTCAAACTAAACTATTTTTTGATATGTAAAAAAATTGTTGGTAGTTTTAAAAATTTTAAGAATAATTTAACTGACAACTTTTTAAACCCAACATGAAAACCTACAAACTTTTAAGCAAATAAACTCGACAGACGGGATGGGAAGTTATCAGTGTGGGCCGCATCCCATCCTCTTTTTTTTTTAAATTTGGTCGTACTGTGAATTATAGATACGCTCCCTAGCCGTAATAAGCGAATGTAGAATTCCTTACCACACTCTAACTTTCCCTGTTTGTTCAAGACTTAAAAACCAATGTACGCACACATCTCCTTTTTAAATCTTCAATGTGACTCGTACTTTGGCATATTGAAGGTATTGGCACGTTTCTTGAACAATTGGATACCAAATGTCTGTGACAATTCTCCAAAGATTCGTGTTGTGAGAAGCTTAATGCTACTTTTCTCTTGAGCGCAATGAACAGATTCTCGATGAGCCTCACGTCCAGTTTTTAAGAATATCAATCAAGACATGCTATTCTTTTGAAATCAAAGCTTTGTTAACATTACAATAAACCTAGTGTCGTTATCCTGATAAGAACACCTTCTTAGGGCAATATTTGTATAGGAAAAATTTGCCAATTATTCTATTATCAACAAAAAGTAATCAATCGTTCAACCAAGAGAAGTAATGGCTGAATCACAAAGACGCTTCAGCTTCGGCTTCGTCTGCGTTACGGTAGGACTGCTTCGAGGTTGCTTTGAATGACATTTCTATTATTTCATACCTCCAAAGAGCAAATATTTTGTTTGTTTACATATTTTTACAGGATAGTTCAATTATCTGAACTCAATGCATGCTATCACAATGGAGCTTCGACCTCATGTTTCGTTTGACAATCGTAAGGAAAAGAACGTAATGTGACTCCAAACGGAAGCTCCATCTGTGTGACATTAAATAACGTTCTGACAGAACTTCAACTTACTTCACGATATTTAAGCTTTACTCGAATGAGAAAACAGTTAATTTAAGAAGTAAGATATGTTCCTATTATTTTGGCTATAGCTGTGTTCTTTTGTGATTTTAGCCTGAATGACATGAAAAAGAACAAACTGCATAGAAAAAAGAAAAGCAAAGTTAACATAATGGCACATGGTACGTGATTATCTGATTATTACACCAACTTAATGATATTACATATTATAATGTATATTATGTGGTTGACAGTATACTGGTATATTGTGTACGTTTAAATTTAAACCACACCAACTTCAAAATGACACATATTCTGACATAAGCTCTGATAATGATGGTAAAGTGTCGCTCACATCACGTTTATCGATTCGAAATGTTCAAATGATAATGCGAGTAATAATCGATATTGTATAATGTATCCAATTCTTCTGCATATATTTTTGACAAGAAGTCAAAAAAGCTGCTAGGTCTTCTAATGACTTCAAAATGTGTTTTTTTTAAAATCAGTTTTAAGGTTCTATGTATTTTGCTGTACCAGGCATTTTATTTCATTTGACTTACGCTATTTGCTTAACGTAAAGATAAATAACCTTAAACACAAATACCTGTAAGAAAATGAAGTCAAATTTTGTAGTATACAAAAAACCAGAGTAATGAGTCTTCGGTAAACAAAAAATGAGGTCTAGAAATGGTTAAACATTATTTTAGTTAATCAGAGTGATATTAAAGCATTTTCCTACATAATGGCTTAAGTTTCAAATCTCAGATTTTCAAGATTAATACGCATAAGTCCCTACTGTTCAAAATTTGTAGAAATCAGAAGTGTATTACATGTCATTATTGCAAATTACTTTAATGTGGTAAGAAGGTATGGGAGGTGGATACCACGCCCAGTTTTTCTCTTTTCCATTTTTTCTGACACCAGATCTAAAGGATTAATAATGTTTTTTATAATTTTGATGATCCAGTCACTAGTCAGCCAAGTTTTTTTTTTAAATTTGTAAGAGTTATATTTCAAGAAATAAATTTGCAATAGAATAGAGAGGTGGTAAATTGGATATTTCCACTTAACTAAGTGAATTTAATGTTTACAGGAGTTCTGTCAAGGAACTTGTATTTGAAGACTTATTAAATAAAAAATAAGTCTAGTGAAGTTTACTCGATGAATAGGGGCTTTAAAAATTTAAACCACTCTAGAGGCTATGAAAATAGCCTTTCTTAGAAATACTACAAAATAAAACCAGAATACAGAAACACACTTTTTATTATACATAAAGGGACTAGTGGCATTTTCTGAATCACTTCTCTCCAAAATGGCAATGAAATCTTTTTTTTAAAGAAGACAGTAGACGTCAAATGAAGCAATTTTAAATTGCAAAATTTTGCAATGTTGAGAAGAATGTGGCAGCGGCGACTGCTAGTGTAAACGTCTGCTCATGTAACTGATGATTATTTAATGAGCCCATCTGAGAGTTGGGTTAGAATAGATGGATTCATATAATATTAACGGACTCGAGAAATAAAATATACATTTTGATAAAAGAATAGATAATAATATTACGTTTTAAATTTTTGATTTAATTGCGGCAGCAAATGAGATAACTGATAAGACTCGACTTAAAAACATTTTCCTTGCAAAGGCAGGACCAGGTGTTCAGAATGTGTTCTATACAATACCTGGAGAACATGTTGCAGAAGATAAAGAAAAAGGTGTTGACCCTTACGGCATATTAATAGAAAAACTTTGTGAATATTTCGCACCAAAACAACATGACGCATTCGAGAGAAATCAATTTTTGGACCCTTAAACCTGCAGCGGGTGAATCTCTTGGTAAATGTTTACTAAGAGCACAAGAACAGGCTGGCCGTTGTAAATTTAGTAAAAGTGAAACCGAAAGCCACGAAATCAGCGTTAAAGACAAGACAATTCTCCTGGCTCCACAGGATTTACGCGAAAAGTTACTAAAAAAAGAAAGCTTGACTTTAGATGATGCTATGAGAATGGTAAATTCTTATCAGGCTGTAAAATATCAAAGACTGTTCATGGTAATAATTCTGAAGAGATTTCTGATGTAAATAGAATTCAAACTAACCCGAAAACAAGAATGGACTGTACGCGCTGTGGGGCAAAGAGTCACCAAAATAATGATTCAAAATGTCCTGAACTTGGCAAAGAATGCAGTAGATGTGAAAAACCAAATCATTTGGAGATTAAATGTCAAACAAAACTTTACCTGAACGAGAGAAAACGGAAGAGAAATAAAACTGTGACTGACAGGCGCAACAAGTTTCAGAAAGTTAATAACGTAGATGATATCTTCCTCAACAAAAATCTAAATTTTATAGTCAACGCAGATGATCGAGATGAAATGGTGTTAGTTCGTATTGGAGGTGTTTTAACTGAAATGCTTGTTGACAAGAAGAAATTTAATTGACAATGCAACTTATGAACAATTAAAGCGACAACATTTGAAAGTAAACTAAAATCAGAATACGACTTTAAAGGTTACCTTAAGAATTCTAATTCTTTAAATGTTCTGGAGGTCACTTTTGGCTATGGATATAATCGAAAAAGTGAACGATTTTAGCGAGTGGACATTGCTTTTGGTTGCAAGCTTGGCAATTAAACGCGCATACCACCTAATATCAACATTCGAGGATTTCCTTCACAGACTTAAGGATGCCAAATGCAAATTCTCAATGGACGAAATAGTGTTTCTAGGGCACATTATATCTGCCGAGGGTATAAGACCTTCCCCCGACAAAATATCATCGATTAAAGAGTTCAGAATACCTCGAACTGCTAAAGAGCTACGAAGTTTTCGCAAATAGCAACCCCGTTACGACAGTAAATCAAATCCAAAGTGAAATTTGACTGACATTCTCAACATGAAAAGGCTTTTGCAGAATTAAAGAGTGTGTTGTCGGACAAAGGAAAGTGAAGATTCTAAACCCCACTCTAAAGAGTCTGAGATTGATGTTGGGGAAACGGTGTTGGCCAAAGGTACAGAGCCGTTACGGATTAAGACACTCTTTCCAACCTAACGAGTTTACGGTTTTTAACAGAACTGGACCAAAGGTAATTATAGAAGATAAAGGTTCAGGTTTTCTTTTCGACAGAAATGTTGCTTATTAACTTCCCATAGGAAGTTATTGTAATGGGTCCGATTTGTCAAATTGAAAATTTTGACATTTCTCGACGTTTCAAGGTTCCTAGAGTCGAAATAAAAGATTTTTAGAAAGATGTCTGTGCGTGCGTGTGTACGTACGTTCGTACGTCCGTACGTTAGCGACGTTTTTTTCGTCGTCCATAGCTCAAGAACTAGAAGAGATATCGACTTCAAATAAATTTTGTTATACAGATAATAAGGCAGAAAGCTGCAGAAAGGGCTCTCAAGAAAATTGCGTGGGTGGTTTTTTTTACCATAGCAGTTTAAAAAAAGGTGAAAATTTTGGTTAACCCTAAATATCTTACGAACCAAAAATGCTAGAAACTTGAATTAAATTTTATATAATAAACTGTAACGTGATCTCAAAGAAGTATATTTTTTGAAAAAAATCTATCTAACGGTTTTTTTTCTAAATCAAAAAAACTGAAAAAAAATGTGTCACCTCCTAAATTTAACGACTAACATATGATTTCATCTCCGAAACAATTTTGAGCAACGGAGAATAATGTTTTTGAAATCTGATAAAATTTTGAGAAAAATCGAATTGACAGTTTTTTTTATAAAAAATAAAAATCTAAAAAAAACATTACTAAAAGTTCGTAAAAATTAAATATCGATTCAAATATCTTTTCAAAACCTTAAAATTTAGGATTGAAGCTCATTTTATCTTATAAGAAATACTGTTTTCAACATTCAGTAAAATTATAGTATATAGTAAAGTGAGAAATTCCCAACAAAACAATCCGAAGTGGTCAGATTTTTGTATTTAAAAATTGGTACAACTGAAAGAAGATCTGTCAAAATAATAATAAAAAATTTTAAAAAATGGGGTTTGTTCGTAGACTACTAAACAGTGATTTTTTAAGAGCTTGAGAACTTAAAAAAAAAAAAAAACGCATACAATTTGCAAAATCTCATCGATTCTTTATTTGAAACGTTAGATTGGTCCATGACATTTACTTTTTGAAGATAATTTCATTTAAATGTTGACCGCGGCTGCGTCTTAGGTGGTCCATTCGGAAAGTCCAATTTTGGGTAACTTTTTCGAGCATTTCGGCCGGAATAGCCCGAATTTCTTCGGAAATGTTGTCTTCCAAAGCTGGAATAGTTGCTGACTTATTTGTGTAGACTTTAGACTTGACGTAGCCCCACACAAAATAGTCTAAAGGCGTCAAATCGCATGATCTTGGTGGCCAACTTACCGGTCCATTCCTTCAGATGAATTGTTCTCCGAAGTTTTACCTCAAAATGGCCATAGAATCGCGAGCTGTGTGGCATGTACCGCCATCTTGTTGAAACCACATGTCAACCAAGTTCAGTTCTTCCATTTTTGGCAACAAAAAGTTTGTTAGCATTGAACGATAGCGATCGCCATTCACCGTAACGTTGAGTCCAACAGCATCTTTGATTCCACCAGCGTACAAACCACACCAAACGGCTTCTGGTTGCTCTTCACTCCAAATGCTGCAATTTTGCTTATTTACGTAGCCATTCAACCAGAAATGAGCCTATCGCTTAACAAAATTTGTCGATAAAAATTGAAAAACCGAACAAAAATTAACAAAAGTTGGTAAAAATTGAATATGGATTCAAATATCTTTTCAAAAACTTGAAAGTTAGACTTCAAACTTATTTTGTCTTATAAGAAATACTGTTTTCAACATTCAGTAAAATTTTGAAAAAAATCGAATTGAAAGTTTTTTTTACAAAAAATAAAAACCTAAAAAAAAAATTAATAAAAGTTGGTAAAAATTGATTTTCGACTCAAATATCTTTTCAAAACTTTGAGATATTGGCTTTAATTTACTTTTATCTTTCAAAAAATATTGTTGTCAACATTCAGTAAAATTTTGAACAAAATCGAATTGACAATTTTTTTATAAAAAATTGAAAAACCGAACAAAAATTAACAAAAGTTGGTAAAAATTGAATATGGATTCAAATATCTTTTCAAAAACTTGAAAGTTAGACTTCAAACTTATTTTGTCTTATAAGAAATATTGTTTTAAGCATTCTGAAAGATGTTGAGAAAAATCAAATTGACAGTTTTTTTTACAAAAAATAAAAACCTTAAAAAAAAAATTATAAAAGTTGGTAAAAATTGATTTTCGACTCAAATATCTTTTCAAAAATTGTAGATATTGGCTTTTAACTACTTTTATCTTTAAAAAAATATTGTTGTTAACATTTAGTAAAATTTTGAAAAAAATCGAATTGATAGTTTTTGTACAAAAAATTAAATACCTAAAAAAAAATTTAACAAAAGTTGGTAAAAATTGATTTTCGACTCAAATATCTTTTCAAATCTATAAAATATTGGCTTCAAACTACTTTTATCTTATAGAAAATATTTTTTTCAACATTCGATAGAATTTTGAAGAAAATCGAATTGACGGTTTTTTTACAAAAAATAAAACTCTAAAAAAAACAATACTTAAACTTGGTAAAAATTTACTTTCGACTCAAATAGCTTTTCAAAAATTAAAAATATTGGCTTCAAACTTATTTTATTTTACAGAAAATATTGTTTTCGATATTCAGTGATTTTTATATAAAAATCCAACGGTCCGTTTTTTCATAAAAAATAAAATCTATAAAAAATAGTAGGTACGCAAATTTGGTAAAATTGATACTAGTACATATAGACAAACTTTTAAGCAAGACAAATCGACAGACGGGATGGGAAGTTATCAGTGTGGGTCGCATCCCAGCCTCTTTTTTGAAAAAGGTATTGCCGTTATCAACACCAGCTGCAGAGAGTTTGGATATGTCAGAAGATAATAACGCAGATGGCAGTTTTCAAGAAATGACAGTTGAAAAACCCACACGTCCCAGACGTTTCAAAAGAGTGCCAGGTCGCTATGATGACTTTGACCTCTCAGCCAACGATGATGATTCCCATCTATACAAAAGAAAGGGAGATGTGGCAGCGGCGACTGCTAGTGTAAACGTCTGCTCATGTAACTGATGATTAATTAATGAGCCCATCTGAGAGTTGGGTTAGAAAAGGTGGATTAACGGACTCGAGAAATTAAAGATACATTTTGACAAAAGAATAATAATATTACGTGCGTTTTGTTCGCATTTCATATATAGTAAAGTGAGAAATTCCCAACAAAACAATCCGAAGTGGTCAGATTTTTGTATTTAAAAATTGGTACAACTGAAAGAAGATCTGTCAAAATAATAATAAAAAATTTTAAAAAATGGGGTTTGTTCGTAGACTACTAAACAGTGATTTTTTAAGAGCTTGAGAACTTAAAAAAAAAAAAAAACGCATACAATTTGCAAAATCTCATCGATTCTTTATTTGAAACGTTAGATTGGTCCATGACATTTACTTTTTGAAGATAATTTCATTTAAATGTTGACCGCGGCTGCGTCTTAGGTGGTCCATTCGGAAAGTCCAATTTTGGGTAACTTTTTCGAGCATTTCGGCCGGAATAGCCCGAATTTCTTCGGAAATGTTGTCTTCCAAAGCTGGAATAGTTGCTGACTTATTTGTGTAGACTTTAGACTTGACGTAGCCCCACACAAAATAGTCTAAAGGCGTCAAATCGCATGATCTTGGTGGCCAACTTACCGGTCCATTCCTTCAGATGAATTGTTCTCCGAAGTTTTACCTCAAAATGGCCATAGAATCGCGAGCTGTGTGGCATGTACCGCCATCTTGTTGAAACCACATGTCAACCAAGTTCAGTTCTTCCATTTTTGGCAACAAAAAGTTTGTTAGCATTGAACGATAGCGATCGCCATTCACCGTAACGTTGAGTCCAACAGCATCTTTGATTCCACCAGCGTACAAACCACACCAAACGGCTTCTGGTTGCTCTTCACTCCAAATGCTGCAATTTTGCTTATTTACGTAGCCATTCAACCAGAAATGAGCCTATCGCTTAACAAAATTTGTCGATAAAAAAGCGGATTTTCTGCCAACTTTTCTAGGGCCCATTCACTGAAAATTCGACGTTGTGGCAGATCGTTCGGCTTCAGTTCTTGCACGAGCTGTATTTTATACAGTTTTACACCAAGATCTTTGCGTACAATCTTCCATGTGGTCGAATAACACAAACCCAATTGCTGCGAACGGCGACGAATCGACATTTCACGGTCTTCAGCAACACTCTCAGAAACAGACGCAATATTCTCTTCTGTACGCACTGTACGCATTCGTGTGGTTGGTTTAATGTCCAATAAAGTAAACTGAGTGCGAAACTTGGTCACAATCGAATTAATTGTTTGCTCACTTGGTCGATTATGTAGACCATAAATCGGACGTAAAGCGCGAAACACATTTCGAACCGAACACTGATTTTGGTAATAAAATTCAATGATTTTCAAGCGTTCCTCGTTAGTAAGTCTATTCATGATGAAATGTCAAAGCATACTGAGCATCTTTCTCTTTGACACCATGTCTGAAATCCCGCGTGATCTGTCAAATACTAATGCATGAAAATCCTAACCTCAAAAAAATCACCCTTTACATTAACATGTGGTGTTGAAGCGAGCTTGAAGCTCGCCTCAATTCTTTATGTACCTGAATCCAGTTGAGATTTATCTATTCTAAACTGAGATAAACCTTTTTTGGAAACATAGCAAAACATAAATCTTTTTTCTATTGTTCTTTCTTGCAAAATAAGCCCAGTTAGTCCATTTTCATTAACAAAACTAAATAATATCAACAGAAATAGATTCGTTTTTTCCGCAATGGAAAACACACATGATTCCAAATGCAGAACTACTCAACGAACACAGCCATCGAGATAGAATAAAATATCAATCGTACCAAAATTTGGGAACGAAATCACATAAGATCCATTCGAGGCTCGTATAAATGTCAAAAACCTATCCATAGTGAGATTCTACTCCAACTTTTATCGGTGTTATTCTCACTATGGATATTGTTTTTGTTATTCTTGTAAAATCCTTCTTTACTATAGATAGATTTCCTAACAAAACACGGGTATTACCAATATTATGTGAAATTAAATATGTAACGTTAATATCTTTTCCTTGTTGTCTTGTAAATTTTTATGTCTTTAAAAAAAAAGTTGAAAATTTATATTTCTCCTCTTCTTCCTGAGAATTTTAGTAGAATACCAATTTTTCAACTTTAAGTAACATTTTATGACAGTTTTTATTTCTTATACAAAAAATACCGATTGGTTTTTCTAAGAACTTAATCTTATAATAATAAGCAATTTTGCATAAAATTAAATAATTTGTAAGTCAATATCTTAAATATTCTCGAGATATTTGAATGGAATGTCAGTTTTTACCAATTTCGTTTAGTACTTTTTGAAGATCCTTATTTATTATAAAACTGACAGTGTGATTTATCCAAATTTAACAAAATATTGAAAACAATATTTTTAAAAATAAAATTAGTTTAAAAACAATGTCTTTTATGTGGGCCATAATGTTAGAGTCGAAAATCAGTTTTTACAAACTTTAAGTAGTGATTTTTTTAGGTTTTAGGTTTATCATCCTTTACCAAACTAAAACATCCAAAATTTTTGCTCTATGTATTATTTAATATATTTTAACATAAATATAATATATGTAATGTATAAATAATAAGTTTACATAACAAATACGTTGTGCACAAATATATATAAACCAATTCAATACGATTGAGCTTTTATTTTATGTGTGGAAATTCTTATAAATAATATATTTTTATTTTTAATTAATAAATATAAATAAATGGCACGAAATGGATTAACATATTATGATGAAATTCATTAAAGATTCTTAATTATTGGTAGATTTTTATAATTGACGTACTACAATAGTTACTAATGGTTTTCAAGTTATATCCGAATTAGAAAATCGATGGTAACATTCTCTCAATGTTAATCTCTTAGTTTCTGGCAACCAAAATAAGACTACTAGACATCCAGCGAAGTTCAAAATTCCAACCATTATGAAAAATGTAACATAATCGATTGTCACCGTAAAAGCTAAGACACATGTTATCACTTGGATCAAACTATCGACCACAATTATTCCAGCTATAAAACATTGCTTGAGGGGCAAAGCGAATGCTTCGGACATGTAAATAGTCGTGGCAGGAGCAAAGCCAAAAGCATTGATACCTTGATAGACAAGCAGCAAAATAGTAACAACTTCCATTTTTGGGATCAGGCCAAGGGTATCTTCGAACTCGAACATAATTCCAGCCACAGCGAAAAGTAAAGTTGCACTCATTCCCAAGGAAAACGATGATGTTGCACGTCTTCCAATACTATCCATGAACAGGACACTCAAAAGGCTTCCAACAAGTCCTGAACATCCATAGGCCAGTAGAGGCAAATTCGAATCATAAGCCATGCGGCTTGTCAAATGAAACGCCCAATGAAACGGCAGTGAAACAGCTAACGAAACTAGCGACCGCAGAAATGTCAGCTTCAGAAATACCAATATTCCATTTTGAATTTCATCCTGGAAGCTTTGCTCCGCGTTTTCCCTGATCCACAGTTTATTATCCTCGAAGATCTCGAAAATGTAATTTGTTGCATATTTGCTTTGTTGCAATCTCATCAGAGAACTTATGGATTCCGGTTCCCGATGGTTGATGTGCAAGTAAATTGGAGATTCAATGGCAAATGCAGCTGTACACAGTAAAGATAGAAGACCCAAGGTAATAGCAATAGCCCCATGAATCTGATCCTCCGTCAGAAAATCATTTGCATTATCTCTTGATTTATCAAAATAGATCGTACTCAAACAAATCTGTCCGAAAATTCCAACCCACAGGAAGACACGTTCAGTTGAAAGAATCGTTCCACGAAGAAAGCGACTCGAAACCTCTCCCCCGGTCACGATTGCTTGAAGAAGGGTGATTCCAAATGCACAGCCATCAATATAACGTCCAATAACTACGCTGAGACAGGGATCCCGAAAGAAAAGAAACACTGATCCCCCAAGAATTACCAAAAATCCACTGATACACTGAAATAAACAGACATTTTTAAGAAACGTTTTCTAGATTTATAAAATACCTTAAAAATTCTTACATTAGCAACATTTTTTGAAAACCGTTGGACAAACATCGTTGCGAATTTCGTTCCTATCATAACTCCAATAAACCAGGAAATTGTCGTATGGATTTGGCCAAAAATCGAGTTGTGAGCTTTTATCAGAGGTTGTTCGTAAATGGCCCATGCTATTTTCATGCCACCCGAGATGAATATCATCCATGCTTTAAATTAATAAATAAATAAACAATTGAAAATATTATTAAAATATCAAAAAGTTATAAGAAATTTAACACATTTTGATATATTTGGCTCCAAAAGATAACTAACTTAAAGGCAAAAATCAAATCATTACAATGCTAGTGACAAGTTTTTTTTTATAAAGGTATAGAACTTTAAGCTGGCAACGCTAGAATATAAAGATAGATTTCTCTTAAGAATACGGACATGACAAAATTTGTAGTCTGTCAGATATGACATTTCATACAAAGGAAATAGAATAAAGTAAAAAGAGGAAATAATTAAATTATTTTCTTATTTACAATTTTGATGATTTGTAACATAAAATCTTGTAATTTCAAATGATTTAAAACATAGAGACTATCAATTTAAAATTATTCAATAATATCTGATAGCTAGGAAGCTATAACGATAGCTTAGGGCTTAATTGTAAAAACTGAACACAATGAACCAACCCCGAGAGCCATTTAATATTTGGTAGAGACTATTGATTGATGCTGCTTGCCTGATATAAATTGGAGCTAACTTCACTTCCACGCTGCAGTCAAAAAAATCTTGTGAACTATCACCATGTTCATAAAATGACAATTCAGCTGAAGATTTGACAACAAGACCTCATGAAAATTTAAAAACAAATAAGCGGTTATTTATTTGCATTTTATTTCCTTTGATGATAATTTTTGCTTGGGGATTGATTTGAGAAAGTTTCTTTTTAGACTCGAACAGCGTTTGTCTGTCTATTTTGACGGTACAACAACGTCTGTTAGCGAGGTCTTCGTGTGGCAATACCCTTTAGTCGGATTTTAGCGGACATTATATCTTTGACGTCCTCAGCGTAGCCAAGTTCTAAGAACACTTCTACTAATGACAGTTGAATCAACACTAGTTAAAGTGACAGATATTTTGTCAGCTGTCAAGTAATTTGTTTTTAGTTTGTTTTGACATTTTAATATCAATAAACTGACGTATGAACAATTCTTCAATCTTGTGCAAATTTGAAAATCATGATTCTGTTCGAAATATGCATATGCTCAATTTTGATAAAATGGATACGTCAAAACTGACGTTAAGACACCGTTGCATCCCCAAAATCTAGTTTGTTTTATGGGTTGATGAAATAATTAGTCCGTACTTCTTTAGAAGCGGTGTTGGCCAAACGTTATATTCTATGGTGACCCGTAAAGAGCCTTGAGTACTGTGGTTTTAACAAGACGATGCAGCAAGGTGCAACATGTCACCAAACTTGTGTCACAATTGATTTGTTGAAAGAAACTTGGTAATCGCATAATCTCACATTACGGGCACGCATAGTGTGATTTAACTCCACTTACTTCACCTAGGACTCAATCAACACGCATCTCCAATTAGATCGGTTTCTATTTAGCTGTCTCTAGTTTGCCTCTCCAAGTTGTTTGAGGCCTCTTCCGTCCCTAGGGATTGGATTCGAATACTTTTTGAGCTGGAGCGGTGATGTACATTTGATTAAAGTGACCCAGTTGGACTTTTATTAACTTCCCATAGGAAGTTATTGTAATGGGTCCGATTTGTCAAATTGAAAATTTTGACATTTCTCGACGTTTCAAGGTCCTTAGAGTCGAAATAAAAGATTTTTAGAAAGATGTCTGTGCGTGCGTGTGTACGTACGTTCGTACGTCCGTACGTCCGTACGTTTGTACGTCCGTACGTTCGCGACGTTTTTTTCGTCGTCCATAGCTCAAGAACCAGAAGAGATATCGATTTCAAATAAATTTTGTTATACAGATAATAAGGCAGAAAGATGCAGAAAGGGCTCTCAAGAAAATTGCGTGGGTGTTTTTTTTACTATAGCAGTTTAAAAAAAAGGTGAAAATTTTGGTTAACCCTAAATATCTTACGAACCAAAAACGCTAGAGACTTGAATTTAATTTTATATAATAAACTGTAACGTGATGTCAAAGAAATAAATTTTTTGAAAAAATCTATCTAACGGTTTTTTTCTAAATCAAAAAAACTGAACAAAAAAATTTGTCACCTCCTAAATTTAACGACTAACATATGATTTCATCTCCAAAACAATTTTGAGCAACGGAGAATAATGTTTTTGAAATCTGATAAAATTTTGAGAAAAATCGAATTGACAGTTTTTTTTACAAAAAATAAAAATCTAAAAAAAACATTACTCAAAGTTCGTAAAAATTAAATATCGATTCAAATATCTTTTCAAAAACTTAAAATTTAGGCTTCAAATTTATTTTATCTTATAAGAAATATTGTTTTCAACATTCAGTTAAATTTTGAAGAAAATCGAATTGACAGTTTTTTTTACAAAAAATAAAAACCTAAAAAAAAAATTAATAAAAGTTGGTAAAAATTGATTTTCGACTCAAATATCTTTTCAAAAATTGTAGATATTGGCTTTTAACTACTTTATCTTTCAAAAAATATTGTTGTTAACATTTAGTAAAATTTTGAAAAAAATTGAATTGATAGTTTTTGTACAAAAAAATTAAATAACTAAAAAAAAATTTAACAAAAGTTGGTAAAAATTAATTTTCGACTCAAATATCTTTTCAAAACTATAAAATATTGGCTTCAAACTAATTTTATCTTATAGAAAATATTGTTTTCAACATTCTATAGAATTTTGAAGAAAATCGAATTGACGGTTTTTTTTACAAAAAATAAAACTCTATAAAAAAACAATACTAAAACTTGGTAAAAATTTACTTTCGACTGAAATAGCTATTCAAAAATTAAAAAATATTGGCTTCAAACTTATTTTATTTCACAGAAAATATTGTTTTCGATATTCAGTTATTTTTATATAAAACTCCAACAGTCCGTTTTTTCATAAAAAATAAAATCTATAAAAAATAGTACGCAAATTTGGTAAAATTGATACTAGTACATACAGACAAACTTTTAAGCAAGACAAATCGACGGAGGGGATGGGAAGTTATCAGTGTGGGTCGCATCCCAGCCTCTTTTTTTTATGATTAGATCAGTGTGACTATACAACCCCCTACAATTCGCCATAATGTCTTCTCTCCATCTATACAGACGGGACATAAAATAAATCTAAGAATTTTTCTCTCGAAGCATTTTAACGGCTCAGCACATGAGATGGACAAACAAAAGTTATTTCACACATTTCAAAAAGTCAGTATTGTTTGCCCGATCCTGAAAAAAGGAGACCCTCTAAACTGCACCAACTATAGAGGAATCAGTCTACTTAACATCGCCTATAAAATCTTCTCTGCCGCAATATGTGAACGTCTAAAGCACATCGTCAACAACCTGATAAGTCCCTTATCAGTGTGGTTTTAGACCAGGAAAGTCCACAGTTGATCAAATATTCACATTACGGCAGATCCTGGAAAAAACCCAAGAACACCAAATCGACACCCACTATCTTTTCATCGATTTCAAGGCCGCATATGACAGCATATACAGGGACGACCAGTATAGAGCCATGTCTAGTTTTGGAATCCCTGCCAAACTCGTTCGTTTGTACAGGATGACCATGGAGAATTCGCACTGCGTTATAAAGGTTGGAAACAACTTAACACAACCTTTCGATGTCAAAAAAGGTTTAAGACAAGGTGATGCGCTGTCATGTGATTTTTTTAACATCGTGCTTGAAAGAATAGTGCAGAGCTTACACGTCAACCCTAGAGCCACTATCTTTCAAAAGTCTGTCCAATTACTAGCATATGCGGATGACATTGACATAATCGGAAGAACTCAGCGTGATGTCAATGAGGCTTTTGTGAGTATTGAGGCACAGGCGGCAAAAATGGGTTTAACGGTCAATGAGGGCAAAACAAAGTACATGCTGTCGTCTAGAAAGGACATACAACACCGACGTTTTGCTCAAAACGTCACCATCGACAGACGTAACTTTGAGATAGTCAAGGACTTCGTCTACCTAGGCTCCGCTGTAAACGCAGAAAACAACACCAGCGCTGAGATCAAACGCAGAATAACTCTTGCTAACCGCTGTTTCTTTGGGCTAAGAAAGCAATTGAGTGGTAAAGTCCTCTCTCGAGATCAAAGTGTTGCTTTATAAGACCCTTATCATTCCCGTCCTGCTATACGGTGCAGAAGCATGGACTATACGAGTAACAGAATCGGATGAAAGCACCTTGGGTCGCTTCGAGAGAAAAGTTCTTCGTGTGATCTATGGTCCCGTATGCATCGAAGGGGAGTGGAGGAGAAGATGGAACGACGAGGTGTACAGGCTGTACAGCGACGTACGAGTAGACTTAGATAGAAGGGTAAAAGTCCAACGACTTAGATGGCTGGGTCACGAAGAGCGCATGGAAACCAATGCTCCGGCCCGAAAAGTCTTCGAATCCGCACCAACAGGATAGCGCAGTAGAGGAAGACCGCGGATCAGGTGGCGCGCACAAGTGGAAGGTGACCTCACCCAACTTGGAGCGCGAAACTGGAGACATCTAGCCAGGGACCGAGCTAGATGGAGAAGTTTGAGAATAAGTATGTTGGGTGAGGCCCTAGTTTACACAGGACTGTAGCGCCACCTTAAGTAAGTAAGTAAGGTAGAAAATGTAATTGAAAATTGAAACTCCAGATAAGACTACGTCCGAAATCATATTTAAATTAAAATGCTTATCTTTCAAATAAAGTACATTCTAGGCCAATTTAAAAAATCACCTTTGTTTTGTTCCATTTCAAAGTTATATGTATACCTCTAAAAAAACAAACCTTTTTAAATTGTTAACATCTCGAAAGTTATCACACATTATGAGTCCTAGAGATCATCGACATTGACATCATTAACTAAAAAGAATCTGACCTTAAGTTTCTTTAGGAATTCTAAAATATTAGAAAAATTGACAAATGAAGCTGAACTGTCAACTTTATCAATCCATCTGTCAAATGACACACAGAAAAAGTCATGGAACAGTTCAAAATCAATTTGTTTCTTTGTCATTTTAAGTTCAAAAGTTAATTAAATCTATCAATAGTTTGAAAAATTGTTTTCAAACATTATCGTCTCGACACCAAATCCTCATTTAATAATATTTCAATAGATAATTGAGACTGAGGGCGATGAATTATTAAAGTGTTTGTATTTATTGTTGACAATTATTGATAATATCGTTATTTGTTTAGAAACTTAAATTGATAGCAAACAATATTTAATCACCATAGTGAAAAACTTTCAAGGGCCTTAATAAAACTTGGAAACAATTTGATAGTATTTTCTCAGCAAGTAATAGTTTCATAAATATCAGAACTTTCACTTGAAGATGTGTCATTTTATATGGCCCGAAAAAAAGCTTACAATTGTTTTGAATTATTATTGTTTCTTTTTTTCTAAGAATCTTCAGCAAAGAAAAATATTCAAGCACACGTGATGTTAATAAATCCAACAGATACGAGTAACACACAAAAACCGAAATAATTATGTTTTTTTAAACTAATTGAACTTTAACACACAATTAATCGTTTATTTGGCGCATTTCACTTATTTACACATTTTATTCAGAAGCTATCACAACTTTTTACTTCGAATTCTATTCTTTTTTTAATTTTTTCATTTTTTTAATACCAATTAAAAATATATTATGATGTGCTAAAAGAAAGAAGTCAGAGAGAGATTCTTAGAAGAAAAAAAGAATTGTTTATAATTCTCAAGAGTTTTTTGTTTTTATTGTTTGTAAACAGAAACACACATCACTGATAAGCCAAAATCGGGTTAAAAATATATTCATGGATTTTCGAAAACAAAGGGAAGCCACAATGTGTTTTGAATTTTTATGGAGATAGAACATTTTTTTACGATACGCAGAATTAAAGATCGAAATAAATTACCAGCTGACAATGAATTGCATTGAGTTTTATATTGATTGTGTTTTTGAATCCACGTTCGATGAACACCCCCATATTTCGGCATATTTATTCATGTATTTTTTGGTAATTGCTTTTGATTATTTCAATATTTTTTGTTTTTAAATATTTATGTTTTTGTCTTTACAGTACAAAATGTGAAACGGAACTGACAAATAGGTTTCACCCAGTAGTTTGCTAGACCAAATAAAAATGGAATCATAAATTGGGATATTGATTGCTAAAAATGATAACTGATAATGATAACTAAGTTCTTTCTTTTTAACCTACATACCTGTATTTATTCAATATTCGATATTCATATTGTAATATTGATTTGTCTGTTTGTTCATACTTTTTTATCTTTTTTTGATATAGTAGATAAGATAGGTATATAACAAAAAAAGTCTCCATGATATTCTATGTTTGTAGTTGGGGAAAGGTTGATTTAATTAATCAAAAGCCATTTAAATGATTTGTGACCAATGCGATAACACAAACAATCGTTATATTATTTAATTTCTTTTTTCTTTCTTTGTGATAAATTTAATAAACATAATCTGCGATAATGTTTATTTTCTTTAGACTTGAATTTTAGCTTGACAAGTTTTCAAGGGCTGTCTAATAATAGATTTATGCTCTTTCATACTGTCGTCACAGTGAACAAGCAACCCCTTAACAAAAAAACTATCTTTATACAGGTTAAGTTTGTGTACAATAATTTTCCAAGAAAATGATTATCCTTTTGCGAAGTATTATGTCTTGTTTGTATATCCTCCATAGTTACTAGCTGGCTTTGTAAACGTTGCTTTGCAAAAACATAAATGCAGAAAAATTAGGTGAAACCAATAAGAGTGCGTATAAGCCCTACTATACAATTCTATTCTTTGGGAAAAAGATTTAGCTGTACCGAACTTATTTCTTCTTAAAAACAATTTTCAAGTTTAATTAAAAGAGAAAACGGGAACTTCAATATTTAAACTAATTTTTTTTAGATTAGATTTTTTTTAGATATTAGATTTTTATTTCGAAGATAAATAATATAACATTTCTAGATATAGATATGATAATTCCTGATACGAGAATATGTATAACATTATTAACAGAGTGATTATGCAAATTTGTTAGTGGAAATAATAAAGGATGCATGGCTCTTGTTTCGCTGCATGCGCTTGCCGGCATTCGTCGTCAAACCAGGGGTTTCGCTGTGTTGGCCGTGAGAAACCTAGCACTTCAGAGACGGCAAGGCAATGTTGCCACTGGTTTTCAATGCTTAATGCAGGAAGCATAGGACTCCTTAAGAGGTTATTAGAGACTCGATCGGAAAAGGACATGGCAGTCTCTTGCGATTGTAGCCGTCTAACGTCGAATCTTCTCATAGTACTTCCTTGTTTTGGCTTGGATCGGGATATCCGTAGCCGTACCTTGGCTACAACGAGGTAGTTATCCGAGTCAATGTTGGCCTCTCGGAATGTTCGGATATCCTGGATACTGGAGAAGTGTCGTGCGTCGATCGCAATGTGGTCAATCTGGTTGACGGTTGATTGATTAGGAGATTTCCATGTCCCCTTGTGGATATTAAGATGCGTGAAATCGACCAGCCCGAATCCGTTCTCTTCCTAGCTTGGCATTAAAATATCCTAAGACAATTTTAATGTCATAGCCAGAGCACTGCTCATATGTCTTGTCCAAGAGCTCGAAAAATATGTCTTTGGTGTCTTCATCTTTCTCCTCGGGTACTGCCTCTTGCGAGGAATTGACAAATCCTTCAAGAGTAATTCTTGTCATGAAAAAGTGCTTTCTTAAACTAGCCGTTCGGATTTGGCCCAAAATTGTAGGTCCCTTCCATTCCTGACAACAGTACTCGCACACAGGAATGGTTGAGAGTTGTAAGACACTAGGCCCTGGTTCACAACGGACTGTTGTGCCACCCCATTTGATTTGAGCAGTCGCCGTAGTAGATATCGCAGTCTTTTAGTTTGCGTTTGCCCGGTCCATCCCATCGCACTTCTTGGATGGCGGTAATATCTGCCTTGCAGCAGTTTAGGGCTTCCGCTAATTCTTCGGCCGCACGTTGTCTGTTACACGTACAGATCCGAAGTTCATTGCCCTTATTTCGTTTGAGAAGGTTGTCAACAGTGAATCCGTCCGTATCCGAGGCTTGTTGGTGCTTCGAAACTTAAGGTATTTTTACGTGGCCAGGAAGTCACCCCGACGGCACAACCCCCAACTTGGAGGGCCAGATCCTTAGTATAACTCCAAGGAAGGTTAGCCGGATAAACCGCTCCTTACAGGCCTGGGCTCCGAATATGTCGAAGAAGCCCTATAAGGTGTTCACTAAGTAGTTCAACCTTACTGGAACTGTAGACGCCACCGTTAATTCTATCTCGAGAATTCGTCCGCTGCCGCCTGGATAAGGAGAAGTGCCTTAGTGGAAACACCTCTCCCCCCCTCTCTCGTTTGCTGCCCCCAACAACTTTCCACTGGGGTTGGAACCCAATCTCCAGTTGAGGTACTAGGCACCCGATGTTCACCGCGGGGAGGTGAGAGTAGGAGTTGATAGACAGAGGTGGGTTTTGAGAGAAACCTGTGGACGCTTGTGTCCTCTTGAATGCACATGTCTACCATTTGAACATCAATAAGTCTTTTACTTTAGTCAAATAATTCACAAAAAATCAATAAAAATACCATGAGCCGCTGATCCTATTTTGACATTTGCTATAAGTCAACTATGTTATGAGTGATCTATGAACTTTTTTTGTTTGTTTAAAAAAAATCAACAATTTGGAAGACTTTTTCTGGCAGATAAGGTTCCCAGCAGAAATCACAATACAGTTTTCCATTCTCAACTGTCAAACCCGAGGTAATAACCACCGAAACTTCTCATGCAGCTCAAAAAACACCCTATATAAACACAAATAAAAAAAAAACGATTATTTCCTTACTCTTAACTCGAAGTTAAGGAACAGACCTAAATTTTTTGTATTTTTTGAATATCACAGAAAATATCAGCTGAACATCAAATTCGGTTTGCTAAAGGTGTCGACACATTTAAATTAACCAAGATTTTTGTGTCTTAAAGAGATGAGCTCTAAATTTTTGTTCAGCAAACAGTGCTTTTTAAATAACTTACCATATTATGCATATACTTATTCCGTAGAAAACTAACGAAGATTTCAAAATACATTTTACCCCTTATGTCGTATGAAAGTCTAAACGCTTTTTGAAATTGTTTCACTTCTATATGAAGGATCAAGGATGTTAAATAGAAAAGTAAATGTTTTGATTTGTGAATTCTTGTAAAACACAAGAACTTTTTTAAAACTATTTAAATGGTTCGTATCAAGTTACGAATTACTACAAAATTAGTAAGGCAAACAGCTTATGATTCATTTTCTTTTTCACACACTTCCTTGTGCATTGTCCAGTTTTCCAATTTAAATTCAAAATTTGCTTCCTTCTAATGGTTGTTGAAACTTTTAAGGACCAATTTTCTTAGTGTTTCAAATAACTTATCTCATACCAACTCAAGAATAGAAAACCATTTCGAATCAATACAAACGAACACGACTTAAAGTTGAATGTTAACTTCGACAAGATGATAAAACCAAGCCCTCCAGACTTAAAGGACAAATTTTAGTCTTCTCTTATCCAGCACACAAAGATCCACACACAAAATTCGTCTTCCACCTTTGAAGAAGATATTGGTTTCAATGAACTTCTTCTTTTGTTGTTCTTGGGCACCCAACTACAATTATTGCAAAGATGAGGATGATTTGTTTGTTTTGGAACATCGACCATCAGAATTTTCTTCTTTATCCGCTTTCTATAGCGGTATCTACATAATATTGGGTACCGATAGAGAATAGTTGTTCATTGGTTATTCACTTCCGTCTTTCACTATATTCCTATATGCAACTTATAGCAACTTCCTCCTTTCAATCATTCCTCTTAGCCTATCCTTTTTTTTCGTTTTTCATTGTGAAAAGGAAAACTATGTGCGCAAAACTTTTCCCATTTGATCGAAAAGTTTGGACTTGAAGTGTAAATAACGCCGAAAAAGTGTTCCACGGGCATTCCTTCTATTTTACAGCTATACTTTTCTTTTTCTTCTTCTTATTCTTCTTCTCCTTCTTCTTATCTAATCCAACAACAACAACAAACGCATTCTTGTACCAATTGTTGTGATTGTAGCAAACATGGCGAAAATTTGCCCTATGCTTTTGTTTTTGCCTTTAGACTTATATACGAGTAGTAGTTAAGTAACTTCCGGAAGATACCGACTACCTTAGGGAGTTTTGTTCTAAAAGTGAATAGTATAGTGAACTTCTACGTATTATAGAGTACACTTTTCAGTTATTTTCTACGTGAAATGTTACGTGAGCAACAGGAAGAAATAATGAAGACAATATCGATACAGAGCTGGAGTTTTCAACAATCCTCAGGCCTCAAAGATTCAGGTTTTTCTAAAAAGTTTTCTAATACAAGAAGTTTCAGTTTAATTAGACGGGTATTTAGACAGCTGTCATCTTCTGACATTTAATAAGTAAGAACTCGGCCATTACTAAAATTATAAATGTACATGTGGAAGGAATAATGAAGACCTTTGAGTGTTTTAACTCTCCAGGCCGCCTCAAATAATCACGTTTTTCTAAAATATTTTTTAAATAAGAAGTTTTATTTTAATTAGATCGCTGTCATCTTCTTATATTTGACAGATAACATCTCCGCCATTACTAAAACTGGGACTGAAAGAAATAATGAACACACTGAAGTCGATGCTGCATAAAAGATTTACGTTTTTATAAAGGGTTATCCAAAGAGAAGAGCCTTGCACATGAGAGCGAACAACGAATGAACGAATGGACGAACAAACGTGATTTTACACATTTCAAAAAGTCAATTTCAAACAAAAACACAATTAAATTATAAGAAACCAATTGACAGTTATTTTAGGATAATAAAATTTGCATTTTGTTCTCTAAAACAAGACAATTTTGTAAAAACAATTTGTTAGAAACGAATTGCAATGTGGTTGCTATGAACTGTCAAACTTTATTCGCGTTCCACATGCAATCCACACTGCAACGAATAAATTGTTCACGCTCAACTTAACCTCAAAATTATATCTCTCTTATTTTGTTTGTTGAAACAAAGCTCATGTGAAAGAAAAGTCAAAATATGCGAACATCCACAGTTCGCAGTTCGTAGCTCATGTGCAAGATACTTTATTCTGACGTTTAGATTATACAAGCTGAAACAAAGCTTTTATTAAAACTGGAGATGTACATGTGGAAAGAATAATGAAGTCATTAGGGATTTTAATACTCGAGGTCGCTCTAAGGTTCTAACAGATGACAACTAAAATCTACGCTATTACTTAAATTGGAGCTGCACAAGTTTAGTCGTGGAAGACATAATTGAATTTTTGACAATCGAGGGCTCAAAAATGTAAGTTTTTTTAAAGGAGTTTCAATTAAGAGTTTATTTTGAATAGTTCACTATTTGGGTAGCTGTCACTTTTAAAATTGTGATCTTCTGACGTTTAGCAGGAAAAAACTTCGCCATATCTAAAATTGGTACTGTACACGTGGAAAAAAGAGGATGAAGATACTGTAGTTTCTTCATATTCGTCTTAAAGATTCACGTTTTTCTAAAAGGTTCTACAAAGGTAAATTTTATAATAATTACACCGCTTTTTTACAGCTTTATCTCCTGAAAAATATTTGTGGAAGAAATAATAGGTACACTGGGGTTTAACGATAAAAAGTCTCCTATAAAGAGGTTTATTTTGAATAGCCGGTAGTTAAGCAGCTGTGAGTTTTGAAGCTGTCATCTTTTGACGTTTGTGAATTCAAAACTATGCTGTTACTTATATTGGATCGATACATGCATTAACAACCATTTGAAATGTTTATAACTCACTATAAAAATGATACAAATTTGAAGTGACAGTTTCAGAATTTTATAAAATATAAATTTTTTCATGAACTCTAAACAGAGAATTTAACAACAAATTCGCTCCTGTGTTTATTTTTTAGTAAAATCTCCATTTTTTGTTTCTTTTAATTTAACTGGTGGTGCACATGGATCAAAGGTAAGTATGTACCAAAAGAGTATATCTTTTGGCCAGATTCCTGAGTGTTCCCGGTACCTATGAACGTACCTGTTTTTACTTATATATTTTGAGGTTATAAGGAATATAAAATTTATAGCTTTGCCAACGTTCGCGTCGAGTAAAGAAGTAAAAATTCCTATAGCTGGATTCTATAATGTACTATGAAAGTTTTGTATTTTATTATTTTCTTTTCTAACCCAACACAATACTGTTAATCTATTTATTGGACTTGAGAAACTTTTAGTAGTAAGGTACAAGAGTACAAAGTTTTATATTGAAGTTGGCGTATAGAAAGAAATGAAGTGGATAATGCATTGGCAATTTAAATTGTCAAGATTTAGGACTTCTTTTTTTTGTGCGGAGACCTGTATATAGAAGGAAAAAGGTAAATTAATTGAAATAGTGGCCATAATGCAAGTAATAAAGTTTCCTTAGTTGTATTGATTTATTGAAGGAAAACAAAAATAAACTAAGGTCGCACGATACTTGAACACACTTATATTGAAATATATTGATTTGGAATTACACGATTCCGTTGAATCTCTGTTGGACTACGACATAAATTTGAACCTCGGAGTGTCTTAAAATACATTTGAGGATAATCATTTTTGTTTAAATACCGCAGTTTTGTTAATTGACGTCTCCATTGAGCTTCATCGCTAAACAAAACGAACGGAACCATTGATGTCAAAAATATTTTTCACAATTTGGAAGCGTTATTCAGTACATTCATGATGAAATGTCAAACTAAACTTAAAATAAATGACTTGACAGATTAAAAAATGGCTGCCATTTAAAATAGTGCTGCCAACTAAAAATTGTATGCCTCTAAAAAATATAATAACATAATAGAATAGAATAGAAATGACTTTATTTATATACAAAATTCAGTTATACATACAAAAAATAATTACAAGTCTTTTAAGACCTAGTTTTAAAACCGTCGCGTCGGTCAGATTGACAGAATATGAATTCTGATAGCGAAAACAAACAAAACAATGAAGATACAAAATGAAATTAAATGTATTAATAAAGTAAATTACTTTTAAACAAGTTTATATAAAACAATTTTTTTTTAAATTTCAACAAAATGAAGAAAAAAGAAGAAACAAATTTAAATGCACTGGAAGAACTAAAAGCTCTCTTTTAAAAATTCTTTTTCTGTAAGCCATTGCTCATTGGAGGAATTTGTGAAGTCTATCCCAGCCTTTTGCTCCATTAAGGGTTTGATTTACATCTTCAGCTTCAAATTGGTTCTTCCCAAAAATGGCCGACGAATTTCTTAGATAATCGGACAAAATCCTAAAAAGTGTCTGATATTCTCTCTCTCATGGGTGTTGCAGAGTTGGCAGGTCTGGTCTGTGAGGTATGGAGGTCAGAGAAAGTATCTCACCTCTGGCTCGTTGAATTGAAGAAATCATATCCGTTGATAAGCTCGCTGTATAGTGTTGCCATAAGAAGTGATAAATTGTGATATTAGTTTTAACTTTGTTTTGTTTTTGTTCCATTATTTTAAATTGTTCGTTTATTTATCTTTTTATTTGTGTTATTTACTTATTTATTAAACTTTTCAACAGATAACTCAAAACTAATAAATTTGAAAAATCCCTTGAAAAAGCTGGAAAATAGCCGGCGAAACGTCGGGTAACAGGAGATGAATTAGTTTTTTTATTAATTGCATCAAGAATATTGATCATTAATTATATCCGTTGAGTTCTTGTCGTCGAAGTAGTTTGATTCTCTAAGATTAAACTCCAACTTTCTGAGGAAGTCTCTATACTGCGATGCTTTGGCCTGGTTGATGAAAGCTTGCCGATATTTCTCATCCAATTTTGCAACAAGGGAGTAAAGACTTCCTTTAAAACCCGTTAGATTATCCAAATCAAATTCGATCGATTCACCCGTCAAATTTGCAAGTTCGATCCAAGTTTGTACAAAACTATGCCGATATATGATGATAAATTTTAGTACTCTATTGATCAGCCTTGATAAATCCAATCGGAGTATTTCGACAACGTATTCGAAATGAATCATGAGCGTGTCGATGAACAACGGTGGCAACGGATATAAAACAAATAATAAGGCGTTGTTGATGGGATAGCAAAGACTCGCTTCAAAAAGAAACGTAATAATGTTTAGACATCCTCATATTCTTTGTAGCCCCACACTTGAGAGGAGTAAAGCATAATCGATTTTGCAACAGCTTGAAACAGTTTATATTTTGCTGAGTGGTGGATGGATTTATTTGCAATGCAGTTTTTCCAGGAAACGCAGAGAACAGTCTTCGCCTCCTGAAGCTACTTATTATGATCAGACCGAGGTATTTAACTTCCTTAACAACTTGAACTTACTGATCCTGATACTTTCATTTTTCATAACTAGCATATCTTCCGTGTCCTTTTCTGAAGATCATTTTGTTAGATGTGCTAAGGTTGACTGATAAATTCCATGAATAGCAGTATTTTTCAAGTTTGACAATCATTTCTTGGAGTTGGTCAAGGGATTTCGATAAAAGTACGATATCATGAACATACAATTGGGTCGGAACATATTCTCCTGCAAAGTTCACCCCTCCTCCCGTGTGCTCCACTAAATCCTCAATAAATAGAGTACTCAACGCACACCCTTGTTTTAGGCCCATTGAAGAACTGAAATCTTCGGAAAGGCATTTTCCATCCCAAACAGCTATTGAATCTTTAACATAAAGAGCTCTTAAAATACTGATAATTCTGAAAGATATGCCGATATTCAAAAGATTAAGAAAAAGTGCCTCTAGATCAATGCTGTCAAATTCTGCCTTGAAATCTATAGAAAAGATATATAGTTTTTGTCCACAATTTAAGTACACATTTGCAATATTAAGTAGCAGAAACACCTGATCAGTAGTTGAATATCCAGAACGAAATCTATCCTGAGCTTGGAGTTCACGTTCACCCACGAAGTAAGTCTACTGAATATCATACCTGTAAATATCTTCATAGATTATTTTCTGGAACACATGCATCTCCTTTTTTAAATAATGGGAAAATCACCGAAGAAAGAAAACTAGGAGGAATGACTCCAAACTCGAAGATTTCATTATAACAGCAAAGAAGTTGGACTATTAAATCGCGGGAAGCATAATTGAAAAATTCAACTGGAATTCGGTCTGTTCCAGCTGCCTTGTGTAGTTTCGCTCTGTCTAGCGCTGCAATCAATTCTTCTTCCGAAATGCAGCATAGTGAAACTTTCTGGCCTTGCATACCTTAATGAGCAACGAAGAAAAATGATTCTTTAAATCAGACGCCATAGACCGCACCCCTTAGTAAGCTTAGCCCCACTTACTAATTTTATTCCTTTCCAAAATGCAGCAGAAGATCTTGCCATTGGCAATGTGGTGACTACGCTTGTAGTCTAGTTTTTTCTGCAAGCACAAGTTTTATATTTTTTGTTTGACTCTACGTACCATAGTTTAAAGTTTTCATTATTTGATGAGCGAAACAAGGTAAACCAGATTTGCTTGTTTTTTCAAGTTTTAAGCAGGTTAGATTGATGTGAATATGCTCTCTTTATGACAGCTAGTAATTCATCCATGGATGGACTTGGAGATAGTTTCTTCAGCAAATATAGTTTTCTATTGAAGCATTGCTGATAACTCTGCAAAAAACGATCATTCCATTTTAATTTCGGGGGCAGCTTTATATCCTTTGTTATATGTGTGTTATTCTAGTTAACTCGTTGACAAGAATGATCTTGCTCATCATTAATTGTTGTAATTATTGGCATTTCATAACTGACAAAATGTGTTGTTAATATGGTGTGAATTATATACCTATTTACATACACATAATATAATATTGTATTGTAGTTGTAGGTGTTGTCAATGTCTTCCGACACATCTCCCTTTTTCAGTATTGATAACGATCGACAGGCTGTATCGAGTCAGGTACCCTTGTTTATCGGTGAGAAAGCTGTTACGACGTAGTTTTCCTGTCGGAGTTTTCATGATGTAAGAGCGAGTTTGCTAGGTCTTCTCTCGAACTGTAACCCACACTCGTTTATCTCGTATCCAAACTAATTCTCCGGGAGTAAGATCATGTTTCTGTACGGCACGATGTCTGTGGTTAAAGTTTAGTGTTTGCTGCATCTGCTGATCATCTCAGCAATGTCTGTAGAAAGGCCTGTCCACCAGACAGATTCACGAGCTCTTGCTCGACACTTTGTTTTTCCTTGATAGCCAACATGAAGTCTTCCGAGAATGTCTTGTCGCATCGATGCAGGTAGTCTTGTGCGTTTTTGGCAGGATGGTGATTAGCTAAGGTTGAGTTGGGTCGCCAAATTGTTGTAACTCCTCAATAGTGCAAAGTTCGGAAACCCAATTCAATCACAGTTTAGAGGTTCCTAATTTCAGTAGTGGTGTGAGCGTACTTTGTACGAAAACCGTACCGAAGAATGAAAGGCTGGGGGATAAACCAGCCACTAACGAGCTCTTTCGGACGCTGTGGCAAGGTCCATCATATTTCTGCCTTACCCCGGCAAGCGGCTCTGCCGGGACCAACCGTCTTTCCGCGTTACTCGTGGAAACAAAATTAAGAAACCAAACAGAAAAATAGTAAAACAAAAAAATCGCGCCATGGCTGCCAATGCGGTCAAAAGGCTATCGAGCCAACTCAGGGGTGTGAACGGGTTGTCAACCCTGTAGTTGCCACTAGAAGCGGGAGTCTTTCTCCCTCAAGCAAGCAATTTAGTTGATCTAATAACGCGGGAAAAACTGCAGTGGGCCATAGACAGCTTTGATCCATATAAATCTCCAGGACCAGACGAAATCATTCCGGCCGAACTTCAAAAATGCTCAAACCTGATCATTCCACCATTGGAAATCATTCTGACAAGTTGTTAAAGGTTAAGATATATTCCCAAAGTCTGGAGAATGGCAAAATTAGTCTTCATTCCTAAAGCAGGGAAACCCTCAGACGTTAACCCTAAAGATCTACGACCAATCAGCCTTTCATCCTTCCTTCTTAAAACCTTGGAAAGATTAATTGAAATTTACATCAGACATAACTTAAAACCATGTCTCATTTCCACAGCTCAACATGCTTACTCTAAGCGAAAATCAATAGAATCAGCACTTCATTCGCTGGTACGTATTATTGAATATTCCCTCGAATACAAAGAATATAACCTAGTATCGCTCCTAGATATTAAAGGAGCTTTCAGCAACGTCAGTTACCAGGCGATCACAACAGCAATGGATAAGCTGAAATTAGAGAAATCACTCATAGATCTTAAAAGCAGGACAATAACTTCTAGCATGAGAAGTTTTACTACCACCAGATCGGTGAATCGAGGCACTCCCCAAGGTGGAGTCCTTTTGCCTCTTCTATGGATCATGGTAGTAAACGACCTACCTACAACATTGGAAGCAGAAGGTCTCAAGGTGATTGCCTATGCTGACGATGTTGCGATATCCGTATCTGGGAAGCATCCCCAAGTTCTCTCGGAACTCCTACAAAATGCCCTAAATAGGCTAACTAAATGGACTAAGCAATGTGGATTGGACGTCAACCGACATAAAACAGAATTAATACTCTTTTCGAGAAGATATAAAATTCCTCAGATTAGCCCACCCAAAATTAGAGGAATACCATTAAGCTTTTTCGACCAAGCTAAATATTTGGGCCTCATTTTAGACAAAAAACTAAATTGGAAGGCAAATATTGATGAAACAGTAAAAATGGCTACTGTAGCGCTTTTTACTTGTAAAAAGGCCATTGGATCAAAATGGGGCTTCTCCCCAAAAATAACCCACTGGCTATACACTTCGGTAATCAGACCGATACTCATTTATAGAGCTGTCGTATGGTGGACTGGACTGGACAAGATGGTAAATATAAATAAGCTCATCAAAGTCCAGCGGTCAGCAGGTATGTGCATCACAGGAGCACTTCGCTCAACACCAACCGCAGCACTGGAAGTGCTTTTAAACCAAACACCACTTGATATCTTCTCCAAAAAGGTACCTGCCAACTCATGTGTAAGGCTTAGAGCCACCTCTCAATGGACCAGTAACAATACTGGACATACTACTATTCTAGACAGTTTCAGATCTATCCCAGATCGCTTAGACTATACCACCCCAAAAATGGTATTCGGTAAAAGCTTAAATGCGTCCATCCCTTCAAGATCCTCCTGGGAAGAAGAGAGACCCCTGGAAGACTATGCGGTACACTTCTATACAGACGGTTCAAAGACCAATCACGGAGTTGGAAGTGGTATCTATTCGGAACAACGTAATCTTAGTCCATCCTATAGACTTCCCAATCAATGTAGTGTATTTCAAGCAGAAGTAATGGCGATTAAAGAAGCACTATCCTGGCTCAAAGAAAACGTTATATCTTGCAAGGATATACGAATCTTCTCGGACAGCCAAGCCGCTCTTAAATCTCTCGCGTCTGTCTCCACAAACTCTCAAATAGTCCACGATTGTCGATCATCTCTGAATGAGACCTCATTTGGGTGCCGGGCCACAGAGACATTCGGGGAAATTGCAAAGCCGATGAGCTTGCCAAAAACGGAACACTTCTGCCTAATGTTAGACAAAAACATAACATAGGAACACCACTTGCTACATGCAAATATCTTCTCAAGCAATATGCTTTAGAAACAACAAATACTAGATGGTCACAAAGTACCACCTGCCTGGCAACCAAGCAAATATGGCCAAGCATAGACTTAAAACGGTCAAAAGGCTTGATATACCTGAGCAGACAGAGTATAAGCTCTACAATTGGAGTAATAACAGGACACTGCCTCATATCAAGACATGCTCTGAGGCTACGGGTCTACACAAATGACTTCTGTAGAAGCTGCATAGGCTAGGAGGAAGAGGAAACAGTCCAACACCTTCTATGTACATGTCCAGCACTCTCCATTAGAAGGAATTACTTTCTCGGTAATCCCTTCTTCGATAACACCATGTGAGCTGGCATGGCAGTGAGCTCAATGTCTCTCTAACTTCATTAAAAGTACAAAATGGTTTGTTTAAGTTCATTACTCTCCCATGAGTAACCTCATTAGTGGTATCACAATCGACCCTTGAGGTCTAGGTGAGTCAATGACATCTGGACAGCCACTCCAACCTAACAAATTTTCTGGCCACCCGACCCATTCAATGCATAGGAGGCGATTTTGCGAAGAGTTAAATCGCGCTACAGTTCGGTCCAGATTTCTTCTATTTTCAAATCAGATGCAGGAATTTCTTCTTCCAGCTTGTTTTCGCTATCTTTTACATGCAAAGGCTGGCGGCTAAGTGCATCTGCTGCTTTCAGATCCATACCTGGAGTGTAGAAGTTTGAGAAACCATAGCGCATCATTCGCATTCTTAAACGCTGTAGCCGTGGTGTTAAATCGTCCAGATTTTTTGTTATAAGTATTGGAACAAGCGGTCAGTGTCCTGGAAGCATAAGAGATTGATTTCAACTTACCATCGAGTTGTCGTTGACGAATGACAGCACCGATACCATATGAAGAACTGTCAGCTGAAATGACAGTCTCTTTGTTGCTGTCATATATTGCAAGCACGGGCTCGCTGGTCAGGATTTTCTTCATTTTCTCGAACGCCTTCCCCTGCGTTAACCCCCAAGTGAATGTTCGTTCCTTCTTGAGCAGTTCGTTGAGAGGTTGCAGTACGTCCCATAGTCTTGGGTGATTTTTTAACACGAAAAGTTAAAAGTCTAGTCTGATTTTCATCAAGTCACCTACCATGAAACTACTCCGTAAACATTCTTCCTGTATATGGAATATTCCTCAGAGTGAATATTCACATTTGCCTATGATGTGATTTAAAACTTTCTTTTAAAACTTAATTAGGTATCTTTTTTAATTCATTTTGCTTGAATCTACCTCAGCTCTAAATCTTAATCCTATTCCAAATTATTTCACAAAATAGATTCCTTTTTATGTATGTAAAATTTTCTAAAATGCAATTTCAAAAGTTTCACTACATGACTAAAAATTGATCCCCATGAATTTTTGATCCGAAAAAGGTTTTAACCAAAATATCACATTTAATTCTAAGGTAAAACTTATTTAAGTTGAATTTTAATTTAATTTAATAAGCAAAAGTAGTTAATGTTTAAAAGCTCAGGAATTTGTATTTCCTTTATGTGCAGTGCATATATGAGAGTGTCATGTGATGTGTGCCTGTGAAAAGTTTAATCATGCGATGTCAACGTTTCTTAAGCTTTCATTCAATTAGTTTTCAACAATATTTTCTATTACCTTAATTAATGCAGAACCTTACACGACAAGCTCATATAAAAATAGATACGTTGGTATGTGGTGTAAGGTGTAAGGTTTAGAATATTATATATCTTATCCTAGAAAAATATAAAATTAATTTTGAAAGTTACTTTTTTACCTGAGCACATGTTGAGGCAAATTTCGCCTTATTTAACTGAAGAGCAAGTACTACACAGGGAAAGGGAAGAATTAATTTTAAAAAGCGTATAAATTTGAATTCATATTGTTTTGTATAGGCACGATGGCGTTTGTCGTCCTTTTAGCCTTGAGTCTTGACATACAATAAAGTAAATATTTGTAACATGTAAAATTTTGTCTTAACTACGAAATTTTATTCATAGAAGAAACTGAATTAATCTTAGATTTAGGTCTAGGTTTATTTTAATGTGAGAAGTAAATTCATGTTGCAGCGTTAATTTATTGTTAATTAGGTGTTAATTCTGTTTTTATTTGTTATGAATATGAACATACATAACCTTGAAATGTACACCGAATTTTTATTTTATCGGTGTGGTAGTCAACGTCTGTACGTTTGGGATATTTGAAGAAGTGGCTGAATCTTAAGAACAAGCTCAGATATTGACATTAAGGATCTCGTTGTAGCTTTCATTGCTTTTCTTAACTATAAACAATCATTGAATTTTTTGACAGGTTGGTTATAGCAACCATTGGACAAAAATTTCTTGTAAAATTTCAATAAAATGTTTGTTTTATAGTTTTGAACATGTTAGGCGCCAGTTATATAGCTATCATTAGTTTTCATCATTGATAAAAAACATTGGAATTTTTTTGACAGCTATCCTTAAAAATGTCTGTCATTGAAAAAAATTTCTTGATTGAAATCCACCGACAATTTTTTACTGACATGTCATTGGAATTGTGTGAAATCGGAATCCAAATCAGTGGAACGATTCGTTTCACTTTTGAGTATAAAAGTATCAGCTGTTGAGGAAAATGAATTTCCATCAGGAAAATAGAAAAACACATTTTTAGAGAAAAATAAATGCGCAGCTACCCTTTTTCCAAAAAAAATCTTTGTGTGATTTCCGATCGATCAATATATAATTTTCATTTGAATTGATATTTGACAGCGTTTCCCTTTGATAAGAAATGTTAGAAATGAACATTAACATTTGAGAAGAAAAAAGTATGATTGCCCATTTATTTTCTCTAAAAACGTATTTCTCTATTTTTCGGATTGGAATTCGTTTTCCCGAACAGCTGATTATTTTATGTTCAAAATTGTAACGAATCGTTCCACTGAATTGGGTTTCAATTTCACACAATTCCAATGACAGATTTCTGTGAGTAAACATTTTTCGGTTGGATTCAATCAGGAAATTTGTTTTAATGACAGAAATTTGCAATGATACTCGTATCTATGAAAGACCTGTCAAAAAATTTCAATTATGAAAACTAATGATAGATGTAACTGGCGCCTTAGAAGCAAATAAATGCAATATGATGAATTCAAATGACAAGTAGTTTTTTCAAGATGTTTCAATTCGTACTGATGGATTTTACTGATAGCTAAACTGACAGGTGGGAATACAAAGAAAATTAAAAGTTTTCAATTTCGTTCCATTTTTTTTAAGTATTAAATTATAGTTCAAAGTTTTTAACAAAGAAAATATCTACTGCTAAAAATCGTTAAAAAATGATTGCGAATCTTATACCTTGAAAAAAATCTATCAAATTTTTTGACAGAAAACAGTTTAAAACTTAATTGTATACTCTTTAATTTTTGAAGCCCCTTAAATTAGTGCAAGAAAATTTATTGTTTGATTAAACTTTTTACACATTTTTGTTGATGTGAAGATGTTATTTCGGCATTTCTGACTCTCTTCCTCATAATATAATCACATAAAAAAATTCAACAAAGCTAAATTGTGTTGAAAGCTATTAAACAAAATTTAAACAAACAATTTTTGCAAGGTTGTGGTGTTGTTCTGGGCTTACATTCTGAAACTTGGTTTTTGAATACGACATTTTTCGAGGCTACTCAACAAAAAAAAAAACTCCCCACTAAATATATGATTTTATTAAATGTGTCATACCATAATAATTATTTACTTACTTACTTAAGGTGGTGCTACAGTCCGGGCGGACCTGGGCCTCAACCAACATACGTCTCCAGCCAGCTCGGTCCCTAGCTAGCCATCTCCAGTTTCGCACGCCAAGTTGGTTGAGGTCTTCACTCACCTGAGTGCGCCACCTGAGTCGCGGTCTTCCTCTACTGTGCCGTCCCTCGGGATTGAATTCAAGGACCTTCCGAGCTGGAGAGTTGATGTCCATTCGCTCTACATGACTAATCCTGTACAGCCCGTACAGTTCGTCATTATATCTTCTCCTCCATTCTCCATCTATGACTACGGGACCAAAAATCACTCGAAGAATTTTTCTCTCGAAGCATCCTAAGACGCTCTCATCTTTCATTGACAGGGTCCAGGCCTCAGCGCCATAGATGAGAACCGGGATGATGAGTGTCTTATAGATGGTGATTTTATATGCTCGAGAGATGACTTTACTTCTCAATTGAAGAAGTCGCATGACAGTGCACCGCCTTGTCTAAAACCTTTTTTGTCATCAAATGCAGCCTCCATCATCATTCTGCACAAACGGATAAGTTTGACAGGGATGCCAAAACTAGACATTGCTCTGTAGAGCTCTTCCCTATAGATGCTGTCATACGCGGCTTTAAAATCGATAAAGAGATGGTGGGTATCGATTTGAAGTTCTTGGGTTTTTTCCAAGATCTGCCGTAGTGTGAATATTTGGTCGATAGTGGACTTTCCTGGTCTGAAGCCACACTGATAAGGACCTATCAGGTTTTTGACGAACGGCTTCAGATGTTCACATAATACGGCAGAGAGGATCTTATACGCAATGTTAAGGAGACTGGTGCCTCTGTAGTTGACACAATTTAGAGGATCTCCTTTCTTATGTATCGGGCATACCTACTATGCCGAGATTCCACTCATCGGGCATGCTTTCTTCCGATCATATTTTGCAGATGAGTTGATGCATGCTCCGTACCAAGTCATCGCCTGCTGCTTTGAATAGTTCGGCAGCGATGCCGTCAGCTCCAGCAGCTTTGTTTGACTTAAGTTTAGATATAGCTAACTTCACTTCGTCAAGGTCAAGGCGGAATTGTTGGTCTGCGTCGCCTAGGTTAAGTGGTTCTATCTCCCTTACAGCGGAATTCAGTTCGTCATCGCCGTTATATAATTTGGAGAAGTGGTCTTTCCATATTCTCAATATCGACTGCGGTTCTACTACGATGATCCCCTGATTGTCTTTACAGGCTTCGGTTCGTGGCTGGTACCCTTGGGAGGTTTTTTTTACCTTTTGGTAAAATTTACGAACCTCATGCTCATGCTTCTCATGCTATCTTTTTTTCCATCTAAGAAGCCGGTGTTCCTCTCTCCTCTTCTGCTCGTAGAGCTCGCTAGCAGCTCTGGTCCTTTTGTGCAATGCGGTTTTGTATGCCTGCTGTTTCGCTGCATGCGCTTGCCGGCATTCGTCGTCAAACCAGGGGTTTCGTTGTGGTGGCCGTGTGAAACCTAGCACTTCAGAGGCGGCATCTCTGACGGCTGCAAGACAATGTTGCCACTGGTTTTCAATGCTTAATGCAGGCAGCATAGGACTCCTTAAGAGGTTATTAGAGACTCGATCGGAAAAGAACATGGCAGTCTCTTGCGATTGTAGCCGTCTAACGTCGAATCTTCTCACAGTACTTCCTTGTTTTGGCTTGGATCGGGATATCCGTAGCCGTACCTTGGCTACAAGGGGGTAGTGGCCCGAGTCAATGTTGGCCCCTCGGTATGTTCCTACATCCTGTATACTGGAGCAGTGTCGTGCGTCGATCGCAATGTGGTCAATCTGGTTGACGGTTGATTAATCAGGAGATTTCCATGTCCCCTTGTGGATATTGAGATGTGTGAACTGCGTACTAGCTACCAGAACGTCTCGCCCGCAGCGAAATCGATCAGCCTGAATCCGTTGTCGGAGGTTGTGTCATGCAGGCTGTATCTCCAAATTATGCCACCAAAGATGTCTTCTCTTCCTAGCTTGTCATTAAAATCTCCTAAGACAATTTGTATTTCATAGCCAGGGCTTTGTTCATATGTCTTGTCCAAGAGCTCGAAGAATATGTCCATGGCGTCTTTCCCCTTTGTTGGGGCATGCGCGCACGCGCATATAAGGCTTATATTGGCGAATTTAGCCTTGATGCGGATTGTCGTGATGCGCTCGCTCACACTGTTGAAACTCAAGACTTTTTGCCTGAGTCTAGTTCCAACAGCAAATCCACACCCAATTAGACGCTGTCTTTGTTCTCGGTAGCAGTCGCCGTAGTATATATCGCAGTCTTTTAGTTTGCGTTTGCCCGGTCCATCCCATCGCACTTCTTGGATGGCGGTAATATCTGCCTTGCAGCAGTTTAGGGCTTCCGCTAATTCTTCGGCCGCACGTTGTCATCAAATCAAAAATATGTCAACAAAGCTAAATTTTGATTAAATTTATGAAACAAAATTTAAACAAACAATTTATTCAAGATTGTGTTGTTTTTCTGTGGTTACATTCTGAAACTTAGTTTTTTAATACGAAATTTGTCGAGGCTAATCGACAAAAAAAAATAACCCACTAAAAATATGATTTTGTTATAATAATTAATATGATATAAAAATTGACTCATGTAAAATGCAAAATGTAGGTGTCCTATTATTTTGGGCGATCGTCTCGAGCTGTCAAAATGAACCGGAACTATTCAACCAATGAGATCGCTCGTTCTATCGCCCAATAAGATAGCTCGTTGTATTTCATTTGAATAATAATAAAATAACGACTGACACACTCTTAAAGTAAAAGTCGATTAGTAAAGTTCTATTATTCTTCATTCCTGTTTTATAAAAATAACTAACGAACAAATATGAAGTATTTTATAAAATAAAGGGTATTTCAATTTTTGCAAGTATTAAACACGTTTTAACTAAATGCCCTGCACCTCATTATTTTCCACCCCTTTTCTCCAAATTTATCAAGTGTTCTTTTATCAACTCTGAATTTGGTAGAATGCTAAGTTTGATGTAAGTTGAAAATGAATGAAGAAAACGGCTCTTAAAACCTTAAAAGGGTTTAGAAGGCTTTTAAACCTGAATGTATTTTAAAAAATCAAAAAGCTTAATGGTGAATTCAACATTGAATTGAACACTTGAGCTCTAAATCAATAAACAAAACTGTTGCAATATACGGTTTATCATGAGTGAACAAAATAAACTAACTTAAAATCATTCAATTTCTATTGATATGAGGTTAAAAAATATATTCTAAGAAAATGAAATCTCACAACGATAACGCTAATGTTTTATTCAAAAGTTTTCGAGAGACATATACATACAAAGATAGAAGCCCATCAACAAAAGCGATCTTGTGGTTTCTCTAGCAAAATATAAAATGCACCTTTCTCCCTAGTTCACCTTTATAAGCTATATAACTCCAACTAAGCTACACCCTTAAAATAAAAAATATAATATATACTCTAGCTCATTTGAAATGCAAAGAAAAATCTTACAACTCATGAATTTCCAGTGAAGTTTTTCTTTATTTTTGAAATTGACTTTTTTCGCGTTATGAAGAAATCCTTGCAACTTGCTGCATTGCAAGGATATAGCAGATTGAAGCACATACAAAACAACTAAGAGCATACGCGGCATAAAGAAACTCTCGCATTCAACCGACACACCGCCATACCAGCGACCGACGCCAAGCAACGCCAACACTCCGCCGATATAGTCACCTGCGCGACAAAAATATTTATTGCATCAAAACCTCATGTGTGGCAGAGGATGAGAAGAAGGGATACTCTCGAAAGGATATACCTAACTTCGCATGCAATAAATCCTAGATTTCTTCCGTTGGTTTTTATCTGAACACCACAATTCTGCCCCTCGAAAAATCCTATCTCAAAAGTTGCCCATATATTCATGCAACTTCTATATTCTACCTCCTGCTACGTCCTCTATGGTTGCGAGGAGCAGCAGCAGCCGTGGCAATGGATGGCGTGACGCGAATAAGTTGCGTTTCGACTACAAAAAGACGAATAGAAATGAACGACAAAGTAAGAATGTGAATTAGAAAAAATAAAATGCCCAGGTGGGTTAGGTTGGGTTAGAAACGGTTACAATTACGACTAAGGGTTGCCACGAACCCACCTATGCGTGTGAGTAAAGTAGAGGCACAGGTGGAAAAGGGTGCCAACAGGAATCAAACGCTATTTCCCTCTGGGTCCTTCGGGCGAAATATTCATTCGAGTCCTGCTGCAATAAATGTTTGTTAGCAACGAATACATATATGAATTTCCTGAAACGGAAATGTGACAAAGTCACACCGCTAGCGTCGAGAAAGTTTTTACGCGGAGTTTTTTTTCTTCTTCTTTCTATGCATGGGTGGAATTCACGACGAACTACAAAATGAAGAATTTATTTCGGATCCTTTGAACATATCCTTGATGTTATATTTTTCTCATTCGTACGAAGGGAGTATAAGGAAAAGTCTATAAAGAAGGGGAAAAGCAACAGACTTTTCGTTCCGTCTATAATATCGTTTGGCAAATTCCTGACATGCTACATGCATATGTGAACACATTGGATGGCTTTATGGCTTTGTTGCAGTTTTATGTCAAAAAGGATTTTCTATTTTAGCTTTATACGCCGCCATCGTCGTTGCTATTTTTTGGTTGAAGACAATACGGTGAGTTAACTTAAAGGACCTTGCCTAAAGAGCAAGAGAGAGCTTTGGAAAAAAGGTACCAAAACCAAAGTATTTGTGTAAGGTTGGGGTTGGTCTTAATAGGCAATTGACTCAATGTTGTCATAAATCTACATGGTATGTTTGGATGTGGCACCAGCACCACATTGTGTCCTTTTAAGTCAACGACGATATCCTTTAAAGCAATAAATTAATCCCCACAAGCTGTTTTCACACTGCTGCAAGCGGAAACGGTCTCGTTCGTTGTTGACCAATGCAATGGCCCATGAATGTATAAACACAAGGAAAAGCACTTAACATATGTATGGGAAAAGGGATATGCAACGGGAAAGGAAGGAGCATCACGAAGAGATGTTGCCACAAAATGTCATCCGCACGAAACAAACAAAAGTAAGTAGGAGAGGTACCTGATGATGCACAAGCATTTTCACAATATTATTTTAATTATATTATTTTTTTTATTTTTAAATTCAACTTTAGTGTTGGCGAAGGAGGAAGGGTGGGGTATAATATTGTATAATGTAGGTTAAATCTGTCCACTCTCGGTGATTTATAAGTTTATTCACACACACAAGAAAGGGAAATTGTATTTACGATGTACTTTTAAAATATATGGTCTCATAAAATCATACTATTTGTTCACGGCGACGACTACGACGACGAATTTACGTGTTTTTAGTCCTTAAAATGTTTTTATAGGAGCTAAATATTGCAGGGTATAAAATTTAACAGATCTTTGGGAAATTTATTCGATTTTGTTTGCATTTTGGATTTTTATAGTGAACATTTTGTGGCATTTTTCTATGGATTTGAGGTGAACAATGCATTCGGTAATAAGTTCCATTGGCTAAAAATAAAATGTTTTAAGATTTTGAACAGTAATCATATTTATTTTCAATGCATGAAACATATAAAAATTAGTACAATTTAATAACGATTAAATAAACTAAGTATTTAAAAACAAAGTATCAAATCTCAACTTTCAACTCCCCCACTAGATTTTTATACCAGAGTACAACAGTTGTGTTTTGTAGCAGGGAGTCCTTTGGTTAGAACATCAGCCAGGCATCTCTTCAAATTTCAAAAATTCTACTTTTAATTTATTATATCTTCTATTCTATGGGGCAAATCTTTTTTCGTACTCGTACTGTAGCGAGAGTCCTAAAAGATCTTAACATACATAAATCTGCTGGTCCGGTTGATATCCCCGCTATTGTTCTAAAGAAGTGTTCTTCATCGCTGGAAAAACCACTGCGTAAGCTTTTTCATCTGTCCTACTCCTCAGGTCTCGTTCCGAGCAGATGGAAAACCGCATTTGTCCAGCCTATTCCCAAAAATGGCGAATCTTCCTCACCGTCTAATTACCGACCGATTGCACTTACATACGTCCCTTCTTTCCAAGGTCATGGAAACGCTGATTAATTAAAATAACTTGAAGATCGAAAGCTTCTTAATGACCGGCAATACGGCTTTCGTAGCAATAGGTCCATTGGTGATCTCATGGTTCATCTCACCTAACAGTGGAACAAATCTTTACATAGTTTTGGAGAAAGTAAGATTATTGCACATGATATTTCAAAAGCATTTGATAGGGTTTGGCATCAGGCTCTCTTATCGAAAATGCGTGCTTTTGGTTTTCATGAATCCCTCCCTCGTTGGATTAGTAATTACAGTTCGAATCGTTCAATACAAGTTGTATTGGATGGATTCAAGTCTGAAAACCACAAAATAAATGCTGGTGTGCCACAGGGGTCTGTTTTATCCCCAACACTCTTTCTCATTTTTATTAATGATCTCTTGTCTGCAATATCTAATCCAATACATTGTTTCGCTGACGATAGTACTCTTAACTTTTCATATTCGTTTTCAGATTCACACCCCTCTTCTTCGGATGTGGAACTGCAACGACAAAATATGATAAGCTCATTGAACTCCGACCAAAACAGCATTGTACAATGGGGAATAAGAAACCGCGTGGAATTTAATGCTTCGAAAACGCAATGCTGTCTCGTATCGTTAAAGCGAAATATACCCCCCCCCTGCCATTATCCATAAATGGCACTCACTCTATTGTACCGTTATTTTAATGGTTTATGCTCTAGAGAAATAGCCAGCTGCATTCCTCCCCTTAAACAGTTCAACCGTAATACTCGCGCTTCTAGGAATGCTCATCAATATATCCTCGAGCCCAACTTCGGTGCCGTACTAGGTGAATGTGGAATGCCTTGCCACGCTCTGTCTTTCCCAGCTATTGCAATATTCAGGAATTCAAAACCAATTTGCACCGACATCTCCCTTCAAACCCTCTCTCCCTTTCTTAGTGCTCACACTGTGTCTACATAATAAGGGTAATATATCCCTTTGAGTGTGCGCTTATTATAAAAAAAAAACATAAGATCTCGAAAGAAATGATGCCTTATATCGATGTGCTTTGAAACTGCGTGATAAACGTTGTTTTTAGATATGTTTATTGCCTCTTGTTATCGCATTGCAATATAAGTTCTTGATTCCAATTAATTAGTTCTCGCAATAAAGATTGAAGCCAAAGTGCTTCTTGAGATGTTGAGGCTAAGGCCATATACTCAGCCTCTGTGGTGGAGAGAGCGACAGTAGGTTGTTTCTTTGCATTCCACGAAATAAGTCCTCCTTGGTATTTAAAGAGATAACCTGTAGTTGATTTTCTGTCATCTGAGTCACTAGCCCAGTCAGCTTCCGAAAATCCTTCTAAACATCCTTCAATGTCTCGAGTGTATTCTAGCTTGTAATTTTGTGTTCCTTTTATATAACGGAAAAGTCGTTTAAACGCTATCCAATGAGATTTTGAAGGATTTATTATTAAATCTTGATAAAGCCCCACTGTTAAGGATAAATCTAGGCGACTTACTTGAGCTGCATTTAAAATGCTTCCAATAGCTTCTTGATATGGAACGGTTTTCATGTAATCAGTTTCGTGTTTGCTTTGTTGATGTGTTTCTTTTATAAGCTTTTGGTTAATATCTAAGCTTGTGGATACCGGATTACAATCCTCCTTATTGAATCGCTTGAGAATTCTTTAAGTATGTCCGTTGGTCTATCCATAACTTTCCGTTTTCTCGATCACGAGTTAATTGCATACCGAGCACAAATTTAGCTTCTCCAAAATCTTTTCTTTCTCTTTTTCTTTGACAATTCTTTTTTCATCTTTGTTATTTGTAAAAATCAGTAAGTCGTCTACGTAAATAGCAACGAAAGTTTTATCTGTGCCGTTCGTCTTGTAATAAATACACGGAAGGGTTTTTGATTGTTTAAGTCCAATTTTCTTTAAAGTTTCATCCAATTTCTTGTTCAAACTCTTCTAGCTTGTTTGAGACCGTACAGTGACTTCTTGAGCTTACATACTTTATTTTGAACATTATCAAAACCTTCAGGGAGATTCATGTAATTTTCTTCGTTAAGTTCACTTTCAGGATAGCAGTCACAACATCCGTCGATCGAACGATATCCAAATCATATCGTACAGCCAAACTTAAAAGTACCCTTTTGGACGTGTACCTTACGACGGGAGAATATATTTCTTGATAATCGATTCCTTGACGTTGCGAATACCCCTCTGCGACCAATCTAGCTCTATATTTTTTGAAATTACCACTTGCATCTTTTTTCGTCTTAAATGTCCATTTGGAATTTATGGCTTTCTTTCCTTTTGGTAAAGAAACTATTTCCCAAGTGCCATTTTTCAAAAGAGCTGTATATTCATCGTTCATTGCTTTTTTCCAATCAGACATACGTTCGCTCTTCATTGCCTCAGCGACTGTCTTTGGATCTTCATCATTGTTGCTGGTCACATACGATAGGTAACAGTATCTTTCAGGTGGATTTCTTATTCCGGTACATTGTCTTATTCCTCTCTCAGATATGATTCCTTCTGAAGATTCTTCAACAATGAAATCATCTTGGGCATCCAAAAAACTGTTTTCACTTCCCGTTTCGTCCCTTATTTCGATTGGATTTCATTGCTTGAATTCGCTGATGAAATTTCGTCTTTATTCCTCACTGAATCATATCCTGTACAAATATCACAATAAGATGTTTCGTTTGTCTCACCATCTTTTGGAAAAATTTGCTCATGGAAAACTGCGTCTCGACTTATTATGACTTCTTTTTTCTTAACGTCATAAAAGCGATATGATTTTGAGTGTGTGCAGTATCCGATAAAAATTACTTCTTTTCCTTTGGCATCGAGTTTCTTCCGCTTTTCTTTTGGAATGTGAATAACTGCTTGACAACCGAAAACTTTAAGATGCTGCAGATTCATTTTTCTTCCACTTCAGATTTCTTCAAGTGTTTTTTGCTTTTGTACCTTTGCAAGGTGTTCTGTTCGTTAAATAAACTGCCATATTTTCAGCTTTAGCCCAAAAACGTTGGTGTAAACCAGACTCGATGAGAAGACAACGCGCTTTTTCGATTATATTTCTATTCATTCTTTCTGCCAGCCCGTTTTGTTGTTGAGAATATGAAACCGTTGTTTGATGTTGAATGCCTGCATCTGCTAGAATATTATTGCAATTTTCCTTTCCATTGTCGTTTCGAATGGCCTTTATTTTGTTACCAGTCTGATTTTCTACAAAATTTTTGAACTCAAGGAACTTTTCCTCTTCCTCATTCTTGCTTTTAATGAAAAACGCAAAGACTTTTCTTAAAAAATCACCAATGAATAGACGCATGTACTCTGTGAAGAAGAAGATCTGTGTAGTCTAGTACCAATTGAGTTAAACGGCAGGCGTGCTATTTTACCTTTGATACATGTGATGCAATTGAATTTTGAACTATCGCAATCAATATTCTGCACTACTTTCGGAATCATAGCTTGCGTGGTTTCAATACTTGGATGTCCAACACGCTTGTGACAACGTTCAAAGTGTGAAGCTACATTTTTTGTAACATATGCACTTTGGTTGGGTGGCTTGTTGAGTCGGAACATATTGTTCACCAAGCAGCAGTTTAATTTATTTATTTATTTACTTAGCTTAATACAAGCTAAATAACTTAACTTAACTTAACACTAGCTTAACATTTATTTTTCAGTTCTTGTTATCAGTTTTCGACATTAATCCATGTGGGCCCTAAGGCCCACATAAAAGCTCTTTAATGTACAAGAACTAATAATTTTTATTTTATTGGACTTAAAATTACAAGGGACGGGTAATTCGGACTCAAAAAGGGATAAAGTAAAGGGTATCTTTCAGATGGGATTTGGAAATGTTGAAATCGAAAACTACCATAGCAGGAGTGCCGGGGAATCTATATTGCCCATTAACAATTGGTGAGCAAATAATATATCAGCGTTTTTGCGTCTAATATATAAGGGCTGCAAACCTATCAGTTTTAGTCGATCGACTAAGGAGGCAAGTTGGATGTATCATCCCAGGGGAGGCCACGTAAGACAAATCGAACGAAACGTCTTTGAACATTTTCAATTCTGAGTGAATGGTTTTCATAAAAGGGATACCATACTTGGCATGCATATTCAAGATGAGGATGGACTAGGGAAATGTAAAGCGCTTTAGTTACATAGGGGTTGGAAAATTCTTTTGACCATCTCTTAATAAAACCGAGAGATCTATTAGCTTTATTAATAATTTGGTCAAAATGAGAATGGAAATTCAGGTGATTGTCACACATAATACCAAGATCTCTAATAGAATCGACTACGTTGACGGGCTTCATTAAGGAAGTAGTATACTCTATGAGAAGGGATTTGTTTGCCGAAAAGGTCATTTGTTTACATTTACCTAAATTTAACTCTAGGAAATTATGCATGCACCAAACAAAAAAGATATTAAGATCATTTTGTAAAAGTATGGAATCAGATGGAGTAGAGATATTCTTAAACATTTTCTTATCATCCGCAAACATTAGGATATCTGAGTTTTTTAATTTAAGACAGACGTCATTAACAGATAAGACGAAGAGAAGGGGGCCAAGGTGACTACCTTGTGGGACTCCTGAAGTTGAATGTATCTGACTGGAGACTGAGTTACGGAAAAGGACTCTATAAGTTCTATTCGTAAGATAGGAGCTTATCCAGTTTATAAATATAGATGGAAAGCCTAGAGCTCTTAGATTGAGATAAATTATGTTATGGGATATTTTATCAAAGGCTTTGCTGTAATCAGTGTATACAACATAAACTTCTTTGCCATTCTCAAGGGCTGACAAAACTTTGGATATAAATTCAATTAAGTTAGTCGTAGGGGATCTACCTTTAAGAAAACCATGTTGAGCGGGGGAGAATAAAGGCTTGCAATGGAAATAAACGGAGTCATAAACTAAGCTTTTAAAACGTTTTGGAATGCATGAAAGTTTCGCAATAGGTCTATAATTGTTAATTTCAGTTTTATTGCCTTGTTTATGAATGGGAAATATAAATGAATCTTTCCATATATGAGGAAACACACCTTGGGAAAGAGAGAGTTCAAAGAGTGCAGTAAGAGGCTTTGACAGAGAATGCATACATTTTTTTAGAACAACTGATGGGACGCCATCAGGACCAGGGCTAAAGTTTTCTTTGAGGCTTACGATTTTGGCAAGTACCATTTCTTCAGTTATTGTAAACGATGAAAGGGAGGTTTGAGTGCAACCATCTAAATAACTAAAGTAGTGTGGATCAGGATCGTGCAGATGTTCAGTATACGATTTGCTAAGATAATTAGCAAATAGATTTGATATGGTTGTTGGATCAGAGGAGATTATGTTGGAGAAACTCATTGAAGGTGGAAACCCATCAGATTCTCGTTTGACATTTATAAACTTGAAAAATTTCCTTGCATCAGAAAGAAGGTTATTTTCCATTTGGTTAAGGTATTGGTTATAAAGGGATTCCCTTAATTCAGAGAAAGAATTATAGGCGAGAAGATAGTTGTTGTGATCAGTATCAGATTTGGACTGTAAAAAGATCTTCCAAAGCTTGTTAGGGGTATTTCTTAGGCTACGGAGCTCTCTGTTGTACCAAGGTGGAGCAGAGGTGAAATCTTTTCTACGAGAGAACGGTACTAATTCTATAATACAGTACAAAAGAATCAAATAAAACCAATTTGTAAGGGACTCAACTGTTAAGTGGAGGGATCTTAATTCAAAGTCGGCTGAGCTAAGGAGATAGTTAAGTTTGGGAGAAATCAGCCCTACGAAAATCATAACAGTAATTTTCCATTTCAAAAAAAGTTGTTTTTAAATTCAATGGGGAAGGAGAGATTAAGGGGTGGATGATAGCGATCCAAGGTTGACAGAAGGTGAGGGCTCGGGGAGACAACACAGTTATCGCAATCAGATGAGAATATGAGATCGAGGTGTCTACCCATAAAGTTTGGTACTCCATTTAGTTGAAAAAGACCACAATCAGACAGACGATCAATGAACAGCGATTCAGATTCAGAAGAGATGTTAGTTGGAAAGAAGGATGTCTGATCATCTGAGGTGGACCAATTGAGATGAGTAAGATTAAAGTCTCCAAGAACGATGATTAAATCATTAGGTTGCACTAGTTCAAGCAGATAATCAATGGCATTAACAGCGGCTTGGTATGCTTTAATTTGTTGGGCTGGTCGAATATAACAACAAAGGACAAAAAGGCAAAACTTAGGGAGTGTAACCTTAGCTGATACACCTTCAAATTCGATTGAAGTGGGACTACGGAGTAGTGAACTTTCAAAATTACTAGTGATAGCTAAAAGCACACCACGACCGTGTGTATTACTCGCATATTCCACGACATCCATTCTATAGATGGAATAGTCGTTAGTGAAGAGTTCAGTACTAAGGATATCAGGTGTGAGGTTGGTTTCGTTAAGGGCAAAGATGTATAAAAAGGTTTTGGGAGATATTAAAGACGGCAGAAGTTTTAGACCTTAACCCTCTTTCATTTTGATAGTAAAGGCTAAAGCCTAGTACATACTTCCTCGTGAAGTGAACGTTCGCCAGTGGAGAAAGTGAACTTTTGACATTGCTCACTGGTACACACTTGTGAGTACACGTTGTGAACATGCGGAAACCAAATGTCAAAGCTTCACCAACAGTTCCCGTACATTTTGCACGTGAATTGCCGGTGAACGAAAACTCTCCACTTTGTTCTCCACTCAGCTTCACGAGCAACTTCACGGGTGAACCAAAAACTGAAATTTGTATGGGTTCACGAGATGGTTCACAAGTATGTACTAGGCTTAAGACATTTAGGTTTAGTGGTTTTTAGGTTAGGAGCGATAGTATTTCTTCATATCAGCCCGGGATTTTTGTATATGAGATAGTCGTTTTGAAGAGATAAACGACGCAAAAGAGGTTAGGTCTTCTCTCACTTTTTGAGGAGAAATTTCAAGGCCATCATAAAATTTCAAGAATATTTCCATAAGTGCATCACGTTTGGTAGGGAGGCCTTCTTGGGAGATTAAAACCTTAATCTGGTTTGTCGTGCAGGAAAGCTAGGTAAAGACGAACATTATTGTAGATTTTGTGGTCTCTAAGACGGGACATAACATACCGATCAACAGTTGCAGTTGCAACAACATTACCCCTTTGGTCTTTCACTATAAACATCCATTCTTGGAAAAAATCATTGAAAAACCCTTCTGAACAATTTCCGAGACAGATAAGAGATTAATGCATAAGTCAGGAACGTGAAGGACTTCTAAAAATTCAACCTCACTTTCTTTGAATTTTCCAATAGATACCTTCATATCGATTTTACCTATACCTTGGACTTGCATTTTTGAATTATTTGCAACAATTACCTCAGAGTTAAGATTTTCCATCTTATATTTGAGCACATTTAAGCTGACGCTCCCGAGTCGAAATACCATTCTTCTTTGTCAATAGCCGTGACGGAATAACATCCTAACATCGCATTCTTGGACATTTAGCAGCAATATGGCCAAATTCATTGCTGTTGTAACATTAGGGACCCTTAAAGTTCTTATTCCCAAAGTTTTTCTTGTTCTTGCCAACAAAAGCACTATTTTGACTTGCATCCAAATTAAGAAGTTTGGTTTTACTACTGTCTCCTGTAATAAGAATCCAAGAGATTTGGATTCCCATTATCATTGGCATGTATTCTTCGAGAAGACCAGTTAAAAGCATTGATCCTATCTATTCTTCATCTAGGTTAAGGCCAACAGACCTGAGCTTGTACGATGTACATATTTAAAACATCGTTAACGTACGCATCTACGGTAGAGAAATCTTTCAATTTTGTAGAACAAAACTTTTGGATGAGCCCAACTCTCCTCGCAAGACCAGGCCCATAACCTGAAGTATCAAATTTCAACTTTCAACAGTTATTTATATAATAATAATCCAAACTCCAAAATAAATTAGCCTTGGATTTAAAATAACTGTCATCAAAGTTTTGGTAATGCAAATTAATTTGGCCAGTTTATGCTTCTAAGATCTCAGAAATGTTTAATTTTCAAATATACATATATAAAAAAAAACAAATGTATATACACACAAATTTCTTATTTTTGATGTCAAAACTTTAAGAATAGAATTTGTATGATTCGAATTCTCAAGAATTCTGTATCACACAATTCAAAAAGGAAGAAAAGAAATGTAAAGCTAATATGATTGGTAGGTGAGAATGAATAATGAATTTTGTTGATATTTCAGTCTTCTGCTCTGTCAATCTAAATGAGGAAATTCTCAGAAATCTCAGATTCCCAATTATTTATGACAGTGACAGTTTGGTCATTTATTTTAAGGATGTGTTCCCATTCACTGTGATAGTTCAAAGTTGTGATTGTTTGTCACTGACTGTTAAAAGTTAAAAAGTGTTTTTAACTACATGACTTTAACTTTTAAGAATCAAAAGAAGCAATTTGAAACAAAATTAAAGTGAAAGAGTTTGGAAGTATTCTTATTCGTGGTTTGATGATAAAAATAAATACAAAAATATTTTTCAATATTTGAATACTAAAACCCCCTCGATCTCAATGAGAAACAAAAGAATTGATTGTATTTTTATATGACCAAACGTTAAGTAACCCACATCTTAGCACCACATATTTCAATAAACAAAATTTTATATATATATCTAGCAACAAGCAAACGTGGTTCTATATTAAAAGAAAAAAGATAAGCATGCAAAATAAAAAAATAAAACGACAGCAATTTTAACTTTTTTATTTTTAGGAAAAGATGAAAGGACGAACTCTGTCACAAAATTCCTATCCTTTTCGGTGTGATGTGTGTGCAAATTCCTACTTGATCGCATGCGGGGTTTTCAACTTTATTGCCAATCGAAATGTGATTTTTGATTTTTCATTTCAGGGATACTGTACATTGCTATATGCACACAAAAAACGCCACCCGCCATCGCCATTACCATCGTCATCGTCGTCGTCGTCATCATAAAATTCCTTTCAAGAACATACCACTCAAAATATATATTGGATTTATTATTATATGAATAAAAATATAAAAAAGGAAATCCTTAATGTGAAATAAAATTGCAATATGAATTTAGAGGTTGGTACAACGAATAACATCGCGAGACACCAGACAGGTGAAAATAGGCATTCACTCGTACTATAATCAGTGCAGGTGACATCTATGACTTCACGTGTAAATCAGAAATTCAATAACTTTTGAATAAGAAAGTTTTACGTTTTGAAAGTTTGATAAAAGAAAAATAATGAATGCATAATTTTGAAGATGAATACAAATTTTTTAAAATTCATTCATAAATTTTATTCACCATTCATGTGTAGGGATGCCAGATTTGAAAAATGTCTGCGCGGGACAAACCAATTTTTCAGTGAATGAAAAACAAAATTGTTTTTTAGTTTAAAAATATGTGTTGATTTACTTTCTTATTGTAATTAAATAAATAAATAAAACTTAGCATTCTTCAGAAATAAAACAGTTAGTTGAAACTGTAAAATATAACAATTTTTTTAATTATTTCGTTTAAAAGCCGTATTTCCTTAAACACAATTCTTTAAATTCTCAACAAGACATATCGAAATTTTGCTATCATAAGCTTTGCTTCTAACACAGACATTAATAATTTATTTCTTTCTTCCCGCAAAGAAAAAAACAAAATCACAATTTTTTTCCAAATTTGGGGCCTTGTTTTTTAAGTTTACCCAAGTATGAACGGATTTTTCAATACTATAAACATCAACAGCATCTTTCAGAGCTTAGCAGATTAGGCAAGGAAAAAACAAAATCACAAATTTTAACATCATTATCATATTCTTTTTCATAAACATTTTCGAGGCTTACGAATTCCTGAAAAAGCAAATCAAAGTCTATATTTTTCAGTTTAAAGCAGTCAACAATTTTTAAGTAATTATCAAAATCAGGTTTGTTTTTCTATTTCTATCCCTTCCTTATTATGGTGTCAGCAGGAGAGATCAGAAAGAGTCGTCATTCATTCGAAATCCATCCGCCAAGAGGATAAGATGTTTTAAAAGTTTTTGCTCTGTTGTTTGTTGTTTTATTAAATATAAATTAATATTTTATCTAAGTAAATAAAGAAACCCCTAGATAGTAGGAGCTTGAAACCCACATTCATGAATTTTAGCAATCATATTTCCAAGCAAAAATTTAATAATTTTTTGTACATTATAAACAATATCCTTAAATACATAAATATTCAACATTGAATATGAAAAATAAAGAAGAAATAGCTAAATAAATAAATATAACAGATATTTTCAATTTTTAACGAAATGTGAACAACTTACAGAACTGTCATTATCAGGGTTCAGAAAACTTCTTATCAAAATTGAAAATTTCATAAATTAAAAATGGATGCTCTCGTGTTCTATTTTGACGTTTATCATGATCATCACCTAATTAGCTCTCTCCCATTTTTATTTGTGATATATAGCAAGCTTGAATTTTTTATTTATTATTTTGATTTAAAAATAAGTTCTTCTATTTCACCCCAGGTGACATTTTGTCTTGTAAAACAGTGTTCCCACATTACCATTTTCATTTTCATTTCCCTCAGAAAAGAATAAAAAAGGCATCGTTGAACAAATTGGTCGAAGGGAAACTCTACTCTAAACGTCAAATAATATAATTTAAATATGTACATATGTATATCTGAGCTGCTTTATTTTCTTGATCTGATTTGCATCATTGGATCATTACTAGTGTTTTTTTGGCATTCTATAAATAGTATAGTAGAAAAAGCCCATCGGCAGTAGCCAGATTTTTGTATTTAAAAATTAGTACAACTGAAAGAACACCTGTCAGAATAAAAAAAAACACAAATAGAAAAAACTTTTGTGAAAATCAAAAGTTAAAATTAACTGCAGCAAAAAAACTAACTAAAACTAATAAAATGGACAATTTTTCAAGAAGAAATGGTAAGAAAACATCTTGGCGGTCGCTTTCAAGGTTTTCACCAAATAATTTGACATAAGGTAATTACTTTAAGAAGGGGGCTTGTTCGTAGACTATATATGACTAAATAGTGTTTAAATGAGATTGATTCGACTCGATTCCGGTCGGGGATTGGAGTCAAGTCAATATTTGTGAAAAAAACCTGTGTGGAGGAGTTGGTTTTATAGATAATGTATTGTTGTCTGTTTATTTGCGTGTTTTTGTACAAAAAATATAGTCGTGTTTTAATCAATTAAAAAAAAATTACACATGGAGTAGCTAGCATATTCTTATATTGTGCTGAACTATTCAGGTCATCCTTGGTTAACACGAATTAAACTATCCCACTTGAACTTCATAAGAAACATCGAAACACCATTTGCATTTTAGAAAGTTCAGTCAAACATACATTTTTGAATTTTCTTGGGCGATGGAAACACCAAAAGATTTACTTAATCTAAACTGAGATAAACCTTCGGTGGAAACATAAAAAAACATAAATATATTTTCTATAATTTTCTGTTGCAAAATAAGCCCAGTTAGTTCATTTTCATTAACAAACCTAAATATAAATAATATCAACAGAAACAGATTGATTTGTTTCCCAATTGGAAAACACATGATTCCAAATGCACAACTACTCAACGAACACAGCCATCGAGATACAAATGCAATATCAATCGTACTAACATTTGAGAACGAAATCACATAAAATCCATTCGAGACTTTTAAATGTCAAAAACCCATCCGTAGTAAGGTTAGGTTAGGTTAGGTTAACGTGGCTGCGGATTTGAGCTTTTTAAAAAGCGAAAAAGCTATTTGATATCATTTTTAGCTAGTTCCCTGGGATTTTCAAAAGAGTAGTTTCCCAGATGAAGTTTGCGTCTTAGTGAAAGAGCAGGGCAAGTGCAGAGAAAGTGAGAGATTGTTTCCTCTTCTTTTTCGTCCATACAGATCCTGCAGAAGTCATTTCAGGCTACACCAAGTCATATTGCGTATCTGCCTAGAAGACAGTGTCCCGTAAGGACACCTATTAGGGTGCTAATATGAAGTCTGCTTTGAGATAACAAGTCTTTAGAGCGCTTTACGTCCAGTGAAGGCCATATGAGTTTTGTGGCGGATCAGAAAGTTCTGGTTTAATCAGACTTTTCAGAGTCGCCCTATATTTTGGCCAATCTGTTTTTCTATAATTCCGGAATTGGATCGGTTTCGGGGACTCTTCAATAAGTGTGAATTGGATGTACATATCTATGATCGTAGAATGAGTGCTCCTTTGATACTCTCCAATTCAGTATATTATTTGAGAGATGTAACAAAACTAATACTTCTTGTCGATTTTTAGTAACGAAGGTTGGTTTACTCCCTACATTACTTACTACCAGAATAGTTTTTAAAATATAATCAAAAAGGTTTGTTATTTATACCGGTGCTACCCCACATAGTATGGTGCCCATTGGGATCGCAGCCGATAATCAGGTTGGTTTTACTTCTTGTTTATTCAGCGACTGTCTTCTCAAAAATGGTACCACGCAGTGGGCCTTGGTGGCCGTGGCCCAAATACCCTGATACCAGCCTGTAGGTCTTTATCACTGAAATTAGGGAGTAAAAATACACCTTACCTTAGGTTACCTTTTCCTGTTACATATAGCACGTAGTAGCCAGTATTTCTCAATCTTCGATCCAGGGATTTCACAATCCAGGGCTTTTGGATGAGAACGACATCTTCTTCAGTTTTTGTCAGGCGGAGAAGAAAGGAGGCCGAAGCCGTTTTAGAGTGTTGGAGATTAATCTGTAGTATTTGCAGCATTTTGGCTACAAATAGGCAGATCAACCTCCACCACTGTCAAACCTAACATTTCATCTTCTTCCTCACTGGGGGAACTCTGTTGATTGATTCATCGGTCTCCATTAGGGATAAACTTTTGACATTTATAGTAGAAGACTGTGCTGCGAAAGAATAGGGCATCCAAGTATGGGAAGGTGATGATAGTACTGGGATCCCCTAGGTCTTGCGACACAGCTTCGGAAGAAGACTGTGCTGCGACAGAAGAGGGCCCAGTTGCATCATCATCCACATCCAAGGATGGGAAGTTGATATCAGCAGTGGGACCCCCTACGTCTTGCGACACAGCTTTCAAAGAGGGTTGTGGAGGCTATCATGAAGCGTCTACCTCATCTTTTTTATAAACGCGGATCGTGACTGTCTCGAAACCGTATCTTATCACTTCCTTACGATAATCGCACTTCGATAAAGACCCTTTGGCTCCTCCAGTTTCGTGATCTTCCAGTCGTGACAAGGGAGGACCGGGTTGCTGATCTTGATCATTTAACTCATGTCACCTGGACATGATGTTTCTTTCCTCTGATCGTTATAAGCGATGAGTTTGACATGACCTTGATTCCAGCCCCCATCATTTTTTACAGGCGGTAGACCCGGATGCTCTATCATGAATTTGAGAAAACCAGCCGAGAGCCCCACTTTCACCTTTTGCCAACAGTCAGAGGTAATCGTGCCATCAATATTGCTCCTATCAATGACCGCAACTATGATCCTGTTGGCTCTTTAAGTAATTCACTAAAAGGTCTAGTAAGAGGTACTCTAGCCATGTTTTGAGTGCTGGTGCTCTGCACTTTGGGCTTTTTAAAAACGTCGAGTCGTTTGTTTTGTCAAGAATATATTTAGCCCACTCCTGCCTCTTGCTAAGGATGGGATTACTTCCATCCCCCAATGTTGAACCAGGGGATTTTAGAATCCTCATCGCATAACGCCGTTGTTTATATGAGCTCCTAGTAGCATACTCGAGAGGTTTATTCTTTTTGGTAGTGGAAAGATCATTATTCACGAACTTTCCACTACTGACCAGAGGTAGCGTTTTCGCCAATGAAACTGTGACTTGGCACAAGCCCTTCTCCGGTGTTAAGCACAGGAGTAACGGCAGCCGATGGCGACGTTGCCGCCGAACTGCCACCTGGTGTAGCTGGAGTACCGGTACCGGTTTGACGCTTTGCTTTTGTTTTATGTTGTTCATTTAGTTCCCACGAGCAGGCGTGCAGAGATTCGCTTATACAGATAAGGCTAGCTAATCCGGAGTTCGCCTGGTATCCGGATACTCCGTTAATGACTGATCTATTTTTAGAAATTGGGCCCTCAGCTTGGCTGGTCATCGGCACGGGTCGTATAACACCTTAGATCCAGCTTAATTGGGAAGTTGAAGTTAAGGATATGTTTTGAACAAGGAGAGACGAACAGCAATTAAGCCATAAGCGTCCCCGGAATTAAACTAGGTATTGACAGAAAGTGATACACTATACACTCAGGGGATAAAAAGAGCCATCAGCCAGCATAATAGACGTAGAAGGGGGTAAGGATTGGGAAGGGGAGGGGTGAGCGACCTTTGGTTTCAGGACTCTTCTGGAGAAATAATTTCCGAGAATCATTGACCTTACTCAGCTTCTACAACTCAAAAATTTCGACGCTCAGATATCTAGTAGGAGTCTACTTGACCTTTAATCGGTAGTATTCATAGTGCAGACATTGTTTTTGTTATTCGTCTAAAATCATTCTACACAATTGATTGATTTTCCAACAAGTCACGGGTATTGTAATAAAAAAACGCGGCTTAATGATATTTGAAATTCAGGAATGCCTAATTTTCTTTTTGTCTCTCATTTCTCATTTTTGAAAGCGTTCATATAATAGACCGGATTTCCGAAGATGGTATTGAATACAAATGTATTCCAGATCATTCAAAAGATGCTAATATTACTTTTGTCCAAGAATAGTCCTTTAAAAAAGTGGAAATACCTGTCAAATTCTTTGACATACTATTAAACACATGTACCTAAACTTAAAGTGCTATTAACGTGTCACATTCAGGATCGCTGCTAGAAATTCTCTTGACCTAAGTTGCCTTACATTTAAATACCAATTCAGCTTTCTGTCCCTTGTAATTGAAGTTAATGGTCCGATTTTGAGATGTGGGTTATATAATTCCTATAGAAGGAGCTGTACGAGATAAATTAATTGTTTTTTTGTGTTTGCCCTTTTTCTCTTAATTAAGGCCTTCCTTGCTGTTATATCTAAAAATATAACTGCTTTCAGACTAAATTGCATGAAAAACCTTTGCATTTTTATTTTTTCAAAGAAACAAAGTGGTAATTCTTTTTTTTCAAACATATTATAAGTCCTATAAATTTCAAATGACTTGCCCAAGGTACGTAGGTATATGAAACCTAAATCAATACTTTTCCTTGACTCCATACATTACTCGGCTATCTTTCACTATTAAACCAATCTCGATTTATTACCTCATCTTATTTCATATTACGGCTACAACAGGTCTATTTGCATTCCAATTCAAATCGACGTAATATACATACCATAGGTATAAAGAAGAGGCCATAAGAGCCTTCTACCACATAACGTGAAAAAACCAAAGGAACTCTCCTCAATGAAAAGTATCTAAAAGGAACTCAACTATTGCTATATAGACAGAAGCAGAGAGCTTGATGGTTATATCTTATATAAAATGGAAACAGAAAAACCATCATTTTTGCTTTTACGATACCTTATAGTCTCATATGTCTTATAAAAACCCCGGTATTGTTTTGATGTCGGTCTATATCCTCTTACTCTGTATACAGTTTTATTCTATATGAGGAACAAAAAAAGAATGATTGGCTGCGCTTCGTACGTTAATTAAGAGCATGGTGTCCATAAAATCAAGTAATGAGTAATAGAATGAACACGTTCACAGAAATAAAGTCTCATCAAGTAACGTCCTCGTTCTATGTTTGTTTCTCGGTCGCTGTTTTGCAGGCCGCATCATCCCCATACCCATCCCCAACAACGACCGCAAATAATTTCTGTACGAGAGTATCTTTTGAAACTCTACTGATACTGGCGACCGACAGCGGACGTATTGAGACAGAGATGTAGAAATTGCCTAAGCTTCCACATCAGCGACTTGTCTGATGTGGTAGGTCTGTTTGTGTCATTATGGGAAAAAATATTGAACACCAAAGGATAACAGTGTGTTTCAGGAATTCTGAAAGCTGACAATTTGTCTAATTCCTGTTAGAAAATACCATAGAAAATATCTACAGTCCATTAATTGATCTTCAAGTCGCAAAACTGTGTTCTAGCTGCATACAGCTTAATGAACATTTACTTTTTTAGGACTACAAGAAAAAAAAACAGATTGAATGCTGCCATTTGCAATAAGGGAATAGCGTTTAAGTGGACTGTACATAACACGAGTATGGAATAGTTGTATATTTTGACCAAGAACTCGTTATCACCAAAAACTCCACCACCACACCAAGTTCTTATCACGTCCTGAGAGTCATGAAACCCTGGGAGGACTCCGACATATTTTCTACATCCTTCCATGGTCTGCAGCATGATATTCTTACAGCGGCTAAGTGTTTCTCTGAGCATCTGCTTCTGCTAGTACAGTTGATTCTGACGGTGTTCATGATATTACGACTCGCTGTGATGCGACCTGGGCATTCCAGCCAAAGGCTTGCAAATTAATGTCATAGTCTAGTTTTTTTCAGTGTTTGATCCATCGTTATCTACGTTTTCTTAGAGCTATTGATTTGTCCTGCACCATAATTCATGGTTTGATTATGTTTAATTCCAACGAATATTTAGAATGTGATATAGACAACAACCTACAAAAACCTTGTAACTCTCTCAAGATTTTAGTCCAGACGTTCCAGACTTTGCAAGCGTACAATATCACTGCAGTCGAAGAATCTCAACTTAATGCTTTGGGAGATTTGAAAAATAAAACAGATTATTGAAGTAAGTCCTAGTGACTTAAAATTCTCCATTATTCCAGTTTTATAGGTCCGTTTGTCATCCAGAATAAAAAAAAAGCTAATATTTGCTGATAGAACCTCAATTTAAGAATTGTTGTTGATCTGATATTTTGTTGGCATAATTGTTCATTAGCCTAGTAGACATATGCAAAAAAATGGACATGTTTATAATGTGACATAAGGAAGATACGTCAAATTAACATACAAAATAGAAGACGTTCCACAAGGGTGTATTTAAAGTCCAATATTCTTTTTCGTTTTTTTTAAAGAGACTTTTTTGAATGTGTCGTATCAGTTGATCAAAGTTATGTACATAGGTTAGGTTATAGTGGCTGTCCAAGATAGAAATGGACACACTTAGGCCAGTTTAATGGCCCATTGTGATACCACATGAATCTTAAGCCTTCCTCCTTAGGTCAATGGAACCAGCTTGAGTCCCTTACGAAACGTGAGAGGCTGATTATACCGATATGATTTAGATCGTTTAGATCGTTAAAGAAGAATTCTCCTAGGTAATTCTTGCGTTTTCGAGCTAGAGCAGGGCATGTGCAGAGAAGATGAAGAACCGTTTCTTCCTCTTCCTCGTCCATACAGCTTCTGCAAGAGTCATTTGAGAATACGCCTAGTCTCGTGGCGTGCTTTCCTATTAGACAATGTCCGGTTATGACACCTATTATCGAGCTTATATGCAATCTGCTTAGAGAGAGCAAGCACCTTGAACGTTTTAAATCCAGTGTTGGCCAGATGTTTTTTGTGGCTTGACACGTGGTAATGTTGTTCCACCTGGTGCCTGCCCTCCTCGCAGCGTCTTGCATTAGCAACAGTTTACAAGTAGCGATTGGTATGCCAGTACTTGCCAAACGTGGTAGGATGGGCTGTACTGTACCGTTCCTCTTGCGCCATCTCCATTAGAGATGATCGGCAGTTATGGACTGTTATAGAGTTTGTAGAGACAGAGTCCAGAGATTTGATAGCGGCCTGGCTGTCAGCGAAAATACGGATATCAGATGCTGATATCACGTTTTCTTTGAGCCAAGACAAGACTTCCTTAATCGCCAAAAGTTCCGCCTGGAACACGCTACAATGATTGGGAAGGCGGAATGAGAGACTTAGTTTCAGTCGTTCAGAGTACACACCTCCACCAACCCCTTCTTTTGTTTTTGACCCATCTGTATAGAAATGGATTGACTCATCTTCCAGGAATGTCCTAAATCAAAAATATCTGGGAGGTTTAGAAATCTGAAAATGGTGTAGGTGGGATGGTTTAGTCTGTGTGCTTTGGAATTGATTCTAAATACCTTAGAATTACTATAAGTGGCCAATGTTGTTGTGAGTCCACTGCGACGAAGTTTTGAGGCGAATAGCAGAGCTTGCAGCTATTTGTTTGCTAAATATGTCAAGAGGTGTAAGGTAGGTTAGGTGTCCAGTGCCGCAGACGGGGTCTTGCGAAGTGATCCGCTTATACATAGGCAGGCTGAACGTTGGACTTTATTTAACTTATCCCTGTTTATACCTTTCTCTAAAGCAGTCCACCATACTGCCACACCATACGTTAAAATCGGTCTGATTACCGATGTGTATAGCCAATGCGTGATAATTTCCGATACTGGGCAACAGAAAACCCTCAAGAAATTTATCAACGACCTCTTCACAGCCCTTATGTGACAGTTTGGTGTGCTGTTGCTGAATTTGGTATGTTAGGTCCGTATTTTTTCTAAGAAAATGGGCAAAAAGTTACAGTTAATGCGAACCACTACTGTCACATGATTGAGACCTACCTTTAACCTTTGCTAGAAATCACAAAGAAGTCTGGTTCCAACAAGATGAGCCACAGCGCAAACTTCACGGCGTTCATTTAAAGTTTTGAGAGAGATGTTACCAGTTTATCTTCTTTCTTTACGAGGAGACATTACCTGGTCACCAAGGTCCCCCAATTTATCACCTTATGATTTTTTTCTTTGAGGCATTTAAAGGCCCAAGTCTAGACTCATCGCCCAACATCTTTGGAAGCACTTAAGGAGGCAATTACTCAGGAAGTAGCAGCCATTACACTACAAATGACTCGACGTGCAATGGAAAACTTCCGGGAAAAGCTTCGTAAATGTATTAATAATAGAGGACAATATTTAACGAATATAATGTTTATAAATAAGTAATTATTTTATTTAATGTAAAATGGCATAATATTTAATTTAAAAAATTCAATAAAATTGTTCTGTTATATTGTTTATTTATTTGTCATTGCCTTTTAAAATATTTGAGATCTTTTTGCCGGACCCTGTAAAAGGTTTTCGGCCGTGCGTTTATTTTGGCTCTTTGAAGCAGCTAAATTTTAAATTTGAATGTTGCTAGTGAACATTTATTAAACAATACTTCTTCTTTGCGACGAAGCCTTTCACATACAGCGGTGGACAACTAATTAGAAACACAAATTGAATTCAATTTTAAAGCAGTATCTGTATTTTTTTTGGGCAAAAATATTTTTCTTTCTAAATATAATTTTTAAACTTAAAACAATGTTTCCCAAACATGACATTTATTTCATATGGCAGTTTCTGGGAAAAACACAGCGTTTATTGGTGGACAACTAATTAGAAACAAAGGGAACAATCATATCTTATTATAAAATTTATAACTTTATAATATCATTTACCTTATATTTATCTTTAATACTTTGTTGAAAAACGTTTTTGCTCTAAAACTTCCCGATATCTTGGTTCCATTGATAAAATAAGCCGCTTGCACTGCTCTATGGGTACAGCCTTCCAGCTTATTATTATCTTTAATATCTTCAAAAGAACATCATTGTTGGAGTTATTTTTGAGAGCAGCAGCTCTTTTAACATCTGCCCCAAGATGCTCTATCGGATTTGGGTCTGCACTTGATGATGCCCATTCCAGAACGGTTATCGATTGGTCTCTAAAGAACTGTTTCGTAATTCCAGCAGTGTGTTTGGGGTCGTTGTCTTGTTGAAACTTCCATATCACTGGCATGTTTTCATCGCCCCAATCAACTAATCGTTTCTTAAGAATGTCAATGTATTTAACGGCTGTCAGCGTTCATTCGATTCGATAAATTGGGCCAACTCCACACCACGAGAAACAACCCTAAACGTTAAGCGAGCCACCTCCATGCTTAATTATTGGGAGCACATATTTAGGGTGGAACGCTGTTCCTTTTGGCCTTCGGACATAACGTGCACCATCTTAGCCGATCCTATTTAATTTAGTTTCGTCACTCCACACTATGTACTTCCATTCGTTTGTTGTCCAGTTGTCGTGTGATCTTGCGAACTCTATTCTAAGACTACGTTTGCTTGAGGTTACTAATGGTTTCTTCCGAGAAACACGACCATGCAACCCAACTTCTACCAATCTTCTTCTGATTGTGCGTATCCCTATCGGGACATCGGATGCAACCGAGAGTTGGCGTCGTATCTCTGTGGAGCTTATTTTTGGGTCTTTTTTGGCCAGCCTACTAATTGATCGATCTACATTTTCAGCAGTCCCGAAGTTTTGAAAATGCTTAATTGCATTGAAACCTTTCTTTACAGAACAGTTCATTTGAGAAGCAATTGGTCTATAGGGCATTTTAAGCTTCCAAAGCTCAAGAATCGCTATCCTTGTAGGAGGATCACAGCAATTTAATTTTCCCGTTGCAATAACCTCCAAAATTTAAAACTTATTCATTAAAAACGTTTGCAGACAATTCAGAATTTTCTACTTACCAATGCAAAATAAAAAGATTATTTTTATTTCACCCAAATCAAATGTAATTTAACTGTTTCTAATTAGTTGACCAGTTGGAACGAACACTTTTTACACTCTACCTTGAATTTATTGTGTACTTTGCAAAGACTTATCCACAAATGATGCTTTTTCAAACAATTATCTAATAACGCTTGCATTACACCGTTTTGGATACCGCTATTCTAGTCACACTTGATAAAGTGAATGTGGAAATGAGAAGCAAGTAATGTTTCTAATTAGTTGTCCACAGCTGTACCTAGTATGACATTTGCTTAGACGTTGCACAATGTATAAACAGATAATCGAAATAGATTGTGGAAAAATAATAAAAATGTTATCGTTAAGCTTTAAAGATGATTTGCAAGGCAACTTGGATAACTATGGAAAAAACGATCTTCTTCAATACCTTGTAAATAAATATAAGTTTTAGAGTTTAATCTTAATTTTTCATTAATTTTAAGTTACTTTAGGGTAACAGGTTGATTAACTTAAGAGTTTTAAATCGAAAGTTGAAAGCGTCAAATTGGGTGAATAAAAATAAATTCAAAAGTTGAAGTTGACTCAACTTGAAGTTTTTTTTCGTTAACTTTCAGTACTTTTGTCCAATTGCCCGAACAAATTTAAAAAAAGGCCCTCACTACTTTTTTTAGCAGAAACTCTACTTCTATATTTAGAATGCTTTTTAAAGTACATCAAAATGATCTATTATTTTAATATACCTGAACGCACGAACCGATGTAGACGGTTTTTGATGGAAAGGTCTCGGGCTCCATTAGGTTAATAGTAGACAAAATTCGGGAAAAATTTCAACAGAAAAGTACTCCATTTAGTTTTCCATAGAAAGCTATTGTTAAAATTCCAATTTGTGGAATTTAAAATTTGTTGACGTTTCAAGGCCCGCTGCAATACAATGTTGATGCATTGCAGGAATTCGTTCGAAATAATGTGCCGTTGCTGAATGAACAGCAAAAACAATACGAAACATTAATGCAAGCGGTGGACAATAATACTGCTGGTCTATTCTTCCTGGACGAACCTGGAACAGGGAAAACATTTGTCATTTCATGATTTTGGCCACTATTCGATCATGATGTGACATAGCTTTGGCGTTAGCAACATCTGAAATTGAGGCAACTCTTCTAGATGGTGGTCGTACTGCACATTCTGCGCTTAAGTTGCACACACAATTTAAACACAAGTGGTACTCCAACATGCCATATTTCCCAATCCAGTGCAATAGGAAAATTGTTGATGCAATGCAAGCTCATTGTTTGGGATGAGTGCATAATGGCACATAAGAAATCACTTGAAGCACTTATGGCTGAATCACAAACACACTTCAGCTTCGGCTTCGTCTGCGTTACGGGGGCCTTGCTTCGAGGTTGCTTTGAATGACATTTCTATTATTTCATTCATCCAAATACCAAAAATATTTTGTTTGTTGACATTTGCTTACAGCTGTTGAGCTGTCAGACAAAGCAAATTTTCAGATAATTGGACTAGAGCTTTAGATATGAGTCACATTACGTTCTTTTCCTTACGATAGTCAAACGGAACGTGAGGTCAAAGATCCATTGTGATAGCATGCATTGGATTCCTATGGCTGAACTCGTAAACGTCAGGCGAAGCCGAAGCTGAACTGTGTTTGTCTTTCAGCCATTAACTTCACACTGAAAGTTCTTCAACGAAGTAACAACATCTTTGGCGGCTTGATGATATTGTTAGCAAGCCATTTCAGACAGACGTTGCCAATAATTCCCCGTGGAACGCCTGCAGATGTATTAAAAGCTTGCCTGAAGACATCACTTTTCTGGAATAACGTAAAAGCATTATTGCTAACCACTAATATGAGAGTTCAACTTTAAAATGATCAAAGTGCTGCACAATTTTCCAAACTATTGATAACTGTTGGAAATGGAAAAGTGCCAGTTGATGCGTCAACTAGATTAATTACTCTTACCAACGACTTTTGCCGATTTGTAGACTCTCAATTAGTAAGACTTACGCTGAATTTGATTCAGACAACCATTATTAACGGAAAATACGAAGGTGAAAATGTATGTATTCCTCGAATACCAATGATTCCGACTGATCTTCCGTTTGACTTCAACCAATTAAAAATTCCGGTTTGCCTTGCGTTCGCAATGACAATTAACAAGTCGCAAGGCCAAACGCTTAGTGTTTGCGGGTTAAATTTGGAAAATCATTGTTTTTCACATGGACAGCTATACGTTGCCCTTTGTTTGATATAACGTCGGACCAAAAAACAAAAAATTTGCTTTACCAAAGAGCACTTCAATGAAACGGATAATTTGCGGACAAGTATAACACTTCGATTTAGTACTTACTTTGGATTCACTTTCATGTTTTTACTTAGAGAAGTTCAACACTTCATTTTTGTAATCGAAATGAATTAATTACTGTTGAGAAAGGAAATCAATTTTTTCCTTTTCAAATTTAAACAAAAAAAATAATTCTTCTTCATCTTTTAATCCCCAAACGAAATGTCACAAAAAACGAAGCCATCTGGTGGCGAAACGGAGTTCGCCATCTTTTTATCTTCATCTTTTTAACTGTATTCTATTGACTTAAAAATAATTTTCAAATATTGTTGAATTGTAGTAGAAATTGAGAAACCATGCAGCTGTGTGCCAAACAGCACGGACTTATTAAAGAGCCTAGAGATTCTCTTGAAGGATTTATCAAAAGACAGCTCCTGTCAAAACTTAACTTGGTACTTATTGGGAAATTATGCAATGTTTCTGTAAAAATTCGTCCCCCACTACATCGAAGTTATAAATAGTTCCGATTCCCTTGAAAAACAGATTTCACTATCTATCTCCTTAGTTTATTAACTTCATAAAAGTTTATTTCCACAATACCCTGTAAACATGTTCTCTATACGAAAAAAAAATACAATAACCTTCTTGAATTTTTGCAGAAACCTAGGGTAACGATTTTGCCATTTTGGTTGCACCCACGCTTTTCATTTCTAACTTTTTTGTTTTCTTTTTTTTCACTAACAACAACAACGACCTTCTATGGAGGTTCCAATAAATCAACGAGGCTATATGCCCGACCCTGATGTGTAAATATACCGCATTAGAGCATATCAGACATAAAGAACATATAAGAACTAAAAAAAAAGGGTATACAATTTCCTCTGCTTTTCCTTATAGAAGCTTCAGGACCGGCAGCAGTAGCAGTAACAGCAGCAAAAGTAAGCTCTTGCATAAAATGATAAAGGTACTACACAATAATTCAGTTCATGAAACGACGACGTTCCAGAGAGTTCAGAGTTACTTTTCATTTTATTTGGTACATCAGTTCTTCGAGGAAGGACATCCAAAAGTACCTTCTATAAATATATATTCAAATGCATAACCACACATGTAGCACTTTTTTTTTATGAACCTAAACATTTACATATGTACATCTTTCAAGGGTGCTGGAACATTTTTTTGATATTGGAATTGGTATCACAAAACTTAATGAGACTAGGGGTGTTTTGATGATGTTTTCATTTGGAAAAGGATATTTTCTTAATTATTCAAAAATGATGACTTTTAATTAATTATTCATTGGTTTATAAGGACTTTTTTCTCGATCTAGGACCTTAAATAGTAATTATTCATTTGGTATATGAACTTAAGGCACACATGTGTCAACTTAAACGAAGTTAGGAAATTGATTTTAAAAAAGTACTCATACGCCATAGAACACATTCTTGAAATTGCCTTTACTAGGTCGGCATATTGACTGAATAACTAAAAGGCTAATTCTGTTTTCGTGCCTTACTTAGTTTGAGGAAATTCTCAAAATTTATAAGCTTTGATAAACATACATTTATTGATGACATGATTTTGAAAAAAAAAAAATTTGAGTTAATTTTCAGTGGTGTTTTCAAAAATTCAAAAAATCTTTAAGATTATTATTTGTATGTTTTTGAAATGCAATACAGGTCATCAGACCTGTTAAGTCCGTTGGGAACCCCTTAAGGAACATAGGGCCTCTACGACGCCTACGTGCCATCTTGTACGGTTTCCGGAGATGTGTTTCAGCCCCTCCAACTTTTGCCTAGTGACACTGGTTCCGCCTCGACTGTCCTGCGCCTTGTACTTTCCCGTCGTCCAGCTCTTCTTCCTTCTTGCGTGAGCAGATTCCACTGCATTGTTTGGCCTGCAATGCAGTCTCATAACCTTTTCGAAGCGTATGTCCACTCCATTGCCACTAACACCTTCGTATTGTAGAGTCTACAGGTTCCTGACCTGTCCTTCTATGAAGGACCTCCTTTGATAAATGGTTAGGCCGAAAAATCCTTAGGAGGTTACGAAGACATCTGTTGATGAAAGTTTGCAACTTGCTTGTAATGGCTGAAGTAACCTTCCAATGCTGCATCCATAAAGAACCACATATTCGACATTTGTGCGAAACAGTTTTGGTCTTAACCTGATAGTTATTCCTCCAAATTTTCGACAACATACCGAACACTACTTTTGCTTTTCCGATGCGGCAGATTACGTCTTGTTCGGTTCCGCCTTCCATAGAAACGATGCTTCCAAGGTATTGAAAGCTCTTCACTTTTTCCACCGGTTGCGAGGAAATATTTTTTTCCGTCGGTTGCGAAAAAATATTTATTTGAGAGGATGGTTGGGTTCCGAGGCAGATCATTTTTGTTTTCTCGAAATTAATGTTCAGCCCCACAACTTCCGCTTTTCTCTCCACACTTGTTGTCGTTTGATGGAGATCCATGATCTTATGAGAGAGTAAGCAAGCATCGTGCTTTAAATAGGATGTCAAAGTCCATCCCTCAGCTACCTGACAAAGCTGTGCGCATCGTTCATCGCTTATCACCAACAAAAACAATATTGGCGACAGAATACAGCCTTGTCTGACTCCGCTTCGGATTTCAAAATCATCTGAAAACCTACCATCGTGCAGAAAGTGATACTTGGATCCATCATATGTTGCTTTAATAATAGTAATAAGCTTTTCTGGGATACCTTTCCTACGTTAAGCTAACCAGATATACTCCCTTTAACGCTTTCAAAGGCCTTCTCGAAGTCGATGAACAGCAGGTGTATTAGTTCTGTTCAATAATGATCCACAGGGTGTTGATATGATCAATAGAGGAGGATGCAACGCGGAATCCTGCTTGTTTGGCATCAAGTGTTGCCCCAAGGTGTTATCTGAAACCATCACATAGCGGATATTTTTTACGACGGAAACCAACCAACGACGCAACCCTGCCTTTAACCTCAGTAAAGTTTTTTAACTTCCCATAGGAAGTTATTGTAATGGGTCCGATTTGTCAAATTGAAAATTTTGACATTTCTCGACGTTTCAAGGTCCCTAGAGTCGAAATAAAAGATTTTTAAAAAGTTTCTGTGCGTGCGTGTGTACGTACGTTTGTACGTCCGTACGTCCGTACGTCCGTACGTTCGCGACGTTTTTTTCGTTGTCCATAGCTCAAGAACCAGAAGAGATATCGACTTCAAATAAATTTTGTTATACAGATAATAAGGCAGAAAGGTATATTTTTGAAAAAAATCAATATAACGTTTTTTTTTTTAAATCAATAAAACTGAAAAAAAAATTTGTCACCTCCAAAATTTTACGACTGAAATATGATTTCATCTCTAAAACAATTTTGTGCAACAAAGAATAATGTTTTTGGCATCTGATAAAATTTTGAGAAAAATCTAATTGACAGTTTTTTTATAAAAAATAAAAATCTAAAAAAAAAACATTACTCAAAGTTCGTAAAAATTGAATATCGAAACAAATATCTTTTCAAAAACTTGAAATTTAGGCTTCAAGCTTATTTTATGTTATAAGAAATATTGTTTACAACATTTTGAAAAATGTTGAGAAAAATCGAATTGACAGTTTTTTTACAAAAAATGTATAAAAGTTGGTAAAAATTGATTTTCGACTCAAATATTTTTACAAAAAATGTATAAAAGTTGATAAAAATTGATTTTCGACTCAAATATCTTTTCAAAACTTCGAGATATTGGCTTTAATTTACTTTTATCTTTCAGAAAATCTTGTTGTCAACATTCAGTTAAAGTTTGAAAAAAATCGAATTGACAGTTTTTTACAAAAAATAAAACTCTAAAAAAAACAATACTAAGACTTCGTAAAAATTTCAACTTACTTTCGACTCAAATAGCTTTTCAAAACTTAAAAATATTGATTTGAAACTTATTTTATTTCACAGAAAATATTGTTTTCGATATTCAGTAATTTTTATATAAAAATCAACAGTCCGTTTTTTCATAAAAAATAAAATCTACAAAAAATAGTACGCAAATTTGGTAAAAATTGATACGAGTACATATAGACAAACTTTTAAGCAAGACAAATCGACAGACGGGATGGGAAGTTATCAGTGTGGGTCGCATCCCAGCCTCTTTTTAAGTCATATTTCCTGCTAAAAAGGATTAGGAGAATGAAGTAGTTAAAAAAGACTTCAATACCACTATATCTTTACTGACGGGTCAAAGATGGAGTGTGAAGAGTTTGTTCGGGAATCTTCTCTGAGTCTTTAAATTTCTGAAAGTCTTTCCGGCTACCTGATTGTTCCAATATATTTCAAGCGGAGTTATTAGCAATCTTAAAAGGATGCAAAATACTCAAATCAAACTTAAACCAAAATAGAAACAGGGATATCTGAACCACCAGCAAGGCGGCTATTATTGCTATCAATTCGGCCACAACATCCAATAAACTGATCCAACAATGTCGGGACGAACTATCCAATCTCAAAATTATTTGGGTTCCAGGTGGCATTGATGGAAATAAACGGGCTGATGAAGGGCAACATTTTCTGACAGAATCCACAGGTGGAACAGTCTAACAATTTCTCAAATTATGCGTTTGGAATTACACACCCCCCTACTTACCTTAACCCATATACTCTCACTGTACCTGTTTGGGTACAGAAAATCGAACAAGTTTTCGGTTGAACCACAGCCTTACTTTCAACAGCTGCATTTTATGGAAGAAGGTTCGAAAATCTTCCAATTGCCTTAAATGCAGTATTTGTCATTGCAATTATACTCCCAGATGCAGATTTCAACACCAAGAAGACATAGACATGGAAAGTTTGGACAGTAATCATATTTCAAATGATATTCCAGGTAATGTTGAAATGTTCATTAGAGATGACGATTTTGAGAGTGAGGACGAAGTTCCATTGTCTGGGCCTCCATACATAGGGAATCCCAAACTTATCCACTATGGTCCGAAAGTTGTGTCGACATGGCAATGTACTATTCCAACTTTTTTGAGCTAAAGACGAAAAATATGAAAGTTGTTTTGGAAAACAAATCTCCAGTGCATATTTTTGAAACTCTTTTCGATAATGATGTCATGGAACTAATTTTGGATCAGAGTGGTCTTTACGCCTCTAAGACCTCAAAATCTCAATGCCAAGAGAATCCATGTATTGGAAATTAAATGAAGATACGAGAACGGCATTAGTAGCCAAAAACATGTCGTGAAATCGGTTTTTTGAAATAAAAAAAATATTAATTTTGCGGAAAAAAGTTATCCATTGATGAAGCCATGATAAGGTATTTTGGTCACCACTCCTCGAAGCAGTTTATTAGAGGTAAGCCTTGTCGTTTTGGATTCAAAAATTGGATGCTTACAAGTAGTTGTGGCTACCTGTATAGCTTTGACACGTATTGTGGTGCAAAACATGTGAAACCAGAAATAAGTAACAAGCCACTGGGATCTAGTGTTGTACTTGAGCTATTAGAAGCTCAAGAAGAAGCTGATCATGTAATTTACTTCGATAACTTTTTTACGTCTCATGAGTTTTTGCGGTTATTGAGAGTCTAGGGATTCAGAGCTACCGATAAAAACAGTTCTAAAAAGAAAAACGTGGGCACTTTGAACACATTTACGATGCCAACAATAAAGTGTTTTTCGTCAAGTGGAATGAAAACAATGTTGTCACCATGAGTAAAAATTTGGACACAATTCAGCCAATACATTTTGTCAAGCGGTGGTCATCGGCTGAGAGAAAAAAGTATATATTCAACAACCAAATCTTATTGCTAATTACAATAAGGGAATGGGTATTGTTGACTTGCATGACCAATCGGTCAATGCTAATAAAATAAAAATTAGAGGCAAAAAATGGTGGTGGCAGCTTTGTACTTCAAAGCTGAGTTCTACTTTGGTGAATGCTTGGAAACTGTGTAAAGTCGCAGGTGATTCCGAAGATGATTTGCTTCCTTTCCAAAGAAATACTGCTTGGCATTACCAATACGCTAACCGACAACATCAAAACGCTCTATCGCTTCCAGCGTGACCTATAGTGGAGAACACCATTTTCCACACAAAATTGAAAAGCCTCTTAGGTGCAGAGTATACCACATGCAAGTCAGATGGACCTGTGATTTATACGCCATAGCTCTTTGCATCGAAAGAGAATTTTTCAACAAATTGCAGGATAATTAAATATTTTAATCCATACCTTCCATTGTACCTGTTTGGGTACAGCCTTAAAAACATGGTTCAAACTTAAAAAAAAAAGAGGCTGGGATGCGACCCATACTGATAACTTCCCATCCCGTCTGTCGATTTGTCTGGCTTAAAAGTTTGTAGGTTTTCGTGTTAAGGTAAAAAAGTTGTCAATTAAAGTATTCTTAAAATTTGTAAAATTACCAACAATATTTTACATATAAAGGAATAGTTTAGTTGGAGAATCTAGTTTTGTTAAAAAGGTTTTATGTCGAAAACGCATTTTTACCAATTTAAGTAGAATTTCTTAAATGTTTACAAATTGGATAAATTAATTTGAGAGATATCAAGAACCTAACATCAATTTTTACCAAATTTTCGTACTATGTTTTGTAGATTTATTTTTTTATGAAAAAACGGGCTGTTAGATTTTTATAAAAAAACTACTGAATATCGGAAACAATGTTTTCTGTGAAATAAAAAAGGTTTGAAGACAATATTTTTAATTTTTGAAAAGCTTTTTGAGTCGAAAGTAAATTTTCAAAAAGTTTTTAGTATTGTTTTTTTAGTTAGGTTTTTATTTTTTGAAAAGATCTGTCAATTATATTTTTCTAAAAATTTAACTGAATATTGACAACAATTTTTGACAACTTTAATTAATTTTTTTTTTAGGTTTTTATTTTTTGTACGAAAACGGTAAATTTGATTTTTATCAAAATTTATCTTAATGTTGAAAATAATATTTCTTTTAAGATAAACTTAGTTGGAAGCGATAAATATGTTTGAAGCCATAATCTTGAGTTTTTGAAAAGATATTTGAGTCTAAAAAAAACTGTCAATTTGACAATTTTTTCTTCAGTTTTTTGATTTAAAAAGTAAAAACGTTAATTGGATTCTTAAAAATAAAATAAAGTCTCGATCGTCATTGGTTCGTGAGATATTTAGGGTTAACCAAAATGTTCACCTTTTCTTAAACTGCTATGATAAAAAAAACGCCCACGCAATTTTTTTGAGAGCCCTTTCTGCATATTTCTGCATTATTATCTGTATAACAAAATCTATTTGAAGTCGATATCTCTTCTGGTCCTTGAGCTATGGGACGAAAAAAAAGTCCCGAACATACGGACGTACAAACATCTTTTTAAAAAAATTTTATTTCGATGTTAGGGACCTTGAAACGTCGAGAAATGTCAAAATTTTTAATTCGACAAATCGGACCCCTTAAAATAACTTCCTATGAAAAGTTAATAACAAGGGAAGATCATTTAAAAAAAGAAGAAACAGAAAAGACCCTAAAAGACTACCTTGCGGTACACCAGAATTCTAAATTCAATTGGAAAGTTTTTACCTCATATGACAAATAATAATATTACCTTCTTAGTGCTTCTATCGGACTATGTTATATATTCTCAGATACCTTGTGTGGGATTACAAGTACCCGTCAATACACTCCCTTTCCAAGCGTAATGTTCACCTTCAAAACACAATTCAACGCATCCTTAAAGTTAAAAAAAAAACCTTCACACGAAAGTTTGCTTCGAACAATAAACGGTTGACTGAACTATGTATTTATAAATATTAAACTATAACTGAACCTACAGCAGAATAGCTGTTGCTTTTTTGTTAACATTTTGAATAGCGTTTTCTCATGTTAGCACGCAATTCTAACTAAGCACCAAGTAATCCTTCAATATAAATTTACATACCATCGTTTTACTTTACCCTCAACCCACAAAATACATTCCGTATATATGTTCATATGTACTTTTACAATAATCCTTGACAGAAAAAAAATCGATTATGTGCACGCAAAACCGACTTTTATTATAATATCCTTTACCATTCTTCGGAAAGGATATTGTACGCGTAGGTATATGAAGTTTTATTTTTATATTTACTCCTTTCTTCTTCCATTTTACAAGTCCTTTTGATTACCAATAAAATCAATTTGATTGCTGCTTCTGTTAACTTTTGTGTATACAAAACATATACACTCCGTTTATGGTCGCATAATGGCGGCAACCAAACTCGCGCCATATTAACGAAAAGGGTTAAACTTTCCATACGCATTCATGCGTTCTTATCGCACAGACTTTTGATGTTTCATTTCCTTTTGAAGTCCATAAAAATAAGCAAAAATATATCATTTTATAATTAAAACACTTTGCTGAAATAATAAAGGTTTATAAGAGTATGAAATGAAATTAACAACAAGATAAATTTGAAGAACTTAATTGCGAAACAAAAAGAGAAGAAATATTCAAGGTGTTGAAAAAGTTTAATTTTATTTTTCCATATTTTTAATATAGAAATCAAATAAATTTTACCTTTGGTGGCCACGCGAGAAACTCATCGTAAATTAATTAACCTTTTGTGTTTTCTCAAGTCAAGCTTATTGAAGAGTTTTTGAGAAAAAAAAAACATTATGAGGGTATCTTTACATTCAATATAACGAATGTGTAAATGGTTTCAAAAGGGTATCTGTGGCGTATGAGTACTTTTTTTTATATTCTAATTCGATGGGTGATGTTGATACTTCTATGTAACATGTAGAATGGTTTTGTACCTTGCAATCAAATTGCACTTTTCTGATGGATTTTGATGAGCTTTATTCAAGTCCAAATCCAAAATTACGTCAAATCTATCACTTCAGGTTATTGAGATATTTTTGTTTAAAATAAAGAACACAGCGGGTTAAGGTAGGTATGGGGGGGAGTGTAATTCAAAACGCAGGATTTGAGAAATTAAATATAGTCATGACTCATGAGTCAATAATAGGTGCGTTTGCGGTGAGGCAATATTTAAAGTGTGCAGTGAATAATTGGTACGTGGCGTGTCGTGCTTTTTGTACTTATGTATTATAATGTTCATCGACTTAGTTATTCACCGATCGGCCAAAAGAAAACCATTATAATAATAAAACAAAAAATTAAAAAATATTATATACGTACACTAGCGGACCCGACAGACGTTGTCCTGTCTACACGTCTTTAATTTGAAAATTTCAAACTTTTTTTTAATAAGCTAAAACATTCTGGACCATTTTGATGAAAATTATTATTTAAATGTTATGACAATATCTAACGTCATTACATGTTAATGTATTACAATTATACTAATCGATAGCGTGTGAGTATGTGTAATGAAATCTTCAACTTGTTTTAATTAAAGGTAAAAAAGCTTACACTCAAACTATTTTATTTAAAAAATAAATTTTTTTATTAACAAAAACTTAATTTATCGTAATGCCCTGAGGTGTATAAATAAATAAATTCGATGGTTTTCCAACTCTGGAATACGCAACTTATAATTGGCCGTGAGAAAAAACTTCTAAATCTAAGCCACAAATTGTCATTGTTTGGCCTTAGTGACTTATTTATAGTCATAGCATATGCCAAGCGGATTGAAAATTTAAAACGTTTAAATGGTATAGGCGAATCTGAAGGAATCATTGGGATCCGTGGTAAAAGTACAACTTCAGCTTGAAATTTTCCACTCAAAATAGTGGCTTCAAGAATGTTGCCCATGATTTTTTTTACAACTAATAGGTGAGCTAATTTTCAGTCGCAAATTATGTGGTGGCATTCCAGGTTAATCTAGTGAATTTAGAAACTCTACAGGATAGTTGACAACTTCGTCAGGATCAACAACAGTGTCAATCGATTTAAATGTAATTTCATCACCAGGCAATGACTGTTGTATTTTAAAATTGATGGCGTCAACATCTAAATTTTTTGTGGCTAAAATAGCTCGCTCTCGCAGCCATTCATGATTAGTATAATTATGTCTTAAATCTGGTAAGATACTTGTTATTAACTCATCTTTGGTAGCCACCATGTTGCAAAAATTCTCTGGAAGTCGAACATATTGTGTATCTTCATACAATTGAATTTTACCGTTGCCAATGTCTAACAATTGTTCAGAGAATCTTGACGCTAATGGATCATTTTGAAGTCGAACGCGCATATTAATAGTAAGGCATAATTTAGTGACACTTGGCCATAGATAAGATTCTTTCAAACATGCGTTTATTTCGTCTGTATATGTCGCGCGTGGAATGACTGGTAATGTTTGTCTGAAATCACCAGACAGCAGCAGTAGAGCACCACCGACAAGCCGAGCATTATTTTTGATATCTTTCAGGGACCTGTCGAGAGCTTCAAGCGAATGCTTGTGGGCCATTGTACATTCATCCCAGATAATAATTTTACATTTTCTCAAAACTTCAGGCATGACTGAATGCTTTTTTATGTTACACATTGCTTCGGGATTTGTATGAACGTTCAAAGGTAATTTAAGTGCTGAATGCGCAGTCCGTCCACCATCAAGTAACGTTGCTGCAATGCCTGATGAACCAATGGCCAATGCAATATGATTTTGAGATCGAATCCGCGCAAGTATCAGTGCGATAAGAAATGTTTTACCAGTTCCACCTGGAGCGTCTAAAAAAAAGAATGCACCTTGTTGTGCGGCAGTTGAAACGTTAATTTGATCATATACATTTCGTTGTTCAGCAGTAAGCAATTGTTCATTTTCCGCAACAAAAGTAGCCAAAGAAGTCTTATCGAACTGGTGTTCACGTTGAGCATCGCTGTTGATGCTGTCTACTGCTGGACGATTCGGCGCTGGCATTCCAAAATGGATGAGCGGCATGTTTGAAATAAGAATACAAATATCCTTAATCATTATTAATGACTCGTTGTATATTTCGGCGGAGAATTCAATATTAAAATTTTGATTAGTTAGTCTAGTCCGATGCAAAATATCCTCACTTTATATTCTTAGTCTTTATATTTGTTCCACAGAGCAGATGCATCAGACGGAAAACACGTTGTCAATATTATTGAAAATAATTGACGAATTTGGTGTGTAGATGAGCTCAGTGATGCATCTGCAAGTGTGAGATCCCAATGGTTATCATTCTCCAATAGTTGTAACTCACGACACGCATCGATGAAAGAGTCGTATGAAGTACCATTGACTTTTCGCAAATATTAGAAGGACGTCGGTCCAGGGGCGTTAACCAGTAATAAACGCTAAAAAAAACATACGCGTTGCTCAGGATGAACCGTATATAATCGACCTAAAGTTTTTGTCATAAATATATCAGCGAATCCTGGTACTGAATGCCTCGTTTCAGCGGTTCCCAATTCTTTGATTGTTTATTCCATGTAAAAAATTTAGGAACATCAGTGTACATCAACGTCCTTGCGAATTGACCAACAGCATCTTGTCGACTACAAAGGTTAAAAAATTGAGTAAGAGTTGTTTTTGGAGCCGTCAAAGCCTGTTATAGTGCAGTTTCTTCTGTAAAGTAAACACGCTGTCCGTTTTCAAGATGCACAGCCAAATGTATAACAGCAGGATCCCTTTCATGTATAGGAAAAGTAAAAATGCACCAAATAGCTTCGTTGCTACTTATGTATCGACTCATTTGATAACGTGTTATTTCGTCATTGTCGTTAACATTTTGAACAGCAAATATAGCTTTATCACTACCCTTTTGAACATACTTACAAATGTATTTGATAGACTTCACCGAACTGCATAGTTCAACGTTTATGTGCGCTTTGTAGGTTTTGCACAGCAATGGCGAATATGGAACTACCCAGCGATTATCAATATATACTCTCACACCATTTGACAGACGCAATTCATATGATTGACCACCATTGTCTACGTCTCTACGTCGATCAGATGGATAACCGTCCATATTGGTGATAGTATCAGTTTCACATGGTTTTGGAAAACGTTTTATACATTTTCCATTATCCATACATGGCGACATCATGTTTAGAGTGCCACATGGACCATGGATCATATTTGTAGTAACAATGTTAAACAATTCTGGATCAACATTCGGATCTGGAATTTCTGCTGAAATAATTAGATTTTAATTTTTGTTTAAAGACACGTGCAGCGACATCATGACGGTGCATCGATGTTTGACCTGGCAACAGTAAACTTTTGATTTCATCCCAGTTTGGATTACACGTAAATGTGATAAAAAGATCGGCCGTATGCACGTACGTAAGTCATGGCATCTTGAATATATTCCTGCATATGACGGGCTACCAGTGTATGATGATGGGAGAATATATGCGGTACCAATATTGTTAATGTCATTCGTTGCATCTACGTTGCCGATTACGGCGTCACGTACTCCTCAGCACGAAGTTTTGCTTGATTAAATTGTATGTATCGTAATCTCTCACTTTCGATAAAATCAACAACTACTAATAAAATAAAAATTAATTAAAAAAACATTGTCCAGCGGACAAAATTGTGAATCTAAACCATTCTCAGATCCCCTTGAACACACACAAAAAATTTCATCAAAATCGGTCCAGTCGTTTAAGAGAAGTTCAGTGACATAAACACTCACAGAAGAATTATGTATATTAAGATATTTGTATAAAGTTAATTTAAAACGAAAAACGGCTGTGACGATTTTGGAAGAAGCAATAAATCAAAGTTTTTAAAGGAAGTTTAAATTTTTGAAGATGCAGGGGTAGAATCAGATAAGATGATTTTTGATTAATGACAATGAAATGAACAAATTTAAAGTTATAGTCAAATTGATAGCTAAAAGCCGTCAGATCTAAAATGTGTTAGGCATTTTCCAACGAATATGTTGTTCCTGAATGGAGCTGCTGAAACATTTAATCAATTTGAAAAAAAGTAATGCAAGTTTATAAACCCTTTAAATAAATAAATCTGACTTCAAGAGTTGCTGGTTTTTCGACATAATTGAATGACTTAACATAGCCCCACACAAAAAAAAATTGAGATAATTATTTAGAAAGAAATGAGGACCGATCATGCCGCCAGTTGGTAAACCACAGCAAACAGTCAATTTTTCATTGGCTTGAGGATTGTCCTTCATTACTAAACACTATAAAATGGATGAAGTGTTATGAGAAATAAAATAAAGAGTTAGAAATGTTTTTCTGGTGTTACAAAAATGATGCATTGCAAAATAAACATTTCACCGCATTTTGACATTCTCAACTTTCAAAACTCTCTCTGTATGCAGATAAAAAAACACTCAATATAAATAAATTATATCTTTTTCAAATGCAAAACAAATTTTAATATATTCAAAGTGTTTCCATGAACGATATTTTAGTTGAAATCTTCTATATTATAAACTCCATCTATATGTCATATAAAGAGAGACTCATTGCCCAAATGGTCCTGATGGTAAATTAGCGACAAATTGATAATTGAAATTATATCACATGTGCTGTGCTGTGCATATGCTTAGGTACATATTTATCTATATACTTGACAATGTATTTAAATTTGCATATCTATGTTTCAAAACTTTGAAATTTAGTCATATATAAATTTATCTATTATAGATATTATATCTGAACTATCTAAGGACAGCATATTGTATTGTTTAGTTATTTAGAAACTAAATAAAGCTTATACATATATAAATTTTCATATAATGCAAAATATAATTAGATTACAAAGTTGGAATTTCTATACTATGTACAAAATTATAGAGTTTCATAAACTACGTGATGTACAAGTTGGTTTATATTGATATTATTATATGAAATTATAAATATGTATTGTGTCTAATATTCAATAATTTTATTTAGTGGAAAATTTATAAGTAAATTCAATATGATCAAGTTCAATTAAGAGGAATTACATGGATATACATTCGTTATTTCAAAAGGCTTTATCGTCTGAAAAATTTACTATCTTCACGTTTCATAAGGCAAGCTAATTTGAATCTAATAGGGAGCTACATATGAGTATAATGGAATTAAGGTTACACTTTCGCACCTTATATTGAATTTGTCAAAACCTATTTGAACATTTGACTCCATAGTTTTATTAGATATTAGATAGATATTAGATATTTTATTTCTTTCTTTAAAATATTATTTGGTTTGCTACCGCTCAGTTTACACAGAGTACTAACTTAATAATATAAAATAAAAAAAAATAATAAATAACACATAATAAATAATAAATAATAAATAGTAAATAATAAATAACAAATAATAAATAACAAATAATAAATAAATAACCATAAATAGTAAGTAATAAATAAATAAAAATAAATAAGCTCAGTAAATATAAATTAATGAATAACATATACAAAATAATAAATAACATATAACAAATAAAAAATAAAAAAAAAATCAATAATAAATAATAAATAACAAATAATAAATAATAAATAATAAACAATAAATAGTAAGTAATAAATAAAAAAAATAAATAAATACATTTTTAAGTGTTTAATTGCACTACCAAAGGGTTGTCAGAAATATCACAGTTCATTAAGAAATTATCAGTTAATTTTCGAATTCTTGTGCAAATCAATTCAACACCTGTTTGATTATGAAGATCATTAGTTGAATAATGCCAGGGTAGATTAAGCATCATTTTTAGAATTTTGTTTTGACACACTTGGAGTTTTTTAATATGGGAGATTGCGCAATTGCCCCACACTTGACATCCATACAACAACATTGCTTGAAACACAACCTTTTGTAAATATAATTATCTTATTTTCAGCACTTAAATGCGATTTTCTATTTATAAGCGGGTACAACATTTTAATTGCAATATTAACTTTTTTAATTATTTTACTGATATGTTCTTTAAAGATAAGCCGCTTGTCAAGGTTTATTCCTAGATATTGCACATTGGACTCCCATTTTATAGTAGCACCATTGACTTCCAGCTCATTACTGGAAAGAAATAATCGCTTTCTTTTTCTCGTGAAAAAGATTGATTTTATCTTTCCAGCATTTAATTTAATTTTCCATTTGTGATAATATCTCATTAAAATATGAAGTGCATTTTGAAGATTGGTCTCAATATTGAGACCAAACTCATGCGAAGAGAGTATGCAGGTGTCATCTGCATAAATCCCTGAATCACAATAAGGTAGCTGTGGAAAATCAGACGTGTACACATTATATAAGACAGGACCAAGAACTGAACCTTGAGGGACACCATACTGAATATTAACTAACACGGATTTACATTTATTAACGTACACTTGAAAACATCTTCCTGATATAAAACTTTGAATTGTTTTTATGAGAAAACTTGGAATCGCGAATGTTTCTAATTTGTAAATAAGAGCATTATGCCAAACAGAATCGAAAGCTTTTTCAATATCTAACAGGACCATACCTGTAGATCTTCCTTCAGAACGATTATTTTTGATAATGTTACAAATCCTAAGGACTTGATGTGAAGTACTGTGGTGGCTCCTAAATCCAAACTGTTGGTCTGGAAAAATATGTTTTTCTTCAATTATTAAGTTGAGTTTTTTTTTTATTACTTTTTCGAACACTTTACTCAAACTACTAAGAAGACTGATTGGTCTATAGCTACTAGGATTTTCCCTGTCTTTACCAGTTTTCAATATTGTTATGACCTTCGCTATTTTCCAGGTCTTAGGAAAGTATTGATTCTTCAAACAGGCGTTGATAATAAACGTTAGATACTTTATTCCTGACTTGGGTAAATTTTTGAGGTATACATTTTTTATATTATCAAGTCCATCGGTTTTCCTTACTTGCAACTCTTTTATTATGGCGGAAACATCATCAACAGATACGTATTCATCTTGGGGTGTTTCTGTTATAGAAGATAAAATTCTATAAAAGGCTGCGTCTCCCAAACTTATAGTATCTAGGTCACTAAGCTGTTGGGATACCTCATAGTTTTTTCTGAATTCTACAGCGAAAGCATTTGACTTTTCACTATCAGTGTAAAGGACCTCATGAGTTTATTAAAATACTTCAACTGATGGCGATGTACTTGCAAACGATATCGTTGCCACTGTCTTTTAATGCCATTTCTGACACGAATATATTCTAGAATATAATCAGGAATGTTACTAATGTGATGCTTTCTAGGTAGCTTCGGCACAGAAAAATCTATTGAGTTAAGAATTTGATCAGAGAAATCTGAAACAAGTGAGTCAACACCTTCTTTGGTTCTAACATTGTCTATTTCCGTAGGCATATTTCTCAGTTTAAGTTTTAAATCTGATTTGAAAATTGACCAGTTGGTATTTTTAAAATCAAAATAATATTTTTCTATTACTTGGGAAGGACGAAGAACTTGTAACAGCACAGGGTTATGATCCGAAGGAAGTTCGTCAAAAACTATAGGCTGAGACACAGTGTCAACAGTGTTAGTGACAAAAAGGTCTAACACTGAAGGACTTCCTCTTTGACCAACTGGTATATAAGTAGGACCTGGTGGAAACAATATGGAAAAAGGAAATAAATTTGTTAGATCCGACAGTATGTTGCCCCAAGAATTAGCTCTTATACAACCCCAATTTCTGTGTCTGCAGTTTAAATCACCACCAAAAATATAGTTTTTGTTTTTTATTAAGAGCTTTCTTAAATCAGATTGTATGTGTTGTTGTTGTCTTTATTGGGGATGAAGATCCTCCCCGAAAGTATGCACAAATTACATCAATAGTTCTACCGTTGCCTAATCTAAGTTGAATTCCAATATTTTCTATACAAAAGGTACGTAAAGGTAATAAAACAGAATGTTGAATTGATTTTCGTACTTATATTGCAACACCCCCACTTCTTTCATCTGTTCTATCAACACGATAGCAATAGAAACCGGGAGTTGATATTTTAACATTTAGGTCTAACCACGTCTCTGTAATTAACGCAATATCTACCTTTTTTGAATTTAAGAAGTTTAAAAGTTCTATATATTTACTTCGGACACCCCTGGCATTCCATGTAATTATATTTAGTAACTTATCTTTATATAGCATTTTGATACAAAAATTTAGTAGCTAACTGAGCGATAGCATAAAATTGATCATTTTTGGTTTTACATGTACTTAGTTTCGTAATCATTTCCATTACGAGAGAATTAAGTTCTTCCATTGAGAACAACTCACCGCTGTTGGTGATATTGGCGTTGATTGTTGGTGCACTAATGTGTTGGTGAATGTTAGAAGGTGCTGCTGCTGCCATAGTTTTATATTCAATCAGAATCGAACAAAAAAACTAACTTGGAGACGTATTTACATACGCTATTAATATTTAATTTTTCACTTGAGAAATATGATATATATAGGTGATATTTTAAATCCACAACTGAAGATCTTTTATTAATAACCTGCTTTATGTACTCTTGAGTACAATTTCACTTAAAAAAGAGGCTGGAATGCGACCCACACCGATACCTTCCCACCCCGTCTGTTGATTTGTCTTGCTTAAAAGTTTATAGGTTTTCGTGTTGGGTTAAAATAGTTGTCAGTTGAATTATTCTTACCAATTTTAAAATTACCAACAATATTTTTCATATAAAGAAATAGTTTAGTTTTAAAATCTAGTTTTGTTGAATAGAGTTTTAGTCGAAAACAAATTGTTACCAATTTTAGTAACATTTCTTAAATTTTTACAAGTTGGATGAATGAAATTAATTTAAGAGATATCAAGAACCAAACAACAATTTTAACCAAATTTGCGATTTGTAATTTCTTATAGATTTTAATTTTTTTATGAAAAACAGACTGTTGGATTTTATAAAAAAAATACAGAATATCGAAAACAATGTTTTCTGTGAAATAAAAAAAGTTTGAAGACAATATTTTTAATTTTTGAAAAGCTATTTGAGTCGAAAGTAAATTTTTACCAAGTTGTATTTTTATTTTTTTGTTAAGTTTTTACTTTTTTGTAAACAAACTGTTAATTCGATTTTTCTCAACATTTTTCAGAATGTTAAAAACAATATTACTTATAAGTAAAAATCAGTTTAAAGCATTAATCTTAATTTTTTTTTAAAAGATATTTGAGTCGAAGTTTTTACCAAATTTGCGTAATTTTAAGTTTTTAATTTTTATAAAAAAAAACTGTCAATTCGATTTTTCTCAAAATTTCATCTGATGTCAAAAACATTAATCTTCGTTTCACAAAATTGTTTTGGATCTGAAATCATATTTTAGTCGTAAAATTTTGGAAATGAAAATTTTTTTCAGTTTTTTTGTATTATAAAAAAACCGTTAAATGGATTTTTTTCAAAAATATACTTCTTTGATATCACATTACAATACGTCATATAAAATTTAATTCAAGTCTCTAGCGTTTTTGGTTCGTAAGATATTTAGGGTTAACCAAAATTTTGACCTTTTTTCAAACTGCTATGGTAAAAAAACCATCCACGCAATTTTCTTGAGAGCCCTTTCTGCATCTTTCTGCCTTTTTATCTGTATAACAAAATGTATATGAAGTCGATAGCTCTTCTGGTTCTTGAGCTATGGACGACGAAAAAAACGTCACGAACTTACGGACGTACAAACGTACGTACACACGCACACACAGACATCTTGCTAAAAATCTTTTATTTCGACACTAAGGACCTTGAAACGTCGATAAGTGTAAACATTTTCAATTTGAAAAAATAGGAAGTTAATAAACCCCTTAGTTAAGCCGTACTGCGCGAATGAGGAATGCATTACCACGTTTTAAATTTCTATGTCATTGCAATGTTCAAGAATTCAAAACCAATGTATACAGACACCTCCTTTTTTACTCTTCCCTTTTTCTTAATGGTCATACTGTGTCTTTGACATATTAAAGGTATACGAAACTTCATAATTATAAAATTTTGAAACCCTCGGTTATCTTAAAAAAGTTTAAAATATATTTGCATTGCGAAAAAATTCACAGGTTTTTGAATTCATTATTAATTTAGCTTCAGTTTTTTTTTTACAAGATTATCTAAAAGGAAAAAATACTAAAAAATCAAATTTTTGGCAATTCACTTCATTTCAATACTGTACTTAGTTCCAACCCCACAGTGGACATTAAGATTGTGAAATTACAAATTTATTTGCCTTTTTTCATAGTGTTTCAGCTTTCAGGCAACAGATGGTTTTCCATCAATTTTATTACAATAATTTATACTAAAATGTACAAAACTCAGTCTCCCATAATATTTATCCCTTTTTTACATGTCTATTTACATAACTAAATTGTTAAAATTCAACACCTTTATCCAAATTGTTAATTAATTTTGTACTTAGTCATAATGTAGTCAGTAGGTGAGGTAATTATTATTTTGATAATAAACCGATATTAAAATGCTCCTAAGCTTTACAAAAAAATGAAGCAACAATAAAATATTTTGTTTTGGAAGATTTATTTAAAGAGAAAATATCCTTTCTAAAATATCTCTTTCTCTTTTGAGATATAAGATTTTAAACGAGATTGAATAAAAGCTTTATAACATTAAATTTATCCTTTTTATCCGAACTTTTTCGGAGTAAAAGTTTAATTTGAAAAGAGAAATTTTCCCTTATTTTAAGTCAATGTATAAAACTAAGAGAAAGTTGTATTTAAAGCTCTTTTAAGTGAATTCAAAGAGTTTGTTTTGAATGATTTTATCAATTTTAAAATATCTAATTTCAATTCATTGAAACTCTTAATGTTAATAAGTTGTAAGTAGATGTATCATTGGAATATGGAATATGTTCAACCTATTTACATGAAGGGATTTAATATCGATTAAAAAAAAGAAAGTTTTTTTTTTTAAATATTATTAAAAGTGAATGTAATTAAAATGAATGATTTCTCATGTGAAAGAAAATATGATCAGATTTCACAGAGTTTTCCAATAATAGGTTCCTTTTAGAATATCCCGTTATTTGGGCATGTTTAACTTTGAAGCTGTCATCTTTTGACATTTGAAAAGTAAAAACAACGCCATTGTTAAAAATGCAACGAAATTGTAAATATTCACTACAAAATTGGTGAAAATTATGAAGCCACATATTTGTTTTGCAAGAAAAGTTTTCTAACTCGTTATTTTTCCAAAACCTGGTCGCAATTTGCCACAGAGATCTTGGGTCTTATGACCTTTAGACTTCCTTAACACGAGAAAATATGATCAGATTTCACAGAGTTTTCCAATAATAGGTGAAGAAATAAGACAAGCGCTGGATAAGGGTGATGTAACTTTCTTAGTCGTGCTCGACTTTTCTAAGGCTTTTGACACTATCAACCACGTAATTCTGTGTAATAAACTTATGCAGCAGTTAAATTTTTCAGGAAGCTCGTTTATTCTTACTTGTCTAACAGAAAACAACATTTCAAATTGGTGACTGTTTGTACAGTTTTTTGCCTATTTCGTCCGGTGTTCCTCAAGGGTCGATTTTGGGTCCTCTACTATTCTGTATCTATGTAAATGAACTTACAGGTCTAATCAAAAACTTTTCCTGTCATCTGTACACCGACGACTTTCAACTTTATTTCAGTTGTCCCTTGGGACTTATTGAGCATGGCGCCACTAATAGCAATGAGGATCTTGATACTATTTCAAACTGGTCTCAATTAAATGATCTTTTTTTGAACCCTAAGAAATCTAAATGCATAGTAATCTCCAAAAATTCTTAATCTCTCTTACTTTCCTTCGATTTAGTTAAGTAATGCCCCATTGAATATGTTGAAACTGCCAAAAATCTTGGTGTTAACTTTAATCGCTCTTTAACTTGGGACAACCATATAAATGGAATTATAGGCAAAGTTTATGGTGCTCTACGTACTTTATGGGTAACCCAGTATTTTACACCAGTAAACACACGCATGCTGCTTGCCAAGACCTTGTTATTTTAATTTTGGGCATGTTTCACTTTTGAAGCTGTCATCTTTTGACATTTGAAAAGTAAAAATAAGCGCATTTTGTTAAAAATGCAACGAAATTGTAAATATTCATTACAAAACTGGTGAAAATTATGAAGCCACATATTTGTTTTGCAAGAAAAGTTTTCTAACTCGTTATTTTTCCGAAACCTGCAACAGAGATCTTGTGTCTTACGACCTTTAGACGCCGTACGATTTTTTTCGTACGGACTTTGTTTTCACACATAACGTATTTTTCCCGTGAATCGTCTACGTTTAATAAAATATAATATTAAAATGCTTTAGTAGAAGCGACCACAAAAACGGACTGCAGAAGAACAGAAATCGTCTTTTGTGAAAGCCTTCGCGTATGCCACTGAGACTGCGACGGCACGGTTGCCGTATATTTCAGTCGTTGAGACGGCTGTTTTAAATCGTCCGTCCAGTGTGAAAGCTTTAGTTAATTTTATTAGTTTACTACCAATGGCTCATGGATAAAAACCGTACGGATTTTAACTGATAAAATTTTGAGAAAAATCTAATTGACAGTTTTTTTTACAAAAAATAAAAACCTAAAAAAAAATGTATAAAAGTTGGTAAAAATTGATTTTCGACTCAAATATCTTTTCAAAACTTTGAAATATTGGCTTTAAAGTACTTTCATCTTTTGAAAAATATCGTTTTCAACATTCAGTAAATTTTTGAGAAAAATCGAATTAACAGTTTTTTTACAAAAAATAAAAACCTAAACAAAAAAAATAATAAAAGTTAGTAAAAATTGATTTTCGATTTAAATATGTTTTCAAAACTTTGAGATATTGTCTTTAAACTACTTTTATCTTTTATAAAATATTGTTGTCAACATTCAGTAAAATTTTGAGAAAAATCTAATTGACGGTTTTTTTTACAAAATAAAACTTGTACATACGGCGCATTAACAAAATTGATAAGATTTCTTCATATTAGAAAGTTCTAAGAACAAAAGGTTTATTTAACAAAAAAATCAGTAATTTTTTTCTGTTGTATTTTTCCAAACATTTGAACAACTGCATTTTCTCTTAGACGTCTAAGTACGTTTATGTCGCTTTGGTCAACGCCTTCATCTGCACACCATTGCAAAGCCAAATATTTTAACTGCTTCAGTTGCGCTAACTCTCTGAAAATCTTCTTTTTCAAAGTTGGTATCATCGTCTTCCTCCATCGTCTTTTTGCATTTTCTGACATCAGCTGTTTTTTACAAGGGATTACAACAACACAAACAAATCCGGATCGCTAAAGATACGCAGCCGAACCCGCCCATTGTCAATATTATGGGGTTTCCCGAATACTACGCACTGTCTACACATAATATGGGATTCCCCGAAGTTTTAAAAATGAATTCAGTGTATTTTTAAGTAGAAATGTTGAAAAAAAATCTGTTCATGTTTTAGAGCTTTTGAATTTGTTCACGTTTTAGAGCAGCCAATGTAAAAAATACAGTGTTCACGTTTTGGGGTAGTTCACATTTTGGGGGGTTCACGTTTTCCAATGTTTACTGTAGTTTTTAAAAAATCAAAACCAAACGTCTTATTAAAAATACCTTTTCAATTAAAGTTCTTAAAGAAAGCTTTTCAAGATATTATACTTAAGCTATTTTTAACCTGTTTTTTCTTTGAAAAATATCAGACTTATGCATAAACCTCGAACACAAGGCTGCAAAGACGAAAATGGAAACATCAATTTGGAATCGCACTCAATAATGAGGATATGGAAGGACCACTTCTGCAGACTGTAAACCGGTAATGGCGGACCGAATTCAGCTATCAGACAGGATGATCCGTTCAATATAGACTACCAAGCCAACAATCGCGTCTCCCCCACTTAGACGAAGTAAAGATTGGCATATCTTAGCTGAAGGTGGCTGGAAGATAATTTGGTTAGAGACAAGCAACTTATCTGTAAGACATGGAACCTCAGTATTGTTTGCCCGATACTGAAAACAGAAGACCTTCTAAACTGCACCAACTATAGAGGCATCAGTCTAGTTAGCATCGCCTTTAAAAAATCTTCTCTGCCGTAATATGTGAACGTCTAAAGCCCATTGATAACCTGGTAGATAATTATCAGTGCGGTCTTAGACAACGAACTTCCGCAGTCGATCAAATATTCACATTGTTACAGATTCTGGAAAAACTCAAGAACATAAAATCGACACCCACCATCTCTTCATCAAATCCAAAGCCGTATATGACAGCGTCTGCAGGGACATGTTGTTTAGAGCTATACATATGTTTAGTTTTGGCATCCCTGCCAAACTTGTCCGTTTGTGCAGGTAACCATGGATAATTCACGCTGCTCCGTAAAGGTTGGAGACAACTTAACTGTCATGCGATTTCTTTAACATCATTCTTGAAAGAATAGTGCAGAGCTCCCACGTCAGCATTAGAGGCACTACCTTTCAAAAGTTTGTCCAATTTCTAGCATGTGTTCATGACATTGACATAATCGGAAGAACTCAGTGTGGTGTCAAATTGAGAAACGAGTATTGAGGCAGAGGCACCGAAAATGTTTTTAGCGGTTACTGATGTCAAAAAAGTACATTCTGTCATCAAGAAAGGACCTGTCTATCTAGGCTCTGCTTTAAACACGGAAAGCAACACCAGCGCTGATATCAATTTTAATAAATATTAACAACTAATATTCCTATCACAAAATGGATGTGTATATGTAACTTTTGTTTTGAGCGTTTCTGTGGTAAAATTCATACCTTTTTAGAAAATGTAAGAACTAAAAATATTGTTAAATAATTTTTTTATAGAACCTAAAAGACGTTGCTCAAAAACCATTGGGATGCGGTACAAGCAAGTTGCCAAATTCTCTTAGGTTATGACCTGATCTTTCACCATACCACTATTTCTTATTTGAAGTCTTCTTTGACAGTCAAAATTAAATGTCAAAAACAAACAAAAGGTTATATTTTCGTCCTTTAAAATGACTCAAATAAAATAAACTGACAAAATAGTACCTATAAGAAAAATGTTACTTTGTTTTTTACTTTCAAAGACACTCCGAATGTGGTCTAGAAACCTTTTCCTTTGAAAATTACAATCTCGGAGGTATTGAGATGTCATTTAAGTTGGCATTTTTACTTTACAAGAATCAAACATAAGGTATATCCTATATCCTTTCTCATACCATTAAACATACTTAGATAGGTATGTTTGGGCATCCAACCACGTGTTTGATAGATCCATTCCAAATCTTTCCTTTTTTTATTCCTTTATTTTTCTAATCGCATATTATCCTTAAAAATATCCCATGTAAGGACCTTTGACTATACATATGTATGTGTCTACTTAGAAGGTGTCACATTAAATGTATTCCCAAATCAAAATACCATTAATATAATTCTGTATTGAAATTCAAGTTTTCACAGCTCAAGTCTACCAAACCATACCGCCACCACACCACTCAAGGATCACTCTTATCAATAGAAACACGGCGTCATCATCATCATCATCGTTATGTTTATATGGGTAAAATAAACTCTGGTATATACAACATTCCTCTTTCAAGGATAACGAAAAGACTGTAGGTGTGTACAAATTTTTTAACATTCTAATACCTGAGTACCTACTTAAACTCATCCTTTACCTATCTGAAAAAAGCTTGAATATGTGAAATCAATTCCACGTCCTAATAATGCCATCACTATTTTTTGTACCACCTATCTACAACCTACTTTACGTTTTAACTTTCCAAAGGAGCACAGTGTGTAGAGAGTAGAGGTTGACTCCAATATTTTAGTAAGGTACCTGAAGCATGGGAACTGGAAGATATAATATACAACAACATATCTAACCATATATTCGATATCACCTTACCATCTGTGTCGTCGTCGGTCGTCAGACATCATGAGGATTTTACATTAAATTTCTGCACATACTTTTCAGCTTTCCTCCACATATACATCAATGCTTTGGGGAATTTCAATGTTAAATGGGGCTTTGCAGTGATGGTTTTGGTCTTTTGGATATGCGGTTTTATTTGAAGGAAAAGAATATAATGAAAATAAAAAACAGAAAACTAACAGAAAAGTCTGTGGGAAATGGCCTTGAACTTTTATTAAATTAAATTTTTATAATGTTCAAGCACATACAGAAAAGCTACATGTATACCTAGGTTGTCTAATCATAGATATTCCGGAGTTCATACAACTTGCTCAACACAGCTCCTATCATAATAATAACTTAGGGTAAGTTGCACAATTGCCCTGGGTTAATATTTAACTTCAGGTTTTTAATGAGGTTCAACAGTGGTTCAAGGTACATACAGTTGTGGTCATATAATTAAGCAACTAACTAACGACCATATATATTTTTACCGATATTACCCGTGTTTTATTGGAAAATCTATAAATAGTATAGTAAGATTTTACACGAATATCCGTAGTATGAATACTACCGATAAAAGTTAAAGTAGTATCTTACTACGGATGGTACGTTGATATTGCATTTGTATCTCGATGGCTGTGTTCGTTGAGTAGTCGCGCATTTTGAATCATGTGTTTTCCATTGGGGAAAAAATCAAACTATTACTGTTGAGATCATTTAGTTTTGTTAATGAAAGTGGACAAACCGTGCTTATTCTGCAAAAGAAAACAATAGAAAAGAAAAATTATGTTTTGCTATGTTTCCACCAAAGGTTTATCTCAGTTTAGATTAAATAAATCTTTTTGGTGTTTCCATCGCACAAGAAGATCTCAAAATGATTAAGTTTAACAGCACTTTTTAAAATGCAAATGGTTGGTGCAGTTTGGAGGGTCTTCTTTTTTCAGGATCGGGCAAAAAATACTGAGGTTCCATTCATTCTGGGCATGCTTTATTCCGATTAATCTTACAGATAAGTTGGTGCATGCCTCTAACCAACTTATCTCCAGCTGCTTTAAAGAGTTCGACATTCAAGCCATCCGCTCCAGCGGCTTTATTAGACTTCAGTTTAGATATGGCAATCTTTACTTCGTCTAAGTCGGATCACCCTGCCTGACAGCGGAATTCGCTTCGTCGTCGTTGCCGTTATACAGTCTGCAGAAGTGGTCCTTCCATATCCTCAACATTGACTGCGGTTCCACTATGATGTTTCCACTTTCGTCTTTGCAGCCTTCGGTTCTGGGTTTATGTACCTGTGAATTTCGTTTTACCTGTTCATAAAACTTTCAAACTTCATTCCTGCTTTTAAACCTCTCAACATCTTCGACCGCACGCTTCTCATGCCCTCTCTTTTTCCTTCTGAGAAGTCGGCGTTCCTCTCGCCTCTTCTGCTCATAGAGCTCATGTGCAGCTCTCGTCCTTTTATGCAGCGCCGCTTTGCGGGCCTGTTGTTTGGCTGCATTTGCCTGCCGACATTCCTTATCAAATCAGGGGTTCCTTGTTGGTGGCTGTTTGAAACCCAGCACATCAGAGGCGGCTTTTCTGATTGCATCTTGGCAATGTTGCCACTGGTGTTCGATACATTTTGTTGGCGGCAGAGAACTTCGAGAGAGGTTACTTGTAACTCGGTCAGGAAAAGAATTTGGCGATTGTAGCCGTTTGACGTTGTACCTTCTCCCAGCACCTCCCTATTTTGCCTTGGGTCTGGAAATCTGAAGTGCTACCTTGGCTACAACGAGGAAGTGGTCCAAGTCGATGTTAGGTCCTCGGAAAGTTCGGAAATCCATGATGCTGGAAGCGTGTCTGGTGTCGATTGCAATATGGTCAATCTGGTTGACGTTAGATTGATCTGGAGAAGTCCAAGTTCCTTTGTGGATGTTGAGGTGTGGAAAACGCGTACTAGCTACCATGACGTTTCGCCACGCAGCAAAATCTATGAGCCTGAATCCGTTGTCGGAAGTGTTGTCGTGCAGGCTGTTCTTCCGGTCATTCCACCATAGATGTCTTCCCTTCCTAGCTTGGCATTAAAATCGCCCGGAACTATTTTAATATCGTAACTAGGGCACTGCTCATATGTTTTGTCTTAGAGCTCAAAGATCATATCTTTGGTGTTGTCATATTTCTCTTGTGTGGGGGCGTGCGCGCATATCAGGCTAAAGTTGCCGAATTTAGCCTTGATGCGTATGGTTATGAGGCGCTCATTAATGCACCTTTAGCTCAAGACTTCTTGCCTAAGTCTGGCTCCAATGACGAAGCCGCATCCAAATAAGCGCCGTTGGTTTTCGTGGTAGCAGTCACCATAGTAAATATCGTAGTTTTCATCCTCTTTTTGCCCGGCCCATCCCATCGTATTTCCTGGATGGTGGTGATATCTGCTTTATAGCGGTTTAGGGCCTCCGCTAATTCTTCGGCCGCACGTGGTCTGTTAAGGGACCTAACATTTCACGTGCATATCCCAAGTTCGGTGTCCTTTATTCGTTTGCGTTGGTTGTCAACAGTAAATCCGTCCGTATCCGAGCTTGTTGGTGCTTCGCAACTATGAAAGCTTTTACGTGGCCAGGAAGTCACCCCGACGCACAACCCCCAACCTGGAGGGCAAGATCCTAAATATAACTCCAAGGATGGGGAGCCGGATAAAACCGCTCCCTATAGGCCTGGGCTCCAAATAAGTCGAAGAAGCCCTATAAGTTGTTCACTAAGTAGTTCAACCTTACTGGAACTGTAGACGCCACCGTTGATTCCATCTCGGGAATTCCTCCACTGCCGTCTGGATAAGGAAAGGTGCGTTAGTGGAAACACCTCTCCCCACCTCTCTCGTTTGCTTCCACCAACAACTTTCCACTGCGGTTGGAAGATCCACAGATTCGAAGTTAGTACGGACAAGTACATACATACACGCAATATACATTGGACAAATCATTCTTTAAAAAAATCACCAAAGATAACGATAAGGCTCGTTCTCAAAGAAATGCTAGAAATTATGGAAGCACACATTTGCCTTCGTTAAATAAATTCTCACTATTTGGAAGAAGAATAAAGACTTATGAAAAAGCTGGGATTTCGGGAATAATTAGACGTGTAGATAGCAGCCGTATAAAAAAGATGAACAACATCATTAGGTACTACAACAGGAATAGCTTGAATAAAGGCTATCCTCTGGAGGCCTTTCCTAACAACACTATTCAGATCCGCTCAAGAAGGGAACAGTCAATGAAATTTTACTTTAAACTTGGTATGAAACCATACTTTTTGACACTCCTTTTCCATTCTAACCAGTGCAGTGGCCCCAAGGAATTAAGGGTATTTACAACGGATTCCAAATTGTTTTTTTTTTGTTTGGTCTGCTTGGGAGGCGCCTCTCGTAAAATATGTTGCCAATGAGGGAGAAGGATTTAATTCCATTAATTCTGTGAGCCTTTTCATTTCACCTGGATTTATAACTTTCATCCATTAGTAAAAATAAAATTAATAACAGTAATACAAACCTAAAGTGGCGTCTTACTCGCCATAAAAGGAAACTAAAATGACAGCTACAATAGCGCTGAGAGTGACATTTGTAGATCGAAAATTTGGATTCCACTAACCGCCATATGTCAAGTAAGGTAACGCAAAGTAAATCTAATATAACGCCTTTCGCAATACCAACGCCTTCTACAATAAGGGTGAATATCATTAGGTTTAATCTTTTTTAAGGGTAATTCAGTACTTCAGAGTAGCACAATGGATCTACATTAACCTAAGTGTGGCGATAACTACATCAATTACCAACTTATCAACTTAATCTAATCTAATGAAGTAATACCGGCACTAATCATTAGACAATAATTCAGGAATTAGAACCCAAATTAACGCAGAAATATCTTTATTTTATTTATTTTTATTTTTGTAAAGACCCTATGACCATGACCAACGTGAAGCTCTATTGGTCTAGTAAGTGTACTAGAACAATTGTTCATCAAAACACAGATACCATCTCCGAAAGGTTTTTATTTGTATCATAATTTAGATTTTACATTATTTAAATACTTAGAAAAATAAAATCTACCAAATAAAAATAGAAAAGAACACATATACAAAATATTTGTCACGTCAATCCAAGCCGGGTGATTGCAACCTTGAAGAAGTGAATACGTAGACCAAGACAAAGATATTACGAATTGTATCTAAAACAAAAATGTTTGAAAATATTTGTAAGACTCATTGATTGACATATTTCAACCTACCAACTGAAGAAGTGTTAAGTACCTCTTCCACCATAACAATTTCTTGACACTTGGTCCAATTGCACTAAGTCCATAATAAAAGTACATAACAACATGTACAAAGCAATTTAGCATCGGTAAGCGAACAGCTTAGAAATTCAATCATTCTTTATTCAAGTAAGGACCCTACAAAACGTTTTTAGTACTTACCTGCTCCGCTAGGATACCATTTCATTGAGGTCCAACAAATTGGAAACATTGTACTGTGATGATAGACGTGCAACACGCTCAATTGATCATTTTTCTTTCTTAAAATGAAGAACAACGTATCAGTGAATTCTATGCACTTTGATATATAAAACCACCACATCGCATTCATGACCTTTGGTTCCACAAACAAATTTAAAGAAACAAATATTTTTAAAATCCATATTTAAACTTAGAACAATGTAACCATTACCCTATCTTCTTCCGGATTGAATTCAAGTTTACTGCGATGACAGAGATAACGATAACTCAGTCTTGAGCTTCCTATGAAGATGTCCTTCAGGATCAAGAAATTTAGGAGCATCATTATAAAGTTATAAACAATAAGAACTCCTTTCATTTTGAATGGTTTCCTCCTAAAATTAAATAAACAAAATACATTTTTATAATTTTAATTCAGTTTTTAAATTGTGATGTGAACATAACTTTACTTTTTCATAATTTTCGGTCCCATCCACACCATCAAAAGATACGTAGACACAATTAGGGCGACATCTGTGGGTGAATCGACGAGAAACCATCCTTTCGTCCTATGATCTGACATTTTTTCATAACTGTCCCAATAGAAAGCCTCTTTAAAACTGATGGACGCTCTTGTCATTATATTGATTTATTGTTTAAGTTTAACAATTTCGTTTTAATTTACAATCCAATCACTATGGAAGTTTTTGTGTTACTGTCATAAAATTTCGGCATTTAAATTGAACTTTAGATCAAAGTGCATTGATGCATAAATCATTAATTAAATCTTTTGCGAAGATGTCATAACCAAAATCTTAATCACTGTAATTTAAGGTATAAAAGTCAGTAGAGCGCTAAAGAAAAAAAACATAAGTTTTATTCTAAATCAAACAAATGTTGGTATTATGGCCAAAATTAAATCAAATGTCGTGAGGGTCAATAAATCAAATAAATTGTGACATTAACAATTAAAGTCATTAAAACATTATTTGACGTTTTTCAATTTTTGGCTTCTAATTTGAATAAATAGAGAATGACCATTTAATAGTTTTGATGGCAACTTGAACTAAGAAAACACTTACCTTTTCGAAGCGAGATAAATAAATTTTAAAAGTCTAGGGAAAACGGAAGTGATCCATCACGCCATTTTTTTATTAAGGTTTCATGAAATTGCCCGAAATGCCTTTTGTAAAGAAAAGGCAAGGAACTGGAGAACTAAATTAAATCGAGGAAAAAAAGAGTGGAGCCGTTTTACCACAAAGGCGTTTTTATATTATGTTTCTTCAAATTGTTGAAAGCATTTTGTAAGGTGCTCTGTAATTAGTCCAGGGTAATAAGATGCAAAAATGGCTTTAATTTAAGAAATTCCGACAAAGCTGTATTTTGGTGAAAAGGTTAATTTACTCGTCCTGACCACTCTTTAAAAAGCCCTCATATTTTGCATCATAGTGAAAACTTTTAGAGGGTTGAAAAGGGATCAATTACACATTTTTTTCCAAATTACTCGAAAGCTATAGATTTTTTTGAAAAAAGGTGAAGCTATTGTGATTCTAAAATATTGGTATCTAGTGTGTTAGTCAAAAACTTTAATAAGACCATACTTTACGGTGAAAAATAGTAGTATTGTGATATGCCCAGAAAAATATCTCGATTTTTTTTAATATTTTATTTCATAACTTCCAAAACGTTTATCTATAATCTAATTTAATTCTTCCTATGGATTTAATTGAATGGACTTTTTGAGAACCATACCATAAAAACGCTTGTGCAGATTTTCCATTGTGTTTTGAGCTGTGAGGCATTTAGCGACATCCTGTGGAACCCATGTGTCTTTGGTATCCATGTCATGCAATTCATGACACTAGAAGTTGTTTGATCATCGACCTATAGCCGGGTTTCCCAAGTGCTCCGCGGAAATATTTGAAAAAATATAAATAATATCTAAGACGGACTAGTAACTAGTTAATTTTAGGCTTCTGATCTGATCTTGTAAGTTTGATCGCAGCAGTTGAATTAAAATTCCTATTTAAAAAAGAAAAAACAGCATAGGAACTACAAACAAATTTCAGCCATTGTAGGCCTGCAGGCAATCACAATCAGCAAAAAGCACCCGGAGCTGCCGAAGAATCACCAACTGGCGAGTATGTCTAAACAAAATCATAATTTACATTAAAAAGTAATCCCCCGTTAATAACTCCTGTTTTTTAAGGATGTAACCACACTAAATGATTTTTTAAGGCCAAAAAATTAGTTGACACCGTTCCTTGTCAAATAACACAAGAGCAAGACGAATCGGAGACTTAGCAGAGAAGTTGAAAATCAACATTCAGAAATGCGAAACTATTCTGTTCGGGACTCCGCTGTATGGAGCCTCAAGGGATACGAGAAAGAACTGAACAAATCTAGTAATCGTTGGACCAAATAGACAGCCACTGGCGAATAAAATTGTAGTAAAGTACATTCGCATCTGGTTGGATCAGTACTTGTAATTCGACAGACATATGAGTGCTGCTCTGGCCAGAGCTAGGGGAACATTTGCCCTGACAAAACGGTTGTTTTTAAGCAGCCGTCTTGTCAGCAGAGTGAAGGTGATTTGCTACATGACCCTTATCCAGCCGATGATTGCCTATGGGTGCCCGGTATGGTTGAACGTTGCCCATCTCAAATGGAAAATATTCTGGTGTCTGCGACGGCGACCTTGGCTTGGACTACACATAACACCAGAGTCGAAATACAAACATTAATATTTCAACCAGATTCTATACAACAGAAAAAAACAGAATAGATATTTTCTTGCTGAAGCTTAGTAGAGGTCACATTGCGAGAGCGATGTCGTCGACTAACAGCTTAAATTTTGGGGCTTACTACCGCAACAATGTATACTACGAAAATGCACGTTTAAGTGGCAACATTCCGCCCGAAGCTTTTCTCTATTTAGACAATCGAGGGATGATACAGGATAGGGATTCGGTTCCGCTAATCTACCACGTCAGCCGTAAAACTGTAGATAGATGACTCCCTTACAGTCGAGACGTCCTTGCACTGGACGGATCCGAGTGCCTTTAGTTCAGTTGGACTGTTTCCAATAGGGACCGAAGAATAGGTGAAGCAGGAGAACCAGTTTTACTTACTTAAGGTGGGGCTACAGTCCTGTGTGAACTAGGGCCTCACCAAACAAACTTCTCCACCTACCCTTCTGGCTAAGTCTATGTCGCTGTACAGCCCGTAAAGCTCATCGTTCCATCTTCTCCTCCACTCCCCTTCGATGCATACGGGACCCTAGATCACACGAAGAACTTTTCTCTCGAACCGACCCAAGGTGCTTTTATCCGCTTTTGTCATAGTCCATGCTTCTGCACCGTATAGCAGGACGGGGATGATGAGGGTTATATATAGTGACACTTTGGTCCCTCGAGAGAGGACTTTACCACTCAATTGCTTTCTTAGTCCAAAGAAACAGCGGTTAGCAAGAGTTATTCTGCGTTTGATCTCAGCGCTGGTGTTGTTTTCTGCGTTTACAGCGGAGCCTAGGTAGACGAAGTCCTTGACTACCTCAAAGTTACGTCTGTCCATTGTGGCGTTTTGACCGAGACGTTGGTGTTGTATGTCCTTTCTTGACAACAGTATGTACTTTGTTTTGCTTCATTAACCGTTAAACTTATTTTTGCGCCTTTGCCTTAATACTCACAAAAGCCCCATTGACATCACGAAGAGTTCATCCGATTATGTCAATAATAATTGAACAGACTTTTGAAAGATAGTCCCTCTAGTGTTGACATTGTGAGCTCTGCACTATTCTTTTGAGTACGATGTTAAAAAATCGCATGACAGCGCCTAACCTTGTCTAAAACCTTTTTTGACATCGAAAGGTTCTGTTAATTTGTTTCCAACCTTTATGGAGCAGCGTGAATTATCAATGGTCATCCTGCACAAACGGACGAGTTTGGCAGGGATGCCAAAACTAAATATGGCTCTATACAGCTCGTCCCTGTAGATGCTGTCATATGCGACCTTGAAATTGATGAAAAGATGGTGGGTGTCGATTTGGTGTTTTTGAGTTTTTTCCAGGATCTGCCGTAATGTGAATATTTGATCGACTGTGGACTTTCCTGGTCTAAAACCACACTGATAAGGACCTATCAGGTTTTTGACGATGGACTTTAGACGTTCACATATTACGGCAGAGAAGATTTTATAGGCGATGTTAAGTAGACTGATTCCTCTATAGTTGGTGCAGTTTAGAGGGTCTCCTTTTTTCAGGATCGGGCAAACAATGCTGGTGTTAAAAAAAGGGTAAAAAACTACTACAAAAATGGTTATTCTGCCACAGCCACACATCGTGCACATCCAATTTATGGTTAACATAATTGTCCAACTACGGTGTCAATTTGCAAAATTGCGAAGAGACTGCATTGGTTCCATATATTGTAAGGAGTCTGCATTATCGTTTCGCCCTGTTTAAAGACCCAAATGTTTCGATTCTTCGTCGTTCTCAGGAATTAGGACTGTCTTGGCGTACATTACATCTTATTTTGCATTTGGATCTACATCTTCATCCATATAAAGTCCAGCTCACACAAAGACTGAAATCAGGTGACCATTTCACAACGTCGTAGATACGTCAAATGGGTGCTTGAACAACAGGCGTAGGAAAGCGATTTTTCGAACAAAATTTTCTTCCGCGACGAAGCACATTTCTCACTCGGTGGGTATTTTAATAAGCTAAATTTTCGTATTTGGGGTTCTTATAATCATCAAGTCCTGGAAAACGACTATGAAACGACTGTCACCGTCAATTTGTCCGTCAACCGTCAAGAAGTCTTGAGCTATAGGTGCATCAACGAGCGCCTCATGACCATTGACCATACGCATCAAGGCTTAATTCGGCAACAGTAGCCTGATATGCGCGCTCATCACACATACAGACGAGAAAGACGACAACACCAAAGATATGTTCTTCGAGCTCTCAGACATAACATATGAGCAGTTTCCTAGCTACGATATTAAAATTGTCCTGGGTGATTTTAATGCCAAGCTAGGAAGGGAAGACATCTTTTGTGGTATAATCGGGAAAAACAGCCTGCACGCCATGATAGCCAGTACGCGTTTTCCACACCTCAACATCAACAAAGGTACTTGGACTTCTCCAGATCAATCTACCGTCAACCAGAATGACCATATTGCGATCGACGCCAGACACACTTAAAGCATCATGAATGTCCGAACTTTCCGAGGAGCTAACATCGACTCGGACCACTACCTCGTTGTAGCCAATGTATCACTTCGGGTTACCAGCCCCAAGGCAAAATAGGGAGGTGCTGGGAGAAGGTACAACGTCGAACGGCTACAATCGCAAGAGATCGCCAAATAATTTTCCGACCGCCAACACAATGTATCGAAAACCAGTGGCAACATTGCCAAGATGCAATCAGAGAAGCCACCTCTAATATGCTGAGTTTCAAGCAGCTACCAACAAGGAACCCCAAGTTTGATGAGGAATGTCGGCAGTCAAATGCTCCAAAAGCGAAGAAAGCATGCCCGATGAATGTAACCTCAGTATTGTTTGCCCGATCCTGGACGAGCTGTGTAGAGCCATGTCTAGTTTTGGCATCCCTGCCAAGCTCGTTCGTTTGTAATAATTCACGCTGCTCCATAAAGGTTGCAACAACTTAACAGAACCTTTCGATGTCAAAAAAGGTTTTAGACAAGGTGATGCGCTGTCATGTGATTTTTTTAACATCATGCTTCAAAGAATAGTGCAGAGCTCACAATGTCAACACTAGACGGATTATCTTTCAAAAGTCTGTCTGTCTTATGCTGATGACATTGACATAATCGGAAGAACTCAGCGTGATGTCAATGGGAATTTTGTGAGTATTTTGGCAGGGGCGGCAAAAATGTTTTTAAGGTTTAATAGGGGAAACCAAGTACATGCTGTTATCAAGAAAGGACTTACAACACCGACGTCTCGGTCAAAATGTAACCATCGACAGACGTAACTTTGAGATAGTCAAGGACTTCGTCTACCTAGGCTCCGCTGTAAACGCAGAAAACAACACCAGCGCTGAAATCAAAGGCAGAATAACTCTTGCTAACCGCTGTTTCTTTGGACCAAGAAAGCAATTGAGTTTTAAAGTCCTCTCTCGAGGAACCAAAGTGTCACTATATTAGACTCTTATCATCCCCGTCCTGCTATACGGTGCTGAAGCATGGACTATGACAACAGCGGATGAAAGCACCTTGGGTCAGTGCGAGAGAAAAGTTCTTCGTGTGATCTAGGGTCCCGTATGCATCGAAGGGGAGTGGAGGAGAAGATGGAACGACGAGCTGTACGGGCTGTACAGCGTTGTAGACTTAGCCAGAAGAGTAAAAATCCACCGACTAAGATGGCTGGGTCACGTTGAGCGCATGGATACCATCAAGTGGCGCACAAATGGAAAGTGGCCTCACCCAACTTGGAGCGCGACACTGGAGGCATCTATCTAGAGACCGAGCTAGATGGAGAAGTTTGTTGGGTGAGGCTCTAGTTCACATAGGATTGTAGCGTCACCTAAAGTTAGTAAGTAACCATTCGCGTCGTTTGATTGGTCATTTAAATGATGTAGTGTTTCATACATAGTGTCAACGTTGAAACTTTATAATAAAAAAGAAATATCATGAAAAAAGATATATTTTATATGAATTTTATTTACGTTTACATTTGAAACCGCAAAATGGATAACCCTGTATATTTTGTTATTCTATATTTTTGTCGAGATTACACAAAGATATACTAGTTTCTTTTTGAACACTACCAATCAAGATTTTATGCTGAACATCATTCACTCTATAAGAATTGCACAACTGTAGTAAAAATTAAATTAAATACTTGTACATTTCATAAAATCAAAAATAGAAATTATACAAATAGTATACAGTTAGAAATCATTCAAAAATAAACAACTTATTTTCCTCAGAAAAGTTTTGTATCAATTCATATTATATGTTTACTCGCATAATTTAACTATTCTCAAGGAAAAAAGTTTATTCGTAATAAACAAATATTTCGTTCTAAAAAAGAAATACTTTGTATTTCTATCAAATATTGTCCTTAAAATGGGGTAAGTTAAAAATACAAAATCATAAATTGTTGAATGCATTCATTTCGATTCTAATTCTGCTGTCAAAAATATATGTCACAAAATTGTCCCAAACGTTTCCATTTCCATTGCTCTACATGCACCAATTGGCAATCAGCTGACTTCTGCAGTTATCCAAAATCCACACACGGAAAGAACGTCATTTATACCCGAAAGAAATATTTTAGTTCCGTTGTGCTGCAGAAAATAAGTGACAATTTAATTGTTGTTTTAACTAAAATTAGATTAAGACTTTGCCGAAATTTAATTAGAAATACTGGAGGTAAATAAATTTATTATTTAAAGGATAATTTTTTAAGATAAATGAACGCATAATATCCAATTAACCCATATTCCAATTATTTCGCAACAAAAAAAAAGATTTCATTCTCTGTTATTCCTCCTTTTTCTTTCCATTCGTTCCGGAGTTTTTATTTTTCTATTTTCTTCTACGAAATGGATCGAATGAACAGTCGGGAATTTATGTTGTAGAACTGCCAACATAGTTTTTTTTTCTGAAGGAATTAATTTTAATTTTATGTTTACTTTTTTAATCTCAAGTTTGTATTTTGTATAGATTTATAAATCGAGCTTGTTCTAAATTATCATACGCGACAAAAATAGAATCATAAGCTAAATACTAAATAAAGTTTACTGGTGGGCCATGAACCCAAATATCGTCGGTTGAATAGCAAAGTGACATACGTCAAAATTTCAATTCCATTAATAAAACTTCTTGCAGAGAAAATGTTTTTTTCCTAAAATCAAAAATTAGAAAAAAAAGACAATTATTTCTTAATTTTTCATATAATTTTATAAAAAAAAAGGCCAGATTGAAATTAAAATAAGATTTTGACATATGTCACTTTGGGTTTTCAGCAACGAAATTTCAAAAGTCAGAAGTCAGCAGTGGTAACTTCACTGGAATGAATGACAACAAACGCAACCCAGCTTTAAATTAGTATACAATTTTGACACATGACTTGCCTTTCTAGCAGATAAATGTCAAACGCTGCATTGACACGAGGCTTCATATTGTTCTAACAAAAATGCAGTAGTAAATTGTTATTTTTTTTCGAAATTGTCGCCTATGCTAAAATAGCAAAAGAGTTTGATATGTTTTTTACATGCGGGCTCAGGTAGCAGCTCATTGATGTTAACTAAGCTCGAAACAAAAAAAAGTTGTATATTGCTGCTTAAATAAATAAACTGTTTCAAAAAGTTATGATTAAAAATAAGTTTGAAATTAAAACTTACGCTTTCTCAGAAAATGTATATACAAACAAAATATCCTTAAGGCTTCCTTACAAATGTTTGAATTTTCGTGTCTGCTTGAACATCTTGTTTATTTAAGTGTCTTTATATGTATGTCATATATTTCTCAAAGTTTGGAATGAATAGTATGAATTTTTGTGCAAATGTTGCTCCAGTGTCTTCATTCTTCGTCGAGATTTGTGTCCCAGCAGTTTTGAAAGAAAGTAATTGCGGTCCCAAACATTGTTTTTAAATGTTTAATTTACTATTCCTTCACAGAAAATTCTGATGTCCTTTTGATTTTTGGAGCACAGCATCCTTCTAACAGTTTGAATTATCGTGTCTTTTCTTAGGTACCTTATTTATTTAAGTGTCTCTGTCATTTTTCTCAAGGTTTGGAATGGATAGTATGAACTTTTGTGCAAATTTTGCTCCAATGTCTTCATTCTTCGTCCAGAATTGTGCCCAGCAGTTTTGAAAGAAAGTTATTTTGGTCTCAAACATTATTTTTAAATGTTAAATTTACTATTCTCTCACAGAGAATTCTGACGTCCTTTTGTTTTTTGGATCACAGCATACTTCTAATAGTTTGAATTATGGTGTCTTCACTTAGAAATCTTATTTATTTACATGTCTCTTTGTCATATTTTACTCAAGGCTTCGATTGAATAGTATAAACTTTTGTGCATGTGTTGCCCAGATGGCTTCATTCTGCGTCGAGAATTGTGTCCCAGCAGTTTTGAAAGAAAGTATTTAGGGTTCCAAACATTGTTCCTTCACATACAATTCTACTACCCTTAGTTTTTGAAACAAAGCACCTTTCTAACAGTTTGAATTATCGTGTATTTGCAAAGGAATCTTATTTATTTAATTGTCTTTTTGTCATATTTTACATAGAGTTTTGATTGGATAGTATGAACTTTTGTGCATATGCTTTCCCGATATCTTCACTCTGCCTTGAGAATTGTGTCCCAGCAGTTTTGGAAGGCAGTAGAATATTTCACATTTAAAATTGAAGAGCTCCAAATATCTACTAGCATCTAAGCAACCATTTACTAAGCTGGCAGTTCTGTCTACCTTTGAACTGTCAGATTATGTCCCAACACCAGGGATGTTAGTCGTGAAATAAAACACAAAATTCTTCCAGTTGGAAAACGGAACACACGACCGAGACGAAGAAAAAGATTGATTTTTCTTGGGCTACAAAAAATTTTCATTCGAATCGTCGTGTACGTCCAAAAGTTTAAGTTGTGTGTGGTGCGTGATTGTTGGTTGAAAATTCCCTAAAAAATAACACAAAATAAAACCAATTTCTCACCCTCTACCAACAATTAAAAACTTACACTTTACAAAAATCAAACAACCAAAAAGAAAAGAAACGAAAAATAACAAAAATCTGTAATGTCGCAAAAACACTAGAAACAAAATACCTACCTACATAAAAACCAAAAGTACGAAAAACACGGAGCTTCCCAAAAAGAAAATGGTGTGATAAAGCAAGAAAATAAAAATGGTGAAGACATTTAAATAAATCAAAATTCTGAAAACGCAGTTTTTGCCAATGAGCTAAAATAAATTTGTCGACGAAAGAAAAAAATTGTGTACAAGAAATTTTTCATTTCCGAGCAAAAATCCCGAGGTAAATTCCTGTGTTGAAAAAAAAAAAAGAAAAAGAACAAAACCTAAAGAAAAGTGGAACGTATCCTCCCCCTTTGCGAAAAATTCTCTCTTTCCACAAAACCATTATTATCATCATCCCCCCAGCCCCCACTGAAGCACCTTACTCTCTTGCTACCCTGAAAAGCAAATGCGTACATGTGTTTGCTGTTTGGTGCTTATCCCTAATTAGAAAAGAAAAATAGGAAAATGATTTTTTTTTAAATAAATTTATTTTGCTTTTTTGATTTCTAATTTTCGTTTTGTTATTCTTTTTTTTTTCTTCTCTCGCTCTCTTCGTCGCTGACCCCCTTCTTCTCTTCTACTTGATGGTGATGATGTTGATGATACATGCTCTGCTCTGACATCGTCGTCGTCGTCTTCGTTCGTCGGTATTTGATGGCAATTTTGACTGTTTTTCTTGTTATGTTGCTTTGCTGATGATGCTGATTGTGATGCTACTTGCTGCCGCGGTGCGATTGCGATGTGGTGCGGATAAATAAATCAATTTGCTTGGTGACTGCGCTGGTTTGGTTTCTTCAATTCGATTCTATTCGAACGACAAACTAAATTCTAAATTTAGGGCAGAAACTGTTTTTGAAATGAAAAAGACTTCACCAAGTGACATTGCAAAAATGGATTCACTTAAAATTCCAAAAGGTACGTGTGTGATGAGATAAACTTCGTTTGGTTCGCTTGCCCAATATACGAGCGTTGTTTCGTTTCTTTTTCTTTCAAACATTCAAACAAACAAAAATCAAAAATCAAAAAAATGCAAACGACATATAAAGGAGGCTCAAGTAAACCACCGTCTGGTAGTGTCCCAATCACAGTACGATTCAATGCTGGCGAGGAAAGCCTCGATGACATATTTCAATCGTTTCACAACAGTGCCAGTGGTGGCGGTGGCGTTGGCGGCGGTGGAGGCGGAGGTGGTGCTGGGGATTCCCTATCAAGCAGCCCCCAACAACAGAACGTAAGTCCCAGAGTTTGCTCAGTTTTAACTGAATTTCAAAATCTCATTGCCATTCACATCTCTCTGCAGCCAGATGAAGTCAACTCACGAAATAACTTCCTCCAAGGAAACTTCTTCAATCGCAAAAGGTACCCAAAACTAAATTCTCTACTATGTATTTTTTTTTTAAATCTATTTTTTCTTGATTTTATATCAAAAAGAAAATCTGTATAAATTTTGCTGTCGTTGTTAATTGTTTTTATATTCATCGGCGATAGAAGTTTTTGATGTTGTTGTTGTTGATGTTGCTGCGGGGGAGCCAAATAGGCGCATGTCACATGTGTGTATGTCGAATAAATGATTTTTTTGTTGCTTCTATTCACTCTCCGTTCGCGTTTTTCCAGTTTCTATCCTTAAATCAAACAAAATATGAATAAAAATGCTTTCATGCAAATCGGATACAAAGTAGACGGACGAAAATTGAAGGAAAAGAGATGAGGAAGAAATTTGGATGTGGTTGGGTTTTGGGGTGAAGGTGGGAGAGGGGTAAGAGTAAGGAACGGTGTTTAAGTAAAACCAACTTCCGGGTGCCTTATTCCTCCTCCTTTGCCTACCTTCCAACCTGCCAGCAACTTCATCGTCGTCGCTCTCCGCCGTCGATTGAGTAATAATAAGAAAAAAAATAATCCACCTTCCACTTTATTTTCCTTTTTATTAAAATTTGTATATATGTTTTTTTTTTGTATAGAAGGAGCAAGAATATGTGCATTTTTTTCATAACCATCTTCTTTTGGTGGTCATGTACAACATGTACTGTACGTACATACTGTAACTACAGTAGGCTGTGTACTGTGCAGGTACAACGTATATAATTACCGAGACGAACGACACGACGACTACGATGACTATGACTATGACGACGACAACACTCACTTGATGTAATTGCATGTTTGCACTTGATGCAGTGCATTTTTGTCTACTTCTATTATTTGTGTACATGCCAACACAGAAAAATAAGTGCAGCATGAAAACATCCTTTTGGTCATATAAAAGCAACAACACTCTTAACGAGAGGCTTTGCTTTTTTATTTTTTTATTATATTTTTTTCTTTTGAGCTAGCTCAGTTTTTTTCTTTTTGTTCCTCTATACCTACAAAAAAAATAGGCTTTGTTGGCTTATGCTAACAAGGCTTTCAGATTTGATTTTTAAAAATCATTATATTTTTACTTGCTCTATAGGGATAAGTATTGGTTTCGTAATGATGTTAGTTTTTGGCGTGTTAGACGACGCGACGATACAAACAAAAACATAATATAATGAAGATCCAAAGCTCTGTCTAGAGGTTTTATAGTATTTCATAAACACATGTCGTTGAAAGGATCTGAATTATGAAAGAAATATCGTTCATCTCCAGTCATAAGTTTTTGTTTCGAACTGTCTCGCTTTTTAGATTTCTTTAGTTTTGGGAATAAAAGCTTTTATATAAATCTAGCATAACATTTCTTCTTTGAATAGACTAAATTGTGTTTAACAAAGAAAGAATCCGATTTAAATTTCATTCACGATGTCGGAGAACAATCGTACCTACTACGAATGGAAAATTAAACTCTTATAGCTTCAGTCGTAGTAAAAATATAAAAACCAACTTTGAAACGAGAAATACAACTTCTCACGATCTCCAAATTTGGGACATATATTTTGTATATCATCGTAAATGTACTTTTTTTTGTCCTAGGACGAATTTTCTCCGATGAGAGCTTTGATATTGAAAAAAAAAACAAGAAGTTGATAAAGAGAATCTATTTTGTTTACTATTCACTTTTCTTTACAATTTATCCGTAAACAATCTGATAACGTAACACCTAAAGGCCCAACTATAATAGACTTAACCAATACGCAGCCTTATATGTCACAATCCATAATCGGCGTTCTGCTCAGTTTCGTTAAATTTCGCTAACTTTCGCGCAATTGCAAGAGCCATTTAAATGTCTCGGGCTTAAGCAAATGTCAAATTTTTCTTAAGTAACTTGAATCTATTTTAACTTCTGATAACTTTTCATTCGGTTTTGACATTAGCTTACTTTCGGTTAAAAAATTCGCTTCCGTTCTTCTCCATTTCAACTTTGAACCACAAAAGCAGGTTCATGCGATCCGTCAGCGTGCTTTTAATTTTATTTTTTTTTGGAAGACCTGAACTTTGTTTAATATAAAGGATTTTATCAGAAATCTTATCTATTAGAGGTTTTGATAAAACAAAATATAACAAAACCTTCATTTTGACATATGCAAATAATGTGTATGTGGAACAAACCAAGATAAGGCCTAATTAAATATATTTTGTATACATCGACTTTTTTTTTAGAAGGGTTTTCTTTAAGCTTTATGATAAGTTTATGAATAAAATAAAAGTGTAGGTGGTTTTGATGATCTACCCTTAAATAGTAGAATATATTTTATTTTGTTGCTGATGAAACTCTCTCGCTTGAAAAAATAAATGTAGATTACTGATTAGAGTTGTGTTTGGATCAACTTTTGTTCAAGGACTTGTATATGAACACATCAATCAACTTTTACTATATTGTTTTCATCAGTCTTAAAATATACATATGTACATACATACTTTTCTATATGGTATGGTTTGACATAGCATTTCTTCTGAACGTGATTTCATTTGTTTTGATTTATCAAATTCAATTGAAGCTTGAACCATACAACATTACTCGCACACAGGAATGGTTGAGAGTTGAAAGTCACTAGTTCTCAACGGACTGATGCGCCACCCAATTTATTTATTCTTTTTGTTCCACAAAACAGTAAACTTATTAAATTACATTTAGAATTTTGAAAGCTTTTCAATAATATGCATAGATGAATTTGTATTTGCAAATAAGAGTTTTTTTTTTAAGTTGTCGAAAACTAATTAAAACCGTTTTGAAAATGAAGACATAAATAAAAGTTAATAGGCTATTTTTTAATTTTAAAGAATTTACCCCAACGAACATGAATTTCGAATTTAGGGTTAAATCGTTGATTCATCTCAATTTTAAAAATGTCTGATGTTGTAGAGGTTTTTTAGTCCACTGACATAGATGCCATTCTTTATTGTAATTTGACAGTTTATAGCAAAAACAAATTTCTTTTGAAAATCTGTTGTAAATCAGTAGATTAACGAAAAGTATCATCGAATTTGTGTTGTCTAAAATTATAAATAAACTTCAATTCAATAATCAATGGAAAATGTGTTGAAGTCCCTTGCAACAACTTTTCTGTATACAACATTGGGCTGGGAATGGAGCCCAATATCACAGTGTTGAACTTATGCACGAAATAAGCAAAGCAACTTTCTACAGAGTAGTTCATCGAGTGTCGAATATTATTGTTGATGAATTTGTCTCTAACAGTGTATGCTGAGCACAGAATATACCTCATAATTTTTTTTTTTTCAAGTAAGATGTGTTGACGGCACCGTGTTAGATATTGATTTAGCAATATGTTGCAATGCATATTTGATCTTAATAAACACAATATATAATTTACTTTTCAAATTTTCAAAGTACGAATTAATTGCAAAGTTTTATTTTAAATTGGTGAACTTTTTACTTTTTAAGAAAAAATGAAAAGTCTTTTCACTTTGTAAATTGCAGGATATTTTTTGTTTGAAAGTTGCTAAGTGAAAAGTGTTTGGGAAAACAGGCCCTGGTCTACCCTGGATCAGTTGGAGTTTACTAACAAAAGAGTTTTGTGTGAGTTGGCTCAAATTAAGAGATACTCAGGCTTATTTTGAGATTCGAACGAAACGTTGATACGAGTGACTTGATCTATTCGTTCGAATAAATTTTGTTTATTTTGAGATTCGAATGAGAAATATTCATTGCAGAAAATGAACTGTAATTAACCTTATTTTGGAGATCAGCTGTTCTAAATGATTTGACATTTTGATTTGATTTAGTGTGACTGCACTAAATTTTTATTTTTCTTAAATGTTATTTTTAATTCATAGTTTGTCATAGTTAATTATCACTTTGATAAAGAAAAACAATCAAGAAATGGAATTAAACATTTTTTCAAATAGAGTAACTATTTTGCTTTAAATTTCCATGTTGTGTTTATACCGTTTAAAATGTTATGTATATTCGTCACACTTGGTCACACTTTAAATTGAAATGAAAACAATCAAAGTTTGTAAAATTCAAATTGTTGTAGTTTTTCTTATTTTAGACAATAATAGCAATAGTTTTGTTTCTTAATTCTAATGGCTATTGAGCTTCACGGCAGCATCTTTGCAAAATTGGTCACCATCTACACGGTTTACCAAAAAAACCCTTTGCCACCTCTGGATTCTTCTCCATCAACCTTATCAGTACTTCTTTTTGCTCCCTATTGCTCCAAATAGAATGTGACTGTGCCCTTTTTTAAATAACAGAAAATTCGTCAATATAACCAATTTCGTTTAATAATCGTATACAAATTGTTAAGACTTACATATTACTTTAGCTATTTACCAGAAAATATCCGAACGACAAAAAAAAATGGCATTTTATTCGAATCATTCAAAAGTCAAAGTTGACTTAGTTTTTTTTTAAATGAACTTTCGATTTATTCAGCAAACTTTCGAATCGATCGAATCTCAAAATAAAAACTTCTCGAATTCGAATAACTTTCGATCGAAAACGAATCTCAAAATAAGCGTGACTAAAAAAAAACTTTCAAATTCGAATAAAGAAAGACGAAATGTTTTCTATATATTTTATACTAGCTGTATTTTTTTAGGCTAAGCGACATGCATCACTTATTTCGTCAGAGTCCCATGACAAAGACGGCGTACTTTGAACGTCGAACATTAGGCCAAAGAAGAACTGCTTTTACACGAAATACATGGGATGGATTTCAAGGTTCGGCTTTTGATTATGACCCTTTGATTGATTACAACAATCATCGATTACTTCTCATTGGTCGGATAGATAAAAAGTGCACACATTTTGAAGCACTAAAATGATGGAAAGACGAAACTCCGGGCATGTGTTGTTCTGTTGGTAAAGTTTCACTGCCATTACGAGTCAGAAAAACCTCTAATATCTCTGTTTTTATAAACAATGAATCACTGCGATTTTTGAGCCCTATAAGAAAATATTGTTTGTGTATCCAAATGACATCTTTCGGAGTAGACAATGAAGTTGTTATGCCTGGATTTTCACCTATACTTTTAAAATTCAAGGACAGATTTATCATAGGATTGGCTCTTTATTGCCTACAAATAATTTTCTAAAATTCTTGCAAATTGCATGGGTGATGAAATTCGGTCGACCGAATAATTTATAAGGGATACTGTTTTGAAAATTTAAAGAATGCTGCACAATCACAACCGCCCCATTAACACTTTCAAAACAGCATTAGAAAGAATGACATATACGTGTATGATAAGTTTAACATGTTCGACACCAAGGGTTCGAAATGCGTTGTTTTCCCGTAATACCAATATTATCCAAATATAATTAAAACATTTTGTAATGTAGGAGTGAAAGCGATCAGATTCCCCGGAAAGCAATTTTTCAAATGGGAATGCGTTGTTTTCCCGAGGTCAAAAGTAACTCATGTCCTTTCTTAAGTCCCAAACTATCTCCTTACCGAATTTCATTTAAATCTGGTCAGTAGTTTAGGCGTGTAAACGATCGGACCCACTGAATTTTTCCATGTGAATGCATTTTCCCGGAGTAAAAAATAGCCTATGTCCTTTCCCGGGTATCAAAATATCTCCATACCAAATTTCATGCAAATTGATTCAGTAGTTTAGGCGTGATCGAGTAACAGACAGACAGACTCTAACTCTATCTGTCTGTCAGCTTGGGAAAGCATAGTTTGATGTCTAGCCCAACTATATAAATCTTCCTGAACTTATGATAAAGAAGATAGAATTCTTAACTGTTAAAAGAAAGAGTCGTTTTTGTAATATATCTTTCTAAACTCAATGGTTTACAATTCTGTATCCTTAGTTTTAAATGATGCTCTTGAACTGAGCTTTCCAACGTTGTATATCATATTTGATTATTTTTATTCATTTAAATATTTAAATATATTTTCTAGCACTAGTCCATATTATTGTTTATTTAAATGATAATGTGAACAATACTTATGAATAAATTCTTAAAAATTACCTAGGATTAGTCATACATAAATTCGATACGAAATGTAATTATCATTAAGTTCAACCCGCTTTATTTTAAATTAAATGTATTCAATAAAATGTTAAAGGAACATAACAATGAATGTTCTACAGTTAACAATCTTTTGTTTATGATCTAGAAATGTGAAACAAATTCGTTGCACACGCAAGAATACATTTATAAATTTTTTCTAACAATTCATTTGTTTAATTTTAAAAATCGTACACGCTATAATTTTTGATAGTTTTTTAAAATTAAATATTGCCAGCAAGCGATAATTTCCACGTTTCCATTTTCTTGCTAAACTTTTAAATCCACGAAACACGGAACTAACATTCTATTCCACAAAAAGTCATAGGTATAAAATTGTTCTTCTTTTTTAATCAAATCGTCTCATCAATTCAAAACTCTCAGAAGTTTAGTCTTATACAAATAATAACAATAGTTTTGTTTTCACCTAAAATACTACGAGATAAGCAATTGAGGAACAATGCCAACATGATAATAGTTATCATATTTAAAGTGTGTCAAATTTTTGTTATTGATTATTTATTTTCTTTCATTTTAATTGCAATTTTTTAAAAAAAGACAACCGAAATTATTTCATTTGCAAAAGATGTTGATTTCATTTTTTTTGCCATCGTTCAATGCATCAAAATTTAGAATTAAAAATAATTCAATTTTAGAAACTTTGATTAACAATCTGCTCTATACAAATTTTTCTGACTTTAAGTGACATTAAGTTAAAGATTATTTTAGATGATTGTTTTTTGTTTGACTCTATTTAATTGAGGTTGGCATCAATTATTTTAGACCATAATATTTCAATGGGAATTCTTTTTTTGTCTTATCAATAACAAATAGAAAATTTACTATTTAAGAATGGCTTTTTCAGATTACTCGCAACATAATACTGCTCGGTTCTATGATAGAAATAGTTGTAATTAAATTTTGTAAATATTCTGTTCACGAATTCGACTGATTGTCTCTTTAAGTAAACTTTTGATATTTCATTCGGTGAAATCAAGAATTTTTGATGCCTCACAAAGAAAACAATACTTTTTTAAAGGATTAAGTTGTTATGAATTCAAATCTCGCCTTTCGTCTTTTCTATCACATTAGGGTTTTAAAATATGTTTCTTAAAAAATGTTAAAGAGAACCAAAAACGATGTTTTTTTAGTCTAAGATGACCCACAACATGTCTCCTAGATTAATTTTAAATCATTTTAATACTTTACAAAGATTCTGGAAATTCTCATTAGTTATAAGTCTCCATTTCAACTCTTTAGAAATCTTGAATTCAATGTTTTAATGGTGATGGGGATAATTTGTTGTGCTAATTTTTATCTAATACGAGGGTTGCTACTTATATTTTAGGGCTAATAATGAAAAAACAAAGAATTACGATTAAAATTGGTTTTATTGTTTTTCAAAATACTCTCTATGAAGGGCAATACACTTTTGCATGCGTTTGAACCAATTTTCGTAGCACTTTTTCCACTCCGATTGAGGTACCTCCAAAACATAGTTTTTGAATGCATCAACGGCTTCTTCAGGGGTCGAAAAACGGTGTCCGCGCAATTTTTTTTTTTTGTTTGTGATGACTTGCTCTAACGCTACCGCTACTGTAATGCCGAGAAATAGGCAACCATTTGCTTCGATGTGCTTCTTTCGCGAACAACTTTTGTTGGATTTGGCTCATCTTAGAAGACCCATACAGTCGATTACTGTTTTGTTTCGGGCTCATACGCATAGATCCATGATTCTTCACCTGTGTAGTTATTATACACAGCCTTTGATGCACCTTGACAGTATTTTTTCACCAATTCTTTTGCACCAATCGACACGAGCCTTCTTTTGAGCGTTTGTCAGATCTTGCGGAATCCAACTCGAACAAACCCTTTTCACGACTAAATGTTCATGCACTATCTTATTGATGCTAGTCATACTAAAGCCCAAAGATATCTCTATCTTTATCAGTTCATGCACAGCATCGATATTTTGTGGCACAAGAAACGAATTCGTCCTGGAGCGAACGAAGACCATGATCGCATTCGTTGTACCTATTTTGTGCAGTGCTATAGGATGGTGCTTTATCGCTGTTGAAAGAACTAAGTTCATCGCGGCACTCTTGACTTAATAATCCACGTCGAAAGTTATGAAAAATAATCGCACGAAAATGTTCACGAGTTAATTAAATTTTTTGCCCGAGATGAATTTTTCAAGTTACTGTCAACAAATCAAATCGCACTCAAATGAAACATGTTCTGTAGAAGGTTATGGTTAAAAATGTCAAACCTTCCTTTGATGGCGCCTGGTAACACTTACTGTTACCTAAGCTAAAAATATAAGTAGCAACCCTCTTAAAATAAATAAATTATATCGCGCAACGAACGAGGGTTAGTAAATTACGACTCTCAAAAATTCCTGTGTGCGAGTACTGTTGTCAGGGATGGAGGGGACCTACAGTTTTAACCCGAATCCGAACGGCTAATTAGAGAATGCACTCTTGGAGAATTTGTCAATTCCTCTCAAGAGGCAGTGCCCTTGCAAAAAAAAAATTAGATGATATAGACAGGGACTGAACCCAACCTCTCTGGCATGACAGTCCAACGCATTAACCATCTAACGTTTATCTACTCAAATTTAAAAAACACCCGTTTTCATTATTGTTTTTACATTGTTGTAATATATTTCAAAAACTTGATGTGATAGCCTTCTTTAAGTGGAAAATTCGTTGAACTTTTTGCAAATTTTATGAAATAATGTAAGCATTTAAACCGAATATTGAAGATTAGGATTCAGACTTGGAGAACCGTCAACTTCAAATCCATAGCAAAAAGTGCACATCTGACTGCCAGGTAGAAAAATCTTGTGTAACAGTGTAATTTTGATTTCGTGCTCAGCAGTGGCGATTCCCATCGACTTACCTTTTAAAAATCTCAATATCAACAAACAAACTTCACGCAACATGTATATAAACAAATCAACTAATTAGAAACAAAGAGAACAATCATATCTTATTATAAAATGTATAACTTTATAATATCATTTACCTTATGTTTATCTTTAATACCTTGTTGCGAAACCTTTTTGCTTCAGAACTTCCCGACATCTTCGTTCCATTGATGAAATAAGCCGCCTGCACTGCTCTACGGGTACAGCCTTCCAAGCAGCTTATTATTATCTTTAATACCTTTGAAAGAACATCATTGTTGGAGTTATTTTTGAGAGCAACAGCTCTTTTAACAACTGCCCCAAGATGCTCTATCGGAATTAGGTCTGCACTTGATGATGTCCATTCCAGAACTGTTATCGATTGGTTCCTAAAGAACTGTTTCGTAATTCCAGCAGTGTGCTTGGGGTCGTTGGTTGCTGAAACTTCCATATCACTGGCATGTTTTCATCGGCCCAATCCACTAATCGTTCCTTAAGAATGTCAATGTACTTAACGGCTGTCAGCGTTCCATCGATTCGATGGATTGAGCCAACTCCACACCACGAGAAACAACCCTAAACGTTAAGCGAGCCATCTCCATTCTTAATTATTGGCAACACGTATTTAGGGTGGAATGCTGTTCCTTTTGGCCTTCGGACATAACGTGCACCATCTTGGCCGATCCTATTTATTTTAGTTTCGTCACTCCACACTATGGTTTCTTCCGAGAAACACGACCATGCAACCCAACTTCTACCAATCTTCTTCTGGTTGTGCGTGGCCCTATCGGGACATCGAATGCAACCGAGAGTTGGCGTTGTATCTCTGTGGAGCTTATTTTTCAGACTTTTTTGGCCAGCCTACTAATTGCTCGATCTATTTGGCAGCTTGTCTTACGGGTACATTTTCAGCAGTCCCGAAGTTTTGAAAATGCTTAATTGCATTGAAACCTTTCTTTACAGAACAGTTCATTTGAGATGCAAATGCTCTATAGGATATTTTAAGTTTCCAAAGCTCAAGAATCGCTATCCTTGTAGGAGGATCACAGCTCTTTAATTTTCCCGTTGCAATTACCTCAAAAATTTAAAAATTATTCTTTAAAAACGTTGACAATTCAGAATTTTCTACTTACCAATGCAAAATAAATGATTATTTTTATTTCACCCTAATCAAATGTAATTTAACTGTTTCTAATTAGTTGAACAGTTGAAACGAACACTTTTTACACTCTACCTTGAATTTATTGTGTACTTTGCAAAGACTTATCCACAAATGATGCTTTTTCAAACAATTATCCAATAACGCTTGCATAACACCGTTTTAGATACCGCTATTTTAGTCACACTTGATAAAGTGAATGTGGAAATGAGAAGGAAGTACTGTTTCTAATTAGTTGTCCCCTCCTTTGAACTTATCTATTAAATTATAAAGTAAAGATTTTTCTTTTTTACTCACAATTATCTCTGAATTTTTTTCGAAAACTAGTGTTCTTTTCAATTTGATTCAAAATAATCAAACGAATGTTGGAATCGCAAAAAGAGAAATAGAATGTTTGGAGCCTTGGCTTGGCTTGGCTTTGATTTCATAGAGAGATTTGAATCAATTTTCGAAAGTCTAAACGGTTGCGGAGAACCGCCACGAAAAAGTAGATAACTTGAAACAGATTAAAAAACGCCCTATAAACTCTTTTTTTTTATATATAGAAACTAAAGATAATATTATAGAACTTAATATAAAATATAAATCTTAAACTAATTTAGTATTCGTAGATTAACTTAATAAATTGAAATTCTATTCTATTCTTTTGTAGCTACAACGCCAGATAAAAAAATATCTTCTTTAATAAATATTTTCCTTGGAATATTCGATTTCGCGGCTGTCAAAAATTAACTTAAAGTTTTGTATACAACTCCATCCCTTCGTCACCTTGAGGTCTTAGCACTCCATAAACACTTAAAGAATGGCATGTTAGAAATAAGTCACGCCTCGCCACTGGTGCTCAGATAATTCTAGGTAGAGTCGCTAGTGGCCGGCCCCCTAAGGATTTTTCCTCATAAAATATAGCACAGTAACAACAAATATTAAGATTTTGGAATAATTCTTGAAATTAATTATTGTTTATTAATTTCTTAATCGGTGAAATAAAAAAATAGAAAATTAATCTTATCATACAATTATTTATTTAGATTTTTGTAAAAAAAAGTCATTTTTTCCTGTGGCCGGCCCCTTGTTTCCTATTTCCGGCCAGCTGATGTCCTATAGTCGGCCACCCAAGAAATAAAAGGCTTAGATTTCTTAATTGTTTTTCTTTAAGTGTTTTATTTTTGAAAAGTTGCTGAGCTTAACTTAAAAAACTATTTATATAAATAAAAATAAATTAAAAAAATACAAAGAAAAAATAAATTATTTTTTTCCATTTTTAAGCCTTAAAAAATAAAAAAATAAAAAAAAAATCTTAATTTAATTCATTTATAAAAAGTAAAATAATAATAGATAAATACTTTTTTTATACACCTTAAAGATTGTATTTATAACAATTGAAACAAATTCATTAAAGTCATTTTAATCACATTCAAAATAAAAGTACAAAGAAAAAATAATTTTTTTTCCCATTAGAAAGCCTTAAAAAATAAAAAAAAATAAAAAATTCTTAATTTAATTCATTTAAAATAATATAAGATAAATAGGAACTTTTTTATATACTTTAAAGATTGTATTTATAACAATAGAAATTCATTTAAGTCTTTTTAATCACAATTTGGGTAATAAAGTATCACATTTTGTGCATACAAATTCTTCAACCTCAGCATCTAAAAACGACATGGTTGACAAATTTGTACATTTAAGATGGAACCAGTTTTCACATCTATCGCATCCAATATTCTTCAGTCCTTCTTCCTCAACGTCCGTGAGGACATCTTCATTGCAAGATGGACATTTCGGAACAACCTTTTTTTCGTTTTGCTGATTTGTTCTTGTCCTCTTTTTTTTTCCGTCTTTCAAGCTTCCTTTATTGAGCTTCAGCTGCTTTAATTTGTTTTTTTTTCCTCCTTATTTTTTTTGAAAGTTTTTCCATACCTGAGATGATATCGACATGGTTGGTTTAGGACTGTCAAAAACCGTCTTACTGAATCTCTAATTGGCTTAGGATATTTGAGATATTTTTCAAAAACCGATGGACTTTTTGAACAGTGTGGTTCTATAGGTAGGAATGTTAAGAATACAAATTTAAACTTTTTAAGACCCTAAAAATAAAGCATACGATCTATTGCAGGTTCATTTTCATCCATGATTTGGGAAGAAATATCTCGTAAAATGTTGTCGTTGCCCTGAGATGAGAAACTTCTTGCTATTAATAAACAAATTAAATTTTTAAAACACAGGTTCCAAGTGAACATTTGTGAATATAGCTACGTACCTATGATCGCTTCCAAACCTTACGGACTGTCACCTGCCTGAATGCTAACTCCACTGGGTTGAGGTACTCTTACCAATGAGCCATCACTGGTAATTTTATAAATTCCTTCAATCGATTGGGTACCTTGAGGAACGTCGACAATGTTTTGCCTAGGCTGGCGAATTACTTCCAGCACAACTTTGTGGTCGATATTTTTGGTGCCAAGATCATCTTTTAGGTGAATAATAACTTTTTCGGCTTCTCTAAAACTTGCACTCGAAATATCTTGTATCACAATTGAAGTTGACCACAAAGTCCTCGTTCAGACAATTCCCAATATTATCATCTACATCCAAATCCAAATAACCACCAGTTTCATTATCAGGACTGCGAATAGACAAACCACCAAAATCAGCACCATGATCACCCCGAGAATTCGCATCGCCTGCATTTCTTTCCAGGTTTTCCGTCTTTGAAAGGGGTTTTGCGGCCGTCTTCCAGAATAATAGCTTGGACTGTTTTCAATAAGCTTTCGGAGTCTTGTGGAAAACCACATTTGGCAAGATTAATAAGCCAGTTTTTGAGCTTATTTTCCTCTTCTGCAGACAGCACAGGAGAGGGACCAAATTTTCCAATATTATCTGAAGTCATTTTATGAATCCGGTCTTGAAGAGTCGCCCTAGGAATTATGAATCTTCTAGCGGCTTCTCTAATTGGTAATTTGTATTCGCGGATTTCAAATAACGCTTGGGTCAAATCTGTTTCTTTGTATGAAATGACACGCTTTTGCTTAACTTTGTTGTTTTTATTTGTCCGAGTCATATTTAAGTTGCTAAAGACAAGAAAAAGTGGGAACCTTATAACTAAACATTATTTTAAACCTATGATAAAACAAGTGGCCGGAGTTAGGACACGCGTGTCCTATAGCCGGCCACCAAGATTTCATTTTGAAAAGACGGGGCCGGACACTGGAAAACTTTGAATTTTAACTCTTTTTTTTTGCTCACTCAGGTTAAAAAAAAATTAAAATCGAGTTGCCTATCTCCAATAGACAATAGACAACCACGTGTTTAATTGTGTCCTATCTCCGGCCCCCTTAAAATCTAATTTTAATGAAAAATAATGTTTTTTATTAGAAGAATAATATTTTAAAACTCTTACCCACAAAATTTGCACTGAAATAACAGTAGTTTCACAACAAAACCTTCCTCGAATACGACCCGACGCAAATGTGTGAATTTTTCGTGAGCGACTGAGCACACGCAACAATATTGTTGACAGATTAAGAGAGAAGCTCAAGAGAACAATTTCAAACGAAAAACTCAGAGAAAGCTATTCGAATTCACTAGTTACATCGACTTTTCTTATAGGTGGCCGGCCACTGGGGGAGGCCGCAATTAGGCGACTCTACTAGGTGTTTTCTTTGAATTCAGGGGATATGAACTCTTCTTCTTCATAAAAGTACCTTTCTCTGGTTTATTTAAGCAGCAACAACAACAACATTCAAAATCCTATCAAACATCTTTTGTTTATATGCATTTAAATTATGATAATTTAATAATATTAAATTAAATAACTTAGTTAAGAATAAAATATTAAATTTAACCTGATCAAAAACGCCCAAAATTTGGAACATTTTAAAAAATATAAATTTTACTTATTTTATAGAAATCTTTTTTAAAAAAATGTATTATTTTTATTTATATGTTTTGTTTATATATTTGTTCAAAAGTTAGTGTGTGTGAAAGAGAACAAATATTTGAAAAGTGTGACCGTGAAATAGAGAGAGAGAGAGAGCGAAACAAAGATTTTGTCCGTTCCGTACGTAGTAAGTAATATTTAACATTACTTACCGTGGTGGAGTGTTTGTCTTTGCGTTACCTAATTGTTACGCTGGGCAGTCGCAATCGCAATACAGTTTAAATAAAGTAAGTTCTTTATGTTGCTTCCTTTTTTTACAAAAAAAAAAATAAAGCTTTATTTTAAACAAACAAAAAAATTATACATTCGTCAGTTAAATATAAATATAAGGCTTAGAGCTTAGAATCAATTAAACATTGTGTCGCGAAAACAAAAATTATACAATATACAAGTATAGTTAATTAGGTGCCAAATTTGTTGGTGTTGTTTTATGTGTTGTGTTTCTATTGTTACATGTGAACAATTTTAATTGTTATTAAAAAAAATATTTGAAAAAACCGCACACCAGTTTTAACACGTAAATTAATAATATGGTTAATCTTCAGTGGCTAGCTTAACTAAAAACCAACTTATCAATCAACAAAATTTATTCAAAAAAATTAAATTAAAAATAAAATATATAACAGTTTCAACACATTCACTACAACAACAAATACAACAACAACTATTACTACAATAACAACAACAATAAACAACAAATCAACTTAAAACATGGAGAATAAAATTAAATCAGCATACCGCCAGAGAGCCTCCTCTAGGAAAAAAAAAGTGTATAACATTACAAACAAATTAAACATTTTGTTTTAAAATATTTATTGTTAAAAAGTACATACTGCGATCACGCCCGGTGTAACATATATGTAATGCTGTCCTCTTTTTTCTACTTTACGATCTAACTTTTAAGAAATTCTCTTTTGTTTTTTTTTTTTTTTTTGATTTTGGAAATGCAAACTTGTTTTTTTTTATATTTGTTTTTGAAAAAATGTACTTAAAAAAACATTAAATTAAACAAAATTATTAAATATACAAACAATTCTCAAAACCTCCACCGTTGCATATTTGTGACGCTGGGCGGAAGCGGGTTAAATTTGAAATCTATTGACTTGAAATTAAAATGAAAATATGGTTGTAGTTCTCTCTTGTTTTTCCTTAGGTTGTTTTAAAGCTTATTTTAAATTAGAATCATCTTTTTTAAGCATTCAAAAAAAAGGATGAAGGTTTTTTCTGCATTGAAATTTTCGAGCTCAGTTCATTTTCTAAGATTTCTAGGGAAATTTAAAGCAGCCTGTTTTTAGTTTGCTTTGAGCCGATGCCAGAAAAATATTTTTGAGATTGATAATTTTTCGGATTCTTACGATTTGAATGATCCTTGGAACACTGAACATTCAAAAGGACTAAAAATGTTAAGAACGTAGTTTCACTAAAATTAAATGAAAAAGCTTATTCTTATTTCTTTTTTTATTTAAATTGAACTCTTGAGTGTGAATACTTGCTTACTTAATTCTTTGGCCTGGTGGATGATTCTGTCATTGCTTATACAACCAGAATAGGGTAAAGGTCTTCGTTCAACATGCTTCTCACTTTTCTCGGTTGTTGGACGACTCCATTCAGTCTGGCACCCAAGGATCGGGGCGTCCTGTTCTACACCATCCTTTCAGCAGAGTCATATATTGTACCGAAAATGACCTTCCAGGCGAATTCTTCTTCGCTCATGCGTCCACAGTCTACCAAGCTTTATCTTTGATTTTAATATGTTTTTTGAAAATTGGCTCGTTGTAAAAATATCCTGTTAAAATAATTTAGGTTCTTCCTGTGTTCAAAATCATGACAACATATTTTGCTAAGAAATAACAAAACAAACAATTTATGAATTCAGCGCTTGGCTTAAGTCACTTTTCGCTTATATTTAATAAAAACTAGGGCCTAGTGACTTACAACTCTCAACCATTCCTGTGTGCGAGTAATGTTGTCAGGAATGGAGGGACCTACAGTTTATATGCCGAATCCGAACGGCTAATTTGAGAAAGCACTTTTTCATGACAAGAGTTACTCTTTGAGAATTTGTGAATTTCTCGCAAGAGGCAGTACCCGTGAAAAGACTTAAGATAACCATCATGCCACGGGTACTACTACTTCGCTTCTTATTTACATCTTAAAATTGATTTCGTGGTGTTACAACCGCCCCTGAGATCGAAGGCCCCAAAGCATATCAACATTTCAATCTAATTCTCATATACAATTTATTTAAGCCTTCATTTCTCGCTTTTTTATCCCCTATTTCCTTCCCGCTCATTGCCCAAATCTTAGTTCCATAAAAAACTACAAACATATTTTCAAGTTTTGTTTTTTAAAATTTCTATTGATTCTTTAAAATTTATAAAAAAAAAATAATAACTTTTAACAATAAATAACACTTTTTGATCTTAGTGCAATGCCACCACCACAACAACAACAGCAAGGACCTTCACAGCCGCCATCGGCTAAACAACAGCAACTTTCACCAAATCATCCGTGCCCACCAGAAAATTCCCCCTTCAATGGATCTCAGCCTGGCATATCGAATAGCATTTCGCCAAACAAATATCGCCGCAGTATCTCATATCCCGGCAAAGGTTCATCCCCAACTCCGGGTTATTCACTTGATGTTGTGCCACCAGGTTTGGTGGGCAACGGTGCTGGTGGCAATGGAGCTGGTGGAGATGGTAATGTATACCATGGCTATCAAGATCGCTGTCAGATTGGCAATGGAATCGATATGCACAGTCTGAATGATATGATGCGTAATCTGGGAGTGGCGGCAGCAAGTGGTGGCAATGTTGGCCCTGGCGGTGATGCTGGATCGGTTGCAGATCGATTACGTGGCAAGACATTGAGTGTGACTAGTGATCATTTGTCTGATGAGGCTGGAAATTTCATCGATAGTGGAGGAAATCTCAAATTGAATTCACCCTCTAGATCATCGCCCCATTCCCAAGGCTCCGAAGTGACTGCCCGATATTCGAGGAAGGTCTTTGTTGGAGGTTTACCTCCGGATATTGACGAAGATGAGATAACTACATCGTTTCGGAGATTTGGGCCGTTGGTTGTGGATTGGCCACATAAAGCAGAATCGAAATCATACTTTCCACCAAAGGGATATGCCTTTTTGTTGTTTCAAGACGAGAATAGTGTGCAACAATTGATTGAGTCATGCATCACAGACGATGAGAAATTATATCTGTGCGTGTCGTCGCCGACGATTAAGGACAAAGCGGTGCAAATACGCCCCTGGCGTTTGGCAGACGCCGATTATGTCCTTGACGCTACCATGTCATTGGATCCACGAAAAACCGTTTTTGTCGGCGGCGTACCACGTCCCCTGAAAGCTTTCGAATTGGCTATGATCATGGATCATCTGTACGGCGGTGTTTGTTATGCTGGCATAGACACCGATCCCGAGCTCAAGTATCCCAAAGGTGCCGGACGTGTGGCCTTCTCTAACCAACAGAGCTACATCTCTGCGATATCGGCACGTTTTGTGCAATTGCAACATGGAGACATCGACAAGCGAGTAGAGGTCAAACCATACGTGCTGGATGATCAAATGTGTGACGAGTGCGAGGGACAACGATGTGGCGGAAAGTTCGCACCATTCTTTTGTGCCAACGTCACTTGTCTGCAATACTATTGCGAACAGTGTTGGGGTGCCATCCATTCGCGTCCCGGTCGAGAATATCATAAACCTCTAGTCAAAGAAGGCGCCGACAGGCCCCGAGCTGTGCCCTTTCGCTGGTGTTAACGCTAGCTTCCCCCGAGAGGCAGATATACGTAGAAAGATGCAAAGAAACAAAAAATAAAAAAAAAACATTTTTTTAGCTTAATATCCGCTCTTCTCAACATGATAATAATAATTATATCTAAAATTATGTATATATTTATTTATATACATAAAAATATCTACAGAAAATAATACCAGCAACAAAAAAATAAAAACAAGAGTAACCATTTACCAACCAAGAAACGAATTAATTAAACAGCGCAATAACCATTAAACAAAAAGAAAACATAATATTTAAATAGTCATATACATTTATAGCAAAAATAAATTTAAACAAAAACATAAACAAAACACAATACAACAAAAAAACACACATAATACACACATCATACACGAAAAACTTAATCAAATTCCAAAATTACAAACAATAAAAATCTCTTATAGTAGATATATATATATACATAAATATATTAAAGAAAATGTAAACAGAAATTACATAATGTATAACACCTATGTACCAAGCTAAAATACCCCACATCATACGATCTGGGAATATAAGAGAGTTTGTGGATTGTGAGAATTTATTATGATTATTATTGTTTTTGTTTAATTTATCACTATAACCCATCATAGATATATATTTATATTAGAATAGTTGTTTTTTTTAGTTGTTTTAAATAGACATATAACTAAAAAAATATGTGCAATGAAATAAAATATATTAAAATTTTATTAAATTACAAAAGAAGTTAGAGAAGAGAAATCCTCGCAAATGGATCAAATATAGGCTCCCCAAGTACCTTTTAGGGCTCATAAAAGAGGATCAGCATTATGTTAAAAGAGTTAATGTTAATTTGAATGAAATGTGGATTCCTTATATCCCGATTGAAATATTGTTTCTTTGACCTGATAGATGACCCGCATGTATGTCCCTGTTAAACCAAAATCAAAGATCGATCCACTCTAAAGCATATCTCGCAGAGCCAAAGAATACAAAACTAACAACGTGCAATCTTGTCAGTTGATATATTATCTTTTATTTTCTTTAAATATTTGTTATTAAATAATTTTATTATTATTTAACTTATTTGTTTATTATTTAGTTCAATTAGCAGTTTGGTGCTAGATGTTGTTTTTTTTTATTATTATTATTATCCTTTCACTAGGCTTAGTTCATTTTGTTTCTATTTATTCACCTTAAAAAAAGAAAAACTCACAATCTATCTCTCTCCTAAATTAACTTTAATGCTTGAATGATTCAATAATGTATGTTTTTGTTTTTTACTCATATAGAATTATAACTAAACAAAAAACAAACAAAACACGTAATAATTTATTAGCCCTAATTACCTACTGCTTGTGTTCAGTATTAGCTAATTATTATTATTATTATTGTTCTCCTAATTATTTTTTAAACAAAAGAAAAATTCAATAAGAAAACAATTCTTATTAAACAAAAACAAAGAATTTGTAATCATTTTATACACATTGTTTAATATTATTATTATTATTTTTTCTATACATAATATAAATGTAAACTATTGCAACCAAAAAAAAAAAACAAAAACAAAATGAAGAAAATAAACACTAGACAACTTTTTATATACATATAGACATTTTTGTATTGATTTTTAAAAAATTAAACGCAAAAAAAAAATTATAAAAATATGTCATCATAAATTTAATAAAAAAAAACATTAAACAAAACAAAATCAAATATTGTTTTAATAAATGTATGTGCAATAAAAATTATTAAAAAAATAATTATGATATAGCGTTTTTTTCACCTGTCAATAAATAAATTTAAAAAAAAATAAATGAAAAACAAAAAGAAACAAAAATCATAATTAAGTAATTTTACTTGTTTTTTTATGAATATATATATTTAAAATATAAAGAATATTATTAAAAAAATTGAAAAACTGTAGTTATATTAATGAAATTAAATTAGAAAAAATTTTGTAATTTGTATTAAAAAAAAAAAAGAAACAAGAGAAAAAGAAAAGAACAAAAGAAACAACAACAAAAAAGAAAAGATGATAAAATAACATGATCAAGAAAAATTAAAATAAGATTTTGTTTTCTTGTTTAATTTAAAAAAAGAAACATTTTATTTCAATCAAGTTTTGTGTTATGAAAAGAATATTTTTTTTCTAAATTTATATGTAGTTTATTTGAGAGTCAGTTTTTTTTTAAATTTTGTTTTCATATTCTTAATTTTTTTTATTAATATTTAATTTTATCGAGCACACCACCTTTATTTTTAATGAAGTAGGTTGTGTCAAAATAAATACTTTATCAGTGCAATGCTTTTAAAAAGCAAAAACAAACAAACAAAAAAAAATACTTATTGAAAGAACCTTACATTTTTGCATTATTAATTATTATTTTTTTATTTTAATAAAAACAGAATGAACATTTTTTGAAACGATATTTATTTTTTTATATTTTGGTCTGTGGCTCCCATGACTAAACGGACAATGCAAAGTAGTAGAACTTAACCATCATTTAATAACATATTTTACATCAAATTAAGTTCGGTCGTTCTGTAAAGTACAGAGATTCTTTTTTAAGTCGCACTACACGAATGTAGAATGCTTTACCAGACTCAATATTTCCCATGCATTACAATGTGCAGGCATTCAAAACTAATGTGCATCGGTATCTCATTATCAGGTCTATCACGAATTCCATAATAACCAAAACTTTTAGGAATCCCGAAAAAAAAGATACTACCAAATACGTTTGTAGAGGAAAATGTCATACAATTTCCCTGTCCCTTAAAAACCAAAAGCTGCGCTCCTCACAACAAACCACGGTTCACAAATGACATACGTTCTTTGATGAGACAGCGAGACCTAGCCTATAGACGGTGGAAACTCTTTCGTCTTGACAGCTTTCACCAAAAATGTACCTCTTTGCGCAACAAAACTGTTCGAAAGGCAAAATCCGCTTTGTATGGAACTCGCATCAACGCGTCTTTAGGAAGTAAGCAAATTTGGAAAAATTTGAAGAATATCGGTGTTGGAAAAGTATCTTGTGGTTTGGCTGAACACATAGACATCAACGCTCTCAAGAAATCTTTTGTTTCTAACCCAATTATTAACCAGAAATCGTTAGATCCCATACAATATTGTGAAGAGATTTTTTCATCGCATACCTCAAACTCAAATTCATTTACGTTTTCTGCAATAACTGCAGAGGATGTTGTAGAAGCACTCCTCTCTATTAAGTCTAATGCTATAGGCCTTGATAATATGCACCCTTCGTTTTTGAAAATTATATTACCAACGCTCTTGCCCGTTATTACCCATATTTTTAATTACATCTTGGTACAAAATGAATTACCAACACAATGGAAAAGGGCAAAAGTATTACCCATTCCAAAAACTTCAAAAGGAGACGAATTTAGGCCAATCTCAATATTGCCATTTTTATCAAAAGTTTTTGAGAAAAATTATACAAAAACAAATGAATGAGTTTCTTAATCTGTTCAGTCTATTAACCCCCAAGCAATCAGGCTTTCGAAAGAAAAACAGCTGCATTACAGCTGTGTCAAGTGTCTCGGAAGATATAAGGAAAGCTATAGACGAGGATAATGTCACATTTTTAATACTCCTCGATTTCTCAAAAGCGTTTGACATGGTAAATCACATGGTACTTTGCGAAAAACTCTTACGTCATTTTAACTTTTCTTCCTCCGCAGTCAGGCTCTTATTTTCATACCTTACTGATCGAGTGCAAGCAGTAGAGGTTAACAAAACTCTTTCCAACTTCTTACCTGTCGTTAGGGGTGTTCCGCAAGGTTCGATTCTTGGCCCGTTGTTGTTTTCAATCTATGTTAACGAACTTCGACAATGTTCAATACGCCTGTATGCTGATGACACCCAACTCTATTTGAGCTGCCCATTGGGACGTATTGAACACTCTGCAGCTTGTATAAATGAGGACTTAAGCTTGATTGAGCATTGGTCGGTTGAAAACTGCTTACTTCTTAACCCAAAGAAATCAAAGTGTCTCGTGGTTTCAAAAAACAAAATTGATGTGTCTTACTTTCCAGCAATCCTTTTGAATAACTGTCCTATTGCTTATGTCGACTCAGCTAAAAATTTAGGTGTATTTTTAACCGCAGCCTTACCTGGACACATCACATAAACAACACAAGTGCGAAATCGTATGGTGTCCTACGCATGCTGTGGTCAACACAGCACTTTATTCCTTTAACAATTAGAATTCTGCTAGTGAAAACGCTGATTTTACCTCTGCTTACTTACGGCTGTGAAATATTTTGTAAGTTAGACTTCGAGAGTAAAAGGAAATTAACGGTTGCTTTTAATAGCGCAATAAGATATATTCACGGGCTGCGACGTTACGATAGAGTTTCGCAGTATACATCCCAACTTCTTGGGATGTCGTTTGAGAATTTTATAAAATTCCGCACAATAACCTTGTTCTCTGACATACTTCTAACCCGCCAACCTGAGGATCTTTACAATGAATTAAAATTTTTCAACTCAAACAGATGTCGTGATCTAGTAATTCCGCGTTTTCATTGTCTAACATCTGAACGTCAGTTCTTTGTCAACTCAGTAAGAATTTGGAATTCATTGCCGCGAGAAATAAAAAGTATTAATAACACGAAACAAATGGGAAAGGAACTTAAACTTTACTTTAATAATGCATAGATTAAGTTAAATTCGCAAATTTGTAAAAATATGTAAAACTTGAATTTAAATCAATTATGTATACGTTGCTACTATACATTTTAGAAGCTACACTATAAATAAGATATTGTATCTTAAAGTGTAAGCTAATCAAGAAAATAAATAAATACTAAATACTAATACAATTTTTCGGGATTCGTAAAAGTTTCCGAATAATGAAATTCGTGATAGGGCATGATAAGTTTTCTACTCCACTTCGAAATGGTAAAAAAGAAAAACAAAAGTCTTTAAATATTCCAAAAAATTGGTTTTGTGGCAAAGTTTTGACAATAAATCAGTACATTACATAATTCCAAGATTTAAAAACGAAAATAGGATTCATAATGTGAGCAGTTTAAAAAAATCAAAGCTACAGAAGACGTACGTTAAGAAACTACTTTGTTAACTAAAATCCTTTTTTATCTTCGGAACTTCTAACGATTTTGTTTTGAAAGAGACCACGAATAAAGAAGTCAGCAACGAAAAAATCAGAAGAAGAACCATAAGTTCTTCGAAATAATGACCAAAATCGCAGTGTAGCCGTGTATAAGAAATCATGCATCAGTAAAAACAAATAGAAATGAAAGACTTAAGTTTTTGAATAAACATAAAACAGAGGATAGGTCTTCATGGAATAAGGCAGAACTACATAATTTTTACATTGGGCAGGTTCAGGCAACATTAGGGACTTCATTTACAGTCAACTTCATTCTTTGAACGTACATTTTGACCAAGGCAACTAGTTTAGTTTTCCAAGTGTCATGAATTTCAAATTCAGAACTTTACTTCACAAACCTTTACTTTATGTTCAAAGAGCAAGAACTACCAAACACATTATTGTCTACAAAACACTCCCCAGACAAGCTACAAGCCCATTACGATTTGTCTTTTGTATTGTAGAGAAATATCACTTATTTCTTTTTTAAATTGACAAGGAGTCTTTTTACAGAAAACATTAAATGGAATTGTGCGGAAAACAAATAAATTATAGAGTAGTAAAGCTCAACTTTCACTTGAATGAAAAAAACATAATCAGTTGTCATTTTGACAAAGTTTGACTTGATAGTGAGAGAGATTTTTCTTGACTAACTTTCCAGACAACTTTCCAATAAAGTTGCCTTAATTAGAAGGCATTTTTTTTGGCAGGTAGCCAATCAGATACTAGAAACTTGCCTTACTTTCAAGTCCCGTATATCGCCTGAACCTGCCTATTGCAGTTAACCAAAAGACATGACACTACATTATGAATAAGGTTTTGTACACTACTGAAAGCAAATTTCACCTTGAAAGGTTCAGATGAAAGAATGTATGTATGGCGAAAAGCAAATGACGACTTCTCTCACAAGCATACAGGAGCTCATGTGAATCATGGTGGTTGTCCGATCATGGTAAAGAGATGTATTGCAAGTTTTCGGGCTGGTAAATAACATTTTGTGGAAAGTAAAATGTTTCAAAAGACTAACATCAATATTTTGAAACATTATTTGGGTTCTCATGTAGTGAGCTCGGAATTCAAGACATTTTCGTCTTCTACCGGGACAACTTCCCAATGCACACTTCTCTTACAACAAGGTCATGTCCTAAAATGCTTAAAACACAGAAAGATCCAACTGACTTAAATGATGTCGAGCATATATATAGGAAGAATTATAACGTGGAAGTGTTCAAAAGAATTTAAGAGTTAAGTTAAGTAAGACCTTGAATGTCAAAAATAAGTCAAGTACTGACTTATGTTAAAAACTTGTTAACTGGGGTGTCGAGTTATTCAAAAGAATTTAAGAAATATTGAGAACCTTAAGACGGACCTTTAATAAGATTGTTGACCTATGTTAAAAAGTTGTTAACTAGGACGTCGAGTTACTCAAAAGAACTTTAGAAATATTAAGAACCTTAAGACGAGCCTTCAAGAAGATTGTTAAAAAATAAGTCCTGAAGTATACTAAAAACGTATCTCTTCAATAACCCGACGCATTCAGGGAAAGCCATCGAAACCATACGCAACTTAGTAAAAAAATATCACGTTAGCCTTTCAAATATCATATAAAATTGTTAGAAAGTTTTACACTCTCCATAAATTTGGTTTGAAAAAATGCATTTTAAATTCCTTGTGTCCGATTAGTCGTGGGAGACACTGTAAATAGCTTTGGTTTCCTTGAAAGTCAAAAAGGCTTATCCTTCTGAATTTAAGTTGATAAAATGACAAAAGTAAGCCAAAATAACCTAAACCTTACCTACATAAGCCTCAAAGCGAGGATTTTAAGAGATGCACGGTTATAAGACCCTTTCATTTTGGAACCCACATCAGAATAAAAACAACTATAATAAGGACGATGGCCTATGATATTGTCCCAGTTCTGTATTTAAAAGATAAAACTTTCTATAAAATGTTATGTTCACAATCTGGGTCCAGATTATGTGAAAGAACAAAAGATTTCGTTCGTTTTTTCTAGTTACAAGAATCAATGTTCGTTCGTTTGTTCCTCACGGAATTTATTTTGTGAAAAAATGAAAAATTACTTTAGAACTTTTGCTTGTGAATAAGTTACACAACGACTATCACCTTAACCTGTCAATGAGGTTCCAGTTGGGATTGATAGCAATTTGGAATCTAGGTAGGAATAATGTAACCTTTAAGTTCTACAAAAACTTAACAATAATTGATATTGTTAATACTTTAATAATCTTAGCTAATTTTACAAAGTTTTCTTTTAACATAGCCAAATCCCCTAAACCATTTATTTACACTATAAATTAATAATTTAAAATCGTCCTTTTTTAAGCTCCGAACGATTTCCAAAATAGGATTTAGAACTAAGATATCAGGTATATTGTCATAATCGATGGGAAGGATATATACGATTTTTTATAAATCAACTTATTATGGTAGTCCTAGGAGCATTCAAGTAAACAAGTACCTAATTGTGAAATTCTAGACTAGAGTTATTTCACAGACTATTTTTGTTTTTGACTTAACTGCTTTTAGTTTATATGCGAAGTATTTTCAAAGACAATTCCTAAGCTGATTCAGTTGGCTAGGAGTGGCCTTACAAGATTTTTAAATAAACAGTAATGAATACCCCCTTCCTTCCGGTTTAACAATTAACCATACTTTTTGTATTTTTCTAATTAACATTACTTACTTTTAATATCAAATCAATTGGAGAAATAAATGTTTGGCACAATTTACAAACAAAATTGTTCACAGTCATTAACTTTTATTTTTACTTACATATATTAAACCTTAATACGAACCCTTCTCAAGCTTTGAATTCTTCTTTTTTTAATTTATTTCTGTTATTTTATACTTTTTTAAACGTTAATCCTTTCAAGACGGGTGGATGAAAATACTGAGAAATCCACATGCCAACCCAAGATCAAGCAAATTACTTTTTTAAAAAATTAAAAACAAACAATTTAACACAACTGGTATACATTGTATTAAAAATTTTAAATAAAAACCATCCCGGCCCATGATGACAGATACATTTTATTCTGTTTTGTACAACTTAAAGAAAACACGGCTACCGTCCAGAAAGGGTTACAAACAAAATTTAAAAAAAAAAAGAAAAAAAAACCAGAATGTAAGCAAAACAAAAAGAATAATACATATAATTAATTGACTTTAGTGGAATACTTGCCTTAATAGTCTATTTATATAAAATAATATATATTAAAACAAACAAATAAATATTAAAATGAATACACATTTAAATCGTAGCAAAAATGAAAATAACAATTAGCTCACCTAGCCAATATCCTCCATCTCTTTAAATAATACAAAAAATTCAATAAAAATAATTAACTTTAAACAAAAAAAAAAAGTTTAATAAACAAATCTTCCTCCCTACAAAAACTAAATAAAATAGAAATTTAAAAAAAAACACTTAATTGATAAAAAAAAAATAAGAAAAATTAAACAAATTTCCAATTGGTACAACTATATGTATATGTATATTGTCATACAAATTTTTGTTGTTAAAATATTTTATTTTTCCTTTCAATAATTTTACTTTTTAACCTTTTTTTTCTGATATAAGAAAAATAACATAAAATTTCTTTTTTCTGTTTTTTAATTATTATAGAAATTTTCAAATGTACGCATTTTTTATTTGCGTCATTATTAGCGACTGTTAGTGTACAAATTTTTTAAATAAACAAAACAAAACAAAAAACATTGAAATTGAAAATGAACATTTTTAAGTAAAAAAAGAAACAAAAATAATAAAACCATTTAATGTAGGTAGTGTTCTTTTTTAAAGTAATTTTTATTAGTCAAATTGATATAACAAAAAAACAAAAAAAAAAAGAAATTTAAATTAATTAGAAACAAAAAACAAAAATAAGTAAATCTAAAATTAAAATTAAAAAGGAAGGAGAGGGCGCCGCGGCCGTGATGGGTGAACGCGAAAGCAAAAGCGAAATCCAAAAACTTTTAATAAGTTTTTGATGTTCAAGCAACAAAAAACAAAACAAAAACATATTTTTGAGCTGAATTTTTGTATTTAAAAAAAAATAATAAAAACAATGTTTGTATTCTTCTTTAAAAAATACAGTTTTTAAATTAATAAAACATAAAAACAGAATACAAAATGCGTCTGGTGCTAATTATACGTTTTTAATCTATTTGTCGCTCTTATGACGCAATGCGAAAATATTAAAAATTTAAATAAAATATAAAAATAATATCCTTATAAAATAAATAAGCAAAATAAGGTTTTTTTTTAAATCAAATTCCTCAAAAATATAAAACAAAAGCAACCTTTTTTTTTGTATATGTACATATATATATATAAATAAATAAATAAATTGAATTAGACTTTCCAACAACCCAGCGCTTGATACATACATATATATAAACAAAAATTGAAATCAAACAGCTTGATGGCATCTTAAGTAAATTGGTATTTTAATTTTACATAAATTACAACATCTCTTTTTTGTTAAAAATATAATAAATAATTATAATAATACATAATAATAAAATCCCTGTCGTTAGCCTCTCCCGGTCTTAAGATACCTCTTCCTAAAATTTCCTTTGTTTAGCAAAATATTTAATAGTAAAATATTTTAATATTTTATACGATACATAAAATAAATATATATTATTAAAAACAAAACAAAAAAAAGCAGAAGCATGAAAAATGTAAACAATTCAATAATTTATATAAACTATTCATTTTATATATTTATAATTATTATTAGTCTCAAGAACGAGAACAACAAATTATGTGAAACATTCTTTGTTAATATTTTTATTATTAGTTTCTTTTTTTTTTCTTTCTTATTTTGTTTTTTTTAGTCGTTATTTATTTAAACAAAAGAAAAAAACAAAAAAACAAGTTACGAAATAGCTCGTAGGATATATAAAAATAAAAATTAAATGAATTCGTTTCGAGGAAAACCAAATCTTTTCCTCAATAGATATTCTGTTAAATAAACTTTTCAAAAAAGATCAATAAATAAAAAAATTAATTAAAAAACAAAACCAAAAAAAAAAAAACAAGTTTTTTTAACTATGAAAATGACATACTTAACAAAATTATATTAAAAAAAAAATATTAAAATTAAATGCAAAAAAAAAATAAAACTTTGTAACATTTACTTATACCAACCAAAAACCAAAATACAAAAAAAAAAAAAACAAAAAGAAGAATTGAAAAAATAATATCTTAAACTTAAATAAATTTTTTTCTGAAATAACTTTACAAGCAGTGGTTTTATTTTAGTGTTCAACTAGATTTAAGGAAATACTTACTTACTTCAGGTGGCGCTACAGTCCTGTGTGAACTAGGGCCACACCCAACAAACTTCTCCATCTAGCTCGGTCCCTAGCTCGATGTCTCCAGTTTCACGCTCCAAGTTGGGTGAGGTCACCTTCCACTTGTGCGCGCCACCTGATCCGCGGTCTTCCTCTACTGCGCTATTCTATGGGTGTGGATTCAAAGACTTTCCGAGCCGGAGCATTGGTTTCCATGCGCTCTACGTGAAACAGCCATCTTAGTCGTTGGACTTTTACCCTAAGCTAAGTCTATGTCGCTGTACAGCCCGTACAGCTGTCGTTCCATCTTCTCCTCTAGTCCCCTTCGATGCATATGGGACCTTAGATCACACGAAGAACTTTTCTCTCGAAAGGACCCAAGGTGCTTTCATCCACTTTTGTCATAGTCCATGCTTCTGCACCATATAGCAGGTAGGGATGATAAGGGTCTTATATAGCAACACTTTGGAGAGAGACGACTTTTTCACTCATTTGCTTTCTTAGCCAAAGGAAACAGTGGTTAGTAAGAGTTATTCTTCGTTTGATCTCAGCGCTGGTGTTGTTTTTTTTTGCGTTAATAGAGGAGCCTAGGTAGACGAAGTCCTTGACTACCCCAAAGTTATGTCTGTCGATGGTGACGTTTTGACCGAGACGTCGGTTTTGTAAGTCCTTTCTTGATGACAGCATGTACTTTGTTTTGCTCTCATTAGCAGTTAAACTTATTTTTGCCGCCTCTCCCTTAATACTCACAAAAGCCCCATTGACATCACGGTAAGTTCTTCCGATTATGTTAATGGCAACAGCATATGCTAACAATTGGACAAACTTTTGAAAGATAATGCCTCTAGTGTTGACGTGTGAGCTCTGCACTATTCTCTCAAGCACGATGTTAAAAAAAGCACATCACCTTGTCTAAAACCTTTTTTGACATCAAAAGGTTCTGTTAAGTTGTTTCCAACCTTTATGGAGCAGCGTGAATTCTCCATGGTCATCCTGCACAAACGGACGAGTTTGGCAGGGATGCCAAAACTAGACATGGCTCTATACAGCTCGTCCCTGTAGATGCTGTCATATGCGGCCTTGAAATCGATGAAAAGATGGTGGGTGTCGATTTGGTGTTCTTGGGTTTTTTTCCAGGATCTTCCGTAATGTGAATGTGGACTTTCCTGGTCTAAAACCACACTGATAAGGACCTATCAGGTTGTTGACGATGGGCTTTAGACGTTCACATATTACGATTGTATAGGCGATGTTAAGTAGACTGATTTCTCTATAGTTGGTGCAGTTAAGAGGGCCTCCTTTTTTCAGGATCGGGCAAACTATACTGAGGTTCCATTCATCGGGCATGCTTTCTTCCAACCATATCTTACAGATAAGTTGGTGCATGCTCCTAACCAAATTATCTCCAGCTGTCAGCATTCAAGCCATCCGCTCCAGTGGCTTTATTAGACTTCAACTTAGATATGGCAATCTTTACTTCGTCTAAGTCGGGAGGACGAGATTGTTGGCTTTCGTCGTCTATATTGAATGGATCATCGTGCCTGACAGCGGAATTCAGTTCTTCCTCGCCGTTATACAGTCTGCAGAAGTGGTCCTTCCATATCCTCAGCATTGACTGCTATGATGTTTCCACTTTCGTCTTTGCAGCCTTCGGTTTTAGGTTAATGTACCTGTGAATTTCGTTTCACCTGTTCATAAAACTTTCGAACTTTATTCCTGCTTTTAAACCTCTCAACATCTTCGACCGCACGCTTCTCATGCCCTCTCTTTTTCCTTCTGAGAAGTCGGCGTTACTCTTCTGCTCATAGAGCTCATGGGCAGCTCTCGTCCTTTTATGCAGGGCCGCTTTGCGTGCCTGTTGTTTGTCCTGCAGACATTCCTCATCAAACCAGGGGTTCCTTATTGGTGGCTGTTTGAAACCCAGCACATCAGAGGCGGCTTCTCTGATTGCATCTTGGCAATGTTGCCACTGGTTTTCGATACATTGTGTTGGCAGCAGAGGACTTCGAGAGTTTAGGTACTTGTAACTCGGTCGGAAAAGGATTTGACGATCTTTTGCGATTGTAGCCCTTCGACGTTGTACCTTCTCCCAGCATCTCCCTATTTTGCCTTGGGGCTGGAAACCCGAAGTGCTACCTTGGCTACAACGAGGTAGTGGTCCGAGTCGATGTTAGCTCCTCGGAAAGTTCGTACATCCATGATGCTGGAATCGTGTCTGGCGTCGATCGCAATATGGTCAATCTGGTTGACGGTAGATTGATCTGGCCGCATCCAAATAAGCGCTGTTGGTTTTCGTGGTAGCAGTCACCATAGTAAATATCGCTGTTTTTCATCCTCTTTTTGATGGCCCATCCCATCGTATGTCCTGGATGGCGGTGATATCTGCTTTATAGCGGTCTAGGGCCTCCGCTAATTATTCGGCCGCACGTGGTCTGTTAAGGGACCTAACATTCCACGTGCATATCCGAAGTTCGTTGTCCTTTATTCGTTTGCGTTGGTTGTCAACAGTAAATCCGTCCGTATCCGAGGCTTGTTGGTGCTTCGCAACTATGAAAGCTTTTACGTGGCCAGGAAGTCTTCCCGACGCACGGCACAACCCCCAACCTGGAGGGCCAGATCCTTAGTATAACTCCAAGGAAGGGGAGCCAGATAAACCGGTCCTTACAGGCCTGGGCTCCAAATATGTCGAAGAAGCCCTATAAGGTGTTCACTAAGTAGGCCAACCTTACTGGAACTGTAGACGCCACCGTTGATTCCATCTCGAGAATTCGTCCGCTGCCGCCTGAAAAAAGAGAGGTGCCTTAGCCAATCTCCAGTTGAGGTACTAGGCACCCGATGTTCACCACGGGGAGGTGAGAGTAGGAGTTGATAGACAGAGGTTGGTTTTGAGAAAAACCTGTGGACGCTTGTGTCCTCTTGAATGCACATGTCTACCATTTGAACATCTTTTTTAAGGAAATACACAGCTGTTAAAAACATTAAGGAAATCAACAAACTAACTAATTTTAGAAAATTATGGAAATTTTTTTTTTTTTTAAGACGTGCAATTTTGATTTGTGTTTCCAATATTAAAAAAACAAAATATTATTTGCACCAAATTTGTGCAATTCTTATATAAAACCGGAACTTCAAAATAATTAATTCATGATTTTCATCGATTGTACTCGACGCAGGATGTCATCCTAAGCAACACTTCAAAAGTTCTCCAAAGCCCCCCTATTGCGTTTTATAAAATGATATTAATAGGGGAGATGTAAATTACACAAACTAAAATATTGACTTTGATACAACTTAAACATTTGATATCTTTGTACATAAAATGTTTAATATAATCATTGAGTTCATTTTTTACGTTCACGATGCCGTTGAAAGTTTTATATACAAAAGTGAAATAAAAAAAACTTCAATAGCTAAAGTCGTCATAGCCACAAGGTGCCGCCCCAAAAGAACTTACGATGGTAATACTCTAGGTTTTATATACAAAGATAATGCATGATTTTAGGGTAATTTTTATTTGACCTCTATACGACACGGCATAAACTTAACAAGCTTTGTCCTTTAGTTGCGAGAAAGGCGTTCCATTATTTGTATATACATATTTTAATTCATAGTTGATGTTTATTATTGAAATCCAAGTTGACGAAAGATTTTTTTCTGATCTGCTCAAAAATCTTCTATCTGGGGACAGGGTACCACAGAGATTCTATGATCGCGAGTCCAAGCACTCGGTATATTTTAAGAGTGCTTGGGATCGTTAACTTGATAAAAATGGCACGTTGTCCTCAGAATCACGATTTGTTTCCTTGGTAATGGTTGTCATGAATTTGGAAGTTCGGTCCAACACTTAACCAAGATAAGCAACCCCTCACCATTATGCTACTGCCTCCGTGTTTTAACGTTTTTTTTCTTTACTTTCCTTGATGATACTCGTATCTAACATTTCTTCCGCAGTCAGCCCCAAAACGGTTTATTTTTGTTTCATTATTCCACAGAACGCGAAGAAACGTCGTTGTCCTTGCTAAGAAAAATGTAATTTCCTATTAGATATTATAGTACAACTTTGTACAGCAATTTTGTTTTGTTTGTGGTATACCTAAAAAGTTTTTAACTCAAAAATGTCTCGTAACTGTCAACAATCGTTACCGAGCTTTTGTAACTAACAATCAATTTAAAGATTTTTAATGGCCTAAGTCCAAATCACTTTTTTGAAGTCGAAAAAAAACATCACAATAGGTTTTTTCAAAGCGATGAACTTTTTTTCCAAATCTATAATCCCATCTTCAATATTAAGTTTAAAAACTTTCAATATTTCATACATTTTTAAAAAAATACTCAATCGTTTTTAGTTTTCTCCTAAAAAAAATGTATCATTTCTGCTTAAATGGTGTTCAACAAAAACGGATTTGTTTGTTTTAGTTACGAATCAATTTTCTAAACAAGGTTATTACATTGAGTTTTTGAAACATGATTGTGTTATTTTTTTGTTTAATTTGAGTCGATTGCTAAAATCGAATTTGAAAAAAAAAAAAATATTTACGTTTTTCTTCAAAGCCAAACTTACATTACTCTAACGGCTGAGTTTTTTTAAAATTAGTTTAAAAGTGCTTTCTAATATTAAGCTTATCACAAATTTGAATTAAATGTCAGTAAAACTAAATTATTTTTGATTAATACTGATGTTCTGACATCTACAAATTTGTTAAAAACTCAATACTCGAAAACTTTGTTTTTGTTTTTAAGGAACTCAAAAAACCGTATTTTTCCGAAACCATGGTAGTAACAATTTCCGGAACTAATTTAGATACTCAAAAGATTTAACTGTATCTAGAAGATAAACATCTTTGCAAATCATCATACAATTTGTCGTTTGTCAAAAACTTGACTTGATGGAGAAATTATGTATAAGGTCAAATTCAAATTGAGGACAATGAAACCATTTGGAAAGTAATAGTTTTATGTTTTGCATCAATCAAAAAATTAAATTTATTCACCAATTTAGGTTTGGAAACAACCTCCTTTAGTAAGCTTTATTGATGAAGCCAACTTATTTGCAAAGCAGTTCACCGAAAATTCCACCTTACCTTAGATAATGTCATAACTCCCCCAGTTCTTGAAAGCATAAATGATTCTATGGGACCAATGTTTTTTCGTACTCGAACTGTGGCAAGTGTTCTTAAAGATCTTAACATTCAAAGATCCGCTGGCCCAGATGGTATCCCCGCTATTATTCTGAAGAGGTGTTCTTCCACGCTAGCAAAACCACTGCGTAAGCTTTTCCATCTATCCTATTCTTCTGGGCTCGTTCCGAGTAGTTGGAAAACTGCATTTGTTCAGCCAATCCCAAAAAAAAGCGCATCTTCTCCCACAAATTACCGACCAATAGCACTAAAGTCCCTTCTGATTAATTATCAGCTTAAGAAATATCTTGAGGAACGGAAGCTTCTTAATGACCTGCAATACTGTTGATCTCATGGTTCATCTTACCGAAAAGTGAAACTGATCTTTACATCGTTTCGGAGAAAGTAAGATTATTGCACTTGATATTTCAAAGGCATTTGATAAAGTCTGGCATCTTGCTCCCTTATCGAAAATGCGTGCTTTCGGTATCGACGAATCCCTTCTTCGTTGGATTAGAAATTTTCTTTCGAACCGTTCAATTCAAGTTGTTTTGGACGGATTCAAGTCTGAAACTCATAAAATAAACGCTAGTGTGCCCCAGGGCTCCGTTTTGTCTCCGACCTTCTTCCTCATTTTTATTAATGATCTCCTGTCTGCTACTTCAAATCCAATACATTGTTTCGCTGACGATAGCACTCTTAGATTTTCATATTCGTTTCCAGACTCACAACCCTCCTCTTCGGATGTGGAACTGCAACGGCAAAATATGATAAGCTCATTAAATTCCGACCTACACAGCATTGTTCAATAGGGAATACAAAATCGTGTGGAATTTAATGCTTCGAAAACGCAATGCTGTCTTGCATCGTTAAAGCGAGATAAACCCTCTCTGCCACTATCTATGAGTGGCACTTGCATCAACAAAACGGAAAAGCTTGACATCCTCGGAATGTGCATCAACAACCAGCTTTTATGGAGCGATCACATACGTGATGTTGCCAAAAATGCCACAAGATGTCTATTTGTCTCTCCGTCTGATCTTGCAACAATCTGCAAAACCTATATCCGAACCTTGAATATAACTCTCATCTCTGGGCTGGTGCTCCAGTAAATTATTTAAGCCTCTTGAACAGTATTCAAAAAAGAACTTTTAAAATGATTGGTGACATTAACATCATCAACTCGTTTACATCACTCGAACATCGACGCAGGTTTCTTGCCTCACCCTTTTTTATCGTTATTTTAACGGACTATGTTCTAGTGAAATATCCAGTTGTATTCCTCCCCTTAAACAATTTAACCGTAATACCCGCGCTTCTAGGAATGCCCATCATTTTACCCTTGACCCCAACTTTGGCCGTACTATGAAGTGCAGAGATTCTTTTTTTAGCCGTACTACGCGAATGTGGAACCCCTTGCCACGCTCTATCTTTCCCTGTCATTGCAATGTTCAGAAATTTAAAACCAATGTACACCGACACCTCCTATCTAACCCTTTCCTCTTTTCCTAATGCTCACACTGTGTCTTTGGCATATTAAAGGTATAAAAACCTTTAAGTGTTTGCTAATTATAAAAAAAACCTCATCATATTCATTTTGTTTTGTTATATAACATACATAAATATTGGGATACCGACATAATGCCCAAGTGCAAAATCTCCACAAAAAAATCCCCACACTTTTCAAAATCCACAAAGTCGTTATCCCCAAGTACGAAACCTCCAAAAATAAAATCCCCAAGCACGTAATCCACAAACGAAATCCCCAAATCTAATTTTTTAAACTTAGATATACTCGAAGGGTTGGTGATAATTTTCCCCAAGATATCATCCCCAAAGGAAAATCCCCAAATTCATAATCCCCAAAATGAAATCCCCAGCAGCAAAATTCCCAAAGAGAGAATACAGAGGGCGAAAATCCCCAAATGAATATCCCCAAAACAATTACGTTTAAATAGTGAATCATATTGCAAGAAATGCAATCCAAAGATTTTGAAACAACCAAGTCATCCATTTCAATACTCGGCACTACAAAACAACACTCAGACAGCACTAAGCAAGCACACAATGATTCGCTATGAATACTAAAGTCCGACTGAGAAGTGCATGCCTTCATAGTGATGGATTTAGAGATTTCGTGGAGATTTATTTTGTTCATTTGTCTTACGTCTCTCTGGGAATATTATCAAAATACATTAAATTTGTTTGGGGATATTATCCCGTGGGGATTCTTTTTTTTTGGGATTCAATACGACACCCATATTCGAAATGTGGTGATTCTGTACTTAAGGATTTAGATTTTGGGAATTCTGGATTTGAGAATTTTGGTTTTGGGGATTTTGGTTTCGGAGACTTTAGATTTGGGGATTTTGTTTTATTGATTTTTGCTTTGGGGCATATTAACATAAATATTTTAGCTTTTCTTTAAGCTTAAGATAGTCAAATACCTTATAAAGATTTTTCGGAACTATTATGAAACACTATTGATATTTAAACCGAGTATTGAAAAGATAAGGATTATAAATTTGGAAAACCATCACGAATTTTACTGACAAAACTACTTTATGAACACCTGGGGTGATAGAGTGTTTCTGAAGTTAGATCGGAAATAAAGCTTTCAAAACGCAACGCCATTCAATTGCCATTTAAAAACCTTGACGTTTAGTGTCATCGACCTTATCACAGACATCGTACAAAAAATTACAAAAAAAGTTTACAGACTTAGGCGTAGATGAAATATTTCTAAATTCAAGACTAGTGGTATTCCAATTTTCACCAACTCCAAATTTTATAAGGAATATTTTTGTTCGGAAAGACATAAAAACAATGAGTAATTTCATATTGGTGGAGTCTCTGCTTCAAGAAAAGTTCGATTTTTGTTTGCAAGGATTTAACTTTCATGCATTGAAATAAACCAAAACTGCCAGTGATGCTCTAAGACGAAAAACCCAATTGATGACACACTTCCTATTAATTTTTTATGTATACTAACTTTTATTCTAGATTCAAAAAAGACCATCTATTTGGGAAGTTAGAGTTGTTGCAATTAAGATAGTACCACATGGTTCAGTCTCATCTTTAGAATCCGAATATAATAAATTTTTAACAATGAACAAAGTTCAATAATTTGCAAACCAAAGCAAAATAAAAACACAATGTTACCTTCTATCTTCAATTTTCCCGGTTTTATTTGTATGCTATTGAGTCATACTCCAATTCAAAAAGAAAACAAAGTATAATAAAATCGACTTGAGATCGATTAACAAACAAAACGATATTAGACTCGTAAAAACAACAAAACCTTATCAACTTTATGATTTCATTCCAAATTAATTCACACGACCTTAGCACGTTATTGTTGTTGATGCTAAGAACGCGGCAGGAAGTCGTTTCAATATAAATTCTAAAATTGTTTAATTTCGATTGAAACAAAAACGAGTAAGAAAAAATGGATACAACTCGAAAATCTTGAACTCAGAGGAATTTCGAAAACATTTTTAAAAACAGTTCATAAAAAGAAGAAATACTAAACAATACTGTAAGAATTCTTAACCACTTATGATTTTAAACTTAACTGAAATGTAATTTTAATCTAATCCCACCGGTTACTTATTTTAGTGCACATGCGAACTGTTGGAGTACTCCTTATGTTATTTTATTTATTCCTTATAACTTTATGCGTCTATCATATTTTTAAAAACCTCCTTATATTGATCAAATTCAGATCTGGTAGTATAGAAGGACCAAACAGTTCAGCGGCAAGTGTAATAAACACTCTATCATCAAGCGAATCAAATTCGGTGGGGACATGGAAATTAATAAAAGGAAAAGTCTCACAAGCTATGGAAGACATAAAATCATCCAAAAGCACTAATCAACTTCTAGGAAAAGGTAAGTGCTTTTTATTTTCGTATTCACTCTCAGGGTCTAATATTTTTGATCTTCTTTTAGTTGACGATCCAGATTCAGATCAAGAAAATGCCACAATCAACAGTTCCATAAGTGATGAACTATCATTGGAAGCTTTTAAGTGTGATTCAGATTCTGATATCGAACCGGATATTCTACTCGAAGGTGATGTTGAACGATCTCGTATACATCGTTCCATCGCTCACATAAAATCCAAAGTTAAATCTCGAACCCAAGCAGCTCCCATTCCCGGAAATAAGACTTCACTAACAATAAACAGCAGTAATAGTGGCAGTGCTAGCAGCGTCGGTAGTATCAAAAAAGATCCCAGTCCCAGTCGTGGAACTACTCCGGCACCGTCTGCCGGTCAATCCCTTCGAAGTACATTCTTAAGAAAACGAAAGAAGCCTGTAGTTGAGGGTGCCGAAGCAGCAGTAGCTGCAACTGCCACACCATCAGCCCCAACACCCATTGTTGAAAAAAAGGGTATCATTGCAGGCAAGAAAGATGTTGAAATTGAATCTGGGGTAGAAATGTTAGAGGATATGGTTCCTCCAGTTGTTCCATCAGGCTCTTCCACCAAGCCAACTACTACAGCTGACACAGACAAATCGGATGAGAAACCCTCCTCCAGTGAACTTTCAAGCGATAGCGTTGCCAAGTCTGGAGAACGTAAAATGAGTGCTACATCAATATCTCCTGATGGAACAGAGGGTGCAGAAAAGCTTTTAGATGAAAACCGCTCGTCAGCATTAGATGTGACGAAGTCAGAGCCCCACCTAAATGTTATTTACGTTTGCTTCAAAAGCATTCCATTTTTGTCGTTTTTAACACTTCTAATTGTTCTTTGCATTCCATCGATTCCTGACTTTGCTCGTGGTGTCTTTTCGTGTCTCTTAGTAATTGTAATATTTAGTTCAGTTTTTGACTACGCTCAGCAACTTATTGTATCCCGTGTCTGTGTACACGGACCGGAAAAGACTAAATTTGAAATTCCTGACTTCAAGAAAATGCCAATATGTGAAATTCCTGCCGTGGAAGAGCACAAGACTGTCAAAACCTACACCGGATGGATGAATGAGATTCATAGCTATGATCCGGGTAATTATCATGTCTCCATGACTAAATCGGTTTATGTTAAGCTTGATGGTAAGTTTGAACACAAATCAAATCAAGAAATACAACCTAACTTTTCCCTTGGATTTATAAAGGATCCATGCTAAGAATTTCAAATACAACAGCACACGTTTCAAAGCGGCAAATGTGGAATGAGCCGCCTATTGATAGAAAGACCATAACATTTACCCGCCATCGAACTTTTAATTTGCTCGGATGTCGTATTGAAATGTTGCCAAGAGGCTTAGCAAGAAAGAGGTAAGTTTAAGGAGTGACCTGTGATACCTTAAAAAATATTATATTAAATAAGTTCTTGTCTTTTGTAAAGATATTTCAGTCGTAAATATCCAATGCAGCTGATAATAAAGAACACCGATGGTCAATCTTCGGAAGAGACATTTACTTTTGTAAATAACAAAGAAGAAAAGCCTCTCAAACGCCCTTCAAGCAGCAAGAGTTTGGATGAGAAACTCTTGGATAGTAAATCAAATAAAAATACTGATAGCAAGGATAGTTCTTTGGCACCTTCTGGAATGGTGCATCAAAATTCTATTGAATCAATTGATGACCGTTCAGAGCGCAACGGTCAAACCGAACCAGAAAGTGATTTGGACTTTGCAGCTACAGTTCTTAATGCTGATGTAAGTTTCTTTTTCTGCTATCTACTTATGGAGTGTGTTAATTTTTGTTTGTTGTACTTATAGTTGCAGGGCTTGCAAGAGAATGTCCCAGATGTCGAATTAACTGAGGTCACAGTGCCTTGCGGTGATGAAACACGGATTTTACTCTTTGCTCGAGGAGATCGTGAAAAAGAAGATTGGTAACTTGACCTATGCAAAAGTTCTAAGGTCTTTTAATTAATACCATTCTTATATTTAATGTTTTTAGGTATAGACGTTTTGTAGCTGCTAGCGTTGGTGACATAAATGATCAAGACCTTCATTTACCCAATGTCGTTATGGTCTCTGAATCTGATATAAAAGCTGCAGCTAAAGCAGCATCTCAATTACCAGAGACTGCTAAGGTAATGTTTATTTTTAATAAATCAGCCTTATTGAGGTTGTCGTTTGAACAAAACGATTGAAAAACGACAAGGCCTTAGAAGCGAAAGTTTGTTGAAGTTCATTCTAGTCTTCACTCTTCCCCCAATCATTTTTAAAATGTCAACTTTCGCCTCCAGCGTCTTCTGCTCTTCCAGTCAGTTAGTAAAAACGACAATATTTTAACTAAATTTAAATAATTTTTAAATCTTGACTTATATTCCTAATTTTTAAATGTCTAGAACAAAGAAGACCCATCAGTTGCAGACGAAACAAATGCTTGCGAAAATTTTATAAAAGCTGAGAAGCTCAATAATTCAGATAAGCCAAAAAAACGAAATTCCGCTCCTACAGATAAAGCCGAATCAACTGATGCTGAATCTACAGATTGGGAAAAAATTCCCAATGAATCTCCAGGCTCTTGTGGTGATGAGACTTATGAAGGTTTACTTATTAGCACATGTGCAGCTCGAAATCCCATTGAATATATTAGATTTATGGCTCGTTATCAGGTAATTTGTTTATTTTAATGAAGTTTAAACGTTTTGTTTGTTTTATTCTTATTTATTCTTTTGTTTTAATTATTCTTTTGTTGACAATTTGTTTCATTTTGTAGAACGCTTGTAATCAAACACGCATTCCAATTTTTAAAGCTCCAAATTTGAAGAAACAAAAAACACCAATAAAAGTATGTTTTATGATTTATTTATTTCATAATTTATTTTAAGTTCTTATGTAAAAACAATTATTTAAATTGTAGTCTTTGTAATTTACTTTAACTTATGATTTTTAATCATCTGAAAATATTTTGAACTAGTTGAAGATAATTGCTTCTAAGAAGAGAAACTGGAAACTGCAGGAACTGAAAATCAAGATCAGTTCCTGTATTGTTTCGTTTCTTGGTTGAACACAATTTCGTAGCTTAAACGTAGTCAAATCTTATTTTAATATTGACTCTTGATTTTTTCATAGAATCGTCGTGAGAAACGCCAAGAAGATGAACTATGGAAAGGAATTGATCAATCTTTGTTCCTGGGTCCATGCGGTAGTGTTGTATGGGCCAATGTCCTTGTTGGACGTGTTCTCTTCAGTTGCTTAAATGACCCGATTCTCTTAAGTAAAATTCAAGACTTTCTACAAAAGAAATTAAGTTCCATCAAAGTAAGTTTTAAAAATAAAACACTTACATGATTGGTCCTATATTTTGATGTTGATATTTTTGTCTAGTTACCTGGTTTTATGGAAGATGTATCTATTACTCAAATTTTTCTGGGCGATACACCACCATTGATACATCGTGTTTCCCAACCAGTGATTGATGAACGTGGAACATGGATCGATGCAGACCTAACATACGAAGGCCTTATGCACATGACAATAACAACCAAATTAAATTTGTTACGTTTGAAGCGACAACATACAAAAGTTGTTGTTTCAGACCCGATGGGATCTTCACCGATAAATGGAATTCCATCGATGGGCAGTTCACCACCTCCAACACTTTCCGAAACCGATCTAGCTGTGAGCAATACTGATCAGCTTATCGATGAAGTTTTAACCAATTGTGCTATCTATGACAGTGATGCTGAGAGTAGTGGTGCTTCAAGTTCTGAAACTGGCAGTCCTACTGTTGGATCTTTAGAAAATGCTTCTTCAGAGTATTAATGGCTTAGACTTAGTTTAACATAATCGTTCTGACGTTTTATTTTTGTTTCTTATTTTCAGTACTCAATTTTTCAATTCTTCACCGGGCAATGCAAAGCGTTTATTCAAAATTGTCGATCGTATTGCTGCTTCCAATCTCTTCCAGTATGCCACAGAATTGTCATACGTCCAAAAAGCTATGGAAAACATGAGCACAAACATTACCTTACGTGTGGATTTGAAGGGTCTAGTTGGCAGAGTTACAATAAACATTCCACCGCCTCCATCAGACCGGATCTGGATGTCGTAAGTTTTCTTCAAAGAACTAATTTCCCTAGAATCTTTCTAAAACCCGAAACTGTGTTATATTTTTGTGCAGATTCCGTGGACCACCGAGGTTATGGATATCTGCTACCCCAACAGTCGGCGATCACACCTTCGATTGGAGTGTCATAACAAAAGTAATTGAAAGCAAACTTTGCGATGAAGTTAACAAATATCTAGTTTATCCAAATATGATTGATGTAATTGTTCCATTCCTTGGCCAATCTACATATAAGGAATAATGAGTTTTTATTATTACAAAAATCATTCTAAAATTATGTATCTAAATCGATAGTTTTCCAGTGTGTGATACATTTGAATCGATTAGAACCTTCCTGATAATGATGATGAAATAATTTTTTAAAAATACATATGATCTCTTTCAATCCTATTCCTTAAACTTAATAATAATAATTGTATCTCTATTTATCTACAATTTCAAGAAAAAGAAACTTTCCATTCGATTTATCACTTAAAACTGTGATTTTAAACAAAACGTATCTTCGCGTTCTCTCTATTTACCTCTTCTATCTCTAATCTATCTTTCTGCTCATATAAATAGTTTTTAATTTGTTTAACAATCAAAGCAACATTACTCTTTTTTTTTTCTTTGTACTTCTTAACTCGGTTGTGTTTGTTTTTTAAATAATTTTAAAATGTGATTACGTTGTTTTTTATTTTGTTTCTCTAGTTATCAGAAATATCAGTTCAAATCGTTTTAGTTTAAGACACATCTAAGTTAGTTTTTAAGGTCACCTTGGTTTTGTTTAAAAAATAAAAGAAAATTGTAAAATTTCTAATTTATCCAAAAGTTTATAGAAAAAAAGGAAAAGAAAAAAAACATAAAAACTACGAACAAAAGAAAAAATGTAGAATTTCAAGAAGATATATGTAAGCACTATTGTGTTAACAAACAAAAAACAAAAAGAACAAAAAATATAGTTATGATTTATTTTTTTACTAAACTTGCACGAGGTATATACACGAACTTATTATTTAAAATGTCTTTTTTATACACAAGAATATAATATATTTTATTTGTTTTCGTTATTTTTTTTTATTATTAAATAATTTAATTAACTGTAAAGAATATTCATGTTTTGTAGTATTTTATTTTGTTTCATTTAATAAAAAATAGATTTAGTTTTTAAGATATAAAAATAGATTTGAATAAATAAAAATTATCAAAAAAAAATAATATTTCGTTAGGTATAACGGTGCTTTGAATGAGGGTTTATATAAAAATCGAAAACTAATTGAATGATTTAAATAAAGTAAATGCCTATTTATTTTCAATACCAATTTTGGGAGTTTCATTTTTTGATAAGACAGTTTCTATCTGATATTTTCATCTTAAAGTCCCGCAACCCAAGGAACTCGTTTCCTCACGGTGTGCATCCAACTAGATTTTTTTATGGCGTATTTCGTGAAGTATATGTTCTGTTTTTACTTTTTTGTTACTCTTGGTCTTCCAAAGTACTGTTTCGCTATTACATCGTTGGGTTTCCTCAAAGTGTAACCAATTAATCGGCATTTATCCTTTTTTATCCCCCCGACGCGACGAAGTCAAAGTACTCTTGATTTACCACAAACTTAATATTGGAATGGAATTATCGCTAATTAGTGCGTAAGGAGATTTAACAGGACTCCACATTTTAAACAAGTTATAGAAAATGAGCTTTCTTCTTCTATTTTTAACATTCGGATTCGTCTAAAATCATTTACTGGTACGGCACTTCCAAGGTAATTGATCTGTTCGAACGTCTTTATCTGACTTATTTTAAAAGCCTATTTTTTCATATCTGCGGAGTTATTAATACGTTTAAGCATCTTTCCTTATAATAATGTATAATTCGGTGGTGCCATAGTGTCAAAAAAATGTGTTTAAGTTCGAAAGAAACATTTTGAAAAAGAATAAAAACTAACGTCTAATGATCTACCAAGAAATACAGTGATGCCATTAATATTCGTTTTTTTGTGTCTTTCCAAAAAGCATTTTACTTTTCACTTTAAAAAAGTTAAAACCCAGTTTGTCTTTAAAATATTTTGTATTTAATAATTTCAATATATACCTATGCGTTTTTAATTGAAATAGCAAATTAACAAAATAAAATAAACAAGGAATACGACAACTCAAAAAATAACACTTCATTAATATTCGTTTTTTTTACATACTTATATTAACTTTTTAATTAATCTTTCTTACCATTGATTTTAATATTTTGTTGGATACCCTTGATTGGATAAAACTGCGTCCAGTCACTTGGGAATATTTTTTATAATTGTTTTAAGGTATTTAATGTCTATTTTGATTGATTCTTCTTTAGTGCACTTTTTGAAGAGACAGGGTTTTCGCGAACTCATCGGTCCAATTCATCCCACAAATTCTCGAATGGGTAAAGGTCTGGAAATTGTAGAAGTTTTTGATTAACTTTTGGAGAATTATACAGAAGCTTTTCCCTTACATGCGCCTTGTTCTTTGGGTCGTTGTCCTGGTAAAATTTAAATTTCCTTAAAATGCCCACTTTCTCAGCACTTTGCCTTCAATTTTCTTCCTTTTTCCTGGTAAAATTTAAAACTCTTTAAAATGCCCATTTTATCAGCACTTTGCCTTAAATTTTCTTTTAGAATCCCCAAATAGTATTAATTTTTCAATATACCGTCGATGAGAACTAAATTTCCCATGCCTCTATCCGAAATGCACTCCCAATCCATGATGTGCCCGCCTCCATGCTTCACTGTTTGTTTTGTGTTCCTGCTTTTAAGCTCTTCATTTGGCTTGCGCCACACCATAACTCTTCCATCCGATCCATTCTTACTCTCGTCAACAAATATTACATCATCCCACCAAGTTGCATCCATATTTTTGTGTTTCCTCGCAAATTTGTCCGAATTTGCCTGTTGCGCATATTGATAAATGGGTTTTTTCGGGCAACACTACCATTGTCTTTATGGTTCAGCGTACCGTTGATGCAGATATTTTTTTTTTTTTAATTCTATCAACACTTCTTGCACACTTTTGGTGCACTTAAACCAAGATTTGCTTTAATTTTTCTTACTATAAGCCGTTCTTCTTTAATTGTTAACTTTTTTGGTTGAACCATCTGCTTCTTTGGTTCAATCCTTCCTTCTCTTTTATACCTCTGCACAATATCACCGAAAGTGTTTGGCTTCATGTCTAAAAAATCAGCAATTTTGTTTGTATGTTTCACCTTTATTATTGTGAAAAATAACAAGGTTTCTTTTTTCAAGGCTTGCATTTTTTCCTTTGCGCCCTATGTTTAACCTTTTAAATAAAACCAAACGATCTTACACTAAATCGTTTTAAAAATGTATGCAAACGTCTAGTCAACATTTTACTCTTGAATAGAGAAACTGTTAATCGGAGCAAATGTCAAACTCAGCAAAGAAAACAAAAAACCGAATATTAATGAAGCGGTTACATGTGTCCTTTTTGCGTTGTTTATCGTATATCTCAATGCAGGTGATAGCAAACATTTTTTATTAAAATATTTAGGGAATAATATACTTATTTATAAAATAACCAAATAATAAACCTAAATTCAACTTTTACTACGAAAAAAAACATCAAAAGTATGTTTAAGAATAAAAACCGAATATTAATGACACTCACTGTATGTCTTAAGTCTACGTTTTCCTCTGGACTTCATTTTGGTTTTTCTTTTAACTACTTTAAACTAATTTTTTTAAGCTTCCAAATTAATATTTTTAAAATCAGTTACTTGGCTTGTTTTGAAGAACCGGCGGCGTGTGTTGGCCTCGGACCCTCGGTGGTGAACTCTTTGAGATCATTTAGCTGAGCAGTTGCGGATGCTCTTTTCTTTCCACGCAGAGTTTTTTCTCTTTTCATGATACTCATCTCTAGCTGCAGTTCGTCCCCTTTGCGTTCGTATTTTTTCCATCTCTTGCTTCATTACCGCACATACAACGTATTCTTGGTGACTGACTTAACTTGTTAAACTATATCGCCTTTCTGGTTCCACTGGTTGTTGATGCTTGTGGATGGGAGAACTTCCCGGTCTTTATTGCTCATTGTAGTCTCTAGCAGTATTGAATTTCTTCATTCCGGCTCAGAATTTTATCAGAACAAGAAAGTGGTCAAAGTCCTAGTATGCACGTTAGAAGGTTCGCACATTTAAGATGTTAGATGCGTGTCTTGCGCCAATTAGCACCTTGTCGAATTACTCTGGATAACTTGACCTTTTAGAGATCGCAAGGTTGCTGTGGGTTTCATTCCTCTGGGAATGACCGTTTTATGAGCTGCAGAAAAATGTATTAGTCAGAAGTCGTTAAAATTTGTCGTTTCGTGCAGGCTGTGATTTCCAAATAATGCACCAAAGATAATTTCCTTCCCGAATTTAACAATGAAGTCACCGACCGCGACTTTGACGTGATACACTGGACAGTCTCTGTTCAGGAAATCGTAAAACTTCTCCATGTAAGAGTCCTACTCTCATCGATAGGGGATGGATAATCGGCTAAAAATGCATGTCTTTCGAACTTAGCCGATTTCCTAATAATCTAATCCTGGATAAATACTATGTTAAGAGAGATTCGAGTTTTTCAGTACCACCTAGTGTATAGAGGGTGTTTATATTCCAGGTGCTTGCTCGAAGATCACGGTCAATTGTACTTTCGGGTTTAATTGACATTTTAAGGGGCCGGTTATAGCTATCAGTAAAAATTTAGTTTTTAGCTTTTAAACATGTTACAGATTTATTTCTGTAATGCAATAAGATGAATCCTATATTCATGATGAAATTTCATTTTACTGATCAGCTGGCTGCCAAAAGCCAAAAAAAAACCATTTCGTTTTACTATTGGTGTTCCAATTTTGATAACATCATTAAAACATCATTAAAAATTTTACTGATGTAAGCAACAGTAAACAAATTGTCTAAGGCGCGAAGCTCGATGTTATGATAAAACAACATTTAATGACTTAAATTTACTGATAGCTATAAACGCTCATCAATAAAACATTTCATATTCCTCCTACCGGCCCCTAAGAGGGTAGTTTTTTAGGTTTCTCGCATCTCTAGCCCGAAACACTAACTTTCAATCCGTTGGGCTATGGGTTTTGTCGATGCTATTATTTCCTTGCTCTTACAAATTAAGCAAGTCATGAAATAAAGTCGAGACGAATATTCGGCGGTTACCAACGTGGTAATGTAAGCACTTCATGTGTTAGAAAAGGTACACCTCAAAAAAGTGTAAAATTAAAACACAAATCATTTAAACGTATAAAAATATATGCTTTATCAAAAGTTCAGTCTTAGGAAAACATTATTCCTATGTATGTATCATTTATAAAATTTATAAATCTATAATATAATGTATTGGAAGAACTAGGTAAGTCGATTTTTATGATTTTGAGATCCCGTAAGAAAAGTTCGTGCATGATATGAAAATTGTGAAATATAAATTTTAAAAATGGAAACAATAAGAATTTCTACGAATCGAATTACCTAGTTTTTATATAAAATCATGTTGAGCAATATCTTATTTTAAAGTACATTTTTGTTTACTTAGTTTTCTTTGCAAAATTAGGCACTTTCTAGTAATACTTATTTGTGTTTTTAACCTTTCCAAGGAGGTTTACCATTATTGTTGATTAAACGTTGTTGATTTTTGTTTTTACTTCCACTGTTAGTTAGTTTTGTTTTCGATAAAAGATCATTTAAATTATCAATATCTTCGGGGGATTTACTCAAAAGCTAAATAAATAGAAAATATATTCAAAATTCATATCACATCGAAACTATTTATATTGTTTAAATTTGTTAACCTACCAATTCAATATAAGCTTGCAAACGATCAGCATTTGTAAGTTCGTCTGCTGCTCGATTTTGCCGACTTGATTTTGGAGTTTCAAATTGTTCATTTTCAGCTGTGCTCTGAACATTTTCTGTTGAAACTGCTTTATTTTCAAATGTTTGTGAGTTTGGACTCGTTAGAATTTCGAGAGCCTTTTGCCACTGCACTTCCATTACGCTATGTAATTTTTCTGCAATATCAGCTCTACACAAAATTATTTAAAATAAGAACAAACCACTTTAAGACATGATTTTTTTGAAAATAAGTTACCTTTTGGTTTTATACGAATTAAGTTTTGATTCTAGTTCTGCAATCTTTTTAGAAGCATTCGCTAGTTGAAGTCGATAAAGTTCAACTTCTTCTTCGTGTTTTTGTTGCAATAGATTCAATTCTTGTTCATTTTTGTCATTTATCAATTCCATTTGTTTCATGGCTCTTTCAGCAATCAAACGTTCACGATCGCGTCCCTCTTGCTTCAGAGTTTCCTCAACTTTGTCCAAATGCCCTTGGAATTCTTTCAACTTTTGAGCAACGACAATTTCAAGTTGTTGTTGATAGTGTAATTTCAAACCTTGACGTTGACTTTCAAGTTTTTTCTGTAATGCTGACTAAAAGTGGATCCAGAAACTTATTATAAATGATTTGTCATTTTTATACCAAGATACATACTTCTTTTTCCGTTAATGAAGAAACTTTTTCGTTTAGTGTTTTTTTTTGCTCTTCCAAACTATCTGCACGGTTTTTATGCTTTTGCATTAATTCCTGAGCTTGCTCCTTGTAGCTTTTCAGAGTTTCCAACTGAGATTCTAAATCTTCACAACGGTTAGAGGCCTATAAGATACAGTACAATTAAAATGTGTTATATTAAGAACTTGAGTAATTTTGTATGTACTTTATCTGCTCGATACTCAGACTTAGCAAGACGGTCCTTCATTTTAGCCAATTCACTGGAAGAATACTCTTCAGATTTTTTACAGGAATGTAACATAATTTCTAACTCTTCAATCTTCTTTTTATAGAAACTGCTGTTTTCCGACGATTTTCTAGATAAAATAAAAAATAAAATGTTTTTAGAAAAAGAAACGAATACAAATTCTTTTTTTATAGTTGTAATTGTATTACATGTAGTTTATCAAGCCTTACGTTTGGATGCATTATTTAACCCAAATACTTAATAGGTCTACTTCTTCTGAGTTTTTATTATCTATTCTTAAGTTTATATCTCACTTTGTTTTGAATATAATCGCCTTGGTCTTTCTAACATTTATTTTTAAATTTGAACGCCTTGAACCAGATACTGATGCTCAAGAGATCTTTTGAAAGAGAATGCTTTTGACAATGTCAACAGGAAATTTAACTGGTTTAGTTAGTTGAGGAGGCGTTTACCGGATAAAATAATTTCCATTATAAAGAAGACTTTTGAGTCCAAATGACACATATTTCGCGAAGGTAGTTCCGAAGAGTTTAAAGTCCAAAGTGGGGTCAGACACGGCTGCATACTATCACCTTTTCTATTCTAATTGGTCATTGATTTGCTGCTGGCAGCTTTGTCAGGAAATGGAAGAATAAGATGGATCCTGCCATCATTCCTGAAACATCTAGACTACGCAGACGATGTATGCTTGTAACTCATTTTATAATGGATCTCCATAAAATGACATCAAGGGTGGAGAGAGAAATCATGGAACTGAAAATCAACAAGGGAACAATTAAGATTATCGGAAACCTTTTTCACATCAACTGTGATAAACATTGCTTAACAACCAAGTATAAAAAGTAGGGATTTCATTATGTTGGAAGTATTGTCTCAAATGAAGGAAATAAACAAAATAACGTTATAAGTTTCGGGAAATCTAAGGTTTTGTTTGGGATGTTGCCTAATGTTTGAAGGAACAACTCTCTCAGTTTGAACAATTTGCTGACTGTACCGCTCAACACGTACTATTATACCGATGAAGCACCTAACAGCAACGATTACCATGAAACTACAGACCTTTGTTAATAGTTTGTCTACGAAATAATTTATGGGTTTTCCAGCCCAATCGTATATCCAATGAGGAACTATATAAAATAAGGGGTCGGAAACAGATTGATACTACAACACGAAGGCACAAGTGCCAGTTGATTGGGCATACGCTTCGAAAAGGTAATGACTGTATTACACGACAGGCAATGCAGTAGAGACCAAGAAGCACGTGGAGAACAGAGAAGGAATTGTCGAGATTCAGAAAGATTTAGAGGGAGCTCAAACGCATGCTCTATGCCTCACTAGGGATCACCCATGGATTTTAAAGGCCTGAGGACCTAAGAACTTACTTAAAGTGGCGCTACAGTCCGGGCCGGACCTGGACCGTACAGTTCGTAGTTATATCTTCTCCTCTATTCTCCATCTATGCGTACGGGACCAAAAATCACCTGAAGAATTTTTCTCTCGAAGCAAACTAAGACGCTCTCATCTTTCTTTGACAGGGTTCAGGTCTCAGCGCCATAAATGAGAACCGGCATGATTAGTGTCTTATAGATGGTGATTTTAGATGCTCGAGCGGCTAGGACTTTACTTCTTAATTGCCTTCTAAGTCCAAAGAAGCAGCGATTTGCAAGAGTTATTGCAAGAGTAAAACGCTCCACTGACACCACGCTTTGATCTTCCAATTATGTCAATATCATCTGCCTATTGGAGTAATTGGATGGACCTTTGGAAGATTGTGGCTCTACTGTTGACGGTTGAGTTTTGCACAATTCTTTCCAGAACGATGTTGAAAAAGTCGCATGACAGCGCATCGCCTTGTCTAAAACCTTTTTGACAAGTCTTTTCCGACCTTGATAGAGCAGCGTGCATTTTCTATCGTCATTCTGCACAAACGGATAAGTTCGACAGGGATGCCAAAACTAGACAATAGACATTGCTCTGTAGAGCTCTTCCCTATGGATGCTGTCATACGCGGCTTTAGATTAAAGAGATAAAGAGATGGTGGGTATCGATTTGAAGTTCCTGGGTTTTTTCCAAGATCTGCGTAGTGTAAATATTTGGTCGATAGTGGACTTTCCTGGTCTGAAGCCACATTGAAAGGACCAACCAGATTGTTGACGAACGGCTTCAGACGTTCACATAATACGGCAGAGAAGATCTTTTATGCAACGGTAAGGAGACTGATGCCTCTGTAGTTGGCGCAATTTAGAGGGTCTCATTTCTTGTGGACCTAAGTAAGTACATAAATATCGGCAAACATGACAAACTAACAATTCTTCAAAATTCTAGAATACGTCATTTATGTAAAAGATAAATAAACCAATCTCAAGTTTTGGGCCGTGAGGTACTCCAAAGGGTGTTAAATTGTATTCCCGACTTAAACATCTGTGTTCCTAAAGTGCGAAACTCATGAGAATTAGACTAGAAAATCCAAAGTACTCGAAAGCAATGTTTTGTTTTAAATTCAATTTTTCAAAAGTATTTACATACCTAGAATAGTCTTGCAATTCATTTTCAAGCTTTTCATTTTTGTCTTGAAACTTGGCTGCAAGTCCTAGCGCTTGAGCCAGTTCTTTTTGGACTACTTCATATTTTTCGGCCAAGCATTGATGATCGTTTTCTATCTTAGTCACAGTGTCCATAAGTCTTTTGGCTTCTTGATGTAAGCTACACAGGAATAAGGAAACATATTTAAAATTCTTCTCAGAAAAAATTTTTGTAAAAAAAACTTACTTATCATTCTCAATTTGGGCATTTCTCAATGCGTTATCTTTGGATCTATCTACTTCCAGAGCTACTGAAATTTTCTGCTGATACTCCAGTAGTTTGCTCTGTAAAGTTCGAATAGTTTTCTCCAAATGCAATCGACGATACTGCTCTTCTTTGAGTGTCAAATTTCCTGGAGCGTTTTTACTCCACATTTCACTTAAGCTTACTAAGTTCTCCCTCGCAGGGGCAGCAGGAATAGGGTTTGCCATCTCTTCCTCAATAGAGCCCCTATTGATAACATTCGGCAACGAAGCAGCGTGATGTTCATCACCCCGATGATGATAGTCACGATTGTTATTCGAGTTCCTCAATGAATGATACTTCCGGTCCTCCAAGAAATGATCGATTTCTTTAAGAACTCCATGGTACTCCTCACCTTCACGTAGTGGATTACCATTAAAGAAATCCTTGGGAGTGGAATGTGTCACAATATTTGTTCTTGGAATAGTTCGTCTTTCACCTCCATTGCAATGGGTGCTATTTGATATTGTGGACAAGTCGGATGGTGGCGAGAAATTAGTTTCAATATTGGTCAAGCGGGCATTTATGTTGTCCAACTCGATTTGTTGAGTCGGTGGCAGGAATTGATTAAAATTCACTGCACCAGATGAAGCGCCTAATGTTGGTGGTGGAACTGGTTCCCAATTAGAGGTAGACATATGGCTGCTGTTGATGTAATCCTCGGGGAAACTCTCATTCAGCCGGTTTGCGGATAGGCTTGTGGATAGGAACAAATCGGGTGGAATCAATAGCAGAATGTCTGTATCGTCCGAATCACTCATTTAAGAAAGAATTACACTGAAATTTGTTCTTTTTGCATTGCACTTCCTAATCCTGATTTTAAATCGACAGACGGTGGATGGATTCCAAATTTTTTGTTGTAGCTGTTGCTGTTGCTGTCAACAACAAAAAAAAACATTGCAGGTTGGCATTTGTGGCAACAAACAGGGATGTGATGAGGAAAATAATTGGACTTTTCAGATCAATCGTGATAGTTGGAACATAAATCGCGATTGATCTTTTTGTCGTTTGGAAAAAAATTGCTTTGGACATTTTATAGAAAGTAAAACTGTACCGAAATGTTAATTCTGAAAGTGTCAGGAGCAGAAACAATCAAGATAATTAATTTATATTCTTATATTCTCCCTTAAAAGTGTTTCCACCTTTTGTGGTTGCCCTCTTGTAGGTTTGACGGAAAAATTATAATTGATTTTCAAACGCCATCTGTTGTTTCTTTGCTTGAATAGGTTTGTTTGCCAAAGGAACTAAGGACATCTATTACTTTAAAGTTTGGCAAAATAAACAAAATACAAAGATCAAGATAAAAAATGTCTCCAAATTCCCGCTGAACCTACAGAATTTCTAGTAGCGTTAAGGAATAGATGAAATCAATACGAAGTTGGTTACTAGCAGCCCATACCTGGTAGGGCAATGGGAGACACAAAGACAAAAGTTGATTTTTGTTGAATATTAATTCATTACAATAATTTCACAATTGTTAAGAATAGCGATTAAGTATAAAAACACAACTTTTTTTACACTCAGGCAAATTTCTTGTAAAATACAATTTTATACAAGGTTTTGTTCCTGGCAATCGAATTGCACTTTTCCGATGTGTTTCGATGTTCTTAATTCAAATTCCATTTACAAATCGCTATATCAGGTCAAGTTTTTGAGATATTACTTTTTAAAATTCGAATAAAGTACATACAAGGAATTTTAAAGCCATCTAAATTCGGAGAATTGTTTTTTTTATAAATTTCGTGATGGTTTTGGAAAACTTTAATGCCGATTTCAAATTTCCAATTTTAATATTTATAGTATTTCATAAAATGTTTGAAAAATCTTCATAAGTTATAAGATCTTACATTTTAACATAAATCTTATAAAAAAGCGAAACGGAAAATATTTGTAACGAGTCCGCCATCTACAAAAAGACTATGACATCCCGTTTTTGAAATGGCAATTTGAGCAGATAGAATATCAAGACTCGTATTCCAAATTAACACTAAAAGGTATCAACCATAAAGGCATTAAACCTAAGAATTTTTAGAAATTAAGAGGCATATTTTAAAGACCCGTTGTGATAGAAAAATTACAAAGTGGATAGACTCATATTTAAGCTAGTTATTCCTTTAAAAAAAGTATAACCTTATTTATGATCCAGAAACAAACGTAGTTTTGAAGACGAATATTATCAGAATAGTACCAAGTTTATAGTTTTTACATTTATAGTATTCACTTTTTTTAATAAAGACTAATTAGTTAAGAGGGTGTCTTCGATGGAAAACCCAGTTTTTGAGTTAAATATATTTTGTTTGAATCTTTTCCTTGGTTCTCTTCCTTTGCACCTTTCGCGAGGCTCAATTGCCATGGTTAGTGTCTTGATGTTGTAAAGTAACCAGTGGTATACCTTTAATGTCCCTTCACAAAACCTAGTGCTATATCATAAATAAGGACTACGATATGATTATCAGAAAGGTTAAATATGAACATTTTGCCACCTTTAACTGCATTCAACGAGATGGCCTTTGAATAAAGAAAAAAAAGTATTTATCGAATCATTCTGCATTCTTGTTGTCCTACTGAAATAAGAATCTCTATACCTAATTGTACGTCGAAATGGAGCTCAAGGGTAAACAGGCATTCTCAGAAGTGCAAATATTACGGCAGAATAAATTGAAAAGCAAAAGACTTTTATTATTAATTTCGTCATTTATTTTATTACCATACTGCAGCAATAATAAAAGGATATAAAGTCATGTAATCCATAGAAAAATGTCTATAAAGATAAGAATAATATTCTATACCACCTCATTCATTCAAAAACTTATTTTGTTCGTGATTTAAGATTATGAATTTTAATTTAAACTTCCTTTTTTAAGCCAATGATGAAGGCATTATTACTTTATATACAAACATATATATTTAAGACTTTTTACTGAATACAATATAAAATTATCACCGCTTAACTTTTGAAAACGGGCTATAAGACTATCTTATCTTATTCTGGTTTAACTTGTTTTAACTCGTTTTGGTAAAGTTCGGCTAACTGGTTGAGACATTACTTGGGTTGGCCGCAAAAAATCATCATCATCACTATCATCACCAGCGGCAGCTAAGTCTGTAGATTTCCTCTTGGAATGTTGTTCTGTAGCTCCTTCCGTTGAAATGCCTGCATCCTCTAGAAGTCTTTCCTTTTCGACCAGTAAATCTTGTAACTCTGCAATTTTATCTTTCTTTGAATTAAGAAGAACAGCAAACTTGTCAAGAAGCCTCTTTTCTAGGTTATTCTTTTCTTCCAAAAAATGTTCCATAGTCTTCACATTTTGTTGATATTTCTCATTGAGGTCTTCAGATGCTTCCTTGCAAGCAGATAATTCTGCTTGTAAAGAAGCTATCAAATCAACAGCTGCCAATGCAAAATTTGAATTAGAATCATTTTTTGATATCACATCTAATTCCAGGTAATTAATTTTAAATTGATCTTTTTTAGTAAGATTGAATTTTTGGTCTTCCAGAAAATATTCAAAATGTTCTACACCTCCATTCGTAGTTAAAGCAGCTTTGCACTCATCGAAGAACTTATCAAATGGGATTTCTAATTCTTCAGCCGATTGTTTCAAATCGTCAAGAGAAACACTACCTTCCCACTCCTGGGATTTATGACAATCTAGAATTTGAAGGTTGATATCGTTGGAGGACCATTCTGATTTAATAATAAAATATAGGTCAGGCGTCGTCGTGGTTTGGGGAACTTTATTTACAAATGTTGCAGATAGATCCAAATCCATCATAGTTTTTGTGTTCTGTTTAAAAATGAACAAATTCATGTAATGAAAGACTGAATGTAGGAGCTCCAAAACTAATTTACCTTTTTTAATGCTGTCTGGTCAGTAACTTTATTTAAAAGAAGAAACTTCTAAAATAATTTATCCCGACAGGAAACAGGAATATGAAAGTATTTTTGTTGTGAAATAAGATTAAAGTAATAAATAAATTAAAGTAGTATTCACATGAGCGCGACCAACGAACGACGAATGAATTACAAAATGTGAGTTTATATACGTTTGAAGACATATTTCCACACAAATTCTTAACAAAACGATAGCAACATAGTTTTTATTTGATTTATGATGCATACTTTTACTTTTCAATATCATATATTAATACATTTGAGAAAACAAATTTATTCGTCGCGAAAAAAAAAATGGTTGATACGAACTGTCAAACTTTATTCGCGTTCCACATTATCCACACTCGCAACGAATAAAATAATCGCACGTACTTAACCTAAAAAATTATTCTTGTTTTGGTTTTGGTGGTGAATGCTGTTTGGCTGTGGCTCCTTGTCAAACTTCATTCGCGACGAATTAAAAACTCTCATGTGAAAGAAATGTCAAAATCGACGAATATTCGTTCATTCGTTGGTCGTTGGTCGTGCTCATGTGAATAGTGCTTAAGTGTTGAGAAATGAAAAAGAAAACAAAAACGGCGACTTGTCATTTGTCAAAAACAGATGTTCTACGTTCCACATAAACTAAACAGTGTTGCTGTGGTAATCTTTGTAAGGTAGTGATTAAAATGTATATAATTTCCTCACTTCTCATGGTAAATAAAAAATACAAGGTAAGAATATTATTAATATAAACGAACTTAAGATCAAGTACCACCAATAATGAAAGCTAAGTTTACGTCTCTCCTCTCAGCATCAATTATAGAACTATTATTGACAGAATTGTTCCCCTATCTCATTGCATTTCGTATTTTTTTCAGCGATTATGACAGATAAAAAGTGAACCAAACGTGTTGTGCACGCTATCATTTCGAACCGACTTCCTGCTTTCTTCCGACTTTGCAGTGATTTTGTGTTAAGCTTCAAGTGCTTATAACTTTTGTTTATATATTAAAAACAAATCGGAAGTCTTGTTTTTTCTATGGCATTTCTCTTTTAAATATGATTTTTCAACATATGTCTGGCGGAGTGACTACAAGTTTAATAGTCCATTCGATCAGTCCAACGTTTCACTATATTTTCCAAAAAATCTGACTACATCGTAGCATGAATGCATTTTTTATTTGTTAAATTCTGCGTGTTCCTGTTTACTGCTCATTTTTGTACGTGCACCAGATTTAAATTGTACTACACAAACATAACCTAGGAATAAAACCATTTTTCAGTTATAAATTCACTCTCCTGAAAAATGTTGATATTGTGACTTAAATTAGTTCTTCATTCGTGCAACAATACGGCGTCAATGGTGGCTTAAGTATTGGTTTCCAATATTTCGCAATGTTTGTAGATATAAAATAGCGTCTTTAAACGTAACCGATAGACACAAACGAAGGACCACAATCAACCGCCGTCTTACAGTAACAAAATGTTCTCGATGTCATGCTGGACCAAGTATTAAGTCAACTTGGCTCGATAGCGCTGGCCATTTACCGTAACAGCAAATATTTCCTCATTTCAAAAAAAGGACAAAACGAAATCAATCATAGAATTTCAATAATGTTTTGGTGACTTGCTAATGGCTTGAGGATTGTATTTGCTCTATATACTCAATTTTGCTTATTAAAGAAATCATTTAAACAGATCAGATGATCTTCATCATCTTCATTAAAGAAATCATTTAAACAGAAAAGATCTTCATCCTAAAAACTTTATGTTATTAATTTTTGGAATCGTCTTTCTGGTGTTATATGATTCATAATAAATTGCATAACCTTACAGAAAAGAAATGTCAATACATTCAACTGTCAAACCATAAACAACAACAGTAAAAATTTCTCATGCAGCCAAAAAAAAACCCTTTTCAAAAAATGCAAAGGCAGAAATATGTAAGTTCACCATTAAATATCTTACATGAGTTGGCGCTCTTAAGCAGTATGCACATGAGCGCGACCAACGAACGACGAAAGAATTACAAAGTGTGAGTTTATATACGTTTGAAGACATATTTCCACACAAATTCTAAACAAAACGATAAAAGATATAGTTTATATTTGACTTATGATGCATACTTTTACTTTTCAATATCTATATTAATAAATTTAAGGAAGCAAATTTATTCCTCGCGAACAAAATTGTAGTTGATACAAACTGTCAAACTTTGTTCGTGTTCCATATTATTCACACTCGCAACGAATAAAATAATCACCCGTATTTAACCTAAAAAACATTCTTGTTTTATTTTCGGTGGTGAATGGTGTTCATTCGCTATGAATTAAAAACTCTCATGTAAAAGAAATGTCAAAATCGACGAATATTCGTTTATTTGTTGGTCGTACTCATGTGAATAGTGCTTTATAAATATTTTGTGGATACAAAACTTGACATCCACAAAAAGTAAACGAATCACCCTATGAAGATGAAAATCAAAAAATATGAAACACCATCATATTAGGAATTTGTAAAAAGCAGGCAAAACATATCTTTTCCATCAAAGTAAAACAACTATACTCCCATTGGTTGTTTTGTAGAACACTGTAATGTAAGAAAAAGAAACGGCACTACATTTGTTATACGAAAAGAAATTATCATTCTCATTTCTCATGAGTGTCTGACTTCGCTTCATTATTCGGCAAATTCTTTGTTTCTCTGTTTTAAAATAAACTAAAATAAGGTTAAATCCCAAAACAAATCAATTTTTTAATAAGAAATCAAAGTAAGTAAAGTTAAATAACACATTTTCCTAAACTACAAGAGTTTCCCTTTGTATATCTACAGAGAAAAAAACAAATAAACTTCGAAATGGATAACTATATGTTTGACGGAGGCCGCATCACCAAGATGGAAGTCGACTATGAGCCCATATGCGACGAGAAGATTCCCAAGACCATTGCCCTGGCCAAATCCAAACCCGATGAGTTCCATGCAGCCATCGAGACCATGTTGCAATTGGAGAAACAAACCCGTCTGGGAGCCGATATGGTTTCATGCTCTCGGGTGCTTGTTGCAATTTGTCAAATCTGTTTCAATGCTGGCAACTGGAATGCCCTCAATGAATTCATCAGTCTGCTGGCCAGAAGAAGGTCCCAACTCAAGCAGGCAGTCAGTAAAATGATCCAAGAATGCTGCACCTATGTCGACAAGACTCCAAGCAAAGCAGTGAAACTAAGTCTCATCAACACATTGAGATCGGTGACAGAGGGAAAGATCTATGTCGAAATCGAGAGGGCAAGACTCACAAAAATCCTTGCTGATATTAAGGAGGCCGAAGGAGATATCGCCGGAGCTGCAGCGGTCATGGAAGAACTACAAGTTGAGACTTATGGGTCGATGGACAAACGTGAGAAGGTCGAGTTGATCTTGGAGCAAATGCGATTGTGTCTGCTGAAGGAAGACTACGTGTCCACGCAGATTATTGCCAAGAAAATTAGTATTAAATTCTTCGATGACCCCAAGCAGCAGGATTTGAAGGTAAAGTTCTACGATTTGATGATACGTCTCGATCGGGATACGTCGTTCTTGAAGACCTCTCGCCATTACCAAGCAATTGCAAACCCTAAACCAGTTGTTGTTAAGGCCGACAAGGAGGAAACCCCCGGCACAACTCCTGCTCCAGCGACAGGCTCGCCAACTAAGGAGAAGAAGGAGGAAGAGGTCATTCCAAAGGCACCTGAACTAACAAAAGAACAACTCGAAGATCAGAAGCAAAAACTAAAGTTGGCGGTTATCTACTGCATCCTGGCTCCCTATGACAATGAACAAAACGATATGATGGCTCATTTGGCCAAGACCAAGAGCCTCGAAGACATTCCCGTTTACAAAGAGATTCTACGTTTGTTCATGTGCAAGGAATTGATCAACTTCGATGCCTTCGACGCTGAATTCGGTTTCATTCTGACAGAAAATGTTATATTCCAAGAGAATTCACTCCACGGCAAACGTTGCGCAGCTGAGCTGAAAGACCGTCTTATCGAACACAATATCCGAATCATCTCCAATTACTACTCTAGGATTTATTTGAAACGCATGAGTGAACTGCTTGTCCTGCCAACAGACAAGTGTGAAGAGTACTTGTCTAAATTGGCCAATGCCGATACGATTCGTGTTAAAATTGATCGCCCCGCAGAGATTGTTTACTTCACAACAAAGAAGACTTCGTCGGACATTCTGAATAACTGGGCTCAGGACACCAATCAACTTATGGCTCTGGTTAATAAGACTTGTCATTTGATCAACAAGGAGGAATGCATTAACTCGGTTTTGGGTATGGCTGTGGAAGCCTAATCAGTTTTTTAAGTGCAGCTGACTGCGATGTCGGTTTAATTTGTAAAACAAAAAAAATATTATATTTAAATAAAATTAACAAAAATGTTTTGAACCGTTGATTTCCTAATCTGTCCTTAAACATAAATATAGTTTGTTTAAATTGATCCATCTTGAAGTCATAAAGGAAATATGTTATCCCCCATTTTGCTTTTTTCTTTCACCACTCACATGTATTCACCGATAGCGAATTTGAGAGTTCAACTCGAACGGAATTTGAGGATGTTTCAGGAAGGACGGGTACCGGTCGGGACTCTAGATAATATATTTTCTCTATGCTTCAAGTCTTGAACTGGGATGGGAATTTGGGGAAGTAGGAAAACTTAAGGACGGACGTTGTGTTCTATCAGAACCAGGACACGGATGTCAAACTAGGAAATGTTTAAGGGGTTTTAATTAGCCCTATCATGATTTGTATGGTAATCGCAAACTTTTACGAATACCGAAAAAAGCTACTACCAAATATTGTCGTAGTCGAAAATCTCATACAATTTTGCATTCCGATTTCCCCTCCCAAACGGCGCGTGGGGAGGACCTTTTAATTATTTTGTATTATTATAATGATAATTGTTTCTTATTATAAATCTGATATATTTGCTAATTTTTTATAATATCTGGTTTTTATGCAGATATGTATTATTGATACAATTAACAAAAATAAATGAAAGGTTAAAGAGTGTATAGAACATGTGATTTGGCTAAAAAGCCATTTGGTTCAATAAATTTTAATAGATCTTATTAATTCTCCGATTTAAAATATTTAATTACTTCTTTTTTAAAATGTCTTATATTATTTAAAGATTTAATTTCACTAGGAAGATTATTATATACATAATTAGAGTCCTTTAAACATCAGTGTATTCTGCGCTCTAGAGCTTGCTTTCTTATCAAGACTAAAGTTTTGAGCACTTCTAAAATTATATGGTTGGGAATCGCAGATATATTTTAAATTATTGCTTGAGTACTTTGGAAGCATATTGTTTTTCATTTTAAATACAAAAAATAAAACATTCAATTTAATTAGCCGAGTTATACTAAGCCAATTAAGTTTGTGTAACATAGTTCTTATATGGGTAAGACGGGCACATTTTAAGATTATTCTCATAGCTTCATTTTGCAGCTTTTGGAGGCGAGACAAATCTCCTTGAGAAGATAAAAATAAAATGGTAGAACAAAATTGAAAATGAGGTTTAACAATTGCGTTATAAATTTTATTAATTGCAGTATTAATTGACATTTTTTTCTTAATCCTGCCAAGAAAGTATATTTTTTTGACAGTTTCTGCAAACATACTACGAATTAGCTTTAGAGCCCCCGCAGACTGCAGACTTTTTATCGGCCGATAGTTTGGTCGGCTTGTTAATCAGTATGGAGAGGAATGCATATGCGCACACTACTGCGATTCAGTATCGGCCGATAAAAAAGTTTAATAGGCTACCCAATTACATTCAAACTAATCTGTCGGCGAACTATAGGCCGACTGTTTAATCAGTATTGGCGCATACACGCCTGCGCATACATGACGATTGTTTAGTCGGCCGATAGTTCAGTTCGCTCTGTGATTTGGCATCGTGTGCTTGTGTTTTGAATATGGCGCCGCCCAAATCACAATTGTTGATTATAGAAAATTCCGTCGAAAAGTTGATTGAAGAAGTCGAGAAAAGACCTGCGCTTTATAAAAAAGGTTTAAAAGAGTAGTCCGACGCGAATGTGAAAAAAAACTGTGGGAGGAAGTTTGCGAAGCAGTTGTTCTTGATTGGAATCGGCTTAGCGCCGAGGAAAAAACAAACAAAGGTAGGAACGTAAAAATAAAAATATTAGAGTATTTATGTGAATTTGTATTTATTTATTTATTTATTTATCTATTTACAATTATTACACTTTGTTATATTGACACGGAATCGCGCCTCAGGGAGAAATAAAGTATGACGACATGTACCGTCGCACGTTATTCATATTATTTCTTCCTCGGTTGGCTTCATTTATAGTTAAGTTTGTCATGGGACAATTGTAGAAAGTTTCTGTGAAATGTATTCCATCTTTGATTCTTACATAATTATGCAGGACACAGCAAGCTTTTATTATTTTGACACAAAAATTCATATTGACATCCATTGGTCGGTGGAATATACGCCACTTGTTAGCAAGGATCCCAAAAGTACACTCAACCATTCGTCGAGCTCTTGTATGTCTATAGTTGAAAATTCGTTTGGTGTAGTTTAAATTTCTTTTTGCATAAGGACGTAGTATATGATTGCCCAGTCCAAATGCTTCATCCCCTACGCTCAATCTATCCTCCACAGCTATAGAAAGTCTTAAATTTGTATCCTCCTTCGCTATTGCTGGTCCAATTAACTTGACAAGTTCATTGAAGCTGGTAATGCTCATTCGATAAAAGGCGAAACATTTTTTCAGGTAATCAAGTAATTTGGAATGCATAGTGTAAAATTTTCCACTAACTAATCTATCACTGAGAATGGGATGCACCCAATACTCTCGGAATCTCTTTTTGATTTTCCTCCTCCGGAGTGGGATGAGAGCAATAATTTTTCTGGACAATATTTTCATTGTGCGACCGCTTCAAAAGTCAGTAACAAACTAGTTCAAAAATAGTCGGCCGACTGTTGGATAGTCTGCGCCCTGCTCACCAACCAAACTGTTTAGTTGGCTCGGTGTGCGCACTTTCAGCCCAACTCGACTAAATTATCGGCCGACAAAAAGACTGCAGTTTGCGGGGGCTCTTAAGGTTTATTTTATTGTCAATTACTACTCCTAAGTATACTTTCTCCATTTATTTGTATTACATTCAGTTCCGCACAACCATTGATACACATCCACTTTGTTTTCTTCACATTCAGTTTAAAAATAAAAAATATTTTTTATTGAGGCATTAGATGCTTTTTTATTGCCACCTTATTTTTCTGTTCTCTTTAAAAAATCACTCTTTTGAGAGACATCGATCTAACTGTAAATATCACGTTGAACCTTCTCCCAAGCGGCAGCTTTGTCAGTAAACTTTCGTTGGGGAAGGTCCCCTCTGTGTCGTGCGTCCGTTGCCCATGCGCGTCTTGTTTGAGTCTTGTGCCTAATCGTGATATTTGTTTAATTGTTTTTCCTAAAGGGGTATGCTCATTTTCGGCTCGGAGTGTACACCAATGAATTTGGTATCAAATTAAAGGTTGTTCTAAGCCGGATATATCTGCAAAAATATTTTATCGATAACTCATGGGAGATCCGAGATATTTGAGATTGAAGTTCCAAATGTCCAACCATTAAAAATCAGCACTTTTTCGACATAAATGCTAATATCTTTGGATATAGAAAAGCTAGGAAAATCAAAAAGGTGTTAAAATAAAGGTGTGAAAAATATCTTTCAAAAAAAAATTACATTTCTATGATTTATATTTTTTGAGTTACTTTTAATCAAACCTTATCAAAAAAATCTTATACCTAACACTATAATGTTAGAAGAGTAGCATGTGAGCGGTATAAGCTTAACATACAGGAAAGAGTTAACAACTCACGCCATTAAATATCTGTCAATAAGTTTTTTTCCGTTATATACCTATTTTGGTTTGATGCAGTTGATATTTGGTTTTTTGATGTGATTTCTTCTTAAAATATGTTTTTTGACAAAAATGGATTACGATTCAACTTTTAATGAAAATCCAAGTAACGTAAATAGTTCCCAAGTGCAAAGAAACGAACCTAGCTCATTTGTGGAAAATCGAAGACAGGTATGCGTTAACTGCCAAACTGATTCAGATTAGAATTATGTTTTGCCAAACCCATTGCCATTAAAATTATTTATTTTTCTTTGAATTATTATTTAGTTTATAATTATTTATTATTTTTCTTTGAATTAATTTAATTTTGTTTTGTCGATATTGTGATAACAACTTCTTTTTGTATTTTAATATTTCCAGCACTTTAATAAAATTATTTATTTTTTGTTTTAATTTTTCCACTATTACTATAAGAATTATTTTTATTTTAGTGTTAGGTATAAGATTTTGTTTGTATTTTGGGAGCATATTTTTGAATTATTATTGGCAAAAAATAAATAAATTGTTGAAGAAACCCTAAAAAATTATATATGAAAATAAAGGCTGTGAACTAAGCCACTTATTGGTGCTAAAAAAATTAATATCATCATTGAATTTTAAAAGATATTATTGTACAAAAGTTTGCCTAAAAAATGCTTTTATTCAAAGGTTTGATTAAAAATAACTCAAAATATATAAATCACAGAAATATAATTTTAGTTTCATTTAAAAGATATTTTTGACACCTTTATTTTAATACCTTTTTGATTCTTCTAACTTTTCTGTATCCAAAGATATTAGCATTTATGTCGAAAAAGTGCTGATTTTGAATGGTTGGACATTTCGAACTTCAATCTTAAATATCTCGGATCTCCCATGAGTTATCCACAAAATATTTTTGCAGATATATCCGGCTTAGAACAACCTTTAATTTGATACCAAATTCATTGGTGTACACTCCGGGTCGGATGTCTCTAAAAAAATGAGCAATCCCCTTTCAAATGTTAACATAAAACAAATAATCATTAACAAAACGAAACATAAAAAATAGCACACAAAATATAAAGAGTGATAAAAAAAGTACAAAAATAAAAAAACAATAAACCACGCCACACCGAAAAACAACAAACAACCAACAAAAAATAATACATCATGATAAGCCAACTCAACATAGCACAGTGAGTACCATCCTTCACTTTCCCCTCTCAAGTACAGTCGCATGGCTTAGCATGTGTATCAAATTGCATTGTTCTGAAGAGGTGTTCTTCATCGCTGGCAAAACCACTGCGTAAGCTTTTTCATCTGTCCTACTCCTCAGGTCTCGTTCCGAGCGGATGGAAAACTGCATTTGTCCAGCCTATTCCCAAGAAAGGCGAATCTTCCTCACCCTCTAATTACCGACCGATTTCACTTACGTCCCTCCTTTCCAAGGTCATGGAAACGCTGATTAATTATCAGCTCAAGAAATATCTCGAAGATCGAAAGCTTTTTAATGACCGACAATACGGCTTTCGTAGCAATAGATCCACTGGTGATCTCATGGTGCATCTCACCGAACAGTGGAACAAATCTTTACATAGTTTTGGAGAAAGTAAGATTATTGCACTAGGTATTTCAAGAGCATTTGATAGGGTTTGGCATCAGGCTCTCTTATCGAAAATGCGTGCTTTCGGTTTTCATGAATCCCTGCTTCATTGGATTAGTAATTACCTTTCGAATCGTTCAATACAAGTTGTATTGGATGGATTCAAGTCTGAAAACCACAAAATAAATGCTGGTGTGCCCCAGGGCTCTTTTCTATCTCCAACACTCTTTCTTATTTTTATTAATGATCTGCTGTCTGCAACATCTAATCCAATACATTGTTTCGCTGACGATAGTACTCTTAGCTTTTCATATTCGTTCTCAGATTCACACCCCTTTTCTTCGGATATGGCTCATTAAATTCCGACCTAAACAGCATTGTACAATGGGGAATAAGAAACCGCGTGGAATTTAATGCTTCGAAAACACAATGCTGTCTTGTATCGTTAAAGCGAAATATACCTCCCTGCCATTATCCATAAATGGCACTTGTATCGAGGAAACTGAACATCTCGATATTCTTGGTAAGTGTATCACCAACCACCTTTTGTGGAACGATCACATACGCTATGTCGTCAAAAATGCCGCAAGATGTTTGGGTTTTCTAAGGCGATGCAAGAAGTTTTTCTCAACCTCTGACCTGGCTGTTATTTTAAAGACTTATATACGTGAAAAGCTTGAGTATAACTCCCATATCTGGGCTGGTGCTCCTGCAACTTACTTAAGCCTCTTGGATAGTATTGAACGTAGAGCATTTAGATTGATTGGTGATATTACCATCATAAGATCATTTACGTCACTTGAACATCGTCGAAATGTTTCTTGTCTCACCCTGTTTTACCGTTATTATAATGGTTTATGCTCTAGAGAAATAGCCAGCTGCATTCCTCCCCTTAAACAGTTCAACCGTAATAATCGCACTTCTAGGAATGCTCATCAATATACCCTCGAGCCCAACTTCGGTCGTACTGTCAAGTACAGAGATTCGTTCTTTAGCCGTACTATGCGAATCTGGAATGCCTTGCCACACTCTGTCTTTCCCAGCTATTGCAATATTTAGGAATTCAATCCCTCTCTCCCTTTCCTTTTGCTCACACTGTGTCTACCTAATAAGGGTAATATATCCCTTTGAGTGTGCGCTTATTATATAAAAAAAAAAACGAAAGTAACAAACGCTATTTTTGACAAAATCACGAATTCGCGCTGTAATTGGGGTGGTACATGGAACTCATAATCAACATTTTACTTACACTTTGACAAAAAAAAACATTTGATGTAGAGTCATTACTTTCGAGTTACTTAGTTCGAAAGTTCATAAGAATATAGTTGGCACTACTAGAACTATTCGATTCTCGTTGGTTCGAAAGTAGTCAAATAGATACATAGTACAAATTTCTCGAATTCTAGCAATTTCATTGTAGAATCGAGTTACATAGTAGGGTGCCAGTGCTAAATGAAAACCGATCCTATCAAAGGCTTTGTAAAAGTCCAAACTTCGGGTTGATGCGTGTTTTTTGTTAAACAGCGTTAAAGAGATCTAAAGGTAGTTGTCTTGAGTCAACTTACTTTTTTTATTGTAGAACCATGATATACGTTTAGCAATGGTTTTTTCCATTATTTTTTTCTATACAAGGGATAAGTGGAATCATTCGTTTGGGTACTACTTGTAACTTTCCGCATTAGGAAATTTCTCAAATATCAAGGATGTTGAGGAACAATTCTAATAGGAGAGTTTTTAGTAAAGATGGTGTGTTTTTTAGCATGTCCTAAGAATTACGGTCAAAACCCAGTGATTTTCCTTTGACGGTATGTAAACAGAATGTGAGCTCTGAGGTATTAAAGAGAGTGGAATGGAACATTTTATAGGATAGATTTAAATTGTGTGAGTATTGAAATATACGTATAATAAGGAAGAAGAAGGAAAGGTATCGGGAGCCGTTAGTATAGGAGTAGGGAACCATTTGCATGGAGGTAAGACACCCTCTAATGACTTTGAGAATTGTCTCATAACGTGGTTGGGGCCCAATTGGCGTTGGGCAAATGGGAGGGGTATGGGTAGGATAGGTCGGTCGAAGAAGGTAACTCTGGGATGGGAACTAGGATAGGAATTGGGTGGACTAAGGAATGTCCGTAACGGTAGCTGCGGCATGCTTGCGGGCACAGCTGAGCTCGTCGGATGTTGGGGGGGGGGGGGTTGCTACCGTAACAGGAACACACCTCTTTACAAAAACATAGATAATGCCGGAAATTTTAGAATTACTTGTGCACTACCACCACTTCCTTCACTTTTCTCGGCGGCCGCTGATGACGTCACGGCCTGGCCTTTACCCACCCTTCCTGGAATCCACTCGGCCTGGTTTTCGGATTCCCCAAGCATGATACTTTGTTCTAATGGGAAACCACAGTTTTGGAGCAAGGATGGCTGAAAATTGGGGTGGGCCGATGCCTTTTCAGGCATACGCTCCACCGATTTGGTATTCACTAAATAATCTTTCAACTGGATCGAATCGTCGGTACGGATCGACAAATGGGGCATAGTTTTTGATGGGAAGTCAGAATCTTTGACGGTCGAGGATTTCATTGGCCGAATAGAGTTTCTGCAGTCGAGACATAATTGCGCTTAGTCAGAAATTTTGCGAGACTTCCATCTTTTCTTAGCCCGTGATGCAAAGCAATGGTATTGGCAGAACCAGATGGAAAATTCATCTCGCCGTCCCGATTGGCGTATGTTGAAAGAAGCATTGAGGCGACAATTCCGAAACCCTAAAACTGATTGGGACATACAAAGAGAAATGGGAGCTCCGCAGTATGGTTTGAAGGAATCAAGTGACGACTTCTTTGCAACGATTAACAAATTGCGATACCAACTCAGTACCACTGTGAAGGAATCTGATCTTGTCAGGGTTGTTAAAGGCAATTTATGTGAACGGATTAGGAATCTAGTGTATCCTCAAGCCATTGAAATGATGGACCAATTAAGATTAGCCTGTAAAGAGGTTAAATACGTAATCTTCAAAGAGGATAGAGAGGCAAAAAGGTTCCCGAGACCACAGGTTCGGTTCGCCAACGAACTGGAAGCTGATCTATCTCATGAAGATATGGCTAAGACGTGGGTATGCTGGAATTGCAATGTCCGAGGCCATTCATATGTGGATTGTCCTTCTTCAACTTGGCACGTATTAAGTTTTAAGTGTGGCCTAGAGGGAGTAATTACCGCGAAGTGTTCAAATTGTAGACCGGAAAACAGAACGGGAGCAGTCCGGGGGACACGCGTTCGTCCGAGGTAGCCCCGGCGAAGACAAAAGGTCAATAGAATCCAAGACAGTAAATAATTCTCAAATTCAAATACTAGCTCGAGATAAGTCTTATTTACAGGAAAACAAAAATATTATTACAAAAGAAGTCACGAAGAAAATAAAACCTTTACACGTCAGGATAAGAGAATATAGAGAAGCTAGGGATAACAATAAAAAAAACTAAAAAACTAGTAGCAAACGCTTCTGATACCGGACGCGGGAGAAGCAAAGATTTTCCGGCGATTAAAGCTCCCGTTGTTGTTTTTTTGTTGTTGTGTGGAACCTACAAAGAAATTTCCCCAAGTGTTTTGTTCTTTTTGTTCTATTGCCGTAATAAGGAATTTCAGTTAATAAAATAGTTAAGATTCTTTGTGTTTTTTTTTGGTTGTGATTCCAATTTAAAAATGGTATTGGAAGATATTTTATATATATTTGCACAATTAATTTAAAATATCCGGCATGATTTATGTTTTTGTAAAGAGGTGAGTCCCGGTTACGGTAGCAGGACCCCCCCAAACATCCGGCGAGCTCAGCTGTACACCGCAAGCATGCCGCAGCTACCGTAACGGACGTTCCTTCCTTCACCTAATCCCTATCCTAGTTCCCATCCCAGAGTTACCATCCTCGACCGAACCTATCCTACCCATACCTCTCCCATTTACCTCCATGCAAATCCATGGCTCCCGATACCAGTCCTTCTTCCTTTTCCTTTTTCTTCCTCCCCACCTCATTATATACGTTGGAACGACAGTTTGAATTACTAGTCATCCGTTAATATTCGCTAATTCTAATTTTGGATTTGATTATCTTTATTATGCTTGGAGCATCTACACCTGTCTGCGTTCTTATGTCCGTCCACACAAAGCGGACCTGGCACTTTCCGGAGCTTGGCATAAAGCTTTCGGTAAAGAAGAAGGTTAAAGTGAATGGGTAGTATTTTAAATGTATGCCATGCTTTCCTGTACAAAAGTGTTCGAATCATGTAAATTCTCATGCAACCACATCCTCATTCATTTCCTATCAAATGTAAAAGTATCCAAGTGAAATTCATAGAATTATTCCCACAGTATTTCAAACAAATGTTTTATCATATTTAGCTTAAATAAATTTTAATTTTTTACCAACATTAGTAGAATATTTACACAAATTGGCCCAGAAATAAACAATACAATATTATTCTTTTTTGTTTTTCTTTCAAAGCGGCGCACAATAATTTCTTTTATCTTAATAATCATATTATTTTTTCTGTTTTACAATTGAATAACAAAAAACAAAATTGAAGGAAAAAGAAATATACTTACAATGTTTTTTTTTTTTTTAAATTAATTTATAAATCAATGTATAAGGTGTTTTATTTTTCTATATATTATTTAATTATTATATAAAAGAGCTGCATACAAATATAAACAAGAAAAAAAAGTTTGAGTTTGAAGAGAGAGAGTAGATAGGTATAAAATTAAGTCAAAAAATATTTAACTAACAAGTTATGGCTCCTCGCTATATAATAATTATAAATGTGTATAATATTGATTGGGTGTAGTATAATATTACGTATAGAATATAATATTTTTGTTTTGTTTTTTGTTTTTGTATAAGATTAGACATATTTGATTTTTTATTTTTTTTTCTTTTACTTAAATGTTAAAAGTATTATTTTGTTAAATATAAAGTTTAATATTATATATTGAAAGCATCATCAACGAGGATTATCATCATCTTCATGATAATTTATCACTTCAAAGGGCAAGAAGATTTTCGTCTTCTTTCTTTGATGATTTCTTTTTGCGACTATTATTGGAGGAATCATCGCTGCCGGGTGATGCTACGGAAGGCAGGCTTTCGGCTGCTGCTGCTCTTTCAGCTAGAAACTTGTCAAATTCGGTGCTGGTAAGAGTTTCTTCAGGTCCTTCGTTTTCTTTCTGTTTTTGTTGTTTATGTTTGTTTTTTTTGGATAGAAAGAAATATGTTTGTTTTACAAAAGTGAAATAGAAATCTTTTGATCAAGAATACTACGAGCAAGCTAAAGATATAGAACTTATAAATTGCACATACAAATAAGTGAGAATATGAATGAATTGGATGAATATCTGCAAGTGTGTTTTTGTTGTTAGTTTAACAGAATACAATATTTTATGAGTAGAAATGATGAAAGCAGTTATGTGAACGTTAGTTAATAGAAATACATAATTCCAACAGCTACTGAATATGAAAATATATAGCATATGTACATACATACTGATATAAGTTTTTTTTTGAGGATAAGAAGTGTACTTTGTTTATTAAATTTAAATTTATGCCAATTTATTAACCCATTTATGCTGTTTAAAAGAAAAACAATAAATTCAGCAAAAGAAAAAATAGAATAGAAAAGCAAAAAAGGGTCATAAATATTCATTAAACAATCAATATTTAAACTAAACTAGTCAAGTATCTTTGCTATTCTTAAATCATAAATGTATTATTACAACGCAGTTTATAAAGAAATTTATTCAGATTTCATGTGAACTGAAGAGGACACAAAATTAAGCCACACATACAATAAAGACTTAGATCGACTTCGAGACTGTGTTTACTTCGCTTTAAATCGAGTTTTTCAGTTTAAGTGCAGTTACTACACATTGGAAAACCTTTTTGTTGTAAAACTTTTACACATGTTTCTAATACTGTACCGACCACCACTGAGCGAAACGGTGGCTTCGGTTAAATATTTTATTAAGTTCTATCACATCATAGCGGTCATTTAGGTTTTTTATTCTTAAATCAACTTTTTATGGATTGTGCTGATATTGCTACAGCCCTTCTTCTTTTTTATAATTAACAGGAACTCTTGAAAATGCACGAGTGCGAAAGAAAGTGAGTCCCATAAAATCCTTTACGTTCATGTGACTCTCTGGTAGGGTCGAACGAGCATTGGAACCGGTGATTACGTGGTGTTACGCACCAGACATTTTTACTACCTTTGAGATATTGTAGTAGTAGTCTTGTCATGTAAAAATTTGGTTTGTCTAATATGACCGTAATAGGTCTTTGTTTGTTTGGGCCCTTATATGTTCCGATGTCAAGAAGGGACCCGCTTTGCTAAACGTAATATTATTTTTTATTCTCACCAACAGTGGCTTTATGCCTTTGTTAGTCATAAATCCTCAAAAGTGTTACTATGAAATAATATAAAGCGCGCTTGGTACTCAATATTGAGACAATTTTTTTACTTTTAAAGGTAAAACCCACAACTTTAAAAATATAATTTTGAGGAAATGAGATAAAGAAAATGAAAAAATATTTTAAAACTTAGAATTTTTTCTACTAAAAAAAATGTTTTTCGATCTTATGTTATTTTACATGCTTTGCTTTCTTCCGACCAAGCATGCCCGACGAGAGGAACTTAAGCACCATCTGCCCGATCCATAAAAAACGTGGCAGCCTTTTAAACAACGCGTACAAGAACTTGTTCAGCGTATTATGTGAATATCTGAACCCATTTACTGACGAACTAATTGGCCCTTACCAGTGTAGCTTCAGGCCTGGAAAATCTACCATCGACCAAATTTTCACTCTTCGCCAAATCCTGGAAAAGATCCAAAAACATAACATCGAAACACACCATCTTTTCATCGATTTAAAAGCAGCTTATGACAGTGTAGACAGGAACGAACTATACCATGCAATGTTGAGTTTTGGTACCCTACCAAACTGGTACGACTTATCAGGATGACGCTGGAAAATGCTCATTGTTCCGTCAAAATTGGAAGAGACTCGACCGAAACCTTCGAAATCACCAAAGGACTTCGACAAGGCGATGTGCTGTCATGTAGCTGCTTCAATATTGTTCTTGAAAGAGTGGTGCGCAACACCAACGCCAATATAAGTGACACCATCTTTCAAAAATCCACACAGTATCTTGGATATGCAGATGACATCGACATTATGGGAAGAACCAAACGAGCAGTGACGGGTGCTTTCTCTAATGCCGAGTCGTGAGGCGAAGAAAATGGGTCTTGATATTAACGAGACAAAACGAAGTATTTACTGTCGTCCAATAGAGTCGATTCACACCGTAGACTTGGTCAAAATGTGACAATTGACAAGTAAAACTTCGAGGTGGTAAACGAATTTGTTCATCTGGGCACTGCTGTTAATTCTGCAAATATTATCTGCGCGGAGATCAAAAGCAGAATTACCCTTGTTAATCGCTGTTTCTTTGGCCTAAGTAAGCAGTTGAGGAATAAGGCCCTATCGCGAAGTACCAAAGAGACACTGTACAAATCTTTAATCATCCCAGTCTTCCTGTACGGTGCAGAAGCATGGACCCTCTCCTAGGCGGATGAAGGATCTGTTGGTATCTTCGAGAGGAAGGTTCTGCGTACGATCTATGGTCCGGTTTGTATCAACAGGCAAAGTATCAACTGGGGAAGAAGATTAAATCAGGAGTTATACGAGCTGTACAACGACTTCCCACTGGTAAAAAAAACTGCGTGTACAACGCGTAAGATGACTAGGACATGTCGAGCGAATGAACATCGAAGCTCCAACCCGTAAGGTATTCAATTCCAAGCCTGAGGGAACAAGAACCAGAGGCAGGCCTCATCTTGGAGTGATTAAGTTGAGGCCGACGCCTCGAAACTGGAGGCAACAAGCTAGAGATCGAGTAAGCTGGCGAAAGTTATTACTTGAGGCCCAGGAGCACAATGCGCTGTAGTGCCAACTAAAGTAAAGTAAGTATGTTATTTTACAGCTTCAGAGCAATTTGTGAGTTGGATCGACGATGTATTCATGTATGTATGTATTTTCAGTGGAAAAACTCAATGACAATTCAATGATTTAAAATATTATTCAGCCCATTTCGGACTTAATGGTTACGTTGACAAACTTGAGCTGATGAGCAACTTTAAATAATAAATGCCATAAAATCCATTAAAAACAACTGGTGGAATCATGGGGTACATTTTTTTTAAATGAGACAAATTAGAATATTACCTCCAATTGTAACCGTTATCGGGTCATGTTATAGAAATTCATGTCCATGATCTCGGTGATAAACAGTTTTAAGAAGACAGCAATAGGCGCCATGCAGTCCGTGCATGGACTTGTTGAGAAATCATTGTGATGAGCACTTGATTGACTTTTTGAACTAAAATTTCACCTTACGAATGTACCATCTAAGACATAGCCGTGGCCAACATTTACATGAAATCATATTCAAAAAGTAAATGAAATGAATTGATATTTTATCTGACAATGTAAATTTAAGTTTACTTTTAAATTTTAGTGTTTTCTTTTATCATAAGTAATTCCATAGCAATTGTTTTAAAAATAAGTAAATTAAATGTGCAACAGTCCGCAGAGAACCAGGAGCTAGGGGTTTACAACTCTCAACCATTCCTGTGTGCGAGTCGTTTTAGGACCTACAATTTTTATGAAAATTTGAGAAAGCACTTATCAATTCCTCGTTAGAGGCAGTACCCGTGAAAAAACTTAAGGTGGCACAGGCAGGGTTTGAACCCAAGACCTCTAGCATGCCAGTCCTACGAACAAGCCATTACGTCACGGTTACTAGATTAAAAGAGACGTCTTTATCTCCAAAGTCAGATTTATTTCGTAGTATTTCTGAAAAAAAATCCTTTTAGTGCGTAATTTATCGGCTTCTAGGGCAGCCTAAGGGGAATTACTCTGACATAAATTAAATATTTGTCTGAATTTGAAAAAATAAATTTAGAAGATTTTTAAAAATGTTAAGTAAAGCAACTTGTTCAATTTATTAAGAATTCTACCTTAAATTTAAGCACTGAAATCCTACCCTTTCAAGAAGGTGAGTAAAGCTCTAACTACTTATCATCAAAAGAAAAAAATTCAAAAGTTTTAACTTGTCAAATTTATCAACAGAAAATGTGAAATTATAAAAGAGAAAATATTAAAAAAAAAAGCAAAGCTGATATATATGTAAGCATTAATGGGTTAGTATTATTTTCCTTTTTTTCAATAAATTTTATAGAAAGAAAATTAAAAATATTTTTTATTTTATAGCAGTACAACAATAATAAAATTGTATGTACACTTAAAACACCTTACTTACAGAATTGCTTAACCACGCCTCCATTTCATCGAATTCACTCTCTTTTGGTGGTAGCTTCGCGCAAAAAATAAAACCATAAATTGTAACTTAAAAATTATTTTAAATTAAAAAAAAAAATGATAAAATAAAAATGTTCTTAAAAAAAGCAAAATTTACATTAGCAGACATTTGGATAACAAAAAAGCACAAAAACCCAAAAAAAAAGAAGCCATTTAAAAAATAATTTAATTTTTTTTAGTTTGATAATGAAACCCAAATTATTTTTCTTTTCTTTTTAATAATAAATAAAACCTGATTGTCTGCTTACTTTACTTACCCCCTCCATGGGTGGTTTTTTTAATGGTGAGCCGACGCTGCCCGTTGTGGCGTCTACTGATGGAATGTCCTTTAAAATACCAGTTTTACTAAGAAATAAATATAAAACAAATTTATTTTCATGAGGATATACAAAATTTTCTTTCGGAACAACCTTATAATTTCGGAACTTTGTTTGCGAGATTGAGCCAACATATCGAATTCATCTGCTGGTGGTGGAACTGCTGATGCTTTGATTCCTACAGGTGGTGGAACATCGTTAACTTTTTGTGTAGATCCAGAACCCACATCTAAAGTAGGATTTGTTATTTTAATAAAACAATTAAACCTAAATTCGCTTTATTTTAAGTTACCAAGTTTGGAGAACTCTGTGCCTAACAAATCTGTTCCACTTGCGGTATCACTTAAATCGATAAGACTTTCTTTTGCTGGATCTTTTGCTAAGTTGGAATATTGTACTTGTTGTCAATGGGATTAAGAAAAGATTGCGAATTATGAAATTACCTGCCGAAGGGCTTGGGACACCAATAGCTGCTCCTAAAATTGCCGATGGTGATGTTGTACCAGTTCCATTGGGGGCACGGTTTTTCTCATATCTTTGATGACGCAAGAACAAATTATTTAACTCATCATTTAAACGCAGCAATTCCGCGGTGATTTCATCGTTGCTTATTCTTCCAATTAACTCTACAACTCTTCCTTGCATTTCTCTGAAAAGAATACAAATATATAAAAACTTTTGGAAAAATAAATGTGTAAGTGAAACTTACTTGCAAGTATGTGTTAAATCAGTAAACAATTTATAATCTTCTGGATCTTCTTCACCAGGCTTCAACTCGTTTAACATCTCACCCAAAATCGACATGCTAAAGCCTACAACTTCCAACTCTGATTGCAATTTCGTTGTCTGCTCTGGTGTGAGGACAGTTGGCCCACTTAGCTAAAACAAACAATTTCACAATAACCCAATAAATCAAATTAGAAGAACATTTATAAGTTACAGTTACTCCCGGTTGTGGAGCGCCAACATGTTGTGGAGAAGTTGGTTGATGTTGATGCGAAACTGGTGGTGGCTCTGGAACACTCTAAAAATAAAACCACCATTTATAAGAATAACATTTTGATAAATTTTGTTGTTTACCCTTTGTGGTGTATAAATTGGTGCCATTGCATCTAAATCGGTATTTGGGAATTCGATTCCTTTATTTTTGAGTTCTTGATAAACTAAATTAACTCCAATCAATTCTGGTTGATTTTTAAAAGCATCAGCCCAAATTTGAATCAAACTTAAAACTTTCTCCTGCACAATAGCGGGAGGATCATTTTTTGGTCCAATTAATTTGACCAGCTCTTGAATGAATTCTTTTTGTGCAACAAGCACATGAAATGCTTTGCCACAATTTTTCACACAAGTTTCTAGAACTGTTAGTGTGAAAATGATGACTTGATAATTTTTACCAGCATTTTGGGTTAGACGCCGACGAATTGCTTTCATGGCATCTCGGGCTGTGTCGGAAGACTCATTTATCATATCGCATATTTCCATGTTAAGAGCCCAATTCTCGGAGGCGAGTACTGCATCTGTAGCTTGTTCTGAAATTATTAGAATTATAAAAAAAAGGTTCTTTTTATTCGTAATACAAATATTAATAGTTTTTATAGTTTTCACAAGCTAAAGGGAAAAGGAAAATAGCAAGTTTTGAATATCAAAATGAGGAGTTGATAGTACGTATAATCTTAAAAACTCGACAAAAATCATAGAAAAGCAATTACAGGGACCACTAGTACTATGAGAACTACTCTAACCTAGCCTAGCCTTAGAAACATTACCTTTGTAAGTTCCACTTAAACTTTACGTGAAATAAAGAAAAATATAGAACAATTTTGACATAAACATCTAAGCAGACTATTAATGCCGTGTTAATATTTTAAGCTAATAGTCCCAAAATAAATCCCTTCTAGGGAAGATTGAATAGAAAAAAGGCTCATAATAACAATCATGTTTGGGTCTTTGCGAAATGCTATATAACGAAAGAAATCTGATCTGGTATCTTTTCATCTCAAGCAGAAATATTTGCAGCAGATCTTTCTTCTTCCAATTTTGTTACTGAAATCAAAAACATCGTTATTGTTAGCCAGACGGGAATCAGGGCTTTCTCTGTTATTGTCACGAAGTCCAATGGTAAGACAACGCCGTAGAGCTAACATCTAACCATTCGTTGGGTACCAGAATTTAAGCTACAGTTAGACGGTCAACTCGTTTACTCCCTGACGTAAAATGGCGTTACTATCTGTCCAAAGGGTGTCACGTTGTGTGATCGGGACGAAAAATGCTCTTAACGCGTTGACTAACACATTGATGTTCACATTCACTTGAAATGTTTGAGTCAATGCTATTGGAACACAATAACTCGTTTACTTAAGGCACAGATAATAAATTTATATTTATTACCTGTGCCTTAGGTATGCATCTAAAATAGCAATCTCAAAAATTATTTTAGCTATTTGTTTGTGGCTAAGTAATTAATAACTGCCAAATTAATTATCTTATGTCACGTTGACTTATATAACATACATTTTTTGAAGTCGTGAGATCGCCAAAGTTTTGGGACAGCATTGAACGAAAAGGCGCCATTCGTGTGATAGTCAACGTTTTAAACATTGACGCTGTAAATTTTGATTTTCTTGCGACGTCAGAGAGGTAACGCGTTGGCCCTTTAAGTAATTCTAGCTTTATTTTGCAGTCAGCAGGAATGAAAGAACATACAATTGGCAAAAAACGGATCACTGCTTCATCCCAGCAAAACCATAGCATAAACATTGCAATAATAAAACGGACAAATTCATCAAAAGTTTCCTGGAGACAGATGGCTAACTCTCGACACTTTTTGGGTTTCGAGGAATCTTTGGCAGAATCTTTCAAAGACGAAAAGACAGTAAATATCTTCTATAACTAAGCATATCCCATATATTTCTATTAGTTCATATTGTAACGGGCACAATTCGATAGGCACACGCATAAAAAGAATAGATATCGGATCATCTGTTTTATGAAGAGGATGTGAAGATGAAGGAACAGAGAAAAGGACTTTTTTCCGTGAATGTTCAAACTTAGCGACAGGTAGGAAAACACTTTTTTAAAGTCTCATCTTCACCGCTAAAAGATATTGTTAAACTTTTGTCCTAATGAGGATGGTTCAGGGAAGCACCGCTTATCTTAGTATCCATCTAATTTTCCTCAATCCACCAAAATCTTGATCATTTTCTGAAAAGCAGAATGGCTCCAAAGAGACCCGAGTAACATATGTCCTAATATAATGTCCTATCTTATGCGAACCTACCCAAATATGAAAGTTATATTGAAGTTTTCTATAATTAAAGCCTTTCAGGATTTTAGCCAGATCAAGATTAAAAATCAGAGAAAACCTAAGCACCAAACAAAATGTTTGGCAATGTCGAATATATGATGATTTCAAGTAAGAAGTAAGGAGTTTCATCTTATGTGCATATTGATTAATTAGTTAAGACAGGCATTTAATAATTCTAGAATTAGAAATAGCATTAAGTGACATTTTTGAAATCTTACTTTCATCACCCAAAGTGAAGTATTAAGGAGTAACTTGAATGGAATTTTCCTATTGTTTTACAGAGGTGTGCTAAAATATTTTCCTTACTTTAAAAAATAATTTGTTAGCTTTTTGTCAAAGCGGTGAGTTTTTGAGTAAGTGAAACTGAAACTGTTATTTATAAATTAGAAATTGACCGATTAATATACTACCGACCTATTTTTTAAATTAGCACAATTCCAGAAAAAGAAAAATGTTTTAATTTCTATTTTGAAAAATGTGGTTTCTTCCTTCCAAAATGTTTTCCTAGTCGCTCCGTGTGTAGTGTCTACTCTGAACATTTATGTGCGTTTTTAATTTTCTATTTCACTCTGAGAACTTGGACTTGATATGTCCTTATTAAAAACTATATCTCCGCTCCAATTTATGTTACCTCAGGTGTGCCACAAGGCTGCCATCGTGGTCCCCATTTCTTTTGTCTTTTTGTCAATGACTTTCCCATCATTTTGAAAGTAAGTAAATAAAAACGTAAGTTTGATTAGTTTCTTAAACCTTAGTATTGCAAAATTACAAAGTTTAATGTTGTACAAATAATGTTAGTAGTAGAGTAATTAAGATCGAAAATCGTATTTGTCTTGAAATCAGAATTTACTCCAAAACGTATTTTTTCAAAACCGTAAAAGCATTGAATTCATGATTTTTTAAACTCCAGAAAACTACTAAGAAAAAAACTATTGAGAAAATAAATACTATAATAAATTGATTTAAGTAGTATCAAGAAAACTAAGCTTTGTACTTTGCAATATCAATATTCAATTTTTGTTAAGGACTTTACTTTACCATTTTTGGTTGTTTTTGACATTTTTAAAAAAGCGAGATTGGAAGTCGGGATAACTCATTCCTCTAAAAAAGTATGGTTTTGTTCGTGGAACAGAAAATAAACATAATCTTGCGAAAGTGTTATAAAAGACCACTGGTAGTATTTTATACATATAAGAAACTACAACAAAATTTGACTTTATAGAATATGACAAGCTTAACTTGTTTTAAAACTGCAAAAACATCGCAAATTCTTTCAAACTGTTTTAATTTCTATTACCATATTGATTATTTTATTAAAAGAACGCATTATTATGAAATATGATATTTTTATTACCAATAATCTAACCAACAATATGTTACGTAAATAAATTCTCAAATTACCAGCAAAAACATTTGACATGTTGCTGAACAATCAACTTTGCTATTTAAAATCTTAAAAAAACAGTAGACTGTCCTCAAAATCATAATATTATTAATACATTTTGCATATACTTTTATATGTATGTGCATATATTTTAATTGAAAGATCGATTCATATAGTCAGTCAGTCAAAGTTAGAGTAGAGATGCGATGCAGCCGAGCGACGAACGACCGACGGTGGTAGCTGTAGCAGTAGCGGCGACACATCATCTGATTACACTTCCAAGTTCCAAACAACAAACAGCTACAGCTACGGCTTCTCTTCTCTCTTCACTGCTATAATTTTGCAGGTAGATATGTACATTTGTATTGCGCTCTACTTAGCCGCGATATAGCTGCTGGTTGACTAATTAATGCGAATGTGACTCACTAATCAAGGTTTATTCCGTTTCGTTATCAAAACTCTTCTAATTTAAATTGTAAACACAAAATCTATTGAATAGCAGCAGGCAGGCAGCAGCATCTGTGCTAAGGTGGTGATAAACGGGAAGACATTAAAAAAAGAGTTGAGATGAGATGAGGTGGCCATGAGAAAATAATTAGATTTCACTTTCAGCCAGTGGAAGTGGTGCTGTTATTAAAACAAAACAGCACAGAATGCACCTTCACCTTCATGTTCCTCATAATCGGACGGAACATCAGACAACCAAAAAAAGTTTACGTGTTCACGTTAAAATCTGATTATAATGGGATCACCTTTATCAGTATTTTTATATATGTTTTTATTATCCATCAATAAGATAAGGCGAATGAGTCTCTTTGTTTTGGTGTGTGAAGTAAAATGATTGTTCAAATGCCGACAAACCAGGCAAAAATACTTCGTAACAAAAATTAATATTACAAAAATCATGGGGTTTGAGGCAACTGGGGGAACAGAAAAATCGTCGTCGTTAGCAGACCGAAGAAATCAATCATATGAAAACATAGAGAAACAGACAGCCCGAAAAAAAGACACAACAGGAAAATGCAATACTTTGTGAATTGCCCCATGGAAAAATTGAGTACAATTCGAACTTTAATTGCTTCGAATTCAGTTTGCGATGAGGAGTATGGTTTTGGGGATTATTTAATTTATGTAAATAAGCTTAATTTAATTACCAATTCTTTGTCCGACAGGGGTGGAAAAAGGGTTTCCGCCCAAGCCTCCCACATTGAAGAAGGATGCCATTATCTGGTCTCGTTCGAGATTGAATTGAATTTTACCTAATTATTTCCAAATTGTTTTTAGTTTTCACGATGATAATGTTGTTTAAGTTTGTTTATGGAGGAAAAAAGAAAAACAATCACACTGTATTCGGAAAAAGTAGGAAAACAAATTATTTTTTCTTCCTTTGCGGAGACGACGACGACGGAGAGAAAACAAGAGCAACGATCAAGCTAGGGAAAAATTGTATAAACGTCAGTCAAATTCAAGTCAAGTGACTTTTGATTTTTTGATTTGGATTTTTTCGCCTGGGCAATAGAAGAGAACACTCTACATCGAGAAATGTCAAAATTTGTTTGGTGGATTTTGTTTACATTTGTGGAATGTGTTTGGATACTCAGTGTGACCAATGTGACATAAAATAAGTTTTTATAAATTCCTACGACGAAGAATAAGCAGAAATGTCAAAATTGATATTGGCATAGGAAAAATATATTATTATAATATTATTCTAACATATTTCCTCTATGCTCATTGGTGTGATTTTTGTATTTAGATTTCTATTCCAATCAATTATTTATAATTTTAAGGAGAGTTTCCAGCTAAACTTTCCTTAACCGCAGTACGAATTTCAAGAAGCGTTTTTTTAATTTGATAGATATGTGCAAATAAATAATAACTATAGCATTTTTAGAGCGAGGGAACATTTTTTTCTATTTTAAATTAATTTTATAAGTTCACTTTTTCATATACAAAACAAGCAAAAATAGTTAATTTTGACATTTCTTCCCTGTTTTTTGGTCAGTGTTACCATACTTGATTATTTTTTGTTGGGGATTTCTTTGATTTTAGTGCTCAAATGCAAAAAGTACTTTGCATATACCCAAACTCGCTTCGACCCCAAAACCTATAGTGACCCCATGCAGGGGGTTGCATATCTTACATACCTAGCTATTAGTACGCCGTACTATTAATTCAAAAAACCTTGTTTTAGGCCCAAAACAGGAAACACAAAAAAAATAGGGTTAAGTCCGAAAAAGAAAATATTTTTTTTACTATTGAGATCCCTACCTAACTGTAAAAAAATCTGAACGAAATTCGTGGTGTGGTAATGGAAAGTCACCTTGATTTTCCGATCATTCATTTGAATATACTTTTTTATTTCACTGTCACTATTTTAAAAATGTGGGATTCAAAGAATTGACCTGATTTTGAAGAAGGTGATGTGTTGATTGGATGCAAAGTAAAGTCTATTGTCAATTAGAATAAAGTAGTATTCACATGAGCGCGACCAACGAACGACGAATGAATTACAAAATGTGAGTTTGTATACGTTTGAAGACATATTTCCACACAAATTCTTAACAAAACGATAGCAATATAGTTTCTATTTGATTAACGATACAAACTTTTACTTTTCAATATAATATATTAATAAATTTAAGAAAACAAATTTATTCGTCGCGAAAAAAATTATAGTTGATACGAACTGTCAAACTTTATTCGCGTTCCACATTATCCACACCCGCAACGAATAAAATAATCGCGCGTACTTAACCTAAAAAATCATTCTTGTTTTGGTTTCGGTGGTGAATGGTGTTTGGTGTTTGGCTTTATTCGCGACGAATTAAAAACTCTCATGTGAAAGAAACGTCAAAATCGACGAATATTCGTTCATTCGTTGGTCGTTGGTCGTGCTCATGTGAATAGTACTTAAGAGCTTAAGATATGATGTAAAAAGTGGCTTTTTTAAAACTTAGACGCCTTAAAAGAGTGACTGTTTTGCATTTAGAATAATTTTTCTCAACATTTGAGGTTTTGAAATATTAAGGGATCAAAGAATTTCTTTAAATATCAAGGAAGGTGTGGATATTTTTATTTATTTTATTTTTTTTTATAAGCAATGTTTTGAAATATCAAGGGAGGTCTTGAAATATTAAATTAATCCTTAAAACAATTAGGGGAGGTTTTGAAAAATTAAGGGAGGTCTGAAAATTTCAAGAGAGGTCTTGAAGAATCAAGTTAGGTTTTGAAATATTGAAGAAGGTGTTGCTCATGTAGAACGATAAAGAACAAGATTCTTGAACGTGTCCAGGATAAAAATGTGCTTGCACTGAACTTGTCCACAATCATAAATCCCTCTTTCATTTACTTATATTCTACTCTTTCTTACATGCTTTATGCCAGAAATTTGAACTTTAACGCTTTGACTCGTAAAAGGTTGTCTGTATCTGATACACTTAATTTTTTAGTTTAGTTAAATTTTACTACTTAAAAACAGAAGGAGAACCTAGAGAGGTATTGAAATTTCATGCAAGGGTTTAAAATATTTAATGTTGTCCAGAAAATATTTTAATTACGAACGTGTGTTATGTGCTACGTATTCTTAGCTGACCCATTCAAAAGTAATGAATTTTGACAACTTAAAAGCAACTTAAAGTTCTCAGCTAGTAAAATTCTCCAGTTCTGTGCCTTAGTTTTTACGTTCGTAGATAAAATTCATGGGTAAAACACTTGGTTTACCCCACTTAAGTTCCTCGTGACTTTATTTTTGCAATGAATCATTTTGAAAGTCCTCAGTTTTACTTGTTCAGTTTCAAGAATTATTTATGTATTTTTATGAAACAAATAAAATTGTCCACAACCAAAACAAAATGCTACAAGTAAACGAACGTGTCTAGTATACACTAAAATCTACTACATCTCTGCATTTTGTGCGAAACTGACATTTCACATTTTTTCTCCGAAAGGTTGCCTGCCTTACTGAAGAAAAGTCTCTTTGGATTTTGGAAAGAAGTCAGAAGAACTGTCGTAAAAATATTCACGTCTTGTGCGGAAGCATTAAAATTTAATTAAACACAAACCAAATATAAATTTTCAATAAATAATGGCGTGTAATGCAAGCAAAGTACCATTCCTGCGTGTTGTCGCTGTAAGTACTCAAATTTTATTTCCCAAACAATAAGAAAAACCGATTGTGAAAAATTTTGTCTGTCTAACCTGACCTTAAGTTAAACGCGTTGTTACGTAAAACAAAAAATTTTTCTTGCTCATGTCAAAATATTGGATCATCGTTCGTTATGAAAATTTGTTGGAACTTTTAATGATTTAATTTTTGTCCAATAGAAACGTGGGTACGCCGCACAAGCCAGCCCCCGACCACTTGGCAAAGCTTCCGAAGTGCATTCGGCTGTTCTTCCCAACAAAGTTGTTGTTGCCACTGCTGAAAGTTCACTCCCAGTTACAAGGGTGTCAGTAGTTTTCCGGTGAGTTGTCTTCGTTTAGCTTGAAGTGGAAATGTTTGATTGTAACAATCTCTTCGTAGTGCTGGATCCCGGAACGAAACCTATGAGAGCACTGGAGCCAACCATATCATCCGTATCGCTGCTGGCCTAACAACAAAGTACAGGACTGGCTTTTCCATCACCAGGCACTTGCAGCAAATCGGTGGAAGCTTGACCGCTTCCTCAGACAGGGAATTGCTGACCTACACCATCGAGACAACCAGCGACCAGCAGGAAGTTGGATTGAAGCTATTGCAGGACATCATTCAGCCCGCATTTAAGCCATGGGAAATCAGTGATGTTACTCCACGCATCAAGACCCAAATTGCTGCCGTGCCACCACAAGTAAGTCATACATATGGTTGTCTTAAAATTTGTGCTGAAATACATATTTTTTTTTTGAAGATTCGTGCTGTAGAGCTTCTGCATAAGGCCGCTTTCCGTACAGGACTCGGCAACTCATTGTACATCCCCAAGCACAAAATTGGCAAGATTTCCAGTGAAACCTTGTTGCACTATGTTGCTAACACCTGCACCGCTGGACGTTGTGCCGTCGTTGGTGTTGGCATCGACCAGAACACCCTCTCCGGATTCGCTCAGAGTTTGGAGTTGGGATCTGGCAGTGGCAAGGATGCTCCTTCAAAGTACCAAAGTGGAGAGATCCGCAAGGAGAAGGGAGGAGATCGCGCATGCGTCGCTGTTGCTGGTGAAGCTGCTTTCGCCAATCCCCAGGAAGCCCTCGCCTATGCAGTTTTAGAACGTGCAATGGCTCCACAACCCGCTGTCAAATGGGGCAACACCAACGGCAGTCTAGCCAAGGCCGCAGCCTCCGCTGCTGGCAGCACTCCAGTTGGTATTAGTGCTTTGAATGCTACCTACTCCGATGGTGGTTTGTTCGGTTTCGTTGTATCCGGAGAAGCTGGAGTCATCGGAAAGGTAAGAAGAGCACTTTGAAATGAAAGCCTTTTGTAAAGTTTGTCTTGGTTTCTGTAGGCCGTTGAAGCTGCTGCTAAAGTATTGAAGGCTGGTGTTGTATCAGCTGATGATGTTAACCGTGGCAAGGCCATTCTTAAAGCCGACGTTTTGGAAGCCTATGGCACCGATGCCGGTTTGATCGCCACCCTTGGAAGCCAAGCTGCCCTCCAACAATCAGTACAAAGCGTTGATAACATGCTTTCTGCCATTGATTCCCTTTCCCAATCTGATGTTCAAGCTGTGAGTTGTTTAAAATTTTAAAAACACACAAAATGTTATTTGTTTCAATTTTGTTTTTTTTTTTTTTGCAGGCTGCCCGCAAAGCTGGTTCCTCAAAACTCTCAGTTGGAGCTATTGGAAACCTTGTGAATGTACCCTATGCATCTGATTTATCTTAAATCTTATAACAGAAAAAAAAAATAATTAAATAAAACGAGGATAAAAAGTTTATCATTCGATTAACCTAATTTTAATTTGTATTTAAAAATCCGATGTAGCAAAAACGAGTCTATTGTATTCAGTACAATAATTGATTTGGCTTAAATAGGTCAAATATATAAATAAACAACTTCAAAACAGGACTAGACTTCTCTTTTTTTATTTGAAACGATGTAATCAATGTTCGTGCGGTTTTAACGAAAAATTAAGTCCATGTCTGTATTAGAAATGACAAAATGTGAGGCTCAAAAACGTTACGAAACATACAGCTTGGTCCTACTTTTCACTTTCACTTGAAATGAAATTCAAAACATGAATTGGATTTCTGTAATTAATTTTTTTTATCGATTTAATTTTTTCGACGTTAAAACGAAGTGAATTTCCATGTTCTTCATTGCGATTTTAAAGTAATTGACTTTACCTAGATTAAGTCGCTGTGATTTGAATTCGACAAGTGGAATAAGTTATAGACAGAAATAGCTCCAGTTATAGAAAATGAGGCTAAATTAACTGCAATAGTTTTGATTCGTGGAAAGATACAGTTTCTATTTCATATTTGGAGATCGGACAAAGCATTTAAAAACATTTTAGCATGACAAATATCACATTTGTTATTATATTTTATTGGAAATTTATTAATTACCAAAATAGTTTCTTGATTAATGTTTTTTGTCAGCTGCTTGAATTTCACATGAAGTGATTTCGAAAAATTATGAAATAGGTGGAGAGATATACAGCTACGTTCTTCATTTCACTTTCACTCGAAATGAATTCGAAATCGATTCAAAATAAAAGTTGAAATTCTGAAATTTATTTTGTATCTACATACATATATCGATTTCATTTTAATTTAATTCAAATTAAAATTAATTAAATTTTTAATTTCAACTTTTTAGAATTCTACAAGAGGAATAGCTTTCCATCCAACAGCACAAGTTTCCTTCTGATTTTTTTACAGTTACGGATATCAATAGAACAATATTTTTTAAATATTAACACCGCTAAGTCATACGAAAAATATTTTCTATTTCTTTAACACTCCTTTTTTCCAAGAAGAACAGTTTACCTCGAGAGCAGGTAAGGTAGTTTATTATTTTGAAACTACCTTCCCATTGAATATTTTTATCATTTAGTATCGTGTTAATTTTTATTTTCATTCTTAAGGAAACTTCCACAATTTGGAACTATTCGTTGCGTTTTTGAACATAAAAGTATCAGCTGTTAAGGAAGATGATTTTTCGTCCGGAAAATAGAAAATACATTGGGCAGGTTCAGACCATGGGGACATACAGACGACATAAGGGACTTGAAAGTAAGGCAAGTTTCTAGTATCTGATTGGGCAGCTGCCAAAAAAGTACCTTCCAATTAAGGCAACTTTGGCAGGTTCAGGCGACATAAGGGACTTGAAAGTAAGGCAAGTTTTTAGTATCTGATTGGCCACCTGCAAAAAAAGCCTTCCAATTAAGGCAACTTTATTGGAAAGTTGTCTGAAAAGTTAGTCAAGAAAAATCTCCCTAACTATCAAGTCAAGTCAACTCATGTCAGAATGACAACTGATCATGTTTTTTCATTCAACTGAAAGCTGAACTTTATTACTCTATGATTTATTTTTTTCGGTTCATTTAATGCTTTCCGTAAAAGGGTTCCTTGGCAATGTGAAAAAGAAATAACTAATATTTCTTTTGTAGACAATAATACTTTTGGTAGTTTTTTTTTACTATGATTTGAAGGTAGAGGTTTGTGAAGTAAAGTTCTGAATTTGAAATTCATGACAGCTGACAAATTAACTAGTTGCCTTGGTCATAATTTAGGTTCCAATAATAAAGTTGCCTGCAAATGAAGTCTCTTATGTTTTCTGAACCTGCCCATTTTTAGCGGAAATAAAAACGCAATTAAACTTTTTTCTTTAAAAACAAAATCTTTGTTGGATTTCCGATCGATCAGTAAATAATTTTCATTTCTAATCAAAGGGAAACACAATCAAACATCCATTGAAAACATTTGCCGGATTGATTTCAATGATAGCGCTATAACTGGCCCCTAAATATAATTAGAATCGTCAGTTGTTAGAAGAATGAAAATCACGTGGATTTGCGTGGAATGAGATACAAATTTTGTTTGTAGCCGGTTCTGGTAGCCAGGTATAACGGTTTGAAAACGTTGGACTTATTCCGTTCAACTTACGGTTTGAAATTTCAAATATAACTCAAATTTTAATGAAATAAATACATAATTTATTTAAAATAAGGCTTTAAATGATAACAAAATATTTAAGTAATAGTAGATTATTAGAGATTATATAATAAAAAAAATCTCATACAAAAATACGACCTACAAAAATATAGTAAAAAAAAGTTTAATAAAAAAAAGTTGTATCCTTCTTCTTCACCACCTTCAGAAGCTATGGTTGGCCATGTTAATATAGTTAGGTAGAACTCTTCTTGTCGTCTTCTTTAAAAGATATGATTTTGCGGACATCCTCCATCTTTTTATGGTTTATGGGAATTTTTATATATTATATATGGCGGGGAGTTTTTGGAGCAAAAACTGGTGTTTTATAAGACCGTCGATCCATTCCGAAGCTTCCCCGCGCCCTATAGATGTCTGTATTTAGAAATCATAAACATGGAATCCTTGTTTAATGATTTGCTGGTTTTCTGGTAAAAATTTGTCCGGAGTTTTTAAAATCCAGTATATCAACAGACGAAATGTTCGTTACTATAAATAATCCATTTCGTTTTGCGTTAGATATCATTGTGTTGTATTCGCAGGGAGTGTATATCCGATCAGTTCTTCTGATAAGCGTTTTTGCTGTCCCAAAATAATTACGATCACATTACAGGAATGAGTGACCCCGTTCAGGAAATACTGATGAATAACCTTAAAAAAATTGACACCCCTATGTTGTAACCAAAGGAATGGTGTCGTGATGCTGGGTTTTCAGTGCCTGACCGAGGCCTTCTTCGATCCACTGGCATGCATTCTATTAGTCCCATAAGATATGTGTCCTGCTCATTCTTTGGCCGAGCACTGTAAACGTTCTGCAGTATTTCTTTTCTTTGTTCTGTGCCTATGTTTCTCGAACAACTTAGCTTGCCAGAACAATGACGGCCCGTATTAGATTTTCCATCCATTACCCTTCCAGTTCTAACGCTTTTGTAAGGCTCACCGCGTTAGCGGTGTAACCTTTGGGCTTCTTGATTATATAAATGTGTTTTCCTTATTCCTCTTACTTGTTGATGGTACATAACTGTTGCTGGAGTCACTAGACATTTCTGGGAGAAATTAAATTTTTGTTTCCTAAAACAAAATTTTGTTAGAAAAAATCCAAAAAATAACGTCACATTTATAGCACAAGTTTTTCCTGATCCACTTTTTCGCACAATTTGAAAAAACATACCTTTTTTATTTTCTTTTATAAAGTTCGTGCGTTTTGCTAATGACTCCCTGTTTGCCAAATATTTAATTTATGCTATAGAAGGTTTTTATTACCCTTCTAATAAAAGAGGTAAAATCTTACATTTCATTAACAGAACTTGGGAAATTCCAAAACGTTTTCCCAGTAAACTGTCAACGCTGAATTAAAAAATAATTATTTTTCCCTTTCCGAGAAAATCTTGAAGAAATCTACAACTCCAAAATGTAATCGAAATGGCACAATTATTTTTATACTACATAAATCCTTCCATAAAGTATAAACCGTGATAAAACAGGTATCTTGAGCTATCTCCATCCACTTCCCTGATTGATTGACTAACTATTCTTCCCCTAGTAGACGTCACCATGTACTTTTGTTTCCCTTACTGCCTTTGTGCGGTCTGTATAATCCAAAGAAAGTGATTACTTTATTTATTTTTGAACGATATGGCTCAAGTTAGGCACATCATCTGATGATTATGTTCTTTCGGGATCTGCGGTTATCTCATGTGAGGTCATGAGAGTAGTTCAAGAAAAATATTAGTAATAAATAATTTACATCGTTTTTAGAAGTAGAATTATTTTGTTTCTACAATTTTTTAAATAATAAAATAAACTAGAATCAAATAGCTTCGACACTAATTGTCTAAAATGGCCTTTTTTCGATTAAAAAGTGTACCTACTCCAGTCAAAAATAAGAGATCATACTTCTTTTTTATGTAAATATAAATTTGTTTTATATAAAATTAGAATATGTATTACACATGAATCTACACGAGTACGTGTTAAATGTGTAGCTTTGATCTTTGGAAAAAACAACAAGATAGTAAAATAAATGACAGAAAATAATAACAATAATTCTATTAAATAAGTGCAACAATTACAATGGCAACAAAGAGAGCAAGTATCACCAACCAGTAGCCTAAAAAGATTTATGGATAGAAAAGAATTGGTTAGGTTTAGAAATTACAAAAAAAAACCTAAACCTACCCCAGGTACTGTCTGTTTGAGTAACTAGACCAATATTAGAAGTCTCCGCGTGAACTCTATTATCGACTCGTTCCATAGAATCAGCTAAATTGTCCAGAATTACTACAAAAGTGGATTAGATACGATTAAGAATATAATACAACTTATAACTAGTGCGCTATGGTACCATTATGTTCTTCGACTTCTTGACCCAACATTGAAGCCAATTCCTTTTGCCTTGCAATACTTTTGGACAATGCATCAAGTCCTCGATTTTGATCCTCCATTATTTGAATCTGTCTCTGTTTTAGCTGTTCCACTGAATCATTGTTGGTGTCAATGATTGGGACATCGTCACCTTGCCAATATGAACTTGAAGATGACGGCAGTAAATCTGCCCGTGTGCTCGATGTGAATTTACTTCGAGACTGCTGAAGCTTTGAATGCAACATCTCAATGAGTCGCTGGCGCCTTTCTGTTTCCTCAAAGGTGCTAAGCAAAGTCATAAACATAACATACAATTTTAAAAAGATTGAATAGTCGTAATATCTTACATGGATCTGTTTCTGGAGGAGACATCTAGCTTTTGTTTCAGTTGTTGCAACTCCTTTTCAAACTGGTTGAGATATAAGGTTATCTTCTTGGTAAATGCGGGGTACCCTTCGGGGCGATCTTGTTCTCGTCGCGCAATTATTGCAAGAATTGTGTGACTCAATTTCTCGCAAGACTCGTATTCGGTTAGCCTTGAAGGTAGATTAAATTATAAAAATATGGATATAATTTTGGGAAATAATATTATACCAAGAATCAATATCGACTAAAGACATTTTAGACTTAATTATTATTAAGTATACAAGATGAAAACAGAAATTTGGCTTTGAAATTTTACTTTAAACTCAATTGAATGATAAAAAATATTCTACTGTTTAGTATTTTTGTAAAATGTATTTGTTTTATCTACCAAGTGTCAAATCAATTATACCAGTTGGATTTTGGTATAAATAATAAACACAAGTGATGCCAATGCTTAAATTAATTGTTATTGTATGTATTTTTTCCAATTGGGATTTTAATCTGGATCTGTCTTGACATTTGGAATTATATCCCATAGTCTAAAATCCAGATTAACAATAAAAACCAAACAATCTACGATCACATTTAAGCCCATTTTTACATCTTATGGCAGAACCAGGTGCAAATTTCATGTTTTAAACGGACATTACTACTTTTTGAAAATGATTTTTTTAAGCACAATAATAAGCAAAGTATATATAATTTGGGTTGTTATGGAATGTGAAAGGTAAGCCTGATAAACTCAAAAATCCTTTTTTTTTAACTTCAATTTGACATTTTCAAGAAAAATATTAGAAAAGTCACAAAAACCAAATTAAAAGTTACAGTTACAGCCAAATTAAATAGAACGCTTATTTCACCTTTATTTCCGAGTTTACTAAGCTAGGAAATAAGTGAGTTAAATTGTTACATGACTTTTACCAAAAAACTCTTAAGGAAATCTTTTACAATAAATTCGATCCCTATTTGGTAATCAAAATTTCCACTAAGTTCCGAAGACTTGGTTTTTTTTTCAACAACCGCAATAAGTTTCCTCATATTTTCCTTGGAAAACCTATATTTTTTACTGATATCCTCCTCGCTTAGCACTTACGCTGGATCATACCTGGTTTTGTATAGATTTCTTTTTCTGTTGGTTGATATCAGATTGTCCAATAATTGGAACTGGCTTAAAAATTCGGCAGATCTAGCACATATTATTAAAACAAAATTAAATAATTACTTGTTTTTATATTTCAGTATAAGACGTATATGGATCTTATTCCTTCGCTAATACAACTTTTTCGGTGGTTTAACTTAGTAAACGTCATTTAGTGGGAATTTTGTAATATTCATAATATTTTGAACTTAGTCCATGGAATAATACCTATTCCTTAGTTAGTTCAGGTTTATTAATTTAGCTGTTAAGATCCAGTTATTAATATCGTACGTTTTTATAATTAGAACTAATTATTGGAATTAATTTTGAAAGTTAAACAAGTTTTCCGTCAGTTTTTGTATGCCATCAAGCGCAACAAGTGAGTTTGAGAACTTCGGATTTAAGCATTAAGGAAAATGCGACGGTAAAATGTGAAAACAGGAAGAAAAACATTTTCTTAGTTGCTGGTCATTTTTTTCCTGCACACTTTTAACGACGAACTTAAATTCTTCAGAAAAATTTCTTATCTTTACTCTTTAAAGAAAGACACTGGAATTTTTAAAGTACACTCGCTGAATTAGAGTTGCCTTGACTTCTAGATCAAAAGCCGAAAGCTGACCACGATCTGTTTGACGTGTCAGAACGCGGAGGGCAGCAGCGTGTTCTGACGCTGCCACCGAACCGCGTTCTGTTTGATCATGCCTTTATCTTTTAAACAAAATGAAGATCCCTTAATTTAACATGTCAAGTTAAAATTTGAAAACGTTAACCTATCGTTCCACATATAAATTATACAATTATATTTAAATTTTTTTAAATTATGCTTACTACAGCGTCCGATGGTTCACTGAGTTGCGGATGGGTCTTGAGTGATTATTTGAAACTTTAACTATGGTAGAAATTTCAAAAATGACTTAATCGGATGGCTGTGAATTTGTTTTGTAAACTATAAGCAAAAAGCAAAAGGTTAGTGAGAAAAATGTAATTTTATTTTTTTTTTTTTGGAAAAAGTGTTTAATTTTTAAAGGCCCCGAAATGCTTCCTGTAATCGCCTTACTACTACATACTAAAGACTGCTTACATACATTTTTGTCAAGTTACTTTTTTCAAAATGTCAGCTGTGCAGCGATTTTGCGAAGTTGCCTCCTGATAAAAACCACTTCTTGGTTAACAGCTCATCTAATTTGTGAATCATAATGACCGATTGATTCCCGTTTATAATATGTAATAATATGGTTCAAAAGTACGTAGGATTTTTGTGATAGTTAAATTCTTGGCCAAAAACCGAATATTGAATACGAAATCAAAAGACAATTGTCAAAAACATGACATGCTATGTGTATTTGCATGCTATATTCAAAATTGCAGAGCAAATCAGGTATAATTTCGCAAAAACTTTTACAATTGAAAACATTTCATAAAAGTATAACATCGATTGCCTTTTCAAAATCTCATATTACTATTAGATATAAGCATCATACTATTTTCGCTACGTATTATTGTTTAAAGTGGAATCACCTATATTTTATAAGAAACACTTGGCATCACTGCATCCACTTGATATGTTAAATGTGAAATGGTGAAAATTAAGTTTTTTTGACATTCCCGTGAAAAAAGGTTCGTGTTTATTTTTTCTTCACGTATTTTCACAAAATTCATCTGAAATTAACATTTAAAAAAATCTAAAAAAACATGTCGCCATAGCATTAAATATAACTAAACGTGTCGAGTGTTTTATTTGGTTAATTAAATAAAAATAAAACAAGTGAAAACCTTGGAAACTTTTGCCAAAATATTTTTGCAAAACAAAGAAGACGAGAAATAAAAATTATACCTATAAATTTTACTTCTTTACTGCGCTCTGCTGTTCTGTTTGGTGTGAGGGAAGAAAAGTCAATTTTATTTATTTAATTAATTGCTCAGGTGTGTTTAAATAATTAATAATAAAAAAAAAGAACTAATGTGAAATATTTTCTCTACGAAATCAGTTTTTTGTGTTGGAAGTTTTGTGGCAAAAATTTTGGGTAGAAATTATGAAAACCTTTTACGTATGTCCATGATGGTCGTTTTTCTTTTAAGTCGTATGGAAAATGGAAAAAACTACCTCCCCTTCTACAACCGCCCTCCGCCTTCGTCTTCACTTTTGTGCGACTCCTTTCGTTTGAACTCTGTTTACCTTGATGAAGTGAAAAGAAGGATGCTTTTCCAGTTGATGGCTTTAATTTTGCGAATTCAATAAAATACAAACGAAACAAAAAAAAAAACAAACTGGTTAGCTTTTTTCATATATACACAAAGGTTGTTGTTTTGCGATATTGTTGTTGTTGTTTTTGTTGCTGGAGCTGTGTAAAATCCCACGTAGGTAGGTACTCAGGTGTGTGGTTGTCTTGTGGAGCTCCAAGCGAGCACGCAGAAAACAGAATTCTCAGGGTATCAGATAGCCTTGTGGGGAAGGGAGGGAGGCAGCTCGCGATGACGAAATCCCACGATTTTTTTTTGGCAAAAAAGGTTTATTCACCATATTACCAATATACAGCAGGTAGTTGTAACTGCATTTTGGTAGTATTCCTTCCTCCTCCCTGTTTCATGTTTCGATTTCGTTCATAATTTTATGTTTTGTGGAGAGTTTGCCAACAGTTGATATAACTATCTATAAAAGTTATCTATTCTCTGCCAACTGTGTTATAAGGTGAATCATCTGAATCATCCACGTAGGTCAACATTTTAGTAGATGACTTGACTATATACTCTAAACATAACATTTAAGATAGTAAAAGTAAGAATTCGTATTCGTATTCGATTCGAACTTACTTTCTCGTATCAAAATTGATTAACTATCAAATGAAAATGCATTTTTCTTCTCATCAATCTCACACCAAATGGCAATATTGAAGTAACCTTGAGTTACACACTCTCAACATATGAACATACATAATTATTATTGTTGTTATTTACAATAAGGCCAAGACGACCCATTGGACTTATTATTTTCTTTTTAAAAAGAGAAAATCAAATCAATATTAGTAGTTTATGATTGTAATGTTGTTGTTTTGTTGTGTTTATTTCTTTTGAGGAGTGCTCCATCCGTTGCGTGTTGGTGAATAGTTGTTTTTTTCTTTTTTGCTTAATAAGTTTTGCGAGAAAAGACTTATTTTTTAATACTTTTTATTTTATGCATTTCATTTTCTCTGCTCATCTATCCTCTTTCGTTGCGACCGTGACCTAATGGGTTTTGTTTTTTTTTTTTCTTTTTTTATATATTTTATCTCGAGTGTTTTGTTCTAATTTTATTACTAAATGGAGCATTGAAAACAATGCTTCCGCACAAAAGTGTAGGTTTATTTATATTATTTTTTTTGTTTGATGAAATTATTTTTACTTCAGAAATTTAAAAAGTGTGTCACTAGATCCTATTTGAGTCCTTCTTTTAAATAATATTTATCTTTTTTTAGCACGGTAGCACCTACGATGTGGTTAAAAAAATAGTTGGAAAGGGGTTGGTTTTTCTTCCTCCTCACATAGAAAGGGTTTGAAATATATTCACCTTTAGCGAATCTGTATTTTTATGGCAAAAATAATTTTAAGCATTGCATTTTGTTCAAAAAGTGTTAAGTAGGACGTTTTTTTATTATAACAAAAAGATAGCGAAAAAAATAAATGGTATCCCTTCTATTGTTTCAAAGGGGTGTAGGCTTTTCCATCTTTCCTACTCAAAAGGTCTCTTTCTGAGTCTAATATCACTTCAGTGTCTTCCTTCGAAGGCCATAGAAACGCTGATTAATCACCAGCTCAAGAAATATCTTGTAGAACGAAAGGTTCTTATTTAAGTATGTCTTTCGTACAAATAGGTCCATAGGTAATTTGATGGTTTATCAAATCCAGCTGTGAAACAAATCTTTACATCGTTTTAGAGTGAGTAAGGTTTTTACACTTTACATTTGATAAAGTTTGGCATCTCTCTTATCAATGCGTTCTATCCATATCGGCGAATACAAGTTGTTTTGGACGGATTCAAGTCTGAAACTTGCAATATAAATGCCGGTGTGCCCCGGCACTTCAACTGCGGCGTATAATAACTCAGTAAATTCCGATCTTGACAGCATTGTTCAATATTAGTGTAGAATTGAATGCTATCCTTAGGAGACACATGCGTTGATAAAATTAATAAATTTTCGACTTGTGGATAATAATGGTCACATATTTGCCAAAAATCTGACACCACTTAGGATTTCTTCCAAGGTAAAAAATATTTGTCACCACTTCTGATCAATTTTACCAATATTTTTAAAAAAATATTCGAATTTAGTTACACTCAAAAGATTTAGCCGTAATAATCACTCTTGCAGGAATATCCATCAGTTCAGACAGAGCTCAATTTCGGACTTTCTGTCAAGTATAGAGATACTTCTTTTAACCGCACATCAAGAATTTATAATGCTTTACCAACTGTGTTTTTCTCCTTCCCATTTATATATTTAAGACCTCTTGAATGTATGCCTATTTTCCTTACGCTTGCCCTATGTTTAAACTTTAAACATTTTAAGGGTGGAAATAACCTCTTTGGTTTGTGCAGATAGACGGTAAGAGCTATCACTAAAATCCATCAGTAAAATTTTTGTTTTTAGTTTTTCAACATGTTACAGATTTATTTCTAGCAAAAGAATGCAATAATGTGAATTCTCTATTCAAGTATTGTTTTCTTTAAGAAACAATGCATTTAAAGTTTTATTTAATTTATAAATCCATTTTAATTTTTTAAATGATAAAATTTCATTTTACTAAACAGTTGACTGCCAAAACAAATTGCATTTCGTTTCACTGTTGGTGTTCCAATTTTGTACAGTGCCGATCATATTATTAACAATTTTACTGATGAAATCAACAGTAAACAAATTGTCTCGATGTTATGATCGAAAGAAAACAACATTTAATAACGTACAGTGAGTGTCATTAATATTCGGTGTTTGTTCTTAAACATACTTTGAATTTAGGTTTATTATTTTGTTATTTTATAAATTAGTATATTATTCCCTAAATATTTCATTAAGAAAGTTTTTGCAATCACTTAACTGCATTAAGACATACGATAAACAACGCAAAAAGGACACATGTAAGCTCTTCATTAATATTCGGATTTTTGTTTTCTTTGCTGAGTTTGACATTTGCTCCGATTAACAGTTTCTCTATTCAAGAGTAAAATGTTGTCTAGACGTTTGCATACATTTTTAAAACAATTTAGTGTAAGATCGTTTGGATTTATTTAAAAGGTTAATCATAGGGCGCAAAGGAACAATTGCAAGCCATGAAAAAAGAAACCTTGTTATTTTTCACCACAATAAAGGTGAAACATACAAAAATTACTGATATTTTAGACATGAAGCCAAACACTGTCGGTGATATTGTGTGGAGGTATAAAAGAGAAGGAAGGATCGTACCAAAGAAGAAGATGTGTCAAAAAAAAAACCATAAAGACAATGGTCGTGTTGCCATTTATCAATATGCGCAACAGGCAAATTTGAATCAAATTTGCGAGGTAACACAAAAATAAGGATGCAACTTGGTGGGATGATGTAATATTTCCTGACGAGAGTAAGCATGGATCGGATAGAAGAGTTATAGTGTAGCGCAAGCCAAATGGAGAGCTTAAAAGCAGGAACACAAAGCATGGAGGCGGGCACATCATGGTTTGGGGGTGCATTTCGGCAAGAGGCATGGGAAATTTAGTATTCATCGACGGTATATTGAAAAATTAATACTATTTGAGGATCCTAAAAGAAAATTTAAGGCAAAGTGCTGATAAAATGGGCATTTTAAGGAATTTTAAATATTACCAGGAAAACGACCCGAGTTCGCGAAAACCCAGTCTCTTCAACAAGGGCACTAAAGCAACGGCTTCAAGAAAAATGAAGACATTGAATACCTTTAAACGATTATAAAAAATATGCCCAAGCGACTGGACGGAGTTTTATGCGATCAAGGGTATCTAACAAAATATTAAAATCAATGGTAAGAAAGATTAATTAAAAAGTTAATACAAGTATGTAAAAAAAAAACGAATATTAAGGAAGTGTTATTTTTTGAGTTGTCATATTCTTTATTTATTTTATTTTGTTAATTTTTTTTAATTCGGTTTTTTGGAAAGAAACAAAAAACCTAATATTAATGGCACTCACTGTACGTACATATTCCTCCTATTTCAAATTTGACTGCTGGATTTTACTGATAGCTATAATACAGTTCATCTTTGGAACCAATTAATAATATTAATCATTTTTTCGCAATAAATTCTCATACAAAAATAACACATTCGTGAGATGTCAGCCTTTTGTAAATTCTATAAAGCCAGGATGTCAAACCTTAATAAGTTATAATATGTCTACAACCGAATACTTACTTCAAAAACTCTTTTTAAATTTGTTATCGAAATATGGTTGCCTTTTCCAACTACTATTTATCATCATATCAATTTTTTATTTCTTGAAAACAATTTGTATATATTTATATGCTAAAAAGAAACCTTTTTTCATTACAAAAATAAAAAACAATATCGCTTAGTAAATATAATTAGTTTATAATAATTACTCAGCACTTTTAGGGTATCTTTTTGACTGCTATTTATTTTTAACACAGCTGTATATACATGCGTACATATAAATAGTGTTTGCTGGGAATATGATTAAATTCGTCTCAATGTTTTTTTCGCTTAAAGCCTATTTTACTTAATTGGTCTTTCTCCAAAAACAGTTAAAAAAAATAAAAGAGCTTATAGGTTTTTTTTAAAAATATGTTTTATATGATCTCACTGATTATTTTCAACCTTGCAAAAAGATAAAAAATAATATGTTCAATTGTAAGATTCATGAAGTTTTGCAGTCTCTCACTCTTTCAGCTTTCAATATTTCCTGACAGGTTTTTTCCACTGTCCTGACAGGTTTTTTCCACTGTGAAGCAAATCAGAGACCAGTGACCTCGCCAATTGATAAAGTTTAAATTATATTTAAAACTAAATTGATTGGGAAACAACAAAAAGAACGACAAATATTTTCATATATACATAAGAAAGAAGAAGAAATACTGGCTTCTTCATTTCTTTTTTGTGGTGGCACTACGAAGCCTTATTATCAACCGTTATACCTATAAAGATGCCATCACTGTCGCCATTCAGTCTAGATCTAGGTTAACCTAAAATAAAATTCAATTAAATAAATATTATTATAGATCAGTGATTAAGTTTTGTAATGAAACAAATAAAAAAGTTACATGTTTAAATTTGTTGTTTTTATTTTAAGATAGTCATTGAGAGTCATAAAAAAACATCATCTCACTTTTATTAATCTAAATAAATTTATCGTGTAGGAAATTAGCATTTTATTCATGTACAAAACAAAATAACATGTTACGCAAAACTGTAACAAATCTAACACTATAACTAAATACTTGTTTTAATTTATCAACATTTTACTTGTGGTTTGGATAAGAGAGTAATGATAACTTGATTTCCATGAGGCTGCTTTTTTTCAGTTGAATTACAGACGTAACAAATTGAATGCATGTGATAATTATTATATGAATCTCGATTATGTAGGTTTTGAAAGTTATAATGATTTTAGAAATATATACAATACATTTTGGTTTGAAGCTAATTTTAATAAATAATTTTTTTTGCGAGAATATTAAAATACATCGGTGCTCAAAGAAGTTTTCGCTGCTCTTATAAAACAATAATATTTATTGTGAAAGAGATGCAGTCTAAATTTAATTATAATATTGTCCATTAGTAGGGACAACTATTTCTAATATTAGGCAGCGTTAGGATTCCAAGTCTAAAGAACTCCCATCTTTTGAGAATATTCACAAATCAGCTCAATTTTTGTTATTTTTATATTAAAACCATTATTATGTAAAAACACAGTGTGAGCACTATGGTATGAACCGATACTTCAAAGCATGTGCCATTGACCGGAACAGATGATAGCCTGATCACTACTAGCAGGTCTTTCCAAAACAAGTATATTGTCACTGGAAGCATTACATGTTGACGACCAATATATTCTTCTTCTTCGTTTCCGGCTGCTAGTAGCAGCACTGGGACCACGTCTCCAAGTTTTGGGACCGAGCTTCTTTCATGACAGATAATCTCCATGTTTCTCTTGGTCTTCCAGGCCGCCTTCTACCTTGATGATTCCATTGAAAGCACTGCGTTGCTATGTTGTCGTCCGGATTCCTCAATGTATGGCCAATCCAGCGCCACTTTCTATGCGCGATGGTAACATCCACTTTTGTTTGCCCAGTCCTGAGCCACAGTTCATCGTTAGATATGGTTTATGGCCCCTGGATGTTCAGGATAACGTAGACAGCGGTTGACAAAAATTTGCAACCTTCTCGAGATGCCAGCAGACCACTTCCAGCTTGGTACGGAGCGCTATTTTCCTGGAGTTCCACTCTTTAGAAAGTATTCGGAATGTACTACGGGCTTTATTTATTCTATTGGTGACGTCCAGGTCCGTTCCACCATCGAGTGCCAAATAGTTACCCAGATAGTTGAACTGGGTGACCTCTTCTACTGCCACTTGTCTCACAATAACCTGTTGTTGTTGGTTTCGGCTGGTGTGCATTAACTTAGTCTTACTGCCATTAATCCTTAAGCCAGCCACCTCCCCATTTTGTTGAAGAGAGTGGCACATTTAGCTGAGGTCTCCATTTCTGTTTGCCATTAAACATATCTCGTCAGCATACTCCCAGTCTCTCGGGTTCACCCTTAGCAGTCACAACATCATTAATAGCAAGCAAGAACAGAATCGGTGACGATATATCACCCTGTCTTACTCCCTGTCGCACTTCAAATGCATCGGAAAACTGTCAATTGTGCAAAACGAAACACCTTGCGTTGTTGTAAAACTCTTTTACTATAGCAACAATTTTATCAGGAATGCCTCTAGCAACCAGCGATCTCCAGATAACATCACGACTAACGCGATCGAAGGCCTTTTCAAAATCGACGAACATGAGGTAAAGCGCAGATTGGTACTCCGAGTATTGTTCAATAATAATTCGCAAGGTGTTAATGTGGTCGACGCATTTTTGAAGACTGCGAAGTCCCGCTTGATGACTCTTGAACGCACACTCGATCTTAGATTTTATCCTCTCGAGAATGATGGTTGCCATTAGCTTTGGAAATACGAACAGAATGGTGATTCCACGCCAGTTATTGCAGTTCTTAAGATCATCTTTTTTTGGTAGGGAGAGGTTTCGTTTTCCCAAACAGACTAAAAAAGTAGCAACAATATACCGACAGCCAAGTCGGGGTCCACTTTGCTACTTTGTTGTTCTTTAAATGGTGTATCGCGGTTCTTATTTCCGTGCATGTCGTGGGATCAATATTAATGCCTCTGGTAGATCCAATATCATCTAGAAGAAAAAATGTCGTGTTTCTGGTAGAATTGAGTTTTTTTCCTTTAGAGCTCAGTTATTATTTCGCTTTGATTAAGCAGCTCTTTTTATACCACACTCTGATCCCACGAAATACACAACTTGTGTGGCCCCATGATTTCATTTTTTTTGGGCATATTATTATATGTCAAATGTGTGATAGTCCCAACAAAAAAACTACCTGTGTAATGCATCCATCGTAGAAACCTTGGTGTACTGGTTAGTGCGTAGGACTGTCATTACAGAGGTCTTTGGTTTAATCCCTGAATGTTCCACCTCAAAGTTTTCTCTTGCAAAAAACTGACAAATCTTCCAAAAATATTTCTTGTCATAAAAAATGTTTTCTTAAATTAGCTTACAAATTGTAGGGTCCCTCTTACACATAAGAATGGGTAGGGGTCGTAATTTACTAGGTCCTGGTAGTCTACGAACTCTTGCACCATATATTTATTTCGTATTAACTTTTTATCACCATTGCTAGTAGTATTTCACTGATGAATAGTCAGCCTTCAATATTTTTCGGATTTAATTCGTGTGGAACCCAAATGCCAAGTTTACGAAACATTCTAAATGATTTTGTTGATATTTTCCACTCCATACCACTTTAGTACATACATATTTTTTTGTTCTAGAAACAATAGATGCGCCTTAGCTGCAGATTATTTTAAATTACAAAATAAATTAAAGTTCCCCTCAAATAATACTCATTTGGCTTAAATTTAGACATTTTTGGATTAGAAAAATGCTTAATGCTAAAACGAGTTTAATAAGTCTATAGGGTTTTGGTGTTCTTGAACGAGCAATCTAATATTCTAAACGTATGTCATCTGGGAATTCAAACTTAAAACTCGAGTATGCCTTCTAATTCAAAACAGCGTTAAATTATTTGTAGGTACACAGATACTATTAAATTAGCTATGCTGACAGAATAAGATTAGAATGTTGAGTCTTAAAACTTCTCTAAAAAGTATTATCACCCTAATAAATATAGAAAACCAATATTTTACAAAATGATTAGTTTTACAAATAAATTCGTTATCTTATCAGAAACATTACAAATGCTATTGAGTCATGACAATGAGTGTTAAATTATTGATGTGAAGTTAAAGTTTTTATTTTCCAAGATAATGTGAAGAATATGAGCTAGAACAAACATTTAACCAGAAATATTTTTTGACCAAATATGAAATAAACAATTGTAACATAAACGTATGGCGGATGTTTAATATGTTTGAAAAAACGATGGGTTTTTCAAAATTCCTTATCTCCTATACTTCATTTGATTTTTTCTGATAGTTTCGCTAACATTTTTATTATCATAGCCATTTATCGAGTATCTCATTCAACTTATTTTAAGTTGATTGAATGTTTACTTGATGTGAATAGTTCTTGAAGAAAATAATATAGTTTTTTTTCTTTAAATTTAGAATGAGCACTACCGAAATTGACTTGAATGCGACCACAGCTAAGCCGAACTACATAGTCCGAGTGACGCCAGCTTCACAGATGGCTCTAGCAATAGATCCACTGAGCCATGTAGGTGACGGTATATTTTTACAAACGAAAACGGCCCAGGGATTGGCGGGTATATTTGTGTGGGCCGCTCTTTTTATCACCTGCCAACAGGTAAATAATATTATCAGTTATCACCTTTTTTAATGTTTATTTGAATATTGTTTTCTTTTTTATTTAAAGATTTATCATCACTTAAGATGGTACACAAATCCCCAGGAACAACGATGGATAGTTAGAATACTTTTTATTGTACCAATTTATGCAACTTACTCGTGGATAAGTTTATTATTTTTCAATTCAGACAATGTTTATGTTTATTTTTTCACTGTCAGAGATTGTTATGAAGGTGAGTGTAAATAAATTTTATTTTTTTTTATTTTAATTATATTTCTTTTTGCAGCATTTGTTATTTACAATTTCTTATCTTTGTGCTATGAATATCTTGGTGGTGAGGGTAATATTATGTCAGAGATTCGTGGTAAACCAATAAAGACATCATGCCTTTACGGTACATGTTGCTTAAAAGGAAAAACTTATACAATTGGATTTTTGCGTTTTTGCAAACAAGCTACATTGCAATTTTGTTTGGTTAAACCATTAGTTGCTTTTATTATAATTTTCCTGCAAGCTTTTGGACATTATCATGATGGTGATTGGAGGTGAGTTTTTTTTTTAACTATTTTAATTGATTTTCCTTTTACTTACCATTTGTTTTTTTTTTGTTGTCTTTAAAACAGTGCTGATGGTGGTTACATTTATATTACGATCATTTACAACATTTCCGTATCGTTAGCTTTATATGGCTTATATTTGTTCTATTTTGCAACAAGAGATCTCCTGACACCATTTGAACCTGTTTTGAAATTCTGTACAATTAAATCAGTGATTTTCTTGTCATTCTGGCAAGGTAAGGTTTCTTTTTTAATTACCGAAAGTAGCTTTAATATTGTTTTATTTACTTGTTTTTATTTTTAGGAGTTGGTTTGGCTATTCTTGAAAAAGCAAATATTATATCACCAATTGTTGATAGTACTGGAGCAACAACATCGACTGGTACAGTCTCAGCTGGTTATCAAAACTTTTTCATATGTATTGAAATGTTGTTTGCTGCTATTGCGTTGCGTTATGCTTTCCCATACCAGGTAAGAAAAAAAAATGCTTTTGTCTGTAAATTGCGCATCGACAAAGAAGAGCATCAAAAAGAATGATAAGATAAATTTGTGTGAGCTAATGGTGGAGTAAACGAATTCCATTAGCCTAAAGGGTTTTAGATTTTTTCACTTAACACGTTTTCTCGTTGAAAGAAAAGTGTAGTATATACATATACCATATATGTACTTATAGGCAGAACTGAAGAAAGAAAAATCAGAAAAAAAAAATATAAAGGCTTGGAAATGTTACACTTATGTTAATAATCAACTTAAAGCTACCTAAGGAGGAGGTTGATTAGATTCTTTGAAAAGCTAGGGAAAGTCTAGAAGCTGTAGAGAAAGGGGAAATGTTAACCTTACCATTTCATTTATTGAATGGAGCTACGACTATGGTAAAAAAAACTACAAACAGAATTTATACTTCCTCGAGAGGTCGCTTAACGTAAATCTGCGACCTCAAGGCAAATATGCTAAACTCTGATTTGAACATTTTGAAGTTTTTACAAAATATTTCCAATCTATGACGGTATTAAAAATAAGTATTAAGCCAACCTTTTGACTCATAATCAAACAAATTATCAAGCAAATGAAACCATTAAGTTGTATTCGATTGAGAGACCTGATATTTCAATAAATATTAAATCATCAGTTGTTCTTCCTTAATTTAAATCGACATTTTATAATTCATATCATCCCTTAAGTTGCTGTTTCTTAATTTTAAATTTCTTCGCTGGCAGTATTCATTCTCTACTCCAAAGTTTTATTAATTGTACACTAGCCAACGGCCTAGTCAATGATAAAGCTTTAATTGCCGACGATCACCAAAATCAAGCATCAGTGAGCGTGGTTAGTAGACAGATGGACCGTCTCGAAACCTACCGCGTGCTGTTGTCATGTGTTCTTTCTCTTCTGTCTTATATTAATGTCTTGTTAATGTGTTGTTATCACCTTACATAGTTTATTCGTTAAAGGTGCTGTGTTCTCAACTCTGTACATTTACGTGCTGAGTAGTGTGTAACGTAATTTAATGTTATGTTATTTTAGACCTTCTCAATTTATTATCTTTAATTATGAAGAACTGGGAATCCAAAGACATACGCACAAAATTTTTCCAAGTATAAGCCTTGACTTTCAAAGTCTACTAAATTGATGGTGCCTTATTTAATAAAAGGTCCTTTGTCTTGCGATGGATAAGGCTCATAAACTGAATGCACACAAGTAATGCAACATCACGACTGGTATTCTCAGCTCGGCGGCTACATCTATAGAATTGCCGATCTTGGGGCTTAGAAAACTAAAACATTATTTTCAAAAGGCAAAAACAAGACTGGAAACAGTGTTGGGGTAGGCGTTTAAGAGCCTAGTTAACCGAATTTTGTGTACTGAAGTCCATACTTGGATTTTTACGACCTATAGTTCGTACAAGGTGACGCGACCACCTTGTCACACAGCTCATACCATAATAGATCTTTTCGCATAAAATTCCCTGTAAATTGAATTATTGGTGGGAATCATGAAGGACCGATGTTATACTAACAATCCGGATACGATTTAGATCATCCAACGAATTCCATAGCCCGAAAACATTAACAAGGTCAATTAAAAAAAATGCAGTGAATACTGCAAAATCAGCCGAGACAGCCAATTGAACGAAATTGTTGCCAAATTATATGGAAAGCCTGTAATTTGTTTCATTTCACTGCAAAATATTATTTTATGTCCCTTTTTATTTGGCATAGTTTATTTTCTAAGCATTAATTTTTGAGTTTTGAAATAATGTATTTCAGATTTAAAAGAAAATTATTCAAATCTTGTATGCAATTTCTTAGGGGATAATTTAAAAAGTTAACTTTAAAATTCTTAACTAATAAGTTAAAACCCACACAAGTAAAGAAAAACAATCCTCAACTGGATTTTTAACTTTTAGTTTGAAATTCACTCTAGAGTTGAAGTTAAACAAAACATGATATCAACATCTAATATCCGTATCTGCTCAGATAGTCAGGCCGCTGTCTCTACAAACTCTATAACAGTCCATAATTGTCGATCATCTCTAATGGAGATGGCACAACAGTTTAATATTTACCTTTGCTGAGTGCCGGGCCATACAGACATTCCAGGAAACTGTAAGGCAGATGAACTCGCCAGGAGCGGTACGGTGCAGCCCATCCTACCAAGTTTGGCAAATGCTGGCATACCAATCGCTACTTGTAAACTGTTGCTAATGCAAGAAAAGGGTAAACACCCATTGTAATATCACATGAATCTAGAGAATTACTTCTCACTAGTCGTACCAATTTCAAGCTTTTTATGAAGAGAAGAAAATTATTGATATCCTTTTAAGCTATTTCACTGGGATTATCAAAAGTGTAGTCTTCCAGATGAAGTTTGCGTCTTAGTGAAAGAGCAGGGCAAGTGCAGAGAAGGTGAGAGATTGTTTCCTCTTTTTTCTCGCCCATACAGCTCCTGAAGAAGTCATTTGAGGCTACATTAAGTCGTATTGCGTGTCTGCCTATAAGACAGTGTCCCGTAAGGACACCTATTAGGGAGCTAATATGAAGTCTGATTTGAGATAACAATTCCATTCCTGACAACATTACTCGCACACAGGAATGGTTGAGAGTTATAAGTCCCTAGGCCCAACGGATTGTTGCGCCACCCAATTTTTTTTTTTTTTGAGATAACAAGTCTTTAGAGCGCTTTAGGTCCAGTGAAGGCCATATGAATCTTGTGGCTGCTCATGTTGGTAAATTGTGCCACCTAGAGTGGCTAGCTATCGATATACCTATCTTCTCCCTTTTAGGTGAAATAGGTATGACGGTTTCAATTTTAGCGAGTTCATCGGCTCTACAATTTCCTGTGATGTCTCTGTGGCCCGGCACCCAGCAGAGGTGAATGTTAAATTGCTGCGCCATCACCATAAGAGACGATCGACAATCGAGTTTCGTTTGAGATTTGGTTGAGACACCGTCAAGAGATTTAATAGCAGCCTGACTGTCAGAGAACATGCGGATATCAGAAGTTGATGTCAAGTTTTCTCTTAGCCAGGAGAGAACCTCTTTGATCGCTAAAATTTCCGCTTGGAAGACGGTACAATGATTAGGAAGACGGAATGAGATGCTTAGATTAAACTTTTCTGAGTACACACCACTACCTACTCCCTCATTTGGCTTGGATCCATCTGTATAAAAATGAATGCTTTTGTCATCCAAGAGTTTTTTGTCTTCCCATTCATCTCTGGATGGAATGGATACCTGGAAGTTTTTTTTCCAAATTTTGGTTTTGGAATAGTGTAGGCTATGTATTTTGGTATAGACCCAAATGATGTAGTGCCCCACATTGTTGTTGGTCCATTAAGATGAGGCGTTGAGTCATATAGCTGTACTCGCTGCCACTTGTTTGCTGGATATGTCGAGGGGTGTCAGATGGAGAAAAGTATCTAACGCTGCTGAGGGTGTGGTTCTTAGTGCCCGCTTATGCAGAGACATGCAGTGTGTTGGACTCTGCTGAGTTTGTCTTAGTATGTGACTTTCTCCATTGCAATCCACCATACTGCAACCCCGTACATAAGTATTAGCCGGATTACCGATGTGTATAGCCAATAGGTTATGCGAGGTCGAAACCTCATTTGCTTCCTATGGCTTTCTTGCAAAGGAAAAGAGCTATTGTAGCTTTTTTAAATCTTTCTTGAATATTTAGTTTCCAATTTAATTTTTTGTCCAATATCAGACTAAGATTTTTGGCTTCATTGGTAAAAATTAGTAGTACGCCTTTTATTAAAGGAGGTACAATTACTAGGATCTTGTATTACCGTGTAAAAAGGACGAGGTCTGTTTTTTGAGGATTAATACTAAGTACGCAGTGATCAGCCTATCTAGTGAGCATATTGAATGCGTTTTGGAGGTCTCTCAGTGTATAAGGATGTTTTCCTGTGACGGCGATATCAACATCATCAGCATACGCAACCACTCTGTAGCCTTATCTTGCGTATAAAAACAATGCTATTCGTTTAACGAATCTTTAAAATTTTAAATTTTTAGATTATTTTAAAATCAATAAAAAGTTACATAAAAAAGCCACCATATTATAGTCTTAGTAGTTGCTTTTAACTCAATATTCTTCATATTTATCTGTTTATAAGAGTATATTGTTTGTTATTAAATTTTCTGAAAGTTATTTATACGTTTACTTAAAATCATGTTTTATATTCAAAGGTGTACTCGCGTAGTTGCATTGGAGATGGACATGGACGATCAGTGACAATGCAATCAATTTCCAGCAGTTTAAAGGTAAACAATTTATTAACAAACCAGAATCAAGATAAAAATTTACATTTTTAAATATGCATTTTTCTGTTTTAAGGAAACAATGAATCCCAAGGATATTATGACAGATGCAATTCACAATTTCCACCCACAATATCAACAATACACACAATACAGTTCAGGTAAAGTCTTCCTCTAAACCATAACTAAACTCCCATCAAGCCATCATTGGTTGTTGTGTATTTCTGCTTCATGCTTTAATATTTTTTTTAAATTATAATTCATATTTACTAACTTTTCTCTGTAGTGTGTTTAGTATATAACTCCAGCTCAACTTATCGCTATATTTTTCACATTTAATTTAATATGGATAGAAACTCACTAAACCTAACAAAAAAAACCTTACTAACAATGAATTTATTAGTGACACATTAATCTGCAGTTTTTATTTCAATGTTTATAATAAATATAATCACCCCACAACATTGTCGCGTATTTTTTGCCTTCACAGTGTAATATCGACTGTAGCAAACTATAGGCTAGGCAGTGCAAATCCTTTTTTCAAGCAGTAGAACTAGAGTCTCACATTAATTAATGTATTATGGTGGCGGTAATATTAAAAAAAACTACCTTTTTCTGTACACGCAAAATCCTCTAAAATAAGAAACAGTTTTGTTTTTTGCGCAAAATAGAAAATAATTTATCATTTATTTTTTCTCTCCGAAATTTTTTATATTTTTGCAGAAGTAACATCATCTCAGCGCTATGAGAAACTCTAAATGAAACGCTAATATACACACAAAATACAAACAAAAATACAAACAAACGAATATTTAAATTCGAGCAAGGAAGCTAAGACTATAAGAACTAAGAACGAAAGAAAGAAAGAGAAACAAATTGCCTGTGTATTTTGAATATTATTATTATTATTATTTTTTTATAAATTACTTTCGTCAATGATTTTTATATTTTACTACATTTTGAAAATATTTCTTTTTTATAACTAAACTTAAAACTATTGAAAATAGAATATATGAATAGTTTAAAAGTAGTCTAAAAAGTATTTTGCATTTACTTTATTTTTCTTTTAATTTATTTTGCAATTCTCATAAAAGTTTTTTTATTTTTTTTTATTATTGCATTGCTGGCAAAGCATTTATATTTTTTGTTTCTATTATTTCAATGCACTTAGCTCTGAAAATAATAAAAGTACCCTGCTTTATAAATCAATTTAGAAAATAAAATATAAAAACAACTTAGCTCAAGACATTTACGTTTATTCCAACGAAATATCCTAAACACATAAAAATAAAAATATACTGAATTCCGAATTCGCACTGAATAACCAACAAAATTAGATATTTTCTCTAATTTTATTGCTTTTCAATGTTTTTTGTTTTAAATCACTTTTTTACAATACTGTGCCTATTTCGTATTTGTTTGGATTTGATTTTTTTAAGCTTTTTAGAAATTTATTTAAAACAGAATTTAAATATTTTATGTATACCTAATTTTTAATTTTTTTTAGTCTATGTGATAAATTGTAAATTTATGATTTCATAATAATCATATACAAAAAAAATAATATCATGCTTAGGAAAAAAATGAAAAAAAAAATAAATTAATAAAAACTTTAAGCAAGCGTGAATGATGCAGGTTTTTTCTTTTTATTTAATTGGCATGACACATTATTATACATATGTATTTACAAATATTCATTTTGGATGCTGCTCGTAAATAAAATGTATGCTTTTTTTGTTGTTAGTGAAAGTTGATTAAAATATCATCTTTACGGACTTTCATACAAGTTATTTAAGTTTCCTTGAAAAGACCAAAGTTTCATTGACAGACAGTTTTAGTAACAGATAATTTTGACGATATTTTCAAATTAACCTAAGGAACAACACAAAATAGAAAGAGAATACATTAAATTTAGTCAAAGTAAAAGCAAGGATAATTAGTGACGATATGATCCTTCGTTAGACCACATGTATTTTAAAGAGACTCTAAAATGGAAACTGCGAAAAAAATTATATCAGTTTATTTTGACGACGTTGCGTTGTGCTTTTTATGTTAAAAATAAACTACAAGAACTTTGTTTTAGTTTTTGCTATAAATTGTAATGTAGAACGTTTCTATTTGTGTCTACTTTTTGAGGTATCTAAGAAAATTTCGTTTTCATATAAGACTTCCATGAGCCAAAAGCCCCCAACATAGTTTATAACGAATGTTGATGTGTCCCTATATTTTGATTAAATTTTCAAACAAAAAACATTTTATTTTCATGTGAGACTGGGTGAGATAACAGGGGTTTAAAAGTCCCGTACACAATTTTTGAAAAATATCATGTGACCTTCATGCTCACCCAAGATCAAGTTGGGATCGTCCCAATTCATAAACTCCTTCAATTCAGTCAAATTCCTTTATTTTGTTTTGTACACTTTCTTCTTGAAAAACAAAAAGCCTGGTGCAGTCAGATAAGGTGACCCTAGGGACCAGAGAGAAAGTGGAGTTCCAGAAAATCAATTTATTTGGGAGAGGTATACCATAACTAGTGCATCTATAAGTGCTATATCTTGCTAGAACCAAGTGTAGTTATGAGTAAAAGAAAACTCAATTAACATTTTAAATATAGGTTCCCATTGGCAGTTACTGTAACTTCAAAGATTCAATGTGTAACCAACAGTTACCCCTTGTTGCAGTTTCGTCTCATGGAGCGTTTCTGAATTAGATTTACTCCATATACGGAAATGTTGTTTTTTTTTTTCAATCGCCGTTAAGATCACAATAGGCTATATCAGACATGAACAAACAATTAATTAAATTAAAAAACAAAATTGTCTTCTTCAGTTATTGCAATAATTTTTGGGCAACATTTTACGCGAATAGGCAAAGCCTGTAGATTTAATTTGCTCATAATTTGGACCTTGTAGAAAAACAAGCTTAAGGTGGTCATCCCATGTGATGGCCTGCATTTTAAGGAATTTTCAGGTTTTTTTTACGACGAGTAAATAGATACAACTTTATTAAGTTAATTATCATTTATTAACATAGTTCGATAGTATAAATATACAATTTGAATTAAAAATATTGTAAAGAACACGCGTTACACCGGCGTGAACAACTCCACCCCGAAAAAATAGGCTCGGACTTTCTCCATGATTCCGGCTGATTGGCTTATCTAAAACAAAAAATGAAGAATGTAATGGAAATTGTGCGTTTTTTTGTTTTTTTGCTATAAAAAATCGAAATTTTTGGAATTTTTGCTGAATCCACGCCATCAAATTTCAGTATTCAGTCAATCTGTATTTGAGATACGATGGAGGAAAGTATGAAAAACACAGTTTTGAGAAAAACTCGTTTAAAGTTTCAAGTCCTCTTAACTATATGAAAATGTCAACTTACCTTTCAATCGACGATGCCTGGTCCATAGATAGAGTATTCCTTCCTCTTCTTCTTGAAACTCTTTTAAAGCAGATTGTTCAGCTCTAAAATCAAGCCTGGCTTGTTTAACGGCATTACTTACGCTCCGCTCAGAACGTGAGATTCGCTTCGCGGCCTATAGAGCATCCCATAACCGACATTATTTTTAAATTACCTTCAAAACCTGAATTAAAGATTTCCTGAATAAATGTATTAGTAAGTTTATTTGGTCCTTTTCCACCGATTCCTTATTTGTTTTATCTTTTTAACAGTCCTAAGTTGTATCTTTAAAACGACTTGGAATTTTTTAAAATCCCTTTACTACCTCTATTCTAGACATATTAAACTAGCAATTTATGAAAAAAAAATCGATTTTTGAACTCATCACATGGGATGACCCGCTTAAGTCATCATAAAGTATCCATTGTAATAAAAGTCTGTGCCAAATGTTTCATGTCCAAACGCTTCTATTTGTTTGTATTGTCGTTGCTACAACAACAATTTTATCTTGAACTCGATGGTAAGGTATTCATGCGATGCTTCAAGTTTTGGCCAATATGTTCACTAGCCTTATGATGCTCTATAAACTCCCGCCCAAATTCTTTTTGTACGGAAATGACAGACTGCAAACCAGTGTACAGACTACACTTTTCACAACTTTTGTTCAGTATTTCAAGCTTTAATTTTTATAAATCTAAATTTTTCCCTGCAAAATAATAAAACTAAGCTGTTTAGTCACTCAGAAGAAGTAATAACATTTTCCAAAAAAATGTTCCCATATTTGAAAATTGGAAATATGAAAAATGCAACACTGCGACTTGGAATTTATTGATATCAAGAATTTTGTTCCTCGAAGACTTTGGCTCTTATTTCAATGTTCAAGGTTTTAAGTTACAAAGAAAGTTAAAAAAATTATGAGCATATCCAAATTTCGCCAATGGGAAACCTTTCATAAAGCATTTAATTCTTGTAGTACGCTACCCTATACTTAAACAAGAGGCTTCAGAGAAATTAAACCAAAGGTTTGGATATATTATGGACATTAGCTCTCTTTTAGGTGTGTAAACTGGATAGTGTCTTGAAGTTATTGCAAAATCCTATTGCAGAACTTCTGTATAAACGAAGAGAAAGGAAAAAAGATACAAAATAGCAATTCAACGTTTCCTGCCAAATAATCGTTTAGAAGTATTTTGCTACGGCGATCGTGTGGTCTAAAAAATTCAGAAATAAATAATCTCACCTCTTACACACTTTATAAGAGGCTTTATGTAAATAGTTCACCAAGAAGGGAAAACTCTCTTGATCTTACGGTATAACCATAGTCTTTAAGTTATTCACAATGAGCCAAGCTCTTTAGTGTAAGAATTCTCTCATACTTATAAAGTCATAAAGTGAACGATTCTTTGTTAAATTAAACAAAATTAAATATATAATTTAAACACAAAAAGTTGATTTCGTGCATAAAAGCATGACTCATTAAACAAAAGCAACAAAAATACGCATCTATGCCACCTCACCGGTTCTATAAAGTCTTACACTGAGCTTAAATTTATCTCTTTCCACCTACCATATAAATTTTCTTTTAGGCGGTAAGAACTCAAGAGGCATTCGAGTGTCATCCTACGATCCCGATGATCCAAATGCACAATCCCAAGCCAATGGAGCCGGATGTGTTGCATCAAAAACACTTGGAAATCAAAGGAAATTTATGCCCGGTGGACAAAGGGTGGCTACAATTAGCCAAAATTACAATGAAAAAACCATGCTGCTGAGCAGCGATGATGAGTATCAATAAATTAAAAAAAAAATATTTATTTTTTATTATCATATTTATGCAAAAAAAAGTTTAATAATACAAAAAAAAACAACAACAAGAAAAAAAAATTGAGATTTACATATTTATTATGAATGAAAATTCAAAACTTTTTTTAATTGGATATTTTTAATTAAATTTTGAAATTTGTATTATTATAAATATATATTGATGCTATTAGTTTGTAAGAACTGTAGTTAACTTTTTATATATATATATCGTAAAAAAAAAAGAAAACAAACAAAATAAGAAACCATTTATATTCCATTAGTAAAGAATAACAAAAACAAAAACACATTACATTCGTGCGATTATTTCATTGGCTTTTATTATTTTTTGTTTTATAATTTTTAAACACATAATAGTCTTAGTTTGTTTTTTAAACATACATATTTTGTAAATTATGCTTTTATGCAGTATCTGCTAAACGAAGAGTATAAATGTTGATCCTTCCGTATAAATAGTAGACAACAACATATATAATTATATGTATACAAGCGAAATAAAATAAAACAATATAAATTAAATAAAAAAAAAACAAGTCAAATCAAAAAAAGGACTATTTCTGTTTTTTTATATAAACAAATATAAACGCAAAAACAATAAAGAGAAAAATAACAATATTTTTATTATAATTGTTAAGAAAAAACCATATACTGTAGGTATGTATTTTTTCCCTTTTTCAAAAACAAATATTTAAAAAAAGTTATTAATGTACACAAATTGTTTTTATATTAACTGCCTTTTTATGATTTGCCATAATTATAGTCTTATTGTGAATTAAGTTTTTCCTAGATTTTAGCAAATTCTGTTCACAATTTATTTTATGTAAAATTGCAACAAAAAATTACTGCCGTCGATAATTTTAAGCTTTTCTACTAAATTAAGCAGTCAAGGTTAACGTATTGATGAATTTTCAACACCTGGTATTCGATTTTTTGGATAATTTATAGGAAGATTGTGTCAAATTATGGGTAACTCTCGAAACCAGATTTTTTTTGTTTTTGGTCCTGTCAATTTTAAATTAGTTTACAATCACCTTTAAAACAATTTGTTTTGAAAGTTTTTTGATTTGCTTGGTGTCTAAATATTTGTCCTTTTGTTTAAATTAATATGTTAACCTTGACTGTACATAGATTTATCTACTAATGGGAAATTTATATACAAATTTTGTGCACTTTAAATACAAACAAAAAAATCAAAACAAAACTTAAGGAAAATAGCTTTTTTAAAGAACTCAAAATTCCAATTACCAAGTAGATACGTACAATTAAAAATATAAATCTACACAAAATGTTTTAAGTTATTATGTTTTTTTTTTGTTATTAAAATCTTTTATATTTATATTTATGTGTTTTGTTTTAAGTTTAACCTAGTATAAATTATTATTTGTATAGACAATTAAAATTTATTTGTAACAAAATCAGAACTGTATATTTAAAGATATGTGTATCTTTAATGTGAAAGAAGAAAATAAAAAAAAAAAACAAAAAGTTTAAGTAAATGAATGAAATGTCTATCTTTAAGATTCAAAAGAAAGTGAGAACCAAATAAACTCACTTAATTAACAGAGAAATGAGAAAAACAATTGTTTAGAAATAAAACAGTAAATAATAAATAGTTAAATATCAGAGAAACAAAAAAAAGAAAGATGTGAAAAGTGTGGGAAAAATCTGATTAAAAATACAATAAACGATGTAGAACACTGATGACTTGTTTCTTTCTTGGAGGAGTTAGAATTTTCAGTAGTTTTTTGTCATCAAAATTGTGTTACCGACGATTAAAATGCAGCCGCTTGTTTACTTAAAACTACATTAATTGACACTACAGTGTCGAATTGACTTAACGTGGACGCCTGCCTGTTACGGCTTAATTCCACGGTGGGCCTACCCACACTGACGGGGTCGAAGGAAAGCGTCGACCAGCGCCCCAGGGAAGCTTGCGCCTCCCAGGACAATTCTGTGAACATATTAAGGCATGAGGAAACCACAACCGAGTGTGCACATCTCCCCCAGTTTTACCACCCTATTTTCACCCAGACACTCAACGGATAGGCTCGAAGCAGGCGCGAGCCAAGCCGTTCAAATTAGCAACAGAATTTCCCTGATGGGAAACGCGCGGCCAACACTACAACAGGGGCACTACTATGTAACTCGATTCTACAATGAAATTGCTCGAATTCGAAAAATTGCTACTATGTATCTATTTGACTACTTTCGAACAAACGAGATTCGAATAGTTCTAGTAGTGCCAACTATATTCATATAAACTTTCGAATAAACGAGGAACTACGTAACTCGAAAGTAGAATTCAAAACAGGTCAAAATCGAAAATAATCACTCTACATCAAATGTGTTTGCGAGCGGAGTTTTTTTTGTCAAAGTGTAACTAAAATGTTATAAATTATTAATATGCAATTTGAATTTGAAAGTTTTTCATTCAAGTTTTTGTGTTTTATTATTTACGTAGCGTTTTTTATGGTGTGTCTATGGTTTGGACTTTCGCTTCTCTTCCTCATTCATTTCAAAATTCATCATCAGGAGGCATATGACACTTTCGATTGAAGTCAAAACTTCGGCAAGTATTTTTGTTATAGATTGCTGTGCACGTCCAGCGTTCTTATCATCACCGTTGTGGCTTTGGTAATTTCTTATTGCCAAAAACTTCAATGCTGCTGATAACTTTATGATAATTGGAAAAGCATTTTGTCTTTTGCGAGAAGTCATGTCGGATAATATGGTCTTAAGTAAGAACATAAACCCGTCTTTAATTTAGTCTTTAGACAATAGTTCTAAAAAAAACTAAATTTTCTCACTCAGCTCCATTATTTTGGAATTATCACTTATTCTTCTGCGTTTAATTTGCTCGTACCGTTCTTCATTTCCTTGCAAATTGAACCAAATTCCAACGGTGTCCACTTTTGTAATAATTATTTTTGTCCAAAAATTTGATATTTTATTATTGTTTTTTATTATTTTGTTTTTAAAACTGTCAAACAACTCGATACTCGTTCGAAAGAAGAACATTTTTTAAAAATAAGTTGGTATAACTGGCATTCGATTCTACTTTCATACGTGGTACTATTTGAAAGTAGAATCGGAAATGAGTTTCGAATAGAATCAAAAGTAGAATCGAGTTACATAGTAGGACCCCAGAACACAACTACTACCAGTTGCAACTGGAAAGTTCGCGCACATCATTCGCAGTCAGTATGCACACCCAGGTAATCAAAGCACATATGTCGTGTGCAGGCGTTTTATTTGTATGACAATGTCGTTCATTCAAGTCGGCATTGTGAATGTCGTTATGATAGCGTTTTACTTAGCGTTACGCTACTTGACATCTGGCGTTTTGTGGAATCTAAATTTTTGATCGACAAATGTCACTCTCATCAATATTGCAGTTGTCGTTTAAGTAATCTAAGACGCCAAGTAAAACGTTCCTTTCTGGCGGCTGTAAATTATCAAACGCCGTGTGTTTTTTGTCTGTTTTTCATCTGTGTTCACTTATTTTTTTTTAATTAGGGTGAAATTTACGACTCCAGACCAAATGAAACGGCTATTGGAACTGATGGAACTTAACCCATCATTGGCCACAAATTTTCCCCCAAACAGATGATAGAAAGACTATAAAAAGGACAACTGACAATGCCAGAGTCAGGCTTAGGCCTGTGAAGACATACATTCTTTTTTTTGTTTCAAAATTAAGTTGTAATCAAATAGTTTTTGGAAAATTGATTATCAAATCCAAAATTAAATAAAAAGTTGAAAAAGATGAATTTTTCAACTTTAAATGTATTTAACTGTTAATTTTGTTTTCTGTATTTGATTTTTTTTTTAACTTTTAGTCTAATGCCAAAACTCGAAAACCAAATGAATGAAAATTGAGTATTTTTATAATAAAAAATATTTTATAATTTTATATATTAAGAAACGGCAACAGCGACTTTATGGATGAAAATAGAATCTGAAAACTCTAAACAAATAAGAGCAAATAATGTACTTACACGAGTCAGAGCTGTAAATTTAATTTAAAGTACTAAATACTAAAAAAAAAGTTAATTGACTTAAAGTTAATTAACGGCAGTGAAAAGACTTACTGACTAAAACTTCTAATACCCCAGTACAAAAGAATTTGTACTGACTAAAAAGACTAAAACCAGTTAAAAGAACTGCAGTTAATTAACTTTTAGCCAATTAATTGCTTTTTTAAATGTAAAGTCAGAAAGTAAGTACCGACTGCTCACTGTTTTTTTGTAGTTAAATTTTATTGTCGCAGTATTAACTTACATTAAAAAAAATAGTTTATTAACTGCGACTTAATTGAATGCATTACCCAAAAGGCTGCAGTCTTTACAGCTCTGCTGTACAGCTCGTGCAGTTGATAGTTACATCGTCTTCGCTAGGTGCTATTTTGCCTGTTGACACAAAGAGGTCCATAGATCGCACCTTTCTCTCTAAGATATCAAGGGACCCTTCATCCACCTGGAAGAAGCAGGCCCGGATTAAAGGAAATGGGAGCCCGGGGCTATTTCAAATTTGAGGCCACCTTAAAAGATATAGAACCCAAGCAAGCCAACCCCTCATAACACAGAGCGTCCTTAACCCCAAGCGAGCCAACCGAATAACCCGGGGCGCTAGAAGTCCGCTCTCAGAGACGATGCGCTGAGGAGTTGACGAAACGAAATTCCAGGAATCCAACCACCGATAAGATTAAGAATTTTGATACCCGTTGCTAATTATTCATCACGGCTTCTTTTTAACGTTTTTGAAAAATTAAATGTGTTCATTTTGCAATCGCAATCGTAATCCCAAATGCGTTAAACCCACATAACTCAATTTGTAATTAATCCAAAAACCATGAACAAAATCGTCAGACTGTCAGACCATTTCTTCTTGATTACTCACAACTCTACAAATTTAAACTAACAAATTATGTAGTAATTAAGATATATTAGATTGAATGATTAAGTATACATTATAAATAATAATTATAAAACAAAATTTTTTTCCTCAATTTCATTTTTACAAAATCTTGAATCAAATCATTAAACGCAATTGATCTTTATAATTCGAATTCGATTGCTAAACGAGTTAAAGATGATAAACTTTCATCCAACATCGAAGATCGGTATATATTTTATATTCTTTTAAGGACTGTGAAAGATCTTTCTGCTTCACAATTAGCTAGAGGTATTAGTCGCATTCACAAAGCTAGTGGCTACGTAGTCAAGGGATTCTGATTGGCTAAATCTAACTACAAAAGTAGATGAAATTTTCCCTCCAACGTAGTGTAAAAAATTCGTCTAAAAAAATAAGTAAAGAATGATTTTGACGTTTTAGAATCAGCTGCTCGATAAAGACACACGAATTCAAAATGAAATAAATCGTTCAATAATTAAATACAAACATTGAATAAATATTGGTATACTTTATAATTACTTTAAAAAAATAATGATCTGATAGTAAAAAAATAATAAATATAAAATATATAAATCTACCCCATAACATCCCTGCTCATAACTAACCGGATTTTATACAAAACTTCGAGTCTTGATGTTAAGGTAAAGGTTTTTCTTGTCATTTGGATTTAAAAAAACTAAGCAGGTTGTGAGCTGTCTAAATAGAAATTAATTTGATTAATAAAATGGCTAAGATACGTCAGACAAACGCTATTCGTTATAAAGTGTTAGATAAGTATCAAGCCGGTACCAAACAATATGTCATCGCTGAAATGCTGAAAATTCTAACTTCAATGGTTTACTACATTATCAAAAAGGTTAGAAGCTGAAAATCAGTAGAAACGGAACATCGTATTGGCGTCCAATACGCAACACAACAGGTAAAACAAATAGGCGCATAAAGAAATGCATTCTTAAGGACCCTTTTGCGTCCTCGAAAAACATCTGTGGGGATCTAAATTTATCTATACTGCCATCTACGGTAAGGAGGCGTTTAAGGGATTGCGGTCTTTATGCGTTCCGACCAGCAAAAAGCCACTACTTACTGGAAACCATCGTAAAAAAGGTAAAATAGGATAGGTGTATCGGAAAGACTTTCAATTTCTAATTAAAATATTTAATCAGGGTTGAATTTGCAAAAAATCATCTGAACTGGACTATACGCAAATGAAAAAGTGTGCTTTATAGTGATGAAAGCAAATTCAACTTATTTCACTCCGATGGTAAAATGACAGTAAGGCGCTCGAAAGGAACACTTTTAAAGCTAATGTACTCCTTACGGTTAAGCACGGTGGTGCCTCGGTGTTGGTCTAGGATTGCTTTTCCGGTGCAGGCGTTAGTCCCATACATCAAATCGCAGTAATTATGGACCGTTTTCAATATAGGGTTATTTTTGCTGCCATACTCTCTTCAAACCTGCTAAAAGAGTGGTTTGCAATATTTGTGTCTTAGAGTGGCTGTCCCAATCTCCCGATTAAAGATTTGGTGACAAAAATCCGTTAAGTTTTTAGCAGACATATTTCTGAATTTATTTAATTTTTTGCTAACATCATTTATTGTGTGGATTATTTTAACATGTTTTAATTTTTGTATGATTTAATTACATTATAGAAAATAAAGAAAATATTGTTATTAAATGGTATTGTGAGCATAAACTGTCAATGAATTGTTGATACATTGTGAATTTGTATCAATAACCTATTGTGAATGGAAAAAATTGGTATTGGGAAAAAAATCATCGACTTTCTTGTCAACTGGCAATTTTTTTTTTCAATCGTAAATTTGTAGTTGATGAGTTCGTGTTTGCTGAAAAAATAACAAAGAAATGTGATTTTCGAATTATAAAATCGTTAATTTTGTATTTTAAAGTTCTCAAAAAGTTATTAGTAACAAAAAACAGATGGAACAAAATATTGAACTCGTTAATGGAATCTGCACAAAAGGTAGAGCACATTCAAAATAGGAACAAAATTCTGTAGAGCTAAATAGCTTAGGGCCTACAGAACGTCCTTCAGAGAAGTGGCAAAGAGTATGGGTCGACCTAAAATGCAAACAAAGAAGAAGAAAACTGAAAACAAAATCGAAATATCAGCCACTGGTCGTGGTCCAAATAGACTTCACCACTTCAGAGATATGGAAGAAGCTGTTGTAAGTAAGTTTATTGGGTCTAAATACATGTGTTAATTTACCCGGAAGAGAATTTGGTTTGGAAACTCCTCAAAATGAAAATGATTTATTTACTGAAGAAGCTGCAAATGAACGATCAACCCATCAGATTGACCCGGATCCAGTTGAAGTTGTTGACCAACAGCAGAAAAAAACCTATTCAAAAAACAATTCCGTCGAAGTCATTTTTTATTTAATTTTTAAGTTTTTTATTTGCTTTCAAAACTTCTGCAAGCGGCAAGAATAATAAAATTATTTTGAAGGCATTCACAATAGCACAATATTTTGTCAATTGATTTTCACAATACCGATTTTGATTTGAATTAATATAGTCTATCAACCGTCAATCGGTTGATAGTTGATCTTCGCAATAAGGTTGTATATACATATATTTTATTTTTATAAGCAATATCTTGTATCGTTATGATTTGAACTCCGATCAAATTAACTGTTGGTACTGATACCAACTCACGAACTGTTTGACGGGAGCAATACTGCTTATTTTCTAATCTATTACGAAGGGTCCTGTGATGTGGCTTTAAAAGTTGGTAAAGCCATCATCACAGGCAGCTTTGTTTAATATCAGCATGATGATGGTTGTCTTCATCCCATTTAAGTCTGGTTGGGGTGGAACTTCTAATCATCACCCAGATGGATTTGTCGAGACTGCTCGCTCCGTTGGCGAGATTCTGTGACTTTGTCAGTTTTAAACAGATGGGTTGGAATGTTCTGTTTGTGAATCCTGTTGCTCTCTTTTTGATTCCTTTGTAAGTTAAGAACTTACCTGTTTCCGCCTAAAGCACCTCAGGATCCCTGCAACCTGAATCAAAATGTTCTGTATGCAATGAACAAAAGTAGACTTTTTTCAGATACATTTTTGAAAAAAAAAAAACGAACAAATTTATCTGCCGAGAATTCATAAAACGTGGCTCTAAATTTATGTTTTGTGTACCTTATTCCTTTTAAATTTAAGAGCATTTAGTTTTATGATTTTACTACAGATTGTTGTCCAATTGGGTTCAACATTTAAAACAACATTTTCAAAAAAATAAAATAAAATACTTCCCATATATTTTTAACTTCTTATAAATTTATTTTAAAAACTTTACTTCCTATCATACAGTTTTTATTGGCATTGTCGTAGCCACATCTGCTTCATTCTTCTTAATTGCAATTTGCAATAATCCACTGGGAGAATCATCAGATCCACCAAACAACACCAGAAACAGTCCATTGTGGGCAACTGTCTTCCAAAGCTTTAAAATCCATTTGTCTAATTTTTCCACCGTTTTGTCAATTTTATCGAGTTTGAATTTGTCTGCTTCCACACTAAGATTGCTGATGGTCAGAGCGTGTTCCAATGCAATCTCACGAGTTTTCTTCACCGATTGTTTGTTCGTCTCTGCTTCAAGACATACAATCGATTTGAGTTTATCGCCTCCCGTGGCCTTCTCGCAGATTTCCTTAACTTTGGGATTCATACTTCCGGTGGTAATGATGGCCGTTCGCTTATCGCGTTGTGAAGCCTGACCAAAGAGATTGTTCTGTATTGAATCACCCACAGCCATGCGAACGATCTCGTTCACTCGCCTCCGTTGTAACAAAATCTCATCACCAAAATCTATGCTATTTCTGAGTTTCAGCTGCACCAAGCGGATACTCGCCAAACTGTCTTCAACCGAATCGTGTCCACCTTCGTGTCCCTGAATAACCTGATCCAGGAACGTAATGGCCAGAGTTTGCAACTTTGACTTACGTTTTCGCATGCCTGTGATATTGAAAATCACACTCGTATCGATGACGTAGGGATGCATCATTTTCATGGCGTGCAAATCTGAATTCAGTGACTGACCGACAAGAATCGCGTCAGCAGGAAGTAAATCTCGCACCTCTTGTTGGACTTCATGCAGCTTTTTAGTGACTTTAGCCATCAGTTCGGGGGTTATTCCCGAATATTTTGTGAGGTAGTCTACGATTTTATTGGTTGGCATTACCAGAGTTTCGTAGACCGTTTCGAACTTCTCGTTTACAATCGAGATACGTGTGAGTTCATTCCTTCCGGATGTTGTCTGACACATCTCACAATCGACACCAAACATAGGACTGTTGGGAGTCACTGGGGCGTATTGGTCTTTTGTGAATACGTAATTCTTGAAACGACTGGCGAGTTCTCCACGCAGTGGCATTGGGTAACCTTCGTCGACCATCTGCAGGGCGGATAGTAGCAATTTGGTCCTTGGAAATTTGTCTTCTATTTTAGTTTCCCCTGTTTTCACTTTTTCTCCGCCTTCCGACGAATCGCAGGGAAAGATCGATTTCACAAGTAGTGTTGGATCTTTGTTCATCTCAATGGCTGTTTCAAGTGATCCATACTTAGCTATGAGCTCATCGGCTTGAACGTTAGTCAGAGGGGCTGTTACCAAATCTGCGATTATGTTTTTATCTCCTCTCACTGGAAGGACAACTTCGAGTTTTGTTTCGAAGATCTTCTTGGTTTCGGTGAATTTTTCTTCGTTGGAAAGATAATGATATAGTGACACCCCGTCGAGGACAACCACCAGAGTGTGAGACAACTTTAAGGGCTTTTCTAGATAGCACCACCGATCTGGGTGGCATGGTGACTTTTTTCCTATCAGAGCGGACATGAGGAGATGTTGAACATCTGTCAAGAACACTGGTGTTCGTTGCTCTTGATCAACTTCAAGGCTTGCACTGTAGCCAGCTGGTCTCAGGTGCAGTTTTGAAAGGTTCTCAAGTTCGCGCTTGCGTTCCTTGAGTTCTTTTTTGAGTTTGACATATTGCTCTTGTGTAAGATTGAGTTTCTTTGCCTCTGCATTATCATCTCCTGTGCCAGAGTCCTGACTCTGTGAATCATCTTCGGTGAGTTTAGGTTTCTTGGCAGTGGGTTCTTCATCATGGTTGACAGTAATCAATTTCGATTTCTTTACCTGTTGGGAAGATTTGACTAATTATATATTTAAGTTTAGAGAAGCTTTATGAAATTAGTTACCTTATTTTTTTCATCTGAACTATCACTGTCAGAATTTGAAGCCTTGGCAGCAGCACTGGATTCGGATTCACGGTCTTTGTCGTTCAGTTTTACCAAGCTAGCGAGTGCTGCAAGTTTTTTCTTCTTCTTCTCAAAGCGTTCGGCTTTTTTTGAAGTCATTGTATGCATTAATGGATAACTGATTGATTAAGACACACGTAAGAAATGATTTTATTTCAAGTTCTTTATTTTTTATCTCGTGAATTAATTTAAAATTTTGTTTTTCTGTTCCTAGATTTCACTCTCACGCGTGGTACAGTATAAAAGCAAAAGCATGCATTCAACACAAACTTCACTTTTGACGTTTGGTTGTTGACAGTTGACACTGACATTCAATGTTTAAAAAGGTGACTACGTTCGGATACCTATCTGAAAATAACTTTTGACCCTGTTCACACGAGGAAACCATTTCCTCGAAAATTTATTTTGTTTTTTTTTTGTACTTTGATAAGAAGAAAACAAAATAAAGGAATATACCTCTTATAAATTAAAAGACTGTGAAACCTAATATTGGTCAATAAATTAGAGGACAAATTCATAAAAGAAAAATAGTTTCACTAAGTTTTTTATTCCAGCTTTTCAAATAAATATAAAGACATAAAGTATGAACAAAATTATATTTCTTGTGTTAATAAATTCAAAAACAATAACTGTATGTCTTGTAAATGGAGACAAAATTAATATTTAAACACTAAATACATTCTTCCAGGTCAAGTTTGATATTTTGATTTCTTGTTTTAATCAGATTAATTTGTTTGATTTTTACATTTATTTTGATGTTTTTTCTATGACATTTTACAATTTACAAATAGAACAAAAAGTGTAGAGCCTGTATACAGTTATGTACGTTTTATAATTCCTTAAATATGAAAACTGTTTATAAGATTAACGGAACGTTGCATATAACCGTTGAATAAAGCTTACATAATTAAATTATGGTAAAAAATGTCATTTTGATTTTTGTCCATAATTGTATTAAAAATAATTAAAATTCCTTTTTAACTTTCCTATTTTTTAAAAGATTCAAATCAAGTTATTTCGTCTTTGAGAAGAAGAAAAGTATAGCTATAAAAAGATTGAAACCAATGAACCTTAAGCTGGACATACAGTACTGAACCATTTGGACCCGGTCCATTTTTTAAATATGGAAAAGAAGAAATATGTTCATCATTAAAAGGAGGAATGAAGTTCGAAAGTTTTATGAACAGGAGAAACGAAATTCACAGGTACATAAACCTAGAACCAAAGGCTCTGCAAAGACGAAAGTGGAAATATCATAATGGATTCGCAGTCAATGCTGAGGACCACATCTGCAGACTGTTCAACGGCGAAGATTAACCAAATTCCGCTTTCAGGCAGAATGATCCATTCAACATAGACGACGAAAGCCAACAATTCCGTCCTCCCGACTTAGACGAGGTAAAGATTGCCATACCTAAGCTGAAGTCTTATAAAGCCACTGGAGCGGATGGCTTGAATGCCCAGCTCTTTAAAGCAGCTGGAGATAAGTTGGTTAGCACCAACCTTAGCTAAATTTTGACAGTAGAAAGTTGTGTCGAAAATGCAATTGCACTTGTAGAAGTTCCAAATTAAAATATGATGAGCACCAGCATAGTCAAATTCTTTTTTCTCCTCCATATCCATTTTACTTACCCTGAGGGTCCACAAGAGTAAAACCCAATCTTCCGCAATCCATTGTTTTTTTTTTAACTGGGCATATTATGTCTTGCCATGAATAACTCCAACTGTCACATTTACAATCAGTTGTTTACTTTTTCTTGATTTACCTTTAGTGTCGGTGGTTATTGTTTTTTTTTACAAAATTAAATTAAAACAAACAGCCCTTTCAAAATGAATGCTGATTAAGTCGCTGAAGAATGAAAGGAAACGCAGGTTTTGGGTGAATCCATTTCTCGAAGTAAGGGAACTTCATGATTTGGACTCACTATGGGAGGACGGTGCAGACTATAAGAATTTTCGTAGGATGTCGGTCGACAGCTTTGAAGCTGTTCTGTGCCTAGTAAAGATATCTTTGAATTAATGAATTTTGGCACTCGACGACAGTTTAAACGAAATGATATTTTAATTTCAAAAAGGATGTAATGGACGCTCACCACTACATACAACACAAACGTCAAATTTGATGACAAGATTTTGATCCACTCAAAAAATTCAAAATCCGATGACCGGATCATGGACCGGATGTTGGATTGTTGGTCTCTATTGGAGATAGGCCGATAGTCCTGTCATCGGAAATGTTAAATGGAGACCCACACTTACGCATGGCACAAAATAATTTCAATATACAATTTATTTCAAGAAAGAACCCTTTCAGGAATGAAAATGCAGTTGTTCTCTAACCACTCGCTAAAATGCTTTGCTAAATTTTAGCTGGAAAGAAATTTGCATGAAAGCTATATTTTAGCTCTAGTTGCGTACCCTACTTTAGGGAGTAATATTGAAAAAAAAAACTGAATCACTTCAAAAATGTTGTTAAAACTATTGCTATTCAACTTGTTAACCTTAGATTGAATTACTAGAAGATGATCTCTGATCAGCACCGAAAATTAAGTAAACAAATTAGGGATCTCGTAACAATGGATTTAATGAATTTTATATTTGTGTGTTGACAGAAAGCGAAAGCTGCTAAATTTTGAAAAAAAATTACTTAAATAACCCAATTCAAAGTTCAACCATCACGACTCGCAATAATGGATCCGCAGTTTAGTAGCTACTTTTCTATCTATTCATATTATATGAAAAGAATAAAAAATAATTGCATTAAAAATGACTTCGAAGTCATATTCGACGATAAAATTCATCATGTAAATGAAATTTAAAAATAAAAACAATTATTTTCCACGAACGCATCCCAATTTTCTGAACAAAAAATTGCCTACTTTTAGGATCCCGAATGTCAAAAGTTTACCGTTACAACAGTAAAATTAAATGGCACATCAAAAAAATAAAAAATGCGGGTTTTCTAATTCAAGCTCTGAGTATAATGAATATCAAAAAAATCATTTCTTTATAATTTACAATTTCATAATTTTTTGTTGTTGAAAAAAAAAGATAAAAATGTTTCAAGCCATTCTTCCTTTAACAAAATACCTGAAACCAAAATCAGTTAACATCTATGATTTTGCTTTCGTTTTACATTGCAAAGTCACCGTCTTCATTTTGTTAACCTCTACAATTTTGGTTTCTGCACGCCAATTTTTTGGTCAACCTATAGAATGTATGGCCGACGAAAAGAATCTGGAATATGTTAATCTATTTTGCTGGACAATGGGAACGTTCATTCTGACGGATTCAAACGATCAAATTAACAATCGTAATTCGATTGCAGTCGGAGTTGGAACTGAATATACAGACAGCCAAAGGCTTTATGTTCGTTATTATCAATGGGTTGTGATCATACTCCTGATACAAGCCTTTGTCTTCTATTTGCCGGCGTTTTTATGGAAGAAGTGGGAAGGTGGATTTATAAGTCAACTTTGCGATGGATTTGGTAAGTAATCATCCTCGTGACTAAAAGAGGTAATGATGATATAAAATTTGAGTCTTTTATACAGAAAGAAAGGTGCTTATTTCGGATAGTGCCAACAAAGAACGGAGAGCTTACCTGATGCAGATTTTCCATCCGAATTACAAACAAATGCATCGTTCGTACGCCAAGAACTATTTTCTATGCGAAATTCTGAACTTCTTCATATGCGTAAGTTCTTACTGTGTTCCTGAGCTTTGAACCTTGTCAATTCTTCATAATTTCCTTATTTAATTCTTTTATATCTAGATTTTAAACCTTACTTTGATGAATACATTTTTCAATGGATTTTGGTCGAGTTACTCTCAAGCAATGAAACAAATCCCATCTTACAATTGGAATCAATGGAACGAAATGAGTTCAAGGGTATTCCCCAAAATTACCAAATGTGAATTCTTTAAATACGGTGGATCGGGATCGCAGAGCAAATTCGATTGCCTTTGTGTGCTGCCAATCAATATATTAAATGAGAAAATATTTGCATTCCTTTATGTGTGGTTCTTGATCCTGATGGTTGTTTCGGCAATGCATTTAACTTTTCGTATAATTGCAACTTGCAGTAATGCAGCTCGTATAATCATGACTCAATGTAGTGTCGGATGTAATCAGAAGAAACAAGTTCATCAACTTGTGCAGGACATGAGCTATTCTGAATGGTTTTTGTTGACTCGTATTTGTGTAAATATTAATCCTTTAATGTTTGCAGAGTTAATTCGCGATTTGTATGACTTTCAAAGGCTCCGAAATAACAATGAGATGTCTGTTTAAAATTTCGCAGGTGTACAAATGTAAATAAGAACTGTTGGGGTTAGTTTTTTGTTTTAAACTTAAAACCGCACTAACAGCACTGACCATAACATGAATTGAATTTCACATTGAATGTGAATTTATTATTTTTTTTTGTTACTTATATTGTGTATAAATATATACATAGAATTATTGGAATAAAAGTATTTTTTTTATGAAGTTTATGTGTGTTTTTGTAATAACGGCATGGCATTCACTGGTTAAATTTTTGACAACTTATAAAAATCTGGGCCTAGGTTAGGTTAGGTTAAAGTGGGTGTCCAAAATGGAAACGGACACACTTAGGCCAGTTGAAAGGCCCATTGTGATACCACATGAATATTGAGGCTTTTTCCTAAGTTCATGGAACCCGTTGAGTCCTTTATGAAACGTGAGATTACGCTGATATGATCTAGACCGTTAAAGAAGAATTCCAGCCAGAGCAGGGCATGTACAGAGAAGATGAAGAATTGTTTTTTCCTCGTCCATACAGCTTCTGCAAAAGTCATTTGAGAATACGCCTAGTCGCTTGGCTTGCTTTCCTATTAGACAGTGTCCGGTTATGACACCTATTATCGAGCTAATATGCGCCTTGAACGTTTTAAATCTAGTGTTGGCCAGATGTTTTTTGTGACCTGACACGTGGTGATGTTGTTTCACCTTGTGTTTGCCTTCTTCGTAGCGTCTTGCAATAGCAACAGTTTACAAGTAGCGATTGGTATGCCAGTATGAGCCAAACGTGGTATAATGGGCTGCACTGTACCGTTCCTGGCGAGTTTATCTGCCTTACAGTTACCTGGAATGTCTCTATGGCCCGGCACCCAGCAAAGGTGAATATTAAACTGTTGCGCCATCTCCATTAGAGATGATCGACAGCTATGGACTGTTATAGAGTTTATAGAGACAGAGTCCAGAGATTTGATATCAGCCTGACTATCTGAGAAAATGCGGATACCAGATGTTAAGATCACGTTTTCCTTAACCCAGGACAAGACTTCTTTTATCGCCAAAAGTTCCACCTGGAACACGCTTCAATAATTGGGAAGGCGGAATGAGAGACTTAATTTCAGTCGTTCAGACTGCACACCTCCACCAACCCCTTCTTTTGTTTTTGACCAATCTGTATAGAAATGGATTGACTCATCTTCCAGGAATGTCCTATCCTCCAAAAAAGATCTGGGAGGTATAGAAATCTGGACATTTCTGTCGAAATGCAGTTGGGGGATGGTATAGTCTGCGTGCTTTGGAATTGATTCTAAATACCCAAGAATTATGGAGTGGCCAATTTTGTTGTTAGTCCACTGCGACGAAGCTTTGAGGCGAATAGCAGAGCTTGCAGCTAGTTGTTGCTTATGTCAAGAGGTGTTAGGTAGAATAAGGTGTCCAGTGCCGCAGATGGGTCCTGCGAAGCGATCCGCTTATTCAGGGCTTGCTATTCGATTCCAGAAATGGCTAAGGTTAAGTTGAAGTGGTTGCCAGGGTAATGCCAATTGAGATTAGTATAAGTCCAAATATAAAAAAAAGGAAAGAGTTAATGGTAAATTAAGTAAATTTTCTTTTATGTTATTAATCACAAACCGAGAAGATCATAGCCTTTTTTTTAAATTAATGTATAAAGTTTACGTTATTAAATGTACTGCAGAAAAAATTATTTCAAGGCGATATAAGTTTTCCTTATTACCATAGCTTAAGCAACTTTAAATGTGCAGTTATTCAATTCCCATAGGAAGTTATTGTAATGGGTCCGATTTGTCAAATTGAAAATGTTTACATTTCTCGACGTTCGAAGGTCCCTAGAGTCGAAATAAAAGATTTTTAGAAAGATGTCTTTGCGTGCGTCTGTCCGTACGTCCGTACGTTCGCTACGTTTTTTCGTCCTCCATAGCTAAAGAACCAGAAATTCAAATGAATTTTGTTATACAGATAATAAGGCAGAAAGATGCAGAAAGGGCTCTCAAGAAAATTGTTTGTGGTTTTTTTACCATAGCAGTTTGATAAAAAGGTGAAAATTTTGGTTAACCCTAAATAGGTATCTTACGAACCAAAACCGCTAGAGACTTGAATTAAATTTTATATAATATATTGCAACGTGATACAAAACACGTATATTTTTTGAAAAAAAAATCAATATAACGGTTTTTTTATAAATTAATAAAACTAAAAAAGAGAGGAGATAATAGAAGGAACCTGAATAAAACAACAACAATTACTTATGTTTGCTTAGAAAAATGCTAATCGGTTCAGTATAGTTCGATAGAACGGAACGGCTTACAACTTTCAGGTGGGTGCGGTGGCGTAGTGCGTAGTGCACTAGCTCCTCACACACTAGGTCGCTTGTTCAAGCCCAGCTCGGGCAAAAAGTTCTTCAAAAATTAAATTGAACATAAAAGCGTTTAAGCACCACTAAAGGAGTCTGATGATCGGGTTGGTCCTCGTGAAATAGCTATAACTCCAACCTATGAACTTGGTGGTAGCACACACAAGTTGTTGTTGTTTCATTCTAAATTTTCAATTGTAAATTCGGCAAGCAGCTGCCTTAAACTGCGAGTATAAAATTTCATTCAAAAACCTCCTAAAAAAATGTTTCACCTCCAAAATTTTACGACTGAAATATGATTTCATCTCTAAAACAATTTTGTGCAACAAAGAATAATGTTTTTGACATCAGATAAAATGTTGAGAAAAATCGAATTGACATTTTTTTTTTGCAAAAAATAAAAACCTAAAAAAATTTATAAAAGTTGGTAAAAATTGATTTTCGACTCAAAATTCTTTTCAAAACTTTGAGACATTGGCTTTAATTTACTTTTATCTTTCAAAACATATTGTTGTTAGCATTCAGTAAAATTTTGAAAAAATCGAATTGACAGTTTAATTACAAAAAAATTAAAAACCGAAAAAAAATTAACATAAGTTGGTAAAATTTGATTTTCCACTCAAATATATTTTCAAAACCTTGAGATAATAGCTTCTAGCAAATTTTTACTTATAAGACATATTGTTTTCAACAAAAGGACAAATTTTGTGAAAAATCGAATTGATAGTTTTTTTTACAAAAAATAAAAAACTAAATAAAATGTATAAAAGTTGGTAAAAATTGATTTTCGACTCAAAATTCTTTTCAAAACTTTGAGATATTGGCTTTAATTTGCTTTTATCTTTCAAAACATATTGTTCTCAGCATTCAGTAAAATTTTGAAAAAATCGAATTGACAGATTTTTTACCAAAAATTAAAAACCGAAGAAAAAATTAACAAAAGTTGGTAAAAATTGATTTTCCACTCAAATATCTTTTCAGAACCTTGAGATAATAGCTTCTAGCTAATTTTTACTTATAAGACATATTGTTTTCAACGTTAGGACAAATTTTGAGAAAAAAATTGACAGTTTTTTTTACAAAAAATAAAAACCTACAAAAAAATGTATAAAAGTTGGTAAAAATTGATTTTCGACTAAAAAAGATCTCTTCAAAAATTTTAAATATTGGCTTCAAACTAATTTTATCTTATAAGAAATATTGTTTTCAACATTTGGTAACATTTTTAAAAACAGTTTTTTTACAAAAAATAAAACTCTAAAAAAAAACAATACTAAAACTTGGTAAAAATTTACTTTCGGCTCAAATAGCTTTTCAAAAATTAAAAATATTGGCTTCAAACTTATTTAATTTCACAGAAAATATTGTTTTCAATATTTAGTAATTTTTATATTAAAATCCAACAGTTCGTTTTTTCATAAAAAAATAAAATCTACAAAAAATAGTACGCAAATTTGGTAAAAATTGATACGAGTACATATAGACAAACTTTTAAGCAAGACAAATCGTCAGACGGGATGGAAAGTTATCAGTGTGGGTCGCATCCCAGCCTCTTTTTCAGTTTAAATTTCAATCCAAAATTTTAAATAGTTTTTCTATTAAAAAATTGCTAAATGGTCTTTTTTTCTTCTAGGTGTATCTCCTCTTACAGAGATTTGTTCTTATGTACATATGTTGTTGTGCTGTTTCTTTCAGTACATTTAATTTTCAAGGCATGGTAAAATCTTGCAAGTTTGAGTTTTCTAATGCCGAACGCTTATTATTCAGATACCTTAACAATTTGTTTGTTTTCTTTTGCCTTTGATGTACAAAACAAAGTGCATTCACAGAATTTCATCAATTTGTTTTTCAACAATTATTGTTGCAAAACACACCACACCTTGGTGCATAAAATTTAAATTCTTTTTCGTTTTCTTAGTAAATTTACACATTTCATCGACACCATTTCAAAATGTAAATCAATTAAACAACCATAACATCCACATCCAATTAAACAAAACAAATCCAAGAACTTTCCTTTCAACCTGCTCCCAATTTAAGTTGTGGCGAAATTGGATAATAAATTGTTAATCACCGGGAATTCCAAACACTGCCATGTCATGTTAGAAAATGATTTCCATTCAGAGTGAGTCAGAGAGGGCGAGTTTCGTGTGAAGAAAATATTTAATGCAACTTACTCTTCCAAACCATCCCAAAAAACACACACCTCAAGTATTCTTTCTTTCGGTGCTCCTCTGCTCTGACCGAATGTTCAAAAATAGAATTTTATAAAACATGAAGTCTTGTTTTTTTCAATTCATTTCAGGCGCACTATTTTCGAAACACCAACAACCACCTCCGCCACGCCATCGCATCACCATATCGCCAGAATCAGAATCAGAACCAGAACCACCACCTTAACCACTTGGACAGCTCCAACAAAATTTTTCTATAATGGGAATAGATTGGTGGTTGGGTTCTTGGAAGCAACAGCAATTGAGTGTGAGAGAAGGAAAACTTAACAGAATTTTCCTTAGCCTATCACACTTTTATCCCAGTTTTGTTTTTCCTTCTTTCAGTGGATAGCACAACACGAAGCTTTTGAGTAAAGTTTTGCAATATGAATTTATGTTGTGCGTGGCACGATATGACACACATTTTATGTTTGTTTTTATGCTTCTGTTGTTATTTAAAAACTCTCTCTCTCTCTGGATAACACTAGGAATAGTCGAATAGAGTTCTTCTCTCTGAGGGAGGACTAGGAGAACAAAAATACCATATTTTATGAAATTGGGAGGAGAAAAGCTGTTCTGTTCGTGCGCAAATAATCATATTCATGTACAAAGAGTCGGTAAATTATGTTTGAACTTTTATTTTTAAGATTTGAAATTTTATTTCTTTTTACAGATCTTTAGGCTTATCACGAAATCTAGACACATCAAGAAAAATAATCATCAAATTCGCTCTTAGAAGAGATTGGTATACAAATTTGGTCTTCGAGCGAATTTGGTGATACAGGTATTTTGCACAAACTATAAAGTTAAGCTTATTTTATACGATTGGAATGATCTTCTAATATTTTAGATATTCCAATTTTATCTGTAAAAAGTGACAGAAAAAATTGGCTGTCAATCGTCGACAATTTTTCTATAAAAAACTTGGCGGACTTCTTGCAAACGTTTTTACTCTTCTAAACACCCAATTTGATTATATTTTCAAATAATGGGACGAATGTCCACTAATTGGATATTGAAAGATGTTCTTTTCAAACAACATCATTCAATTTTTAATTGACAGACATTGGTAAAGTAGTATTCACATGAGGGCGACCAACGAACGACGGATGAATTACAAAATGTGAGTTTATATACGTTTGAAGACATATGTATTTCCACACAAATTCTTAGCAAAACGATAGCAATATAATCTCTTTTTGATTTAGGATGCATACTTTTACTTTTCAATATCATATATTAATAAATTTAAGAAAACAAATTTATTCGTCGCAAAAAAATTGTAGTTGATACGACCTGTCAAACTTTTGCGTTCCACATTATCCACACTCGCAACGATTAACATAATCGCGCGTAGTTAACATAAAAAAAATCATTCTTGTTTTGGTTTCGGTGATAAATTTCAAAATCGACGAATATTCGTTCATTCGTTGGCCGTTGGTCTAGATCATGTGAATAGTGCTTAAGGCAACTTTCTAGTATCGCATTGGCCAGCTGCCAAAAAATTACCTTCCAATTAAGGTAAATTTAATGGAAAGTCGACTAGAAAGTTACTCAAGAAAAATCTCCCTACCTATCAAGTCAAGTAAACTTCCATCAAAATGGCAGTTGATCATGTTTTTTCATTCAGCTGAAAGGTAAACTTTACTACTCTATGATTTATGTATTTTCTGCACAACTTCATGTAATGCTTTCTGAAAAAGTATTCCTTGTCAAATTGGGAAAGTAATAACTAATATTTCTTTACAATACAAATCAAGTCTACTTATGCCAGAATCACAGTTAAGCATGTTTTGTATTGAACTGAAAGTTGAAATTTATTACTCTGTGATTTCTTTGATTTTTGCAAAATTTCATCAAATTTTTTGTATGAAAGGTTCTTTGTCAAATTAGATAAGAAAAAAGAGGCTAGAATGCGACCCACACTGATAACTTCCCATCCCGTCTGTCGATTTTTCTTATCTAGAAGATTGTAGGTTTTTGTGTTGGGTTAAAAAAGTTGTTAGTTTAAGTAGCATTTCCTAAATTTTTACAAATTGGATGGATGAAATTTATTTGAGAGATATCAAGAACCGAACATCAGTTTTTACCAAATTTGTGTACGATTTCCTGCAGATTTTATTTTTTTTATGAAAAAACGGACTATTGGATTTTTATAAAAAAAACTACTAAATTTCGATAACAATATTTTCTGTGAAATAAAAAGTTTAAAGACAATATCTTTAATTTTTTAAAAGCTATTTGAGTTAAAAGTAAGTTACCAAGGTTTAGTATTGTTTTTTTGTTAGGTTTTTATTTTTTGTAAAAAAAACTGTCAATTAGATTTTTCTCAAAATTTTATTGAATGATGATAACAATAATTTTTAAAAGATAAAAGTAGTTTATAGCCAATATCTCAAAGTTTTGAAAAGATATTTGAGTCGAAAATCAATTTTTACCAACTTTTGTTAAATTTTCTTTTGAGTTTTTATTCTTTGTAAAAAAACTGGCAATTAGATTTTTCTCAAAATATTACTGAATGATGACAACAATATAGCTTATAAGATAAAATTAGTTTTAAGTTATAATCTTAAAGTTTTGAAAAGTTATTTGAGCCGAAATGCAATTTTTACCAACTTTGAGTAATGTTTTTTTAGGTTTTTATTTTTTATAAAAACAACTGTCAATTTGATTTTTCTCAAAAATTTACCAGATGTTTAAAACGTTTTTTTATTTTTGTACAAAATTGTTTTTGAGATAAAATCATTTTGTATTCTCAAAATTTTCGAAGTGACAAATTTTTTTTTTCAGTTTTTTTGATTTATAAAAAAACAGTTAGTTGGATTTTTTTTCAAAAATTACACATTCAATTATATTATATAAAATTTAATTCAGGTCTCAAGCGTTTTTGGTTCGTAAGATATTTAAGGTTAACCACAATTTTCACCATTTTTTTTAAACAACTATGGTAAAAAACCACACACTCAATTTTCTTGAGAGCCCTTTAGATATCACTTATGGTTCTTGAGCAATGGACGACGAAAAAAACGTCGCGAACGTACGAACGTACTTACACACGCAAGCACAGACATCTTTCTAAAAATCTTTTATTTCGACTTTAGGGACCTTGAAACGTCGAAAAATGTCAAAATTTTCAATTTGACGAATCGGACCCATTACAATAACTTCTTATGGGAAGTTAATAAGTACTATTTCTGTAAAATACAAAATACAATAGTGATGAACTTGTAGCTTGCTTGAGGATTGGTTTTGTAGAAAATAATGTTTTTGGTAGTTTTTTGTAGCGATGAATCGAAGTTAGATGGTAGTGAATTATAGTTTTGAGTTTAAAACTTATGACACTTGAAAAATTAAACTTGGTCAAAATGTTTGTTTACAGTATTCAGTTGACTGAATTGAAGTCTTTTATACCTCTGAACCTGCCCATTGTCTAATATCTGGGTAAAATAAACCAACCGTATAAACGGAAAGTTTTCGCTTGGTAGAAAATTGGCAATTGGCACCTTATTGGATTCTATTGGAAGACTTTTAACAGTTCGGCCAATATTGGAAGATGTTCCAATCGTGTATACTTAGCTTAACCAGACGAACCTAATCAATTTTATAACGGTAGTCGTTTTGATAATTCTTCTGAAAAGCGGCAAAGCTCTGGATGTGATTGTTGACAAAGAAATCATCAAACACCAACATTCGCTCCTAGAGCTGAGTCATTTTGCTGTTGAGTATTTCAGAGGGTCATTCTTATTATTAGCTTTCTCAAAGTCTTCTATTTCTTTTATATTTTTGGAAACATACAAATTGGCATGTCAAGTCAAGCAAGCATGTTTCTTTATTCAAAACTTTGCATTTCTAGCAAACTATGTCTTCCCAAATCCATTTGCCTATGAAAAGCTTAAACAACTGCGACACACTGTATCAAATCAGCCCTATGATAGAGAGAATCTAATGTTTTGTATAAAAATACTCAACGAATGGGAGAAAAAGTTTTTCGAAAGTTCAAATTTTCAATGTGTATGTACTGTGCACATACAATATTTATGTAGGTATGTAAATAAATATGTATGTACATAGATTTTATTTTTGTTTTGAAAATTTTTCACTTCAAGCAAAAGGATTTTTGCCACAATTATTTGTTAAAATTTGTACGCATGTCGGATACGGTTTTCAATCATTGAGTTTTTTAAAAAAATTCACCAACAACAGTGTCAATAGTGGAGTGAGCGAACACGTCGTCGTAAGTATTTTCGTTTCAAGTTGAAAAACGGATCCGCCGTCGTCGTCGTCGTAACGTTGGTTTTCGCTCCTGGCGTATTGTGTGGTGTTTTTTCTTTAATTTTGTTTTGAAAAACCGTATTTAATGTCTTTTTTTCATTGAAATCTGAATCTCAAATTACAATAGAAAGTCAAAATTTTCATTGGTGAGTTAAAAAAACAAAGTTTAATATTTTCTTTTGTTAAGATAAAAATTCGTTAATTAATCTTTCCACATCAGTACCTGCCTTTGTATTATAAAATGTAACCTGACGTTTCCTTCTTCCTTCCAGAGAAGGGGCAATAGTTTTTCTCTTTTCGTTTTCGGTCGCTCGAAATAATCATCGTCAGCGTCATTGTCGTCGTTCGGTCGGTCGCCTACTCCTTTAAAACTTATTTTCTGTGTGGGTATAATGAACTCTACGTTGTTTCTGTGATTATTGATTTATTTTTGGTGATGTGAAAATGTGTAATTTGCAGGACAACTAAATATAGTCCTTGTAAATATTTTAACAGCGAGCATCCTATAATTTAACAGTCGAATGTTTGATTGAATTGGTTACAGAACGAAAACAGTGTCCTACATAATTTGCAGCCCTTGACCTATATACTTGAAATTTTATCTGTAAAATTTTGGTAACGGTTAAAATACCTACCCATCGTGTTTTGTTTCAGATGTGAGAAGTAAATAAGGGCTCACAGTCTCGCACAAGAAACGTAATAAGGGTTGCGAGGGCTTAGAGAATGAGCAGAGATAATAAAAGTGGAGCACTTGGCCACTTGTAACAGAAACACGATGCATTGGGGGTTGAGATATTGGAAGAGTTCTGCTTTTCTGCTTTTTTTCTTCGTGTTCTTCTTTTATCCACCTACATACTTATTAGATAAACAAGTTCATTCGATTGGCATAGAGTGCATACGAAGATTTTCATTGTACCGTTAAGTTATTCAAGGATGTCGTATAAAATGAAAGAGAATGAAATGAGATGAAAACTTGAATAACGAATAATGATAGATAATGCGGGCGGGCGGTTTAACTGAAACTGAAAGAGAACGTGATTTTGAAATAAAAAAGTCAAGGCGTTTTAACATCCATTACGGTTTTTTTTTTAAGTCGCTGCTTGCACTGGGTTATTGGATTCTTTTTATGATCATCTTTAGTTTTACATAAGGAACTTTAAGGGCGCCTCTCTATCTGGGCTTGTGGGTGGATGATGTGATGGGATTTAAAAATTCATTCAGTAGTGCAAAGTGGGAAAGGATATGGTCTCTGTGTGGTTTTCAAGGTAGAAGGAGAGTGTAAGATGGCCATATAATCTATTTATGTAAAATATAATTGTGTGTCACTTTTGAGTAAATGTCAGGAGGATGCTGACGATTGAAATAGTGTTTGCTAGGATGTTAAGTAGGACTGAATTCTTCTACATGAAAATGCAATGATTTTGCTCATATGGAGAAAATGATTGGGTATAATATTCAAAAGAAATGCGTTCAAACCCGTGTTGCCGGATTTCCTATGAGTAATTCTTAGATGCTCAAAATACAATTAAAACTTAAGAAACTAACGCTGTAATGTCTGTTTTTTTTGGAATTTTATTAACACAGAATGGTATTATATCTTAATTTACGTTTTATTAAATGTCTAGATAACCTTTATAATATCAAATTTCTGTAACTTAACTGTTAACTTGATATTCAAAATAATATTTACTATTTGACGGATATATTTGTAATTTGACCTAATATGTCACAATGAAGTGTGAACAAAACTATATACAGTTGTGTTCAAAAAAATAGGAGTGCCTGTTCTTTTTAGATTAAATCGTGACTCTAAAGTTGTATAATTTTTTTAAATTTATTTTTTCTTTTGTACAAAATAAGTAATCCAGTCTTTAATTATTATGCTTAAAGACTTCTTTGTTTAAAACAAATAAGGTAGTGAAAACATGAATTTTATCAAAATAAAGCCAAAACGAATTGTTCAAAATAATAGGAGTAAACAAAATAAAGTATAAAAAACTAAACAAAAATATTCAATATTAAGATTTTTTTGTCAGTATTTTGTGGAAAATCCTTTGTTTTTTATAATTGCTGCACATCTGCGTGGCATAGAGTTCACAAGGGCCTGACAACTCTCAACTGGAATTTGGTTCCATGTTTCCTCGACTGCGTCCCACAACTGTCTCGAATTCAAGGGTCTTCGTCGAGAAACACCCTTTTTCACATCTGCCCATAAATTTTCTATATGATTGAGGTCAGGCGACTGAGCTGGCCAGTTCATGACCTCAACCCCATTGACCAGAAACCATTCCTTGGCAGACTTACTGGTGTGTTTCGGGTCGTTGTCTTGTTGAAATACCCATTTAGCCGGCATATTCCAACTCGCATAAGGCAGCATCACACTGGACATTATATCCACATAAACGCGCTGGTCCATCATGCCAATGATTTGATGTATGGGGCCAACACCAGCATATGAGAAACTGCCCCATACCATCACTTTAGTAGCTCCATGCTTTACCGTTTTAATGGTGTACCGAGGCTTAAACTCGGAATTTTCTGGACGTCGGACGTATTGCCTAGAGCCAGTTCCACCGAATAAAACAATTTTGGTCTCGTCAGTCCACAAAATGTTTCACCATTTCTCTGCAGGCCAATTAGCATGGCTTCTTGCAAATTTCAAACGAGCGGCTACATGTTTTTTCGTAAGCATCGGCACTTTTCGTGGACTGCGAGCGGAAAGATTGTGTTCCAACAATCGCCTTCTTATTGTTACGCTACTTACTGCCAGTCCTAGATCTTCCTGGATCATCTTAGAGGACGCAAAAGGATCCTTTCGGCTGTAGCGAACAATACGACGATCGTCATTTTCACTCGTTTCTCGTTTCCGTCCCCGGGTTTGACTTTTTTTTTTTTCATATTTTACAGCATTGGCGATCATTTGGTCACAACACCCCAACATCAACTTTATATCCTTATAAGTTTTTCCTTCATTTCGTAACTTTTTTATGATTTCCCGTTTTTCGTCGGTGCAGTGCTTTCCTCGGCCCACTAAATAACCAAACTTGTTTATATATTCGATATTCCAACTATTTAATATTCCTATTTTAATTTAGTTACCTACTGTTTATTTTTTTTAAGTTTTTGATTTTTTTTACGTACAATATAACTCACACTCCTATTATTTTGAATAGATCATTTGATCTTTGGTTACAAATGTAAACGGTTATGAATTGCAAACCAGTTCATTGTTTTATCATCTTTAATGTTCCGTTATACTTACCGGTAGAGAAATGGGATAATTACCAGTATACACATGGTAAAAAAAACACTTGAGCAAATTTTGTAAAAGCACTCCTATTATTTTGAACACAGCTGTACAGTGCATCACAAAAGTCATGGGACAAGACTAGAAATAGAGGCATTTTTTGTTTCTCTTAAATTGTTCATTATAGTTATTACACTTTGGTAAACCCATATTGGCTCGGTTAGGTTAGGTTGGAGTGGCTTACCAGATGTCATTGACTCACCTAGACCTCAAGGGTCCATTGTTATACTACTAATGAGGTTACTCATGGGAGAGTAATGAACTTAATCAAACCATTTTGTACTTTTAATGAAGTTAGAGAGACATTTTGTGTCAATCGTTGCCAGTTCACTGGTATTATCGAAGAAGGGATTACCGAGAAAGTTATTCCTTCTAATGGAGAGTGGTGGACATGAACATAGAAGGTGTTGGACTGTTTGCTCTTCCTTCTCGCCCATGCAGCTTCTACAGAACTCATTTGTGTAGACCCCTAGCCTCAGAGCATGATGTCTTCCTATGAGGCAGTGTCCTGTTATTACTCCAATTGTAGAGCTTATACTTTGTCTGCTCTGTGATATCAAGCCTTTTTACCGTTTTAAGTCTATGCTTGGCCATATATGCTTGGTTGCTAGGCAGGTGGTACTTTGTGACCATCTAGCATTTGTTGTTTCTAGAGCATATTGCTTGGATATCTCTGTGGCCCGGCACCCAAATGAGGGGAATATTAAACTGTTCCGTCATCTCATTCAGAGATGATCGACAATCTTGGACTATTTGAGAGTTTGTGGAGACAGACGCCAGAGATTTAAGAGCGGCTTTACTGTCCGAGAAGATTCGTATATCCTTGCAAGATATAATGTTTTCCTTGAGCCAGGTTTGTGCTTCTTCAATCGCCATTACTTCTGCCTGAAATACACTTCATTGATTGGGAACTCTGTATGATAGACTGAGATTCAGTTGTTCCGAATAGATACCACATCCAACTCCGTAATTGGTCTTTGAACCGTCTGTATAGAAGTGTACCGCATCGTCTTCCAGGGGTCTCTCTTCTTCCCAGGAGGATCTTGAAAGGATGGACACATGGAAGCTTTTACCGAATACCATTTTTGGAGTGGTATAGTCTAAGCGATCTAGGATAGATCTGAAATTGTCTAGAATAGTAGTATGTCCAGTATTGTTACTGTTCCATTGTGAGATGGCTCTAAGCCTCACACATGAGTTGGCTGCCACCATTTTGGAGAAGATGTCAGGAGGTGTTAGGTTTAAAAGCACTTTCAGTGCAGCGATTGGTGTTGAGCGAAGTGCTCCTGTGATGTACATACTTGCTGACCGCTGGACTTTGATGGTCTTATTTAGATTTACCGTCTTGTCCAGTGCGGTCCACCATACGACAGCTCCATAAATGAGTATCGGTCTGATTACCGAAGTGTATAGCCAGTGGGTTATTTTTGGGGAGAAGCCCCATTTTGATCCTATGGCCTTTTTACAAGTTAAAAGCGCTACAGTAGCCTTTTTTACTCTGTCATCAATATTTGCCTTCCAATTTAGTTTTTTGTCTAAAATGAGGCCTAAATATTTAGCTTGGTCGAAAAGCTTTATGGTATTCCTTTATTCTTGGGTGGGCTAATCTGAGGAATTTTATACCTTCTCGAAAAGAGTATTAGTTCTGTTTTATGTGGATTGACGTCCAAGCCACATTGCTTAGCCCATTTTGTTAGCTTATTTAAGACATTTTGTAGGAGTTCCGAGAGAACTTGGTGGTGTTTCCTAGATACAGATATTGCAACGTCGTCAGCATAGGCAATCATCCTGAAACCCTCTGCTTCCAATGATGTAAGTAGGTCGTTTACTACCATGTTCCATAAAAGAGGCTAAAGGACCCCACCTTGGTTGGTGCCTCGATTCACCGATCTGGTGGTAGTAAAACTTCTCATACTAGAAGTTATTGTCCTACTTTTGAGCATGAGACTTATAAGATCTATAAGTGATTTCTCTAATTTCATCTTATCCATTGCTGTTGTGATCGCCTGGTAACTGACGTTGTTGAAAGCTCCTTCAATATCTAGGAACGCTACTAGGTTATATTATAACTGGCAGCAAACTTAGAGGAAACAATGGGAAAAATAGTGAATCCGGAAACTATAAGGAGAACTATACGAAAGGCAGGTTGCAACGGTAGATCAGCAAGAAAGAAATACAAATTTCGATTTGCATATATACGCAAACGAAAGTAAATTTAATATTTTTGGCAGTGATGGGCGCATTATAGTGAAGATGAAGAATTTAAAAAGTAGAACCTAGTTCCAACAGTCAAACATGGAGGAGGTGGAGTTATAGTCTGGGGGTGTATGTCAGCTGGTGGTGTTGGCGATTTGGTTTTTATTGAAGAGACAATGACTCAGTGTGTGTATCTAAACATAATGAAAAACTATTTGCACCAAAGCGCTGAAAAAATGGGGCTTCGTAACACATTTAGTTATTACCAGGATAACGATTATAAATACAAATCGTTTACTGTTCGGTCCTGGCTTCTATACAATTGTCCTAAGGTCATCGAAACACCACCTCAATACCCGGATCTTACGCCCTTTGAACATCTCTGGGATATTCTTAAGCTAAAAGTAAGGAAACATCCGATTAATTCTAAGGTTAAGTTGAAGAGAATTTGAATGGTAGATGGTCCCTTATTACCACCGAAGAGACAACCAATTTAGTAAAATCGGTCCAAAGAAGGCTACAAAAGGTTATCGAAGACAAGGGAAACCCCACGAAGTTTAATACTTCGTAATAAAAAATTTAAGACAAACAAAAAATGCGGCTATTTCTAGTCTTGTCCCATGACTTTTGTGAGATAAGATTTTGTACTTGTTTATATTATATGCTGATACTTTCCCGTTAGTTAATAAATTATAATTTCCTTTGTTAGCATTTCTTAGCTACTTCTTAGCAGTAAATCGATTGCCTATAGTCTTTGCTTTTGTATTAATTTTTAATTAGATTGCTAAAAACATTATGTAATTGCTCTGTCCTATGACTTCTGTGATGCACTGTACATTTGTGTTCATTTTATTAAACTGTCATTTATTTAAATAACGGAAACTCTTAAAAAAAAATGACCATGTTACTTGGATCTAACGGTCTATCGTTTTTATATTAGAGACTTTTAGCCCATTATTTCAAACTCTCTGGATATTAGGTGTTCATAAAAATAGCAGTGCTTTCGATTTTATAATTAAAGTGTTAGAAATACAATTTTATTTTTATTTTTCGTTAAGTGAATATTTTACTATGTAAACAATGGGACCGTCAAGACACTGCACCGAAGAAATCGAAAACTTATTAGAAAACTGCGTTTGGAGGGAAAAACGTACCAAAATATTGAAGACATCTAGGCTGCTCAGCAAAAATGGTTAGTAACGTCTTAAAATGGCAAAATAAACCGAAAACGCGAGGCCCAAAGAGGATGGCTACTGAAAGGACTGACAGAAAAATTATTCAGTTAGCAAAACAGAACTCTTCCGTAGGCTCTAGGAAAATAAGAAATCGACTTCAACTGTCCGTTAGCGCTGTCACAATACGAAGACGACTTTTATAAGCGAAGTTACCAGACTGAATTCCACGCAAGGTACCATTCTTGACGAAAAGGCATGTGGCAAATAGAATGGGGATTTGTTAAAGCGCATAGAGATTGGGCAAAAGAGAAATGAAGAAATGTTCTGTGGAGCGATGAAAGCAAAGTGTTCTTTTTGGGTCCAAGGGTCGTCCAGAATATGTGCGAAGACCCGAAAATGCAGCATACGATCCACGGTACACTATAAAAACAGTGAAATATGGCGGAGGAAAAATTATGAAATGCTTGCTTTTCATATTACGGGGTCGGGCCTATTTATCCCATGGGGGTATAAGGATGCAACCGAGTATGTGAAAATTCTCGAGGAGGTTATGTTACCCTACGCTGAAGAGAAAATGCCGTTGGTTTCTGTATACCAACAAAACTATGACCCAAAGCGTACGTCAAAAAAAGCAAAATCATGGTTTGCGCAGAAGAAGTTATCCGTTATGAAGTGGGCCACTCGATCCCCCGACCTTAACCCCATCGCTAATTTTTGTTGTTAAGAACGCAGTTCATAAAGCACAACCCAAGAATTCGAAAAAAATCGCAAATTGACGCAATACAAGTCAAGAGGTGTCAGGTTTTAATGGACTCTATGCCACGTAGATGCCAAGCATCATAAAAAACAATGGTTATGCAACAAAGTACAAATTGTAAGCTAAAATTATTTGTATACTTTCATATAACTTATTACAGTTTTTCTTACTACATACGTAATAGATCTAGTACTTTTTACTATTTACTATTTTTATGAACAGCCATATATTTAAAAAGTGGGTTTACTGTGACAAAGCTAACGGTAAAAAATCGATAATACTTATTTTCTGTTATTACGAATAAAATATTTTAGTTTGTTATTAGAAGTTTAATGAAATATATTTTAACGTTGATGTTGAAGGCTTTTTTGTTTTATTTGGAGAGCACTGCTATTTTTATGAACACATCTGTAAATAGTAAAAAACGCATTCACACGTCGCACATACAAATATAAGAACAATGACCTTGGAAATTGTTTCATATGTTAAGTTTGATCTTTACCATCTGTTGTTGTAAACTGCATCCGGAAACACTTGCAGTCTCAGTTCCGAGAACAAGGCATTGCATTCAATTCCTGACAAGTAGATAATTATAGCATGGAATGCATTTTAATCCGTCGCATTTTATTATTGTGACTCTGTGCGCCAAGCAACTCCATAAAAGTGGTTCATGCAAAATTTTCATCATTTGCTATTTATAAATCCTTTTCAACAACAAACGTTGTAAAATGGAGTAGAGTTTGTTTTTCCTTTTTTATTGCGCTTTCAGTATCAAGAATAGAAAACATGAGTTGAAATTACGTAAATATCACATTTCAGCTGCAATTTATTTCGGAACAATATTTAATTTTATTTTTATCAGTAGGTTTGTATTTATTGCATATTAAATACTTAACTTTATTAAAGGCTCAATTATTACGATTATCTTACAAAATTTAATGTTAACAGAAGGGATGGTGGTTTGAATTTCGATTAAATGCAACAACCGAGTTAATACACTGCGGGTCATAAGGTTAGAAGCAGGATTTTTTGAGAAGTAAAATCGATATTTCTTCCGTTACATAATGCATTAAAAAAACTATGGGTAATGAAAGACTATTTTGTTAACAACACAACATACTTTTGGGTATAGAAGAGATTAAGCTAACTGAACTTCAAGAATATGCGAAAATAAATCGGGTCATTAGATTAGAAGCTCATAAAATAAATGAAAATAAAATGCAGTTATTCTTATTTTGTTTAAGTTTTTTGGGTTTTATTAAATATTTAATAATGTGTGCTGCCACCAGCCTTTAAAATAACTTCAAAAATTCTATCTTTTAGGGATTTATACAAAGATTCCAAGTAGTCCAGTGAAATCTCACTCCAGGCCAATTTGATACCATGAATAAGCGCTTCCTTGTCATCGTATTGGTTCCCTCCCTCATACACCTTACGAGTAAGCCAGCCCCACACATTTTCCATTATGTTAAGGTCCGGGGAATATGGTGGCCAAGGCAGCAGGTAGGTGTTTTGGTTTGCAATGAAGGATTTTACCTCTCGGGTTGTGTTGTGTGTATCGCAGCGTTGTCCTGCTGAAAAATCCATGAAATTGGTCCAAAAAGCTCGGTAGTTTTGGGGAATACTGATTCCAGCAAAGCTTTGTATGTTTTTCCAGTCATTTTACTATCTTAGACTACCAAGTCTATAGTGTCATAAAATGAAATTGAGCCCCAGACCATAAAGCCTCCTTCTCTGCTGTGGTGACGGTTTAAAAACCGCTCCTCTTTCCTCATGTCATGGAAATAATAATTATAACCATCTGGCCCATCTAGGTTAAGTTTTTTTTCGTCGGAAAAAATAACCTTCCGACAATCATTTGTAGTCATTGAACGTTTATATGTTCACTGCTTCTAATCTTATGACCCGATTTATTTTCGCATATTTTCGACTCAATTGACAATTTGTCATAAAAGATCCGTTAGCTAATTCTCTAATATTCCCAAATTTTACATTTTGTTGTTAACTAAGTAGTCTTTCATTTACTATAGTTGTTTTTTTTTAATCCACCATGTAACGGGAAAAATATCGATTTTATTTCTCAAAAATGCCTGCTTCTAACCTTATGACCCGCAGTGTACATTAAGTTGTTCTTTTAACCATAGATGGAGCACATAACACGTGATTCAACCTTTTTGGTTTTTGTGGCGTATTTGTAACTTTTTTTTTTAAATGTAAGTACTTAGAACCTTAAATATAAGTTATGCTATCGATTATCTATCAAAAACATGTTGAAGAGACGTGTACACTTGAAACATCTCTTGTGAATCTTGTGAAACACTGCTTTTGTGACAATATGTAATTCAACGTCAAAAAAAAAGAATTGATAAATTTGCTTATGATGTATATGACACAAAACACCCGTAATCATTTACATATTTACAAAAAAAAGGTAGTATTTTTTTAAATACAAATAACAACAACTGACTCCAACGAAATTCAAAGAAAAGTAAGAAAACAATAGCAAATACCTCTCAATATTGGTTGAGGACATTATAAGGCTTATTGTGCTAAAAGTGTTTCAGGCCTATTCTGCTATTCATCTTGGTGGATTTTACTTGAATTTTCACTAATCACTATTATGCTATTCATTCGAAGTGAATCTGGTTATGTCGGTAACGTCGGTAATACTGCGCGGTATTCTTCTTTCACGTGAAAACATTCATTCTATACAATTTAGATCTGCATATAAAATGCAGAGGATTTTTCAATTGATGTCTGGTTTGTTAATTTATGTAAGCAAAATGTAAGTGAAAACTAATTTATTGCTAAATTTAGAATATTTTTTTTTTAAATAAAAGAATATTAATATTTTTAGGGGAAGGAAGACACTTTTTAACATTTCTCCGAAGCTCTCTGTTTGAGGATTCTCTTATTCCTCTGCTTACAATTGGAATAAAAAGTCAAATGCTGTCCATTTCCAAAAATTACATGAATTATTCTGTTTATGTGGATTGATTCAACTTAATTTTTGTATGAATCAAAACAATTTATCCAACATTAACAAGATTTTTACATGAACAGCTGTTTATTTGAATGTCAAATTGGTTTGGGATAATGCAGTTCACCCGATGGATAGCAGAATGCGAAGGCAGTGTGAAATGGAATCGAATATAAACGGTGATTTTTTAAGAGCTTGAGAACTTTAAAAAAAAACGCATAAAATTTGCAAAATCTCATCGATTCTTTATTTGAAACGTTAGATTGGTCCATGACATTTACTTTTTGAAGATAATTTCATTTAAATGTTGACCGCGGCTGCGTCTTAGGTGGTTCATTCGGAATGTCCAATTTTGGGTAACTTTTTCGAGCATTTCGGCCGGAATAGCCCGAATTTCTTCGGAAATGTTGTCTTCCAAAGCTGGAATAGTTGCTGGCTTATTTGTGTAGACTTTAGACTTGACGTAGCCCCACAAAAAATAGTCTAAAGGCATCAAATCGCATGATCTTGGTGGCCAACTTACCGGTCCATTCCTTGAGATGAATTGTTCTCCGAAGTTTTCCTCAAAATGGCCACAGAATCGCGAGCTGTGTGGCATGTAGCGCCATCTTGTTGAAACCACATGATAACCAAGTTCAGTTCTTTTCATTCATGATGAAATGTCAAAGCATACTGAGCTTCTTTCTCTTTGACACCATGTCTGATATCCCGCGTGATCTGTCAAATACTAATGCATGAAAATCCTAACCTCAAAACAAATCACCCTTTACAATCAACGTGAATATCAGAATAGGGCTGTTTGTATTTTAAGGATTAATTTAAGGTTCCAAAAAATACGATTAAATAGTACTATTTAAATATATCCATGATTCAACGTTTTTCCTTAGCAATCCAATAGTACTTTTCAGAGGGGTATCAATGTACTTTTTTAAATCGAACTCCAAAATCACTCTACCACGTTAGGTTATTGAGATATTAGGTTATCCAACTGGCAATTTTTATGTATAATAAGATTTAAAAAAAAAGAATACATCACGAACAAATAAAAATTATAATAATTTTTCGATGTGACCAATTGTGCACGTTTAAGTTTCAAAAGATTAAACAACGTCTTTTAATTAAGTCTCTACTGTGCCTTGTATATTTTACTGTTTATTGTGAACAAAGGTTCATTTTTAAACATGCGGATTATTGTCAAAATTAAAAAAAATTGTAAAAATATCGTTAATCGCGCTATTTTTTTCTAAAAAGTAATGAATCATCTCGCGAAATATCCAAACTATAATCAATTTCAAAAATTTCTGTGCTTAACATAAGAAAAAACGAAAATATCGATGTACCATCAATAAAAAAAGGACGGAAACGACTACTTACTGGCTTGGATGCTAGAAGAATGGAAAAGGAGTTGAGAAGTTGTGGATCCAAAACACCTAAGCAAGCAACCAAAAATATAGACAAGTCAATTAGTGAATGGACTGCACGCCGGGCACTCAAAACAATTGGATTAGCCGCTAAAGAGAAACCAAAGAAGCCTCCTCTTTCAGCGAAAAATATTAAGGCTAGGTTAGCTTTTGCTAAAAGCACAGACAATGAACCAAAGACCAATGGAAAAAAGTAATTTTGTCCAACGAGAGGAAGGTCAATAGAATAGGAACGGATGGAAGAGCTTTTTATTGGTCACGACCTATAGAAGGACTTCAACAACATCAAGTTCAGAAGACCGTGAAACTCTCAAAAGATTGTGGAACTCTAGACCCTTGGTAAAAATCGAGGTTATCATGAACGAAGAAAATTATTTGAATATTTTGAAGACCAATTTAACAGCTTTTACTGCATCAATGGGCCACAATGAGTGTGAAATTACTTTTCAGCAGGACGGAGACCCCAAACAAACTTCGAAAATTGTCACAGAATGGTTGAGAAATCAACAGTTTATGACGATAACGTGGCCAGCACAAAGCCCTGACCTCAATCCAATTGAAAATTTTTGGTTAATTGCTAAACACCGGCTGGGGCATTACCAAAATCACCCATTCAATATTTAGGAGCTTTGGCAACGATTGGAGTTGGAACGGAGTCATATTCCAGAAGAATTTCTTCATAACTTGGTGGAAAGTATGCCTAAGCGTTTTTCACAAGTAATAAAAAATAAGGGACTATGGACTAAAAAGAAAAAAGAATTTTTGAAACGAGCATAACTAAACAAGTCAACAAATTAATTAAATCATTTTTGTTTTGTAAAACATATCCTTTTAAAAAAAAAAATATTATAACTAATAAACGTAGGATTCATAATCTAAATAATAAAAAATAAAAATATTTGAATTTAAACGCTTAGTTTTAGTAAATTATTCAAATAATTCAAAACATTTGACCAATTTTGCTCGTCAATGTATATTACTATCGTTTTGTTAAGTTCTGAACGTACTCTGCTCAGAACTCTACTATACTCTACTCTTGTTCGCTCAGACTCTGCTCAGTGCTCAGCTCTGAACTAAAAAAGAAAAACACTATGGGCGCATTCACATAGCTAGTGGCTACGTAGTCAAAATTCAACTAGTTTTGTGAATACAAAACTACACTACAAAGCTAGTCAATCTGGAACTGTCATATTATTGATAAATGCAAATATATAAAATAACAAATATTTTTGATTTGACAGCTTTAACTTATCTCTTGTGTTTTGAAATTCAATAAAATCACATTTAAGACACAATTTGAATGAAATATATTTGTATATAAATATTAAACAATTTATTTCATTTTGAATTCGTGTTACTTTACCGAGCAACTGATTGTGAAACGTCAAAATCACTCTCCACTAACTTTGTAGCCTAATTTTTTACACTACGTCGGAGGGGAAATTTCAACTACTTTTGTAGTTAGATTAAGCCAATCAGAATCCCTTGACTACGTAGCCACTAGCTTTGTGAATGCGACCTATTTGTCGAGGTTGCTTTGAATGACACTTCCAATATACGACATTTATAAAACGCCACTTCTGTCATTAGCAGCTGTTATTTTTTCGCAAAATAAAAGAAATATGAGTTTTGAAATCGAAAAAAAATTAAATATATCGCGGAATAACCAATGGGAATTCCTCCAAAACTTTTTACAGCTGTTTAGCTGTCAGACAAAGCGAATGTTCAGAAAATTTGAACTAAAGCTTCCGTTTGGAGTCACATTACGTTCTTTTCCTTACGATTGTCAAATAAAACGTGAGGTCGAAGCTTCATTGGCTGCGTTCGATCTCGTGTTGGATAGGGTATCTTGGATAGGTGGATTTTTAGATACCTTGTTGAACGAGTTGGATAGCTGTCAACAAATAAAAACAACTTTCAGTTGTTCACAAAAAGCAAAGAAACATTTAAGCTTCGAAGTCAAAATTGTAAGATAAAACATTTAATGGATAATTTAACTGATTCGTCTTACGATGATGAATTGATAGGTCCGTAACAATTTAATAAACAAATTGTCATCTACAAAACGAGAACAAAATAAGTCAATTTCGAAGTTTAAAAAAATAGATCATAATTACCTTCTACATTCCGGAGGCAAATAGCTTCTTCATCGTCCATTATCTACAGAACATCTTCAAATACAACTTCAACTTACATTAAAAAGCTGAAATCAAGTGTCAAGTTTCTTGGAATTCAACCATGTGTTGGATCAGCTGTTCTGTCAGATACCCACATACCCCAGAAATTCTTGCATACCTTTGGATTCCTTTTTTGACTTCTCAGCTGTTTTTGATCAGCTATTATTTTATAAAAACACTAACTAAAAGGTATCCGGATACCCTATCTGTCTGAGATTGAACGCAGCCAATCTCTCCAAAAGCAAATGTATTTTGGTTGTAGACTTTTTTTTACAGCTGTTGAGCTGTCAGACAAAGCAAATGTTCAACAAATTTGAATTATGTTCTTTTCCCCACTATCGTCAAATGAAACGTGAGGTCGAAGCTTCATTGTGATAGCATGCATTGAATTCCTATGGCTGAACTCGTAAACGTCAGCTGAAGCCTAAGCTAAATAGTGTTTGTGTTTCAGCCATTATGCTCAAACTCTTTTTAACAGAAAATGTCAAAACCGTTTGAAAGAAAATTTTGTTTATAACGAATCCTTCTTTTAAACAAGGTTATCACATCTTAATTGATAATTCTTGTCATGAAAAATGCTTTCTCAAATTAGACGTTCGGATTCGGCTTAAAACCAAAGCTCCCCTATATCCCTGACAATATCTACCTTATCGCACATAGAAATGGTTAAGAGTTGTAAGTCTCTAGAGGTCCGAGTTCACAACGGACTGTAACGTCAACTAATTAATTGTTTATATATGTAGTTGAAATCGATGTTCGCAATCAGCAGTAAAAAATAGCTCCAAAAGGTATTTTTCAAAACCATGAAAGCATTCAATTAATAGCTATCTTAAAACATCGTGTAGATTAAAATAAAGACTCATAACTAATAAAAATATTCAAAAAATTACAGCGTATATTTTATTTTAAGAATTAAGCCTTAAAAGCACCATTTTTTGTAATTTTAAACTCTTTTAAAGAGGCATGCGTAAAAAACATGATGTGATAGAACAAGAGATTAGACCTCAAGACAATTGTATGCTTTACAAACGCAATATTTTGTTTCTGGAACGAAAAACAAACTCAATTTAGCTGATCAGTGAAATTTCAAAATCAAATTTTGAAAAGACTTAAAATTTCTAAAATTAGCTTCACATCAATTTTCAAAATACATGCACATGAGAATTAAATCAAAGTTTCCAGTTTACTTCGAAAGCAGGAGACATTCCTCATTCCTTAGATTACACTGTAACTCTTTTATAACTTACTTTTTAACTTTAATTGGTTGGAACCGTCTTTAAATAGACTTGGCATAGAATTCGAAATTATTCTTAACTCACGAGTGCCCATAACGTTTCATCGGTCCATATGCATTTCATTCAATTACGAAAAGTAGGAAAATAATATAAATCTGTCATTTTGGACAAATATGAACGGCCATGTTTTTAAGGAAATGTTGTTTTATTGTATTTATTTTTGCCGATTAAAAAGGAAAATGTGCATAACCAGACTGCTTTTAGCTAGTTTGTAGTCATATTTTTGTATTCACTTCTCTGGAAAATTTCGAAAGCAATATTCATTTCAAAAGTAAAATATTTACACCAAAGTCTGTAACTAATGAGATGATGAGCTATTGACGTGAATCGAAATTTCAAATATGTCTGGATAATTTATTTAAAAAATGCATTCAATAATTTTGAATTTAATTTTATAAATAAAACATTTTGAATTTATGTGTGTTCTACATGTGTAGACTTTAAGTAAAAAAAACCTTGTGTCGGGTCATTTTTCCAAAAGAGATATTTCTCGTGCGTGTTTTCAGATTTCTGTTGATGGGTGATTTGGAATTGTGCCAAATTCTGGTTTGTTTACCGACGAATACTTGCATCTGATGTTTTTGTTTATGTTTAATAAATCTAGAATTATTTCCTTTGTCATTTGTTGCGCAAATTTTGAGTGATTTCATTTTTAAAAAAGATGAATAAGCTTGAATGTTTAAGAATAAATATTTTTAGTAAAAATGAATCAGTTAAAAAAGTCAGATGAATGAATAACCTAATTTAGACACATGCGGTAATGACCATGATAATCGTTATGTCCGGTTTGTTTTTAGTAATTTAAGATCTCTAAAAAATCATTTTTTGCTACTACTTTGAGAGGTTTTCATGCTTTTGAACATTTGAATCTATCATAATATCGAACTAGCTTTAAATTTTTCCAAACAATAAGTAGGCTTTTCCACTATTAGGTTACATTTTTATATTAAAAAAATAAGTATTTTTCAAGAGGAATTAGTTCATGTGTTTTTTTTTTAATTTAAAAAGGAAGATATGGCTGAATCACAAACACGCTTCAGCTTCGGCTTCACCTGACGTTTACGAGTTCAGCAATAGGAATTCAATGCATGCTATTACAATGGCTGCTGGAACACAATGCAAAAATCGGAGCCCCAGCCGGAGTCGGAATAGCTGTCACAGAACACAATGCGTCGTATGACTTTTTGACGTTAAATATAGATCTAGTTCTATTTTGAAATTATTGATTTGATACTTATCATTTGGTTTGAGTTTGGTTTGAGTTTGGCTAAGTTTTAAAATTATTTTATATAATGGAAAAGGCAAAACATAAATAATAAAAATTAAAACAAACAACAGCACACAAAACACACTTGGCATATTCAACTGTTGGGCAATTGCTTCCCATTCCTTTGCTCTGATTTTATTGTTTTTTTGGTGTCTATTTTCCAAATTCCAAAGAACGTCTCTTTCACTGGCCGCTTGAATAATTTTTTCCGATTCATCCATTTTGTATTCTTTAATTTAACGTTTATTTGTTTTAATTTAACTGTTTATTTGATTTAATTTAACTTTTTTTATTTATTCAAACAACCGCAATGAAAAATATCAATTTAATGCACAAACACAAACCACGAAATCAAATTTGATGTGCAAAAAATTATAGACGTCAAATGTGTCGTACTTCAAAGTTAAAAGTTGGTCAACTCATCCGACTCCGGCTGCGGCTCCGATTCCAGTTCCGTTGCGTTGTGTTCGTGCATCTGCATTTGCGTACTTTTAAAATGTTGGCAGGTATTTCGGTTACAACTCCGGCCCCGTCACCATTGTGTTCCAGCTGTGAAGCTTCGACCACACGTTTCGTTTGACAATTGACAATCGAAAGGAAAAGAACGTAATGTGACTCCAAATGGAAACTCTAGTTCAATTATCTGAACATTTGCTTTTGTCTGACAGCTCAACAGCTGTTACAAAATGTCAACAAACAAAATATTTGCTCTCTGGAGGGATAAAATACCACCGTAACGCAGACGAAGCCGAAGCTGAAGCGTGTTTTTGATTCAGCCAATACGTCCTTAAAAATGATAATGGCTGTCACGCCAAGTCTATGATTTCTGCACCTTTTAATGAAATTTTCTCTGCCCAATTCACACATTTATTGATGTATGTGCACTATAGCTCCACGAATTTCATCTTTAAGCTCATTGTGTGTCTTTCTTTCCAAACCACAACTTCACAGTTCACCATTTTTTTCTAATGTCAAAAGGTAACGGCTTCTTAAATGTCAACTGCTCAAATACTTTTAGGGAAACTTTAAACTTCAAAACTGTTTTCATAGAAATTGTACAGAAAATACCGTGTTACTAGTTTTACGATTCGTAAAAAAACGACAGACACAGACACTCGTACCTTTTCTTTGAATGTTCAGGAATTAGACAACTCGAAGTTCTATTCTTTGACATTTTTAACGCAATTGCAGAGCAAAATTGTTAACATGAAGGGCTAAACATCATCAAAATAGTTATTTAAATTGTTTCCTCGCAAAATATTAATATTTTCTGTAGTTTCTACAATTTAACAAAACTGCTTCCGCGTTAATATTCATAGTAACTATTACTTCACCAAATGTCTCCTTCATCGTTCTCCTCCAACTACAGAATGACGTTTATGAATAATATGCTCTGCAATTAGTTTAGGTGACTTAATGGCTGCGTTCAATCTCAGACTGATAGGGTATCCGGATACCTTTGTGTTAGTATTTTACGTATAAAATAATAGCTGATCAAAAACAGCTGAGATGTCAAAAAAGGAATCCAAAGGTATACAAGAATTTCTGGTGTATGTAGGTATCTGACAGAACAGCTGATTCAGCACATGCATGAATTTCAAGAAACTTGAAAAATGATTTCAGCCTTTTGTATTTGTAGGTAAACAAAAAGATACAAAATGTTAGTTGAAGTTGTATAGTTGTATTTGAGGATGTTCTATACATAAAAGACGATGAAGAAGCTATTTGCCTTCTATATCTAGGTATTGTCAGTTCCTAATAGTCCTCGTTTCTTTTAGGATAGTTTTTGTTAAACGTAAATCGTTTAAAACCGGAAAATTCGCTAATAAATTATTAATCGTTTAGAATTCTAATTGTGCTAAGAGAAAATTTAACATACACAGATTACATATTAAGGTTATCTCTTATTTATTAAATTGTTACGCAACTATCAATTCATCATCGTCTGACGAATCTTACAACAATTTTGACTTCGAAGCTTAAATGTTTCTCTGCTTTTTGTAAACAGTTGAAAGTTGTTTTTATTTTTTGACAGCTATCTCAATGCAGCTATTCAACTCGTCCAACAAGGTATCTACAAATCCACCTATCCAAGATAACTTATCCAACACGAGATTCAACGCAGCCAATTAAAAAAGATATTGCAATTCTTATTGGGCAGGTTCAGGCTACATAAAGGACTTATGTAGAAGTTTCTATTATCTGATTTGCCAGCTGCCAAAAAATTGCTTTCCAATTAAGGTAACTTTATAATTTAATTGACTGGAAAGTTAGTCAAGAAAAAATTCCCTTACTGTCAAGTCTACTTATATCAAAATGACAGCTAATCATAATATATAATTCAACTGAAAACTCAACTTTATTACTCTTTTTTTCTGCACAGTTCTTTCTGATGTAAAAGGGTTTCTTATCAAATTGGAAAATTAATAAGTAATTTTTCTTTAAAATGCAAAATAAAAGTCGAAATCGAATTGTATTACGCATGAGAAGTGTTTTGTAGATAATAATATTTTTGGTAGTTTTTGCACGATCAACTGCAGGTAGAGGTTAATGAAGTAAGGTTCTGAGTTGGAAGTTTATGCGGTACTTGAAAAACTAACTTGTAGCTTTGATTAAAATTTACGTTCATAGAATTCACTTGACTGCAAAGTACATAAGTCCCTTATTTATGTTGTCTGAACCTGTCCATTGTTGAAGTGTCGAAGAATTACGATGTGTAACAACCCAAAAGTGTTGAACTGTCAAAGTGAGTGATTTGCTTACCAATGAGTTGAATGTTTTTTTTGACTGGGGAGAAAACAACGAATACCTGTATGAATTCTTTTGTTGAAATAACTAAACATATGATTCAAGAAATATTTTAATATTAATCTCATAATTTTGTATTAGCGAGTTAAAAACCAGCTTCAATTTTTCTTTAGTTATTTATCTTATAAATTCTTTCAACTAGTCCAGCGATGCCAAGCTGCTTGAAAAATGCAGACGGTTCCTGGACAAATTCAAGCAATGAATCGCTGAACTTACTATTTAACACTCACTTTCCTGGTAGTTCTCTTACTGAAACTTGCAACAATCATATACTTTCAAGTTCCAATACAACATATCCACAAGGTCTGATCACAAGGGACAAGCTACAATGGGCTCTCAACTGCTTCAAACCATTTAAGTCTGCAGGACCAGATGGAATAATACCAGTAGAGCTACAAAAGACTTCTGACATAATTGCACCAATCCTTGAGGCAATTTTTACCAGCTGTCTTTACCTGGTCCATGTTCCCTCGGCATAGAGAGAAGTTAAAGTTGTTTTTATACCCAAAGCAGGTAAATGCTCGCAAGTCAATCCTAAAGATCTGCGACCTATAAGTCTATCGTCATTACTTCTTAAGACCTTGGAAAGATTGATTGATATCCATTTCAGGGCAAGTATATGATACAAGACTTCTGTCATCGTCTCAAAATGTCTACTGTAAAGGTAAATCGGTGGAAACATCGTTACACACTTTACTATAGTTGCTTTCCTTGACATCGAAGATGCCTTTAACAACGTGGACAAATCTGCAATCACATCTGCACTAACATCTCTAAATGTAGAGAGTTCGCTTTGGGAGTTAATTCATTTAATGCTTACTAGCAGAATAATTAACTCAAAACTGGGCAACTCTTCTGGTAAACGATTTGTTAGGAGAGGGACACCGCAAGGTGGTGTTCTATCCACTTTCCTCTGGAACCTGGTGGTGAATGAAATCCTTACTAGTCTGGATGCGAAGGGCTTCAGAGTGATGGCCTATGCGGACGACGTTGCTATAGCAGTTTCAGGAAAGCATCTTAACACCTTAAAAGAACTCTTACAAAATTCCTTAGACAGACTAATACTTTTGGCTAATTGGTGTGGATTGGGTGTTAACCCACACAAAACCAATTTGGTGTTATTTTCGAGGAGATACAAAATTCCATTTGTCAACCCTCTCTATATTAAAGGAATCGAATTAAAATTCTCAGACGAGGCTAAATACCTGGGTCTTGTCTTAGATAAAAAAAACTTAATTGGAAACGCAACGTACAGGAAAGAGTCAAAAAAGCTTCTGTAGCTCTCTTTTCTTGCAAAAAAGCTATTGGTAATAAATGGGGCTTACAACCCAGAATCACGCATTGGGTATACACATCGGTAATCAGACCAATTTTAACGTACGGTGTGGCAGTATGGTGGGCTGCTGTAGAGAAAGGTATAAACAGGGATAAGTTAAATAAAGTCCAAGGTTCAGCTTGCCTATGTATAAGCGGATCGCTTCGCACGACCCTATCTGCGGCACTGGACACCTTACTTTACCTAACACCTCTTGACATATTTATCAAACAAATAGCAGCAAGCTCTGCTATTCACCTCAAAGCTTCGTCGCAGTGGACTTACAACAACATTGGCCAATGATAAAGGTATTTAGAATCAATTCCAAAGCACACAGACTATACCATCCCCCAACTGCAATTCGACAGAAACTTCCAGATTGCTATACCACCCAGATCTTTTTGGGAGGATAGGAATGGTCAGATGGGTCGTGGAGGTGTGTAGGTACTCTGAACGACTGAAATTAAGTCTCTCATTTCGCCGTCCCAATCATTGTAGCGTGTTCCAGGTGGAACTTTTGTCGATAAAGGAAGTCCTAAAGAAAACGGCTTAAAGAAAACGTGATATCGACATCTGATATCCGTATTTTCTCAGATAGTCAAGCTGCTATCAAATCACTCGACTTTGTCTCTACAAACTCTATAACAGTCCATAACTGTCGATCATCTCTAATGGAGATAGCACAACAGTTTAATATTCACTTTTGCTGGGTGCCGGGCCATAGAGACATGCCAGGTAACTGTAAGGCAGATAAACTCGCCAGGAACGGTACAGTGCAGCCCATCCTACCACGTTTGGCACGTACTGGCATTTCAATCGCTACTTGTCAACTGTTGCTAATGCAAGACGCTGTGAGGAGGGCAGGCAACAGGTGGAACAACATCACCACGTGTCAGGTCACTAAAAACATCTGGCCAACACTGGATTTAAAACTTTCAAGGTGCTTGCTATCTCCAAGCAGATCGCATATAAGCTCGATAATAGGTGTCATAACCGGACACTGTCTAATAGGAAAGCACTCCTCGCGACAAGGCGTATTCTCAAATGACTCTTGCAGAAGCTTTACGGACGAGGAAGAGCACGAAACAATTCTTCATCTTCTCTGTACATGCCCTGCTTTGGCTCAAAAACGCAAGAATTACTTGGAGAATTCTTCTTTAACGATCTATGTAGATCACGTTTCGGACTCAAACTGGTTCCATTGAGCTTAGGAGGACTCCTAAAGATTCATGTGGTATCACAATAGGCCTTTAAACTGGCCTAAGTGTGTCCGTTTCCATCTTGGACAGCCACTTCAACCTAACCTAACCTTATCCTTTATCTTGGGTTATAAAAACAATTTGTTCCTTTTTTGAAATACGGTAGTTTGACAGATCAACAATTTCTTACAATTGTCATTCCTAAATGACGCCAACAAAGTTATAAGTTCAGATTTATTCTTATGCATTGTTAAACGCACTCACATAAAAAATGTCTACAGTCTCTACTGTGACCAAAAATGTATGGCTGCACAATCTTCTTAGCCCCGATGAATGATTGAATAAGGATTTTGAATGGTATAGGATTTGAAGTTAGGTAAGTTTGATAAAATCAAAAATTTGACAAATGAAAATAGATAATGCAGTTTTTATTTAGTCAAACGTTTAGAGCCAAAAACCTTAATATTTGTTTGTGTTTATTCCTTGTTTACGATTATTATTTACGTTACTATGTGGCTGTGCACTCTTTCCTTGACATGCCGCTTAGTTGAATTCTGTATACAAACGTCCTTCGTTGGGCGCCATTTCTTCACATAAATTCGATTTAATTTGTTTTATTCTTCCTAATCTTTCTCAATGTAATGCAGATATCATTACATGTATAGGTACAGTTGTGTGTAAAAAAATACACAATAATTGACTTCAAATGAATCTTTAACGCCGCCGCACACGTTGCTAGATATTTTACTATTTATTTAACACAGAAACAAATTATCATCAAAACCAATTAATTTATTCACTATAATAGTGAAAATGAAATTATCTTCTTTTTTTTAAACATACCTCCCAGAGCCTCTTTGTTCTTTTGAATAAGAGAGTAGAGTACACCCATGAAGATCGATTCGGTATATTAGACTTTCTTATCTTTAAAACCCTCAATGTTTACCTTTGTGCGTAGGTTTTACCTCGACCGACGACCGGCATAATCTCAGAAAAATGATAATTAAAATATTACAATATCACATTTGGGATACCCAAAAAGTACAGACTGAAAGATAGAGAGAGGAGGGAGGAAGACTGTATACCAATATGCAAATTCTATCTCTATTATATACAACTTTAAAACATTTATACCTACGAACAAGCTTAATCATTATTGTTAGTCAATATTTGGTTTTAAATTTTCTGTTTTGATGAGAGTTCAACTCCAACTAATAGAATACTTAACAATTGGATTGCATTCGCGACAACGACAATCTTTTTAAACACATACGTTTTTTTTTCTTTTGTTTAATAAAGCAATTCACAACTTCATAACATTACCATGAACTTAACCTCAAACTCAAAATCAAACGGCAAATGCTGGTACTACATGGCAGCTAGTATTTGACATTTAATTCCAATCCTAATTGGTTATAGAGCTACCGTCATTTGTGTTGATTTTATGCTCGTTTACATCCCGTTTCCCGCTAACATCTCATCTGCCCATGTGGAAGGAGTCGAATTGAACATAATTTGTGTGCCTAGAATGGAACGACGAGGGTTTGGGTGGTTTTTTTTTCAACCTACGAGTACGAAGGTTCTACCAATTGACACAGAAGATAATATGCCTACAACTCGCCAGTATGCTGTGCAAATAAGGAAAAGGGCGATGTAATATCAAAATACACTAGGGCCACTTTATCAGTGCTTAAGGCAACTATATGCAAACTCTTCGCTTGGAACTTGGAATTCACAATGTAGTTGAGAACAATCAATTTAGTTGTATCGCGAATTGGAGTTTTTTTTTCTTTAATTTTTTAATATTTCATACTTTTTTGTGCACATTAAATTTTAGTCGATCGTAGAATATCGAGTCGACCACAACAACGGTTGACAGTGTCAAACTAGCACTAACAGCAGCTCCCCATGTGTGGATTTAATTAAATGAACAATACTTTGTACGTGATAAATTTAATATGACGTTGGAAACGTCAAAATTAAACTAAAACTGATATCAGTTATATTATTGATTTAATCTAATTAAAACATATTCTACGAACGATTCGATGAAGATAAATTACATAAGATAGATAATGTAGGATAAGAAAGTGTCAAAAAATGAAAATGAAGTGATTTTGAAAATTAAATTAACCGTTTGTATATATTTGGCGGGAATTTATGATAGCTTTGAGTGTTAATTGATGATCAAAATTTGTGTGTGAAGAATTAGAAACTAAATAAACTTTAAATCGTAAGTGTGATTTATTTTGTTAATTTAACTTTTTTAACGTTTCAATAAATTTAGCAATTTAAACATTTTTTTTTGATAATATAATAATTGGTGTTTTTTTTGTTTTGTTTAATGATAACTTGTTTATGAATATACTAATAGAATAGAAGAAGATTTGTTTAACTTTTAAGTAATTTCTTTTGTTGTTTTAAAGGTTGTGTTATCAACTGGTAATATGCAGTAATAAAAATCTAAGTAAACAAATTAAAATGTTAAATCATCTGAAAGACTTTTTTGAAATAATATTTATCTAATAAAGAACTATCATTGGCCTTGTTCTACTCTACATATTTATACAAAATAATATAATACCTATATTTGCAAAAGAAAATATGTACTTTGCTTTTGTTTAATTCTTTTTTTTTTGTCTGCTTTTTGTAAACAAAGTACATGTGTTTAGTGAAAATGACTATCAGTGAGTCTGTTTTTTTTTTTATTTTACACTTGAAAGAACTGTCGGTAACATCCCCATGCAGATGTCATGCATTTCATTAACAATTACGTAAAGTTGTAAGGTAGTTCAATGCAAAGACAACACATGAGTTTTTGTTTACGTTGCGTTTTGTTTGATTGTTACGTGAAGTTTAAGTTTTTTGTATTTTATATTTGTTTAATATCCTTTTCATTCAAACAATGCACTTTTTCGAAACGGCGAAAGCGGGAGTTCTTAAAATAAGAATTGAATACATTGGTGGATAAAAAAAAGGTTTGCAATATTTTTGTATGCAATTGTTTCACTTGTTGCTTTCGTAAATCTTTGTTAACTTGTGGTTTGCAAACTCATAAAATAAATTTTGGGCATGAGTTAAAAAAGTCATTCTTACATTTATGGCTGAATCACAAACACGCTTCAGCTTCGGCTTCCAAAAAGAGTAAATATTTTGTTTGTTGACATTTTTTTACAGCTGTTGAGCTGTCAGACAAAGCAAATGTTAAGATAATTGAACTAGAGCTTCCGTTTGGAGTCACTTTACGTTCTTTTCCTTACGATTGTCAAACAATAGAAATTTCTTTTCCTTACGATTATCAAACGAAACGTGAGGCCGAAGATCCATTGTGATAGCATGCATTGAATTCCTATAGCTGTACTCGTCAACATCAGGTGAAGCCGAAGCTAAAGCGTGTTTGTGATTCAGCCATTACATTGCTTTGTCTAATTCCATATGTCTAACATTTGTCCATTAAATTTTATTTTAAAGTGTGCTTTCTTACTTGATTTTGGAAGATTTTCCATTAGAATTAATAAATCAATCATGACATGATTAATTTTTTTCCATCATTTAAAGTTAAGGTATTTGTTTCAAAAGCCCAACATTTTTAATATTAAACTCTCAGTAAAAAAAATGAGAAAGGATCTGACAGCTGAGAATTTTCATACTTTATGTCAATTTTTTATTTCATTACAAAAAAATTGATTTATTTTCTTGAGTTGGAAAACGATTAAAAATAGTTTATTTTGACATTTGACCCTAGCGAGGCATCCGTTCGCGACAAGAAACTGTCCACAACTCAGACTTTGTCGGAGGTCAAATTGCCCACAAATACATTGTACTTTTGCGTGCTATGTTTTTATATTTCCGATTACATATCGTGGAAAAACAAATTTTCAGAATTAGTGCAAATATTTACTCAAATAAATATTGTTTTTTTTATTCAAATGTCTTAATTTCTTTCGCAAAGAATTCGTGCCAAGGGAAATCCAAAAAGTTTGCACATAGCTGTCACGAAATAAGTGCAATCGGTTGCATTTCAATGTAAATTGCCGAACAGCTGACCAGATGAACACCACTAAGCAAAAATCCTTTGAATCGTATAAAATCGAACAAAGCTGATTGTGTTATATTCTTACTTGTTAGATTTGCTTTGAATGTTTATGGGCAAATTGATTCATTTAAAACTATTTCTAAAGTTTCTGAAATAGCTGTAATTATTCCAAATAATCCACAAATTTTGTAGGATTAAATTAATTAAAATTAATTTATAAATTATTTTTTTTTAACCAAAGCAAACTGTAACCAATTCCACTTTTTGTCTTCGTGTTATCTTTTAATGTAGTAAAGTTTAATGCTTCTTATGCAGTTGCAGTTGTATGAAATTTCTTAACAATTATTATTGCACAAAAAAGATACTAAAATGTTCCTTATTTGAATGCAATGTTTCAATAGAGATCACCCAGCCAAACCTTACTTACTTACTTAAGGTGGCGCTACAGTCCGGGGCGGACCTGGGCCTCAACCAACATGCGTCGCCAGCCAGCTCGGTCCCTAGCTAGCTGTCTCCAGTTTCTCAAGCCAAGTTGGTTGAGGTCCTCTCCCACCTGCTAACTAGGTCAGTGTCGTTGTACAACTCGTACAGTTCGTCGTTATATCTTCTCCTCCATTCTTCATCTATGCGTACGGGACCAAAAATCACCCGAAGAATTTTTCTCTCGAAGCATCCTAAGACGCTCTCATCTTTCTTTGACAGGGTTCAGGCCTCAGCGCCATAAATAAGAAGCGGGATGATGAGTGTCTTATAGATGGTGATTTTAGATGCTCGAGAGAGGACTTTACTTCTCAATTGCCTTCTAAGTCCAAAGAAGCAGCGATTTGCAAGAGTTGTTCTTCGTATGATTTCAGCGCTGGTGTCGTTGTCTGTATTAATAACGGTGCCTAGGTAGACAAGGTCATTAACTACCTCAAAGTTATAGCTGTCCATGGTGACGTTTTGTCCAAGACGTGGTTGTTTAGTGTCCTTTTTTGATGACAGCATATACTTGGTCTTGCCCTCATTGACCACTAAACCCATCTTCTTCGCTTCCGTCGCAATGCTCAAAAACGCTCTACTGACATCACGCTTTGATCTTCCAATTATGTCAATATCGTCTGCGTATCCGAGTAACTGGATGGACCTTTGGAAGATTGTGGCTCTAGTATTGACTGTTGAGTTTTGCACAATTCTTTCCAGAACGATGTTGAAGAAGTCTCATGACAGTGCATCGCCTTGTCTAAAACCTTTTTTGACATCAAATGCATCGGTGGGATCTCGACCTTGATAGAGCAGCGTGCATTCTCCATCGTTATTCTGCACAAACGGATAAGTTTGACAGGGATGCCAAAACTAGACATTGCTCGGTAGAGCTTTTCCATTTAGATGCTGTCATACGCGGCTTTAAAATCGATAAAGAGGTGGTGGGTATCGATTTGAAGTTCCTGGGTTTTTTCCAAGATCTACTGTAGTGTGAATTCCTGGTCTGAAGCCACACTGATAAGGACCAATCAGGTTGTTGACGAATGGGTTCAGACGTTCACATAATACGGCAGAGAATCTTATACGCAATGTTTAGGATACTGATGCCTCTGTAGTTGGCGTAGGGCCTCCTTTCTTATGTATTGGGCACACTATGCTGAGATTGACTCATCGGGCATGCTTTCTTCCGACCATATTTTGCAGATGAGTTGGTGCATGCTCCGTACCAAGTCATCGCCTGCTGCTTTGAATAGTTCGGCAGAGATGCCATCAGCTCCAGCAGCTTTGTTTGACTTAAGTTTATAGATATAGCTATCTTCACTTCGTCAAGGTCGGGTAGGCGGAATTGTTGATCTGCGTCGCCGAGGTTGAGTGGTTCTATCTCCCTTACAGCGGAATTCGGTTCGTCATCCCGTTATATAATTTGGAGAAGTGATCCTTATTTCGTTTGCGTGGGTTGTCAACAGTGAATCCGTCCATATCCGAGACTTGTTGGTGCTTCGCAACTAAAGATATTTTTTACGTGGCCAGGAAGTCACCCCGACGGCACAACCCCCAACCTGGAGGGCCAGATCCTCAGCATAACTCCAAGGACGGGGAGCCGGATAAACCGCTCCTTACAGGCCTGGGCTCCGATTATGTCGAAGAAGCCCTATAAGGTGTTCACTATGTAGTTCAACCTTGCTGGAGAATTCGTCCGCTGCCGCCTGGATAAGGAGAGGTGCCTTATAGTGGAAACACATCCCCACCTCTCTCGTTTGCTGCCCCAACAACTTTCCACTGGGGTTGGAACCCAATCTACAGTTGAGGTACTAGGCACCCGATGTTCACCGCGGGGAGGTGAAAGTAGGAGTTGATAGACAGAGGTGGTTTTGAGAAAAACCTGTGGACGCTTGTGTCCTCTTGAATGCACATGTCTACCATTTAAACCCAGCCAAACCGTTCTATATAATTTCCACATGAACAAAGGTTCTGCCCAACAGGACATAATAGAGCTAAACACGGTAGAAAGATACCATGGCCATGTTCAACTTCTATAATTTATATTTCTTATTCATATTTTCGTTGATTCAATTTTCTATAGGGGTTTCAAATAAGAGGTTTCATTTTGAAACTTAAAAAAATTAGTATTTTTAAGAGTCCAATGGAATGATATCGTTATCAGTCTAATTTTCTATGACCAATTCGCACATTTACTGCCTTATGTCCTCCATAACCTCACTTTTAACCTTAAATCTTTTGAATTAATTGTAAAGCATTTTATTACCGAAAAAATGTAAGGGAGTATAATTTAAAGATGTCGAGGACCAAATATAATCACCTCTTCCAGAAACGCAAAACTTAGAACTCCGACTACAAATTATTTGTTGTGAGTTTTTACAACTTTAAAGCTTTGTTGAAACGTGTCCTAGTTCCATTTTTAGTATTGGCGTAGTTTTTATTTGTCAAATGTCAAAAGATGACAGCTTCAAAAGTAAAAGCTGTCAAAAAACGCTTCATTCAAAATGAAAGTCACTGAAAAGTCCTATATTAGATTCTGTCCCATCCTTGCTTTCACTGAAAATCATATAACTTTAATATTTTTGACCAATTAAACAAGGAAATAACAAAATTAAACAAATGATTTATAATGTTATAGTTCCAAGGTCTCATTAATTTTTACATATATTTAAACTGTAGGTATAGATAAAATAAAACTGATTACAAATTTTTCATCACCATCCATCACAAGTTCACAAAGTCGGTTATAAGCAATTCATTTTGAAAATTAAACAACGCACCTTTAATTGATGAGTTGACACTGACAACAAAAAAAATATATTTATAGGTACCATAAAAGATAGGCGTTTATAGCGAGTATCTTATGATGTTTGTTTCTGTATATTATGTTTATGGTAAAAGTTTAATTAAGCCGGTTAAGATAAATTAAGAAAATATTGTTGAGTAAGTTCATATGAAAATATATACAAAGCATACATCAAACCACCGAATGCCGGTCATTGACTGAAATTAAAAAAAGGCTCTACTTTCGACCAAAATGCGAATAAAATGCATGTATATTATAAAATACTATTTATTTTTAATAACTGCGGGTATACATATTTTTCACGAGGACACCATTTTTATGGTAAGCGGAAGTATACTAATGGTTTAATGATTTACGTCTTCCGATTTGTAGATGCCTCCGAAAATAGAAATTTTCGAATAAAATTCTCTTAATGTTATTTAAGGAGGGGAAACCCCATTTTCACAAATTTTTGTTGGTATCCCAAGCCATTGATATAATAGTTATTTTACCTTTCGATTCTCTTTAACAATTTTTTCATTTGCATTTTAATTTTGTTTGCAGATTACCATCCATTTAAACATCACACTGCCTCCACCGATGATTAGGGCCTTTTATCACGAAGTGACAGAAGCCTAACGAACATATAAACAAATAGTCACAGTCAGCAGGAAATATGGTTCTTCCGTTTGGACTTGGGCCAGATGGGCAGCATCCGACTGCATCTGGCCGTGCCATGGTACCGCCGACGGCGCCACCTGCCGAGCCGCATGTGCCCATCACAACGACAGTAACGACCGTGCCTATAATCGTGCCACAGAGTCAATATATTGAGTTCATAGTTGTCAACGGTGATGACAGATACATGATCCGCTGCGAACGCAAAGCAGTCCTAGAAAACAGTGTTGAACTGGCGAAAATAATTCATGCCGGTCCAAATAGCGGCCGCAAAAATGACAACCATTTTCAGATATCCAACGTTGACAAGAAGGACTTCGAGCTACTCATTCGATTTCTTGAAACAAAATTCGTCAAATACCGTGATCATATGCACATTTTGGAGATTCTCGAATTAGCCAACAGATTCAACTGCCCCGATCTTGTCATCCATTGCATACGAGAGTTAGACTTGCAGCTGACTAGTGCCATTGTTTTGGATGTTTTTCGCTCTCTGTGGTACTATAATAGTGCAGCTCCTTCGACCATCCATCAAAATCAATCGGTGACTAGTCAGGAGCCCGGGAAGGCTTCATCGAAAAAATCCAAATCAACGACAACCAACTCGTATCCATTCACTCCTGAAGATCACATGATCGCTTTGCTGAATAACTCCCTGCAGTTGATTGACATGCACGCCGAGTTGGTGCTGACAAAAGAACAGATGACAGCACTTCGTTTTGAGGAACTGGAAATGATTGCCAAACGGGATGCCTTACAACTCCATTCAGAGCTGGGGCTGTTTGAATGCCTTGCCGATTGGTCATTGGAAGAGTGTCAGCGCAAGAAACTCGACCCTAATGCCGAAAATCGTCGAAGAGTTCTGGGTCCTCTGTGCTATGCCCCACGATACCTTACGATGTCAGCAAAAGACTTTCGAAAAGCATGCGACCGGGTGGAGCTGTTGGATCCAGCGGAAGTCTCACTCGTTGCAGAAGCCATCGACGGAAAGAAAATGAAGCATCTCACCCCCGAACAGACGCACATGTTGGAGAAATTCCGCACACCACGACCGGAGTTCGCCAAAATGCCTATCCACCTCAGTGATCGGAGTAATCCGAAGAACTACCCCAAAAAGATGAGACGTGCTGAAAAAATCGAAAACGGAAACGACGGATGTTGGGAGAGTTTCGGAATGAACTGCTTGACGGTATTTGCATGCATTTTCGACTGAGTATACCTACCTATATGCCTATCATAAAATTATGTGGACTCGAAATAAGGATAAGGATAATAATAATAAGCTTATTCGATGTTGTGTCGTTTTAAAAAAACAAAACAAAAAAACAATTTTAATTTTGTAAATTATCCTTTTCGGTAAAAAATCACAAACTCTATATTTCACATTTATATACAAACATCAAACGCACATATACGATTTGTATTCTTTGTACCTTCACATTTTTACAGACAAAACAAAATCTTAAGCGTGATTTTTCTTTCAAAATACCTTTATAATAATACAATAACATAATTATGAATTGTGTATTATGAAAAGGAAAAAAGTAGTCAATTTGGAGAGAGCCATCTTATCATGAAATGAACAAATATGTGTAAAAGCATTTAAATATCTTGACTTCTATTTTTGTTTCTAATTTTTAATAAATAAATTTTAAAATATTTGTTATAGAACATAATAATGTTAATTTAATGCATTTTGTAGAGTAAATTATTGTCTAGAATAAAATATTAGCATCTTCTGTAAGTTTTAGACAAAGGAGTCGTTATTTATTTTCAGACTCATCATTGTTGTATTAATAGCTAAATTATATCATAGGTATTGCCATATTATCAGTTATCAAAATAATATTAATAAAAAAATTAAATATAGGGAATAATTACATATATGCTGGTTTTATTTTGATTATATTTTTTTACAGGACGACAATATTTTAAATCTTTCGTCAAGTTCGTTAATTTTCCCAATCTCACCATTTAACTTCAGCAATATGTTTGACAGAACAATATAACACAACTGTGACGCTTAAACCGTGTTCTGTCAGATGAGTTCTTTCTTATCATCAAATTTTGTCCTCCATAAAATTGCTGGAAAGACTTTGATGTGTTAAAGTAAAATGTTCACAATTTGCTTTCAAAAACCGAAAGACAAAAATAGTGATTAGCGATACTTGGTGAAGAATTCAAGTTGTTAAACATGCATACAAAGTCTATTTAGTTTTTTGGAGAAATAACGTTTTAATTACTATATTAAAAGTACTTGTAGCATGATTGTTAGTGTGTATGACTGTCATACGAGAGGCTCAATTACTGCCTAATAATAAAATTTTCTTGCGACGAAACGATAAATCCTATCATGAAAAATTTTTACTCAAATAAGCCGTTTGGTCTGGACATGCATTAGTTTGTATATTGTGTAAATTGTGTTAAATATGTATATAATTGATGTTAATTTGTTAGTCTTTTTCAATTTGTGTTACCACTTTCCCATTTAATATGTTGAATTGTCTTTGATTCCTGTTGGATTCTTGTTTCACAATAAAAAAAAAGAAAAACACTTGTCTTTAAAACAACGTTATAATAATTTTATTGTACTGTCATGTGATTTGTATTGATTTTGACTTGATTTGTTATCTGTTAAATGTTGTAATGTGATTAAATATGTGTTTCCTTTTGCGTGCAAAAAAACAACCGATTTCGTTTCGAATAAGCATAAGAATTAGAATAAGAATAAGAACAAAATTGTTAAGCTTAGTTAGAATTAAAAAGTAAGGTAAGGAAATGAAATGAAAAAGAATACGCAAAAACCAGTATTTTTGTTTTGTTGAAGAAAATTATAAGTTTGTCATTCTTAAACATCCAGCCCCCTCCTGAAAGGTTATGGGCTTTCTGAACATAAGCGAGCGACTTTAATTGTAGGACGAACGTAGTCTTCGAATTTGGTCCGAACTGTCACTACCCTACACTTGTCATCCTTTCCAGGGTGCGTTTGGATGATTCGTCCTAATAACCATTTGGATGGTGGTAGATTTGGCTCCTTTAGCAGGACAATATCGTCTACCTCCAGGTTTGGCTGTGGAGTTTGCCATTTTGATCGGTGTTGTAGTGAAGTAAGGAATTCAAAATGCCACTGTTTCCAAAAACCTTGAACCATCGCCTGCAAAAGAGACCAGTTAGTCTTTATTGAAATAGAATTGTTATATAAATCAGGTTGAGGAACAGCAGTATAGGGTTCACCGATCAAAAAATGAGCGGGTGTAAGGGCAACAGGGTCAACATCGGAATTTTGCCACATTGGGCGAGAATTAAGAAGAGCTTCGATTTTTACTAATAGTGTATACATGTCTTCATAGGTAAGTTTTGTATCGCCTATTACTCGTTTTAGATGCAATTTGACGGATCGAACCCCTGACTCCCATAATCCGCCAAAATGTGGGGAAGATGGTGGGATGAATTTCCATTCGACGTTGTCCTTGGCCAGATGATCAATGATGATGTTATTGTGTTGTTGACTGCAGAGAAGATTGTACATTTCGTTGAGTAGACGTTTAGCACCAACAAAGTTAGTACCGTTGTCGCTCCAAATCTCAGACGGTTTGCCTCGGCGGGCAACGAAGCGATCTAGAGCTGATAAAAAAGCAGTTGAAGTTAAGTCTCCGACTAATTCGATGTGGATTGCTTTTGTTACAAAGCAAACGAAGAGAGCTATGTAGGCCTTTACAAATTTAGGGTTCCGACCTCGATTTAAACGAAGCGTTATAGGCCCTCGCAGCCAACTCTGCTGAATGGTCGAGCATACCGGATGCGATCCGAAGGAAGATTTCCCATAAGTTGTTTCGTTGTTGCTTTTTGTTGACGAATACAACCAATGCATTCTCGAACCACCTTTCGAGCAAGATTTCTGCAACCGAGGATATAAAAATTTTGTTTGATTAAAGCAAAGAGAAGTGAGGCACCGGCATGTAAATGATTTCTATGTGTTAAGACCGCAATTAGTTTAGCAATTCTGTGGGATTTACACAAGATTATGGGGTGTTTTTCAGAATAGGTCAAATTCGAATATTCTAACCGACCGCCGACACGAAGAACACCTGATGAATCGATAAAAGGATTTAAACCTTTGAGTCTGCTTTTCGAGTGAAGTTCTTTCTTAGAATTTAAACATTGAATTTCTGAATTAAACAAAGATGATTGAACATATTTTATGATTTGAATTTTAGCAAAGGATAATTCGATAGTAGAAAGTGGATCTAATTTCTGAAGTTCTTTAGGTGAAAAGTAGTTTTTGGTAAAACGAAACACGTAAGCGGCTACTCGAACTACCTTCAACCAACTTGAGGAGTTATTTATTATGATTTCGAATGGATGATTTGAATTATGATTTAAGAGAAATACCTTGGCGATTTTGTTTGTCTTACGCTCTTCCAGGTACTGAGTTTCGATGTCATCTGGGCTATAACCAGATGAAGGCCATTGGTCTCGGTCTTTGCTTAGCCATCCGGGACCTTCCCACCAGATACTAGTTTTTTTCAATATTGATGGCAATAATCCTCTTGTAGCGGCATCTGCGGGATTAGATGCTGATCGTACATGATTCCACGATTTAAAAGGTATAGATGTGAGGATTTCGGATGTTCTGTTTCCAATAAATACCGACCATTTCTTTGGAGCAGCGGCCAACCAATGCAGAACTATTGATGAGTCAGTCCAACCAAATACATTCACATCTGTAACCTGTAAAGAGAGCTTGATTTTGTTTATCAATCGAACAAGTAATAAAGCTCCACACAACTCAAGCCTTGGTAGGGGTAAAACCTTTAAGGGAGCGACTTTAGATTTTGCTGCGACGAGAGTCACAGAAATGGAATTATCAGATTTGACGTTTCGACAATAGACCACCGCTGCGTATGCATCCAAAGAGGCATCGCAGAAGCCGTGCAGTTCCCAATAACGTTGTTTTTGTAGCATGATTCGCGGTATAGCTAAAGATTCGACGATGGGTAGTTCGTTCCTTATAGAGTTCCACTGTTGCGATAAGTAGTCTGGAACTTCTTCATCCCAATTGATTTTGTTTCTCCAGAGCTCCTGAAGCAAGATTTTGACTCCTATGATGACCGGCGCGAGAAATCCCAACGGATCGAAGATTTTTGAAGCTTCTGATAATATGTGACGTTTTGTGCATATATTCGACGGGTGGAATTTGACCTTGTATGAAAAGACATCTTTTGACGGACACCACTGTAAACCCAAGACCTTGACAGAATTCGATTCTTCAAAGTCTACTGGTGAAAGTTCTCGCTGATCCTCTGGCAAGGAGATCAGGAGTGGCCAACAGTTCGTAGTCCACTTTCGTAGATTAAGTCCAGCTGATTTCAAAAGTTCGACTAGTTCCATCCGAAGAGATATGATATCATCAATAGTATCTGAGCCGGTGATGACATCATCAACGTAAAAATCTTCTAAGAGAATTTTTGATGCTCGAGGATGACTTATAGAAGAATCAGCAGCTAGCTGTTTTAAAACTCGGACAGCCAAGAATGGAGCAGCAGCTGTTCCGTATGTAACGGTGAGAAGACGAAAATGTTTTAATGGTTCATTAGGGCTTTCACGCCAGACAATTCGTTGAAAATCTGTGTGTTTTCGAGCAACCCAAATTTGCCTGTACATTTTCTCAATATCTCCTGTCATTAGGTAGGCATGTTGACGAGATCTTAAGCAGATTGAAAATATATCGCGCTGGATAGTAGGGCCCACCAGAAGAGTTTCGTTTAGGGATTGTGAATCACGAGTTTTTGCAGACGCATCGAATACGACACGGATTTTCGTAGTACTACTATCTTCTTTGAAGATTGCGTGATGCGGCAAATAGTAGTTCGTAAAATTTGATTTTTGAATTTCGTTGGATGGGATTTCTTCCATATGTTGAAGAGAAATATATTCATTCATGAATTTTGAATATTCCGATTTAAGAATTGGATTCCAATTGAATTTCCGTTCAATGGAATGAAAACGCGCTAAAGCTGTGCCGAAAGAATCTCCGAAATCGAAATTTGTCGAAGGCTTAAACGGAAGTTCTACTTCATATTTGCCATCTTGACAACGAGTGTGATTTTTGACGAAATTTTCTTCTGCCAATTGCTCCTCGACAGAAATTGATTGCTCGTTGGATACTTCCTCAAGTCTCCAAAATCTTTCTAAATCGAATTCTAGATCCTGATTTAAACGAGTGTGAAGAGTCTGAATTCCTGGGGGCTGTGAATTACAACCAGCGACTACCCAGCCAAAAATGGTTGGAATCGAAGTAAGGAATCCAAATTCTTCGATTTTAGCAGCTCCCGTAATGATATTAAAAACTCTATCAGCCCCTATCAGAATATCGATTGGGCCACTTTGATGAAACTTAGGATCAGCAAGATTTTTGTCGAGAAACTTTGGTAAAATTTGGTTGGCTGGTAATGGTGGAAGCGATGAAGTGATGTTTGGCAATACGAAGCAGTTGATATCAATTGATTCAGAGCTGTAGCAAGAAACAATATTAAGGCTGCATAACCCGCTGGTTACGCCAGCAGACTTAGAAGCAATTCCTACTATTGGAATTCTCACACGTTTGCGAGGAAGTCCTAGGCTTTGAGCAGCTTGCTCAGTTATAAATGACACCTGAGAACCTGAGTCGAGAAGAATGCGCACGATTTGGTAAATTCCTTGCTTGTCCTGAATCCTAGCTAGAGCTGTTGGTAGAATAGTAGACACTTGATGGTTATGTTTGAATGAGATTGAATGGTTTGCGATTAGTGAATTCGAAGAATGTGGAATCGGATTTTCAGAAGAATTGGACCGAAGATTTGAATGTGAAGCTGCATTCGAATTTTGATTTGACGTTTGAAATGTTGATTGAGTAGAATTTTGAGATTGAGAAGTATGGAGAAGAGAATGATGACGTGAGTGACACTTGTGACAACGAACAGTGAGGCGACAATTATTATAAGCGTGCCCCGAACGCAAGCAATTGAAACAGAGTGAATTGTTCCTAACGAATTCCCAACGAGAGTCAATGCTAAATGATATAAATTTCGGACAACTTGAAAGCAAATGACTATCTTGACACTTAGGGCAACTTGGGGTAGATTTTACAAAATGCGTACGAACAGCCCGAGTGTTGATGGAAGATGAAAAAGAACTGCATGATTCAAAACACTGACAACGAGTTTGAAGAAATTGAAGAAGCTCATCTATAGTTGAATCATCCTTTGAGCCAACTTCTTCAGCCCAGGCCTTCTTAGTGTCTTGATCAACTTTTTGCAGAAGCAGGTAAATGAGCCATGGATCTCGTGAACTGGAGTCTAAAGCTTTAAGACCCCGTATGGCTTCATCAGCCCCATTGGTGATCTTACGAAGCGATTGAAGATTTGTCGCATTGCACGACGCCGACGGTAGCGACAAAAACAACTGAATAAATGAACGGACAATAAGATGTTTCTGATCGTAGCGTTGTTCTAACTTTGACCAAGCCTCCGCATAGTTGTTTTCCGAACATCTTATATGCTTGAGAAGATTCGCGGCTTCTCCGCGAAGAAACGATTTTAAAAAATGAAGCTTTTGAGTGTTCGTAGTAGTATGATTTGAATCGACAGTTCCCATGAACATGTCTCGAAATGTCGGCCAATCTTTATATTCGCCCGAGAAAGGTTCGATTGTGATTCGTGGTAACTTTATAGACTTGTGAGCGATAACCAATTCCGAATCTTCCGATGGTGTATGATAACCTTGAGGCACAATTTTATGACATTCTAATGTTTTTGATTTGCAAAGAATTGCATCAGAAAGTAAGGCATGTGTTTCAAAATATTTTGCCTCATATTCGGCATATTCAGGTTCGCGGTCAACGTAATTTTCCTTGTCAGAATATTCTAAAAGTTCGTCTTGCAATGCTACGAATTCTTTCCATGATTCAGTTAATCTTTCAAGTCTAAATTCTAATGTACTAACTATTGTATCAGTAGGAATCGACGATGCATACGAAGCTGTGAGTGTTATACAGCCTTTTGCACGACCACGCTTAGCAATGATTTTATTCATTATGAATAGAAAAAAAAAAATATAAATGTCTTATAAGTCGCAACCGCACTATAGCAAATTTGTCTTTAATTGTATGCCTATAAATGTGTGAATAAATTTATTCAATTTAATAAATTTCTTTATTAAAATTCGACACAACGAACTGGATAAAAAATATTTTACAATACGGTACAGTCTTATGACACTGATGTTTGCCCCGTTTCAATAACTGTCCATGTTATCACGCAATATCAGAAAAATAACGGCATTAAAGTTCCTCTAAGTAACCTCTATTAACATAAGGTCACCAAAAACCCGAATAAATTTTATACCAAAAAATAAATGTCAATTTCGCACGGCACTGTAACTATTTTCGATTAATTTGATTTGTTTAATCAAAACTACTGGCACTGATTTTTTATATATCCGGCTCGAAGGACCATAAAATGATTTGGTCTAGTATACAAAAAAAATTATATAATATGCATTAGTTTGTATATTGTGTAAATTGTGTTAAATATGTATATAATTGATGTTAATTTGTTAGTCTTTTTCAATTTGTGTTACCACTTTCCCATTTAATATGTTGAATTGTCTTTGATTCCTGTTGGATTCTTGTTTCACAATAGAAAAAAAGAAAAACACTTGTCTTTAAAACAACGTTATAATAATTTTATTGTACTGTCATGTGATTTGTATTGATTTTGACTTGATTTGTTATCTGTTAAATGTTGTAATGTGATTAAATATGTGTTTCCTTTTGCGTGCAAAAAAACCAACCGATTTCGTTGGCGATTGAATTCAGAATAATCATAAGAATAAGCATAAGAATTAGAATAAGAATAAGAACAAAATTGTTAAGCTTAGTTAGAATTAAAAAGTAAGGTAAGGAAATGAAATGAAAAAGAATACGCAAAAACCAGTATTTTTGTTTTGTTGAAGAAAATTATAAGTTTGGCATTCTTAAACAGATATGCATGGCTATGCTCTGCATTTTTATATTTTTAAAATTATTATTAAGAATGTAGTACCCGTAGCATGATGGTTAGTGCGTTGGACTGTCATGCAAGAGGTCTTGGGTTCAATCCCTGCCTGTGCCACCTTAATTTAAAAAAAAAAATAATAATTTTCGCGGGTACTGCCTCTTGCGAGGAATTGACAAATCCTTCAAGAGTAATTCTTGTCATGAAAAAGTGCTTTCTCAAACTAGCCGTTCGGATTCGGCCTTAAATTGTAGGTCCCTTCCATTCCTGACAACACTACTCGCACACAGGAATGGTTGAGAGTTGTAAGTCACTAGGCCCTGGTTCACAACGGACTGTTGCGCCACCCCATTTGATTTTTTTGATTAAGAATTCATACTTTTTTGCTTTTTTGCAATACAGTAACCAATATTCGATTGATTTAATCCTTGTAAACAACAACTGTCAACGCAAACATTCAGATGGTAGGTTTGTTCATTTTCTGAATACGCAAAGGCACCCTACTTTAGAACGGAGGGGATATTTTGTATGTCCGCTTACTCGGAAAGTTTTTTTTTTTAAGAAATCGATTGGAGAGGGATTAAAAATCGTACCATGGCTCTCAGTAGCCACAATTTTAACAGAAAATTGCAACACCTCATTCGCTTTATACTTTTTTATATTCAAGAAAAAACTTAGATTCATATTCCATTCTCTGTTTCCATAACAGAGATGGGAAATTTATTGATAGCTCAGTTTTTTGAACATACCTATGTTTCGAACTGTCAGTTTTAAATTCGAAGTGACATTTTATTCGGGCGAAACTCCTGATAGCTTTTTAAAATCCGGGGGAACAAAAATATTTCGGGTGAAAAGCTTTTCGGGCGAAACTCCTGATAGGGCTGATTATGAATTAATTACAAAAAATCTCTTTGTAATTCCTTATAATCCTTAAGAAATCACATTTTAGAAGTTGAACTGATGTGAACGTACTCATCCGACTAATTTAAACACCTGAACATGTTCTTTTTCTTGTTTAAATCACTGGACGCAAATTCATTTCAGAAAACTGCCATCCCTGTTACTTCAGCTGACCAAATCAAAGTGTCACATTTGACAGAAGACAGATAAAAATTCTTGTTTTTCATTTTTGATTTGTTTGATCTGCCTTAAAATTATATTTAATTTAAATTATTTAATTGAGAAGAAAAACTACTCACAGCTTTTAAAATGCAAGAGTTTGAAATGAAAAGAAATGCATTGTTTGCCAGTCTTGATATAGCTGGCAAAGATTTAAAAGGAACTATTCTCGACCAAACCGGGCCCGAATCTCACACAGTAAACTTGCTCAAACGTTCTGCCCCTTCGGAGGAAATAATATCATCGGATCGTACGTTAACAAAACTCCGTGGAAAAGAAAGTATATTCAAGAAACCAGAACTCCCTATTGCTAAATGCCTCAAACCTCGTGTTGCTCCAGATTATCAGGTAAATTTTAGTTCAATCGATGTTTGTTTTGACACCTAATAATTGTTTTTGTTTCTTAAAGGTTAATCCACACAAATGGAAGAAGTATTCTCTAGCCGATGTGGACATATCAGACCATACAAATACCGCAGCTGCACTATCATTTCTCAAAGAAATCGAATCTTCAAAAGATGAGGAAGAATCAACTGATTGTGCTTCTGGAAAGATATCATTCAATAAAGCAGTAAAAGCCAAACGAAGCATACGAATTTCTGGAGAAGTAGATGATGAGGAAGTTGATAAACCAAAGTTAAAAGGTTCAAAATTGGTAATGCCTGAATACGTAATTGGCCAAAAGTCGGAAAAAGACAAAAGAAAGAAAAGATCTCCCAGCAAGATTGAAACGTCTTCGCAGCTAACTTTGTCACATCTTCAAGAAGATGAAGAAGAGGACTGAATTGGAAAATTTAATATTAAAAAATATAATAGTTGTGTAGAGAAGAGATTGCAAATATATAATAAATAGGATGTAAGTGATTTTTCTTAGAATAAAGTTTGTTTCAAACACTTAAGGTGCGAAAAATAATTGCCGTTGTTTTTTCAATTGTATTAAGGATTTTCTTCGAATGGATTCACCAGAAAAATGTTGGCATATCTTAACGGACTGTTGCGCCACCTAAAAGTGATAATTTTTACAAAAATATTACTCTATGTAATTCAGCTGAGTGAGCGATTTCGGAGAAATTGTCTTAGTAAAAAAATGGCTTCAAAATCACTTTAACACGTCAGGATTTTGAGACATCACAGTTAATATGTTTAATTTGAAAACAATTAAAGCGGTGATTCTCATCGGCTTTGTTGATCTTTTTGATGAATAAATGAAAACAGTTTTCATCTGATTTTTCTTAACGTTTCGACGGTGATTGCCGTCTTCTCAGGGGATGTCTTTATTCACAAAAATGATCAAAGTGTTTATTTAATACATACGAATATTATGTAAAGCGTACAAGTATGACTTACATTGAATTGAATATTACAAAAACATTTAAAAACAATTAAAACAAATAAAATTTAAAGCGCTACCGATTTTGAAGACTTGTCAACTGTTAAATGTAAACTGTTGAATTGTTTGTGTCTGAAACTAAGGAACAGTAAACAGCGGATATGTTTTGAGTGTATTGTTTGCGGTTCATATTATTTTTGTTATTTATTATGTGAAGTGTTTCTAATGTATAGCGTTTGGATGTCTGTTTCTCCGTTGCAAGAATTTGGACTCCTTCAAAATCTGTTTGATGTCCTGTTTCGATGGTGTGGCATGCTAGTGCTGTCTTTTCCGGTTTTTTTTGGCGAATGTCTGATTTATGGTTAGCCATTCTTTGTCGAAGGAGTTGTTTAGTTGTGCCAATGTAACAGAGATTGCATGGTTCGTCCGGTTTTCCTTTGCAGTTTATTTTGTAAACTACGCCTGAGCGGCGATCCTTGTCCGTTTTCGTCTTTAGGCATGTAAATAAAGATGCAACTGTCCGGTATGACTTATATGCTAAGTTCACGTCAGGGTTATTTTTGGCGACAACTTCTTTGAAATTTTGCGACAGTTTGGGAACATAACATTATAAATCTTTGCACAATTAATAATTCGAAGGAATAATCATTTTTGGATATTTTAAATATATCAATTAATTTTTTTTGTTTAGTAAAATATTCAATGTCCAGTTTAAGTATTTTCAGTATTTCATAAAATTTTTGAAAAGTCATCATTTATTTTAAGTCTTTACCTCTCCTAAATAGTCCTAAAAGAAACACAGAACTATTCATGCTTAAATAAATAAAAATTATAAAAAAAACTAAAAACGAGTATTTTCTTCGAAATAATTAACCCTGAAACTTATTTTTTTTCAAAACCATGAAAGATTCAACACCTTAAGACATATACAATATTTCCGGCAACTAGTTGAAACACTGAGATGCTTTGAACTGTATCTAAAAGATTAACATCTTTGTTCAAAAAAGGAGGAAGAGGATATTGGTAACAGCCGAGGCTACACTCGATGTTTTTATAGCATTTCGAATTTCTCCACTGATTTGCGTTTCAGTACCATTATCCATGGATGGCACTTGCAGCAATGAGACGAGACTGAACACCTCGATATTATATGTGTGTCACCAACCAACCACCTTTTGTGGAACGATCACATACGCGATGTCGCTAAAAATGCTGCAAAGTGTTTGGGTTTCCTTAGGCGATGCAAGAAATTTGTCAACCCTTCTGATTTGGCTGTTATCTACAAGACTTACATACGTACAAAGCTTGAGTATAACTCCCATCTCTGGGCTGGTGCTCCTGCAACTTACTTAAGCCTCTTGGAAAGTATTGAACGTAGAGCATTTAAATTGATAGATGATAATACCAACATAAGTTCACTCACTTCGCTTGAACATCGTCGTAAGGTCTCTTGTCTGACCTTTTTATACCGTTATTTCAACGGCTTATGATCTAGTGAAATAGCCAGTTGCATCCCTCCCCTTAAACAGTTCAACCGTAATACTCGCGCTTCTAGGAATGCTCATCAGTATACCCTCGAGCCCAATTTTGGCAGTACTGTCAAATACAGAGATTCGTTCTTTAGCCGTACTAAACGAATGTGGAATGCCTTACCACACTCTGCCTTTCCTAGTCATAACAATATTTAGGAATTTATAACCAATGTGCACCGACATCTCCTTTTAAACTCTCTCTCCTCTTCCTAGTGCTCATACTGTGCCTCTGTATAATAAGGGTAGTAATATCCCCTTGAGTGTGTGCTTATTATAAAAAAATATAAATAATTTCAATGATGCATTTCTGTCAGAAAAAAATATCCAGTGGTTTCAATCCGGATATATTTTCCAATGATAGTAATTTTCATATTGACCTAAATAAGAAGGTTAAACATGAATTTAGGGCAACAAAATCGTTTGGAAAAGTAATAAGGTAATAAATGACTAAGGTAATAAATGGAAAAGTTTTCTGGGTGAGGCCCTAGTTTACACAAGACTGTAGCGCCACCTTAAGTAAGTAAGTAATAAGTGGACATTTTTCGTTATAAAAATCGTATATGCCAACAAAATTCAATTTTTCCAAGAGCTCCCTTAATACCACCCCTGGTGAAGATACAAAATTTACACACACTTTCTAAAGCTCAACTCAAAGAAAACTTTCTAAACACTTTTTTTAGAATGCGGGTGCAAAAGAGAACTGTCAAAATCCAATTGAACCGTGTGCGAAGTTTTGTGGTTTTTAGAATTTTCGTCTAAGAAATTTACTCTTAAATCACCAATTAATTATATTAATCAAGGTAATTGTGGATTTATTATTTAACAACATCGACCATTAATATTCCAAAGTATTAAAAACACTCTTCGCCTTTAATTTAATTCAATGAATTCGTTGTGCGAGAGTAGCTTATAGTGGATGCCGCTAAATCGTTTTCTTTTTCGGACTAATTATATCATTTAAAGCCGCCTTAAATATAGTCTCACGTGCCAGGTTGTTCAGTGCATCCATTTTAATTAAAAATACAGCAAAATGTTTGATACTAAAATATTTAATTAGAATTTATTAAAAATAATGTGGACCTGCAAATAACTTTGGCGATTTCATATCGATATGTAATCGATATCTTTCTTTTATTTTTCTGTTTCCACATGATGTGTAATCGATATTTGCTATCTTTTTCTTTTCTACCTCTTCTACACTCCCACGCGCTCCATGTTCATTTCCATTGAACTGTCACTTTACTTTATTTGTTCCGAAAATTTAACCGAATCCGAACGATTATCAAACAAGTACAAGATACACGACTACGACAACGACGGGACGGTGCACATTTGACGTGTTTTTTATTTTTATGTTGCTCCTTTAAAAATGTTTATAAATTTCCATTAAAATTAAGTTTGATCATAAAAACCAAATGTGCAACCAACAAATACAAACATCGCCATAAATAATTAAGCAAATTACTTCTTATTCCTTTTTACCTCGCGTTGTTTCTTGTCGTATTGTTGCTAAGATTGTGATCCAAATGACTGTGCAAAGTACCCTCGTCTTGCTACTCACTGTGTTGGCATCGATTAGCATTGTTGCAATTATTATACTTTTAGGTAAAAGAAAGGGCTTTGATATTTCAATTCCACTAAAGAAATCGAATGACAAGCTGTTGGCTTGTAGTTGGAGAAGTTTTCCTTTCCCTTTCTATTCTAACCTATTTTTATGTCGATAAATCAACCTTTGACCAGTGGTACTTCTTTTAAATTATAATTAGACATTTGTTGGTTTTTCGTTTCCAGGTTGGTTTCTTATTTGGAAGGCGTTCCTATCAAAATTCCGGCTTGTTCGTGAGCTGTTAGGCCAAGCGAACGAAGATAAAGCTCACGCCCAGAGCAATCATCCCGAGAAATCCTCCAAATCCCGAAAGATTCGAAAAGACTAAAACTTATTAGATTAGCCATTCTTCTTCAGCTTCAAGCCACGCCATGAATATCCGTTGTGCAAAGCCCGAAGATCTAATGAACATGCAGCACTGCAATCTGCTGTGTCTGCCCGAGAACTACCAGATGAAGTATTACTTCTACCACGGCCTGACATGGCCTCAGTTGAGTTATGTCGCCGAGGACGACAAAGGCAACATTGTTGGCTACGTGTTGGCTAAAATGGAGGAGCCCGAGCCGGGTGAGGAGAGCAAACATGGACATATCACATCGCTGGCAGTAAAGCGATCCTACCGTCGACTCGGTTTGGCTCAGAAATTGATGAACCAGGCGTCACAGGCAATGGTGGAATGTTTTGATGCTCAATACGTGTCGTTGCACGTACGAAAGAGCAACAGGGCGGCTCTGAATCTGTACACCAACTCATTGAAATTCAAGATTCTGGAAATCGAACCCAAGTACTATGCCGACGGAGAGGATGCTTATTCGATGAGACGTGATTTGGGTGAGATCGCCAGGGAATTGCACCCGGAGAAAGAGCTAGAGAGTGGTCCTAAACTTGTGTTTAAGGCCGTATCTCCCCATGATCACAGCATGCACGATGGACACTGTTGTTGAGAGGTGGTTGACTTAGAAGTAGAAGGCGTTTTTTTTTTTTTTTTAATAAAAAATAATACTACATGTAGTCTTAAGAGGTTTTTAATTTTTATTATTTTCTTTTATTTTGTATAAAGAAAGCATTTGCCGAGAACAAGATGAAGAGTATTTTTATTTAAAAAGGGAATTCTATGAAACTTCTAAAACTGTTACTTGAAATAGGGAGTGCCAAACATTCATCGCAAAATAGCCAACAAGTGGATAAACGTTGCTGTTATGAATACACTTTTCTTGAGAATTGTGAATCTTCTAATATTTTAAAAGATCTTGTTCAATTTATTAAAATTGAGAATTGAGTTTTTAGAGGACTTTGACTTTTGTGTTGATAGGTTAAAAATGAGATCAATGCAGAAGTAGTAACGTTTCCATATTTCGTTGGGAGAAGCATTTCCAAGGAAATGCAAGGTATGACGGTCCGCACTACAAAGTGTAGGCAGTACATGGTCAGGTGTTACAGTTTTTGAATTCCTCGCAGCCAATTGTTTCAAAAAGTTTGAACATGAATTTAAAACTGGAACAAGTTTGGAAATTTGGCTTTAAAAGTATTTTGAATTTGAGTTCAATTGTTTGATTATTTAATTCATAAATGTAAAAAAAGGAAAAATAGATACAAAGATTTAAACAAAATTAAATTAAATGCAAAGCTATTCTGGATTTAAAAATTATTTTAATATCTGGTAGAATGGCCATTAGCTTTAATTACATTGTGAAATCTGTTGGACATTGAGTCAAATAATCGGCGGCATCTGTCAATTCAAATATTCAACGACAGCAAAATATACGACACGACACAATCTGCATTCCATAAGTCGTTTTCAATTTTTTCACTCGTTTTGTTCTCGTGTGTAAACGTCAAGTGTGTTGAACGCTTTCATTCAGCATTCTGTAAGACGAAAGGAAACGACGACAATGAAAAAAAACGACGGTATCTCTCGTTTGAAAATTTGATCACTACGAAGAAATGGAAGTTCGCAAAACTGTAAGTTTACTTGTTAAATAATTTATTTTATGGAAATTATTAGTACTTTATTTGCGATAAAAAAACTAAATATTTGTTCACATTTGCAGTTGAAATTAACAAATCAAAATCAGTTCCACAGGCTCTCGTCGAGCTGATGCAAAGCAACGAGCAGTTGGCTAGGAGATTTTTGAAAGGAATCAACAAAACTGACATAAAAAGGCAATGGAATTCCATAGCTGAGCAGCTGAACAGCAAGGATACTCCAGTAAGAGATGGAGATGGTTGGCAAAGGGTTTGAATCGCTTATTTCATTAATGTAAACAATACTTTTTCAATAATTTAACAAATATTTTGGGTTTGGTCCGATTTTAAGTTCAAAGTGAAGAAGAAAATAAAAAACAAATCAAAAGGCAAACTGGAGGAGGTCCAAACCAATTGAAAATTTTATCTCCGCTGGAAGATGCTGTAGTAAATTTGCTTTAATATAAACGGAAATCCAATTGGTGTATCCCAGCCCAATTTACTTCCAAATACTTTGACGACTACATGCGGGCATAAATCAACACAAACTCAGGCTACCGATGCAGATGCAGACGCCTTCCTTTCCTATTTAGAAGCAGAAGTTTTAAACATGGAAGATGACTCTGTCGAATTAGAGGGTAAAGTTTTGGAGCCTCAACAACCGGAACAGCAACTTGAAACTGAAGAGCCTCCTCTCTTTTTATAATTAATTGTGCTTTTTCAAAACTTCTTACTCCATCTTCTTCATCATCGTCACTATCGATACATGTGTTGTAATATATTTCTACACTTATCATTTTAATTACTTATTTATTTAGCAAAAATTAAATAAAACCGCATTTGTTAAACATTGAACAATTATTTGTATGTTTGTTTCTTTTGCATCATTTAAAAATCTGCTACAATTCGTCGCGTCGAAGAACTTATGGAATACAAAATGTATATCCATTTCAGTTCGACCCCAAAATCGAAATATTACCATTTCGACCACCCACCCCCGCCCGGCTGAAAAATGAACCTGCCAGACCGTTGAATTTTCAAATGGTAGACATGTGCATTCAAGAGGACACAAGCGTCCACAGGTTTTTCTCAAAACCCACCTTTGTCTATATCAACTCCTACACTCACCTCCCCGCGGTGAACATCAGGTGCCTAGTACCTCAACTGGAGATTGGGTTCTTAACCCAGTGGAAAGTTGTTTGGGGCAGCAAAAGAGAGGGGGGGGAGGTTTTTCCACTAAGGCACCTCTCCTTATCCAGACAGCAGGGGATGAATCTTTGAGATGAAATCAACGGTGGCGTCTACAGTTACAGTAAGGTTGAATTACTTCGTAAACTCCTTATAGGGCTTCTTCGACATATTGGGAGCCCAGGCCTGTAAGGAGCAGTTTATCCGGTTCCCCGTCCTGCCCTCCAGGTTGGGGGTTGTGCCGTCAGGGTGACTTCCTGGCCACGTAAAAGCTTCATAGTTGCGAAGCACCAACAAGCCTCGGATACGGACAGATTGACTGTTGACAACCAACGCAAACGAATTAAGGACAATGAACTTCGGATATGCACATGGAATGTTAGGTCCCTTAACAGACCACGTGCGGCCGAAGAATTAGCGGAGGCCCTAGACAGCTATAAAGCAGATATCAGCGCTATCCAGGAAATACGATGGGATGGGCCGGGCAAAAAGAGGATGAAAAACTGCGATATTTACTATGGTGACTTCTACCACGAAAACCAACAGCGCTTAATTGAATGCGGCTTCCTCATTGGAACCAGACTTAGGCAAGAAGTCTTGAGCTATAGGTGCATCAATTCATCATGCAGGCCCCTACAGAAGAGAAAGATGACAACACCTAAGATATGTTCTTCGAGCTCGATACGATATTAAAATTGTCCTGGGCGATTTTAATGCTAAGCTAGGAAGGGAAGACATCTTTGGTGGAATAATCGGGAAGAACAGCCTGCACGACAACACTTCCGACAACGGATTTAGGCTCATAGATTATGCTGCGGGCGAAAAAATTTATCGTCAACTAGATTGACCATATAGCGATCGACGGCAGACACGCTTCCAGCATCATGGATGTACGAACTTTCCGAGGAGCTAACATCGACTCGGACCACTACCTCGTTGTAGCCAAAGTACCACTTCGGATTTCCAGACCCATGGCAAGGCAGGGAGGTGCTAGGAGAAGGTACAACGTCAAAAGCCAGAGATCGCCAAACCCTTTTCCGACCGAGTTACAAGTAACCTCTCTGGAAGTTCTTTGCCGCCAACACAATGTATCGAAAAGCAGTGGCAACATTGCCAAGAGACAATTAGAGAAGACTCGTCTGATGTGCTGGGTTTCAAGCAGCCACCAACAAAGAACCCCTAGTTTGATGAGGAATGTCGGCAGCAAATGCAGAAAAAAGGAGACCCTCTAAACTGCACCAACTATAGAGGAATCAGCCTACTTAACATCGCCTATAAAATCTTCTCTGCCGTAATATGTGAACGTCTAAAGCCCATTGTCAACAACCTGATAGGTCCTTATCAGAGTGGTTTTAGACCAGGGAAGTCCACAGTTGATCAAATATTCACATTACGGCAGATCCTGGAAAAAACCCAAGAACACCAAATCGACACCCCCCATCTTTTCATCGATTTCAAGGCCTTACATGAAAGCATCTACAGGGACGAGCTGTATAGAGCCATGTCTAGTTTTGACATCCCTGCCAAACTCGTCCGTTTGTGCACGATGACCATGGATAATTCCGCTGTTCCATAAAGGTTGGATACAACTTAACAGAACCTTGCGATGTCAAAAAAGTTTTAAGACAAGGTGATGCGCTGTCATGCCATTTTTTTAACATCGTGCTTGAAAGAATAGTGCAAAACTCACACGTCAATACTAGAGGCACTATCTTTCAAAAGTCTGTATAATTACATATGCAGATGACATTGACATAATCGGAAGAACTCAGCGTGATGTCAATGGGGCTTTTGTGAGTATTGAGGCAGAGGCGGCAAAAATGGGTCTAGCGGTTAATGAGGGCAAACCAAAGTATATGCTGTCGTCAAGAAACGACCTACAACACCGACGTCTTGGTCAAAACGTCACCATCGACAGACGTAACTTTGAGGTAGCCAAAGACTTCGTCTACCTAGGTTCCGCTGTAAGCGCAGAAAACAATACCAGCGCTGAGATCAAACACAGAATAACTCTTGCTAACCGCTGTTTCTTTGGACTAAGAAAGCAATTGAGTGGTAAAGTCCCCTCTCGAGGGACCAAAGTTTTGCTATGTAAGACCCTTATCATCGCATGGACTATTACAAAAGCGGATGAAAGCACGAGAAAAGTTCTTCGTGTGATCTACGGTCCCGTATGCATCGAAGGGGAGTGGAGGAGAAGATGGAACGACGAGCTGTACGGGCTGTACAGCGACGTAGACTTAGCCAGAAGGGTAAAAGTCCAACGACTAAGATGGCTGGGTCACGTAGAGCGAATAAAAACCAATGATCCGGCCCGGAAAGTCTTAGAATCCACACCCACATTACAGCGCAGTAGAGGAAGATCGCGGATCAGGTGCCTCGCACAAGTGGAAGGTGACCCCACCCAACTTGGAGCGCGAAATTGGAAACATCTAGCTAAGGACCGAGCTAGATGGAGAAGTTTGTTGGGTGAGGCCCTAGTTCACACAGGACTGTAGCGCCATCTTAAGTAAGTAAGTAAGTAAAAGCTGTTTGGTATTTTTTGTACTATGAACTTAAAGTAGAGGTTTGTGATGCAAAGTTCTGAATTTGAGATTCATGCCACTTGAAAAATTAACTAATTGTTTTGGTCAAAATGTATGTTCAAAGAATGAAGTTGACTGCTTGAACCTGCCCATTTATTTAAAGTTGTATGTAAAAGGGTTCCTTTTGTCATATTGGAAAAGGAGTAAGCATTTTAGAATAAAAAACACAAATTATGATGGACTATGGAACCTGTGTAAGGAGTTTTTGATATAATAATGTTGTTGGTAGATAGTCATGTTTAAAATTAATAACGTCTGGAAAGTGAGCTAGCTGCCTTCGTAAGTCTTATTTTGAGTTCAAAGTTTAACAAAAAAAAACAACAATATTATTTACTTGATATATATGTATAATTTATTTTTAATTGTAGATTTCATAATTTATTACAACATTTTTATTTCTGTTGACATATCTTTAGTAGTCTTATCGTTGCCACATATTTTGTTTTTAATTATATTTAATTATTCTTAATTCAACGATATAATATTTTTTATTTGTATATTGTAGTATATTTTGTTTTTGTTTTGTTCTACTTCTATTACAATAACGGTTTATTTTGCACATTTAACTGACGCCATTGCGTTGATACAAATATTATGTATTTTTTTATACAATGCGTTTTATACTTTAATTTTATTATTTAAAATAATGATTAATAGATATTTCTAATAAATATGACTATTTATACCACTATAATTATTTTTTTTATAATGTATATGTATGTATTATTTAAACTTAAAATTAAACAAAATGATTTTAAAATTAAAACAAAAATATTTATTTACAATTATTGCAAAGCATTTTTAAATTACTTCTTCAATATTTTATGTGGCTGCCGCTTCTACAAGCATTTTAATGTTTTAGAATAAAGGTAGGTATATTGTTTTATTAATAACAAATTAAACAAAATAATTACATTTTGAATTTGAATACTTTTTTTTCTGTTCAATAGATGGTAACATCTTTTATTTTAAAGTGCTTAAGTATTTATTTACAAGAAGTAAACTTTAAAATCATTAAACTCGAACTGAGGATAGTAAAATTATTGTTTATTTTATCTTTTATCAATTTTTTAGTAATGCTAGCTGTTTTTTTTTAGATTAATCTTAACATATCACAAATATAAATTTATATAATAAAGAAATTATTACAATTTTTTTTTTAAAATATGTAAATTATAAGCTTTTTACGCAAGCATAGTTGATATTTTTGTAATGTCAGCCAAACTGCCATTTCCTCCCATTTTGTTTTGCACTTTTCAAAGAAGACTCACAAAATATCATTTTTTTGACAAATTCAAGCCATTTTGTTTGCTCTAAGCTACACGCCATCTTGTTTGTAGCCAAAGAAGAGACAACTGCAACTTACATCTCTGATGACCATATGACAGAAGGATGTTTTACGAATCTGTCAATTTGGTGACATTACTTTCTGTCAGAAATTATGCCCAGTTCTATTAAAAATGCAGAATTAGTGATTCTTTGTTCTATACACGACTTGTAGCTTGTACGAAATGCAGGTACTAATGCATAGACACAACAAATTATTCCATTGGAATAGCGGGAGCAAATGTCAAATTAGCTGTCATTACTTCTTAAACTGCATACATTCTATTATTTGACTCTGTTTGGAAGACTTTTCTGAATGCTTTTGCTGTAGCTAGAAAAAATCAGAGGGGGACACAACTCTTCTTTATGCCCATCCCGTGGCGCAGTTTGTTAAAACAATATATTTATACATATGTAATACTCTTAAAGCCCCTTTAAGTTTTTGTTAATTGCACTGCCTTGAGCATAGATATCTTAAGAGCACTGGCCAAATGTGATATATCAACCACTGAATCGACCATTTCCTGAACTGCTGTTACACTGGGAAAATGTTGTGCTGCCTTCTTTGATTTTGTAACACAAGTCTTCAAAGCATCCGAAAGGGCGTCGGTACACCTCAAGACCTTCTCTTTCAATTCCGGCTTCGAAATATTTCGATGGACAATATCCCCGATGGTCACAAGATTGTGCGCACTCAGGACAACAAATTTACCATAGGCAATAAAGAACTTTGGCGGTTGATTCTTCTCCACAGTCTCTAGGAACGAGTCTATAGCTTGGGTCAAGTAACCCATGTGCGTTGTAATCTGAGCGGCATAATACCTCACCAGTAGCTTGTCATTTGTATTCAATTCATTGTTTCGGCTGTCAGTGGCGGCAAAAGCAGCTTCTTCAGCTGATTTCAACACATTATCGAACTTCTTTTGGAGATTTTGTGGAATAGCCTCACGGAGAGATGAATTTTTCTTAGCTGCTGCATCTTTTGACTCCAAGTCCACGTAATCATTATCACTCAACCAATCACTGTTGTTGTTCTCGTGTGTTGGGGTTTCTATAATTTCAAGACTTCTTTTGAACAACAATGGCGCATTGCCTTGAATAAATGACGTTGTCTGTCTCACATCCTCAATTGACGTTTGTGCACAAGCAATCAGCTGATCTAAACTATCGGGAGGATAATTAGTTCGATCGTCATTTCGTTGAAGATTTTCCGTTGTCCAACCACCTTGGTTGTCTAGAGTTTGTGAGGATTCATGAATTAGTTTATCAGCATCTCGAAGAGCTTTGACTAGAGGACGTAGTTTAAGGGATAAATTGCGATCTTCCGAACGTGCTGCATTACCAAGTGCTCCTTCTCCGAATTCGGTGAGATCATGCAGGGCTGTTCGAAGTCTTACGGCGGCTAATTTAACTTCCATTACAACTGGTTCGAGTTTCTCGCGATTTCTCCAATTTTGTGTAACAAAGTAAAGTAATCTGAAAGTAGAGAAAAAGGACATTATTGAATTTGTCATAATCAATACATAAAGTTGTAAAACATAAAAGATCAATTTATAAGTTTTTATCAAAAATCGTAGGAATCAATTGATTTACTGTTATTCGATTTTTTGTCAGAAACAATTCTTATTTTAATCGAATGGCGCCCAACAGTGGAAACAAAAAACGGGAAGTTTTTGATTTTTTTTAATCATCTTCTGACTCCGTCATTTTTGATCAAAATAACAATAGTTTTCATAGTTCTTAAAGCTTATCTATGTCTTATTGCTGATAAATCACTCCTTAAAGATATTAAATGGTGCCCAACGATGAAATTACGGAGCGGGAAGCTTTGCAAATTTTAGCTTACTTTTAACTCCCTTTTTCAAAGCAATTGCACAAAACAACAAGGTTTACAAATTTCAACGATCTGATCTTTAATAAATCACTAAACGACTTTAAATGGCGCCCAACAAAGCAATTATCTTAAAAGACCTATATGGCAGCCCAAAGCGACGAATTTGAACAATTGGAACCCAAAGAATCATATCAAGTTAGAAAAGTAGAATAATTTGTCCAGTCACTCCTTAAAATAACTCAAATGGCTCCAAATGCAGTAAACTTCGCAACATTTGTATACTAGATATTAATAAATCAGTGAAAGACCTAAATGGCGTCCAACGAACCAATACAAAAATCATAAATCCATACAGTTTTTTTATTCCTACCTTAATAACTTCTTAATAGATTTAAATGTCACCCAACGAAACAAAGTAAGAACGAAAAGCTTTGTAATTTCTCAATCTTTAAAAGAATTAAATGGCGCCCAACAAATCAATTAAAAAGCGGAAAGCATGTAACTTAACTGCTTACATTTTAATCACTTTTTAAAAGACGTTAAATAGCAAGCAAAAAAAGCATTTAAAAGGACCTTTAATTTCTGTTCAAAAGATTTAAACCAGGCCCAACATAGGAATACAAAAACGAAATATTTGATAGTTTTCCTACTTAAATATTTATAACTTTTTTCTTGCCAAAGGCCTTGACATTTTTACTGTCTGCCTACCCAACAATTTTTTTGAGGACTAAAATAGTGCTTATCATAATTTTTGATGAAAAAGATAACACTTTTTCTAGTTTTGTAAGCTTTTTTATGTCTTAGCACTGTCTTATCATTAGTCTCAACATTTAAATGGCGCCCAACGAAGCAATCGAAAAGCGTGAAGTTCTCAATTTATTTGCTTGCGTTTTTATAAGTCTATAATTAAAGACGAAAAAAAAGCATTTAAATGCTTTCATATTTGTTTACCAAACGATTTAAGCCCTATTGAAAATAATTAAATGGCGCCCAACAAAATTATAAAAATCCGAAATATTTGTAATTTTTCCCTTCTTAAGTCTTTATAACTTTTTATAAATGACACCGATCAAAACAATTCAAGACAAAAAAACATTGCTATTTTCCGTTTGCACTACAAGCACTCACCTAGGGGCTTAAATGGCGCCCAACAAAAGGTACAAATTGTCATCAATAAGACTTGAATGCGTTCAAGGAATCAATCAAACAAAGTGAAGCCTGCACATTTATCTCTGATTTTTGATAAATCTGTTAATTTCATTTCCAGTTTTACACAATCACTAAAAATGGCGCCCAACTCAAAACCTCAAAAACTTGACTCACCATAAATCTATTATTTTTTCAAATACAAAACATCGTAGAGTTGATCTTTGATTTTATGTTTATACAAACATCACAAAACTTACCTCGATATCGCTGTAGTTGCTTCATTTTGCAACTTCGCCAGAGTCTCCAACGCCGACGATAATTCTAATGGTAATTCTTTGGTAACAGCTGGAATTGGAGATGCCGCCGATAGTGATAGTGAATGTTTGTCTTGCAATGGTGTCGTCGTCGTCGTCGACGTACAAATCCCATTACCACCGCCGCCGCCCGCATGCGCAACTGCTGCAGGCAACGGATAGTCATATGTGTTTTGTTGTTGTTGTTGCATCATATGATGTTGTTGTTGTTGCTGCTGTAAATTAAGATTCACATGATGACCATTTCGTACCGCAATCGGATTCTTTCTCGGTATATCATAGTCTGGCATATTTGCCAACGACGATCGATTCGAAGAAGAAAACGATAAGCTCAAACTATCGGATGTAAGTAGCGACGAATTTGAACTGCTCGGTGTCATATTCTGTTGATGCAACAGATTTATCGGCTTCGGTACATCGTAACATTCTTCTTGCAGTGACGAGGCATTGTTGCCCATCGAATGTTGATGCACCTTCGTCATACCGGATGTGGGGGTTGTTGTGGTGGTGGACATTTGGTCAAAATATTTAGTTGGTGTTCGACACCAATTCTTTGGACAATCGTAATTTATGGGGGTTGCTGGCTTTGGTACGTCGTATGTCTCGAATGAGTCCGAGGACATCATAGATAGGTTTTGGTAGGTGCTATTGCTACAACTACTGCTTGACGTGTGCGAGGAAGCTGCCGATGATGGGACTGAATTGTACACATAAACGTCACCATGTCTCTGGGGTGTGATTACCTGGAAATACAAAATAAAATAAAAGTGATGATAACAAAATTGAATTTAATGACACACAAAAAAACAACAACAACAACAACAAATTTACTACGAATAAGGTGTGTGACGTATAACTCATTCATATTCATATAGAAAAGTGTAATTTTTTGAGGGATGGTGGGGAATGTGGTTTATTATTCAATTTAATTCTTATCTATTCCGTTTTGAATCCGAAAAAGAAATGGGGTTGGGTTGCGGGAAAGTCGTATATCTACCTACTAAACCATCGGTATCGATTTTTCACTGATTCCTCTGCCACTTCTACAGAACTTTTGCCATCAACATCGTTAACATTGGTAACACACTAAACGGTAAACACACCTTATCATTTATCAAGAACTCAAGAACTTATACCTTAGGAACTACACTTTGTATAAAATATTTAAGTTTTATAAAAATTTATATAAAAAGTACAAAAATGTAAAAAAAGTTTCTACTGTTGGTCATTGCAATACGCGCAACAACCGAACCGTCTACTTTGGTGCACCGATGAGTCTCTAATGGGACTTTTTACCACTATTATCTTTTTCTGCTTTTGTATAAAGGAGCAAAAGTTACTAAGTTCTGTGTTTTTTTTTCAAAGGGGAAAGACTTCCTTGTAAGCGCAGGCGTTTTCTCTCTTCGCCGAACTAAAGTTTTTATTTTTGTTGTTTTATGTACAATACTCGAGAAGATAGATATTTTACCCTTGTTTGGATGATAGAGGTCGCTGATGATTGTGATGTGTATCTATGACGGGAAAAAAAACTTACAACCAAAAGTCAGTTACCCGCCCGCGGGTGTTTTGAATCTCATTGTCAGTGTCAAGGAGGGGATTTTGGTGTACTTACTTTATAGTTATAGGGACTTTTATTTAACATTTGAATTTTTGTTGTTTGTAATTTATTTTCTTTATTTTTTTTTTTGCAATAGGTTCTGTGTTGGGGAGGGTTCAGAGCAGTAAACAGTCAGTAAACCCCCCTTGATGAACGACGGCGGTGTGGCGCCCCCATTAGACCTGGGAGAATTGTCTGAGTTCCGCATTTAGCCCCGCCATTGATTTTATTCCCTATGACGACGACAATGTTGAGGATTGTGTCTCTCTCTTGGGGGATTTGTATCGGTTTTGATTGTTGAAAGTTTCGAAATAGTTGAAGAAGTCGTCTAGGCGAAAATAGATTTCTTTAAAAAAGTCGAAGGAAGGGTTTGGAGGTGGGGATTATGTAAGACGAGAGTAAGGTCTTTTATTATATGAACTTATTGCTTCTATCTATATTCTATAAAGTGCTTTAAGAGATTTTGAATGTGTATGAAGATTTTGAAGGGTTCGAATATATTATTTTCAAAGTAATCATGCAAATGACAATACTGTGGGGTTTTGACGCTTATTTGGCTATGTAAATTCAATTTAAGGAATATTATTAAACTCTCTAGTCGATCGATTATGGGATGAAGCTGCTTCATTAAGCACTATTTGGAGAATAGTGTTTTATAATTTGGTTGGTTAGATATTGTTCCATTAGGGGTTTTTAGGAGGGACTGGAGGGTTTCTTTATTTGTTTAGGTATTTTGAGGGAGTGTTGAAATGAAGCTGATGTTTTTGAAATTATATTAAAAGAAAAGGCGTTTCAAAACACGGTTTTACTTATTTACTTCAGTATTGTTTGGATTCTAAAATGTTTGGTAATATGATCAGAAAAGGCGAGAATTTGTTAGGAAATATTCACATTCTTAGGTAGATCGAGTTCAGAAGGCGATAAATAAAAAGTAAAACTCACTTTGACAGTTCTAAATTTTGACATGCTTCTATTTTATGTCGTTTTCGATAAGCCATTTCAGATTTCGAGCTATCAAACTGGCTGCTGTCAACTATTCTAAACTGTGGGAATTAGATCGCAAAATTGATTTTAGATCAATAAAAAAATCAAATAAAGTAAAATACTAAGTGACGAGTTGACAATTGGTTGTCATCAATAAAACTAATTATTGAGCAGGTTCAGGCGACATAAGGGAATTGAAAGTAAGGCAAGTATCTAGTATCTGATTGGTTAGCTGCTAAAAATGTACCTTCCAATTCAGGCAACTTTATTGGAAAGCTGACTGAAAAGTAAGTCAAGTAAAATCTCCCTAACTATAAAGACAAGTCTGCTTATGTCAAAATGACAGTTAATCAAACTTTTTCATTCAATTGAAAGTTGAACTTCATTACTCTAAGATTTATTTATTTTCTGACCAATTGGATTTAGTGTTATGTCTAAAAGGGTTCTTTATCAAATTGTGAAAAGAAGTAAGTAATATATCTTTACAATACAAAATACAAATGTTGATGGACTTATATCTTAACTGAGGAGTGTCTTCTATACAATATTGTTTTTGAAAGTTTTTTTTACGATAAACTTAAAGTAGAAGTTAGTGAAGTAAGGATCTGAGTTTAAAATTTATGACACTTGTAAAAGTTACTTGGCCTTGGTCAAAATTTGCGTTGAAAGAATGCAGTTGACGGCAAATGAAGTACCCTATGTTTTCTGAACCTGCCCATTGCATTGGAATAGTTTTGACAGGTCGTTCATAGCCGTCATTGAACTTTTCTGCCATTGAGAAAAATTGGAATAAAGCATTTGAGATTAGGAAGTGAAATTGACAGCTGGAAATACAAAGAAAAAGGAACGCCTGTAGTAGAATGATTTTGTTCCTTATTAAAAATCTCAGCTGTTTGTTTAAAATGGTTCATCAATGAAAAATTAGAAATTAAGTACTACGCTTTAAGATTTTATAATTGCTTTTTAATGACGGAAACCAATGATAGATGTAACTAGTACCTTAGGAATGAATTTGTTTGGACTTCTATCCAAAACTGTCAATGCCTTTTTTAATTGGTAAATTTGACTGAAATACGAAAATATCTTGTTACTGTCACTATGTTGGCGTTCTTTTTTTTCACTAAAAATGTAATGTTAGTGTAGCTGTCAAATTTTCATTAATTTGGCCTAACGTTCTTTTAAAGATTGATAGGATCCTGACATATGAATAAATGTATGTAAGACAAAGTGTTTTCATATTTCAATCTCAATTATGTTGATATTTCTTAATTTTTTTTAAATTCTCACATTCTATAAAAATAAAAAAAAGGCCAGTGCTTACATTGACCTTTTTTAAAAGAAGAATACTTTTGACGTTTACTATTTCATCTCACTCCCACTCGTTTAAAAAGAATCATTCCGATTTGGAGAAAATTATGAATTGTCAAAAGGAGTCTCTCAAAATAATTAGATCTGTCAATTCATTTAGCTCAATGAAACCAAACAAAACGGAAAATTGAAGTGTTAAAAAATTGTAAAACCTGATAAATAAAATATGTTTGTGTACTGCAGTTCTGGACTTGATTGACTCATGCAAATAACATCCAAACATTTAGGCAAGGATTTTCCCTTGTCATACAAAACAACGCTCGATACTCGTACTTGAATTTTTCGCATGTTTCACTTTACACCTGCTAAAACTTATATGTAAATAATAATAATTATTATTATAAGTTCTAAATATAAAGTATAACCCCATTTTCATTAAGAAAATTATGTTAATAAATACAATTATACATTATTTATAAAAGCATATGCATGGCACACGTTTATATTTCAAGCCATTAGTCATATATTAAACCTACCAAATTGAATACGGCTCAATTTATAAACGCACACGTTGCACTTTATTCAAAATGGAAAGCTATTTGTATGACACATTCCATTCATTTGACATCGAACTGAATCAACAACAAAGACTGTTTATTTAAGAATCAATCCATTTTAAATATTTAAACAAATTTTTTTTTTTAGAAGAAAAAAGTCACACACAACGGAAGTTTATTAATTTCTGTTTGCTGTCAACTTGTAATACAAAACTTTGAAAGAAAAATAAACATGATTTTTTTGGTATTTGGTTCGAACTCGAATTTTGTTGAATTGTCAAATTTGACAAACGTCATTGCAAAATCCAGAGCCTATTTTTATTCTATCAAGGAGAAGAAGAAAAACTGTCATTTCATTGTTGCAAAAGTCTTCTATGGATGACCAATCGAAAACGTCATAACTATGCATCTGCATTCTTCCTCTATGAAACTCCTATCGCACATGTGTGCTTAAATAAATTAATGAAGTGTGGAAGAATTGGGTTACAATTTAACAATTTCCTCTTTAGAAAACTAATGACAAACTATAGGTACCTAATAAATTTGCTTCAAAAAGGGCAGATGTTCAGTTCAAAGATCGAAATAGATATCTGATAGTTAACATTTAAAGATCTGTTCCTTTTTGAGTGCCAGATGAGAATACGAGTATATAATGAAATACAAAAGAGTGAAAAATGCAACCTATTTGCAAAAGAAGAACACAAAAAGGGATCTTTTAACATTTAATGATCCCCTTTTGATAGCTAATTTAAAAGAGAAGAAGTAAAAGAATTTGACAAAAAAACTCGTCAGTTTCCGTTCGCGCGTCAAGCACGAGGTTGAATATAATAAATTTGACACCATTATAACATTTACTTTTCAAATTTTACAAGCACATAAATGTATCCTGTTATTTTTGGTAATTCATGTTTAGTTTTTCTATAACGGGATACTACCGACTACTTGTCAAATTTCAACAGTTCTTTACTTTTTTTTTTTCAAATAATAATAATTCAATTGTGGTTGTGGGTTAAATTTAGTACGAACGGTGGTGAACATTTAATTGAATATTCTCAAGTTTCTGATGAATGTGCTGTGTTCTGTGATGTGACAGGAGAAGGGTATTTGCACTGAAATCAGGACACTGGAACATTAGGAAATATGTACCACACATGAACGACAAGGAGAAAAAAAATAATGTCAACAACTTCTATTTCGATTAGAGAGGGTGGTGCGATGGTGCCGCCGTTCGTTGAGATTGTCATGATGACGATGACGTTTGGATTTTTTGCGCCATTCAGGCAGCCAGCCAGCCAGCGAGTGCTTTATTTCATTTTGATTGGAACATTGTTTACTTGGGCAAATGTATGTCGCCGTTATTCTATATGTATGTACAAAAGTACATGTTGTTATTCATCTCGAGGGTATGACAAGATGACTGTTGGCAAATATATGTGTAAACAAACAGAGCTATTGGTTTTTTTCTCCTAAGGTACTTTATTTGTGTTTTGTTGAATTCTAATGAGGGACACTTCACATCTGTTGTCAAAGCTGTTCTCAGTGTACATGTTCACACCCTTCATGTTCGTTTTTCTGCTAATGATTCTCTATTTAACAACATAGGTATATGAGAGTCATTCGGCCAAATAGATTTAATCATGAGGTTTTTTTGGCAAAAATACAAACTATGTATTTTAATTTTATCAAAAAGAGACATTCCAATGATAAAGAAATCACTAAGAAATTACTTTTAAGATAAAATCTGTTTTAATGTCTACTTTCTTTATTTTTACTGCAATTTTACATTTTACATCTGTAAGTTTCCACAAAGTAATCAAAATACTGACATTTCTGAAGTTGACAGATTGGGAAAAAGTACTTTTAAAATTCCTTTTAAAGCCTAGTACATACTTGTGAACCATCTCGTGAACCCATACAAATTTCAGTTTTTGGTTCACCCGTGAACTTGCTCGTGAAGCTGAGTGGAGAGCAAAGTGGAGAGTTTTCGTTCACGGGCAATTCACGTGCAAAATGTACGGGAACTGTTGGTGAAGCTTTGACATTTGGTTTCCGCATTTTCACAACGTGTACTCACAAGTGTGTACCAGTGAGCAATGTCAAAAGTTCACTTTCTCCACTGGCGAACGTTCACTTCACGAGGAAGTATGTACTAGGCTTAAATGAGAAAACTTAATGTCATTCCATATTTAGTGTCATTGTAATGTACTTTGTCATCCTTGATTGAGTTGTGGGGACATTTGGAAAACGTTCACGTGACATTTTGTAGTTACACCTTTAAACCCATTAGATGGCAGTTGCGCAGCTTACTTCATTTATTAAAGCATAAATCATAAAACACTGTTTATATTCGTTTGTCTTTGTAAGTTCAGAATTTGATCAGAGTTCTCCTATTTTTTATGAAACGTACAAAAGAACTGTCAAAAGTTTTAGAATTTGCCATCTGTCTCTTTTATACCACACAATATAAACTTCATTCAACGCACTCCGAGTTAAATCTAATTGAAAAAAAAACACATCCCGAGCGCTCTGATATGTCTGAGCTTAAAAAGAAACATACATAGATCTTTTTTGACAGTTAAGTTCTCTACTGGAGACCAAGCTGGCTGGAGACACAAATTGGCTGAGGCCAAGGTCCACCCCGGACTGTTGCGCTACCTTAAGTAAGTAAGTAAGTTTTCTACTCTAAGCTTAAAAAGAAAACCTCCTACTGCGCCATACTACGTTATATCCCTATTTATGAGTATTTGGACAAACCAATACGATATGTGGTGGCGTTCACAATTTCCCATACTTTAACATTAGGTATTCACTTTTTTGTAGTTCTAGGCATCACCGTGCAGAAAAGAATTCTGAACAGATTCCGAGCTATTTGACATTTGTCAATTTCCTTGTCATTGTCTTCTAAAAAATCAAAAAAATAAGATTCAAAACATAAATACGAATGAACAAACTAAACATATTAAAACAATCACCTGTCAATTGCCTGTGTTCACCATTCAATTTGGTCTGAATGTTGACAGTTCAGACTCTGCTTTGGGCTAAAAGAGAAAAACGCCTATATCTGCATATCTAACATTTTCAGAACACAATAATTGCAGCCAAAGCTCTAAACAAAAAAGCTACAATTAATTAGATTTTGGCATTACTAGCTTTGACAGTCTTTATGTCAAAATATTGACTGTTCTTATATTCTTTTGACAGAACTGTGTATCAAAAATGTTACAGAGTGTACATTTGACTTTCTGATGCGGTAAGCCTGTTTCAACCATCTATCAATTCCTCATTTAAAAACCATGTACTCTTTCACCTTAAGATATGTACTTTTCTGACAGATAACATCATTTTAAATTAAATCGATTTGAATAACATTTACAATTTCCTTAACTAATAATAATTTTATTACTTCCATTTTCCACCACCTGCTAAGGCACGCATCTGTAAATCCCGGATCGAAATCAAATCCAATAAAATGCATTAACTTTTAACTCTACTATTTGTTTTATGGACATTTCTGTAAATTTAATTCAAAATCAATTGCATCCATTCATTTCTCTCAATTTACAAGCGAAACATAATAAATTATCCATTAATTTGCGCTGTTTACTCAAAAGAGTATTCTGCGTTTTATTTTCATGTTTAATATTTTTGTTATTTTTCTCCTTACTTTTGTGTCTGCTTAAAGCAGTCCAGCACCAGCTTGGTTCCTATCCTAGCCCAAGGCGTAGGCAAAACGTTATAGCCCACCACGATTTTTCATTTCCGCTGCTTTCAAATCCTACACACTCCTGGTAATACTTTGTGCACCAGACTCAGTCAGACTCAATTCGACTCAGGCGTTAAAACAAATAAAAACCCCATATTCGAATCTTTCTCTAGTTAAATCAATTGCTATTATTACTCTAGCCCGATCAAGATTGCAGAACTTAGCTAAATGTAACTGCATTTTATTTTTATATCGCTGGAATCGAAACGAAATCCACCAGAGGCATATAGAGAGAGCATCAAGCAAGAGCTGAGCTGAGCTGAGCTACAGCGTTCCAAGGAGTGAAAAGTTTTGAAAATTTAGGATCATTTTTCTAAATCGTGATAAGTTCGATTGGCAACGATACACCAGAGACCAAAGACAGATACAGATGATGGGAGTTGAGCTTATCTCAAACCTTCAATCAAATTTTCAACTTAAGGTGTTTTTTGGAAGCAAATAAGGAAAATTTCGAATGATGGCTTTAGGTGCAGTGAACAACAAAAAATTGCTTACAAATGCAATAATGAGTTGTTATTTGTGGGCATGGGCTTGGGCATATACAGAGATAGACTTGAGCCTGCTATAAGAAACTAGTTTGCTTTGGTGGACCAGAAGTGAGTAGGACGCTGCCTGCTGATAGAGTCTCCCGTGGTGCGATCGATGTGACGCGGGACTACTTCCAACTTCAAAACTTCTCACTGATCGTAGCTACCGGGAGAAAAAGGAAAAGTTCCAAACACGCGTGTGCATATCAAACCAGCAGCGCAGGGAAGTGTTATTTTTACCACACGATATTACCGACGACGATGACTATGATGCTGAAGCTTACTTCAGCAGGAATTGCTGTTTGGCCGGCAGGGGGAAGTGACGATACCGACGAGACGCGCAATTGGGGTTTTGTACATTTATGGTAATAACAAATAAAAGCTGTTTACTTGAGGCTGCTCATTGCATTTGCAATCTATCCGCAAACAAAGATACAAGAAACGAGATTGCCCTACTTAGAGAGAGTCGAGAGTCGCTTTGTGCTCGAACCCTCGAACGGGGATTTGTCACAGTCACAGTAACAGCCAAGTCAAGTCATCCAGCTAGCTCATTGTACTTTGGCTGCGTGTGTATTTGCATGTTGCAGATACAAATTATTATTTGCAGCGTGTGCCGTGTGTTGTATGCACTGTACACATTTTTAGGTGGAAACACAACAACGCGGGAAACGACGCGACGCTTGTCATCGTTGTAATCCGCCTGCCAGTGCGATATAATTTATAATTAATTAATAAAATATGTATCATGATTTTCGCATGTGTTTCTGACAGTTATTACACCACCATATATTTGATGCTTATCTCCGGTGATACACGCCGCGCCGGCCGCCGCGCCGGACAACAGGTTAAGAGTGATATTGATGGTGACAAATGTTGCCGATAAATTTTAGGCATGTTATGTGTTTGATTTTTTACACCTATGTACATATAATGTTGCGAAACATTTTTGTTGTAATTCGAGTATGTTGGATGTAGGTGGAAGAAAAGTGAAATTCAGCGTCTGCACGCAGATGATACGATAAATACTTTTGCTATATAAAGAAGGATTATAATTAAGACTTTTTGGATAACTGGGATTTTTTGGGTTATTACTTATGTTAATGTAAGACTAAGTGACCAATTTATTTAGTCTTTTATCAAACATACGTGCTTGAAGGGAATAACCAGAAAATCATTTTGGTGTTGAAAAGTTTCCCATTGATTTTTTGTAAGTTGGGACAATTTTTTGAACATGTCAAGGAAATGCAAAGCTTTGGTACTTGTAATGTTTTTAACCTTATATTAAAAAGTTGATGTATATACATTTTTATAAGCTTAGAATTTTTAATATACTGATACAAAATTTTTAAAAAATTTCGTCCCAAGTTATCAGATTTCAACTGATTTCTATAAACTTTTCTTAAAATGCTAAAATGGTTTTAAACATAAAAAAAACGGTTTAAATGTAATTACGTACTATTTTTGTAACAAATCCATTGTCTTAAAAATGCTACATGAAGTTTTTCAAATAAAGAGTGTTTCTTAAACACATGGTTTAAAAAATAAAACACGTCTAATTTAATGAATGGCTGCCTCAAATGAATTCAAGTGGAGATGCCAAATTTTCAACCACTTTTTGAAGCAATTGGGTTCGTCAGCAACAACGCGCCGAATATTCTCTTGCAAGGCTTTAATCGTCTCGGGCTTATCTGCGTAGATAAGAGACTTCACAAAACCCCACAAAAAGCAGTGTCAAATCAGACGATCTTGAATGCCACGCCACAGGGAAACTCATATAAAGTTTTCAAGTCATAAATTGACTATTTCTAAGCGTCGTGCCAATTGAACCATTATTTTGTAATAAGTTGGAACTATTTGCAAAACGTAAGTCCGTAAGCAACTCTATTTATTATGAAATGACAAACCAAACTGAGCATAAGTCAAGTGACAGCTGTAATAAAGACCAATTCCGAAAAAAGCATTGCCAGATTGATCTCTACACTATCTCAAAAAAACAACTAAAAACATGAGACAATTGATATTTTTTGAATAAGATTAGATTAAAATGAAGACTTCTAACTGAGATTTATGTTTTGCAAAATCATTGCCCTTAAAACTCAGTTTTAGGATATCTTTAACGTTTTTAAAGAGACAAATTTTAAAAGATTCAATGAAATTCGGCAGAGTAATTAGTTCGTGAGACATTTGGGGTCAACCAAAATCTTTTTTTTTTTTTATTTGCTGTAAAACCATGGATTTTAGATTTTAAAAACCTTGAATATTTGAGAAATGTAAAAAATTTCAATTATAAAAAACGCCCTGGTTATAAAAACTTCCGTTCGACAGTTGGTGTTCATTTGAAGATTAATATTATCCACTTGTGTTCTAATTATTGAAACGCTCTTGAAATTTACTTAACATTACATTTATTTATAAATTAACGTCCAATAGGAATTTTTGACAGCTGATTGTTGTTATGGGTGTATTTTTTTGTTTAGCACAGAGCAAAAATCTGAGCTGTCAAAAAAGATGAGTTTTCCTCTTTTTTGCTCAGACATATCAAAGCACAGAAATAGTTTTTCTTTTTTCAATCAGAGTTAGTGCTGAAAACAATGACCGAGTTAAGCAGTATTCACATGAGCACGACCAACGAACAACGAATGAATAACAAAATGTGAGTTTATATACGTTCCAAGACATATTTTCACACAAATTCTTAACAAAGCGATAGCAATATAGTTTCTAACTGATTTGATTTGATTGATTATTATATTAATAAATTTAAGAAAACAAATTTATTCGTCGCGAAAATATTGTATACATTATACATTGTATTGATACGAACTGTCAAACTTTATTCGCGTTCCACATTATCCACACTCGCAACGAATAAAATAATCGAGCGTACTTAACCTAAAGAAATCATTCTTGTTTTGGCTTCGGTAGTAAATGGTGTTCGGCTGTGGCTCCTTAAAAAAATATGGATAAAAAGGTACAGAAAGGTGATTGATAATAAAATTCAAATGAGTATCATTTTCCGATATGCATTACAAGTTTACGTACAATTTATTTGATATGGGTAACTTTTCAGCTTTTCAATTCACAAAAAAAAAAATCAAATATGACATTTGGCCGTGATAGTAACTACTTTTACTTTGTTTATAGTTAAACCACAGGTTTAGCTCTAAACTTACGTTTAAATTTATTTATAAATCTATGAATATGCGCCAATAATGATAAAAAAAAACAATTGTCAAAGTCAAACTTCATTCGCGACGAATTAAAAACTCTCATGTAAAAGAAACGTCAAAATCGAAGAATATTCGTTCATTCGTTGGTCGTGCTTATGTGAATAGTGCTTTAATAGTTTTTAGTTCAGAGCAGAGTCTGAACTGTCAAAAAATTGTGTTTTTACCTCTGAACGTTCACAGCTTCAAATTTGTGTTTCTTTTTTCGTTCTGATCGTGTTCTGAGTTTGTTCAGAGCGTGCTCTATGAGCTCAGAATAAAATAACTGAGCAGACCGAATTGGAATGTCAAATAGTGACAGCTTAAGTGTTTAGGTGTTTTTCAAAAATAATTCTGAACGCTCAGAATACGCTTTGTTCAGAGGATGTTTAGAGCTTTCTCGATATGCTCGGACTCTGTTCACAGCTCTATTCTGAGGTAAAAAAGAAAAGCGGCTATTAAAGCAAAAATCTGAGCTCAGCTGACTTCACTTTTGTTTCGTGTGGTATGAAGGAGACAGGTGTCAAATTCTGAAAAAAATTGACAGTTCAGATCTGTAGTAGTAAATAAATCGGAGAATATTTCTCCGATTGCTCTTCTCTGTTATATCTGTCAAATTAAGTGCAGGGGATTGTGGGCTTAATCCATTTATAAAAGATATTTTCCCAACTTATTCGGCCGTGAATAAAAGTAAATAATCCGTCAATAATAAAATAAGGACATATATTTGAAGCCCTGAAGGCTAAATGTCTTTAGGATTAAGGCAGAAAATATTCAAAAGAACCTTAAATAAAACACTTGAACTTTTTCATCACCCTGTTTATTTGATTTCAAGGATTTTGACACTTAACTTAAAAAGATAAAAACTTAACAAAGTCCTTTTAGAAAATGTTTCAATACCCATATATAAATATACCACTTGTCAGTTATCGTTCCATTTTATGATCAAAAATCTTGTGTCAGCATGCGTTCAGTTTTGATGCAAAAAAATCCACAAACAGCCTCTCTGAGCTGTCAGTTTTATATGCATGCATCTTGCATTTTTATTCTTTTTCTAAAAATTGGCACGTCGCCAATTAATTTTTTGTTTCGTGCTTAAAGGTCAACTGGAATTTTGTTGCTTCCTCTTTTTTTGATTGTCTTCCAAAAATTTCAAGAATTTTGTTTTGAAAATCACCGATTTAATTTTTTTTTTGAAAAAACATAAGACGTTGCTTGATTTTTAAGTAGGATTACATTTAAGTTGTTATTTTGTTGTTGTTATTTGAGTCGTGTCGTCATGGTATATGCATAAATATAAGTATCTTCAATTGCATTAAAAAGGATGTTTTAGGGCGAATGAAAATTATTTAACATACAATCATGATGATGATGATTATACTCTTCACGTGATGTTGTTTATTCAAACATTTTATAAGATTTTTATCCTTGGGATAAGAAAACAAAACACCACAAAAGAACCAATTCTTTAAGGAAGGTACATGGAAAAATGCTACCTTAAAAGATTCTTGATATGCTACACGTAACCCTGCTACCGGCGACTTTTATCTCTACCACAATCGATTTGATTGAAAGGCAAACATTCTACAGAGGGATGACACATCAAAACCAATTATATTTTAGGTACTACTTGGAAATATAAGAAAAGGTATATATTGGAATATAAATGCAACTTCCGGTGACGGTTTTGAAATTGTCTTACACCTCTCTTTCTCATTGTCTGATGGGTTTTTCTGTTTCGTTTGATTTGGCATCAATATCGGTCACGCAATCGAATCCAAAGCCAAAGCCAATCCTTGAACTGGATGATCTCATATATTGATGGAAGTTGTTTTCCTGCTTTATATACATTCACCTTAAAGGTTTAAAGGTTTGACTTTGACGTGTTTCTGTATTTATGTTTACATCTACTTTTGTTGATATGATAAAAACTGACATTTGACGAGGATTAAAAATTAAATACGGAAGTCAAAAGTTATCATGACTTATGGATCATAACTTAAGGTGCATCATTAATTTAACTTCATACATCTACATTTATAGTACTTTGAGGGGTTTGGCCAACCTGGAATCTATGAATAATCGTTCTTTTTTTTTAACGTTGTCCTAAAGTATTCAGTTGGAGAAAAGCCTCTGAGAACTCGGTTTTGTACTTAAATAGTATTGTAAAATTATTCCTGATTTTCTACAACTCAAAACTTCAAAAGTGTTTACCTTAGTACCGCGTTTTGTAAGTTAGCCGGATTCATAACTCAGACAATTTTCAAAAAAAATTGGATTTAAAGTTTCAACGTACATCTTGAACCTTTAGAAGTGTTCAAGAGCTGTTAGCCCAGTAAGAAACGTCATAGTAAAATTATTCCTGATTTTCTACAGCTCGAAACTTCAAACGTGTTTATCTTAATACTGCGTTTTGTAAGTTAGCCGGATTCATAACTCAGACAATTTTCAAACAGTTGGATTTAAAGTTTGAATCAATTTTTAAAAATACATTTCCTTTAGAAGTTGTCAGGAGCTGTTGGTCCGGCCGTGGACCCTAAAAGAAACGTCATAGCAAAAACTACTACACAGCCGCCATTTTGGAATTTATTGCTTCAAAAGAAATATTGTCAGACGTCATTTTTATGAATTGTGAATTATTTCTGAAATAATTTCTCTAAGACAATTAAGAAAATGGTAACTTTTCCTTCCTTAAATCTCAAGTTGTTAAGCAGTTGGGATGTCAAAGAAAAGTAAAACTAGAGAAAGAACTCTATTTCTTAAGATCAAAGTTCATGAAGGGAAGTGAAAAATACTCTAGACTACAAACTAACAAAGCTAATTGGAATTGTTATAATTTTTCTTCAGGTAGATAATTAAATTTGTTTCCTTTTGCTTGAATAAGCCTTCTTTTTGTAGACGCAATTAAAATCAACTCATCCTTATCACAGAACCTTATTACCGACAACATTTCCTTAAAGGTATATAAATCTTTCTGTGGGTTCAATTTTACTTTGGCAGTTGAAGACTCTACCAGGTAAAAATATCTGACAGTTCGTTCCTTTTTAGTTCCGAAAGAAAGCGAATTTGTTAAATTCTTTTATGATGATTGTATATATAATTTCCTTTTACATTTTCTTGTTGTCGTTTTCAATTTCTTTATCCTTTTGTGTTAAGTTCTTTTTTTTTGTTATTTGGCCCTGAATACTTCGGAAACTCTTTATGCATAGGTATTGTACATATTTATGTAAAAAGATAGTATTCCGAAAAAGTAGCCAGTTTTTTCGAATAAATTTCTTCTTTTCTTTCTTTCTTTTGTGTTATTTTTGACAAGAAATAAATATACGAAAATGTCACGCAAAAAGGATGCATGCAACATTATTTATAAAGTGCCCTGTTTGTGTCATTTAAGTTGGTATTTTTTTTTTGGCAAAATACCTTTTTGTTGAAAAAAATGATATGAAATGCAAAATCAGACCTTGAACCACAGAGAGTTTTTGTCTACCTGCAAAAATGTTAGGGTGATATTCAATATTTTAAAATTTCAGAGAATTTTGTAATTGTTTCCCAAAACAAAAGGGCCTATCAGGTGTAAATTGAATGCGGTAACAGTTTTTAAATGAGTAGACAAATGTTGACACAATGCATTTAGACTAAGTAGGTTATTTAAATGGGTAAAAACGGTAATTTAAAAGTTATTAGACAAATTATACTGACCAAATGAATTTTTCCAAAAGGGTATAAGAAACGAACAATACTTTTCGACAGCACTGAGATCAATTTTCTATTTTTTCGGGCTTTGACAGCTGTCAAACAGGTCATCGCAATATTGCTTTTTATATAAGAATCTGTATTTGGCAGGAGGGTATTTTCTTCTATTGTTTAATTCATACAAATAAATAAATAAATCAAATAAATAAAGCTTTCTTCTTAACGCCCGAGGTTTGAAGCTTTACAAATTCTTAGGTCGCGTTTTATAACACAAGATAAAGTAAAGTTAGTAAGGAGCCTGTCAAAATCCCGACTGACCCGTGGTTTGCATTGCTAAACATTACTAAACAAAAATGCCAACACAGTTTGACATTCTTAACTGTCAAATCATAGACAACAATCACCGAAGCATCTCATGCAGCCAAAAAAAGATTAGAAGTAATATTTATATGTAAGAATCCAGATCCAGGGGCCTTATTCTTTTATTTATAATTTGCACACACTTAAGGGGTTATGACTGCCTTCAATATGTTTAAGCATCAAACACAGTGCGAGCGTTAGGAAAATAGGGAAGGATAAGCACTTAAGAGAAGATACCGATGCAAATTGGTCTTAAAGTCCTTGAAATCATTAGAGTTAGGCATTCCACATTCTTGAAGTGCGGTTGAAAAATAATCTCTATACCTAACACGTACGACCCAAATTGAACTCATGAACATTCCTGAGAGTGCGAATTCTAAGGCTGAATTGTTTTGAGAAGGAGAGCGGATTGAATGGATGTTTTGACATAACGCTTTTAGTCATTTTTTGTTTGATTCTATCTAAAAGACTTAAACTTATTTTAGGGAACACGTTCCCAAATATGTGAGTAACATATTAAAATTTTGAAAGTTCTTTCATCTTTGTCGGAGAAATCCTAAACACTTGGCAGCATTTTTGACAATGTCAAATATGTGATCATTCCATAAGATATGATCCGTGCGATACACACACATCGATATCGACCAAAAGTCGATTAATTTCCGAAATGCTCTTGAATAGAGGCATTGTGGTTGTAAGTTTTCCATCCGAAGTACTAGCTAGTAAATTCAGAAACAAATTTAAAAAGCTGAAAGAACTGCCATCACTGAAATAGTTTAATAGAAAAGAAGTTACAGACAAGTGACGTTTATGAATATAAAAAGAGGCGAGGACAGAACGGAACCCTGAAAAATACCAGCATTTATTTTGTGAATCTCAAACAAAATGTACTGAATGATTAGATAGGAAGTTTCTTATGCCACGAATAAGGGATTCATCACTACCAAAACCATCCATTTTTGATAAATGGCTTGGCTAAGTTAAAATTTTATCAAATGTTTTTCAAATATCAAGTGAAATAATTTTATTTTCCTTAACTCGATAGAGACATTGAAAATGGTCAAAGATGGCTATAAGAAGATTGAAGAAATTGTGAGAGGTTAAAATTAAACATTTCTTGGAATACAATTTTTGGTCCTTCTAGGAACCAAGCCATGTCAATTATCCTCTTTTTTCCAAAACAAAACTTCGCTTTGTGATGTTTAACTCAAAATACCATCACATCCACGAAAATACTCAACAGGATATAAAATATCGACTGAGAACAAAATTAACCCTCGTTAACATTTCCCATACGAACTACCTTCCCGACACTTTCAATGTGTTGCGTCGGTCGTAAAACCCATTAACAATCAGCAATTACAAAATATTTTAACACAATTATGCAATTATACCGCTCTTCGATTTACGAGTAAAGTAAAGTAAATTGTTCGAAACAAAATTTTATCGATTAATACATTTAATTACTTGTAAAACAATATTAACAAAAGTTATACCACCACCAGTCCGTCCATCGCACTTTGGTCTTGGTCTCTGATGATGATGACGGTCTGGTGAAACACATAATAAAATATCAAAAAAAGACAACCGATGAAGAAGCGTGAAGAAAATTCCACAAACCAAATACGCCAGAGCCAGGGAGCAAGTAATCTGCATTTTTAAAATATCATTCCATATCGGTTTGGCACATCTTTCTCTTTTTTTAGTAGGACGGACGCAGAAGATGAAGTTCCACCAAACCACACCGGACTAATACCAGTACAAGTAGCTTAAAAGATTCCAGAGACTGTATGGACGTTTGGTACTCGAACAGTTCGTGATCTTATTCGATGCTTGCAATTTGTTACCTTCTTTCATCCTTCCCCGTTTAGAAAATGGCCAGCCCCAGTGTCTCCATCATCATCATCATATTGAAACGAAAAGGGCAAGAAAACACAAGTTTGCCATATGAGCCACCGCACGCATAAGGAGATACAACTTTAAGCACTCTTATAAGATATTTATACGTTCAAGCCAAAAGTTACTTATACTATAAGACCAAGCAGCAACGCAACGAGACGAGTCGAGTTTATATGGAAGCATTCCACATATAAACAGCATCAAGCTATCAAAAACGTTCCATTCCTTGTTTTCAGTATAAAATATCTCTTTGCGTTTGTTTGGCAAGTTGGCCAAATATGGAACCGAGAGACTTGACTGTTGGTTAGAGTGGTTGGTGTGTTAGGGGGGTAATATCGACCAAACCATCATCATCGTCATCAGATCAGATCAGATAGAGCTAATGAACTCTATGGTGGAGTGAGAAGATAAAAAAGGGCATTGTACACAATTTGGTAAGTCCTTGAAATTGAAAGCCTAAAATTATTTTGTGTGTTCTCAAGAATTCACTTGTTTTGTGTCTCTCTGTTCCGTCTTCATATTCGTATATCAAACGTCTTTTCAAACAAGAAAGTATTTCTTCTCATCTGTGTCCATCTTTTTTAAGACATCAGTGCGTGTTGACGTATTTGGACTGAAAGACATACATATTGGTATAATGACGTTTCTGCAATGGCAAGTGACTGCAACTGTCAAACCGGACGGAGACGAAGAGATACATATAACTTCCCTGCATCGTATCGCATCGTTCGTCCATCAGTGATTGACAGAGGGATATCCTTATTCATGGGGTATGATGATGAGGATGACGATCATCATCATCATTTAAACGATACAGAAACCAGTTAAACAGAAAGGGAGGGAAAAACAAAAACTAAAAGGGTTCAGTCAAGTGTTAATTTACAAGTTGCTCCTTGGAATATAAAATTTCTCCCTATCTCTCTCTTTCTCTGTGTCTGTCATCTAATTAATTCATCTCTCTGTCGTTTGACAATTTAATATGACATGAAGCTTTTTAAAGTCACAAGATTAATTTGAAAATGGAAAATGTCTCCATCTTTGAATCAGCTTTTTGACATTTTAGAACAAAAATTGTATTGAGAGTTGAATGGACAAAGAATATTATCTTCAGTTGGAATTTGATTTATATTTTTACTATCGTTTATGTAGGAATTTTCGTGACCCAAAATTTTTTACATTGTATACAAATCCTGGCATCATGAATTGTTAAGGGAACAGAACTTTTTTGGGGGTACATTCATTTCGGATAGACAAGCATAAAATGGCAAAGTTAAGGGGGCGTTCATAATGCGCATATTTTATTTTGTGTGCTTGATACAAAAATAATGACATAGTTAACTTGGAAATGGAGATACATGAAATAAATTTAAGAATATTTTTCCATTTGAGTAGAGGCTGATGCTAAGGGAGTGGATGGTGGGAGGATAGTTTTATAATTTAATGAAGATTTTATGTGAGAGAAAGTTCAAAGTTCTTAAAGTTTGTATTTGCATTTTGAAACGTCAAACAAAGTTATTTAATTGAAATATTTGAATTTTATGAATTAAACTGGTCGTGATAATTCTGAAGTCTTAAGCAGCATTCACATGAGCAACAAACGATGAATGAATTACAAAATTTGAGTTTATATACGTTTGAAGACATTTTTCCACACAAATTCTTAAGAAAACGATAGCAATATAGTTTCTATTTGATTTATAATGTATACTTTAACTTTTCAATATTATACATTAATAAATTCAAGAAAACAAATTCATTCGTCGCGAAAGAAATTTTAGTTGATCCGAACTGTCAAACTTTATTCACGTTCCACATTATCCACACTCGTACTTAACCTAAAAAAATTATTCTTGTTTTGGTTTCGGTGGTCAAAGTCAAACTTCATTTTCGACGAATTAAAAACTCTCATGTGGAAGAAATGTCAAAATCGACGAATATTCTTTTAATCGTTGGTCGTGCTCATGTGAATAGTTCTTTACATAGATTTCTCTTAAGGGCATTGCACATAAGAGCCAACAAGGAATAGCGAAAAAACCTGATTTTACACATTTCAAAAAGTCAATTTCAAACAAAAACACATTTAAATTATAAGAAACCAATTGATACGAATGTTGCATTTTGTTGTCTAAAACAAGAACATTTTGTTAAAACTGTTTGGTAGTAACAAATAGTAGTGTGGTTGCTATGAACTGTCAAACTCTATTTGCGTTCCACATACCATCCACACTGCAACGAAAAAATTGTTTGCGCGCAACATAACCTCAAAATTACATTACTTTTGTTTTGTTTTTGTGTGAAAGATCGTGGCTGAGGAAAATATGGAGAAAAGGGTATTCAATTCGTCGCTATCGGCAAAGAGAAATAAAGCCAAGTGAAAGAAAAGTCAAAATATGAGAACATCCACTATTGAATTACGTTCAGAAATTCATATTTTGGATGTAGGTTTCTGCTAAAAATAAATGGGAATTATTGAAATACTAAAATTGTTTCGTAATTAAATCTTTTTTATGAAACAAAAAAGTTTAAATAAGATTTAGAGGTTATGAATACCCTTATAATGTTAAACACAACCCAAACAAATAGGAAAGAAGGATAGGGCTTAAAGAAGATTTCCATGTTCATTGGTTTTGAATGTCAGCGTTTTGCAGTAAGTCAGAAATACTGAATTGGGTAGAGCCAATAACATTCGTGATGTCCGGCTGAAAAACGATTCTCTGCATTTAACAATACCTCTAGAATTGGTCTTAAAGCTAAACAAACGAGGGTTAAATAGTGATAGACGTAAAACATTAAGACGATGTTCAAGAGATACAAAATTTTCTTTCGGAAATTGTATCCACAATACTCAAAAGTGACATTAAGGCCCCTATTGGCATTTGAAGGTTATAACCGAGGTCTGAACGAATAAAGTTTTTATAGATTATAGTGAATTCGGAAGAGGCAATCGGGACTTAGAAGTGTTCTGCACTCAAAATTACATTAGGTTTATTATTTTTATTGAATACATATATATGTGATCTGAAAATATCCAGATTTCGGTAAATTTGATTCTTTACAAAAATCCTCACGAAACAACCTTTAAAACACGAAACCTGTTCTTGACTCATGGTAAACTTTTCAAGCTGTTTCTAATTATTTAAAACTTCTGTCATAAGCAGCTGTTATTTTTTCACAAAATGAAAAAGTATGAGTTTTAAAATCGAAAACATTAAATTTATTGCGGAAGTAGCTTACACGACCTATTATAACGAAAGGGAATCCCTCCAAAAGCAAATGTTTTTTGTTTGTTGACTTTTTACACCTGTTGAGCTTTCAGACAAAGTAGATGTGCAGCAAATTTGAACTAGGGCTTCCGTTTGGAGTCACACTACGTAACATTACGTTATTTCCTTACGATTGTCAATAAAACTTAAGGTGGAAGCTTAATTGTGATAGCATGCATTGAATTCCTATGGCTGAACTCGTAAACGTCAAGCGAAGCCGAAGGTGAGGCGTGTTTGTGTTTCAGCCATCAAGAACAGCTCATCTCTTGCTAACCTCTGTTTTATTTTATTCTTCTAAAACACCAACAGGATTGTTAAAGAATGCAACCATTTTTGAATGTAATGACTTTTTGATCCTTTATTGAATTCGTCCTTTTTTTTGATTAATTAAAACAAATTGCAATCATGTTCTGAAGTGAGTCAACATCTTAAAAACGCAAAATCGCAAAATCGCAAAAAAAAACAGCATTTTGAAAGTCCAGAATCTAGAAAACTCAAAATCTCGAAAGCCCAGAATCCCGAAAACACAGAATTACGAGAAATGAAATGAAAAATGTGCTTAAATTTAGAATACTTAATTTGTGTATTCATTAGAAAGCTCATTTTTGAATCAAACAGTCTAGAAAAGTTGAGATTTTTTACTTAAAAAATTATTAATATTTTATTTGTGGGGTTTTAGGTTTTTGAGATTCTGGATTTTGAGTATTCTGAGTTTTAAGGATTATGAATTTTTGGGATTCTAGGTGTTCTGGTTTTTGGGTTATTGGAACTGTGGGTATTTTTTTGGTTTCTGGATTTCATGGATTCAAAATCTTGGAGTCCCTAACATTTTTTCTAATTATTTGACTGGTGAATTAAAAAAATGCAATCTTCAATTAAATGTCATAAATGATTGCAATCGTAAGAAATTGCATAGTTTTAAAAGACTGATACCGCACACATATTAAGGGTGGTGCCATAGGTGTACTCACTACTGTCAAGTTCTTACTTGTTTTTATTAGATTTAAAAATACCATTTTGATTTAATAGTCCACCACATGTCAAATTTGAATATTTTTGTTCTGTCAAATCCGAATCAGACAGAATAAACATTTAAAATTTTCGTTGACAACCTTTTTAATTTCATTTGACAGCTTGTGTACTCTGTCCTTAAAGCTGGTCATTCATGAACGAGCAGAATGGCTCGTGAGTCAATTTCACAGTTGTTATCTGTAATTTACAAATTGTTAGAAGTTCAATTGATAAAAACGACCTTAATCGTAGTTTAAATTTAAATAAACTAGGTGGCGCAACTGTCCGTTGAGAACTAGGACCTAGTGACTTACAACTCTCAACCATTCCTGTGTGCGAATAATGTTTTCAGGGATGGATTTGTTGTGCAAAATTTGCTTTGTTTGGAGTGGTTCAAAGTTAAAGATTCTTTTTCTACTTTAGGGAGATGATGAAACTTATTAAAAATGTAATTAGAAAGTTACAACCTGTTTCGAAAGAAAAGTGCTTTATGACTGAATAAACTTTTCACAAATAAAAACCTGAGAAAGATTTTGAAATAAATCCATTTAATTTTGTTTTTCTTCGTAACCAGCTTAAATTAACACAAATTTGTTAATAAAATAAACAAACTTTATTTTTTAAACAGCTTTAAAAATAATTACGTTGCAGACAAGCAGAAAAAATCAACTTAATAATCTTGATTGAGTTAAAAATTTCTCTTTCACTGTACATATAGTCGGTACTCGGTACTTTAATTTTATCCATTAAAGCCCAATTATTGCCTGAGGCATCACGGGAGGCGGTAAGTTAGGTAGCTATACAATATATGAAATTTGGACTGGCAACAAGAGCAAGTAAATGTATATAAACAAATAAGTTCGACAACAAAGTAATTAACAATCCCCAACCAGACTTTTATGTCCATCATCAGCATGACAGTGTCTTAATTCACTTAATTTTATTTTAACTTAACTTTGCTTTTCTTAAGAAAACACGAACAAAATCCTATGATAAGTTCATCAACTTTTAAATTTAAGTATAGATAGTTGGAAGGTATGAGCTCAGTGCTCACAGCCATCGCAAGTTCATGCTGCATGCAGCAAGCAAAATAAAGTGATGGTAATGATGATGTTGACGATCTTAAAGCTTTGTCAGAGTTTAAAAATAAATTTTATTTTATTACCTAAGGTTTAGTATCATCACGCTGTAAAGAATGACGCGATGACGCCGAAGACGACGCCGAGTCGGTTATTATAACTTGTATTTTCTAAAAATTAATTAACTCCTTTTCCTGCTTTATACACGGATAAGTATAATATTATATATTTTTTTGCAATTTAATGAATGTGCTTTGTTTTGCATGCCTGGAAGATATAATTCTCTGGCTGTACGCGGCTGATGAAGTTAAATGGGGGGGGGGGGAAGATACAAGAGAGCAAGCGATATGCATGCATAGTTTATAGTAATGGGTGTTTTTTTGTAGATTTATAGAACTTTAAATTGGCAACACTATTTCAACTGGTCGCCATTTTGACAGCTGTCAAAAAATTTAGTTTTGATTTGATTTGCCACTGCCAAAGGTCAAAAATTAGACTTTTAGATTGGATTCTTTCAAGACTTTAGAAAAGATTTTCAAAATACTATAATAGCAGAGGACTACCTTTCAAATAAGTAAATTTTATCAGGTTTGTTTTATTCCATTTCAAAGTTCTAAAAAAACACCCTTTAGTTGGTATTTCCATCTAAATATAGACAGTATAGAGAAGTTGAGGTAATTACCTTATGTGGCGTTGTATGCCACGACCTTCTTTTGCTTTGACTCTTCTGATGGAGTTGATGCTGAATGTTATGTTGATGTTGTTGTTGGAATTGTTGTTGTTGCTGTTGATGCTGCTGTTGCTGTTGTTGATGATGGTGGTGCAATGATGATAATTGGTTCTGGGTACAGCCGCTTATGATTGAAGAGTTCTCATAGATTTCCGACGATGATATCGAACTGTTGAGTGTCGCTGTTGATGCGCCCAATGATGGACACGGTGACGATGCTGGCGATGGTGAGAAGCAACCAGAGTCATATGAGTTGATTATACGTAAACGGTTTCCTGGACAGATGCCCTGTAATAAAAGATACATTAAAATCATGCATACATACATATATTATTATATTAAATATTATAGAAGAAAATATGAGAGTGAGATCAGATAAATGGGAGACTTTTTGCATTTAAAAGACTTAAGGTATGTTATTGGTGTGTAATTGAAAATATTTCTATTTCTTTCGTGTTAAATGTAAAAGGAGGTCTGTTGAGAAATTGTACTTATAAGATTGTTTAAACTGCCTTGAATGTCTACTTATTTTAATAACAGTTTTTAAAGTTTAGAAGAGTTAAAGCGTCAGAAGAATCGGTCCTTTCAATGTTCTGTCAAATTAGCCAGTTGCATTCCCTCCTTGAAAAATTCTGCTGTATTACGCTCACTTTGAATGTTCATCAGTATACCCTTGAGCTGAATTTCTAACGTACTTTCAAGTACAGTGATATGTGTTTTAGCCACACATCAAGAATGTGGAATATCGTTGTCTTTCTTACTTTAACTCCCAAGTTTATTATAATTTAATCAAAGTCAAATGTTTATCGAAACTTAATTCCTGAGGTCAACAAATTTCATCCGATATTTCCAAATTTTTGAAGGAGGAAACAAGAATTAAAGGACTTTATTCACGAATTATATTAATGACTTAAAAAGGTTAACCCTTATCACTTCAATCGAATTCGTAAGTCTCGTACATGAACTTGGATATGGTTTAGTATTTTCAAGTACCTTAACAGAATTGTATGAAATTTTTTCTCAGAAATCTATTTTCTGACACATCAGAGCGAAACATTAAACAACAGTGGCCACATATTTTGTGTAGAATAATGTCAGTTTTATAATTACGCGAATGACAGATAAATAAATAGATTGGGTGGCGCAATAGTCCATTGAGAACCGCATGGAATAGTGACTTACAACTCTCGTAGGGGTGGAGGGGACCTACAGTTTCAAGCCGAATCCGAACGGCTACTCTTGGGGAATTAGCGAACCTGCCAATCTATCCTGTATCAGACCGCATCTGTCTAAAAAGAGGAATGCCTCTGGTGGAATGAAGCCGCTCAATCGTGTACTTTCTAAATAGTCGTCATTCGGATAAAACGCCCCCAAAATTAAATTGTTGGTGGAGGACATAGCTCTTGCAATGTGACCTCCAACCAGTTTTTTTTTAACGAAATTGTCAATGCTGTTGATTCGATCCCCGTTGTATAGGACCTCGTTGGAATAGTAACGCCCGTAAGAATATTCCGCTGTCCGATATAAGCCGGTACAGCATCTTAAACACTGTCGCTAGAACACCCGAAACTTCTCCATCTGGGAAGGGGCAACGTTGAACTACACAGGACAACCATAAACGATCATCGGCCGTATGAGGGCCATGTAGCAAATTACTTTCACTATGGGGTCAAGCCGACCGCTTTAAAACAGCCGTATCGTCAGAGCGAAGGCTCCTCTGGCCCTGGTCCGAGCAGCATTTATATCTCTGTCGAAATATAAATATTGATTTTACCAGATACCGAGGTACTTCACTACACTTTTGCTCACTATTCGCTGCCTGTGAAGATCAACGATGACCATCTTAAGCCAATTCTTGCACGTATCCCTAGTTACCCTGGCCAAGGGAATCCGGAACAGAATTGTCTTCGACTTCTGGACATTTATTTTCACAGTTTCCAGTCGTCGCAATATCGCTGAATCTTGTCGAAATCACGCTGCAAGAGAATTTTAATAACTTCAACCTTTCGGACCGTTCAGTCTAACGCACTAACCATCATGCCACGGGTACTGCGCGAAGGACAGATAAAACAAAGATTAGAATGAGTGTACTTATACTTGTTAACTTCTTATAGGAAGTTATTGTAATGGGTCCGATTTGTCAAATTTAAAATTTTGACATTTCTCTACGTTTCAAGGTTCCTAGAGTCGAAATAAAAGATTTTTAGAACGATTTCTGTGCGTGCGTGTGTACGTAAGTTCGTACGTCCGTACGTTCGCGACGTTTTTTCGTCGTCCATAGCTCAAGAACCAGAAGAGATATCGATTTCAAATAATTTTTTTTATACAGATAATAAGGCAGAAAGATGCAGAAGGGGCTCTCAAAAAAATTGCGTGGGTGGTTTTCTTACCATAGCAGTTTGAAATAAAAAGTATCAAAGAAATATATTTTTTGAAAAAAAATCCACTTAACGGTTTTTTAATTAAATCAAAAAAAAACTGAAAAAAAAATGTTGTCACCTCCAAAATTTTACGACTAAAATATGATTTCATCTGAAAAACAATTTTGTGCAATTTACTTTTATCTTTCAAAAAACATTGTTGTCAACATTCAGTAAAATTTAAAAAAAATCAAATACACAGTTATTTTTACAAAAAATTTAAAAACCGAAAAAAAATTAACAAAAGTTGGTAAAAAATGATTTTCGACTCAAATTTCTTTTCAAAACTTTGAGATATTGGCTTTAAACTACTTTTATCTTTTAAAAAATATTGGTGTTAACATTCAGTATAATTTTGAAAAAAATCGAATTGACAGTTTTTGTACAAAAAATTAAAAACCAAAAAAAAAATTAAACAAATGTTAATAAAAATTGATTTTCGACTCAAATATCTTTTCAAAAACTTGAAATTTAGGCTTCAAACTTATTTTATCTTATAAGAATTATTGTTTTCAATATTCTGAAAAATGTTGAGAAATATCGAATTGACAGTTTTTTTACAAAAAATAAAATCTTAAACAAAAATTACTAAAAGTTGGTAAACATTGATTTTCCACTCAAATAATTGTCAACATTCAGTAAAAATTTGAAAAACATCGTATTGATAGTTTTTGTACAAAAAAAATAAAAACCTAAAAAAAATTAAACAAAAGTTAATAAAAATTGATTTTCGACTAAAATATCTTTTCAAAAACTTGAAATATTGGCTTCAAACTAATTTTATCTCATAAGAAATATTGTTTTTAATATTCGATACAATTTGGAAAAAAATCGAATTGACAGTTTTTTTACAAAAAAAATAAAACTCTAAAAAAATAATACTAAAACTTGGTAAAAATTTACTTTCGACTCAAAAAGCTTTTCAAAAATTAAAAATATTGGCTTCAAACTTATTTTATTTTACAGAAAATATTGTTTTCGATATTCAGTAATTGTTATATAAAAACAACAGTTCGTTTTTTCATAAAAAATAAAATCTACAAAAAATAGTACGGAAATTTGGTAAAAATTGATACGAGTACCTACATAGACAAACTTTAAAGCAAGACACATCGACAGACGGAATGGGAAGTTGTCAGTGTGGGTCGCATTCCGGCCTATTTTTTGTTTTATTTTGTAGATCTTTTTAATTACGACACAAAGGAACTTGAAAATTAAGTTTTTCGGCAGATATAAGTTAGGTGTTACTTTAAATCATTTAAAAAATAACAGCAGTTTCTTTAAATTTGGTTTCGTGAAAAAGTTTAATTATGTTCAAAAACGGTCCAATACATTTTTCGCAAATATTCTCTAAATGTATGTGTACTTAACTATATGTTTGTATTACTTCAGAACTTCAGAAAAGTACCCGTTATTTTTTTAAAATGTTCTCAGAAATCGAAATAGAAAACGATTTCAAAAATAAAATTAGTAAACTAACGATTTTTATGGAAATTAATGGAATTTAAATTTTTGAATGCAAACGTTATAAAATGAATTTTAAATCTTAAATATTGAATTTAACTTAAAAGTAAAATACATTTATATCAGTTAAACAGAATTGCACTATTGTGAACTGAATTGTATGAATTGTAAACTGTATTGGTATAAATTTCAAACTTCCCGCCCAGCGGCCATATTTTATTTAAAATTTAAAATTAAGAAGAAAAAGGAAAAGAAAAAGAAAATGAAATGAAAAGAAAAATAAAACCATTCCACACGTCACACGATAGTTCCGCACATTGAACACGCGTTTTCTTTAATCCGCATATTTTCGCTTGATTTTAAATTCTTTTAATTTGCGAAGTTATTTAACAGCTCAAGTAAGAGCTAATTTACAAAAAAGCTTGTTAAATTTTCATATATTTTTAGATTTTTAAATATAGGTACTAATTCTAAATAGACTCCTTGGATACAGAGGCATGTTCGTGTGACCAAGTTGTCATTTCGGTATTTTTTCTTATTTCTTTCATATTTAAAACAACAGTATTTTATGCTTCAAGTTTGATATTTTCGTTTCATTAACCGAACAAAACGCAAACCAAAAATTTAAAGTACAATAATTAGAATTTCCTAGAAAATATAATAAACTTAACCTTCATTAAAGTCCATCAAAAAATCAATGTTACTGCAAATTATTGATGATTCAAAATCGATCATGGTCTTATTCATCAATTGAAATTTATAATTTGGTAAAAATCCTGCCTATTTCCATACCATGGACAAAATTTAGAGCACATTCTAAGTAAATCACTTTTCAATTAAGAACTATTTTCTTCTTGCTCCAAATTCCATTTAACCCCGACACTTCATATAATAGGTCTGTGTTCTAGTACACACTTTTCAATTATTTTTTTTAATGAAAACCATATTGCGTTCGAACATTATTATTAGCACACATATTTTTGTATTTAAAAAGCTATTCATTTAAAAAAATGAAAACAAATATCGTAAACAAATTAATTCAATTCACTTCGATCTAGTTTTTGTTTAAAATAAATGTTGTCGGCCAACTCACGGTGCCTTGCCGTTGTTATAGGAGCTAATTAAAATTACTTGGAAACTTTCAATCAAGGCAATTAACCTTAAGTCAACTGGACTTGAGGCGAAAAATAATTCAAACGAAAAGTAGACTAGATTCTCTTTCAATTCTCATAAAGACTGACATTCCGGTGCGTTCGGTGTGGTACGGTGAATATGGCTTTTGCAAAATCGCATGTCTCCTGATCAATTAATCAATTCGCACGTCATAGTACAATTGTTATGCACATCAGTCCCCCACAGTTCCTACACCTCCCCTAGACTACGTTTCCATAGTTAACTAGTTAGGTTATTTTTCATTGAAGAACAAATTCGCGCTCTCAATTGATGAAAATTGCTTTTTTTCTTTCTTGGAGACAGAACCATTTGTTATAAGATCAAGTCCATGAACCCATAAATACGGCTACAGTGGGGTATTTTTTTTAAAGTGACAATAGACTGAATTGTACACCATTAATCTATGTTGACCGCGTCGTCGTTGGTGCGTCTGTCGCTAGGTCGGTAGCACAGTTTGCAATCGTGCGCAATGAACTCCCTGTCAGTTGGTGAGTTTATTGTTGCCCGCCCAGTTTTAACTTTAAACTTTTAAAAAACGATCGTTTTGTCTGTTTATTGGAGCAAAGTACAAAAGAATATTATTTTTGTTGTTACTTATTTATGCGCGTAGTCAACATATTGTTGTTTGTACATAGTTTTGAAAAGGGGGGTTTTTGGAGGTGAAAAAAGTATAAACAACAATATAATAACTCTGCATGTCGGCATTTTATTGACATAGAGTAACTCTTTTCATGTTGACTTCCGTTTGACAAAATGTCAGCGGCAGCACAAATTATAATGGCGTACTTAACAATGGGACTATAATTAATGTGGTTTCGTTCGTCGTTTGTTTGAATGAGTGAATTTTAGTATTTTTATTGTTGGACACACAATCAATGATCGTGAAATTGTATACTGCTCTGGATAAGTTTTGAAATTTGATTTTTCTTTCTGATATGAAATAAATACCCGCAAATTATGATACACTTTAAATGATACGATTTCTTTCTTTTGTTATGATTTTATGTTAGGTTTTATTTTTTTTTACAATTTGCACAGTATCGGGGTTAAATATGTATACATCTATACAAAAACACACAGTTTATGGTAGGTGCTTTCAGATCTCTGATTTGGAAGGTTGTTGAAATACCTTATAGACTCATGTTTTTTTTTACTGTAGTTTTGATTTGACGGATTAGGGTATTTTTTAATAATTAAAATATGTTTTTTTACATGGAATGCAGAAACTCATTTATGTAGACGCTCTCAATTATGTCTATGGTCTTAAAAAATATAGGATTTTTAACAAACTTTAAATGTAAATTGATAAATACAGCCATGATCGATTTTGAGTCATCAATAATTTGGAGCAACATTGATTTTTTTGATTGACTTTATTAAAAATTTTTATTGATACACTGAATCAACCTTGATTGAGTTTGTTATATATTTTCTAGGAAATTATAATTATTCAACTTTAAAGGAATTGATTTGTGTTCATGTTGATAAAACGGAAATGTCAAACTCGAAGTTCAAATGTCTGTTTTTTTTTATTGATGAAATAGGAATACTGGTCTCCCGAATTTGTTCTTGTATCCAAAAAGTCTGTTTGAAAATAGAACCCAAGTTTAAAGATTTAAAAATGTACCTGTGAAATGTTTGTCTTTAAAACCATAAATGTCATTAAATTACTCAAAAAACCTTTACTATTTTTCTTTTTAAATCGATATATCGCACTATGGAGTAAAAGCAAGCAAAAGCGACACAAACGTTGATTTTTAAAATTGCGAAGCTTAGAAGTAAAGTTTCAACCAGACGAAAGAAAAATGTCCGCAGATTTAGAAACTGTATATTTTTTTTACTCCAACTAATTTAGCCACAGCCCAAGCTCAAAGTCAGTGAAACAGAGAACATATTTGTTTTTGCACCATCAAAAAAAGTTGCAATTTCAATTCATTATTTATTCAACATTTTGCAACTGTTGATATCATTTTTAAGATGAATAATACAGATGCGGGTGTGTTCTAATATATTCATTCTGGTTTTTGTTAAAAAATTGAGTTCCAATAGTTTTTGTGATTTAGTTAAAAAAGTGCATATACAATTATTTTTCTGTTTTTTGTTCTTTCTTTCTTAATCGTTTTGTTATTACTTTCCGTTAAATTCCGTTGAGTTGTTTGTGTAAAATGGTAAAGTGAATCATAAAGCTACAGTTGCAACAAAAATTAAGTGCTACAATTTGCAACCTTAGTTGTTATTTGTGTTAGAAAAAGTCATGTTTTATCCATTTTTGAGGTTTATCTTAAAATACGTAAATTTTGATATATTTGAAGGATCATCCGGCTTAATAGTCTTAAAACATGATCTGAAAGTGGATTTAAAGCTAAATTAGATTATTTAGAAAAATATTTGTTAGACAAAGCCTGTCAAGGAGGGTCAACTCGAAGAATTTAAAATTAAAATATGGCGTTTACGGTTTGAATATGAATTTAAATAATGAAAAGTATTTCTGTTTATTGGAAGGGTTATTTAACTATTTGAATTTATGAGCAGATGGCTTGATTCTGTAAGAGTTGAAAGTAGATTTTTACAACAAAAAAAAAATGAAACATGGCTATAAGGAAGTTTTGAAAATCCTAATAAATCAAGACCTGGTCAGCCCTCTAAATCCTTTGATGGTCTTTGCCCTCGTAGTAAATGTAGATGAACTGAAGAACTTCGTCGATCGCATCAAACAGAAGAACTTTCTTTTGCAATACAAATAAAATTGTGGGAATCTGGTAAGGCAGTACCTGCAAAAGTCCTGAATGAAATTACTCATTTTCAGGAAGAGCCAAAAGTTGTAAAAAATCTTAAAGCGCTTTCAATTTTTGTTGAGGCAGGTTTATCTCGCCGAGTGAAAAGAAAATGTTTCCGAGTCATAGTAGATTCACTTAAAAAAGCTATCCTGACCCAGAGTGTCTTACAGTTCCTCAATTTTGGAAAGCTTGCTTGATCACACCACCAAGAGCTTACTGATGTATTTGGATATTCGACAAACCTTAACTGAGGACGAAATGAAATCTTTAGAGCTCATTTCAAAATGGGCTTCCAATGGATCACAACAAACATAATATAAACAAAAGTTTGAAAACCATTCCGATTCTGATTGAAGTAATTGAAAATGTGATTTTGCCAATTGGGCAGCTTTCGGAAGAAGCAATTGAAATGCTTATAGCTGAGGATCCGATTCCATCTCGATTAGATGACTCTGAAGAAGAAGATAATAATTATTCTGAGGAAGAAAGCGAGTTTTGTTCAGAATATCTTTCAGAATAAACATTTAGCTATATTAAGAAAATAAATCTACGCTATTTCTAATTAAAAAACATACATATATTGTACTTATATACAGTACTGTGCAAAACATTTGCAACTAGTGGCCAATTGTCTTTTCATCTCACTTTTATAACGGTTAATTTGATTTAGTTTGAGGTTGGTAAGTTTATGCGTGTAGTTCGATTTTTGTTTAATTAGGTTTTGGCGGGACGGTTTTTTTTAAATAAATCTTTTTAAATTTAAAAAAAGGTTTTTTTTTTTTAAAGCGGGAAATAAATATTCATCGGATGTAAAATCCAGAATTTTGTGTGATCTCAAAAAAGTAGCATCACAAAAAGAAATTTCAAAGAAATGTTCCGTTCACAAATAAACTATTTGCAGAATGAGTAAAAGTGGAAAGGTGTTATGCCATTAAAGAGGAGGAAGGTATGGAAGCACCACAGCAAAAGATAATTGAAAATTAACAAATTTATTCCGAAGAAACCCCATGGCAAAAGATTGACGCCGCGCACTGCAGGCCAGATTGCGTTGTTTTCAGATAGCAAAAGAGATATTTATTTATAAAAGATATTTATTTTGAAAAAAAAAACTCATCTCAATTGGAGTCCCCAAAAAAGGGAAACGGCCTTGTTTTCTGACAAATCAAAGTTCAATATGCACGGATCGGGTGGAAAACAACATGTCAGGAGGCCAAGTGGTGAGAGGATAAGTCAAATATACACTAAAGGGACGTTCAAACATGGAGGTGGTTCAATTTTGGTCTTGGGCTTCTCTGGCCAAGTAATCTGTCAAATTAGAAAAGTGTAGAGCATAATAAAGTCTGAAGACTATGTAGACATCCTTTTTAACACCATGCTGCCTTATGCCCATTGGAAAATGGACGTTTTAACACTACAATGATCCCAAACACAAGTCGAAGTTGGCCACAAAGTGGATTGCAGAAAAAAAGATTGAGGTTTTACCATAGCCAGCTCAATCCTCAGACCTATACCAATAGAGAACCTGTATGAAATTGTGAATAAAAGCAACATTTTTAAGTACAAAAGTAAATTATTCGCTTGAATTCAGAGGTAGTGGAATTACATTCCAAAAACGGTTTTTAATAACTCTATAGCTTCGATGCTCAGAAAAAATATGTACAGCTGTTATAAAAAATAAAGGGTACGTAATTAAGTATTAACATTTAATTGTCTTGAAGTAGTAAAATTGTTTGAAATTTAGATGTGAGGTCTAAGTTGCAAATGTTTTGCACAGCAATTTTACCAACTATTAAAGTATTTAGTGATTTATTTTTTATTTAAGTGAAGAGTGCTAATTTTTTTTCTAACAATTATAACGTAATATCAAAAAAGTTTAGAAAACTAAAGAAAGAATTTGCCTGTTTGATTTTTTAAACAATTTTTTTTTTATGAAAAATGTTTGAGCTTCTAGTTGCAAATGTTTTGCACAGTAGTGTATATAAGATAAAATATATTTTATACGTCATTAAATATTTTTCTCTTAATTTTCTTATGATCGTATAATGATGCTCTTAAAGAAAATGTAAAATGCAGTTTCGGAAATTTAAGAAAATTTCTGGATTTTGGCCATTCGGGATTTTGGGTTTTCGGGTTTAAGATTTTTGGGATTTTGACCCCAACCCTTCGTAGACAAGCAACTTACCATACTAACCCCACAAAAAATAGCTCAGCGGTGTTAAATCGCACGATCTTGGATTTGACGCCATAGGCCCACGACAACGTAAAATAATACGTTCATCAAAAGTTTAATTTAATAAATTTTGTAGTTTCGCTGACTGTATGGCAACCGAACCTTTACTTTGGTATGTTTGGTATGCAGTTGGTTAGTTCATCCAATTTCTTGGATAAGCTCAAATTTCTTTTAAATATTGACCCGTTTTCGTTTTATGAAATTTAAAAATTCAAATTTATATATTTTTTAAGAACCCATTCTTGGTCATCAAATATTATTTATAGAATAAAAGAGCTTGTTCATTATTTAAATCGATTTGTTAGTTCCTGAACAATTTAAAACCAAAATTACGGGTCCGCCATAGAACACTTCTAGAGCAACACAAAATATATATTTATTTTTTTATCAAAAGAAGCCAAGTTGTACATACTCGTAGTTCCAATTCTGGGGAACTTCGAATTTTCGATTTGTGGGCAACAAATTTGTATTGGAACTGCTGTTATTTGTGCTCTCGAGAAAAAATGATTAAAAAAACGCAAGTTTGAACTAAATCACCCCAATAGTTTAGGCTGTACGGGGAAGGTTCAGAAAGACAGACGGACAGAATCGACAGATCTAATTTTTTCGAAATCGATTTTTTTTAACCAATGCAAACTTTGTCAAAGAGTTCCAAAAGAACTTTGATCTAATTTTTTTGTTTAAATAAAAGTCTTCTTAACAAATATTTTTGCTCTTTTTTAAAAATGCCTGTGGCGTATACTTCTTTTTTCTTTTTAGAATAGTTATTTATCTAAAAACAATGTTACAAACTTTATCCTTAAGAAATTTAGATAGAAAATTAAACTGAACAAAATAGGTCATGTTTGTATGGCTTTGTACATTTCTGAGTCAGGACCAAGTTTTAGCACAAAATTTTCAACCTTTACATTATACAAAAAATGCTTCTTTTGATCTGGAAAAAAAAATATAAAATACAAACAAAACAAATTTAATCAAAAAAGAGGAACAAAAAACCTCGCAATTAATTAATTGATTTTCATTACCAAAAAAAATCCAGAGTCCTAATTAATTCCACTTTAAACAAAAAAAAATCAATTAATTTGTCCTATTTTAAATTGAAAAAGCTGGGTACTCAAGTATATTGGAATTTATAGAATTTATACAAAGAAAACAACACAAAGCAACACAAAAAACAAGGACCATAGTTCCTTTCCTTAGAATATCCTCCTCTTTTATATATAATTCCAAATAACAGGTCCCGCACACCAAAGTGTACCGTTATTCATGATTAAACTTTAAAAATGCACACCATGTTCATTTTTCTCCATAGTTCTCTAAAGGACCTTGTATATGTATGTATGTAATAGAGCATAGAGTACTCCATTTATAATTTCATCCAGAAGGCTAATGTTCTACTCTGCTCTGCTTTTTGCTCCTTCATTTAGTTTAAAATTATTCCTTTTAAGCCCATTTATTCCACCCCATTTCTACACTTACTTGGGGTTCTCTATGTTTACCCATTTGCCGTTATGCTCTATTCGATGGCAAGAAACCGTCATCATTTTCCTAAAGTCACGTGTAAAAGGTCTTAAATCTAAAATATCATCGAATCGAGTTTTACATGAAAATTTAATAATATGAAGTTGAATAATGTTTTTTGGTTCTGTACTTTGCTGACAACATCCTGTTCTCTATAATGTGCATAAACGATATGAACATGAAACAGGATAACGAACACGAAGACGTAGAAGAAGAAGAAGAAAAAAAAGGATAATGAAATCACCCAGGATTACAACGCATAAGGCATAAAGTAAAGTAATATTAAATTTGTTTCTTGTTCAATTCGTCTGCAAGAAGAACCAGAGTGTAACTACTTTTTCTTATACATTGAACACTTGTGTACATTTTTTGGCTGATTGTGCTTTTCGAAATATGAAAGAAAGGGTGTTCAAAATGCTCACTGAAAGAAAATATGAAAAATCAGTTTTTCTTCTTAAATCTTTATTAATAAACGTGAGTTAGCGACCAGTAACCTTAATTCTTGATATTTGTTTCTATAATTCAAACAGACTTAAAAGATCATGACTTAAGAAAATAATTAAAGGAAAATATAATTAGGTAAAAATATTCCACATTCTTGATGTGTGGTTAAGGAAATAATCTCTTTACCTGATAGAACGTCCAAAACTGATATCAAGGGTAAAATTATGGGCAAAATTGAAAGCGCAAGTATTACGGCTGAATTGTTTACGAGGGGAGGGGTGAGTTAAATAACGAAAACACAATAAAATACATGGAATATTGCAGAAGTGTTTCAGCGATGTAAAATTTTCTGTTATAGTTCTATCGGTTACCATTTTCAAAGATTTGTTTTGGATTCCTTCATATATTTAAGCAACTAAATCTAGAAAAAAAAAACAAAAAGATGCTCACACAGAAACATTTTAGAAACATTCAAAAAACAATTTGAATAACATTCCAATAAAAGAGAAACACTTCTGAAAAGTTTCAAACATTTTACCGGAATATTAACTTTGATCTGGAAACGCTCATAACACAGTTCTGAAAGTTTTTCCATGTAAAATAAAAAAAAAAAACATAAATTGTGAAAAAGCTGAAGTAGAAAAAATGCATGAGGATAAAACTGACCGTTCTATCAAAAAACATATCAGAAATATTACTCAAATTTGTCTTAAATGTTCTTTTTCAGCAACATTCTTTAACATTGTTTCCTGAAACGTTTCTTTGATGTGAAATTACTTTAAAAGTTAAGAGTACTGTCATGAGAGAACAGACTTGCAAAAAAATGCAAACGTTTGTTCAATTCAACTCAAGGGATTGCGTTCATTGATTGCACCTAAACATTGGGACTTTAAATTTTAATATCACCAATCATTTGACCTTAAAAAGACCGCAATTATTTTTTCACCATTCATTTCAATATAATCGATCATTGATTGCAATCATTTGAGAGAAAATTTGAAGTCTTAATGTTTAGTTGAATCCAATGATTGCATTCCCAAAAGATTGCATTCTTTTACAATTCTGCAAAAGAAACTGTTTAAAGGATTAGAAGTTGGAGAATGAAATTAAAAAGCAAATAACTTTCATGTTTTCTCGAATGACTTTTATCTAACGAGCGATACAAAACAATGATACTTTTTTGACATAAAATAGGGTTGCCAAATAGTGAATATGTGCAAATATAATTAAAATTTATTCGGTTGCATTAAATTTAATATTTCTCGTCTTTTCTACTAAAATAAAAAGCGAAGAATATTTTTGACAAGGTCTAGCCTAAAATATAATTGGTTAAATTTTTGATGGATTGATACATTTTATTGCATTGTGGGTTTAATGGCAAATTTTTCTATATCTCAGTTTTAAGGGAAGCGTAAGATTATTTTTTTAACCACAAGGGACTCATGCCCCTGAAAGAGTTTTAAAAAGAAGTTTTTTGATTCCCTAGTTTTGTTTGCCGTTATCTTTAATTTAAGGTCTTAGAAAATCTTAGAAGCCTAATAAATAGGCTTTTAAGTGACTGCTCTTTTTTAACACAACAATTCAAGAATATAGAAACAAAATTTTATTGTAAGTGTCCGTAAATGATTAAAGCGATTTATTTCAAAATGGCGACATTTTTGTAAAGCTCCAATGTCAAAATGTTGATTACATTAATTAACTGCTATAGAAGTACTAATGACTTTATGATAAATTGACTTACGGCCCAATGATGCACTTCTATAAAAAAAAATTAGGCGGTATTGGTGAAAAGTTCATAGAAAACATTTTTAAATACATAATATTTATATTGGTAGGGTAGAATTTTCCAGTTCCAAGGTGGGGGGGGGGGGGGGCAATGTTCCCCTTTGTCATCCCTCCGGACACCCACGACAGAACTTAAAATATTGCATCTAAATTGAGGCTATAGCGATTTGAATGAAGGTATAAGGAAATAAGGTTAATATATGGAAGGAATTACAGCGGTCGGATGCGATGGAACCATTGTGAACACTGAATCCAAAAATGGTATTGTATGTCAGCTCGAAGCAGCCATCGGTAAGCCAGTACATCGGTTTATTTGTTTACTCCATCTAAATGAACTTAAACTTCGTCATTTAATGGCCACGATAATGGAAAAAATGACCCAAAAGGCTTTTCTGGAGTACTGGGAAAAGCTCTTGAGGGCTGTGATAGTTTACCAATTCAAGCTTTTAAAGAGTTAATGTTAGAACTGCCTCCGATAACTATAGAAAATTTAAGCACAGATCAGAAATATCTATATGAAATGGGAGAAGCTGTTTCTAATAGGAATGTAGCTTTAGAGCTTGCAAACCGACAGCCAGGTAGAATGTCTCATTCAAGATGGTTTACAACAGCTAACACGATTCTCCGACTCTATGTAGAAACTGAAAAACCTTCAAAGGAGTTATTGGTTCTGGCTACGTACATAATAAAAGTGTATCCGTTTGTTTGGTATTAAATCAAAAACCATCTTGTTAGATGGACCAAAACACATTTTAGCACTTATAAAAGCGTCAAAATATCTACCCAAAAATTTTAAGGCAATTGTTCATCGGGTAATAGAGCGCAATTCATATTTTTGACATCCAGAAAATATTTTACTTGCTATGTTAGCTGATAGCCGGAGCCATTGTCCGGGAATAAGGCCTCATACGAGGTATGAAAATGAATGAAATCCGACAGTTTAAGATTTCAAAAATAAATTCTGATGCCGATGATTACATTGATCTAATGAAATGGGCTACAATTAAGATCACTGAACCACCTTTAAAGATATGAGATGACGACTTACGCGCAATGGTTCAAAATGTTCCTGAAAATATAAATCTATCCAAATAGCTAGTGACAGAAGCTTCAGTTTCAGTGTGTGGCCGAGAGTTAAGAGATGGGTTCATAAAAGGAAGAATCTCATCTCGAAAGCTGTTGCCGAAAATTGACACGAAGAAGGAATTTGTTAAGGCTCTGGAAAAATTATACTTCTTTTTTTATTTATTTGGTAAGTTAATTTTTGTTTACTTGAATTATTTCTTTACTTGATAAAAATGTTATTCTAGATTCAAAATGATTTGTAATAGAACACCTATTGGTATAATCGTGTAAGGTAAATTTGTATTTTTCCTTAATCAATTCAATTTTAATAATGTTTTAAATAATTATTTTCAGGGGATTAATTTGGAAAATGTATTTTTTTTTTTACTATTTATTTTTGTTTGCATTCAAAATGTAATCTTAAGATTTGTTCTTTATTAAAATGTGATTTTTTTAAGTACAAATTGGAACCTTAGTGCCTAAGTTTTGGTGTTGGGATAAAAAAGTTGTCAGTTGAATTAATCTTACAAATTTTAAAATTACCAACAATATTTTTCATATAAAGAAATAGTTAAGTTTGAAAATCTAGTTTTGTTAATAGATTTTTAGTCGAAAGCAAATTTTTACCAATTTTAGTAGCAATTCTTAAATTTTTACAAATTGGATGAATGAAATTAATTTGAGAGATATCGAGAACCGAACATCAATTTTTACGAAATTTTGCGTACTATTTCTTGTAGATTTTATTTTTTTTATGGAAAACAGACTGTTGGATTAAAAAAAAAAAAACTATTGAATATCAAAAACAATATTTTCTATAAAATGAAAAAATTTGAAGATAATACTTTTAATTTTTGAAAAGCTATTTGAGTCGAAAGTACATTATTAAGAAGTTTTAGTATTGTTTTTTTTTTTTGGGTTTTTACTTTTTTGTAAAAAAAGCTGTTAATTAGATTTTCCTTAAGATTTTACTGAGTGTTGACAACAATATTTTTTAAAAGATAAAAGTAGTTTAAGGCCAATTTCCAAAGGTTTTGAAAAGATGTTTGAGCCCAAAATCAATTTTTACCAACCTTTATTAATTTTTTGGTTGAGGTTTTTAGTTTTTGTAAAAAAAAACTGTGAATTTTATTTTTCTCAAAATTTGTCTGAATGTTAGAAACAATATTTATTGTTAGTTAAAATAATCTCAAAGTTTTGAAAAGGTATTTGAGTCGAAAATCAATTTTTATCAACTTTTGTGAAATTTTATTTTAAGTTTTTATTTTTTGTAATAGATTTTCCTAAAAATTTTACTGAATGTTGAAAACTATATTTTTTTTAAAGTTAAAAGTAGTTTAAAGCTAATATCTTAAAGTTTTGAAAAGATATTTTAGTCAAAAATAAATTTTTATCAACTTGTATTATTTTTTTTGTTTAGGTTTTTAGTTTTTATAAAATAACTGTCAATGCGATTTTTCTCAAAATTTTTCAGAATGTTAAAAAAAATATTTATTGTAAGTTAAAATGAGTTGAAAGCCATAATCTCAAATTTTTGAAAGATATTTGAGTCAAAATTCAATTTTTGCCAACTTTGATTATATTTTTTTTATGTTTATATTTTTTATAAAAAAAAACTTTCAATTCGATTTTTCTTAAAATTTTACCAGATGTGAAAACAATATTTTTCGTCGCACAAAATTGTTTTCGGGATAAAATCATTTCGTATTCGTAAGATTTTTGATGTGACACATTTTTTACAGTTTTTTTTTATTTATAAAAAACCCGTTGAGTGCATTAAAAAAAAAACACTTGTTTGGTATCACTTTTTAATGTATTATATACAATTTAATTCAAGTCTGTTGCATTTTTAAGGCGTAAGATATTTATTGTTAACCAAAAAACCGTTCACGCAATATTATTGAGAGCCCTTTCTGCATCTTTCTGCCTTTTTATGTGTATAACAACATTTTTTTGAAGTCAATATCTCTTCTGGTTCTTGAGCTATTGACAACGAAAAAAACGTCGCGAACGTACGGACCCACGCATGCACAGACATTTTTCTAAAAATCTTTTATTTCGACTCTAGGGCCCTTGAAACGTCGAGAAATGTCAAAATTTTCAATGTGACAAATCGGACTCATTACAACAACTTCATATGGGAACTTAAAAAGTTCAAATTCAAGATATGTATAACTTTTTTAGCTAAATAATTCTTTTATTTTAAACTTTGGGGGAATGGAGTTCTTAACAAAAGTTTTTTAGAAAATAATAAATTGTTCCTATTTTTAGATTTGAAATTTGTATTTCTCATCTCCTTAAAAAAATAAAAACTTCTTTACTTTTTGACATTCGTAGAGGGCCCATAAAAATAAGTTAGAATAAAAGTTTTCAATGGCTTATGGAATTTCTGAAAATGTTAAATATGCATGTGTTTACATTCACTGAACCACCCTGTACTATAAATTGAAAATTTCCATTTCAATGCAAATATTATGCCTTCAACAATACTTCATGTTTTACATCGTAGAAGAAGAAAATGTCTAAAACCTTTTGTACAAGGAAAATACATATGTATATAAATGTGTAACGGTAAAGCTGAAACTCTAGGCCTTCATATTCCTCCTGTCAAACAAAAACAACGTTTTACGACATCACGAAATATAAGGTAGGAAAATAAATTATACCTCCTCCTGTTGTTGTTATTTTTTATTTGTTATTAGGCAAAACGAAAATTCACCATGGGTTATCCTTTTGCTGTCACAGAAAATTAAATTTTGATAGCTACAAATCATCATGAATCTAAAAATTTTAGGCAAAATTTTGTCGGATGTGCAGATTTCACGGAAGTGGAACTAAAGAGGAAGTAAATTACTTGTCAAAATTTAACTTTTTCCATACAATAAAATCAAAAGCTTGTTATTATAACAAAATACAAACATGAGTGTGATGTTCGGGGGAACCGGAAATGTCGACAAAACAAAAAGGATGCGTGCTTTAGTAATGACTTTTTGAACTTTGTATGTGTCCTCGTATGTACCTACGACTTGAATAATAAACAGGCCATGGTTATTGTTGTTTCTTAGTATTGGAGAATCAAATTCAAAATTGAATTAAATTATTTACATATTTATTACATCAGAGTCATAATAAATGTGGCAGGTTTATAATTCTATGAATCAGTAACGTTGCTTTGGTACATGGCTACCTATTTCTGTTTATTCTACTATGTAATTGAATTGCATATCACATCCTAGCTATATCCTCAATATAAAATATGAAAAAATAAAAGTTTTAAGGGGATGAAATAGATTTTGCAAGGAAAAAGGATTTAGTACGCATTTAAAACCTCTCATAACATAAATTTATTACAACATTTGCCTATTTTTATTTTGTAAAGCAGTAAATCTTCGTCAGCATAGGTACCCATATACTTCAAGGATTACATACAAATTTTTAAAGGACCTCTTTGCGAAGGAGTCATATCATTCTCAATATGGGCTATATTCTTTACCCGCTCCCCCTTACTCTCCTCCTCACTCTCTACCAGTTATAAATAAGACTGTTTTACCGCACATCTAACAAGAATAAACTGTAATCATGCTACATCATCATCTCGCATATAAAAGGATCCTTCAGAATCCTCGTTTTGTTATGCGATGGAAGTTAAATTTTGTTTTTTTTTTTTTATATTCTTTTCTTATCCATTTGCTTCTTGCTTAAGTGTTTTTTGGTTTTCTTCTTCTATGTGGTTTCTTCCGTGAGTTTTCTTTTTTCTCTCTCTCTTAAGGATGGTTTATATTGTTGTGGACTTTAAGGACATGACGAGAACGCGACCATGGAAATGGAACACATAAGTCAAGAGCCTCTTCAAGTTGACTTCGGAGGAAGAGGAAAGCCTAGAAATGTAGGTAAAGTACTTACAATACCTTACCTTACCTATGGCTCTGTTCTGTGGATCTGTGACTCTGTTAATGTGCCTCTCTGCCTGCCTGTGCAATATAATCATAATAATAATAATAATAATAACGATGGGAAGTGAAAATCCAATTAATTGCCAGAAAGTGAGAGGAAAAATAAAAAGATCAACGCCATTTATTTTATGAATGTATAGCTTGAGGCAAACTTTTAGCTTCTTGTGCACTTAAATTAACTCAAGGAGGAGAGGTAAAAATAAAACGGGTGTTTTATTTTTAGAGGTATAGAACTTTAAGGTGGCAACACTTTTTTAAATGGCAGTCATTTTGACAGCTGTCAAGTGATTTACTTTGAGTTTATTTTGACATTTTAACATGCTTCAAAATCTTCCAAAATCTATTTTAAAATTCCTGTTTCTGTTCGAAATACGTATAGCGTTAATTTTGTTTAACGATCTCATTTTTGGTTGAATGAATACGTCAATAAATAAAACTGACGTATTGTGATACACACGTTAGTTTTAAGCCACCGTCACATCCACAAAAACTGAATGTTTGATGTGCCACAAAGTGGAATATTTGGTCCGTACTTCTTTAAAAACGATGTTCTGCTAATGGCAAATCTATTTTAACTGGCAGTCATTTTGACAGCTGTCAAGTGATTTATTTTGAATTTAGTTTGATATTTTAACATGGGCGCTTCAAAATCTATTTTAAAATTCCTGTTTCCTATCAAGTAACGATTTTTTAACGATCTCAATTTTGGTTGAATGGATATGTCAATAAATAAAACCGACGTATTGTGAATGATACACAAGTTAGTTTTAAGCCACCGTCACATCCACAAAAACTAAATGTTTGGTGTACTATAACGTAGGTCCGTGCTTCTTTAAAAACTATGTTGACCCAACCGTTCTGTCAATGGTGTTAGCTAAAAGCATTGTTTACTGACTATTTCCTTCATTGAATTCTACTACCATAATGTCCAGTAGCAAAGGTTGCAACTAGATGGCGCGGTGCAAATGTCAAACAGCTCGTGTCACAATTGATTTATTGAAGGAAAATTTGGTTCCCGCATATGTTTACGTTACGGACTTGAATTTTTGTTCAAGAGATATGTAAAGTCGTTAAGTTATGCTCGATAAGCCCATAAACATTGACAACTTAGAGGAAATAACATTTGCCGTGTTATTGCCATAAGTGACGGTAAGTTATCTTTCGAATAAAGTAAATTTCATGACATTTCAAAGTGAATTAACTCTAAGAAAACACCCTTTATATCTCGGGTATGATGGTGATATATTTTTTTAAACATGTATATAATTTTAAGTACCTGACGACCACGAACCGTACACAGCCACCATCCTTCACAACCGTCAGAATCTTGTTCGATAACAGTCAGGATGTCACCTTTTTTGAATGCCAATTCATCAGGAGTGTCAGCTAGATTATCGTAAATAGCTTTCGCGTAAATTTTCTGAAAATAAAATAAAAACAAAAATAAAATATTATAGTAATTGAATTAAATGTATTTTTGCCTTCATCATATTTTATACTTAATTAAGTTTTGTTTTTTTATTTTTGGAATGAGATTATTATTAAAAGAAAAATAATAATTGGTTCATGGAAATGGATTCATTTTAAAAACGTTTATTAAAAAGTATAATCTATTTATAAATGGAAATAAATGTTTACTCTTATCAATTTTGACTGAAAGCCATTTTTAATACATTATTTAATTAAAGACAACTGCAATTTAATCAAGTATTGATTGTTTATCTGACATATCCTTATAAAAGACAAATTAATTCAATATAATTCTTGCTTTTGTATCAGATAATAAAATACACATATAACATTGAAGACTTCTTTTATTTTGCTATAATTTATTTATAAAACAATCATACATTGCTTCCTGGAACAATATTAATAATTGGAATACAATACTTTTCGAGTAAACAAAATAAAGTGATACATTTGTGTAAACATGCAGTACTTGAACAATATAACGACTTGTATTGTGTACAAACTTATTCATAACTCTCAATTATATCACCATCGTTCAAAAGATGACTGATTTTTTTTTAAATGGAAGTCTATTTTTTAAAACATGAAATAAAATATACCTGATTGTCTTTTAAATTATTGGTTATTTACTTTAGAATCAGTATATCAAATTTTCATTAAGTGAAGTGATGTTTTTGCGATTTTAAAAAACTTAGAGTTGTAATCATTTTTTGCATTACTTCCTAGAAATACTTATATAATGTGCTATCGATTGTAAAAAAATGTCAATTTGACATTAATCGATTGTTTAGAAACGTTAGTTTAAGTAGTATTCACATGAGCACGACCAACGAACGACGAATGAATTACAAAATGTGAGTTTATATACGTTTGAAGACATATTTCCACACAAATTCTTAACAAAACGATAGCAATATAGTTTATATTTGATTTATGATACATACTTTTACTTATCAATATAATATATTAATAAATTTAAGAAAACAAATTTATTCGTCGCGAAAAAAATTATAGTTGCTACGAACTGTCAAACTTTATTCGCGTTCCACATAATCCACACTCGCAACGAATAAAATAATCGCGCGTACTTAACCTTAAAAATCATTCTTATATTGGTTTCGGTGGTGAATGGTGTTCGGCTGTGGCTTCATTCGCGACGAATAAAAAACTCTCATGTGAAAGAAACGTCAAAATCGACGAATATTCGTTCATTCGTTGGTCGTTGGTCGTGCTCATGTGAATAGTACTTTAGTGTTCATCGATTGTATAAAAACGTCAATTTACTATTCAAATCCTTTCTAAAAAAATATAAATTTTCAATACCGTAAAGCAACCATCTGTTTCCCAGAGTAGAACACTCAATTTTTTGAAGATGGATAATTCATAGTGTTTAAAGTAAATTTTTGGTAACATAAAGATAGTATAGTTTAATTACTATATTTGGTATCACTTGCATTTGCAACAAAGCTCACGCTACTTCAAATGTCAGTTCTTGAATAAATTTTGCATGGGTGCGTTCAGAAGTCTCGTCTTTCTCTAGATTTAAAATATTCGTGGAAACGTAGGTCGTAAAGTTCAGAACGCATTTTGATATTCGAATTTGTACGTAAGCAACCTGTGGCCTCTTTTTACTCTTAACATCAAAATAAAGGTTTTCGTTATAAATTTATCAAAAAGTTTTTTGGGAACGATAAAATATTGAATATGTTGTAGACGCAGCATAAAATAGAATAAATATCAACACACGCACCCTTTATATTTATTTCTTCTGGCATCACCTTACTGCCTCCTACATTTCACAATTCGAAACTCTATCTTCACTTACATATTTTTGTTGACTCATATTTGTCCACTAATCCTGGTTGTTTTTCCCTTTAAATAATGACGGTAGACTTGATTGACGCATTTAAAAAGGGTTACTTGTTAAGTTTTTTTTTTTAACATTAATTGGACAATTTAAAATTGGGATTCACTCAAATGTCAAACTTAAAAAAAAACAAGAAATGTTAAAAATCCATAAATTAACTAAAGGCACTCACCTACCTAACCTATATGAAACGACCCATAAAACTTACGCACATTTTTTTTTAAACAAAAACTTTCTTAATCGGCGCATAAAATGCCATTCCAATTTTATTAAAAATGTAATAGTCGTAAAAATAAAACATATAAACCTTAAAACAAATCATATCAATCTAACTTCTCTTTGTGTGGCCAGAAGCAAAACATTAAAAATGTCAAAGAGAAAAGAAAAAATGCTTAAAACCATCTGTCAAAGCAATGAAAAATCTAAATTGTTCCATATTCTTTCGTTTGACGTCTACAACTCGTATATCTATTGGCGCGCATCTTTTTGATCTACGCAGAATGGAAGCTGCGTGTGTTAATATAACAACAACGACGTATACTGATTTTATTATTAAAACTGCTGATCGACGCGACATTTAGTCGTCTTGTCTTGTGGCAGAGATAGTTGAAATCAACGACGACGTCGACGACGCGCCAGAATGACATATAAACAATGTAAACGGTTACTGTCAGTCAATAAACCAAACATTCAACAATTTTGTGTTTATATGATGGAAGAATGTCATAATGTGTGCGGTCTCCATTTTTATACGAGACGAGAGTCGCAATAGCTCCGCTGACAGAGCTGCGAATTTCTATTTATCGGATTTATTATTGCAGACTTTGAGTAAAAATAAATTGCAAAAAGAATACGAATAATGTAGGAAAATATTAACATTTGTTTGACACATGTGACAATCTTTCAATGGAATCGTTTATAATCAAAAAAAGTGATTGGTTATGTATACAAAGGAACCGTTAGATAAAGTGTATCATATTTTTTTGTTGCTGTTATTGTTAAGAGCAAAAAAAACTTGTTCTGGAATTTCAATTAAAAAACTAATAAACAATCTTCATTTTTTATGTAAATATGTACATCTTTTGTGTAATTAACAACTGTTTCAATAAGTAAAGTAAACACACAGCTTAGGTGATGATTTAAGTACTTAACGAAAAATTTAAATTGCGACGTAGTATGTATTTTTGATACAATTTTGTTGAAGATTTTTAGATATGATAAATTCTCAACCTTAAAATTTGAGTTATTTGCGAATCTGACAAATGTCAAAATGATCAGAAAAGAATGCAACGTCAGGAAATCTTGGTTTTTTTTTGACATTTCACTGACACTTACGTCAGAGGTGTCTTCTTTATTTTTGCAAACTACTAAAAAAAGGGTGGCAGACTAAATTTTTATTATAATACTAAGCTTTTATCAGGGTTCTTTTTACGAAAAGATAAGATAAGTGATTTTATGAGTTGATTATATTGGAAAAAGTACACAATTTGAAATGCGTACGTGAGTTAAGACTGTTTCTATTATTAATATTTTTACATTATTATATTTATCTGTCATTTCGCGGTGTTTGAAGTTTATATGGACTGTACAGTGTACGTAACGTACTTGTATACTTCAATTCCGATATAAAATATGCGTTCATAATTTTTTCTTGGAAAATATTGGTAAACATTTAAGTGAGTAATAAAAAGGTATGTAGGTTGATATTGAAGCTGTATTATGGGTGCAAAGTACTTAATGTATGAGTCTTATATTGTTGTTAAAATCAATTTTATCGATCAATTTACATTATGTGGGAAATACCTGGAGGTATTAGTTATTTCAGTGATATATTGACGATTTGCATTATTAATGGATTTAATTTCTATACCTAAATGTGCGACAGTAATTTTTTGTGTAGGCATTTCATTTGAAATCAATCATAAATATAACTATAATAATAGTATATTTTAGTAAAAATGTACAAATAAATTAAAAAAAAATAACAAGTATTTGAATTCAAAACTTCCAAACTTCTTTGTCATATTTCAATTATATTTAATAAACCTAAATTAAACATTTAAACTTAATACTCGCGCTTCTAGGCATACGAATATCAGTTTTGTCTAAGTTTGAGTTTAACTTCGTTAATGCTGCCCAGTAGAGAGGTTCGTTCTTAAGCCGTACTACACTAATGTTAAATGGGTTTCTAAGCACGTTGTTTTCCCCTCATTGTCGAATGTTCAAAAATTTAAAAGTAAATTGTTCTATTTTTAAACATTTGTTGAGTAAAAATAAAAAAGAACATCATGAGATAGAGTGTTCAAATTTTGAAAGAATGAACTAAAAAGAACCTCGCATTGGTGCCTGTGTAATGTTTTCAAATAATATTTTTTATAACAAGTACATTTAAGAAAAGCAAACATTTAGTTTTATTGGTTTGCTTGAGAAAATATTTGAGAAGCTATTCTAAGGGATTTAGTAAAATGTTAATACCATTTTCAATACTGATAATAAGTGAGTTTTTTTTGTATTCCATATATAGTACAGTGAGAAATTGCCAACAAAACGATCCGCTGTAGGCAGATGTTTTGTATTTAAAAATTGGTACAACTTAAAGAAGATATGTCAGAATAATAATAAAAAGAAACACAAATAGAAGAAAATTTTGTGAAAATCAAATTTTAAATTTAACTTAGCAAAAAAAAACTATCTGAAACTAATAAAATAGACAATTTTCAAGAATAAATGGTAAGAAACATGTGGAAATTGAGATTCTATACAAAGGAGGGGTTTTGTTCGTAGATTACTACCATTAAAATTTGGTGTTAAAGCGAGCTTGAAGATCGTCTCAATTCTTTATATTCTTGAAATGACCTTGATTTGATTCTACTTCCGTCGGAGATCGGAGTCAAGTCAAAATTTGTGAAGAAAAACCTGTGTGGAGAAATTAGTTTAACAGATAATGCGTTAAGGTCTGTTTGTTTGCATGTTTGTGTACAAAAAATATGTTTTTTAAATCAAATTACAAAAAACGGACATGGAGTAGGTAGTATATTCTTATAAGGTGCCGAACTGTTCTGTTTTTTATTGTTTAAAACGAATCAAAATATCTCACATGCACTTCATAAGAAACATCGAAACAACATTTGTATTTTAGAAAGTGCTGCCAAACTTAATAAAGCCCATTTTCATTAAAAAAACTGAATAATATCAACAGTAACAGATTAATTTTTTTCTCCAATATAAAGTACACACATGATTCCGAATGCACAACTACTCAACGAACACAGCCATCGAGATACAACTGCAATATCAATCGTACCAACATTAGAGAACCAAATGACATTAGATCCATTCGAGAATCGTATAAATGTCAAAAACCCATCCGTAGTAAGATTCTACTCTAACTTTTATAGGGGTTGTTAACACTATGGATATTGTTTTTGTTATTCGTGTAAAATCCTACTATAAATAAATAGATTTTCCAAAAAAACACGGGTAATCTAAAAAGATGATTTAGGTCATTTTTAATGATCTCTTAACATTTTGCTAAACCTAAGATCACGGAATGTAATGACATCTGTCATTATTTTAGCAAAAATATTTTGACACAATTCGTAGGCTAGATTGAATGTTCTTGGAAAATTAAAATTTTGAAATATGTTAAGATTCCGATTTGTGCAAAGTCCTTAGCAAATCCCTTCGAAGAGCCTTACTCTAGGTACAGGTTGGACAAGGTAATAGTTCAATTCTTGATTGAATACCTAAACACCTAAAACATTACAAATCGTAGGCTTAAGGTTTCACCGGAATTACAAGTACTTGTATCACGTAATTTGTGTATGGAGAAGCATTCATTAGCCAAGGGGTTGTACCTATACCAGTGGATGGAATAGTCCAGCCTACAGTTGTTAATTATAATAAATATTTAGGTCCGTTTGAGTGTGTTTGTTTTCACGAACTGTCAAGACTTTTTAGACATGTTCGGATGCACGTTTTTAAATAAAATGGAATTGTAAATTTACTTATTAGCTACACGAAAAGAAAGGTTTAACATTTGGAGACGCTTGTATGTTGCTGAATATTTAGCAAAGAAATGTTATAGCGTTAAAATCTTGACAAAAATTAGTTTGAAGTCAATATCTTTAAATGATGCCGCCATATTTAACTTTAAAATCAAATTTTACCAACTTGTAGTAATATTTTAAGGTTTTTTTTTGTGATTTTCCTAAAATTTTTGCTAGATATCTAAAACGTTTGTTGCATGAAATTACTCATAATGAAGTATGATTTTTAATTCGTAAAATATGTATTCAAATTGACAAATAGTCATATTATATTGTAGTATCAAAAAAACAATTATTTGAAGTTAATACCCACTGGTTTCTGAGATCGATGTAACAGAAATCTTTTCAAAAACCTTTGAATTCGATTCTAGGGACTTTAAAATGTCAAAAGTTGGCCCGACTGTAATAAATTCTTGAAATCTACTCAAATATACAATTATTTTTGTAGGAGGTAATTTAGTAAGAATTCGGATTTTATTTCGCCTTCAAGGTAAACAAGCTTCCCCTATCTACATATAAGGCTGCAGCTTACCCATTATTGCAAAATGTAATTCAGATATAATGCAAAGTTAAGGTTTCTTGAAATGGAGTTATAAATTAGATTAAAAAGATAAACAATTTGCATTTTAATAAATGTATTAACCGTCAAATTTTTTCTAAGCTTAAATCAGTTTTGACATTTACTTAAATTTTTAAAGTTGTTTAATTATCATAAATTAGTACTGTCTTTGTCGCAAAAACTGATCTACTTCAATCAATGCCTAAGGTCATTTGTTATTAACATCATAATCATTAATATAAGTTTAAAAAACCATAATTAGATTCAAAAGTTTTGTTCACAAATTTCTCCTATATAAAAGCCCTTACAAGATTCCAATTTCAAATTATACCTACTTGCAAAATGGAGGTACATATCTTTGAACATCAGAAATCAAAAAGTGAAAGTGTAAAACTTCAAGTATCGAGTTAATACATTTTTCTTTTACAAAACCCCAAATAGATTTCACTCTTTTGTGGTACACCCATGTATTTCATTTCCGATTAATTTCTGTTTCCATTTGTATCTACATTTGACCTGAAAAGCTATCCTTCAATCAAAAGGAAATAATAGGCCTACAAATATGTAATTTATTTGTAATAGATACTCTGCGTGTTATATGTTTTTATGAAACTAAATGTATTTCTAAGTAAATTTGTGTAATTCAGTAGCTAACCACATGCTATTGACTTCAACATCAAACATAAGTTAAAGTAACTTCAAGACCTCACCACAAATTTATAACCACATCATAGTTTCTAAATAATAATTGACACCTGGTACGCGAGATCTCTTTTATTTCTTCTCTCTTATTTGTATCTATTAGATACACATTATTATTTGACATCCATATAGTCAAAAGCGGTGGGGCGGCGGTGTTGCGTGGTCCATGATAGATACAGATTCATATTTAAACATAGATTGCACATATGATGAAGATTTGATTGCTCACTGGAGTCAATATAGAAGAGTACATTCATATTGGATTCATTCAATTCGTTCAATGAATATTTATCGTTTACGTTTACAAACCACTTCAAGAAGGAGAAAAGAAAAATAATTAAACTAAATACACATTTAACTAATGCAGTGAGTTCAAAGAGAAAAAAACAACTATAATATCTATCACACTCGTCTGTAATGGAAAAAGGAGGTCATATCAAAACATGTCGGATTGGTTTGAATGTTTGATGAAGTATCTTAGAGATACAGATGATCAAGATGATGATGAAGAAAATTATAGATATCTATCCGTATCTTTGAGGAGAATCTACATTCATACCACACCGTATCTGATGTTACAGATCTATCTTGCTGGTTAGTGAAATCAAAATAAACAATCGTTCATAGGAGATAAAATGATAATAAATATTCCGATTAAAAATATCTTTCTTAAACCAAACCAAATTGTTGACAGATAGTTTTGAAAAACGAACATTTAATGCTTGAGGAAACAAATTATCTGTATGACCTTTTGATCTATAGGGACGGAAGATTATGTGCAATCTTAAAGATTTCTTTGATTTCAAACTATCTTCTTCTAAATTCTTGAAAATGGTGATGGAATGTGTCTTAATTCAATACAAAAATAAATACAAACAAAAATCAGAAAAACAATTGAAATTTTAGGATAAGGTCAAGTCTCAAGTGGAAACCTCAATCATTCTCATAGTTTCCCTTCACACAAATCATTTAAGTACTGATAAATATACAATTTAAAAACAAAAATATTTAGTAAAAAAATTGATAAATATACAAGTACTATCATATTATTGAAGTGTATTTTCCCTTCTCCAATCAATTTCAATTTTATTCTCAATTTCAAAACCCCATCAGATGACAGTGTTGTATTTTTTGTTTTAAAAAAAAAGCAATCTCAAAACTTTTTGATTGACATCTCTGAATTGCTCTCTCAAATGACACGATGACGATGATGACGATGTGATGTGATGTGTACGACATCGTTTTCTTGTCAGTTATACATGATTATAAATTGTATTTTGAATGACCTACACACCACTGGGCTACTTGAGATTGTCATATATTGAAGTCTATAAGTTTACAGATACTTTAGTATACATTTTGATATGATCCTCTTTTGAGATTTATTTTTATTTTGGTCTAATTATAATAAATTGCTTAATTATGTACATTTATAAAAACAAAACAAAAAAAAATAACAAATTAGAATGAAGAATGTTTAACTGTCACTTAAAATAATCATCATCAAGGACTTTGAATTGAATTTATTAAATTAGAGACGATTTCCGTTTGTTTTTTTCAAGCTGAGTTAGAATAGAATTATGGAGATTAGGTGAAGTGCGCTTTAAGTTACTATGAACCTAAACTTGAGAAATTTAAATGATTCAAGCGGGTTGTGCAGACATTTTTAACAGTATTTTACGGATATTTGAATCACAGTCAGTCAAAATTAAAGTGTACTTTTTTAAAATTTTCCTTAAAAGAAACTTGTTTCTAAAAACAAAGTACCTTACGTTCATTATCAATTTTTAAAATGAAGATAAAATTTACTTTATAGCAAAATAACCTTTCTCAAATCATTGTGATAACCCCTTAATGACAGCTTTCAACTTTCCAGTGAAATGACAGCTTGCATTTTTAAAATTAAATCAATTGATGTTTCTTTTGTGGTTAGGGGCCAGTTATAGTGTTCATTGGTTTTTACCATTGAAACCAGTCCCTGGAATTCCTTTGAAAGATTTCGTACTACCAGAAATCTGTCATTGAAATTGTGTGAAATTGGAACACAAATCAGTGGAACGATTTGACTCACTTTTAGACACAGAAGTATCTGCCGTTCCGGAAAATAATTGTCCGTCCGGAAAACGGACAAATACGTTTTTAGAGATAAATAATTGTAAGATCACTTTTTTTTCTTTTGTGTGATTTTTAATAGATTAGAATAAAATTTTCATTTCTAATCAAAACGAAACGTAGTCAAATATCAACGACAGCTTTAACTGGCCCATGAAGAGGGCCATGACCAATAAAAAAAGATATCAGTCAAATGAAAGCCACGTCTACGGTTGTGTCACCATATTGTGTCACGAAATTTTTCATTGCTTAGTTCCCAGTTATAGCTATCATTGAAACCGATCATTGGAATTTTTGACAGGCCATTAATATCGATCATAGGAAATTTCTACCATTGATAAAACTTTTCAGTTTGAAATCCACGAGAAATGTTTTTCCTGAAAGAAATCTGTTATTGGAATGAGGAAAACCGGAATAAGTTTAAACAAGCTGAAAAAACCTGTATTGGTCATATTCGACGAACCAAATTTTAGCATGATCAGAAATTAAGGCAAAAAATACTACAATGTCCCAAAGGTAGTAAACATTTCTGGTCATTTGTAAAAAACGTACGAAACACCACGTCATCCTCGGTTGCAACGCTCGTCCACAATGACACTACCTTTGTAAGCTCGATTGATAAAGTCAATTTGCTTGCAGCACAGTTTGCTGTTAATTCGACGATACCGGATAGTGTCATGATTCCTCCTGTTCTTGAGAGCGTAAATGATTCTATGGGACGAATCTTCTTTCGCACTCGTGCAGTCGCAAGAGTGCTGAAAGACCTTGACACACACAAATCCGATGGCCCGGATAGTATTCCCCCTATTGTTCTGAAGAGATGTTCTTCAACGCTGGTAAAACCCCTGCGTAAGCTTTTCCATCTGTCCTATTCTACAGGTCTGCATTTGTCCCTAAAAAAGGCGAATCCTTCTCCCCCTCAAACAATCGTCCAATTCCACTTACGTCCCTTCTTTCTAAGGTGTTGGAAACGCTGTTTTGCCGACGACAGTACCCTCAGCTTTTCATATTCGTTTCTAGATTCACATCCTTGTCCTTCGGATGTGGAATTTCAACGGCAGCGTATGATAAACTCATTGAATTCCGGTCTTGACAGTATTGTCCAATGGGGAATCAAAAACCGTGTAGAATTTAATGCTTCGAAAACTCAATGCTGTCTCCTGTCGTTAAAGTGTAACGTTCCCCCGATGCCACTATCTGTGAATGGCACTTGCATCCAGGAAACCAATCAACTATCAGTACTCGGTATGTGTATTACAGATCACCTCTTATGGAATGATCACATATTCGATATCGCCAAAAATGCTGCCAGGTGCTTAGGATTTCTCCGACGATGCAAGAAATTTGTCACCCCTTCTGATCTGGCTATAATCTACAAAGCTTTCATCCGTCCAAAGCTTGAATATAATTCGCATATCTGGGCAGGTGCCCCCAAAACAAGTTCAATTCCCTTGGATAGAATTCAAAAAAGTTCTTTAAAAATTATAGGCGATAGAACTACAATCGAAAAATTTACGTCGCTAGAATACCGCCGCAATGTTTCATGCCTTTCGTTGCTTTCTAGATATTTTTACAAACAATGTTCTGTCGAATTAGCCAGTTGCATTCCACCCCTTAAACAATTCAGCCTTAATACTCGCACTTCTAAGAATGCTCATCAGTTTACCCTTGAGCTCAATTTCGGGCGTACTGTCAAGTATAGAGATTCTTTCTTAAACCGCACATCGAGAATGTGGAATGCTTTGGCCAACTCTGTTTTTCCCTCCCATTTTGATATTCAGAACTTTAAGACCAATGTCTTTTAAATCCTTCCCTATTTTCCTAACAGTCGCAGTGTGTTTAAATATAAAAATATAAAGGGTACTACCAACCCCTTGAGTGCTTATGAATACACTAATTTTGTTATGAAAATAGAATTGGGCGCTCAGGAAAATAAATGTTCATCAAATTTCCATTTTGTTTTTTGTCAAACTAAGGTTTTAATTTGCATTTGTAATGAAAAGTAAACAATGTCAAACATCCATTCAAATATATTTTTGGGTTGGTTTGAATGATTGCTATAACTTGCCTTTAATAACTTAAAAATTAGGACCATTGGTATTGACCTCATTTTTCAACTGCCCCCTAGCAAAAGTGTCAAAAGGTATGAAATAACTAAGTCAGAAAACTTTTCTTTCAAAATTGCAATTGCTTTATCATTACTTCATTGCTTCAAAAGTAGTTTAGTTAATTTTATCGATGTTAATGCTTTTTTAAAACGTAAATCGGTTAAATTTTAGTAATGATGCAGTTTTTACTTCTCAAATGTCATCTTCAAAAGTGACAGCTATCCGTTCAAAAAGTGGAATATTTTAAATGAAGCATCTTACAATTTATTGGAAGAAAACCTCTGGTATTTTAGCAAAAATGCTTCAATTTGAAAATTGCTTATACCCCCGTTGCACTGTATTTGAATTTTGTATAGGGTGTCCTAAAAGGTTCGTAATATTCGTATAGTACAAAATTAAATAATTTGACAGCTGACAGTTGTTTAGATTTGGTAAATAATTCGTTCAATTGTTTAAACTAAGGGACAATTTTCAAACATTTAGACCTTTTTTACATTTCACACATTTTCTGGCATAATTTAAGTGGATAAGTTTTTTCTAGAAATTCTTAAAAGTTTTTTTTAAAATTTCTTGACTTTTCAAAGTTTGATCACACTAAGTTCAGAAATTTTGCAATTTAATCTCATAAACTCGAGTTACCAAATTGTTTTCATTTGATAATGTATCACAAACAAAATCTTCAATTTCTGAAAGTTAAGGTCTTAAAGTATATTTATCTTTCCCTTTAAATATGTGAAAACAAACATTTTTACCTCATTAATACCTTTTCTATAGAAAATGAATCATTAATATTGTGGCACACAAAAATCCAATATTCAAAGGAAAAAGAGTTGCGGTTTGTCAACAAAATTACCATAATGATTAAGCACAAAGTTGAACAAAAATTTATAAGTGCATTTAAACTTATTTATTAAAATGTTGATTGAACTATGAAGACAAAAATTGTCACTCTAGGCATTTATAATAATTTTTATAATTATGCAAGCACACTTATAATGAAAAAGAAATAACCAATTGAGTTATTTCTTGTTTATAATTGCTTAATATACGCTTTATAATAAAAAAATATTTATTGATAATTGTTTTATGACAATTTATTGTGAATAGTTTTTGTTTTACTTTTTCATTAACAAAAACTTAGCTTCTGAAGTAATTTCTGTAGTAAATATTCGCATATTAATGAATGATTTCTTTGATAATGATGTCAGTGGAATTCCCGATAAAGAATTTTACTATATAATTGATTACCCGTGTTTTGTTGGAAAATCTATCCATAGTACAGTAAGATTTTACACAAATAACAAACACAATATCCATAGTATGAATTACACCGATAAAAGTTAGAGTAGAATCCTACTACGGATGGGTTTTTGACATTTATACGAGTTTCGAATGGATCTTATGTCATTTCGTTCTCGAATGTTGGTACGATTGATATTGCATTTGTATCTCGATGGCAGTGTTCGTTAAGTAGTTGTGCATTTGGAATCATGTGTTTTCCATTGGCAAAAAAAATCAATCTGTTACTATTGATATTATTAAGTTTTTTTTTCAAAGGAAAATGGACTAACTGGGGTTATTTTGCAAGAGAAAATAATAGAAAAGATAATTAAGTTTTGTTATGTTTCCACCAAAGGTTTATCTCAGTTTAGATTAAATAAATCTTTTTTATGTTCCCCACCGCACAAGAAGATTTAAAAATGATTAAGTATGGCAGCACTTTCTAAAATACAAATGGTGATTCGATGTTTTCGAAGTGTGAATTGCAAGTGAGATAGTTTGATTCGTTTTAAACAATGAAGAACTGATTAGCTCAGCACCATATGAGAATATGCTACCTTCTTAATGTCCATTTTTTTTTTTTGTAATTTGATTAAAACACAAACATGAAAAGAAACAGACCATAAAGCATTATCTGTAAAACCAACTCCTATACACAGGTTTTTTTCTCAAATTTTGATTCGACTCTGATCTCGAAATCGAGTCAAATCAAGCTCATTTCAACTCGATTCAGGTATTTAAAGAGTTAAGGCGACCTTTAAGCTCGTTTCAACAACACATGATAATGTAGTAGTCTATGAACAAACCCCCTCCTTGAAGCAATTGTTAAATGAACTTTTTTTTATATAATCTCGATTTTCAGATGTTTTCTTACAATTTCTTCTCGAAAATTGTCCATTTTATTAGTTTTAGTTATTTTGTTTGCCAAGTTAATTTTAACATTTGATTTTCACAAAACTTACTTCCATTTGAGTGTTTTTGTTTTAAATATTATTCTGACAGATCTTTTTTCAGTTGTACCAGTTTTTTTATAAAAATATTTGGCTACTGTGGATCGTTTTATTGGCAATTTCTCACTGTACTTTATATGGAATACCAAAAAATCGCACTTATTCTAACGTTTTGAAAAATACTGAAATACGTTTTTGCAATTTAAACGGAATTTATACCATTCCTGATATTTGGAAATTTTTACTCAAAGCCCGAAATGTTTAATTTTCATGAAGTTCATGCCAACGAAAACGCAAAGTTTTACTTTTCCGATGAGTTCTGCTTACTTTTAATTGATACCGACTTCAAAATCACCTTATTACATCAAGAGTTTGAGATATTACTTTTCGAACTTCAAAAAAAAATTTAAAATCTTTTAAATTTATGAATTAGTTTTATTTCTGTAAAATTCGTGATGGTTTTCCAAGTCTATAATCCCTATCTTCAATATTATTATATTCAAAATATCTTCCCAAGTTGTAAAGATTTGAAAACAGCACTTTTAATTACCTTCAAACCGTATCTTTTTAAAACAATAATAGCATTCAAGGTTTTTCGAAACTTAATAGAGTATAATAATTAATAGTAATTTTCAAAAGCTGGGATTCAGAAGACAAAGATTTGTACTTTATAAAGTGTTGTACAATTTATTGTTAAGTACATGAAAGTGTTAAGCCTGTTTGAGGTTATCTAAAACTTTTTTAAAGAGGCATATTTTAAAAACCTGTTTTAATAGAAACATTTGAAGCCAGAATTCGAAGTCAAAAAAACTTAATTCCTTAAAAATGAATGCTTTGATTTATGGCACAGTCAGAGAAACTTATTTATGCCAACTTATGATATTTTTAATTTAAGTAAAATGTTTACAAGTCCTGATATTTGTAAATATTGTAACTTATCAGCAGAACTTAGAATAAATTAAGCTAAATTCTGATAAGTTTCTTTTCATTAAAAACCTAAATTCAACGGAAACACTTTGGCTTATTTTTAGTATACCAATATTTTCCGCCAATTTTGTTGACTAAATGCCTGCGTCGTCGGGGGCAAATAGTTTCTTATAACTTTTATATAAATTACCATTTCATGTGGTTTGAATAATTTTTATTCAAATGCTCGTTGAAAAAACCCACTTCGCATAAATTTAATACCAAGAAGTCATAAATTCTGTTCCACATACTAAAACTAATTAGTTATGGAAATAGACTTTGAATGGGTAAAGTGTAGTTTGTCTTAAAAAAACTAAAGCCAAAAACTAACAACAACTTTTAACGATAACCATAAACCCAGTTAAGTAAACCCGCACACAAAATTCTTTAAGTCAATAAAAGACGAAAAGCTAAATATTGTATGGGTGTTACCTTCCTAACGTCCGAAAAGAATTCCATAGAAAATCAAACCAAAACAAATAAAACCAAGAACAAGCCTCTAAGGCAACATTTTTTGAAATCTTTTCTTTTTTCTTTTGGACTGTAGTCTACGCCACGGAACGCACCCACACTTGAAATGAAAATACCAGATCTATAACTGATTTAGACTTCAAGACTAACAATAATAATACTGACTGAGTAGAGTATCCCCTTACTCTTTAATTAAGAACTGTAATTCATCACGTGAATTTAATCAAGTGTTTATATCAAACTGCACGTGGGATGATGGAACTACACGCGTCTCGTCTGTCCATAAAGACAGATTCCATTTCATTATTACGATGATGATGATGACTATGAATGGAATTCCTCAACTTAAAGAGATACCATTGGGTGTATATGAGTCATCATGTAACCATTCATGCGGATTTGGTACACACCGCGCATTGATGGGCCATCATGCTATGGGGAATCCGTTCCAAAGAGAAGATTAAGTGTGCGTGATGAAATCGGAAGTTCGAAATTCTTGAGAAGAGTTTCTTAGCGGGAACATACCAGGGTTCAGTGGAGGTAGGTAGGTATTCCAGTAAGCTGCATTCCAATGAACATAGTCATAGTAACTGCTGGGAGAAGATATAATGCTCATTGAAGTAGAAGAGTTAATCGCTGTCAGTGCTCCTTGAATGGATGAAGAAAGATCTCGGAGAAATTCTATGGAATCTCATGTTTCAAAGCGATAAGGCAAATGTTTAATTGTTAAGAAGAGCAATTCGATTTAATACTTTTTGTTTTTAGTTTATTTGAATACAAGGCTGTTGAAGGCTGTTTTCTTAAATGAAAAAATTGGGACGCTATAAAATGATCTTTTGTTTGTATCTTCAATTTGTATGATTGTGCCCATTATCAGGTGGAAACACCGAAAATTGAGGCCATTGAGCGAGGAGAAAAAAGAAAAAGCCTTTTGGTAAACAGACATTGCAAAAAAGACGCTGTTGAAGTTGTAATTTAAACAATATAAATATTTGTATTGATTAAAGCCCCATTTAAATTACTAATCTTGTAAAAATATTATCTCAAATATTTAGTTTTCTGAAAAATGTAAGATTTTTATTAAAGAATCTCTGGAAAAGCTATAAGAATTGGATTAATTGATTAGCGATAATATTGAGCTAGTTGTAGCTATCATTGATTTTCATCATTAAAACCAATCATTTGAATTTTTTGACAGGTTTGTTTTAGGTTTCAATGAAAATTTCTACCAGTGGACACACATTTCCTAAATGGAATCAATACCCGTGTTTTGTTGGAAAATCTATCCATAGTATAGTAGGATTTTACACGAATAACAAAAACAACATCCATGGTGTGAATACTACCTATAAAAGTTGAATTAGAATCTTACTACGGATGGGTTTTTGACATTGACGAGTCTCGAATGGATCTTATGTGATTTCGTTCTCAAATGTTGGTACTATTGATATTGCATTGGTATCTCGATGGCAGTGTTCGTTGAGTAGTTGTGCATTTGGAACCATGTGTTTTCCATTGGCGAAAAAAAATCAAACTGTTGCTGTTGATATTATTTAGTTTTGTTAATGAAAATGGACTAAAAGTTTATCTTCGCACCGCACAACATGTTAATGTAGCATTCTTCGAACAAACCCCTCCTTGAAGCAATTGTTAAATGAACTTTTTTTTATAGAATCTCAATTTCCAGATGTTTTCTTAACATTTCTTCTTGAAAATAGTCTATTTAATTAGTTTTAGTTAGTTTTTTCGCTAAGTTAATTTTAACTTTTGATTTTTACAAAACTTTCTTTTATTTGTGTGATTGTTTACTATTATTCTGACAGATCTTCTTTGAGTTGTATCAATTTTTAAATACAAAAATCTGGCTATCGTTTTATTGGCAATACCTCACTGTACTATATACGAAACAATAAAAAACACACTTAATAATTCCCTAATTGGAATGCAATGAAAGTAAAACTGACAGATGGAAATACTAAGAATGTGGAATGTTTTCAGTGGAGCAATTTTTTTCCAAAATGTGAAATCAGCTGTTCATTGAAAACGATATTTTCATTGAAAAATAAAAATGAACTAATAAAAAATGTCTGGATTGAAAGTATTTATTTTACTAAAAAAGTTCTTTAACTTATTACTTTTTTATTATAACCAAAAATAACAAAGTTAACATTCTTAATCGCTTTTAAGTCTCGAAACAAATTATTCAATTATGAAAACCAATGATTGCTAATACTGGATCCTTACTGCATTTAATTTACTTTTAAATTCATTTTACTCAACAGCTGATTCATTCTGGTGTGTCAAAAAATTAATTTCACTGATTTGTGTTCCAATTTCATACAATTCCAATGATAGATTTCTGTCAGAAAGGATGTTAGTTAGGAAATTGACAGAAGTGTTCAGTGATCGCTGTTAAAGACTTATCAAAAAATGCCAATGAATTGTTTCGATAAAGAAAGCCAATGATAGCTACAACTGGCCTCTTGGATTGAAAATTTCTCCACTTTTTTTTCGTTTTGTATCGGTAATGTCAAATATGTTATAAAAAAAGGTTAGGGCCCATCTAAAGCTATAATTAATTTTCACCAGAGATTTAAAGCGATGCAAAGGTAAAATTTGGCATTCAAATAAATCAAAAGAGTCATAGACATAGACCTTAAAAAAGCTTGAACCAAGAACTTTTTTAGTTCAATTTTATTTGTTCAAAGATGAAATATTTTTCAATAATTCCAAATGTTCCACAGAAGTCGTTCTATTTTCATTGTAAGGCGTCAGTTATAGCAATCATTGAAATCGATCCGGACAAATGATTGAATCAATATTTGACGGTGTTTCCCTTTGATTAGAAATTTAAATTATATACCAATCTATAGGAAATCACACAAAGATTTTTTTTAAGAAAGAAAATTTTAGTTGCTCATTTATTTTTCTCTAAAAATGTAATTTGCTATTTTCCGGACGGAAATTCATTTTCCTGAACAGCTGATACTTTTATGTTCAAAAGTGAAACGAATCGTTTCACTAATAAGTGTTCTAATTTCACACAATTCCAATGACAGATTTCTGTCCGTAAACATTTTTCGGTGGTTTTCAATCAGGAAATTATTTCCAATGACAGAAACTTTTAACGATCTGCCAAAAGTTCCAATGTTTGTTTTCAATGATGAAAACCAATGATAGCTATAACTGGCGCCTAAACAGACCTATCCGTTTTACTTTCAATGACCAACTATAACCTTAAATACAATGAACATTTTTTTTGAAATGACAAACATATATTTTCCATGATCGCTATAATCTGAACTGTCAAAAAAATTCCAAAATTGCTTAAATATTTGAATGTTCTATTTTGATTATTTCTCAAAATTGTGTAAACAATTCAAAATTAGACGTTTTATTAGAAAAAAGGCCTCCCTTTATTGTGGTCAGATGTGAACAGATTATTTCAAAGCTTTTAAACGTCAAACGTCAAAAAATTCGATCTGTGATGTTGGAGGGAGAAAGTCTTGTAGTGCTCTTTACTCCCTGACAAGTTTAGATTGTATGTCAAAATAATTTTAACGCTGAAAACAACATTTTCTCAAAGCTTTAAAACAAATGTCAAAAGTAAACGTAACGCAAATAAATAACAATATCAAGATTATCAAGATAGTTGCTACTAAAAATTTTTAAGTAAATAATTATTTAAAATCTGCTAATTTGTTTATGAAGTCGTTTTTATGTGTTTATTTGTTCACGAAATTTCTTAAAAGTTATGATATATTTTATTTATTAATCATACATTGCAAGTTCAGAGATCAGATAATTCTATAAAACAAGTTTCGTGGAATTTTTTTAATTTTTCGAAATAAAATCTTGAAAAACAAGAATATATCCAATATTGTTTATAAAAACTATACTTAGAATTAATTTCGCTCATCATATAAAAAGAAATATCTTGTTTCTTTTGTTATATTTCAAATATTTTATTGATACAATGCAACAGGTATCTTAGACCTGTTTGTAAATTGAGTGATAGCATAAAATGTTTGTTTGACATTTTTAAAAAAAAAAACAATTGGTTTCCTGTCAGTTTCCGTTTTGGATTGTTTCTCAATTTTATGGCGCTATGACTGCATACCAAATGTTAGGTAGGTAAGGTAGTCAAATTGTAACAGGTAGATTTTTAGATCAAATTTTATATCTACCTTCCGAAACAATACTTATACATGTTTATTTGCTTAGCAACCAATTGAAGTTTTTCCTATAAAAATCATCATATATCATTTTGCTGATTACATTCTAAATGGAATATAACAATAAAAACAACAAAACTTTGACAGCTGATCTAACGTTGTGTTTTTCCTTATCGTTATATTTTTGTTTGTTGCAAGGTTATTCATAAAATGAGTTAAGTACCTATAAGTATTAGTACAATTTTATCATTACCACATTAAATGTGAAAAAACAGGTGTTTTCTAACACCTTTGTACCTAACGGCTCGCTATAACTTTACCGCATATGAATGCTAATTAAGTTGTTTGTGATTTCGTTTACACGTTGCAATGCCAAACCGACAACGCGTCGACACGATGCGATGGGTGCGTAATTGCTTATGCAATTCTGGTAGTACCAACCTGTGGCAAATTGAATTCGATCTAATTAAACTAAAAAACGCAATGATTCATTTAAATTCCATTTAAGTTTATTTTTTATTTTTAATGCATGCATATAATTGTATTTATATGTAACAATGTCATTGAATGTTTTCAATTAATTTTTCTCTTTTTACTTTTGAAATCACAGTTCATGCAATCATGGGCCTTGGCGCGCATTTTCTTTAAAAAAATAAAAACATTAAACCCGAAACAACATTTTTATGCATGCATATATGCGCGCAGCGCATCATCATCGTCCGTCGGTCGGTCGTGCCACAAGCAAAATCAAGTAAATTGCAGTTTCACCATCGCATTACATCGCTTTATTGCAAGCAGATGGTTTTTTTAAGAGATGCTCACATCCGGGTGTCATTGTTGTCGCTTCTCTGTTAAGTGCAATACAAATAGAGTGCAACCTCGAGGTCTGTCTGATCTTTGAATGGAGAGATGAAAAATATTTTAATTTTATTTTTATTTTTCTCGTCGTTTGTTGTTGCAAAATGCTTAAATAAAAACAACATATTGCCAACACAACCATGATCTTGAAATGTCATTTTGAGAGTCACAAACAAACAAAATAAAACATATCCAACGTAATTCTAATTAACCTATTGTGTGATGTGAGTTCATCCATTCCTGTCATCATCAAAGAAAGAATTTTATAATTTTTGTTTGAATTCAAAATAAATACGTAAATAGGAATAAACATATACCAACAACAGAGTTACCATATCATGAAATAGCTCAATAGTCCAATTTAATCATATTTGTAGCCCAAAACAGAAGATGCCAAGAAAGTAGCTCAAATTGCCCAATTTTTTAAAAGAACGTGGTAAAACAAACAACAGAAAATAAAATACAAAATCTTCTTCATAAGTAAAAAAGAGTTAACAATATTAACACAACGATCTTACATCGTCCAAGGTTAGATTTTGGGCTATTTATAGCACAATTATTATTGAACTGCCACAAGGTTATTTTAAAGCTACTTATAGCCCAATTATGATCGAACTGTCACACTAAATGTTTCTTCGTTCATATTGGACAAAGATATCCTAACTTCAAGTAAATAGCCCAATCTGGCAATCCTGACCAAGACACTCAATCAAATTCTCTAACAAGTGCAATTATCTTTGCATCGTCGTTTTCAGTGTGTCGGTCTGTCACTCTGTCGGTCTCATGTCATTGGAGTTGATTTTATGTGATGGTCTTAAGTTTGAAGTTCCATATGCAGATTTAACTGCTTTACAAATGATTTTGTGGACATTGAGGTATGTCGTATGTGACATTGCCTTTAATGTTCATGTTCATGTTCATGTTTTGCCAACAAATGGAGTGATAGTTGCTGTACAAAAAATTACTGTGATGTTTATGCTTCAAAAATGTATAACAACAAGAAAAAAAAGAAAAAAAGTCACGTCCGCCGCAAATTTATTCTTTTGAATTCGTACATAAAAACATATATTTTCAAGGCTTAGATTTGGAGTTGGTGTAAATGTGGATATAGTGGGGAAGGGAGGAGGTACAGAGACAACTAAATCCTCAAAATAAATGCCGAAACAAATTTTTTTACATTATGGGGACAAACTGAAGCGAATCCAAAGTCTCGGATTACACTTTGGTTGACAAATGTGTCTGCTTCGTTCTTTGGATAAGAAAAGGAACACAAACTATATGTAGCTCTAAATTACCCCGAAGGGACAACTCTTTAAAATGAGAATTGTTTGCATGTTTTAGTCGTTAAAAGGAGAAGAAAACGATTCAACATCATGAAATCTCGAATTAATCTAAAATTATTTTGCTTTGCAATTGAGAAGTTTAGAAATGTGTCAAAATGAGCACTTTGAGGAACAGAATAGAGAGATCTCAGCACAAAATGGTTTACAAAAGTGTATAATAATGTTTTATTGACATTTAAAGATTGTCGAGAGGTAAAAGCTTCTCGATTAATGATTTTGAAACGTCGGGCTGGTTTTTTGACAGTTGGTCAGAAGGAGTAGACGCAATCGGATGATTTCAATTGACTAGCACCATCAAACCAGAACGCCAGAAGGTTTTCTTAAAAACTTAACTCACTGAGTACAAAACCGCTCTTTAACTCTGCGATTTTTTTTGATTTTGTTTTCTCTTTTTCTTTTCTGAAGTTGAAATGTCACAAATGTCAAAAGTAATGTCATTGATGCAAAAAACGTATTAAGTGACGTTTCACATGTCATATTATTGAATTATGTTTTAATATTTTCTTCTGTGTTCAGCTATCAATTTTTTTTAATGTGTCATTTTAGCAACCATTTTGAATGGTTTTGATAACCTGCGGAATATACCTAAGGCGTATTTGGATTTAGATTTAGAAGTTGTCAAATGAAACACGATTGATTGGTGATTTCAGACTTTTGCATGAATAGTTTTTTTTTGATGGATTGTAAAAAAAAAACAAGTTACGCTTGATTTAATCGACTTGAGGTAAATATTTTCTTCGGATAGAACAAAAATACCAAAATTATATTCAACAAACTCACAGATAAATGTTTTATTGCTGATTCTGTAAGGAGAAGTTTATTATTTTAAAATTAAGATTTCAAAAGTTATAAAAATAAACTAATTTATGCCAATCTCCAATAAAACAGGAAAAAGCTAACATCAGAATTTTGACAGATTTAAGTCAAAACAAATTGATTTATTTTACGAATGGAAATAGATAAAAAAACTTAGAATTTTAAGGGCTTGAATTTAAAATGTTTGGCTTTTTAAAATTATGAAAACTGAAAATTATTTTCCATTTGATTTTCCTGGTAATTTTCAAAATGTAAGTAATACAAATTAAATTTTTCATTTTGACAGCTGAAGGTACCTACTTGTCATTTAAAAACTGATCGTCATTCTTTGGTAAAACAGGTTGGTAAAAAGTTTAGCAATTATTGTCTTGTCAAACAGAATCTTTTAATGACAAGGCAATATCTAGTTGATTTGTTCCTCTTTTCTGTGATCTTGAGTCAAATAAAACCTTGGTTGAGCCTATTTCTCAAAATATTTATTAAAAACGACTGAAGGTCCGTGGGACTTCTACTGACAGACAAACAAATTATACAATTGAAGCACGGGAAAGTGTACAGAAATATGTCTTTAACATATTTCTTACCGGCACGCGATACAATTTTTGCTTCAATTCGAGTCATAAAATAAAGTGAAGTCAAATTATTGAAATACAAGTGAACTAGGAAATAAGTTAAATCTAAAAGTTGTTACGTAACTACTCAATTGGAAACTGTATTCTTATATATAAAAAAATCATTAAAGACTAAAAAACACATCTCTTAAGTCGAGCACGCCAAACAGCACTGGAAGAACCAATAAACCTAAACAAAATCATGCTTAAAAATGGCATTTCATTTGAATTTTTTGCGATTGTCTTCAATTCTTCTTCAGGTTTAGTTTTTTTCTCACTACCTTAAGCCCAATACCTACAGTGAATTGGAAATATATATGCATTTTCTATTTGAACTGTGATATTTTAAAAATAGAATTTGAAATCAATTCAATCACAATCAAAATGAAAAATCTATTTTACCTAAAATAAAAACTAGAAGCTTCACTAAGAAAACAAAATGTCTGCCGGAAATGTCTGACAGGAGGGATACTCCATATGCCACCACCACCATCGCCCTGTTTTATAACACCATGTTTTCTGTCTTTTGGCTAACAATTTTGTACGCTTTGGCTATAAAACAAAAATCGTGAGAAATTGTATTTTTAGTTTTAGTTTGTGTCTGTAACTGATTTGAGTCGAAATCCAATTCCAAACCCTCTTATGGTTGATGTGACAAAACAAAATAACAACTATAAAATGTTTCCTACTTCGCCATCACATCAGAGACCAGACCATAACAACAGACCAGACCAGACATGTGGGTGATTTGAATATTGAATCGAATTGAATTAGGTACCTTCAAGACTGCCTCCTGCATGTAACATAATAAACCAATCCATCAACTAACAAATAAGTTTAAAAACCAAGTCAACCACCACCACCGATGAGTTTTTTAAAATCATTAATTACACGATTTTTAGTTTACACTGCCACCGACACCGCCACCGCCACTCTCGACTCGATCCATCTATGGTATAACAATTGGCTTGACTGGATGACTTGATGAAGTAGTTTATTGACTTGTGAAGCAGCACAATATCGTGGATGTATCCCAATGATAAACGTAGACGACCCAAGACCGACAACGACAACAACGACGACGGTTTTTGTCCTCATGTCCCTGTCCCGTACAAAAACGAAAACCTATAGAATGAATATGCACATGGTGGTAATGTATGAACGCTGCTGTCGTTGACGGAGACGGAGACGACGACGTCGCTACACGTGCGTCTACTAATTACAATCTATCCGGGCGAAGTGTGACCCTTAAGACACAACAAAACAAAAAACGTGACTTCACAATTTACATACAACAACAAAAACCTTACTCTACACTTTAACTTTAGCTTTAAATTTTAATTTGCTGTTTATGAGTCTTTAGAAGCGAAAAATAAAAACTTAAAAATTAGAAACGCTTGATGAATAAAAGTCATTATAATGACGAAATAGTAGTTGTTAAAAACTTGTTACGATTTCTAAGAAAAAAAGTGAACAAAATTTGTATAACAATAATTAAGTTATTCTGTAACAAGTAATTGAATTTTAAACTTAAAAAATCTTTCTTTCTTTCTCTTGATGAAGTTGTTCAGTCCGTTGTTGAGAAAAAATAAACAAAATAATTAAGAGTGAACTCGAAGTTTTCTATTTTATGTTTTGCCCAGTTACAGCTTCTTTTAAGTAGAGCAAAAACCAAAATGTTTAACAAAAATAAATTAATGAAAAAGAAAGAGTTTTTATTGAAATCTTTGATTTAGGTCAGTTTTTGTTCTTTTGAAGCTACACACAAAAAATTCAACTGGCCTTAGAATCTACATTTTGTTTTTTAAAAGGAACAAGTCAATGTTCTTATGCTATATAAAAGCAACTTGAGATAAAGCTTAAATAAAAAAAAAAACTTAAGACGTATTTTGAATGGAAGTGCATTCAAAAATTTCGAGGAAATAAATAAAAGTTGGAGTAACTTAAATAGGATTTATTATTTTAAAGGCCTACACAAGATGAATAAGTTTGTATTTTTCTTTTCAACCAACAATTTAGGAAGTTTGAGGTTAATTTTGGTGCTAAATACAAGATAATGAATACAGAAGTATAGGGCTGCCAACTAAAAAATTAAAGTATGTGGCACAGGATTGAATAAAGTTTGAATCCTTGTCGAGTGAAGAAGTGTTAAGTGAAGTAAAAAGACAAAAGTAAAACAAAAAATAGGCTGGGATGCGACCCACACTGATAACTTCCCATCCCGTCTGTCGATTTGTCTTTCTTAAAAGTTCGTCTATATGTACTCGTATCAATTTTTACCAAATTTGCGTACTATTTTTTGTAGATTTTATTTTTTATGAAAAAACGGACTGTTGGATTTGGACGCCATAGGAAATTACGCCAAAAACTGTTTTGGAAAAAAGCCCAAACAATTTTGGCGTAAGAAAATAGGAAAAAGCGTTTTTTGCTTTAAGATTTGGAAAAAAAACTAAAAAGGTTATTTTTTGTCGTTTTTCCCTTTTTTGTTTGGAAAAAAAGTCCATAAGCAAATTTTTGGCGTTTTTTCCAAACAAAAATTGTTTGGCCTTTTTTCATTATTCTAAAAGGAAAAAACGCCAAGAACTACTCGGAAAAAATAGCCAAAAAATCCGGAATTAACACCAAAATCTTTAGGTTCTTTTTCCTAGGAAAAAAAGCCAAAAAATTGTATGGAGAATTTTTGGCGTTTTTTCCATTTTATTTTTTTGGCGTGATTTCCTATGGCGTAATTTCAGGGAGCCTTGGATTTTTATGTAAAAATTACTGAATATCGAAAACAATATTTTCTAGGAAATAATATAAGTTCGAAGTTAATATTTTTTAATTTTTGAAAAACTTCTTGTATCGAAAGTAAATTTTTACCAAGTTTTGAAAAACTTTTGTATCGAAAGTAAATTTTTACCAAGTTTTGGTATTGTTTTTTTTTGTAAAAAAACTGTCAATTAGATTTTTTCAAAATTTTACTGAATGTTGACAACAATATTTTTTGAAAGATAAAAATGGTTCAAAGCCAATAAAAAAAATACAATTTTTGAAAAGATATTTGAGTCGAAAATCAATATTTACCAACTCTTAGACATTTTTTTAGGTTTTTATTTTTTTTGTAAAAAAACTGTCATTTCGATTTTTCTCAAAATTTGTCCTAATGTTAAAAACAATATTTCTTATAAGTAAAAATTAGTAAAAAGCTATTATCTCAATTTTTTGAAAAGATATTTAAGTCGAAAATCATTTTTTACCAACTTTTTTAATTTTTTTGTAAAAAAATTGTCAATTCGATTTTTTTCAAACTTTAACTGAATGTTGACAACATTTTTGAAAGATAAAAGTAAATTAAAGCCCATATCTCAAAGTTTTGAAAAATATTTGAGTCAAAAATCAATTTTTACCAACTTTTATACATTTTTTGTAAAAAAAAACTGTCAATTCGATTTTTCTCAACATTTTTCAGAATGTTAAAAACAATATTTCTTGTAAGACAAAATAAGTTTGAAGCCTAAAATTCAAGTTTTTGAAAAGATATTTAAATCGATATTCAATTTTTACCAACTTTGAGTAATGTTTTTTTTTTTAGATTTTTGTTTTTTTTTTATAAAAAAACTGTCCATTCGATTTTTCTCAAAATTTTATCAGATGTCAAAAACATTATTTTTCGTTGCACAAAATTGTTTTGGAGATGAAATCGTATTTTAGTCGTACAATTTTGGAGGTGACAAATTTTTTTTTCAGTTGTTTTGATTTATAAAAAAACCGTTAAATGATTTTTTTTTTCAAAAAATATACTTCTTTGATATCACGTTACAATATATTATATAAAATTTAATTCAAGTCTCTAGCGTTTTTGGTTCGTAAGATATTTAGGGTTAACCAAAATGTTCACCTTTTTTTCAAACTGCTGTGGTAAAAAACCACAAACGCAATTTTTTTAAAAGCCCTTTCTGCATCTTTTTGCTTTACTATCTGTATAACAAAATTTATTTGAAATAGATATCTCTTCTGGTTCTTGAGCTATGGACGACGAAAAAAACGTCGGGAACGTACGTACGTACACACGCACGCACAGAAATTTTTCTAAAAATCTTTTATTTCGACTCTAGGGACCTTGAAACCTCAAGAAATGTCAAAATTTTTAATTTGACAAATCGGACTCATTACAATAATTTGCTATGGGAAGTTAATAAAATGAGTTGCAAAATCTGTTCATTAAAAATCGGATGAGATATCTGTAAAATTTATTGCAGTAAGTGCAGTCTATTATTTCACGCAAAATGTGCCTCACTTAAACCTTCAGATGCAGAGCACATAACCAAATTGAAATAAACATGGAATTGTAAAGTTTGTGTGCAACAAAAAAAGAATAATCTGAACCGATTATCGCTTTTATCTTCTTTTGCCACTAACAATGTAAGTGATTATATTCAGAAATACAAACAGAAAAAAAAATGATTAAAGCTGAACTAAAAACAATAAGAGGGAGATTTGATAATGCAGAGTACATGTACCACTCTAAACATGCATGTGTAGGGGTCCCCCAAGGGTCAGTGCACGGGCCTTTACTTTTTATTATTCAAATAAATTCAATTTTTCGGTTGCCTTTGAAAGGAAATATGGTTGCTTTTGCTGATGACTTAGTCCTTTCGTATGCTGCTTCTTCTGGTGATAGAATAAAAACCTCATTGAATAACGATCTATCTATTTTGGCAATTTGGTTTAAGTATTATCAGATGGTGCTGAGTAGTAAATCCAAGATTATGTACTTTTCCTTCTCAAATGAAATTTCTATTGAAAATGTTGGACTTCATGACGCAAGCTGGGATCATTCTAGTTGAATTTGTAACAGAACTTAAATACCTTTGCATAATATAAGACTCAAAACTGGACTGGAAGTCACAGATCAAGAGTTTTAAAAAAATATGTATATTGTTCTGAACAAAATCTTTCTCTTGCGAAAAATAGTACCAGCAAACTTACTAACATCCATCTATTATGCATAAGCTAACTCTGTCTTAGAATATGGTTTTTCCTGCTGGCGTAGTGCATTTGTCAGCAATCTACCTTTGCTCACAGCCCAGAAGAAGATCATCAGAGCAATGCTTCACAAACCTATAGTGGAACCATCATTTCCGTTGTTTAAATCGCTCAATATATTATTACTTCGGCATCTTTATCTATATAAGGTATTGAGACTGTTCTATCTGCGGGGTGGTCACAATACAGTAAGAAGAAATGCCATAAACCGCTCGTTGAGATCATCAGCGTCTACTGTGACTATCCTAAGAACTAGCTTCATTTATATTTAATAAACTTCCAGCAGATATATGCAACAGCAATGACCAATGCCACAAGTTCTTTAAAAATCTTAGAATTCGGCTTGACCATAAAAAAGATACATAGTTGCATTATTTAAATTAATGGCCATCCATAATTTTGGCAGATAAGTTGTAATTTTCGCATTCATAAGTAGGAAATGGTTTATTAAGGTTTTGGCAAGTAAAAGACGCGTTTTCATGGGAGTATAATTCTGGGCCGCAAGCAATGGCTCCATAAGTCTTACCAACTATGGTGTTAATGTGGTTGTCCAATGTTAAAAAACGATTAAATATTATTCCTAAATTTTAAGCCGTCTCAACGAATTCTATCGGGATATGGTTCATGACAATACTAGGATAGTAAGACAGATCAAGAGGTGTTCGGGAAATAACTAAACATTTAGTCTTTAAAGGATTTAGTTGAAGCATATTTGCTGTGGCCCAATTCTCAATCCTTTCAAGGTCCTCATTTAAGTTTTCAATGTAGTGTTCAGTTAAACTGAGGGGAAAATTTAAGTAAAGCTGCACATGATCCGCGTACAAAGCTAAGGAACAAAATTTCATTGAGTTTGGAATTGAATTAATGTACATTGAAAACAACAATGGACCAAGAATGGAGCCTTTCGGAACACCATTTAAGTTCAAAAGGAAATTTGATAGCGACCCATTTATTTCCACAGCTTGTGAATTACCTGTAAGGTATACAAAAATTAAGTTTGCTGCCGCAGAAGAAAAATTAAATTCATTTATAAGTTAACTGCGTAAGAATGTGTGGTCAACTGAATCGAAAGCTTTCGAAAAATCTAAGAAGACTAAAAATGATACATGGTCTTTATTCATTGATATCCTCAAGTCTTCAATAACATTGATTAGGGCAGTGATACAACTATGTTTCTTTCGGAAACCAGATTGCATAGGAGTAATTAGATTGTTGGCATTAAGAAAATTATTTAATTGTTTTTGAATGAGTCTTTCAAAGACAACGACAAAAAAGACAAAATAGCAATTGGCCTGAACTATATCCCTTTGGAATTTTTTTCTAAAATTAAGATTTTTGCTAGCTTCCATTGCATAGGATAGGGACCAGACATTATGATGAAGTTAAAAATTTGGGTAAAGTATGGTAGAAGAATAGGCAGTCAAATTTTGAGAAATAATGGAGGTATATCTTCAATACCAAGGGCTTTTGATTTAATTGAGAGAATTGATTCAACAACATCGGCAAAATCGACGGAGGAAAAACCGAAACCAGAGCGATTGGTTGGCAATTTGTTCTATTGACGCAGGCTAAGCAACTTCATGGTAATGAGAATTTGAATCACTTGAGGTTTCAACAGAAGAGCTAACAAATCTTTCATTTAGCATATTTGTATCTATTACAGAGCTGATGCACAATTTACTTTTGCATAAACCATAGTTTCGCCGACTTGCCCATAATTTTCGACCTACTTGAGATTGGCTCAGGTAATTTGAAAATCTACGCCTTTTGGCATTTCTTATTTCGGTCCCCACCTTGTTACGTAGCAAGCAGTAAGTGCGCCTTGGTTCTAATAGTCGATATCGTACCCAAACCTTATATGCAAGATCATGCTTTATCATAAGGGAACGGATATACAACGTTAACCAAGGTTGATTTGCCGCCTTTACGACTTTTGATCGTACCTGAACAAAGTTATCATACAACCTTTTAACTTTTTTGTTGAGAAAATCGACTTAAAGATCTGACGAGGGCTTGTTGTATATGGTATCCCAATTTATGATTCTAGCATTCACCTGTAAAGCTTCAATATCGATATTTCGAGAATCCCTGAATTTTAAACTGTGAGTAACGACCTGTAAGTCAAAGTCATAAGTTAAGTAAATTAAATCATGTTTAAAAAAGGCTGGGCAGATAATTGATCGTAATGTACAACTTTCTTAAATCACTCACCCAGAATAGGTCTAAAAGAGTAGAACTTGTGTTGTTACATTGTAGAGCAAAATTGTTCATAACATTGGGCAGAAAGGTTTGTTGAACTAACCCCAGATCAACCCTCCAAAATTAAAACTATCAAGTCAGGTTTTTGAGATAAGTATATTATTTTTTAAAGTTGGAAAACGCAGTTATAAAGAATTTTTGAGCCTATCTGAATATAGTACATAGTTTTCCAAATATATACATAAAAATAGTATTTATAGTATTTCATAAGATTTTCATAACTTGTAAGATTTGACTTGGCTCACATTAATCTTTAATTTTATAATCCTTTTAAAAGTACTTCGAAATATAAAGAAATTTATCACATCACCTTTTTGAAATTTTCTTTGAAAAACACATGAAAACAATATTGAAAAAAGGTATTTTAAATATTTGTGCAGATTGATAAAACCGATGTTTGGAATGATATGTTATTTATATTAGCCCCAAAAGCAAAACAACGTTATTGGTTTTCTTTAACATTCTTGTGAAAAGATATAAAAATTAAATTACATATCAAATAATACGGATGGAAAATTTTATTTTCGAAAGTCTCTACTATTGTTGATTTTGCGATTCTCAGAAGAGCTTTCAGTGCATGTCAATTTACTCAACTGATTCTAGTAAACAAGATATAATTTATTTTTAAACTCACGTTGGGCGCCATTTTATTCTTTATATTGACCAAGATTTGTTTGGAGCTTAAGATCTTCCAATAGCACGTGAATTTTTTTAAGAACGAAATATGTCTAATAAATTTGGTTATCTCGCATTGGGCGCCATTTTAGTATATACCTGCATATATGTATGTATATTGATGAAGATTCACAACACATTATTATATTGTTCGTTTTGTGGGGAACAAAATGCATAATAAATATATTCTTACTATCAGTCTTCAAATCATGATAAAATTGGTAACTCGCGTTGGGCGCCACTATTTAATTATTATTAACGACCAACGTTTACAAAAGACTCAAAAATTGTTTGTTTTGTGGGGCAAATTACAAATGTATAGTAGGCACATTGCTACTTTCAGTCATCCAAACATAAAAGAAATTGTAGCTCACGTTGGGCGCCATAAATACGAAAAGAAGTGTATTGAAAATAACAATATGTATCTGAATCTTGAGACCAGAAATTAAAATCATCAACAAAATGAGAGTTTTAATTTTAAAGATGTCATTATTAAGCTTGGTTCAATCCCAATTACTTAAAAAGTGTGTTATTTTGCACAATATTTACCTATTAAAGTGTTTTTTACTACTTTTGACATTTTTAAACACAGTGGAAGCGTTAGGGAAGTAGGAAAGGTAATACTACCTAAACTTCTAATGCGATTGAACTCAAAAGTTATATTGTTGGGCATTCTTAAAAGTTCAAGTATTATTGCAGAATTCCCTGAGGGGTGGTACACAACTGACAATTGCGAAATGAAACATTAAGAAACATCAGTTTCAGCATTGAACCTCTAGATAATCGCTTAATCTGTGTCATTTAAGTTGCAACGGCTAAGTCCAGTTTATTACAGATGAAGTGTTTTAATCTTGCGATTAAATGAAAAATCTTTCCAAAAAGGCTTAATGTCAAACTTAAAATAACATCATGCCAATGAATTTGGAGAACTGTCAGAATGCATTTATAAGCTGTTTGAATTTGATTTACAAAATTCTTTCAAGAAGTTATAAGGCTATTGTGTTATAATAGCTTATAATAGTGTTAGACTAATTCTATAACAAAAACACATTTTTTTTATTAGCTCAAAAAACACTTAATTCTGTGATTATTATACCAAGCAATTAATAATGCATTATCAAAATAAAAGCATTATATCGCTTGGTGGTATCGTTATCAATTCAAATTAATCATTTCAGAAAAATATTTAAAAAAATTAAATGATTGGTAGATTATACACGACTTATACATCACCTACACAATACATCGAAATACAAAAGTATATCTCCAACTTAATAATTAAAACAAAAAAACACAAATAACAACAATTATTTAAAATAAAACAACAGAAAAATACATAAATTCTACAATCATTTAAAAAAATCAAAACCAATTCAGTTTAAAAGGTGACAAGATTAATTATAATCTCCAACTGAACCCGACACTTTTGCTTATACGAACACCCACCTCCGTTCCCTCCCTTTGAAGCCTTCTGCTGTCATTCTATATAAGCTGTCCATGAATCTATCTTTTTCATTTTTGAATGCCTGTATATCATATTAAGTGCAATTAAGAAGTCTGATGTGATCTATTTAAAGTCGTTCACTTCGTGTGTTGACGCCACAGCGCCATCTATCTAGTCTATTTCATAAATGACTATAAATTTATGAGAACACAAAAAACTATCTACATAGGTTCTAGGTACACAAGTTGCATGCAAATTCGCTTGTCCTATCATTCAAACGTATATATTATTAATCCACTTAAACGACAGATCAATCAAGATAGGTTTTAGTTGTGGAACGATGCAAAAAAAAGCTAAATGTTCTCTATGCATCGCATGCACCCATCAATTATTATTATATCCACTCTATACCTACATTAGCCCCGGTTTTATAAACATGATAAATGAGACCATGAAGCAGACCCAAGAAGTCCACATGAAGAACGAAAATAAAACAAAATTATAGAAAACAGAAAACACCCCACCCCGGTGAATATCCAATAGATATATAAATACACGATTTAGCCAATTACCAGGTCCATTTAGATCATTTACTGTGCACACGTATCTATGAGATACTACAAGACTGGGACTGGGATTGAAGCTGCCCCTGACCATCAAGAATATAGATAGGTACATCATCATCTTATGGCACTGTCAAGTCCGTCCAGCAACGTGTAGAGATAATTTGCAGAATGATTAATTTCCATCAGAGCAGAGAAAGAGAGAGGAGAAGGCTGAAGATACAAAAGTATCCATAAGATCGATAGTCCGATCACGGACGTCTTTCAGATCAAGAAGTGCATCAAGATTGCATCGACAACTCGGCGCGACTTGCCATTGCAATCGATTGAAAGCACCAGTCTGGTGCCCTGATGAAGCTGGAGCCACTGCAATCACTCACAAAATACCTCATAGACGCATCAGATACAAATGTATCTCTATATTCATCTACCTAAATCTATCTATATATGTATGTTGCAAAATATATGTAGATAGTGACATGCATCACATATACTCAACTTAAATCCCTATCCATACATCCAAGTGACAAGTTCTCAAGTTTTTTTCATGAGTAAGAGTCTTGAAATTAGAGATGGTAACGAATTTTGATTCATACCTTATTTATCCGCTTAGTGAAGGCCGGGACATCGTAATCAGTGTTGGTGTAGAATGAATTCATTTTTTCAATCATCTTGATGATTTTTCAATCTTCTCCGATGACAGCTACTTATCCAAAATAACAAAAACACAGTGTTGTTATAAATAAAAGGTCAAAACTATGTTTTTGAGTTCAACCCGGGCGCCAGTTAAGTGATATATGATGAATCAGCAGCAACTATCCATTTTGCATAGGAATTAAAATTTGTTTTCGGTACTTTTCTTGATTTACAACTTTCGCGGACGGTCAAAGCAACAAAAAAACAACAACAATAAAAACTGATGATCACTCACTTTCAAATATAAAAGAGTTACAAAAAAAAAACAGAAAAGTGGAGACGTAGAAATATTATCTGAACTCAGCGAAATCTAGCTTAAAGAGCAACAACGGTGTTATGGTAAATTCTCACTTAGCACTTTGAACTTTTTTGTATCTTTTTTAAACTTTTTTCTTTTATTTTGCTAATCTTTTGTATAAGACACTTGGTTTTTTTCTTTTTTGGTGATTTATTATACAAAAACCACACAAATACCGGAAAACTTAGAGAAATGTAAAAAAACACTGAAGCTTAACACAAGATAAACTTCTGTTATATATCTCCCAAAAGTGAACGTGAAGTGAAGTGAACGTATAACTCACGGTTATTTTCTTATTTTGGCGGATTTTTGTTTTTCGTTGTTTTAAACTAAACGACGACGGACGTCTTAATTCCCACTCCACTTGCTGGTGGTTTCGCGAAAGTTAACTGAACCACAAAAAAACACAACAACAACAGTAAATCTAACTAACAATAGATAGGTTTAGATACAAAAATATCTTTTTTTTGTGTTGTATCTTTTTTTTATTATATGCACATGACCACAAAATCCTTGGTGAGAGAACGCCGCCAAAGATACACAAACAAATAAAAATCAGATGCCTCGTTTAAATGATTTCGTATTTATTTTTTAATTCGGCCGAATTTTAATGAATTAACCGAATAAAATAACAATACAGTTATATTCATCCGATAACACAACCGAATTCAACTGAGTATCTTGTGGAACTAAAAGTTACTCCATTGATGTGTAGTGAAATGAGTGGAGTGTTTTGATATGAATGAAACAGTGATGTCGTTTAGAAAATTTTGAAAATGGTAGCAATGAAGGAAAAAGGTATTAAAAATGAGAATAGATTATTTTATTTATCAAACAAAATTGTCTGCCTTAAAAATGAAAACGATCTTCATAGTTTTAAGCTTTATAATATCTTCTACGACCTAAGGGACTGGAAAAACATGTGTACGGATCAATCATAGGATATTCCAAACATCCGGATAGATTTGGATTTTTGAGTAAGAGGATTTCAATTTATCACTGCAGAATCAGCATCTAGGTATAAGTTTTTTACACTCTCCATATCTTTCGGTTTTATTCATGTGAAATTGGATTTTCAAACAATTTGAAGTGATTCGGATAGTGTAATGATACAAATCTACTCAAATACTGCTGAATATGAAAATAAACAAGACTTTATGGATCTTATAACTATTCCGAAGACGCTTCAATCATGAACTGTATGCAATCTGCCTCGAAGCTAATATTCTGCCACGGTAACTAAGGTGCACTGGACACCTAGCTTGTATGATCGAAGAAGAACCAATTCTTGTTCCGACTCGACTGGCGATAGGGATAAATGGAGAAAGTACTGGTATGAGGGTCAGGACCGCATCCTGGTTGTCGAATTGATGATGATGATTCGGATTTCAGTTCACGAATTCATGTGTATTTGAATTGGATGTAGTGGGTTTTCTATAAGGGACTTGACTACATTTAATTTAATTTAATTTTAGTTTATTCAATTTATCGATATGCTATACACATTAAGATATAATATCTTATTAAAAAGTGATAGATTTATAATGTATACATGAGTAAGAAAAAAGCTAACATTAGTTGGAATACAAAAGCTAGATCAAAATAATTAAAACAATAATTAAAATTAAGTTAAAAGGCAAAACTGAGTAGTTTACATATTAATGACGCTATAGAAATTAAGTTAAGTTTAAAATATAAATTTACTAAAGGTAAAACCGCACATTTAAAGCAAATAAAAGTAGTTAAGTCTTATATCACTTGGCAAAGAGTTCCATAAGCGAATGGCGTTGACAAAGAATTGCCGCTCAGATGTTAGGCATGTATGTCGTGGGATGTTAAGCTTGTTTGATCTATTTGAAGTAGGAAATTATAATCTGTAATAAATGTTATGTGGTTGATGCGTCTGTTTAATACTGAAGAGAAGAAGAAGTGTTTGATATTGTATAAAATACTTAAACTGCATGTTGAATAGAGAAGAAGCAAACTCGGAGAAATGGTCATATCTTTTAAGACCGTAGATGTTCCTTACTATGTTGTTGAAGGCAACCGTAACCTTTCGTCTACTCTCACCATCACAGTTACAATAGATTTGACAACCATATGTAAGGAGTGGAATAATCAAAGTCTTAGCTAACATTTTTCGAGTTTCAATGGGAATTAAGTATTGGGAATCTTGAAGAACCCTAAGAGCACCGTACACTTTACCAACAGTTGAATTAATGTGGTTTTCCCAAGTTAAAGATCTGTAGAAAATGACACCAAGATTTTAAGCTGTTTCCACATAGTCAATAACTATGTATATCATTGAGCATTAAGCGAGGGAAATAAGAAAGATCAAGAGACTTTTTAGAGATAACTAAGCATTTAGTTTTCGACGGATTTAAGAACAGGCCATTTTTTTGGGACCAAATATGGATACTTAAAAGGTCCTGATTTATGTTATGAACGCAGTTTTCAATAAGACCGAGTGGACTACTGAAGTAAAGTTGCACGTCATCAACATACATTTGTGTAAGCGAAAATTTCAATATAGATGGCAACTCATTTATATATAAAGCAAGAAGAGAATCGGGCCCAATATCGATCCTTGAGGAACACCTTTCAAGACCGGCAAACAAGAAGACAACCTTTTGGTGAGACTTACAGCCTGTTTTCTATCACTTATATCAGAATGAAACAAATTAGCAGCAGAAGATGAAAATTTAAATTGATGAATAAGCTTACGAATGAGAATCGAGTGTTCAATAGTGTCAAAAGCTTTTGAAAAATCCAAAAGAAACAAAAAACTTACATTATCGACATCAACAGCTAGTCTAATGTATTCAGACACATTCAATAGTGCTCTCAAATAGTTATGTTTTGGACGAAAACCAGACTGAAAAGGTGTCAGTAAATCGACTCTACTTAGGTATGTATTTATTTGTCTTTGCATAATCCTTTCTAAAACCTTAGAAAGAAATGGAAGTATATAGATTGGACGATATCCTTGCTATTAGATGATTTTGGTACGGGGATTATCTTTGCTTGCTTCCAAATAGTTGGAAAAATACCGGTTGTTAGTACTGTATTAAACAAATGTGTGATATAAGTCAAAAGAAGTGGTAGTAAAGCTCTAATAAAAACAGGGTGTATACCATCAATTCCAACTGTATTGGATTTAACTAGCATATAGCTTTCAACCACTTCAGTACAATCAATCCTAGAGAACTCAAAAGCAGATTGGGAGGCTAAAGAATTACCTTCGTTAAATACTTTGTACAGATCCAGTGAAGATGTAGAGGGCAACGTTAAAAATTGTTTATTCAACTCATTGATGTCAATGTCATGACACTTAGAACTTTTTTGCTTACCAATACCGATATCACGTAGATTGTTCCACAGTTTTCGACCATTAATGGATAAATTAAGACGATTTTTGAAAACTTTTGATTTTTCTTACAAACGACTTGGTTTCGAAGTAACCGGTATGATCTGTGAAGATCTTCTAACCTATATCTTTTCCAACGAAGGTATGCTTGATTTCTACGGTACATGAGAGAGGAAATTTCTGGAGTAAACCATGGTTGAGACCGATGTGTTAAAAATGTTTGTTTAAGGGGAACATACGTGTTAAAAAGATACTCAATGCTAGTTTGAAAAAATTCTACTTGATCGTTGGGAAAAGGCATAGAGTAAAGTCTATCCCAATCAATCATCGAAACATTTCGCTCAAGAGCAGAATAATTTACATTTTTAAAATCTCGATACTCGAAAATTGTTGGGGGTCGAATTATATTGAAATTAAAAGTGAGAAAAATCAGATCATGTTTTGAGAAGGCAGGAGCAACAAGTAAGCACCTAGTTTTTGAAAACTATTATATCGATGTATGATTCTTACGTTGTTTAAAAATACCTGGATAGTGTAAAAAGAACTGCTTAGATTGGGAAACTTCTCTGCAAACAACTCATTCTCTCTGTTGAAGATTTTTTGTAATTTAGGGATTTCATGTGACTAAGAAAATGTTGATCAAATGAATTTTGGGACCCTTACTTACTCAATCTCTCTAAAAAACCTTTATTCGTCCTCTTCTTAAATAAGCTTCTCAAGTATGGTTCCCTTAATAAAGCATATATATTTCAAAAATTAAGAACGTTCAAAGATGTTTTTTCTTCGATTTGCACTTCGAGTCCTACTTTGGCATGACCACTTTTAATTAATTAATCTAAAGATTCTGGAAGAACTTAGAGAGCTTTCTGATATCCTGTTTATCACCCGCGGCAAATTTTTAAACATTAAAATTTAACTCTATATAATTTTTCAATTCGAAGTCGACTCTAAAAATGCGTACAATTTTAAACGATATAATGTTTACGTTACAGAACTTGTCTAACTTTAAATGCAGCAAAATGCTTTTTTATCTTTTATAAAGTTTGCTGTATCCGGTTCACATTTTTCAATTCATACAAAAAATTGAAGATAAATGTTTTTTGAAGATAAGAAAATGATTTTGAGCGTGTAAACCAACAATCACAAAGATAACTTGTCCTTAATTTGTGGCGCATACACTAAGTAACAATTACGACAAAACAACAGCAGTTACCCTCCATTAGGTGAACTTGCATTAAGTCGACCGCCCCTTCTTCAACACAAACCCTCGAAAGTCGAAGAACACTTACTCCTTTTATCCGCCGAACCTCTTATGACTCAAATTTGAACGAAAACGTTTTTCATTTCAATTAAAGAACTTCTTGCTTAAAATATCATCTCCAAAAATGTACCTTTAAATAGCCCAATCTATAGCTATAAAATACTTAATTTTACAAATTACCTTAAGTTATGATACTTCAAATCAATATAAATTTAACACTACTGAAAATGAACGTTGATACGGATATCCGATTCTAACCGGATGATTCGGATTTATGTTGTTAATTCATATGCAAGTGAAAACCCAAACATTTCAAAGCGTTTAAGATAGGGTTTAAATCAGTTATCCAAACTTCTTTTGAAATATGAAACAATTTTGAAAGAATTTTTACGGAATTTAATCTGGAAGCCCATATTTATCATATTTGATATCTTAACTAAGTATTATGTCTTTAACATCATTTTGAAAAACTCCTAATTGAATTTACTACTTCTTAGGAAAACCACAACTCATGAATAATGCTCTGAGTTTAAATATTCGTTTATGTTTATGAAGAAGTTAAGATTAAGAAACACACAATTGAGTTGAGTGACACGAGATGTGGATTGTGGAACGGAGTGAAAATACTACTGAGTATCTTTTCTTGGGAAAGGATATGTCGTTTTGCAGAATCACAGTTTTTGCTGGTTAAAAATGCGATGTAAGTTTTTTTGAATTTTGTGTGTCTTATGTTTGGCGAATCATGTGTGTGATGTTTATACCCAATGTGTTGTTTTTTTAAATTTTGTTTGGATTTCTTGTGAAAAAATAAATATCACACATCATGAATTGAAAACCGGTTGGTTATTTCGGCTCCTCCGCTCCGCCAAGAAAGAAATAAGCATAACAATTTTCAATATTTTTGAATGAAATCAGTTTGTTTTTTTAATTCCTTTTTTCTTTTTTTGATGTGGTCCGTTTGAAAATAAAAATCTCAAGAAATAAAATGTGTGGTTGCACTAAAAACCTACCTGCTCTTATCTTAAATATAAATTTAACTCCACATACTAGAGTTGATACGTAGTGTGGGATTTTTTGTAAGACTGACTGAATGAATGTAGGCAGGGGGTAATATACTTTTAGTATTTCTTTTCACTCAAAGAAAAAAATATCTACCAAAAGGGTCCTTAATTTGTGTGTTTTTTGTTTTTAAATATTATACGTTAAGCACGTTTTATTTATTTAGGGATATTAGGGTAGGTACCTACTGTTTTTTATCATAATTTAAAACCGTAAAATGTAGTTAATTAAAGAGATGATTTAACTGATAGACCTATTTTTTAGGCTTGGTAATTGATTCGTTATATGTATAGATGAGACTTAAAGGAAAGTGATTTAGATTAGTTTTGAAAGCAGATGAACGATGTGTTTAGAATTAAGCCATGGAAATAAAGTCGATTTTAAATATGGAAGCGTTAATTTAGGTTAAAAGATTAAAATTTTTTTTGCTATCGTTTTCTTCATAATTATAAGAAAACGAAACTGTAAGAATAAAAACATGGCCAAGAATCAATGTGAACAATCGGAAAAAAGCGAAGGTTTTGAAAGTGGTGGTGTCATTGTTAATTGGTTTTGAATTCTTTAATATTATACAATAACAGAAAATTAAACACTCTTTTGGTCTTTTTGTTTTTTGGAATGCGAATAAATAAATTAAAAACTATTCCATTCTTTTACCCAACGTTTCGTAAGAATTCCTTACTTCTTCAGGGGATTTTTTTGTTCTTTATTCAATCTGTTACAAATATACATATAAATACAATTAATACATTTTAAATTTAAAAATATTTAGTACTAAAATTTTTTAAATTATTTTAAATACATAATTTTGTTACATAAATAAATCATTTTACTTTCTTACACTTGTATGCAATCACATTATAATTGTTAAAACTCCATATTGCATCCTCCCGACAGCACTGACACAAATTTAAAATAAATAACAATTACAATATAAAATAAAACAAGCAAAAAAATAAATTATTAAACTATACGATAAAGACATTTATATCACAGCTTAATTTTAAGGTACTTGATGTTAAAGTGCTACAGCATAGCTTTGTTTGATGTTATCGGTGTCTTCTTTTGTGTTCATAGTTCTCTTTATTTTTTGTTGAATACGTAAACTCTCTAGTGTTAGTCTAGTATTAAGTTTTTTCTCTTTATCCAATATTTTTACTCCCTCGAAGTTCACCGAGTGTCCAGTTTCTGTTATATGCTGTGCAAGCCCTGTAGTCTCTTTGTTTTTCCTTATATCTGCTTCGTGTTCAGTTAATCTAATACCCAAATTTCTCTTTGTTTGACCTATGTATACTAGATCACATTGTTCATTCTCTTTTCCATTGCATTCAATTTCATAAACCACGTTGTGTTGTTGTTGTTTTTGTATTTTAGATTTTGTGTTCGTGAAAATGGATTTAAGTGTTAAGTTTGATTTATGGGAGAATGATATATTCTCTTTATTTATTATTTTATGTAAATTTCTATTATTAGTTAGGTTTGGAACATATGGTATTGAGAAGAACTTTTTTTCTTCTTTATTATCAGCTGTGGTTTTTGCGTGATTGTTGTTGTTTTTATTAGTTTTTGTTTTTAATTTTTCTGTTCTTTTTTTAAACAAGTTGTTTATTACGTAGAATGGGTAGTTGTTGTTTTTTAATATTGTTTTTATTTTTCTTATATTTTCTGTTTCATATTTTTTGTCGCTAAGATCTAAAACTTTGTTTATGAAATTAAATGCTGTGTTAATTTTTTGTTTTATTGGTTGGGTTGAATTAAAATTGATCATACGTCCAGATGTAGTTGGTTTTGCATACCAATTGTATAAAATTTTGTTGTTTTCTCTGTGTAGTATTAAATCTAGATATGGGAGACTATTGTTGTGTTCGTTTTCAATTGTAAACTGGATTTTGTTGTGATATAAATTGAGTTTATTAAGGATTATGTCTTTTTCTTTGACTTTAATGATAGCAAAGATATCATCCACATATTTTGCTATAAATTTAATGTTTATACCGATGCTGTTCAGTTGTTCTATAGTATCGTCTAAAAGATTATCCAAAATAACGTCTGCAATTGTTGGGGAAAGGGGGTTTCCCATAGGCATACCGAATGTTTGTGAATAAAATTTTTCGCCAAATTGGAAATAATTATTGTCTCTTAGACAAAAGTCCAAAAGCTTTAGAAACTTTGGTTTAGGTATTTTTGTGTGATTTTTTATTACATCCCATTGTTTCATGATGTTTTTAATGGCTAAATAAGTGGGTATGTTGGTAAACAACGAAACTACATCAAAAGAAACCATGACGTCATCATCGTCTAAAACCACATTAATTAATTTTTCTTTGAGTTGGAAAGAATTTTTGATGTTATATTTTTCTGATATGATGTTCTTAACAATTGTTCCAATGTGTTTTGATAGACTAAAACAGGGAACATTCATGGATGATGATATTGGGCGTAATGGTAGATCGGGTTTGTGGATCTTAGGAAGTCCGTATAGTCTCGGTGCTATAGCAGCTGAGCAGTGCAATTTATTTTTCAGCCAGCGATCGATGTGTTCATTTTTGAAAAGTTCGTTTACAAGTGTATTATTTGTTGTTTGTAATTTTGTTGTTGGGTCCAATCTTATCGTTTTGTATGTGTTCTTGTCTTCGAGAAGTTTGTTCATTTTTTGCTCATAGTCTTGTTTATACATTATTACTGTCTTATTACCTTTGTCTGCTTTTGTTATTATAATATTGTCTTTTTGTGTAGATAGAAATTTTTTAGTTGTTTGGTATGTTTTTAGAATAAACTTTTCATTTTGTGTATTTTTAAGTTTTCTTTTATGTTCTGATATTTTGGTAGCAATTTTTGATCTTGTAACTTCTTTTTCTGTGTCATCTTCTATTGTTTGGATGGTTTGTTCTATGTCTGCGATTATGCGTATTGGTGAGAAATTAGATGAGTTAATGGGTAAAGCAAATTTGTCACCTAATGAAAGAAGCCATTTTGCTTCATTGGGAAATTCTATGTTTGGAACAATTGTTAAGAACATCATATCAGAAAAATATAACATCAAAAATTCTTTCCAACTCAAAGAAAAATTAATTAATGTGGTTTTAGACGATGATGACGTCATGGTTTCTTTTGATGTAGTTTCGTTGTTTACCAACATACCCACTTATTTAGCCATTAAAAACATCATGAAACAATGGGATGTAATAAAAAATCACACAAAAATACCTAAACCAAAGTTTCTAAAGCTTTTGGACTTTTGTCTAAGAGACAATAATTATTTCCAATTTGGCGAAAAATTTTATTCACAAACATTCGGTATGCCTATGGGAAACCCCCTTTCCCCAACAATTGCAGACGTTATTTTGGATAATCTTTTAGACGATACTATAGAACAACTGAACAGCATCGGTATAAACATTAAATTTATAGCAAAATATGTGGATGATATCTTTGCTATCATTAAAGTCAAAGAAAAAGACATAATCCTTAATAAACTCAATTTATATCACAACAAAATCCAGTTTACAATTGAAAACGAACACAACAATAGTCTCCCATATCTAGATTTAATACTACACAGAGAAAACAACAAAATTTTATACAATTGGTATGCAAAACCAACTACATCTGGACGTATGATCAATTTTAATTCAACCCAACCAATAAAACAAAAAATTAACACAGCATTTAATTTCATAAACAAAGTTTTAGATCTTAGCGACAAAAAATATGAAACAGAAAATATAAGAAAAATAAAAACAATATTAAAAAACAACAACTACCCATTCTACGTAATAAACAACTTGTTTAAAAAAAGAACAGAAAAATTAAAAACAAAAACTAATAAAAACAACAACAATCACGCAAAAACCACAGCTGATAATAAAGAAGAAAAAAAGTTCTTCTCAATACCATATGTTCCAAACCTAACTAATAATAGAAATTTACATAAAATAATAAATAAAGAGAATATATCATTCTCCCATAAATCAAACTTAACACTTAAATCCATTTTCACGAACACAAAATCTAAAATACAAAAACAACAACAACACAACGTGGTTTATGAAATTGAATGCAATGGAAAAGAGAATGAACAATGTGATCTAGTATACATAGGTCAAACAAAGAGAAATTTGGGTATTAGATTAACTGAACACGAAGCAGATATAAGGAAAAACAAAGAGACTACAGGGCTTGCACAGCATATAACAGAAACTGGACACTCGGTGAACTTCGAGGGAGTAAAAATATTGGATAAAGAGAAAAAACTTAATACTAGACTAACACTAGAGAGTTTACGTATTCAACAAAAAATAAAGAGAACTATGAACACAAAAGAAGACACCGATAACATCAAACAAAGCTATGCTGTAGCACTTTAACATCAAGTACCTTAAAATTAAGCTGTGATATAAATGTCTTTATCGTATAGTTTAATAATTTATTTTTTTGCTTGTTTTATTTTATATTGTAATTGTTATTTATTTTAAATTTGTGTCAGTGCTGTCGGGAGGATGCAATATGGAGTTTTAACAATTATAATGTGATTGCATACAAGTGTAAGAAAGTAAAATGATTTATTTATGTAACAAAATTATGTATTTAAAATAATTTAAAAAATTTTAGTACTAAATATTTTTAAATTTAAAATGTATTAATTGTATTTATATGTATATTTGTAACAGATTGAATAAAGAACAAAAAAATCCCCTGAAGAAGTAAGGAATTCTTACGAAACGTTGGGTAAAAGAATGGAATAGTTTTTAATTTATTTATTCGCATTCCAAAAAACAAAAAGACCAAAAGAGCCTAATAAAACACAATAAATAAGTATTAAAAAAGAATTGGTCAAACACATACAACAACAGAAAATTAAACATTCACCTAAGGGCGGATCCAAACTTTTAATCAATTTGTCACAAACTTAGATGAGTTTTTACTCACCGCTTACAAATATTCTTAAATGTTTTGTGAAGAAGGCTAACAAAATTTAAACAACATAATGTGTGTTTTTAAATTATATTTACACATTTCAATTGCTTAATAACTTTAGTAAGCAAATTATTTTATAACACTGTTGTTTAGCAAGGTATATTCTAACTTTTTAATTTAGATGACTCCCTACATATAAAAGCATTCCCAGATTCCAACAGATTTCTAAATATGAAATATTTAAGAGTTAAAACACGAAAGCTAAAAATGTTTTTGGTGCATTTAACTCAGAAATGTAAGAAATTGTTTTAAAAAGTATCTTTTTTCCAAAAATAAAATATTCAAATCTAGAAAATGAGAGAGAATCTGATATGTAATTTTTTTTGACGTAGTTTTTTCGAACTAAATTTTCGTGAGTCTCTTATTACTATCGTTATCAAGGGGAGAGTACGATAACTCAGGCGACAAAGTTTAATGACTGATTTGTATAGAAGAGCTTAAAACAATAATTTTTTACTATGTGAGGGGGGTGTATATCTCCCCACAATTATTGAATAATATTGGTAGTACTTTCAACTAAGTTTTATACGTTTTGAAAAAAAAAAATGTTTTAAACTCAAAATTTGTGAAAAAAAAGTTTAAAAAAAGGTTTAAAGTGTAATTTTTCAAAAGTATTACCATTAGTTTTTAACTATTTTTTTTCCATTTTAAATTGTCCCTACCACCTAAACGGGGGAAGATAGACACCCTCCCATAGGGATCTTAAAGGGGTCAACAAAACTTAAAAATTGTAGAAGTAAAAATGTTTAATTCTTGAATTTAAGAAAAAATAGGTTCATTTAAGTACAAAATTTCCCAAACAAATTAAATTAAAACAAATTAAGGTAGGTAAACAAATAAGTTCGAAAGAAACGATTTTGTAGCACTCACAAATTACACTTTTAAAAATCTCATTTCACTTCAAATCTCAAGACTCAATGTCTTTCATATCAACTGATATGAAACGTTTATTATGTTTTTTCACTTAGCCATTAGTTTAACAAAAGTGTCACTTTTGCTTTTTTTGGGACATTTATATTATTAAAATTCATATTTAAATCTCAGTTCTGGGGTATCCAAAGCAAATTCATTTCAAAAGTAGGTTTGTTCAACATAAAATCAATTTTGAAAGAAATAAAATGCAAACAATTTACATTAACTTATTTTTTTCGAAAATCATTTTAAATTTTCTCTTAAAATATTGTTGGTAAGCACTAAATAAAGTGTTTATAAATATACATTTTGCATTTAAATTTCCTTAAAAAATGTTGACCCCTTTCTGAGATATCGAGTTTTGTAAACAAAATTAATAGGTACTTTTTTTATATAAAAAAAATGTTTGATCATAAAAAATCACCGTCAATTTGATGATTGAAATATTGACAAGAGCTTGCAAAGAAAGAAAAGATTATTAAAATCGGTCCACTACTTCTTGAGAAAGCTTAAAAAATAAAGGTCTTATGAGAGGTACCCTTCCGAAGCAGTGCCAAAATATGTTTTTCTAGTAGAAAGAAGCCAAATTAAGAACACAAAATTTAGAGAAAGTTTTAAAAAAATCACATATTTTAAACAACAAATTTGTATGGGGACTGCTAATACTCTAATGAGCTGAAAACCTTAATTTCAATCTACACAATTGTTTATACTTTGGGGCCAGGAAAAAAAGACAAACAGACGGAATCGGGGGTACTCACTTTTTTCGACTTCTCAACCGTCGAAATGTATAGTTCCTATATGTTACAAGTAAAAATAACTTCAAAGTTCACTATTTATGTGGGCCAACAAAAATTAATTATGAAATTGAAGGCCAATTTTGGGAATTTAAAGGCAACTTAATATACATCTGATAATCTCTTATCCGAGTTTTCTTCTTAAGAACCTGCAAATTTGCTCTTTTTTTTAGATACAAATTTGATGAAAATAATTTAAGTCATGACTAAAGTTTTTTCAAATTCTAAATTCATTGAAACTTAAAATGTCGTTGAATGACTAACAAATTTTAAGTGATCTTTCCACATGAGGTGGTTGTTGGTGATGCACAACCGAGAATTTGAGATGTTCATTTTCATTGATCCAAATGCAAGCCATAGAAAATTAAATTTTAGAGTAAATGAACTAAAACCTCTTAATTGCGTATTAAAATTTTAAAAGTACAAGTCTTGAGGTCGAACTTTTTTTTAATTCCTATTGGAAAATATTGTAATTGATCAAATTAAAAATTTGGATTTTTCTCGGCTTTTGCGTATTTTACATTCGGGATGAACATTTTTTTTCACAGATCAAACAAATTTTTAAATAACGAATATTTTACTTACCAAAAATGCTATTTAGTTCAATTATACATTTACATATTTTAGCGTTATACCAATTTTGTATAAAATTTAACTATTTTCAACCAACAGTATATTTTTAAATTAAAAACTGAAAAATTACGTATGAACACGAATATTGCACGATCGAAAATTAGATCATCTTCAGATACAAAATTATGTATAAGGAAAAATGATAATTTTGACGGTTCGAATAATTAAAAAAAAAGGCTTGGATGCGAACCACACTGATAACTTCCTATCCAGTCTGTCGATTTGTCTTTCTTAAAAGTTTGTGTTGGGTTAAAAAGTTGTCAATTGAATTATTCTTAAAAATTTCAAAATTACCAACAATATTTTTCATATCAAGAAATACTCGTAGGTTAGTTTGAAAATCTAGTATTGTTAAATAGATTGATAGTCGAAAACAAATTTATACTAATTTTAGTACCATTTTTTAAATTTTTACAAATTGGATAAATGAAATTGATTTGAGAGATATCAAGAACCGAACATCAATGTTTACCAAATTTGCGTACTATTTTTTGTAGATTTTATTTTTTATAAAAATAACGGATTATTGGATTTAAATAAAAACCTACTGCATATAGAAAACAATATTTTCTGTGAAATAATGAAGACAATATTTTTAATTTTTAAAAGCTATTTCAGTCCTAAGTAAATTTTTACCAAGTTTTAGTAATTTTTTTTTTATCAGTCATTTGATTTTCCTCAAAGTGGAAAACAATTTTTCTTGTATGTTAAAATTAGCTGGAAGCCACAATCCCAAATTTTTGAAAAAAATATTTGAGTGAAAAATCAATTTTTACCAACTTTTGTTAATTTTTTTTATTTGTTGTGAAAAAAACTGTCAATTCGATTTTTCTCAAAATTTTACTGAATGTTGACAACAATATTTTTTAAAAGATATAAGTAGCTTAAGGGGGTATTCTGGTCTAGAAATTAAAAAAATCGATTTTTTTTCTTTTCATATTTTCATAGTTTAACTATTTAAGAATATGTCTACGAGAGGATTTTCCCAAATTCAAATTATTTTCGGAGAAATAAGTATTTTGCTGAGCAGCCATCCAAATCGGTTGGGCTGCAACTAATAGAACAAAAGACATAATGGGGTACTTTAAACGCGTTTTTCTCAGAACTGTCTTTTTGAATCTGATGCCCACGATTTCTCAGGTTCTGCTGAACCGATTTACATGAAATTTTAAGAGAGTCTTCTTTAGGCATTTGTCTACGTCCGGAACTACGGCCATCCCCAAATTTTAATTTTTACTATTTTTAACAAATCGAAGAATGTTCAAAAAAAAGGTAAATTTTTTGTATTTTTCTTTAGACAGCCGCCATTTTGAAAAAAAAAATGTTTGTAACTTTTCCGTAGTTCCAGACATTGCGACGTTATTGTAGATTTATAATCTTTTTAAGTTTTTGATTTCAGATTTCTAGGAGAGTTAAATTCGCGGGTATGGTCACGCACCAAATTTTTGAGACGCACCACTCCGTCAGCTGAAAGCTAACGGAATTTTGATTTTTTTTTTACTTTTGTATTTTTTTTGTATGCTTTTAATGTGAATAAATAATGTATACAAAAATTGGTTATAAAATTGTTGCTTGCTTTTTTCTACAGCACTTCAAAAATTACCTAAAATTCATGTCTCTAGACCAGAATACCCCCTTAAAGCACTTATCTTAAAGTTTTGAAAAGATATTTGAGTCGAAAATGAATTTTTACCAACTTTTATTAATTTTTTTGTTTAGATTTTTATTTTTTGTAAAAAAAACTGTCAATTCTATAAGATAAAATAAGTTTGAAGCCTTAATTTTAAGTATTTGAAACGATATATGAATCGATATTCAATTTTTACCAACTCTGAGTAATGTTTTTTTTAGATTTTTATTTTTTATAAAAAAAACTGTCAATTCGATTTTTCTCAAAATTTTATCAGATGTCAAAAACATTATTCTTCCTTACACAAAATTGTTTTTGAGATGAAATCATATTTTAGTCGTAAAATTTTGTATTTGACACATGTTTTTCATTTTTTTTTTTGATTTATAAAAAAAACTGTTTAATAGATTTTTTTCAAAAAATATACTTCCTTGAAATCACGTTACAATATATTATATAAAATTTAATTCAAGTCTCTAGCGTTTTTGGTTCGTAAGATATTTAGGGATAACCAAAATGTTCACCTTTTTTCAAACTGCTATGGTAAAAAAACCACCCACGTAATTTTCTTGAGAGCCGTTTCTGCATTTTTCTTCCTTTTTATCTGTATAAAAAAAATTATTTGAAATCGATATCTCTTCTGGTTCTTGACCTATGGACGACGAAAAAAACGTAGCGAACGTAGGGACGTACACATGCACGCACAGACATCTTTCTAAAAACATTTTATTTCGACTCTAGGGACCTTGAAACGTAGAGAAATGTCAAATTTGACAAATCGGACCCATTACAATGACTTCCTATGGGAAGTTAGTAAAAGAAACAAGGCCTGAATTAAATATATTAAAACAAAAGCTGATAATGCCTTGGTAATATACAATGAGCTAAGAAATATGTTTATTAACTATTCAGACATTTTTTATAATGACTTTATTTTAAATACTGAAGCTGACATAAAAAACAACCCAAAAAACTTTTGGATCTATGTTAATAGTAAGAGAAATACTGACGAATATCCAAACTGCATGTTTATCAACAACGAATTTAGCCATGACGCTGAAAAAATTTCAAATATGTTTGCAAATTTTTTTAAAGATACGTTCGGAGTAGCGATCTTCTGTCAAACGCCTGAGACATTGGCCCCCTCACAAAATGTCCTTCATTTGAATCTCTGAAGATGAAATCGTTCGCAAAGCTTCGGAACTTGACGTTTGTTATAGTCCTGGTCCAGATGGTGTACCTTCTTATATTTTGATATCCTCTTCATATTCTTTTTAATGAATCGCTTAAATCTTCAATTTTTGTTGAAATTTGGAAAAATTCGTTTATAACACCGTTACATAAAAAGGGTACTAAAAATGAAATACAAAAATATCGTCAAGTTTCAAAACTGTCCGTCATCCCTAAGTTATTTGTTAAAATTATTATTTAAAATTACTAACTTCTTTCATTTCAGTTTATTTTATTTAGATTCATTTGAAAAAATGGAAACAAGTGGACTGCGTCTTCACAGACTTAGTAAGGCCTTTGATAAATGGTGCCATAAATCGTTAACTTCAAAACTTAAATCCCAAGGCTTTAACGATAAATGTGTTAGTTGGGTTTTGTCGTACTTTTATAGTAGATCATACAGCGTAGGTTTTAGAATTGAGCAGTCATCATATTTTTATACCAACTCTGGCGTACCACAAGGTAGCTACTTAGGACCTTTACTGTTTATTTTGTACGTTAACGACCTACCTTCTATTATAAAACACTCATCTCTTTTAATTTACGCTGATGACATTACATTTTTTTAAACGTATCGACTCACTTGACGACTGTTTACTCCAAGATGATCTAAATAGTTTTCGCGAATGGTGTTTTATAAATAAGCTTTTACTAAACATAGACAAATGTAAATCAATGTGTTTTACACGCAAATAAAATGTTTTGACTTTCAATTATCAATTAGACTCTTCTTATTTGGCTAAACTCTCTACTTTCTCTGACCAAGCTTTTAAAAATCATTATGACTATATTATTAAACAAACAAATAAGGCACTCGGGTTTATAAAACGGTTTTCACATGATTTTCGGGACCCTTATATTCTTAAACTTCTTTATATAACATTTGTAGGACCAATATTGGAATATGGCTGCATAATATGGGCTCCCTTTATTCAGTCCATATAAACAGAATAGAAGGAGTACAAAGAAGATTCATGCGCATCTGCCTCCGTTTCTTTACATGGTCCAATAGGCTGGAACTTCCACCGTACAATCATAAGCTCACGCTCATAAATCTTCCATAGCTTTCTAAACACAGAGAGTACATTCAGCTGTGCTTTATTATAAAATTAATCAATGGTTCAGTCATATCACCATCAGTTTTGGAACAATTGAACTTTATTTATAGCCGTTCAAGTACTAGAAGACAAGTTCCTTTACGTTCTACATCAAGCAGAAAACGTTTCAAGACAAAATACTTTACTCATTTTTGAAGAGTGCTGAGCAAGGCACCAATAACAATCTTAGAAAACATGGACAATTTTCACCAGTGTACGACTTTTTGATTGGTGAATTTAGTTTGTCTAACTTGACACCCTTGTGTGGAAAACTGTTTAATTTTAATAAATAAATCTTTCTACCATTCTTAAATAATGTTAACATAAAACAAAAGCCTCAGCTGTGTAAACACTAAACACCCACTTCATTTTCCATCTAATCCTTCATCAATTCGATATATGGACATATTTTTGTTGCTGATAACCCCAAAAAGGTCAAATGCTCTTTCATCAAAATGTATACCTAAGTATCCCTTCCATACACACCACAGCCCAAAACCCAAAACCATCATCTGCAAAACTAGGTATATAACTCGTACACCCATTATTTTCAAAAAACCATGTGTCCGGTACCGTATTTCATTTCAAACATCAAATTATCAGAGCACCCATTTCCTTTCCCATCTCATATGCATATGCGATGATATCGAATGTCACATCATAACACAAAAAGGGTTTAAAACATGATTGTTTATATATGACACATCACATCCATACGAGTATAGTTTAGTACAAAGTCCAACCGCTTGAGTCTGAAGTGTCAATGTCAAAATCAGATTGTGTTTAAAGTTTAAATTTTACCTTAACCCAAAAACACATCGTATACGAACTTATGTATATAGTAAAATGGATTTAATGTCACTCACTTAGACATCCTTTTTATATTAGGTAGGTTAAAGATACGTACAAGTTTGTTTTCTTATCCGGTGTGTCTGGTTTTTGGGACACTAATCTGAGCACAGTATAAGTGTAGATGGCGTGCAGAGAGCGTGTGTGCACTATATAAACAAACATACCTAACCGAAAAACCACATTAAGGTCAGACACGTTAATGTCAAACTGTCTCCACCTTTGGACTCCCGTTCTAGCTACTTTATAAGAGAAATGTCAAAAAAATATACCAACAAAATCCAAATGACAACAAAAATAAAAGAAATTCAATTCAAATCAAAACAAAGACAGAATATATGTACAGAGGAATCCATTTAACACCTTAAACCTGAAATTGAGAACTCAATTCCTCTGTCTGATGGCTACACCACATCAGGTGGTCTGATTGCGGAATCTTAGTCTGGGCCTGCGATGCCATTCCGGTCGTCGTCTTCGAGACTTGGATTCGTATTCGAAGTTAAGATCACTTGTGAAAACTTGTTCTCTTGCCAAAGATTTATTTGTTAATTTTGTTCTTTTTATTTTGCATTGATTTAGCGTCCGTTCTGTATTGACCAGATTTAAAATACAAGTTCCAACTGTGTATTTTTAAGTGACGTCTGTTTGCAAATTTACAATTTGCATCAATTATAGAAAACCAGAATTTCGAATTTTGTGTACATATACAAAGGAAAGAAGAGGATGAAAATATGTCATCCACATGACATCGATTCCTGACATTGACAGTAGCTGATTCAGAAATGTCACGAATTTGTAATGCCGTCATTCAACGGAAATAAAGTTAGTCTTGAAGTCCGGATGTATTGAGAAAGAGAGAGAGAAAAAAACCCAAATATTTCGCACTAAAAAGCGTCCATTCAAGTTCCTATAAATAATCTAGATAACACGATGAGTAACCGACTTTAAGTTATGTATGTTGCTCACGTATTCCATTGGTTCACGATACCGAACGAAATCACTAAAAACAGACGTCAGAAATGATAATTGAGGAATCTTGAAACGTTGAATTGATTCGATCGGATCGGAAACTTAACGAAATTGTATCATAAAACCATTCTTCTTTTGTAGACAATTTAACACAATAAATATCAAATGTATGCGCATAATTAAGCCAATTACTGTAAAGTGACTTTTTAGACTTCAACCCTCTTCTCTAATGATGTCCACATTGCGTCGTTCTCGTCGTTGTTGGTCGTCAGTAAGGTTTTCAAAATAAATATCAATTATTATGCACCCCTCAGGACTTCGTGAAGAAGTTCTTATTTGAGGATTTTCCGGAGGGTCGTCGCCGTTTAATGAAACCCACATCTGTTATGGGTATATTCAACTTGTACCATAATTGGACGAGTTATTATGTGTGCCGCTTAAGTTTCATTTTATTGATGAAATTTTATGTTTCAAAGTGATATTGATATTTTTGAATTGGTTCTTCATACTTCAAAACAGAGAAGAACAAGGAAAAATGGAAAATCCCTTGTAATAAGCATTTGGGACAGAAGAGAAAAAAAAGAGTGGGAGTTTCATATTTCCATCAACTCTGCAACAAAGGCTTAATTTCACTAAGTCCCTATTGTTGGATTTTTGTTAGTTCTTGAAAACGACTTAATCGACGGGTGATAGGATTTTGTCGCCATTAAAGTTTTTGTTTGTATCTTGTTCTTGATGCTTAATCGGATCTAATTTTGGGGATCACAAAATTTTGTTTGGGAACTGGTTTCAATTACTTATGTTCTCCGTTTTGTTCCATGATGCATAATGTCTAAGTACATGTATGTCATTCATTGCTTAATGCTGTCAATACATTGTGTTCTGGGTTTAATGTAAAATATGAAGTGTTATAAATTTCTTTTAATTCCATTTGAAAGAAATCGATATGACAAGTTAAGTATTTAAGATGACATTTAGGGTAAGATGACATTTTATTTTGGAGCTAAGAAATATTTCAAAGGGATAGTTCTTGTTTTTGAGGGTTAGCTAGACAATATTTTTTTGTTTCTAAAGTCGATGTTGTTGTCAAATTTTTAAAATTATTTCATAATTTTAATTGGAAACAGAGGGTTGAAGAGACATCTATGTAACAATTTGATATGGTTACTTGAAATAAACCAGACTTTAAAAAGTTCAAGGAAAAAATGGATTTAGGGGATTTTTCTAAAGAATAGAAATACCAAGTGGTAGTTAAGAGGATCGACATTTTTAGAAGCTGATTTTCAACACCTAAATAGAAAAATAAAAATTGGAAAATTGGGAAGTTGTTTGTATTCATTTTATAACAAACCAAAGCGATCTATAATGGCGAATACGATCGATCAAAAATAGATTGCCAATATTGATTCTGTAAACAAACCTTTATCGTGAAAAGCTGACATTCCGATAGGTAGTTAATTTGAGACGATTGAGACCGATGAGGTCAATGAGACTCATGAGCCCGTTGAGACTTTCTAGACCGATGAAGGAGACTAAAACGATGATGGATGAAACAGACCAGACGGACGAGACGCTGAGACCGACGAAATCGGATCAATGACACAAATTAGACCGATGAGACGGTTTAGAGCAATGAAATATATGAGACTGATGAGACGGATGAGACTGTTAGACCGATGAGACTAATGAGACTGATGAGATCGATGAGACTGTCTAGACCGATTAAGCCTACGAGAACGATAAGACGGATGAGATCGATGAGACCGATTAGACTGAAGACTCCGATGAGACCGATGAGACTGATGAGACTGATGAGACTGATGAGACTGATGAGACCGATGAGATTGATGAGACCGATTAGACTGAAGACTCCGATGAGACCGATGAGACTGATGATACCGATGAGGCTGATGAGACCGATGAGACCGATGAGACTGATGAGACTGATGAGACTGATGAGACTGGTGAGACTGATGAAACTGATGAGACTGATGAGACAGATGAGACTGATGAGACTGATGAGACTGATGAGAATGATGAGACTGATGGAACTGATGAGACTAATGAGACTGATGAGACTGATGAGACTGATGAGACTGATGAGACTGATGAGACTGATGAGACTGATGAGACTGATGAGACTGATGAGACTGATGAGACTGATGAGACTGATGAGACTGGTGAGACTGATGAAACTGATGAGACTGATGAGACCGATCCGACCGATTAGACTGAAGACACCGATGAGACCGATGAGACTGATGAGACTGATGAGACTGATGAGACCGATGAGACTGATGGGACTGATAAGACTGATAAGACTGATGAGACTGATGAGACTGATAAGACTGATGAGACTGATGAGACTGATGAGACTGATGAGACTTATGAGACTGATGAAACTGATGAGACTGATGAGACCGATGAGACTGATGAGACTCATGAGACTGATGAGACCGTTGAGACTGATGAAACTGATGAGACTAATGAGACTGATGAGACTGATGAGACTGATGAGACTGATGAGACTGATGAGACTGATGAGACTGATGAGACTGATGAGACTGATGAGACTGATGAGACAGATGAGACTGATGAAACTGATGAGACTGATGAGACCGATGAGACCGATGAGACTGATGAGACTGATGAGACTGATGAGACTGATGAGACTGATGAGAATGATGAGACTAATGAGACTGATGAGACTGTTGATACTGAAGAGACCAATGAAATCGATGACACCGATGAGGCAGTCTAAGACGGAAGAGACAGATGAGGCCAATGAGACTGACGAGATTGATGAGACTAATAAGACCGACGAGATAGATGAAATCGATGTCATCAACAAGACTGTAAAAACTAATAAAATCGTTGAGACCATTCAAACCGTTGAGACCAATGAGGCCAAAGAAATTGATTAGACTATCAAGACCTGTGAGACCTTTATATCAATGAGGCTGTTGGGACTAATTTGACCAATAAAACCGTTTCGACCGAATAAACCGATGAGAGAATGAGACCGATTAGTCCAATGAGAGGTATTAGACCTGTTAGACCGATGAGGCACGTTGAAAAAATGAGACCTTTGGGACATGACGAATAGACCTATGAAAACTATGAGACTAAGAATATTCCTGAGATTAAAAGTTGGCGAGACTAATTTCAACCAAAATATATGAAGCTCTATCAACTCAACTAGTAGTACCGGTAGCGTGATGGTAAGTGAGTTGGACTGTCATGGAAGAGGTCTTGGGTATGATCCCTGCCTATGCCATCTAAAGTCTTTTCACGGGTACTGCCTCTTGCGAGGAATTGACAAATCGTCCAAAAATAATTCTTGTCATGAAAAGTGCTTTCTCAAATAAGCCGTTCGGATTCGGCTTATAAACTGTAGGTCCCTTCCATCTCTGACAAATTTACTCAAACACAGGAATGGTTAAGTGTTGTAAGTCACTAGGCCCTGGTTCTTCATTTATTTATTTATTTATCAACACAACTCGGCTTGTCTTGATTCCACAAGAAAAGACCAAGCCTTTTTCTGTCTCGTGCCAAAAATTGATGGTTTCTTTTACTTTTTCGAAATAGAAACAGTTTGGACCGTTTATATATCACGAACTTGAATACCTTTCTAATTGAATTTTGTCTACGTAAAGAGTTTTGATGAATCCCCAGCAAGTCTACGAATTTTCAAAATCCAAACCAATTTTCATAAATCTTCTCACCACTTCCTTTAATTAAAAACCTCTAAGCATCATACATGAATTCCTGATGTATAGGCGATTTACCTACTGCCACTTTTCCAAATAAGTTATCTAACTTCAATAAATTTCGTATTCACGTATATTTCAATCTTATGTCTACACTCCGACCGACTCGAGTCTTGCAATAAATTTATCAAACACAAAAAAATACTCAATAAAAAACCTTAAACAAATAATTTACCATTCACTTCAAAGTTAAAATAAAACAAAATATCACCTCAACGTTAACCCAGCGTAGCACAGACCCATCCAGCCAGACACTATCATCTTTGTCCATATTCGTCTCCAGCCACGTATCCACATATTCCATATAGACTCTGCCTAGCTGCTTCCATAGATGAAATGAAATCCTCAAAAAAGTCAATAAATTGAATGCACTCCGATGTTGCACGCATGCCGCATAAATTCCAATTCCAAGTTTCAACATCAATTTGAATTCGTATAGAATCTATATTCGAATATGGTATCTTATAGAGACACACTGGAGTCTCCCCAACAACAACTTGGCTTCAGCATTTACTCCTGCCACTGCACTGGCACACAGTTCATCGTGTTGCCGTTGCCTTCGTGGTCGTCCCTTATACCGCCTTGGAAGTCCTGAGTGTCTTCTATGCCTATACATCACAAAGTTCTGTCAACAAGGCGATGCAATTTATTAAGAACGTGTGCTCCTTGTGAGAGACAATCGTCATCATCATCATCATCGGCAAACAACAATGGCGCAAATCTGACAAAAGATCCGTTTTGTAGCCCCATTGTCTCTGTCTCCATAAATATAGGTACCTACCTACCTTAAATTCATAGTACTTGGATTCAGAGCTCTCGAGACGAGTACTTTACCTATACAGAAACAGATCTTAATGTAAATGCAGTGCAATCCAAATCCCGCAATGCATGCCGGCCGGTTAGGCTAGGATATAGGCTAAGGCTTCAAAGTTGGTTTAAGGGGGGCTACAACAATTCGTAGGCAAATTGTAAATATGAATGAAATCTCAGACATAAATAACGAATACGAATCGAAATAGAGATATCCCAGGGCGGGTGCCATCAACAGACAAACTCTCAATGTTCTATCGAGGCTTGTTTACCCAAGCGTGATTAAGGGATGGAAGGAGAGAGGCAATAAGAGGCTTGAGTAGGTATGGATTTCTATAGAAAAGCCAAATCATGGTCTCATGGACCGATAGATACTTTTACCTACTTCAATCGATTGACCCTACTTGGACTTGAGGTAGGCAACAGCAAAATTACAAAATATCAGACGACCCACTTAGGGAGAACACAACGGAGTTCTGGACGCTGCGCTGCTGGAGTCAAATTTGCTACATCGCATGAGACATGGAATTGCATCAGTTTTAGTCCATTGCTTATGAATTGATCTTTCGATTGGATTTAGAGAATAGAACTTGAATACTTCGATTGTATCAAAATGGAACAATACGAATAGGTATCACATTTTCTGTGAAAGTCAAGACCATTGTTGTGATACTTTCAGAGAGATGCATTCGAGATTATTGAAAGAGAAGGTATTACAGTTTCAAAGAGACATATCCAGATTCGTAGTTGCTTATGGGTTTAAAAAGTCCCATATGACATGAGAAGTACAAAAATGTATCGAAGAAATCAATCGTTGTAATGTTCTGTAAATGACATTTCATAGCTAGAAGTTTGACATTTCTTTATATACAATTTGACATTTCGTGAATTAATTTAATAAAATTTGTGTATTTTAGTTTTAAAAGCTTAAGCTTTTAGGTTACATTACTTCAATAAGAACTTGAATACTTTGACAGTTGATAGCGGCCATATTGTTGGCTGTGTTCAATCTAAAAAAAGGATATCCCAATACCTGTTTACTGATGCAAAACAACTGAGGTCCGTTTTATTTTTAAACCATATTAGGTCCATTCTCTTACTTTCGGTACTAAAATTCGAAAAAAGAGATATTTTACAGAGTGGGGGTAAAATTCTCTCACAAAAAGACAAAACTACATAAAAGCAAGCAAACAGGAAAACACAAATTTTTCCCACAATCTGACTGTCAAAATAAAAATATAAATTTTGAAAAAGCATGTTTAGAAATTTTTTTTTTTTTGTAAATGGATAAATTAAGACAACATAAACTTCAAGCAACAATCATGCTGGCCCATTGTTTTTTTTATGAAAAAACTTGATTAAATTAAAACTTAAAAATTGCAATCTTGTTGCTGTTTTTTGGGAAAAGAGTTTTTAATTTTATAAGTGACAGCAAAAGCGAGCAATTTATTTGAAGTTCTATCAAATTTGACACTTTTCACAAATCTGCCCAAAGAAATATTTTACTCTCTCGTGAGCGCTCTCTTTTCGAAAAACTACGAACTTTTTAGATACGCGAACAGGATTTAGTTAAATTTATTAATTTTTCGTAAAATTATACCGTTTTAGGAAGGTACGCGAACGGATCTATTTTTAACTATTGTTGTTATGTCAAATGTCAAAGTCACATTGTAACGAATTGTTAGAATTTGCTGGAATAATTTAGGAACGCGACTATTCTTAGATACAGGTGATCTGTCAATCTACCAAATTTGAGAAGTTTAATAAAAATTGATGACTTAAATAAATTCATTGTTTGGTAAGTAGAACAAAACAAAACAATTGGCAAATCATTTATTTGACAGTTCAACACTTTAAAATCAGTTCTCAAGCTAAGTTGTGGCGTAACACAAATTAACTAATAGAAACATCAACAATGAGTTTAGGAACGTTATAATGAACTCATATTGTTACACATTGCAAAAGTCTCAACGACAATAGTAACGGATTGTTTAAAATAGTTGCAAAAAGAACAGACTTGTAAATTCAAGAATTTCTGGCATATCCTAACAACATAAGTTTTGACAGAACCGTAGTTTGACGCTTGCTATAAGCTTACTACTTTCTGAAATTCTGAAGTGTCAAAAAAAAAGTCTTATCTTCCAGCAATTTAAAACTGAAGAACATTAACTTGTGCCACAAGTAGATTTTAAAAATAAAGATTGCGGTATCAAAATTACGCAATGAAAATTGTATTTTACAACAATTTTGGACTTTGACAGGTCATTGTTTATCTGCTTTCTGTGAACAGTTGAAAGTTGTATTTATTTTTTTGACAACTATCTTAATTTAATTTTTTAATGAGACATCAAAGAATTCATCAATATTATGTGAAAATGAACGCAGCCATTGTTTGAGATCTGTCACAGTCGTTTATTTGAATAAAATATTGTATACGGATTTTTTCAACCGAAATTTAGCGGGCAAAGCCCATTTCATGGACGGCGTACTCGTCCTACCAAAAGATTAATTCTTAGTGTGGTTAATATTATTTGAACGTCTGAAGCATTTCTGAGCATTGCGACGGAAGCGAAGAAGATGGGTTAAGTGGTCAATGAGGGTAAGACCAAGTATATGCTGTCATCAAAAACACTGAACAACGACGTCTTGGACAAAACGTCACCATGGACAGCTATAACTTTGAGGTAGTTAAGGACTTTGTCTACCTAGGCACCGCTATTAACACAGACAAAGACACCAGCGCTGAAATCGAACGAAGAATAACTCTTGCAATAGCTGCTTCTTTGGACTAAGAATTAAAGTCCTTTCTCGAGCATCTTAAATCACCATCTATAAGACACTCGCATCATCCCGGTTCTCATTTATGGCGCTGAGGTCTGGACCCTGTCAAAGGAAGATGAGAGCGTCTAGGATCCTTCAAGAGAAAAAATGTTCGGGTGATTTTTGCTCCCGTACGCATAGATGGAGAATGGAGGAGAAGATATAACGACGAACTGTACGGGCTGTACAGCGACACTGACCTAGTTAGCAGAATTAAAGTCTAACGGCTTAGATGGATAGGTCATGTAGAGCGAATGGACATCAACGCTCCAACCCGGAAGGTTCGAATCCAATCCCAAGGGACGGCGCAGTAGAGGAAGACCGCGACTCAGGTGCCACACCCAGGTGGGAGAGGACCTCAACCAACTTGGCGTGCGAAACTTGAGACAGCTAGATAGGGACCGAGCTGGCTGGAGACGCATGTTGGTTGAGGCCCAGATCCGCCCCGGGCTATAGCGCAGACTTACATAAGGAAGTAAGTAAGTGGTTAATAAATTTGAGTTCGGTTCAGTAAACGATTAATAACAAACCGTGAAGTGACAAAAAAAGCTGCTGTCAGTGGGAGTGTTATCAATGCAATATTTTTCGTGCTACGTACAAGATCTTGGCCTTTCGCATACAATAGCTTGGTAACTGCCTAGGGCCATAGTCATTTCAAGGACTGTTCCTACAGTGTTTATGCCGAATCCAAACGACTTATTTAAGTGAGCACTTTTCATGACAAAAAATTACTTTGGAGAATTTGTTAATTTTCCGTAAGAGGCAGTAGCATGACAGTGATACGCACAAACCATACGTCACCCGCACTACTACCTGAGTGTTATTTACCAAAGACAACTATTGGTTTTTTCTGAATGAGCGCTAAAACTATTGGAAACTGACCTGAATCAACTTTAAGGATGAGACCAACTTCTGTAAAAATATTGGTTCTTCAAAAAACAAAATTGTCGTTTATTTGTCTATACCAATCCGCATGAGATTTAAGAACGTCCAGTTCATATTAAAAAAGTCAGATTTCATTTTAAATCTTGAGCTAGTGACATCATCGGTCCATCATTTGACATGTGTCAAAACCCAATCGAACTCTAGTCTGAAATGTTTGCAACTTTCAAATTTGCAATTATGTTATTTGATCGGACATTTTATTTTTTATCAATCACCAAATCCAAGAGTTCGCAAAACAGTTGACCGCAAAAGAAAAGGTAGAGTACGTACCATCACTAAGACTTGATACCTGCCGATAACCGTCCCTATTGACCAGGTGACTTTTGTAACAAAGATTATTATTATTACTTTTATTATTTCTCAATATCTCCTGGCAATTATTGCTGCCATCTGCAACATCTGTGATGTACAAAATGTATCTCACATTACAACCATAAAACCACACAGAATTGTCATCAAGCTGCAAAATTGTGTACAGGAGGCACCATATATAGAAATATGCCACCAGCAAGCATCATAAGCAATCTTCCAAATCCACCTCCGCTATAATACATTATAACAAAACAAGCAACAGCCAGAGTAGGTACCTAACCTAACCTACCTACCTTTGTAAGGTATATCTTTTACTTCCACACGACCGAGACGCGACGCGACCGACGAAGTTTGTTGCATCGAAATTGATAGGGGTGTCTGCCTGCCACTGGCAGCATTTACCATTTTAACCAGTACCAGTAACTAGCAAAGCAACCCAGCAGTACCCTCTCAGTGCAACATACAACTAGCTTGTCACCCTCGTACAAATGATTGCATGAAGCACATTCCTGTCGCCACCATCGATGTCGCCCGTGCGTCGCCATCGTCGCGTCATGTTCTCACAGTCGTTCGTCGTCGACGACGACTCAAAAGTCCGACAGCGTCGTGGTCGATTTTGCTTGGTGTGGTGCACACTGCACAGCTCATGCATGCATCCACATAACAGGCGTGTAATTTGTGTTCTTGCGAAATTCCATGTAAACATCTATAAAATGGAAACGAAGCTACAAAAACATTCTTCCAACGCTCGCGCCAGATTCTTCATTCCGATTAAATGCATTACACCGCCCGATAAGAATTAAATGAACTTTTGAATAAGGCGAAAAAAACACGCTTTGTACGCAGAGCGGGCTATCAGAATCAGAAATTGTGTTTTGTAGTATAAAAGACTTGTTTTCTCGCTCTTTCAATTAGATGGCTGACAGTGGCATGATACAAATTGAGACGACGCAAGTGATGTTGAAAAAATAATAATTGTCAATTGTCTGTTGCAATCGAAAACATTGATTGTGAAGTATCAAAAATTGTAACTCGCTTTCAAATGTCAATCTTGATATAACTTTTATGGAGATAGCAGATAAGTAAGTGCATTTTGATGTTGCAATATTTTTAATAATAAGTTGAACAAATATTAAAAAAATTGATTTTAAATATAACTTTTAGAAAATAAAAACAGTTTAAATCAAGTGCAAATGACAGGGGAACAAGCATCTTCAATTCTATTGTAATCAAACAAACCTTATCGTTGATGGAGCACTTTTATTTATATTTTTATTTAAATTAAACAATTTTAAGTATCTCCCTAATCATAAAAATATAAATAAAACAAAGTATTTCACTCTTTAGTGAAATACGTACGAGTACATAAGTTAAAATACAGATATTTTTAAATTGACATAACTTTTTAAAGCGACATTTTTGTTGCTGTCAAATATCAGAATTCTGATTACCCACTATCAATGTGCAAGAAATTATAAGAAGTCGAACAGAACTAATTTTGACAGTTAATAACTTTTTTTAACAGAACAACAACAATGGGCCAATTCAGATAACATAAGGGACTTAATTTGTAGTCAACTGCATTTATTGCACGTACGTCCTGACCAAAACAACTAGCTAGTTTCTAAAATGTCAAACAATTCAATGTCGGAAGTATAATTTTTTTATAGTGCCAAATACATATAATTGTTGTTCGCAAAACACTTCCTAAGTAAGCTACATGTAATTTGTATTTTTAAGAAATATTACTCATTCCGTTTCCAATAAGGCAAGGAACACTTTAACACAAAACATTAAAACAAATAAATACAGAGTAATAAAATTCAGCTTTCAGTTGAACGGTATAACATGATTAGCTGTCATTTTGACAAAAGTGGACTTTCTTTCCAGTCATATTACGGTTAAAGTTGCTTTAATTAGAAGTTAATCTTGTGATTGCTGGTCAAGTCCCTTATGTAAGTCTTATATCTAGGCAGGCACCCCAAAAACAGGTTTAAATCTCTTGAAAAGATCCCAAAAAGGAGCTTTGAAATTGATAGGCGATAGAACTATAACCGAGACATTCATTTCGCTTAAACATTCATGCCTTTCGTTATTTTATCGATAATTTTGCAAACAACGTTCTGTCAAATAACTTACTTGGTGGCCAGCTCGGTCCCTATCTAGCGGTCTCCAGTTTCGCACGCCAAGTTGGTTGAGGTCCTCTCCCACCTGGGTGCGCCACCTGAGTCGTGGTCTTTCTCTACTGCGCCTCTCCTCGGGATTGGATTCAAAGACCTTCCGTTCTGGAGCGTTGATATCCATTCAGTCTACATGACCTAGCCATCTAAGCCGTTGGAACTTAATTCTGCTAACTAGGTCAGTGTCGCTGTAAAGCCCGTACAGTTCGTCGTTATATCTTCTCCTCCATTCTTTATCTATGCGTACGGGACCAAAAATCACCTGAATTTCTCTTGAAGCATCCTAAGACGCTCTCATCTTCCTATGACAGGGTCCAGGCCTCAGCGCCATAATTGAGAACCGGAATGATGAGTGTCTTATAGATGGTGATTTTAGATGCTCGAGAGAGGACTTTACTGCCCAATTGCCTTCAAAGTCCAAAGAAGCAATGATTTGCAAGAGTTATTCTTCGTTTGATTTCAGCGCAGGTGTCGTTGTCTGTGTTAATAACGTTGGCTAGGTAGACAAAGTCCTTAACTACCTCAAAGTTAAAGCTGTCCATGGTGACGTTTTGTTCAAGTCGCGTTGGTGTCCTTTTTTTTGATGACATCGTATACTTAGTCTTGCCCTCATTGACCACTAAACCCATCTTCTTCGCTTCCGTCGCAATGCTCAAAAACGCTTCCCTGACATCATGCTTTGATCTTCATATTATGTCAATATCATCTGCGTATCCGAGCAATTGGATGGACTTTTGAAAGATTGTGCCTTAAGTTTTGACAGTTGAGTTTTGCACAATTCTTTCCGGAACGATGTTAAAGAAGTCGCATGACAGTGCAACGCCTTGTCTAAAACCTTTTTGGCATCAAATGCATCGGTGAGATCTTTTCCGACCTTGATAGAGCAGCGTGCATTCTCCATCGTCATTCTGCAAAAGCGGATAAGTTTGACAGGGATGCCAACACTAGACTTTGCTCTGTAGAGCTCTTCCCTATAGATGCTGTCATACGCGGCTTAAAAATCGATGAGAAGATGGTGGGTATCGATTTGAAGTTCCGGGCTTTTTTCCAAGATCTGCCGTAGTGTGAATATTTGGTCGAAAGTGGACTTTCCTGGTCTGAAGCTACACTGATAGTGACCAATCAGATTGTTGACGAACGGCTTCAGACGTTTACATAATACGACAGAGAGGATCTAATACGCAATGTTAAGGAGACTGATGCCTCTGTAGTTGGCGCAATTAAGAAGTTCTCCTTTCTTATGTATCGGGCATACTATGCTGTAATTCCACTCATCGGGGATGCTTTCTTCCGACCATATTTTGGAGATGAGTTGGTGCATGCTCCCTACCAAGTCATCGCCTGCTGCTTTGAATAGTTCAGCAGCGATACCGTCAGCTCCAGCAGCTTTGTTTGACTTAAGTTTAGATATAGCTATCTTCACTTCGTCAAGGTCGGGTAGGCGGAACTGTTGGCTTGCTTTCGCAAGGTTGATTGGTTCTATCTTCCTTATAGAGGAATTCGGTTCGTGATCGCCGTTACATAATTTGGAAAAGGTGGTCTTTCCAAATTCTCAATACAGACTGCGGTTCCACTATGATGTTCCCCTGATCGTCCTTATAGGCTTCAGTTCGTGGCTCGTACCCTTGGGAAATTGCCTTTTGCAAAAACTTAACAAGTTCTTGAAGAGTTATTTGTTTAAGCCTTAGATCTATACTAGAAGTCACTTCATCAAATTTATTTATTTTTAGCAGCTGTCAAACTAAAACAAACGTCTAAATAAAAAATAAATAAATTGGGTGGGGCAACAGTCCGTTTGAAAACCAGGGCCTAGTGACTGACAACTCTCAACCATTCCTGTGTGCGAGTACTGTTGTCAGGGATTGAAGGGAAACAAACGTATAACCTAATTTTAAAATCTGGCCTCATTTCAACGCAAAGTCTAGATATCTCTTGTAAACTTAGTAAAACTTGTAAAATTGGATTTGAAAAATAACAAAACAAGTTGAAGCAACAAAAATGCTGTCACTTTGACTGAAGTGTTTACATTTACATTTTGACATTTCGTTACGTTTATGAATCACTTTTTTGCCTTTTTATACCAGTGGGAAGGAGATGCATAAAAATAACATTCTATGCTCTATGCGAAAAATATATTGTGTGATAACCATAGTGATTCTCATATCCCACTGAACGCTTTCATTGAAACACTCTTTTGACAGATTAACTAAGTAGTGAGGTTAAACCAGTGTCCAAGAATGTTCAACTGGTTTAAATCAACCTGAACCTTAGTCAATCAGATCTCACAGCTAATAATGGATGAAATGTTATATAGAAATAGTCTGAAACTAAGAATTTTATTTACTATTTCGCTATAAATATCCCAGACTGAAACAATATTCTGAATGATGCTACACTTCTCAAAACTCGGACAGTTAATTTATTTGAAAAATAAAGAACTCATGATTTTGCACATAAGACTAAAAGAAATCGAGGTCGTTCTTCAACACTTTATAAACAAACAGTTCTTCGAAAACGTCTAAAAATAGGTTCTTATACCTTCATATTGTATGGACTTTCTGATAGGCAAAACATTTTTGTAGAACGTCCGTCCAGATCCAGACAAAGGACTTTAATCGTTTAAAAACTCTGCGGGCGGTAGAAAGGCATTCTGGATAAAGTCTCTTCTACCGCACTCACTTTATACTCACATCACATGCTGAGATGTAAAAACATACATAGTACTGGGATTGGGAATAAGAAATGCTGTTGCACTAATTACACCACAATAACAACAACAAAACCAAGAATGCAAAAGGAAAAACAATGGGAACGCGCATTCCGAGTGCATTACTTCTGGCAGTGGTTTTCTTTGGAATTCCACTCCACTTTTATACATGAATATCAGAAGAAAAACACATATGGCAATGGAATCAGAATCAGAATCAGAATGATATGGTGTCTCGGGATATGAAATGGAATATCCCATAGCACATCGAGAACAGCGAGTTTCTTTTTCCCATATTCTTCATCTTATGTTCTGATATTCGCCCCGTAGAAATGGATCAGATTTCGAAATAACCCTTGGCAGACGAAAAGTAATACAACTGTCAGACTTTAGCACTTAGCTAAAGAATTTCGGAACGTTTGTGGTTTGGGATTGGCAACGGCTTCTGGAGTGGATTTCTGGAGGTATGATTCTTCAAGTCATTCTGTGTATACTTTATCTTTTTGAACTTACCGAGAGATTATTAGAAACCCATTCTTTTACTTTAAGAGTGCCAAGAGATACCCCTACTTCAAGATCTCTTATAACAATTTCATTTCGATGGTCAAAGATATCAGTGGAAGTTAGGTACTGTCACTGTCACCCACCACCAAAAGACACATGAGATACGCACCTTTTCCGGGAAGCTAACCACGTTCAGTGGCCCCTGAAATAATCATCGTTCCACAATAGATATACGGAGAACGAAGCGACACAAAGATTTCAATGAGCATCTTTATAGAGGTAAGCTATACGGCTGGTCAGCGTTGCGCGGTGTGGAGTAGAGTTCGCCTATCGCACAGCGTCCGCCAGCACATCGTCCGCCACTGCCACAATGGTAATGAATAGATTGTATCTTTTACATGGACACCTTTCAAGATACTTCCTAGGCGATTGTTTTAGTGCTAGTTCGTGAACTAAATGGTTGCTTTTACATGTCTGAAGAAGGCAGGGTCTGATGAAGGTATCTGCAGTCTTAAGCTGGCGCTGCATGCCGTCGCTATGGCAGCGTGGGTGAGTGAGGAGGAGGGAGAAAAAGCATTGGATGGAAAAATGATACAGACATTCTATGATTTTGGCACGATGAGGTTTCGTCGGGGACGGCCGGAACGGTGGCGGTGAAGTATTATAACACCGGCCGGTATCTAACTACCTACTGCAGCTTGGGATGAAGTGCAGTTCGGTTCTTTACACTGACTTTGGCCAAGACGCGCTCTTTTATGTACAGAGAAGAAAAACTTAAATGATGTTTAGCAGTCGAATGCAATTTATTTTTGCACAAGAGCACTTAACACCCTTGTTACTGCAGAGTCTTTAGCTTCGATGGTGCCTGAAAACATCTAACAAAGCTATGGATATATATAGGTTGTTGGTGAGTTGTGAGACTATATGATACGTATAGGGAAGAGGTTGGTGTATACTTGATGGTTTTGCATGGATGACCATGGAGGCAACGTGATGTTTTTATTTTATATAGAAGCTGCTTCAGTCTATTTAACACAAGGTTGATGATATCTTATAATACAATAGAGTACACAAGTTGAATACCTTGAGAATGCGTTAGATAAACCATCGGACTTTTGAAAGCGTTTTAATTGTTATTTTTTTTTGTCAGACTAAAGTACTCAAGTGCTTGTGCTTATGAAATCATTATTCATTAAAAGTCAACCACGCAAAGATTATTATAAGTCCCAAAATCTGTTGAATTGACACTTGACAGTTCAACGCTCTTGAAAGCACCAATATTGATCATGATGCGGTTTGCTTGAAAATTGTATTGATTTTATTTGGTAAATGTCTTTATTTCAATTTATAAAGAAGTTATGAAATAAAAAAAAATGAATGTAAAGTAGTTTAGGAACCTTTTAAATAAGCTGTACAAGTGTTTCGCTAATGTCATGATAGTCCGCGCTACTCGGGGTTATGCTGAATGCGATGATAACTATGAACAAGTCCTTTAAGTTGTCTCCACAAGTAGAACATGCCCTTAAAATAAAATATTTTATTAATGCTGGTTTGTAGTAATCCGCAACACACGGACTCCATACTGAATCTATTAATTGAGTTGCGTTAACACAAGTTCTTTAAGTTGTTCACCCTTTAAAACTAAGTTTCTTGTTAAGCAGCATTCACATGAGCGCGACCAACGAACGACGAATGACTTACAAAATGTGAGTTTGTACACTTTTTAAGACATATGTCCACACAAATTCTTAACAAAACGATAGCAATATAGTTTCTACTTGATTTATGATGCATACTTTTACTTTTCAATATCATATATTAATAAATTTAAGAAAACAAATTTATTCGTCGCGAAAAAAATTAAAGTTGATACGAACTGTCAAACTTTATTCGCGTTCCACATTATCCACACTCCCAACGAATAAAATAATCGCGCGTACTTAACCTAAGAAAATCATTCTTGTTTTGGTTTCGGTGGTCGAAGTCAAACTTTATTCGCTACGAATTAATAACTCGCATGTGAAAGAAATGTCAAAATCGACGAATATTCGTTCATTCGTTGGTCGTGCTCATGTGAATAATGCTTTACTAATAGTTTTGAGGGTGGATTTCATCTGGTGAAACAAAGCTTACTTTGCTTTGGAAATTGACAGTTCTTTTAATAAAATAAATAAAAAATCAAGGGTCAAAATTTATCAATCATATACTAAAATCACAATGATTTGAGAATGTCATTAGGTGAATGTAGCCAGAGTTCTTTTAATGTGATTGAGCCTTAACATCTAAGTTTTTTTTACTAGTTTTTGGTCACAAAAAAGCCACGATAATCATCTCAAAAACATTTTTCTTCACGTTGGATATATCTTAGTTGAATCTTCTAAGTTATATCCAAGTGATACTCACCATGTTTGATTTGACAGAAACAGGACGATTTAACTTACCTATCTGACATATGTCTCACAACTTTAAATGAGTTCATAAAGAAACATACCTGCAACGAAAAAGAAGTATTTAATGCATAAATATATGTTAAGTTGGAGTTACAAACGTTAAGAATAAAATATTATCAATAAACTTGACACAAATAACTTTGTCACAATAAATTTTCTTATAGAAAAAACAGGTGTCCCAACATAATCTGTCAACCCATGTAATCTTATGTAATTGCTCTACATATCCATCCACCCACACCTAATTGCCCTGTCACCAAGTAGTCAACTTTCAAAACTTCAAAACCAGCCTTGGGCCCCCAAAATACCTCACACACGTTATACCCAGAAGCCTGATCCCAACCACAACGAGCAAAATGTAGACAAATTGCATTAAGTATATCTATAAAAAAAAACCAGGTGACAGACAATCATGACTCAGAATAAAAAATGAGTCAAGAAATTGCAGAAGTGTATATGTACCATAACTATCGGCAGCAGCAGCAAGTCAAGAAAATGCATTTAAAAAATATCATAAATTAAAAAAACAAAAAACATCAAAATAAACATCGTATAATGGACCAAACCTATACTTTTCTGACGTTTGTGACGTCTAAATATACAGATGTATGATAATGTGCGCCTCCAGACCAGAAGCGTCTTTTTCCACCACTTTTAAACTCATAATAATAAACTATAAACAATTGAATGGAATGCACAAACCTATCCTATCCATATTCATGGAAGAAAAAAATAAATGACAGTTAACTACTGCACTGATACAAGTGGTGAACGAATAAATATTCATGAGTTAAACTTTAAGATTCGACTGGACGTCAACGAGCAATAGAGCTGGCAACTGGGAAACATAATATTATCTACTAACGTATATAAACGACCAACAAACTATCTACACAAACTTAAGGCAGTGGTGGTTTTGGCGTTTTTATGTGCATTTGCATACCCAATGAACTTTAATGCCCATATGCTAATTTGACATGTTATTATCGTAAGCATTGACTGCAAATGTGTGAAAGATATTATCGTTTTTACGATCCAATGACCTTTTGACAGTTGCGCTCACGGGAGGTTTTATCTCGAAATTGTCAAATGCCAATTTATATGATTGATTGAATATTTTATTTGAAGGGAACTTATTGTAAAATAAGTATGCTCGGTGGTGAAGGTAAGAAAAATAATAGACGTAAATTACTATGGTTTAAACACAAGAAATTTAAAGCATGAAATGTAAACGTGTCAAAAAATACATGATATTTTTGACAGAAGACACGTTAATTCCTAGTAATGGCGCTAATACGAATATCTTATGAATAACATTAAATTACAATACTTTTTCTATTTTTAGAAGATGGCCACTTTCCACTGAAATGTCAAGTAAAGTTTCAGTAATAAACACGTAAGCAATTGTCAAAGTCAATTTGATTGGTTTACATGCGTTCTATTGGTATTTCTTTTTCCGGATTATAAAAAAGACTATAACAAACAATAAATGGTGATTGTGTACTAGATTCTAGTTTTCTGTTCAACTAATTTGTTATATCAGATCTGTCAGGTACTAAAAAGGAACAAAAGTCAAAATAGTTCGATCTGTAGAGTCAAATGTTTTAAAATTGAATGCCTCTAATAACTTTTAGATCATAAAACTGCCTTAAGCGCCGTCAAAGCTTAGAGAGATTAGAAGTTTGATAAACTATGTCAATTTACATAATTGCTTAATACCTCGCAATTATTTTCTGGGTCTCTTGCAAATATTTCTAATGCAACAAATTTATCGATTTACATGTTGACACACCTAAAATTAAGCCCTCCTTAACATTACCAAAGACAAGTTGTAATGGTTTATGCATAACGAGTAGGTTAGGTACCTATTTATATTTATCTATTATTCCGTTTTTCCTATAAGTGCATTCCACAAATTAGATTAACATTATGCTAAGACACCATGCTACACGTTGTCTTGTTGTTTAAACGTTTAAACTCAAATAAACGGCCGTATTAAACAACTAACAAAACATTTTGACTCCTTCTTGTGTTCTTGAATGGGCATGGTTGTAACTGTACATAAAGTTTGAATATATTAGGTCTTGTTGATATCTATTATGGTTACACTGGCGACATTCAAATCCAAATGAGATTGTGTATTTCTTAATTTTTTATAGGCTCAATTTGTAGATTTTAAAATATGACATGAAACATAGTTTATTTATTTTTATATTTATTATTTTAGGCGAGCTTTTATTCACAGCAATCGTAATAATAAGATTAAAGTGACAGTTTATTGAATTATAGGAGGATTGGTAGATCTGTCACATTTCAATGGCTTTGGTTTGAAATCTAACATAAATAAAAACTGCAGGAGAAAGTTTATATAATTGCCAAATTTAGACACTGAGCCGTAAATCAATTTAATATGTCTAAAGTACACAATAAACACAGACAAATAATTATGTTAAAACCAGGAACGCATCCTATGTAAGCTGTGAGAAAAATGACAGTTAAATTTAACGAATGTTGAGCATCGTTAAATCGCACGATCTTAGAGCCAATTAACGGGCTCGTAACGTGAAACTATGGCAAGAGCTGAGTGAAATTCTGCACCGTACTGAGTTCTTGAAATAACTCCTGCATTTTATCATTGCGCTGGTAGCGTTCTGGCGAATCACGTATTTATAAAAAAAAAATGCTCAAAAAAAAATCGCTTATTAATTTTAAAATTGATTTGTACAATTTGGAAGCGTTGTTCAGACGTCAGTTTAGGTTAGGTTAGGTTGGAGTGGCTGTCCAGATGTCATTGACACACGTAGACCTCAAGGGTCCATTGTGATACCACTAATGAGGTTACTCATGGGAGAGTAATGAATTTAAACAAACCATTTTGTACTTTTAATAAAGTTAGAGAGACGTTTTGTGTCAATCGTTGCCAGTTCACTGGTGTTATCGAAGAAGGGATTACCGAGAAAGTTATTCCTTCTAATGGAGAGTGCTGGACATGTACACAGAAGGTGTTGGACTGTTTCCTCTTCCTCCTCGTCCTTGCAGCTTCTACAGAAGTCATTTGTGTAGACCCCTAACCTCAGAGCATGTCTTCCTATGAGGTCCCGTTATTATTCCAATTGTAGAGCTTATACTTTGTCTGCTCAGTGATAACAAGCTTTTTGAACGTTTTAAGTCAATACTTGGCCATATTTGCTTGGTTGTCAGGCAGGTGGTACTTTGTGACCATCTAGCATTTGTTGTTTCTAAAGCATATTGCTTGAGAAGATATTTGCATGTAGCAAGTGGTGTTCCTATGTTATGTTTTTGTCTAACATAAGGCAGCAGTGTTTCGTTTTGGCGAGCTCATCGGCTTTGCAATTTCCTGGAATGTCTCTGTGGCCCGGCACCCAAATGAGGTGAATGTTAAACTGTTCCGTCATCTCATTCAGAGATGATTGACAATCGTGGACTGTTCGAGAGTTTGTGGAGACAGACGCGAGAGATTTAAGAGCGGCTTGGCTGTCTGAGAAGATTCGTATATCCTTACAAGATATAAGTTTTCTTTGAGCCAGGATAGTGCTTCTTTAATTGCCATTACTTCTGCCTGGAATACACTACATTGATTGGGAAGTCTATAGGATAGACTGAGATTCAGTTGTCTTTGAACCGTCAGTATAGAAGTGTACCGCATCGTCTTCCAGGGGTCCCTCTTCTTCCCAGGAGGATCTTGAAGGGATGGACATATGGAATCTTTTACCAAATACCATTTTTGGGGTGGTATAGTCTAAGCGATCTGGAATGGATCTGAAATTGTCTAGATTAGTTGTATGTCCAGTATTGTTTCTGGTCTATTGAGAGGTGGCTCTAAGCCTTACACATGAGTTGGCAGCCACCTTTTTAGAGAAGATGTCAAGTGGTGTTAGGTTTAAAAGCACTTCCAATGCTGCGTTTGGTGTTGTGCGAAGTGCTCCTGTGATGCACATACCTGCTGACCGCTGGACTTTAATGAGCTTATTTAGATTTACCATCTTGTCCAGTGCGGTCCACCATACGACGTCCAATCCACATTGCTTAGCCCATTTAGTTAGCCTGTTTAGGGCATTTGGTAGGAGTTCCGAGAGAACTTGGGTGTGCTTCCCAGATACGGATATCGCAACGTAGTCAGCGTAGGCAATCACCTTGAAACCCTCTGTTTCCAATGCTGTAAGTAAGTCGTTTACTGCCATCTTCCATAAAAGAGGAGAAAGGACTCCACCTTGGGGAGTGCCTCGATTCACCGATCTGGTGGTAGTAAAACTACTCATATTAGAAATTATTGTCCTGCTTTTGAGCATGAGTCTTATAAGATCTATGATTGACTTCTCTAATTTCAGCTACCAGGTTATATTCTTTGTATTCGAGGAAATGTTCAATAGTACGTACCAGTGAGTGAAGTGCTGATTCTACTGATTTTCCCTTAGAGTAGCATGTTGAGCTGTGGAAATAAGACATGGTTTTAAATTATGTCTGATATAAATTTCAATCAATCTTTCCAAGGTTTTAAGAAGGAAGGATGATAGGCTGATCGGTCGTAGATCTTTAGGGTTAACGTGTGAGGGTTTCCCTGCTTTGGGAATGAAGACTACTTTTGCCATTCTCCAGGCTTTGGGAATATATCTCAACCTTACACAGCTTGTCAGAATGGTTTCCAATATTGGAATAATCATGTCTGAGCATTTTTGTAGTTCGGCCGGAATGATTCCATCTGGTTCTGGAGATTTATATGGATCAAAGCTGTCTATGGCCCATTGCAGTTTTTCCCGCGTTATTAGATCTACTAAATCGCTTGTATAAGCTAAGTCATTGATTATGTTAGAGCTACCTGGAAAGTGGGTGTCTAATAACAGATTAAGAGGTTCTTCATCTGTGATAGTCCACGTGCCTGCTTCAGTCTTAAAAGCACTGGGTATTGTTGGACTTTTTGAGAGAATTTTCCTGAGTGTTGAGGCTTCTGAAGTATTTTCTATTTTACCTCAAAAATTTCTCCAAGAAGACCTCTTACTCTTTCTTAATTCTTTTTTATATTGCTTTAGAGCTTGTTTGTATAAGTCCCAGTCAGAAGGAGATCTAGTGTACTTAGATCTGTTGAAGAGTTTGCGACAGCTCTTTCTGAATGGTTCTAGTTCTTTATGCCACCAATGAGGTTTCTTTTTACCCTTTAAAATGGTTACAGGGCATGAAGATCTCATTGATTCATTTAAGGCTTCGGTGAGATGATTTAAAGAAAGGTCTAGTTCATCTTTACTGGAGGAGCTTTCAACCGCTCCCAGTTTGTATTCCGGTGATTTCGAAATCCCGTAGATGTATTTGCTACATCTTTGAGCTCAAACTGAATGTATTTGTAGTCAGAGAAGGAATTCTCTTTTGAGACATGCCAGTTTAAAATCATATTGTGGATCGTGTCAGAGGTAAGTGTAATATCAAGTAGGTACCTCTTTCCTATTCTTGGTTACAAAAGTGGGTTCACTACCAATATTACTTATGAGTAGGTTAGTGCTTAGTAAATAATCAAATAAGTACTCACCTCTCTCATTTATATCAGAGCTACCCCATACCGTGTGATGGGCGTTAGCGTCTGAACCAATTAGGAGACCAACTTTTTTCGATTGCGCGTCCGTTTATACATGTTGAAAACGTAAAATGCCAAACTCAACTAAAAATAAGACACTTGACAGCTGACAAAATGGCGGCCAGTCAAAATGAAGTTGCCAAATTAAAGTTTTATACCTCTTAAAAAGATCACACGTTATGAATTAAAAAAAAGTTTCACATACGCACTCCAAGTCTGAAAATGATGTAAAACACAATTTTAAATCGTCAATTTAAGAAACGAAGTTGAAAAACCTAATGTTTTAAAATCATTAAATTCAAAAACCATTTAATTATTATTATTTCAAAAACTTGATACAGTCGCAGAGTCGTTCATCAACATTACATTTTAAATACTTTGTCATTCACTCTAAACATTTTTTGTCAAAGATCTTTTGAAAATGGTCTTCTTTGAAAGAATTGGTGGCCCCCAACTTTGACATATCACGAATTTTTCACTTACCCGCCACCGCATAAAAAAAAACAACATCAAGCGCATCCGTGCCGCAAATCACTCATTCTAGAATATTTACAACATCATTTCAGAGTCATTAATTATCTGAAATATAATTCAAAGAACGCGGCATAATACTCGTACCTTAAATGGACGCAGCAATAGCTTGACGACTGCTGTTGCGGTGGCGAACATGGCTATACGTCAGCGGCGGCGGCGGCCGGCGTGTCTTATGCGGCAAAAAGGCGCCTCACATCACAACTATATCCATCAGAACTCCCTCTCTCACGCTTATCTATACCTCTCATAGCCATCATAATATTACATTACCTACTCCAACATTATGTCTTATAGAGTTCAGCCATTTTTTAACGAAAAGAAAATATATATTTCACACGAATGTGATTTGAATAATAAACGGTAAACAGTTTGACTAACTATTCCAATAAATCACACATTTTCTGAAGCGTTGTTGCCCCCAAATGGTGGTCTATGGTCTACCTCATATGCTGCACCATGTCTTGAAGTTCTACCTAAACACATATATAATGACAGGGTTCTGATGGTAAAATCTCAAGACATGCCAACAAAAAAAGCTTCCCATGCTGTTAAGAACAAAAGAGCCGCGTTTTGTCTAATTTGACCCATCTCAAGGAGGTTAACCATTTAGGGTTATTTTGTTCTTCTACCTAAAATATACATTTGTCTTTATTGCATAGATTTTGCTGTAAAAGTCATTGGGCTGTGTGTAAATCGAAACCTCGTGCCATTTATCTCAGGACAGACTCTGTGTGTGTTAACATGCGAACAAACTTGATATACACCTCTACCTAACTAGCTATACTTTTCGCGTCCAAACAAACTGTCTGTATGCCTTAATTCTATGCTTAAACAAAATATTGCCTTTCAAAGCCCCCACAATGTACCATAGACAAATATACACATATATCTATTTAATCTCCTGCTTACTTGGCATTGATTTATACACTGTTATTTTGTTTCGTTAACTTTCTGACAGCTTCTACTTTTTGTCGAAAATTTCTAACCAAGTTTTTTTTATATAAAAGTAAACAGCGCCATCGTTTAGAAAAGAACAGAAAGAACTCCACGTTTTATGTCAATATTTCTTTCGTTGTGTTTCGTTAAGTTTAAAATTTACTTTAGAAAGTGTCAAAGTTGTGCACTAGGCACACATTGTGGGCGTTTTTCTTTTTTAGTTCAGAGCAGAGCTCGAACTGTCAAACAAATAATTGTGTTTCTTTTTGAGCTCTGAGCGTTCAGAGCTTCAAATTCGTGTTTCTTTTTTAGTTCTGAACATGCTCAGAGCGCGCTCTGTGAGCTCAGAATAAAATAACAGAGTAAACGGAGTAAAATGCTGAGCACAAACAATTTGATATCTGAAAGCCGGGAAATAAAAAAAAATCATTATCAAAACAATAAAAATGGCGGAAGAGGCTGGTTGCTCTGGTGTAGAAGGTAAGATAATTTTGGAAAAACTAATTGCATATAGCATTTTTATGAATCAAATTTATTTCAGGCGTCAAATGGACCAACGCTATGATTGTTTTATTAATTAATTTGATTAAGGAGAATTTTGAATGCCTTCAAAGAGACGACATTTAAAATCATGACAGTTTAGTGCTCAAGTTGTTTCATAATTAAATCAGAGAGCTCTGAACATACTCTGCTCAGAACTCTACTCTACTCTACTCTGTTCGCTCAGAGTATGCTCAGAGCTCAGCTCTGAACTAAAAAAGAAAAACGCCCTGTGTTTTGTTATTTCTACAAACTATTGAAAAATCAAAGAGACAATTCAAGCCTTATTGAAATTTTTTAAATGGAGAAAATGTTGTCAAATGGGAACGTTTCAGAAAGAAATCCGAGTAAATTTTGTATTCTACTACAATATTGTTATTACTTTCGTCTTGTTGCTTTAAGTTTCAAGTTTCAGCAGTACTTTGTAGTGCAGCATACAAACTTTCTTTAACTTAGGGTAGAACAACTATTTCTTTATGTTTCGTTAAGTTTTTGATTGACCTATTAAAACGAGAAGTGGTATGTTTTCGAAATTTAAGGATTGTACAAATATTTGTTGCCACCATATACAAATAATCAATTTTTATCTTAGGGTAGGACTTTTACTGTCTGAACTAGAAGCTGTCAAAATTCGAACGAATACTGGATTTGAAAGAGTCAAAGCATAAATCAAACATTCTGTACGGAAATTAAGTGAACCATATTTTTTTTACACAAAACAAAAGTGAACGAAACTTAACGAAAAATAAAAATGCAGGCTAGTGAGTATGCTCCTTTAGTTTCACTTACTTTGATGTCCATTGAAAAATGATTCTTTCAGTGTAGGAACATTAGACTTCGGTTGTAACAATCTAAGCCACTTGTGGTTCAATTAATTTTTCACGAAGAGACGCCGACCGCGGTGTTGAGCGAATAATTCGCGATGCGTATAGCAGTTGCATGCATCTCACAAAATGTAGGAAGGTTAGAGACTTCTATAGGTAGGATACACGACTAGACAATATATATGCATTTTATAGAGGTAGCAATGTGTGGCCTGCATGAGACTCAAGCCAGACTTTTAAGCCTCGAATTATAGTTGATTTTGATGTTTTAGTTTGTCTGTTAGGCAATTTGGTAGCGTGGACAGTGTTGGCGGCGCCATCAGGAGCCAACATAGATGCTGCTGCCAACCAACTACTATACGACGATTTAACATTTTATACACTTTCACAAAATATAGGCAGTAGCGACGACTATACAACCGATGGCGGCGGCGCTAGTGTACATATGTGCAGTGCATGCCCATGATGTCCATACCCACATTGGCCTCATTTGGGAGGCTTCGATAAGCTATAATAGTATATGTGTAGGTATCTGAAAATCACCTGGGACAGTCGAATGTCCGATTAAGTGGTTTAGTCGTGCTGTTTTCACGGTTTTTATTTTAGTTTTTTCATTGAGACTTAAAATTTCGTAATTTAATTAACGTCTATACACAATAAAAAAGGAGTTATCTTTAGCTTAAGGCAGTCTCTTCGACTTGGCTCCATACTCCATACAAACTGTTTAGTGTGGGCTTTGACCAAATCTTGTATTTTTAGTTTAAAAAAAAAAACGATAAACATCGAAATTGGAATTTTACACTTCACCCATATCGGTAAAATACTGACATTTTAAAATCTATGAATGGAAAATATAATTATCTCAAATGGAAGTATCTAGTGAACACTAACAGGTGATAATTGAGTGCCAGAATATGTTTAAGAAAAACGTCTTAACAACAGCCTGCTGCTCCATAAACTATGATCAAGAGATTGTGTAGGCACCTATTGCAAGCCTAATAACATTAATTAAGTTACAAATATAGGGCGTGGTTTTGATACCTTTTAAAGCTCGCGAAGGAGCTTGTGGGATTAAGAGTTACTTCTTTTGTTTCATACCGAAATTTGGTAAGCATTAGTTGTTGCTAAAGTTAAGTGGTTGCATTCACTATTTTGAAGTTTACCAATTTGGCGTTGTGTATGAAATAGAAAGAAAATTGTTTTAATTAAAAGACATTAAACATTATTACCCCAATATTTGAAAATTCAAAAGCAAGTTATCTTTTCTTTCAGAAACCATTTTGAAATAATGCACTTTAAGTCGGTGCTCACATTGCAATCTTTTGAGGTCAATCATTTTGACGTTTCATCACTTACACCATTTGTACAGAAAATACTTCAACTCTTTATATCTTTTAACCATGAAGTGGAATTAGGAGACATTTAAGTGACGTTTATAAATAATTCTTCGTAGTGCGTTGTGCCAAAACTGTTTTCTATGACATTTATTTTGACAGTTCATCCTTGTTTTGACGTTTATTTTGTTTTAAGGTGGCCCTACAGTCCTGTGTGAACTAGGGCCTCACCCAACAGACTTCTCCATCTAGCTCGGTCCCTAGCTAGATGTCTCCAGTTTCGCACTCCAAGTTGCGTGAGGTCACTATCCGCTTGTGCGCGCCACCTAATTTGGCTAAGTCTACGTCGCTGTACAGCACGTACAGCTCGTCGTTCCATCTTCTCCTACACTCCCATTCGATGCATACGGGACCGTAGATCACACGAAGAACTTTTCTCTCGAACCGACCCAAGATGCTTTCATCCGCTTTTGTCATGGTCCATGCTTCTGCAGCGGGATGATAAGGGTCTTAAATAGCGATACTTTGGTCCCTCGAGAAAGGACTTTACCACTCAATTGCTTTCTTAGCCCGAAAAAACGTCGGTTATGGAGTAGCGTGAATTTTCCATGGTCATCCTGCACAAACGGACGAGTTTGGCAAGGATGCCAAAACTAAACATGGCTCTATACAGCTCGTCCCTGTAGATGCTGTCATATGCGGCCTTGAAATCGATGAAAAGATGATGAGTGTCGATTTGGTGTTCTTTGACTTTTTCCAGGATCTACCGTAATGTGAATAATTGATCGACTTTGGACTTTCCTGGTCTAAAACAACACTGATAAGGGCCTATCAGGTTGTTGGCAATGGGCTTTAGACGTTCACATATTACGGCAGAGAAGATTTTATAGGCAATATTAAGTAGACTGATTCATCTATAATTGGATTTTAGGATCAGGCAAACAATATTAAGGTTCCATACATCGGGCATGCTTTTTTCACCATATCTTACAGAAAAGTTGGTGCATTCTCCTAACAAACTTATCTCCAGCTGCTTTAAAGATCTCGGCATTCAAACTATCTGCCCCAGGGGCTTTGTTAGACTTCAGCATAGATATGGCAGTCTTTACTTCATCTAAGTCGGGAGGACGGGATTGTTGGCTTTCGTGAATGTTGAATGGATCATTCTGCCTTACAGCGGAATTCGGTCGTCGTTGCCGTTATACAGTCCTCAGCATTGACTGCGGTTCCACTATAATGTTTCCACTTTCGTCTTTGAAGCCTTCGGTTCTAGGTATATGTACCTGTGAATTTCGTTTCACCTGTTCATAAAACTTTCGAGCTGCATTCGTGCTCTTAAACCTCTCAACATCTTCGACCACACGCTTCTTATGCCTCTCTTTTTCCTTCTGAGAAGTCGGCATTCCTCTAGCCTCTTCTGCTCATAGAGCTCATGAGCAGTTCTCGTTCTTTTATATAGCGCCGCTTTGCGTGCCTGTTGTTTGGCTGCATTTGCCTGCCGAAATTCTTCATCAAAAAAGGGGTTCCTTGTTGGTGGTTTCTTGAAACCCAGCACATCAGAGGTGGCTTCTCTGATTGCATCATTTCAATGTTGCAACTTGTTTTCGATACATAGTGTTGAAGGCAATGAACTTCGAGAGAGGTTACTTGTAACTCGGTCGGAAAAGGATTTGGCGATCTCTGGTGATTTTAGCCGTTCGACGTTGTATCTTCCCCCAGCACCTCCCTGTTTTGCCGAGTCGATGTTAGCTCATGGAAAATTTCAAGTTTTTCATTCTCTTTTGGCCCGGCCCATCCCATCGTATTGATGGCGGTGATGTCTGCTTTATAGCAGTCTAGGGTCTCCGCTAATTCTTCGGCCGAACGTGGTCTGTTAAGGGACCTAACATTCCACGTGCATATCCTAAGTTCGTTGTCCTTAATTCGTTTGCGTAGGTTTTCAACAGTAAATCCGTCCGAATCCGAAGCTTGTTGGTGCTTCGCAACTTTTACGTGGCCAGGAAGTCACCCCGACGGCACATCCCAAAACCTGGAGGGCCAGATCCTAAGTATAACTCCAAGGATAGGGAGCCGGATAAAACCGTCCCTTATGTAGGCCTGGGCTCCGAATTAATAGAAGAAGCCCTATAAGGTGTTCACTAAGTAGTTCAACCTTACGGAACTGTTGACACCACCGTTGATTCCATCTCGGGAATTCCTCCACTGCCTTCTGGATAAGGAGAAGTTCCTTAGTAGAAACACCTTCCCCCCTCTCTCATTTGCTGACCCCAACAACTTTCCACTGGGTTTGGAACCCAATCTCCAGTTGAGGTACTAGGCACCCGATGTTCACCACGGGGAGGTGAAAGTAGGAGTTGGTAGACAGAGGTTGGTTTTGAGAAAAACCTGTGGACGCTTGTGTCCTCTTGAATGCACATGCCTACCATTTGAACAGTGTTGGTGAAATAAAATATAATACAGGTATGTAGATTTCCATTAGTTAAAAACATTTAAAAATAGATATTTTAATTTTTTTTTAACTGAAGGTTTCAATTACAGATCATGTACACACACCAGTCGGGAGCTAAAAAGCGCAAAGAACGCTTAAAGCTCGAGAGACTTGAAAGAGAAAGAATGAACCCAAAGAACTCTGTTCGATTTCGTTTCAAAAACGTCAGAAGAAGAAAGAAAATCAAATGAAATACAGGAATTGAACTCAAGCGACGTAAATGATAATCGAGTGACCGAAAATGCAGTATATGCAGGATTGGAAAAAGAAAAAGATTGCTCATTACTCTTCACTAAGGAAATGGTAAGAACTGACCTTTTTAAAGATTACGCTGTTGGAACCATAAATACCGTTGTTCGTCGAGGCCATGAGATGTTACCTGCTTCTTTTCCACGTGATCGAAACAACGAGCAATTTCCGACCTCGCTGCTTTCGAAAATCTTACCTAACGGTGAATTGGTAAAGCGCGATTGGTTAGTGTGGAGTAACCTTAAAAATGCGTTCTATTGCCTACCTTATCGTTTGTTTACACAACAAATTAAATCAATATACATCGCTCAAATCTGTGTCGTACAGGAGGATATTCTTGCCTTCAAGTGTGGAAAAGCTGTACGTCAAATTGCCTGCTCATGGAAACAATACCGATCATGTCCAGTGTTACGTTCAATGGCGCTCATTACAACTGCGAATAAAGAAAAACGTTTCAATTGATGCTCTTCTCAATGCCAAAATTACTAGGGAAACCAAAAAATGGCAAGGAATTCTATATATAATATTTTACACCATTCTCTTTCTTGGCAAAAGGAAACTAGGACTACGAGGCGATAGTAATCTTATTGGAGAGCCAAATAATGAAAATTTTTTGAGCATTTTGGAATTAATTATTTATTATGATCCCTTACTTCAGGAGCACTTGAAAAAGTAAGAATTTAACAACAGGAACACAAACGTTTGCATGTCCACTAATTTTCCGTTGGGATTCAAAATGAGTTCATTAAAATTTGTGCCAACATGTGAATTCAGCTGTTTTGAAGGAGAGAGAAAACGCTAAATACTTCCCTATAATTGTCGATGCAACACCTGATTCTAGTCATGTGGAATAAAACACATTTATTTTCCGATATCTGCGCTTGGAAGAAAATGTGTTCTCCATCCAAGAATGGTTTTTGGAATTTGTCGAATGCAAGAAAGAAAAACTGACACCGCAATAGCTGATTTGATCTGCGAAACATTGGCAAAGAACATAATCCCTTTAGAAGACTGTTGTGCACAAGGCTATGACTGTATAATGGTGCACAAAGTCATATTTTAAAGAAAAATCCGAATGCCTTGTATTCACCATGTGCAGCTCTTACAAGACTTAACTTGTGTGGAGTCGATTCAGCGGAATGTTGTACTGCCGCAATCATATTTTTTGGTGTAGTTCAAAAGTGTTTCAACTTGTTTAGCAGCAATGTCAAACGTTGGGAAATTCTTAAGAAACATGTTACCGGATTCCTTCACAACCTTTCCGATACAAAATGGTCAGCTAGAATTGAGGCAGTGAAACCATTTACAAATCATCTGAAAAACCTTAGAACATCATTAGAAGCTTTAATGATATCCGGGCCCGGATTCCTATCGATGGCCCTAAATGTTTTTGAAATTCCAAAACAACGTAAAAATGTAGGTATCAAGTAATAGATATTTCCATTATTTATGTAGTTGGACATATTCAACGATGAAAGTTGAATTGATTTCAAACATGTATATGGATTGTAAATCTCTCGAAATATCAATTTGTTTTGTCCAATGGAACAAAATGTTTGCATTTTGACACATTTATATCAAATATAAACTTTAGAGTAAAATATATGGTCTTTAACAAGAAGAAAAGGTTTGACATTTACATAAAGAAAAAAAAAGAGTCTAAAAGATTATGAATAAGTCCTAACCTTAAAAAAGATTAAAGATAGTGAATAACTGTAATAAAATGTTGACATTGACAAAGTTGAAAAAACACATATTTATGAAACAAATTTGAGTGACCAGAAACACTTAAAATAACAAAACAAAAATAAACATTTCAATGATACACTCAAGTACTTTGAATTCTATTTATCTTCCCTCAATTCAATATAAAAACTGCCCACATCTCTTATTTTTATTATTACGCTACCGCACTAAAGGCACGTGAATCAAATCAAATACAAATTGAAGCTTCATTAAATAAAGATAAAACATAAAATAGGTATAAAAAAAACTTTTATAGGTCTAAAGGTGCTATAAAAATTCTGACTATCAAAACTCTATTAACAAAGTGTTCTCGATGCCATAATATTCAGAGAAGAGAACTAAATGAATTTATAAATATTATATCCACGAAAAACGAACGAATCTAAGTCTTGTTAAAAATTCAAAAACCAAGTTTGTCCTCACCACACCATTTTACTCTAATTGCGTTGAAAAAATATCTACCATTTAAGGTTCCTTTTTTATGGATATCATTGAGTACGCTCAGCGAATATATTAGTTGAAGCAAATTCGCTCGTATAGAACCAAACCAACCATCCGACCAACGACCGATGACTTAGGGTATGCACACATCTAGATATACTCGTAGTACTTAAAGTTCAGTCAACAGAGCTATCAGTTCTTTTTTTAAGCTTGAGTAATATTGTATTTTTTCTTGCAAATAAAGTTATCTTTTTGGCTTCTTTTTCTGGAAAAAATAAATTTGCTTGTTCCACATAATGGGGTGAAAAAATTCACAGTACCTCTGCCTATCTATTTTATCTTATCTTTAAAAGCCTGGCCATGTGATAAGATATACACGAGCTTGTTTGTTTGCTTTTGATATTTTATCTTAATTTAGCCATACCTCTGGAGACCATCATCATTGTTATCCAAGGAACTTCAATGAGACATGATGAAAACATGCCAAGTGGTTAAAATGTCTTTCCGCCTTGGATTCCACCTTCAATGTAACCTATCGACAATGTTCTTTGTATTTTTTTTTGTTGTTGTTTGTCTTATGGACAAACCTTAAGATGTATAAAGAATTTATCGTGTAAATATGGTTGACCAGGTGGTGGAACAACTTAACGATCGGTGTAATCACTGCCTGTGATGGAAGTTGTGTATATATTAACGACATACAGAGAGACGTCATACTAGGAAATAACATCCCATTTATGTGGCTTTTCTTGGTTCTTGGAATCACCATTGCCATGATGATGAAGACCATTTTAAGCATTCGCGAGAACATAAAAATAGATAGACAGATAGACAAGACATCAGGCGGATGGATAGACACACACCACACGGAACGGAGAGACAGTGTCACAATCCTAACAACTGAAGATGCCGATTGATGATATGAATTGCGAATCATGGGAAAAATTGGTATGTGACATCTCCATGGTGACGTTTGCGGCAAATGTCAAAGGTGAACTTTGAGGAAGGAGAATTAAGAATTGAAAACTTCGTACTTCCAATACGGTAAAAAAGTGTGATTTAGCAAAAACTTTGATGTAGTAGTTAACATTGAAAACTGAGGAAATTTTACTATAGACATGATGTCTTAAAAACCACATGAAACGCAAGCTTTATTCACAAAACTTGACAGTTGCGTTTAGTCACCACCTTTACAATAACCAGCTTTGCAATGGCTTACCTACCACTCGTAACTTGCCTATCCACCACTTTTTAACACTTTGGCTTCTAACTGGATTATAATTTACTTAATAGGATTATAATTTCTTATCCGCCTTGTCAACGGCTTTTGACCGGATTATCTAAGGTTCCTAAGCAGTTGAAAATAGATTCACCAGTGATTTTTTATAACGTAACCAACAGCTTTAAAACTTATCACTGCTCTTTATCTATTTATTAACAGCTTTTAACTAAATTATCAATAATTCTTGAACGATTGTAAGCCGTTGATAGCTTTTTAACAAACTTGCAGAAGCTTATAAACTTCAATACTTTTTTAATGAGCGTCCAACAGTACAAAATAAACGTGACCATTTACATTTGACAGTTGATTGAATAGCCATTTTTTAAATCAAATGACGCCGCAAAGTTTACTGAACCTAAACATCAATAGATATGAAATGTCATCAATGTGGATGATTTATAGTTGAGTCATGGTCGAATCATTGGTGTCCTTGAAGTCGTGGTTGTCAATTTGAAACGTGAACTCATCTTGTATTCTTGTCTTTTAAATTCATTTTTATATCTTACGTTTAAAAAAAACTCTTTATCTATTCATAAAAATATCAATGAGTTCATGTGTTATGACCTTCAAGATATCTTTCTCTTTCATATTTAAATTTAAATAAGTATTCTATAGCCAAGACCTTTGTTTAACAATGTTTCTTTTCTATTTCCTTCAAGACGGCTGGCATATTTAACCAACCTTCTTTGACAGGTCGTCACGTTCTTATACAATATATAATCCCATTCGTAACCCACCACAACCGCCACCATATTGTTGTCTACCTTAATGACAGATAAGTCGTGCGACAATACAAAAAATCACATATGTTACTATAGAAACTAGTACTTTTGTGCACATTCTAATCCCTTAGGGTCCGATTGCATTCGAAGTAACCTCTGTGCTGTCAAAGGGTTACATAAGACATTGACCATTGCATTGCAAGTTAGAATTCTACCACTTCTTAGCACGTATAAATACTAGGTAACAAAACTGGGCAGATTTAAGTATAAGAAGTTGAAATTGAAGAAAGACAAAATAAGCATTTTGCACGCAGGTGTTTCTACCAAGCTCCAAGCTAAAAACACAGAAAAGTTTATAGAAAATGCAAAACATGTAAATTCAATTTCACGTTCCGTTTGGAGTGTGAATAAATGTTTAGGTCTGTCTCGGATATAGCAGCGGTAAATGTGCTTATAGTTTTATAACTCTAGGCGAGACGTGTAAATTCAGAAGAAGACCAACCAAACCACAGCAACAACACTGCAATGTCATCTTGACCATTGAGCATATTGTATAAAGAGATGCAAAAGGATTGGCTTATATCTTTAAAGCTATATGTACACTTAGCATCACCTGACAGTCATATTGACATGGTCGAAGGGGGGAAGAGAATGAAGAAAAACTTTATCTTATATATGTATCGTATACCTAAGAGGCATCATTATATACGAATGCAGTGGCGGCCGACAATTTGAATATACGTGTTGGCTGTCAGTTGGGTCGAGAATCTCTTTTTAACAAATAGCTAAACAGTGGCGAACTCGAGTAATGTCACTGTGACAGCTAGTAATTTTTCAATGGAACTTGAAAGTGTCAGAAGATTGTTGGTGTTGTTGCTGTTGGCGTTCCACTGGGCTGTGTTGGAATTGAGGTTTCTAGTTATGCTAAAAGATAAAGTATGGTTCCTTCTTTCTAGAAGGTATACCTAACTGTGGGAAGAAAAATATGCAAATGTATACAAATAGAAAAATATTGTTTCTTTTTTTTTTGCAAATTTCTAATTTGTGTACCTAACACAAATGTTGATTTTACTTGGGCTACTTATTTTCTAGAAAGAAAAAGATAAGGAATATTTATTCAAAATTCTCACTTTAACTGGTTTCTGTCATTTGCAAAATTTGAATATTCTTTAAGTAGGTCAGCAGCTAGATTTTTAAGTAAGAAATGTGTAAGTATCGAAATGTATCTATACATATTTTTCTTTGGTGTATTAACGTTTTGACAAGTTATCAAAATTTATCGATGTATTACTATCTAATAAATCAAAAAATGGGTAATATGAACGCTCCCATAAAAATAGTTTCCAGAAACATTTCTGCAAATGCAAGAAAGTTGGGGAAAATCCTCTGCAACAAAAAAGCAAGCAAAAATTAGGTTATAATCCTGTTGTTTATGTTTATGATGCTAAAATTAAGGCAGACATATTTATGGTGCGATAAAATTTACAGCTCTTAAATGTCACAATTTTAGTATCTGATAAAAATGTCAGATATAATTCAATAATACCAAACCACTTTGACTTGCAACTGGATGGACAACGCGACGAGAGATATCAATTTTAATGAAAGTGAATTTATTCTCTTACTTGAAAAACAAGTTCAATTTGTCACTCGAATCAAGCTTAAAAATACACTTGACAATATCCTTCCAGCACCAATTGAAAAAACCCATTCTCTTCCTTCTTCCATTCCCAAAGACTAGAAGTGATGGTTGCAACTTGTAACTGCAACAAGGTTTATAGTCTCTGCAGCCATTGCAACTTTGTTTATTCATAATAATTTACATATTTTAGTACGTATATCAAGCAACTTTATCTCAATTATCGTTAAAAAAAGATTATTGTGACCGGTTAGATATTTTTGTTGTTTGTATTTTGAAAAGATTTATTAATATCTATATCCACATCTTTTCTATCTACACTGACGCGTGTTTAAGTGCATCTTTTATGACTATATTATCAAGCCACCATAGACCGCTCTGCAGCTTGGATTGTTGTTTAATGTGAATGTGCTCCAACTTCAGCAGCAACAACAAAATTGTATTTTAACAGATCAATTCATAAATTCAAAAACTGAAATTTTCATTCGCAGACGATAAAAAAGGTTCTTCTTTTTTATGTACATTTTTTCGAGCTAGACTAGACATGGTGAATAATACTCGTAGTTAAAGTTGCTAAGAGAAGAGAAGGAGTGGAATGTAACGTCTGCTTAAAAGATTGGTCTAGTGGAAGTCTGGTATGGTGTGTTTTTGTTTTGTTTTTTTTTTTTGACATAAAGATTCTGTCTCATACAAAGTCTTACTGAATTCCGAAACACATGAGTTTTTTAACGAGCTCTTGTACATACTTTTCAATGAAAATATAGAAATCGAAATATTAAAGAAGACAGACGTCATTATATGATTATATTGCGGAGTCTCTTTAGTGACAGTAGGATGTGACAGTTATAGGGGATTTTCGCTATACATCACTTATCATCAAGCCTATAACTTATGTCATTGATAGATATGGATATGATGATGTGGGTATCATAATATTGATGAATGCAGAGATATCATACATTTTAACTCCCCTGCACGGAAACAGATAAAGAAAATATCAAACACAGACTATGGGGGGTTCTTTTTCATTTCTTTTTTAATGAATTCTGTCAAATTAACTGTCATGAGACGAAATGACAAATGGAATTGGATGTTATATTTAAATTTTTTTGATGAGGTTTTGTTTTTATTTGTACATACTTAGAGAACTCTGCAAAGTAAACACTACCGTGAAAGTGAAATGAAGTAGTGTAATCGATCGGGAATAGCACATTTCAAGTTGGTCATTACAATGAAATTTCGGAATACTCCACACTTTTTGTAGAAAAATGACAAACGATACGTTATTAACCCTTAACCACACTTTTTGTACGCTAATGACAGATAAGTCGTGCAACGAATAATTAGAATGGGGGTTCTAAAAATATTTTTGAAAATATGGCTTGATGAATATTTATATTTGAATTAAAAACAAATGTTTTCATTTTCGTCCAATTGCGTTTTGACCAACGAGGACCTACTTGAAATATATATTAAATTTTTAGGGAGGAATAAATTTCCTTAAATTATATCATTCAAGTCTGCAGAAAAATCAACATTCTATGAAATGCTCCTGAAAGGTGACTTTTAGCCTTACCAATATTCAAATTTCAAGCTAACTTAAATTTTTAACTGGGCTCTAAATATTTCGCCAGATCAATAACCATTTTGATTATTAGGTTAAGGGCTAACACCCGGTTGAATTTAAGTGTTTCTAAACTCAACTTTAAATGCACGGTTTGCACTGTCATTTTGACAGCACATCCAACAAATACTTTGCAGGTCACAAGTGTTGAGATTTATTGCGATTGTTGTCTGCTGATTGTTCGTGGCAATATTTTATAAAAAAAGTAAGTCGAATAATACTTGTTTTAATATATAATTGTGATTATATTTTAATCAATATCCATAATTTTAGAAATGGCTGAAAAACTAAATTTAAAACGGAGCAGATCGTCAAATTAGACGATGGCAATGAAGGACTTACAAGTCGAAGCAGCTAGACCACTTGCGCATGTTATAGATTATAAACTAAATGATGGCAAGTCATTTAGGCAAGTAGCTTTGAATTAATGCCAAAACAAGTAAGGTACCGTTGAAGCCACGGACCAATTTAATTGGCTTCAAAGGGAGACCGGTATTTTAAAACCTTCCAAGGAACCTTTTGAGATCGATTATGAAATTGCTGAAATTTCCACTTTGGATTTTGTTGAAGATACCGCAGAATTTGATTGTTATGCTTGTTTATGTTTGCATATTTTACTAATATCAATTCAATGCTGTCTTTTTGACCGAGAATGTAGTAGATATTATAATAGAAGGCTAATTAGTAAAAGACGTGTTTATTTTAGTTATTAGTATACACGCAAATTAACTCGCTGTTAAAATTCAACTCAACAATACTTTAACGTGTGCTTAGCGATTTATTATTAGCAAGCCCCTTTGTCAAAAATAAAACAGTCTTTACGTTTGTTCCACTAAAAATCAACCTGTTAAATGAAATCGTTTCATATCTCAAATATGCTTGTCAAACCACAAAACCAGAAAATATAAAAATATTTTAGTAGGCATCAAGCATATTTGAGAATCGTTTGCTGACCGTTCACCATTTCAAATTTTCTATAATACCGCATTTGTCAAATTTATTTAAACCTTTTTATCGAAACTAGTACTTTTTTGAGCATTCCAATCCTCAAGGGGCTGATTACATGCTTGTCAGTGCCCTGTCAAAAGAAGACAGTTATAATAATTTATCTGTATTTTGCATTTTGCGTTCTAAGGTACTGGAGAGCGCTAGGAAACGTCACCTGTGGTCCTAGGTTTAATGAAAGAAAAATTCTTATGTGCACCTCCTCGCGGTAGAGAGTGGATAACGCTAAAGCACAACGGGACCGAATGCCTGCCGGTATACGCAAACAGACCAGCTTTACCAGTAGTACCAAAATTTCCCTAAAAGTGGAGGAACTGCATATGGCTGTCAACGGTATAAAAGTCTGGTGGCGAACGAAGATTGGAGCATAAAATGTTAGTTCCATGTACGCACCAGGCAGGTACGAGCAGGTAGAGCTTGAAATGTTTCGGCATAATATCAGCATTTTCGGAGTGAGTGAAACCAAATGGAGATGAGTATAGTGCAGAATCGGCCCAAACGAGAATGTTGTACTCTGGCGAAGAGAATTCAGACAGAGGTCCAAGACTCAACGGTGTGGGCATCATGTTGACTAAAGAAGCTACCAAAAGTCTGATTATTACGGTGACGTTTAGCTCAAAAATCAGAAAGGTCACCTTTATTATATGCTACGCTCCAACGAATGAGGCGTCAGCGCACGAAAAGACCTCTTTTTATACTCATCTGAATTCGGTGTACAACGGTGTTCCAGGGGGCGATATCATTATCATCATGGGGGACATTAAAAGAAAGGCTGATGCAGGTAGTGACCATTACTTGCTTCTGACATACAGACAAGAGCTAGAGTTTCCTGGATATTCCAAGACATCTGGGACAAAATCACTTATCGAAGAACACTTAAAATTAGAATCAATTCAGAAAGTGATGCTCAGCGGTAATTGATTCTACGAAACGAGTATCTCATAAGACACTGCAGCGATATGTGAGACGTGACAAGAGGGAAAGGGTGGACAAACTTGCGGAAAATACTTAACATGCTGCAGAAATAGGTGACGCAAGGTGGCTTTATAAAATCACTAAGGATATTGTTGGACAGCGTAGTAGCACTTACAATAAAGATCCCGTGTTAGATTCGAGCGGCAACTTTTTAGTGACGATAGAAGATCAGCTACAAAGATGGAAGGAGCACTTTTTTGCGCTTCCAAATGATGCCCACAATGCAGAATTGAATCCACAATTAAACAACATACGCAGATCTTCTAGGGACTCCAGTCCCCCAACAAGTTCAGGGATAAGTTAAGTATTGCGATACATCTTCTAAAGAAAAACAAAGCAGCTTGACTTGATGGTATTCCCGCAGAATTCCTAAAAGCAGCCCCTGAGGCAGCTTCCCGTATTTTGCTTAAACTCGTACAGGCTGTCTGGGAGAATGTAACTAACCCAAGGGACTGCAAGGATGGAGTTACTGTAAAGTTACCAAAGAAAGGAAACCTCAAAAACTGTAATAACTGGTGCGGTATCAAAGTTCTTTGCGTTTTTCCGAAGTTAATGCCAACTATTATTCTCGAGAGGATTAAGTTCAAGATCAATAGACACTAACCGGGGTTTCGTAGTGGCTGTACCGATGTACCTAATGTTTGTAGATTTTGAGAAGGGGTTAATCGTGAATTCATCTCTAGATCGCTTACTGCGCGAGGAATCCCAGAGAAAATTGTCGCTGTTATTGAAGAATCGTAGAACAACGCAAGGTGTTTTGTGTTGCATAATGGACATCTTTCCGACTTCTTCGTGTCAAGAAGTGAGACAAGAAGATGTCTTTTTCACCAATTCTGTTTTTTCTGGTGATTGACGATGTGATGACTGCCACGGTGGGTACAAATGAAAGACACGGTATCCAATGGAGTCTGTTTGACAAGCTTAGCCACATAGATTATGTTGACGATATGTCTCATGGCTAACAACAAGGCAGGCTTAAATCAGATGTTTCATTCACTGCAATTAAATGGAGAAGTGGCTGGCTTAAGGTTTAACACAAATAAGACCAAAGTAATGACCACGGGTCATAATGGTTAGTGCGTTGGACTGTCATGCGAAAGGTCTTGGGTTCGATCCCTGCCTATGCCACCTAAATTTTTTTTCACGGGTACTGCCTCTTGCAAGGAATTGACAAATTCTCCAAGAGTAAATCTTGTCATTAAAAGTGCTTTCTCAAATTTGCCGTTCGGATTCGGCTTAAAACTGTAGGTCCCTTCCATCCCTGACAACAGTTCTCGCACACGGGAATGGTTGAGAGTTGTCAGTCACTAGGCCCTAGTTCTCAACGGACTGTTGCACCCAATTTATTTATTTATAATGACCACGGGCCAAAGCACACAAGTTATTCTAAGGCAGGGGACCATAGAGGAGGTCGAGCAGTTTAACTATCTGGGAAGTTCTATATCTCCCGATATCGGAACCGACCTGGATGTTAACAGTAGAATAAACAAAGTCCGTAGTGCATTTGGAATCCTTTCTTCTGTGTGAACTCTAGCAAAATATCGCTAAGCACCAAGTTGAAACTCCTCGAATCCAATGTCAAATCAGTGTTGCTGTTATATGCTTCTGAAACATGGAACATGCCAACATCTCTAGCAGACTACAAGCTTTCGTTAACCGTTGTATGCGCTCTATTCTGGAGATCTGGTGGTGGCCGAAAACCATTTCTACCGTTCAGCTGTGGAATAGGAATCATAGCAAATCAATCGGTCCAATGGAATCCCCAAGGTAATAGACTCGTTGGAAGACCAAAGACAACTTGGAAGTCATCAGTTTTGACGGAGGCTCGGTCTTAAGGCATTCAATCTTGTCCACAGCTGAGATCAGTTGCGATGAATCGGGATAGCTGGAAGGATCTTGTTGCTGCCCTATGCTCCAGCAGGAGTTAAAGCGGTGCTGTACTTTTAGCCGGACAACATATATATATAATATATATTGTATTATAGGCTTTATTTTTTCTTATTTTTGTGTGTTAAATTTTTGATTGTGTACTTTCTAAAAGAACTTGAATTCTACTGTTCCAACTTCTGTTTTAAAGACAATAATATTGAGCTTATACAAGTACAAAGTTGAGTTTTAGGCTAATCCCTTATAGTTCAAAAACTGAATATGAGATTTTAAAAAGAAATACCAATTCAAATTTCATTATACACCTGTTATAACAAAATGTGTACATAAATTTTCTCGATTTTAATAAAGTTTACAACTTTTTTACATTTAAAAAAGCTTGCAAAAAAATACTAAACTTTTCAATTGTGAGTTTTATAATTTTGACGCAATGCGAGCGTACCCTTAAAAATTCCGACCTATCAATGTGTATAAAAAAGAGTCCCAAATTTTCTTGTTCTTAAATTTGGCTGTGTAGATTTTGAAAAAGAAATAAACTTACCTAAACTCACTTATTAATAAATTTGCATTTTCAAAAATGCTTTTGTATTCTTTCAAAACTAAAATAAACTTTATATTTAGAAATCTCTGAAAACTCCCTCTATATGAGTGATGCAATTTTATTCAAAAACTATATCCAACTGCATGCTAATTTACAATTTTTATCTACCATGAAACCATTAAATAAAAACCTGACACGCAGACGAAATTTCAAAAATAAAATAATTTTCACTTCAATTTTTCCAAAAAAAAAAAGGAAAAATCCAAAAAGGGGAAACGACCACCAGACTCGAGTATAAAGCAGCTTATATCATGAAAACGACAACATTTTAAGTTTTGACATAGCAGCGATAATTAACCCTGACAAACCATTTCAATATACAAAAAGGGATCTGGTAAATTAGTCAGTAGTTGAGATTGTCATTTAAGAGAGCCCACCAAATGTCAAAACTGAAACATCAACCTCATCATTATTGTGGTGATGCCAACTTCTTGTTTTCGTTCAGTTTGAGGGTGGAGTGAGTTTATAATCCCCAAACTTGATGACACCATGTGTAAAATGTTTGTGTTTTAAAAGTCATAATTTTGTTGTTCGTCTTCTAATTATAACTTGATTTGTTATTTTTAAGTTTTCCCGTTGTTTTTTTTTTCCTTGAATATTTTCGTGTGGATAAACGTCACACTAAAAATGAAATGTTGTATATTTATTTTTGTTTTTCTTTCTGGAACTTTGACGGGACATGGGAGGTATTGTGTCAGACCGGAATGTTAACATTTCCTAATGTCAAAATAAACATTTTTGAATATGATGCTTGGTCATCCAGAAATCTTCTATATGACATCGATTTTGAAATCAGACAGAAAGAACTCTGTCATTCAGAGAAGTTTGAAGGTTTTGAACATGTGAAATATTAAAAAGACTCACTTGTGATAAATTAAACATCGCCCACTCCTTAGAAAATGTCTCAAAAAGGTGTCATATTCTATTTTGCAACATCAGCCATCAAAAGAAATTAATTTGATAGATGTCCATGCAACGCAAACACATGTTCAAAGTACCTGGTGGTTTTCGTTAGAGTTCAAAAACCAGCAGAATGATTATTTTAATGTGGGAAGGTGTTTTGAGTTCGCGGTATAATTCTTTTCAAAAAATAGGAATTTTCTTTTTCTCTTTTCTTTTTCATGTGACTGTGTCAATATTTGAAGATCTTTGGTTTCAGTTTCAGTTTTGGTTTCGGTCTGGTTCTCAGTTCCATTTTTGAATTTGTATGTCAATATTGTTCTTTGCTTATAAATCACTTTTTCTTTTTTTTTCTGCTCTTTTTACCGCATGTTTATGCTTCATCGCGTCTTCTTCTTTGGATGAATCGTGCGCGTCCCAAAGATTTGTCAGGTTTATACATTTCCTTTAGCAAACCTTAAAGGCCATAGAATTCTAGATTGCTTATGTAACACATCAAATGCACATCTTGTCTGCATGACAGATATACTTTCTCATGTAGGTAAGGTAGAGTGATGTGGTGGTTTGAGGCGTGTTTACATAGTTGTACCCTATTATAAGAGAAGCCAATGGGGCAGGGACTGTGGGAGCATACGAAGTGTCAATTTTCGTGTTCATTGATGGTGATTTTTTTGTATGGTTTGGGTTTGTTGACCAAAATGTTTATTCGTTTGTCGGTGTCATATTCACGCATCACACACCCAAGATATTATGTCATTTGATATTGATTCAACGTCATTGTGGTTTATAAGAACAAAAAATTTGGTTTGATTTAATAAACCCAGGGGCTTTGACCTTATATTGGGACAAATTCAAAATTAAATCTCGTTTAAGGTTCAAGCCCTCATGGTATTGTAGCTTCAAATTACTTAAGAGTATAGTACTCGTGGTATGCGTGATGTTTAGTGCAACGGGTTGTCATCCTAGAGGTCTAGGCTCAACATCTGCCGATGATACTTAAAAGCTTTTTAAAGAGTACTCCATCTTGCGAGGTATTGGTAAATCGTCCAAAGTGGTCTTTCCATAAACAGTGATTCGACATAAGAACTGTATGTCCCCTCCATCCCTGTCATTAATGTCAGATGGGAATGTTTAAAAGTTGTAACTTTGTCAATTTGAGAGTCCAATTTGTTTTATGAATTGTTATATTCCATTCCAAGAAATGTGTAAGTTAATAAAGGACTTTATAATTTCTACTCCTAAATTAAGTCCCAACATCCTTTCAAATGAAATTAACTCTCTACAAATTCTAAGGAACTGCACACACGTGACTATAATAAGGAGGTACACACACATCACACTCATATCTCGGTCGACCTTTTGAGAAGAAACATCATCTCATAGCAGCATCCATCTTTTTTTCTCTGGACGACTCCTGTTTCTGTCTAGGCCATGTGCCACCTATCACCACTCCTTAATCCTTGCCCGCATTTCAAGCAAGGGTTTGTTGATGCTGATAGCAAAAAAGGATGAATAGCATTCCTCTCTTAATCCATGTACCTACCTAGCACATGTGCCTTGTTTTTGCCATTTTTTCTTTTTTGCTTGGTTTTGTTGTCAGGACTGTTCAAACAAATCAGTGGCGTTCATCGTCAGTTTCTATCTCTCTATCTCTGTATAATATTTTGTTGCAGACATTGAGTAAACAAACATCAGTGGCAGACTTCATATTATCACCATTTAATTGGAATTAAAATACACCCTCGTGCTTCGTTCTTCATGCATATGGCATCATTTGACTCATCGTCTAAATGAATAGAGAACAACAGAGGACAAAAATGTGGGAGGTATTCAGGCTAAGATTGAAACAATAATTAAGTCATTTTTGTTAAAAGAAAATAAGAAAGCTTTGAACTTTGTTTGTTTGATTTTGACACCAAAGATATAAAATTAGAGCTCCAGAAGGTAATGAATAGATTGGCATGGATTTTTGTTTTCTCTTTCATGTTAATCAGGAATTATATTATTAACCTAGTTTATTGTTTTTTAAAGAGAACTGATTTATCTTAAATCAAGATGTTCCTAATAATCTTTGAATACAACGTATGTGTCAGAAGTGAACTGAAGTACGCAAATTGGTATCACGTATCCACTTGATCAACTTTATGATTGGATAGTTTCATTAAGGCTTTGTGGAAGAGAACACACTTTTAGCTTTTTGCTTTAGTTTTCATACGATACAGCTTTTAATGCGTTAAAATTCTAAAAAATCTTAATCATGGGTTTTTTCATTGGTAAAATAAATTAATTTATTTTTTAAGAATCTGTCAAATCACTACTTTGTCTTGTTTTATTGTTAAAATTTTGATTTATTTTTGATCTAAATTAAATTTTCAGTTAGAAAATTATTCGTGAAATTTGACACTTCATTCACCAATCCAAATTTCATGCACAATATTGGCAAACACGCTTCGGCTTCAGCTTCACCTGACGTTTACGAGTTCAGCCACAATGGAGCTTCGACCTAACGTATCGTTTGACAATCGTAAAGAAAAGAACGTAATGTAACGTAATGTGACTCCAAACGGAAGCTCTAGTTCAATTATCTGAACATTTGCTTTGTGTGACAGTTCAACAGCTGTAAAAAATGTCAAAAAACAAAATATTTGCTCTTTGGAGCGATGTAATAATAGAAATGTCATTCAAAGCAACCTCGAAGCAGGCCCACCGTAACGCAGACGAAGCCGAAGCTGATGTGTGTTTGTAATTCAGACATATCTGTCAGTTTGAAGAGTGTGGTTTCTGATTTGGATGAAAACGATTTTCAAAATATTAATTGATAACAATTTTCCTTAAATATGGAAATAATTTCAAACTTTATAAAGCTCGTTCCTTTTCCTAGATGAGAATATTGAAAAGTACAGAAACGATAAAGAATATTAACATAATGACAGTAAAACATCGATTTTCAATTATAAAAATCACTTTTTATTGAAATCAAAATGTACCAATATAAATTTCCCTACGTTTTACGGATATTATAACTTAGAGTGAAACCTCCCGTATTGTCTGTTTTTAATTAAGCAGATTACAGGATTTGTTGAGAAGGCTGCGGACGGAATGAAATGTCAATTTTGACATTTATACCATAGTAAAAATGTTAAAAATCACAAAGAACATTTTGCAACTCATTCATTGCATTCTGTTATGTTATTTCTATTATTTCTATCTTATTTCTATTAGTTTCTTGAATTTTAATTTAATTTTGTATCTTTTGATAGCGTTCAATTTTATGTCAACACATAACTCAAACAGCGTAATAAATCCCCACCACCATTCAAAACCCCACAAAAAATTCCCAATCTCACAAAACAAACATGATCTACTTCAATATTTTACAAATTATGAAACTACAAAACAAAACTAAAATAACGACAATAATAATTGTGTTAACCCCACGAGTATTTGACAATAAAAACAACACCATCAGATCAGAACAGACAAAAATATTCCCACACTCGTCGTCGCGTCGCGTCGTCGTGTCGTGTCGTCGCCTTAAGTCAAAATCAAACCTAACCAACTTGTCGGCAAGTAGTAAAGCAATTTGAATTACAATACTTCCTTTACAAACTTCGGTCTTCTTCGCGGAATGGGGAGATTTGATTGACGAAAAATAGAACACACTGCGGTCATCAAAGATCATCATTTCCATTAGAATTTATGCTGCGTAACAAATAGGTTTGTTACTCAAAGAGATTATATTCGCCCTGAGTCTAAGTCTTGAAGTGATTGCTTGATATAGTTTTTGTTGGCCCATAAAAATACTTCTTTGAATAATACAGAGTTTATATTCATAATTTCATATTAATCGGTGCTTGAGTCTTATTTAAGCCGAGACATGAGACACTTAATGTAAATAGGTGAAGATGTTAGTTTTTGTTTTCTATTTGGATTAACTGTGCTACTTGTCACTAATGACAGGTGTCACTTATCTTTTAGGAATTATAATAGTAATGCAGTCTTGGATAATTTACCTAAGGAATGTTTTTACAAATTTGATAATTCTGTTAGTCATTAGTCTTAATAGGAATGTTTAAGTTTCCTAATTACATGTGACTCAATTTGACGTCTGTCAGGGTCAAGGTGACATAAAGTAGGTCTTGACAGCAATCGTTATTGGAAGTGATATTTTAAAGTGTTTGCTTTAACAAAAACTTAATGTATTTAATATTTGTAAAAATGAACCAACTTAGTTCTTCAATTTGATCTGTCAAAATTCTTATTTGCTTTTTTTGTTTTTTTTTTTTTTTGTACAAGAACATCGATTTATATTTGATTCGTTATCAACTCTTGGCAGACTCACTTAAAGAAAAAATTCTGCTGATGTTAGATTAAGTGATAAATCAAGAATTTAACGAAGAAAGAAATCAATTTTAAAGATTCAACGTTTTTCAAAGAACTAGGAAATAACTTAATTTGTTTGCCATCGGTCGTTGTCATGTGAACGAGGCTTAACTGTCAAAATACACTAAAACTGATGTTACAACTTTAACTGAATATCGATTATCTGTCAATTTACTGAAAAATACAAGTATTCAAAGTTATTCATATATAAAATGTTTTTAACTTTTATAAAATTTACAATCAAGAACTGTGAGTTGAACATACCTTATTTCAAACCGCTGCAGATTTAAATGTATTGATGTTGAACTGAGTATACTGTCGATCTGTCAAAACCTTATCTTATAAATATTTACATTTTTTTAACATCCAATATTTGTAATAATTTCAAGCTGCTTTCAAATAAGCTGATTTCCTGTTAACATTTTTACTGATTGAATTCATCTTTCAAATGTCAAAAAAATCCCCAACAACAAAAAACCTTCAAAGCGTTTTTTTCCCTTCTTGTTTTGTTCTTAAAAGTATTTCGATCCTAATTGAGCCCATCTTTGACAGGCACATTAACATACAAGCACTCATGTGTTAACATCCTCAACCTAAACAACAGTATACGCACATCATTTGTCATTCTTATTCAATGTAACAGTAAACAGCAACAGTACAAGAAGAAGGTTCAAGAAACAACAATAAAACAGCAAAAATGAAGGAAGAAAACAAAAATATCTGATGCGATAAACAAAAGACCAAATCATGTGTAACGCATTATTTTCCACCCTCTCTGTTTGTGTTTAACTGAGGTATATTTTCTGCCACCCCATGCCACCCCTTCCTTTAAAAGAAAGCACACAAACCAACAAACAAACAAACACCCAGATTTACTTATGCGGAATTTTCCATTTTCCATTCAACGATTTTTCACCCCTTAAAACATAAAATCGACTCGACTCTAAATGTCGACACACTGACAGTCAGACGCCAGCGCCAGCGCCATGCTAAACCAAACCAACAACGACAACCATCAGAAGCAGAAGAAACAGCAGCAGCAGCCAGAAGCGCACATAACCGAAAGAACCAACAATAACGCAATGTGGATGGCAATGGCATAAGCACAAGCATAAGCCCAAGCACAAGGCACAAGGTATACAAGTCCCTTTGTTCGACGAGTCAAATCAACCATGCAAGCCCCTCAGGCAGAAGGTTAGTATTGCGGTATCCCCAACCCAACCCAATCCTAACCCTAACCCATTCAACTCTGTTTTCTGCCCCCATACAAAAGCGTAAAGCGCCCCACCAAGACCAAGGGGGGAATAATTCAATGCGACATGAACTTGGCATTCGGGAATAAAGGCGCGCGTGCATATAGCTTGTTGGTAAGGTCATTCATTGCCATTATACTCCATACTCCAACTCCACCTATACCTAGTTTATGGAACTTCACAGAAGAGTATACTGCAAAAACTTCAAATGGGATTTAAGGGTACAACTATACTCGTACATATGTATGTGTGTGTTTTTGTTTTGTTCTTGTTAAATTAAAAGTTGATCTAGGGGCGAACACTATTTTATCCTTCGACGACGACGATAGTGTGTTTTTCTTTTTCTTTGTGTTTCTCTTTTTTAACGAGTAGGTTTATATTCTCAGCTAAATTTCGCTCCACCTGAATAGTTTATTAAGCTTCAAGACCACCAGTATTGCCAACGATGTGATATAATCTTGTTTTGAAAGATGATTTTTTAACATGTTTCAATAAAGTTCTTTCGGTATATGAAGGGATGTGTTCTAAAATGTTTGCTTTAATGGTGTAGGAACACTTTACAAATTTTAAAAAAAAATTAATTTTCTATTTAATGTGTTGAAAACTCCTTAAATAAAATATAATTCGAAAAGCAGTGAGTTAGTTTTCCAATGTGACAAATTTGTACTTTTTCTAAGGGAGGAGGAAAGTGTGAGTCACATTTTTGATCTAAATAAAAGTACAGTGTTTACTGAGATGATATTCCTACTTTTTCTTTGATTTATTCTTATTGACGTCAAATTCCTTAAAAAATTACATTTACATTTCTGTTTTGACAGTTATTAAGCAGTCACTTGAGTTTATCGCCTTACAAAGATCAAATTAATTGATTTTCACTGCTCAAAAAAAAAATCAAAATGGGGTGGCGCAACAGTCCGTTGTGAACCAGGGCCTAGTGACTTACAACTCTCAACCATTCCTGTGTGCGAGTAATGTTGTCAGGAATGGAGGGGACCTACAATTTTATGCCGAATCCGAACGGCTAGTTTGAGAAAGCACTTTTTCATGACAAGAATTACTCTTGAAGGATTTGTCAATTCCTCGCAAGAGGCAGTACCCGCGAAAATTATTTTTTTTTAAATTAAGGTGGCACAGGCAGGGATTGAACCCAAGACCCCTTGCATGACAGTCCAACGCTTTTTTCATTTTTTCACTGCTATTTATCAAAAATCACCTTACTAATTACACCTTAGATGTTTAACCATGATTGTACGAATGGTCCAGAGGAACAAAGTTTTAGGTCCACTTAAAATTATAACACATAAGTTCACTTCTTTGAAAGGCGTGTTTTTTAAGCAGTGTTGAAGTTGTTAGCAACACAATTTTAACTGGCGGCCATCGTGTCAGCTTTTAAGTGATTTATTTTTAGTTTTCAACCTATCCGATAAATAGTGTTTTCCATATGAAAATTAATCAGTATATTTTTGATCTAGAAAAAAAAAACACAAAACACAATTTTCTCTTGCTTTTGCTTTCCATAGGCAAACAAAATTGATTTATTTTTGATTTAAGATCAAATCTGCGGATCTAGATTTTTTGGCAGATTTACCCTGCTCTTCGTGCTAATACTAATACAATTCATTTTTAGCTGTAAGATTAAAATAATCCATTTTCTTTTATTTGTTATATATTTCGGTTGGAAAGAGTTTTGCTATCAAACAAGCAAATGTAATAAAATATGGAAGCAATCAACTCCATCTTCTTCTTGTGAAAATGAATTAACTGCTAAAGATTTGTTTGATATGATGAGAAGTCTAGCAATGAAGCCAAGTATCTTGGTCTGATATTGCACAACAAATTAAGTTGGAAACTTAATATTCAGGAAAAAGTTAAATTAGCTACAGTAGCTCTTTTCCTTTACAAGAAAGCCATAGGAAGTAAATGGGGTTTTCAACCTCGTTTAACCTATTGGCTATACACATCGGTCATCCGACCAATACTTATGTACGGCGTTGCAGTATGGTGGACTGCATTGGAGAATGTCACTTACTCGTACTTCGAAAAACTCAGCAGAGTCCAACACACTGCATGTCTCTGCATAAGCGGGGCATTAAGAACCACAACCTTAGCAGCGTTAGACACTGTCCTCCATCTGACACTTCTCGGCTATAATACTCCACGCCTCATCATTTATACCAAAGTACGTAGACTACACTATTCCTAAACCCCTATTTGGAAAAAACTTCCAGGTATCCATTCCATCCAGAGATGAATGGGAAGACAAAAAACTCCTGGATGACAAATGCATCCATTTTTATACAGATGGATCCAAGATGGAGGGAGTTGGTGGTGGTGTGCACTCAGGAAAGCTTAATCTAAGCATCTCATTCCGCCAACCTAATCATTGTAGTGTCTTCCAAGCAGACATTTTAGCGATCAAAGAGGTTCTCCCCTGGCTAAGAGAAAACGTGATATCAACTCCTGATATCCGCATCTTCTTTTACAGTCAGGCTATCAAATCTCTTGACGGTGTCTAAACCATATCTCTAACGGCCCTCGAGTTTTGATCGCCTCTTATCGGAGATGGCGCAGCAGTTTAACATTCACCTCTGTTGGGTGCCGGGCCACAGAGACATCACAGGAAATTGTAGAGCCGATAAACTCCCTAAAAATGGAACCGACATACTTATTTCACCTGAAAGGGAGAAGATAGGTATACCGATAGCTGCATGTAAACTTCTGCTAAAAGAAACAGGTTTTGCGGTAACAAACTCTATGTGGCACAATTTAACAAACAACTCATATGGCTTTCACTTCACCTGAAGCGTTCTAAAGACTTGGTATCTCAAAGCAGACTTCATATTAGCTTCCTTACGGGGCACTGTCCTATAGACGGACACGCAATACGACTTGGTGTAGCCTCAAGTGACTTCTGCAGGAGCTGTATTGACGAGGAAGAAGAAGAAACAATCTCTAACCTCCTCTGCACTTGCCTTGCTCTTTCTTTGACTAAGATTTTAAATATTTCCTTTGTTTTATAAAAAGCTCAAAATGGTTCGGCTAGTGGGAAGTAATTCTCTAGATTCATGTGGTATCACAATGAGCCGTTTCTTTTGGCCTAAGTGTGTGGATTATGAATCCGCAGCCACTTTAACCTAACCCAACCTATGAGAAGTTTATTTAAAAAGGAAAACAAAAATCATGTATAAGACTTTGTCAAGGATGTTGTAAAGAAATATTCCGAAAAGTAAGATAAGTGATAAACAGTAAGCCTGCCTTAAAAATAAATAAATTAAGTGGCGTAACAGCTCTTAGAAAACTATGGCCCAGTGACTTACAAATCTCAACCATTCCTTAGGAAATTAGGAACTTTTAAGTGAAACTGTCAACAAATAAACATGTACAAAACTTCAAGAAAAAAGAACAGGCATAAGTACATTATTAAATACAATTAAACAAAACATAGAAAAGTTTTAATTTCGAATATTTCTCTTTTTCAAGTTCATACAGAATTTTAAGAAAGTTTAATTGGAAATTTGACAGCTCTTCTTCACTTGTTTGCACACAAACAAAGTTATTCTAATTCAATGGCAAACAAACTTATTCGAATTGTGTTCTATTCGCTACAAAAACGATGAACTTTTGACAGGAAACTGTTGGAAAACCCTGTTGGTTTTTAATCCATACATTTTGAATCAGATTCATTTTATTATCGTTTACAATTTATTGTAAAAAACTTTTCCACATAAGTTCCAAAGCCACTTCAAAATTCGTTCTTTTTATTTCCATACTTTTTGAACACACTCATCAATTCACGATAATTGCGGTTGCAACTGACGTTTTAACTTATAATCAGAGTGACAGCTAGGTTTGTTTGTCTACTTTTTTCAATCCTATTCTTCTCAAGAAATTGATTTTCAGAAATCAACAATTGTTGGCAATAATGGCAGCAGAGTTATTTTCATTTTATTTGTTGCTTTTTTTATGTTTCCCCAGTCGCACTAGATTTTTTATTGTTTCTCTGTTTTGTTCCAGAATAATCGTCCTTGCTTATTGCCTTACGTCAAAATGGGGGTGATTGTTCTTTACCTTGTGTGTTGTGTTGAGCATTTTATTTATTTACAAAAACATATAGAGAGTATAGGATTTTGTATCTTGTTGATTTTGTTCCATAGCAGCCGTAGCTCAAGCTCGCATTTGCGCGAAAAGTGCCTTTGTTTGACAGAATATAGTCTTGTCGATATCAATACGAAAAAAAAGTAGTTTTCCATTTTTATTTTGTGTGCAAAAGTGTGATAGACATCAATGTTCGTATAGATACGAGTATGTACCTATACATAGTTAGTGACGAAGGACATCACGATGTCTTATGCATGCTGTGCCTGTGTTTTTCCTGTGGGGTGGTAGGTTGGTGTAATTTCCATTTCTGCATCAATGTAAAGGTTCAATGAACTTATATAAATAAAGTTGGGAAAAATGCGAGAGGGTGGTGCTACTTATTGACAATAATCAGTGATACACAAGTCTCGATTGAAGGGTAGGTGTCTTAAATGTACATAAGTACAGAGAAATATAAGTTACATTGTATGTACTGCAGTCTTGTAATGCATTTGAGAAGATTAAAAAGATATCCTGGGACGGGGTGGATGTTTTGTAATTTATTTGACACTTCGGATTGTTTTTCTGACACATAATCAGCTTAAAAGAGATTGGTGGATTTATTGGTGAATAGAAATTCGTGTCAGTTAATCGGCAAGAAGCTTTACTTTTGTTGTATTTTTTTTTATATTTTAAGGTGAAAAGCAAATAATGTGACATTGAGAAGAAGATTTGAATGTTTTTTTAATGATTCTATTGGTTTGCAGAAAGTTCATTGTATAAGCCTACAAGAATCTTGAAAAACAATTACCACACTCTTTAAGATTCTTAAGAATTCTGAAGCAAATAAATATATACAACAATGTTTTAAAGGTTTTTAAATCCAAATGTCAAATGCAAGAATTTTAGCTTTTTATTGTTCGATCCCACAATGAAAAACTGGCACTTGCACATGAGAGCGAACAACGAATGGACGCACAAACGTGATTTTACACATTTCAAAAAGTCAATTTTTTCAAACAAAAACTAATTTAAATTATAAGAAACCAATTGACACTTATGTTAGGATAATAAAATTTGCACTTTGTTTTCTAAAACAAGACAATTTGGTAGAAACAACAGATCTTTTATAAAAGCGACCATTTTTTGAAACATTTTTAAAAAAAAGTTGAAGACTTTTAAAACAATGAAAACTTTAAGAATTTCTGACAGATGTTTGATAGAAATTGGAAAAAAGTTATGAGTATTTCATTCCTTTTCTTTAAACGCAATTTTTTCAAGATGAAATACATAAGCGACATTTTCTAAGAAGGGAGGAAGGTTTTTATATGTAAACGAAAAATCAATTTCAAAATTACCCGTGTTTTGTTTGAAAATCTATCAATAGTATAGTAGGATCTTACACGAATAACAAAAACATTATCCATAGTATGAATAACACCGATAAAAGTTAGAGTAGAATCTTACTATGGATGGGTTTTTGACATTTATACGAGTCTCGGATGGATCTTATGTGATTTCGTTCTCAAATGTTGGTACGATTGATATTGCATTCGTATCTCGACGGCTGTGTTCGTTGAGTAGTTGTACATTTCGAATTATGTATGTGTTTTCTTTTGGGGAAAAAATCAATCTATTACTGTTGATGTTATTTAGTTTTGTTAATGTTTAGTTTTGTTAAATAGACTAACTGGGCTTATTTTGCAAGAGAAAACAATAGAAAAGATAATTAAGTTTTTCTATGTTTCCACAAAAGGTTTATCATAGCTAAGATTAAATAAATCTTTTTGAGAACAAACCCTCTCCTTAAAGCAATTGTTAAATGAATTTTTTTTTATAGAATCTAAATTTCCAGATGTTTTCTTACCATTTATTCTCGAAAATTGTCTATTTTATTATTTTTAGTTAGTTTTTTTGCTAAGTAAATTTTGACATTTGATTTTCACAAAACTTTCTTCCATTTTTGTGTATTTTTATTATTATTCTGACAGATAGATACAACCGATATACTGGGTTATTGTTACTACGGTGCCCGGTGAAATTTAAGTTAAAAAAAATTGTTTGTAGTATTAGTTTTAAGAACGATTTTTTTAGAGAACGATACCAGTTATTAAGCCCAAGTCAAAATTATTGTTTTTCTTCAAATTTTTGTACTGATTTTAGAAATAATTTCGTGCTATTTTTTTTATAAAAAAAAATTAAAAGCGGCCTGCAATTTTTGAAAGTTATGATAATCGTTCTAATTTGTCAAACAAAATGAGGCTGTGTCAATTAAAAATATTCAAATAATCAATTTGCTAATTAAAAGAACTTGAAAGAGTAAACAATATTTCTATGAGGAGTAGTTTCTACTTTGAAGGTTTTCAAGAAAATTTAATATTTAGGTTTTATTTTGATGTAAAAACTGTCAAAGGAATTTTCAAAATGTTTGAAGTTTGAAGTCGATGTCTTTTTTTCCCAAGATAATTGATTAAAATTTACAAGTTTTTAGTTGCCTTTTTAAAAAAAGTTTTCAATTGGATTTTTTCAAAATTAACTTTAAATGTTAACAACAATATTTTGCATATGATTCAATAATTTTGATTCAACTAATTTTCTTAGCTTTTCTTGGAAGTATCTATTTTTTCAAAAAAAAAGTCATTTCAATACTTTTAAAAATGTAAAAATATGTCAAAAAAATTGTTTTTCCATGCTTTAAATTATTTTGAAATCAATATTATTTTACTTTCGCAAAAATTATGGTAACAAATATTTTTGTTTCAGATTTTTGGATTGTAAGAAAAATGCCAGTTGAATTTTTTAAAAGTTTATATCAATTTGGTTTCACATAAAAACGACTTTAAAATATCGAACTAGAAAAGACATTAGTGAAATTTTAATAAAATCCAATTTACAAATTGTTTTCCAATACCAAAAATATGATTGAAATGGTTTTAAATCTCGAATATCTCAACATAAACAAGATTATGTATCTGGTTTTTGATTTCATGCTTTTCGAATCCCCCTAAATGAGAATTTGACAGTACAATTTGCAAGTTTTAAGAGCAAGAGCTTGTACCCTTGACAAAAAAAAAGCTTAAGGTGATACAGGCAGGGATTGAACCCAAAGAGTCCTACACACTAACCATCACCCCAAGGATACTTCTGGGAAGTTATCAGCGATTATTTAAAATATATGAGAAGTTGTCATGAACCATATTAGAAGTGATCAATATGAATATAATTTATTATTTAAAAATCCAAGGAACGTTTTTTTTATAAAACGAAAAAACTGAAAAAAAAATTTGTCACCTCGAAAATTTTACGTGTACAAAATGATTTCATCTCCAAGATAATTTTGTGCTACGAAAAATAGCGTTTGAAACATTCAGTAAAATTTTGAGAAAAAATCGAATTGACAGTTTAAAAAAAAACTAAAAACCTAAAAAAAAATTAAAAAAAGTTTATAAAAATTTGTTTTCAATATAAATATCTTTTAAAAACTTTGAGATATTGGTTTCAAACTACCAATCTCTTTTAAAAAATATTGCTGTCGATACTCAGTAAAATTTTGAGAAAAATTGAATTGACAGTTTTTTACAAAAAATAAAAAAATAAAAGAAAATTTAACAAAAGACAGTAAAAATTGATTTCCGGATCAAATATGTTTTCAAAACTTTGAGATATTGGCTTTGAATTACTTTTATCTTTTAAAAATTTTAATTGTCATCATTTAGTAAAATTTTGAAAACATCGATTTGAAAATTATTTTAACAAAAAAACTAAAAAAGTAAAAAAAATGAACAAAAGTTGTTAAAAATTGATTTTCGGCACAAATATCTTTTCAAAAATTTGAGATTATGGCTTCCAACTAATTTTATGTTATAAGAAATATTTGTTTCAACATTTGGAAAAATTTTGAGAATTGACAGTTTTCTTACAAAAAACAAAAACTTAAAAGAAAATTTAGCAAAAGTTTGTAAAAATTGGTTTTCGACAAAAATATCTTTTAAAAAATTGAGATAATGACTTTAAACAAATTTTTACTTAAAAGAAATATTGTTTTCAGCATTTGGACAAATTTTGAGAAAAATCGAATTGACAGTTTTGTTTACAAAAAAATAAAAACCTAAAAAAAAACAATATTAAAAGTTGGTACAAATTTACTTTCAACTCCAATAGCTTTTCAAAAATTAAAAATATTGTCTCCAAAAAAAATAAAATCTACAAAAAATAGTACCTACGCAAATTTGGTAAAAATTGATGTTCAGTTCTTGAAATCTCTCAAATTATTAATTTGTAAAAATTTAAGAAATGCTACTAAAACTGGTAAACATTTGTTTTCGACTTAAAATCTATTTAACAAAACTAGATTTTCAAACTAAACCGTTTTTTGATATGAAAAATGTTGTTGGTAATTTTAAAATTTTTAAGAATAATTCAGCTGCCAAGTTTTTTAACCCAACATGAATACCTACAAACTTTTAAGAAAAATCGACAGACAGGATGGGAAGTTATCAGTGTGGGTCGCATCACAGCCTCTTTTTTAAAATAGTTACGGTTCTGTAGAGACTTTTAATAAGAATGTTTACAATTTAATTGGAGCTAATATTCCTTTTTTTGAAACATTGATTTAACTTTTTCGAAACCTTTTTCTGCATATTTTGAATATGTAATGTCTTCAGAATTCTTCTTTAGATATAGATGAAAAAAAAAATATAAGGAGGTAAGAATTTAGATTCTAGGAATTTTGCAAATCTGTGAATTTAAAAAGTATTAAACTTATCAAATTACTTAATGACTTTTAATGGGGAAATAAATATGAATCCCGATATTGAGGGACCAAGTCCTGTCTTTTTTCCACTGACGCTATAGATGACATAATTTTTTTTTCCAAAAAATCAAATGTGCATTTCTGGAAACTAAAACAATTTGCCGCTAGTTGACTTGGATTATTTTTTTCAATATGACGAAAAAATACTTTTCCAGGATTTTTGGGAACTCTGGGTTATAATTGAAGACACTTTTCTAAAAAAAAAAACATCCAACATTTCATTTTGTGCGTACTGAATTTCGTCTGAACATCATAATCACCACACAAAATATTTACCTATTGGTATTCTTAATAATTGCACCAATAAATTGAAAAGAAAGACCGAAAATATGCTTCAAACACTTGAAAATCTTTAATTAAATACAATGGTTTACTCTGGCGTATACGTAGGTATTTTTTATTTCTTAAATGTAAGTTTTCGCGCCACTAAAAAAAAGTGATAGTTATTTTAATGTGGAACCAGCTAACTTCTCTTAAGTCCAATATTTAAGGATTCAATAACCATTAAATACTAAAAATTTGTGTGTTTGATTGATCCTTTAAAAAGGAAATAAGGAAAATTTAAGTTTTTGTTTACATTTAAAGATTGTGAAAAAATCAACCTTCTATTTTATTGATCTATACTTAAATCGTTACCATTAAAAAAGTCCTCAAGATAAGCTTAAAACTAAAATCCTACCAATATATTACTTAAAGGAATAATTTAATTCTTCAAATTTTATATCTTTAGCTGTTTTTATGAATTCCAGAACAATCGTTTCTCCTTCTGGTCGATAACAGAATACCGATTTCCACTTGATAACGTTTAAGAATAACACTTAATGCCTTACAATTTATTACATAACTTAAATTTATTTCAAGTTTATCTTAAATCTATGCAATAAATTTCCTACTCGTTCCATAATCTACAATAAAAGTTATATCTTTTCTCTTTCCAACCCCAAATATGTTCATTGGAATAAATCTTAATTACAATTAAGACAGCAAGTATCAAGCTTTTAAAAGGGTATTCATGTTTTCGCACTTCAATGGACTTCCTCTTCCTTTAAACCTCTACTTCCATTGCATATTGCCTGCCATTAACTATACTATAAGAACCTACATATATACATAGATAGAGGTAGAAGGAGTACCTATGATATTTATATTGTACCTATATTTATATAATACCTATATAAACCGTCTATACCTTATGTACAATCGTTTCACAGAGTAATAATATTAAAATTAACGAGCAAAACAACTTTAATGAATGAAATAAATTATGAAAAACTTCTCCACAATGTCCTTTATACACATTCATCGAAATTTCGCCCCATCATCTACAATCTACATAAAGGTACGACTACATGAACACTCTGCCTGCGCTGAGCTGCGTCTAGAAACTACAAACCGTTAAAAAAGCCGGCTAGGGAGTAATTTCTTCTCTTGCGGTATATCCACCGCATCATACGGATATGGTGGTGTACCTCTATGTACATATCCTTATACCTTATAGGACCATAATCATATTCAATGAGAGCGAGAGCCCAGGATTGACGTCATAAAATTACATGCAAAACAAAAAAAAAAACGAAAAAAAAGGACACGATATACGGTACCTGCGTAGATGTAATCCTTTGTAGTATTCCAACCCCGGTATTTGAAATAATTGTGCTCGTTGAAATATTCGTAGGCGGCTGCTGGTGGAAGTGTGAATATTGTTGGTTAGGTTTCCCCATCACTGATATACTACCATTACCCCCTCCTCCACCACCTCCTCCTCCCCCTGTTCCACCTCCAGCATGAGGTTGTGGTTCTCTTGATCCTTGTGACATTTCAACTGCAGTAGCAATTTTTACTTTTGTTTTTTTTTTGTTTTACTTTTTTATTTTTACTTGACTTGATTTGTATTTAAATTTTTTCCTTAACTTGAAATACTTGAGATTGTATTCAATTTTTATTTGAAAAAGGATGGAAAAAAAAACAACTCACGCAATTATTATCGCAAGAAAAACACTTCACACGATGCAAAATAAGCACCGATTACCCGACATTTGCTTTTAAACTTCTTTATCGACTTCCGGTTGTTAATTGTTGCGAAAATATTTAAATTCTTAGTTACCGACGAAAGATGGACGTTTTGTGTAATCTGTAACAATTGTGTAGATTTTTTTTAGGAATCTTTATGACTTTTTACCGGAACTTGACGAAATTGTGTGCACGGATTCAGACAGGACTTATGGAGAACTGATGTGCTTGGTGATGGTTCTGAAAATCTCAACCCGAACGAATCGGGTTGTTATCCTGGCAAAAATAAAAAAAGAAAATTGAGAGCATCAGACTCTGCGAAAAGGGGAAGAATACACGAGTATATCCATCGTCATCGTGGTTGTCGTTGTTCTTCTGGATGGGGTGCGTCGTCATGCGCTGAAGGTGTATAGCTTAAAGTTTCACCATCTAACTTCGCTGTAAAAGAGATAAGTTGAAGTTCCTTGGAGTACAGAACCTAGAGAAGCTTGAACTTTCGCTGTTGTGCCTTTTTTTGTGAGTGAGTGTTCTTTTGCAAAAAATGAATGAAAAAAAACCAGGGTACTGGCGAGGTTTTTGGGGAAAACGGAATGCTGACCAAAGTCAAGATTACTATATGTTTCCAAAGTGGATCCATAAGAGAGCAATCAATTTTGTTTTCTGTTGGTATTTATTTTTATAGGAGAACGAGTGTGTAGGTGATGTAGTCTAGAGTTTATTTTATCAGCATTACCGACACAAAATTATATTTATTTGCAGTGCGGTGCCTCATGTGTTCTGTCTTTTTGGTCTCCAAAGTCTCGAAAATTGTTCGAACCGAACACTCATTCTCGATTCCAAGGACGAACTTTTTGAGGATAATCAATTTTCGAATGTTACAATTTTTGTTTGAGGGTTCGTGCGGGATAGTGTATGTGCTGTATTGTCATTAAAGTTATACAAGAAGTGGTTTATGTGACGAGATTAACACTGGGAGGGGCAATAGGGGGAGGGGGTTTGGGTGTATTTTGCAATTAGTTAACAATATGTTTTGATTATCTAGACAATATTTAATGAAAAGGGCCATCACGACAAGGAAACGACAACGCAAAGACGACCAAGACGAAGAAGTTTTGAAGACGAATCTTAATTGGGCAATATGTGTGCTCGATAAGGATTATAGTAGGTTTATTTTTTATTTCTTACTCTTCTTCTAGAGGATTGGCCCATTCAAGGCTTGTTATTAGAAATGGAGTGAAAGTGGTTTTAGTTAAGTGATTATGAACGGAAGGTTGTTTGATTGAATTGCACGCAATTTTCTTGGAAAAAAGTAGATTAAGGTCATTGAAGGACTTAACTGGATACGTTTTGTTATAAATTCATTGATGGAGGCTTAAAAGACTTTAGCAATTCAAATAAGAAATCAATAATATCCAAGTATAATAGGCAACAAATTAGTTTCATTTTATGGTTGAGGAGATAGACGTTTCGTATCTTAAAAGGACAATCATACAACATAGTTTTGAATTAAGGAATATTTATAAAAATGTGTCCACATTTCAGAGTAAAGTTTTGTTGATTGACAAATAAGTCGAAAACTATAGCTTTTTTTGAAAAAAAATTAGGCACATTTTAATATTTAAATATCGAAACTTTTGCGGATTGTTAATGCGTGTTTGCAATAATTATATAATGTACGCCATCCTAGTCCTCCCTTTAATATTTCGCAAAGTTTGCTTTTTCCAAAGTATTTCATTCTAGTGTTTGCCAAAGCAGGACAACTGTCAGATCGGAAGTGCTAAAATTTGGACATAAAAAAGCTTTTAAATGTTTCTTAGCTTAAATGCAAGTTCTGGGATTACCTTGGTCTTGATCTGCGGTTTTATAAAAGAGGTCGTATTGGTTGTCTCTCAGGCTTCGCACTTTGAGGCCGTTTATCCAGGGTTCTTGGATAACTCCAAAGTCGAAGTTTTCCTCCCCAAGGAAAACTCTCAGATAATCTGAAGCACACTTAGAGGGCTTCAGATTAATCTGGATGACCTTCAGCGCGTTTTTAATTATCTTTAGCTGCAGAGCTAGGGCCCGGCAACTCGCTGGGGACCTCGACTCCGCTGACAACATCGTCAACCTTGACGTTGTCATCAGCTTTGTGGGTGTCTGTTCCCCGACTCTTCAGAATTTTAATTTTGGCATTTCTTATGCCAAAAATAAGTTTGTACTTGGTCTTTTCGAGAGCCCCTAGACTTTCCTCGCTAATCCTCAGAAGGTAAGAGGAGCTGGTCTTCTGCGGTTCTTCTACCTTTACTAAAGCCCAATCGTGCATGGTGACCAGCGTATTTCGCCTTTGAAGACCGCGGATCAGATCCCGTCCGCTTGGCTCTATGCTCATGAGCAGCAACCAAATGCAAGCCTTCGGTTGTCTAGGGATGTCCTTAGCTGGGATAAACTTGAGCTTCAAGCCCTCCCAGTCATTGCTAACCTTAGCAATGCTTTCACTTAGGAAATCCCTAAAAAACCTGTCCGCACACCTGATTATCCTATACCCACTGAGCATCTGGCCAGAGTCAAAACTAGGGTAGGGACCCTCCCTGTTTGATATAGTGTATGAAAACACCATCTCAAAGATCTTGCCCTCGATAGAGTTCCATATGTTCAGCAGACCTTTGCTGTTTGTGGAGAGCTCATCGACAACTGCTACTTGGAGGTCATAACTGACAACCTCACTAAGAGTACGCAGTTGCGCTGCTCCAGAAGATAGTGCTTTCCCTGGCTTTGTTTGGTCGTCAAGCTTGCTCTTTTTCTGAGACGGGTAGATCTCTACCTGAGATCTGTTTCGCTTAACGGCCTTTTCTCGACTGGCCAGAAGGTTGTTGTATTCATTAAGAACCTTCTGGTACTTTATTTCATCTTGGGCGAATCACTCCGGTCTCTTCATTTTTGGCAAGAATGTGAGAGGCCGTTTTGAAGCGGTTCCTGAGAAGAGTGCCTTCCGATGGTTTTTTGGTTCCTCGAGTTGCACTGCTACTTGAGGGTTTCGGTTTTGTACACGGTTTAGGAAGTATAGGAGTGCTATGAATAGCACTGCCTATACTTCCTGTGGTTTGGGTTGCTCACAAGTGCTGGAATTACCAGCGCTAAATGAGCTCCCCTTCAAGGTCTACAAATAAAGCAAACAGTAATGGGCTTAAAATACAGCTCTATGGAACACCATTCTGAGAAGTCCGTTCCATCCCCTAGAGATGCACTAGATGAAGCAAGAAATTTAGAGTATATGGTCAAAAATTAACGGGAGATTCCTATCGTTGAAAGCTTTAACAGTCTGCTTGTTACTTTGTCAAATGCTGCCTTGAAATCTACGAAGCAAGCGCATAGTTTTTTTCTTTTTATTAATGGATTTTCTAGCAAGTATTTGATCCATGGTTGAGAAGCCCGACTGAAAACCAGCTTGGAACATACTTAAAAGGTTTTTTCTTCCATCTATTTGGTAAGCCTTTCGTATAGAATCGAAGTAAGAATCTTCCTCAAAGTGCTTAAAAAAAAATTCCGCTGCAGTTTTTCGGTAGAGTGGCATTACCGCTCTTGTGAATTCCAAAAATAACTGCTTTGTTTAGCTTGTGTGGCACATAAGAATCGCTGTATAATCTGTTGAGGTATAATAGAAGATAATTCTTGAATTGAACTGTGCTAGTTTTGTAAGATTCTACTTAAATTTCATCTATGCCAGGAGCTTTATTATTTTTCATCTTATGAAGTGAAGAATCGAGTTCAGACAAGGATATTTAACAATCCAGTTCATCAACTACAACGTTGGGTAAAGCTTAAGAAAAAGTATGGTGATTAACCTCAGCCGACAAAAGAGTCTTAAAATGTGCTGCTAGCGTTTTAGCTCCAAGAGTGTTCACCATATTTAGATTACGACCACCCAGTTCACGAACTCTTTTCTTTTAGATGCACACAGGTATATTTTTAAAAAACAAGGCATCTATAGATCTAAAAAGCTTCAGTAGCCTTCCACCACGAGAGTACTATGGTCTTTACATACAAAGACCTTAGTAAAATTGTCATAAGTGAGGTTAAGGGTTCTTCTTTTTGTAAATTGTTTTCAAAGTATTATTAGTAAGAGCCAACATTCCAACTAATAAATTAAACAACGTCGTTCAAGTGGCTGACTTGGCAGACTTCGCAGTAACACTTCATTCCAATTTTTCAAGACCTTGATGATGGTTTCGGACTCAATGATTTCATACACAATTTTGGCCTTGAGTGCTAGAGTTGTTTCTGGGTTGTCAATATGACAATGACAATATTCCATCGCGTTTATACACACAAGGAAATCCAAAGTGTCTGACTTTAGCTTTGAGGCAACCAATCGACATTGCCAAAGCGGCTGATAACCCGCTTTTGTGCACAAAAGATCAATCGTGACATAATCTGGATAAATAAATATTGAGCTGCTCAGATTATTGATGAGTTGATGTTCGTAAAATAATTCTAGCCTACAGCAAGCAAAGTTTTGTCTTTGTGCACGGTACACATTAATTCCGGCCAAAATCTATTTGGACTGCGAGAAACTTCCTTTTTGAAAAGAAGTTTTTAATACCTCCCAACGTTGAACAGCGAGCAGAGCGATTTATTTTGTTCCACGATAACGATATTCTGTCAAAATTTTGATCGGGAAACAATGTCAAAATAATAATTTAAGAACAAACCACAAGGTTTCCCAACCGTCATTTACGACTAACAGAAAATTGAAACAGAGCTTTATGACGTTTACGACTTACAGTTTGTTCTTTCGACTTCTTAATGTTTGTAGATTTAAAAGTGCTAGTTCAACCAGAGTTTAAATAGAGATCCATTTTTACAAAAGTCTTTATCCGAAATTTCAATTACTCTTCAAAATTAAAAGATTCTGTGGGGAGAAAATATTCCACGTCAGCTCTAATTATACATAATTCAGGTGTGAAAAATGCTTTCATTTGCATTTCCACTTAAATTTAATCCTTCCAAATTGTGTAACAATTGTTTTCGTTTAATTAAATGCTTTATAAAACTACCCTAACAACTTCAGTGATAACGAATGTTTAACAGTTTCACAAATGTCCTAAAGTAATAGTTTGTTATAAAAGGATAATTAATTTAAACCTTGCCTACCCTAAACTTGAAAATACAATGCGTTTGGAAACTCTATAGCCTAATGTATGTTTTGAAAAGTCACAAGTAAAAATGTCTGTAGGTATATAAAAATAATAAGACTTGTTAGTTAGGGAATTGAATTGCGTGTTTAGTAAACATTTCATGAGTCAACCAACCATATTGTGTGTTGTCTGTGGAAAACGAGAACCACTGATTTTTATCAAATATAACACATTGTTAAAAAGCATATAAATAAATAAAACGCCATGACCTGCATGAAGTCCATTATACAATTTCATTCAGGATAAAAATAAATTTTTTATTAATTGGGTTAAGAGAAATTCCATTAAGTTTCATGCTTATATCCTATTTATTCGGAAGAAGTCAAAATCAAAATCACACACGAAAGGTTGAAAAGGCGGAAATTGATTAATTGGTGTTTTGATGAGGTATTATTTGTTCAATGTCAAATCAAGCATGGAAAGAGTGGCGTCATTTTTGTGAACAACGAACGTGACGTTCAAAATTTGGGAAAGATGTAAAAATAAAATAAAACATTTTGGAAGGACAACTATTTGGACGCATGTTAATAGTTTTCTATTTATACAATTATTCACTAAAAACTAAAAGTCCTGTAAGGAAATGGTCTTAATCGAATTTATTGACACGGTCTTTCACTATTCATTTAAATACATATGTAGATTTGACACTCTCTCTCCAAGCAGAGTTTCTATTTCAACATTATACAAACAAAATAGCGGGTAAGTTCAATCCCACTTTACCTGTCAAACTAAACCTTTTAGTGACAAGAAGAAATCTGACATGAAAGTTAAATCTGTAAGAGATTGCGTTACAAAATCTTGCCAAACAATTATTTGGGTAAATTCTCTTGAAACTGTCAGTTTAGTTTTGTGACACATAGAATTCCTCCTCTTCCGGAATGTTTGCATAATATGTTAATTTTATTTTTGAACTTAAAGAAAAAATGACGTAAGATATTTACATTTGTGGAACTAAAGGGTGATTTTTTTGAGGTTAGGATTTTCATGCATTAGTATTTGACAGATCACGCGGGATTTCAGACATGGTGTCAAAGAGAAAGATGCTCAGTATGCTTTGACATTTCATCATGAATAGACTTACTAATGAGCAACGCTTGCAAATCATTGAATTTTATTACCAAAATTAGTGTTCGGTTCGAAATGTGTTTCGCGCTTTACGTCCGATTTATGGTCTACATAATCGACCAAGTGAGCAAACAATTAATGCGATTGTGACCAAGTTTTGCACTCAGTTTACTTTATTGGACATTAAACCAACCACACGAATGCGTACAGAAGAGAATATTGCGTCTGTTTCTGAGAGTGTTCCTGAAGACCGTGAAATGTCGATTCGTCGCCGTTCGCAGCAATTGGGTTTGTGGTTTTCGACCACATGGAAGATTTTACGCAAAAATTTGGTGTAAAACCGTATAAAATACAGCTCGTGCAAGAACTGAAGCCGAACGATCTGCCACAACGTCGAATTTTCAGTGAATGGGCCCTAGAAAAGTTGGCAGAAAATCCGCTTTTTTATCGACAAATTTTGTTCAGCGATGAGGATCATTTCTGGTTGAATGGCTACGTAAATAAGCAAAATTGCCGCATTTGGAGTGAAGAGCAACCAGAAGCCGTTCAAGAACTGCCCATGCATCCCGAAAAATGCACTGTTTGGTGTGGTTTGTACGCTGGTGGAATCATTGGACCGTATTTTTTCAAAGATGCTGTTGGACGCAACGTTACGGTGAATGGCGATCGCTATCGTTCAATGCTAACAAACTTTTTGTTGCCAAAAATGGAAGAACTGAACTTGGTTGACATGTGGTTTCAACAAGATGGCGCTGCATGCCACACAGCTCGCGATTCTATGGCCATTTTGAGGGAAAACTTCGGAGAACAATTCATCTCAAGGAATGGACCGGTAAGTTGGCCACCAAGATCATGCGATTTGACGCCTTTAGACTATTTTTTGTGGGGCTACGTCAAGTCTAAAGTCTACACAAATAAGCCAGCAACTATTCCAGCTTTGGAAGACAACATTTCCGAAGAAATTCGGGCTATTCCGGCCGAAATGCTCGAAAAAGTTACCCAAAATTGGACTTTCCGAATGGACCACCTAAGACGCAGCCGCGGTCAACATTTAAATGAAATTATCTTCAAAAAGTAAATGTCATGGACCAATCTAACGTTTCAAATAAAGAATCGATGAGATTTTGCAAATTTTATGCGTTTTTTTTTTAAAGTTCTCAAGCTCTTAAAAAATCACCGTTTATTAACATTTGGAGCGTTTATAAATATTGTAGCAAAAATCACCGAGAACGTAAGAATCGTGGAAAGAAAGAACCCTTGAAATTAAATAAAACAATTTGTAGCTTTAAAATACATTTTATTTTAAATCTTTTGGTTCCCGAGAGGTATATTTTGTATGGATCAATTGTGATTTTGGTTTGTAGGATTGATGCTACGGAAGTGTGCTAGCTGCTTAGGGATATGCCAGAAAAAAAAGAGTGCGTTTCATTTAACGCGCGCCTTTTATGCCTTCCGAAATCTCCACGAAAATTAACTTTTGAATCCTGTAGTCGTCTTCTTTCCAATAAACAGGTGTCTCTTTCTTTCCTTCATCTGACAATTCGCAGTAACGTTGTTTCTGATGAGTTCAGAAAAAAAAGATCTGTTTGTGTTGTTTATTTTTATGGTGGACTAAGTAATTTTTGCAACAATATGAATATCCTGCATTTATGCAACATTTGCGTTCATCAACGTAAATACACTGCATGGTCTTTGCATAACAACTGTGTCCATAAAGTCAATTTGACATATTGACAGTCAATTTTGTTTGTTGCTCAAATGTTGCCGGATAATGGCTTAGCAAAATACTTGAACTAAATAATAGAATTTTAATGTGTTTTTCTGTTATTAGAATAAAATATAATTTAAAGATTAAAAATCAATCCTTATATACATTTTTGATAGATGTTTAGCAAAAATGCTGTTTTGCAAGAAAATAATCAACTCTAATCACTAAAATTTTGTTGTCTGCCATTTTTGTTTACTTTCATTACTGTCAACTTATCTTTGAATTTATGAACACTTTTCTACTTTGATTACTGTCAAATGACGTTTGAGCTTATAAACATTTGTTTGACAATGCAGAGCTACAACATAGTTATTCCAATTTTTCTGTTCATAAAGCATTCTATAAATATATAATCTAAGGCATTTTAAACAATGTTGCAGTTGTGAACTTCATTAAATTTGAACTTTAAATTTTCATTTCTATTTCATCAAAATATATCTACACATGCGGCATGCGGGTCATTTTATGTTTGTTGTTGTTGTTGTTGTTGTTATCGCAATGAAAAAGTGGAGAAATTATGTTGAAGTAAGATATTAAAATTGAAGTTTATTTGTTGTCATTTACACAATATTTGTTTGTCAACCTCACATTCATAATAATTTTAGTACCTTCTTCACCTTAAAGTTCAATGTAACATCAGATATTCATGCACACAAAATAAGACACTGAATGAATTCATTGCTGTCATTTGCCACAATAAACCCATATCATCACTAAGAGGTGTCATTAAATGTCAAACAAACTTTTGTTAAAGTTACATTGGACACCAGTGTTGTTAAATTTGAATAAAATATTCTTCGTCCACAATTTGGGGTTCGTCTTCCGTAAATGAATAAGCTTTTGGTCATTTTTATAATCAACAGTAATTATTTACGCCATAACTTACCAGTGACTATTATTTGACAGATAGTATACACTCTGATTAACACTTCGGTGGTCTGTGGTGACATAAATTTTACCTATTCATACGTTAAGACATTTGAAACCTCCAGAAGCAGTTAAATTTCGCCCCACCATCATGATCTTATCATGAAACGATAAAAACCATGTTGAAAAGAAAAAAATAAATTCCTTCATTAATTGTGTTTTTCTTTTAAAATCAATTCAGACCATTTTAAATGCTCGATTAAAGTCAAACAACATCACCTTAACAAAAATGTTTTTTATTTCTTTCTTTTTATATCCAATCTACCTTTTTGGAATACCAAAAGCAAGAATCAAAGTCTGTTCTTATTTAAGAACAAACTTAGAGAAAAATGCCTCATTTATCTATTTTCCAGCCCATATTCAAAAGGGAAGAAAATTCCTTCTTCTGTTCGACTATGGCATCGGCATGCAGCCGAATGCTTTTGTGGGACAATATTTATCACCACATCAAAAGACCCAGTCCCATATCTTTTTTTAAAAGGGCAGAACCACTCTTATCTTAAGATACAGCATCATGCATCAGCGTCATCAACATCTTCTACCTGAAGAAAGATCGGGTGACAAAAATAAATGTTCACTTAATTTTCAATTGAAAATTTTCCAAATACAATCTACAATGGTATCCACAAAATGTAGCATTTGGGAATGTCCAGAACCAGAGTAGGAAAAAAGGACGAACAAGCGTAAACAACACAGATTACACGCCCATAAATTTGTGTCCATCAAGTTGACATTGTGTGTGGTCATTCATCTGTCAATTTAAAATGCAGTTACACATAAAATGCTGGGCACGACGCGAAGCACGCTGTGGCGTTTCTATTGTAAACGTGTAAGGAGTGATTTCCATAAATATTATTCATAAATGCGGTATAAAAATTAAATGATGGGTATGTCTTTTTCTATTGTATCCTTTAAGGATTTTACTATATACAATTTTGAAAATATTTGGGCATTATATTGTTGTTTATAAATTCGATTTTGTATCGATTTTTATTGATTGTGATGAATAGCATCACTATAAATTTTAAGGCGGGAAATTCAAACTACAACATCAAAAAAAGGAAAGACTGAATTTGTATTTAAAGGAAAATATTAGTCCCATGGCTGGGTCGTACGTACTTTCCTCAAGAAAGAGTCACCTTTCAAAATGTTGTATGTACTTTAAACGTCAAGAAAATTCTAAACGTGTGCTTTGTAAAAACAAATTCTCTATTTACATTGCTTTTGTTTAGGAAAACTGTTTTGCCGTCTTGTTATTTTATCCCCTCTCAACGGTTTTGATAAACATAAATAATTTAAATGCTGAGATTTCAAAATGGTTCATCTGAAAAAAAGTCCAATGCAAACAACGCCATATGTTCGATAGCATCGATAACACAATTGCAGCACAACTCTACAGAAAAAATATCGAGTATCCAAGAAGTGCACAAACGTCAAATGCGTTTGCAAGAGAAAATTGATTGACGTTATGTAATTTGCGTCAAAAATGGTTTTTAAACAGTTCGTTGAGATTTTTTTGATTTCAAAGTCATGTTGGCGTTTATTTTGTATCTTAATCGTATTTTGTTATTCCGGATTCGATTTTTTTATGAACACTAGATTTATCCCTTAGGCACCTCTCACATCGTCACCGGTATAACAATGAAATGAACACGTTCAATAGATAGATAATAACCTCACATCAAAATAAACCATAATCCATTGTGTTTAACACGTTTATTGTGTTCAATTTTTTTGATCTCGAAATGGAAGGAAATCCTTTTGTATGCGGTGGGCACATACGTTTTCTTTATTGTCAATTATAGAAAAATAAATATGAATAATATTGTGATCGATTTTTCGGTTGAAATTTCCATTTAAATTATTATGTTTGTTAAGCGGAAGAAATCGTGTGTATTTTGTTTTTTAAATTATTGTCATTATCGATGGATTCAAATAAATTGTATAAATTAAATAAAATTATCATAAAATATCGAAATAAATTTTAACCACTTTGAATTTAAATCAGCAGGATAATTTATTACATTTCTGAATGTTGGGAAAAATTGACAAAAGCCCTTTGACTGTTTTGAATTGACATTTTTTTATATATGAGTAAATGTATTTTTTATTCAAGTGTCATTTTTTATTGTAACTTGGATTTTTATTGTGTCCAATCCTCGGGATTGGATTGGAAGGCCTTCCGGTCTGGAGCGTTGATGTCCATTCGCTCTACATGACCTAGCCATCTAAGCCATTGGACTTGAATTCTTTTAGCTAGATCAGTGTCGTTGTACAGGCCGTACAGTTCGTCGTTATATCTTCTTCTCCATTCTTCATCTATGCGTACGGGATCAAAAATCACCCGAAGAATTTTTCTATCGAAGCATCCTAAGACGCTCTCATCTTTCTTTGACAAGATCCAGGCCTCAGCGCCATAAATGAGAACCGGCATGATGAGTGTCTAATAAATGGTGATTTTAGATGCTCAAGAGAGGACTTTACTTCTCAATAGCCTTCTAAGTCCAAAGAAGCAGCGATTTGCAAGAGTTACTCTTCGTTCGATTTTATCGCTGGTGTCGTTGTGTTGTGTTGATAGCGGTGCCTAGGTAGACAAAGTCCTTAACTACCTCAAAGTTATAGCTGTCCATGGTGACGTTTTGACCAAGTCGTCGTTGTTCTGTATCTTTTTTTATGACAGCATATACTTGGTCTTACCCTCATTGACCACTAAACCCATTTTTTTCTCTTCCGTTGCAATGCTCAAAAACGATTCACTGACATCACGCTTTGATCTTCCAATTATGTCAATATCATCTGCGTATCCGAGTAATTAGATGGATCTTTGGAAGATTGTGCCTCTAGTGTTGACGGTTGAGTTTTGCACAATTCTTTCCAGAACGATGTTGAAGAAGTCGCATGACAATGCATCGCCTTGTCTAAAACCTTTTTTGACATCAAATGCATCGGTAAGATCTTTTCCGACCTTGATAGAGCAGCGTGCATTCTCCAACGTCATTCTGCACAAACGAATAAGTTTGACAGGGATGCCAAAACTAGACATTGCTCGGTAGAGCTCTTCCCTATAGATGCTGTCATACGCGGCTTTAAAATCGATAAAGAGATGGTGGGTATCGATTTGAAGCTCCTGGGTTTTTTCCAAGATCTGCCGTAGTGTGAATATTTGGTCGATAGTGGACTTTCCTGGTCTGAAGCCACACTGATAAGGACCAATCAGGTTGTTGACGAATGGCTTCAGACGTTCACATAATACGGCAGAGAGGATCTTATACGCAATGTTAAGGAGACTGATGCCTCTGTAGTTGGCGCAATTAAGAGGCTCTCCTTTCTTATGTATCGGGCATACCATGCTGAGATTCCACTCATCGGGCATGCTTTCTTCCGACCATATTTTGCAGATGAGTTGGTGCATGCTTCCTACCAAGTTATCGCCTGCTGCTTTGAATAGTTCGGCGGTGATGCCATCAGCTCCAGCAGCTTTGTTTGACTTAAGTTTAGATATAGCTATCTTCACTTCGTCAAGGTCGGGTAGGCGGAATTGTTGATCTGCGTTGCCGAGGTTGAGTGGTTCTATCTCCCTTACAGCGGAATTCGGTTCGTCATCGCCGTTATATAATTTGGAGAAGTGATCTTTCCATATTCTCAGCATCGACTGCGGTTCTATTACGATGTTCCCCTGATCGTCTTTACAGGCTTCGGTTCGTGGCTGGTACCCTTGGGAGGTTTTTTTTACCTTTTGGTAAAATTTACGAACCTTATTCCTGTTGTGACATCCCTCTATCTCCTCGATCGCGCGCTTCTCATGCTCTCTTTTTTTCCATCTAAGAAGCCGGTGATTGGAAAAGGGCGACCCTCAGCGAAATCAATCAGCCTGAATCCGTTGTTGGAGGTGGTGTCGTGCAGGCTGTATCTCCCGATTATCCCACCAAAGATGTCTTCTCTTCCTAGCTTGTCATTAAAATCTCCTAAGACAATTTTAATGTCATAGCCAGGGCACTGCTCATATGTCTTGTCCAAGAGCTCGAAGAATACGTCTTTGGTGTCTTCATCTTTCTCCTCTATTGGGGCATGCGAGCATATTAGGCTTATGTTTACGAATTTAGCCTTGACGCGGATTGTCGTGATGCGCTCGCTCACACTGTTGAAACTCAAGACTTTTTGCATGAGTCTAGTTCCAACAACAAATCCACACTCAAATAGACGCTGTCTTTGTGCAGTCTTTTAGTTTGCGTCTCCCCGGTCCATCCCATCGCACTTCTTGGATGGCGGTAATATCTGCCTTGCAGCAGTTTAGGGCTTCCGCTTATTGTTCGACTGCACGTAGTCTTTTAAGGGACATAACATTCCATGTATTTATCCAAAGTTCGTTGTCCTTATTTCGTTTGCGTGGGTTGTCAACAGTGAATCCGTCCATATCCGAGGCTTGTTGGTGTTTGGCAACTAAGGTATATTTTACGACGACACAACCCCAACCTGGATGGCCAGATACTTAGTATAACTCCAAGGACGGGGTGCCGGATAAACCGCTCCTTACAGGCCTGGGCTTTGTAAGATGTTCACTAAGTTGTTCAACCTTACTAAAACTGTAGACGCAACTGTTGATTCCATCTCGAGAATTTGTCCGCTGCCGTCTGGATAAGGAGAGGTGCCTTAGAGGAAACACGTCTCCCCCCTCTATAGCTTGCTCTACCAACAACTTTCCACTGGGGTTAGAACCCAATCTCCAGTTGAGGTACTAGGCACCCGATGTTCACCGCGGGGAGGTGAGATCGGGAGTTGATAGGCAGAGGTGGGTTTTTTCGAAAAAACCTGTGGACGCTTGTGTTCTCTTGAATGCACATGTCTACCATTTGAACATCAATCAAGTAATCATGCATCCTAAAATATTCTCAAGCGAAATAGTGCACTCTAACTGGTTTTTGGCAATGAGGACCTTATTTATATAAATAATCATTAAAAAAAATTCCTTAAAACTTTATCAACATATATTAGGTACATAAATTAAACAACGTTCATAATAAATATTAAAAATATCAGATTCTAAACTGCTTAACGCCTTTGCATATGCATTCGAAAATATGTCTTGATATAGTAAAGCGATCATGATGCATACCTTCAGGGCGTTAGGTTTTTAAATCATTTTTCTCCTTTTACTTGTATTTCTTCCAATTCATCCGAAGAATCTCTTTTAGAAAAAAAAAGAATTCAATTCAAAAAAAAATTTAAGTTTCAATTGAGTTGCCATACTTTTCCTCAGAAATGTCACTCAGATCATTGTAATCAACTGGTTTTTGACATAAACAACAAATATTATTCATTTCACCAAAACATTCAGCACAATACATTCCACTGCAACCGATTTGTTGACAGTTGACAGATGATTCTTCCCTTTAAAATATAACTTTTGAAATTAAGAAAAAAAAAACTTATAGAATTAAAAAGAGAGGTCAAACCCTTTCAAGGGAGTTCCACATATGTTGCAAGCTTTTAACTTCCCAGAACCAAATATTTTTCGAAAGATCCAATACCTGAAACATTGACATGTTAACAGACATAGCTTTAAAATTTCCATAAGAATACATACTGATTAGTTCTTGACCTTATCCAATCTAGAAGAGAATAATCTTTAACATTACTATCCTTAAGTATACTTCTTCTTGCTTGACGTCTAGCGAATTTTATGAAACTAGCTGTAAAATTGTGTTCATTATTAAACATATTTTACATGTTTCATGACTAAATCTACTTCTTCGCAATAATATTTCATTGTAAAGCCACAACGCACGCTCTCTAGATCGATCGGGATAGTATATACACATTATAACCTGCCTTAATCTTAAGCCATAGGGCTGCAAGATCAAAAAAACCCAAGCTATAAAAATAAGACCAACGATTTCCCAATATCGTCTATAATTTGGCACAATTGGTTTTGGCAAACACGGTCTTGGATCCAATTCGTATTTCTCACTCAACGGTTCAAAAGCGTGTACTATTCCTTTTAATATTTCTGCAGTAAAACCTCCACCGGAAATATTTACTGTCAGGAATGGCGGAACTGGAAACACAAATTTATAATTCAAATAGGATATTTTTCAACACAAAAATCCCAATTTTCCTACTTTCCAAACCAGCTTCTTGTTTGCCATAGAAATAAATCATAGACAACAACCAATATAACGAATAGTCGGCAATGCAGATGCAAAGCAATTGAACTGATGATATCGTAAGAAATAAGAACGTACGTGACATACTGAATATTTCTGCATGAACCAATGTCAGGGATGTTATCTGCAGGGGAAATTTTTCAAAAAATTAAGGAAATATTTTTAAACTTCAGAGTGACAGTTATACCATAACATATTTCCGGCGTTCTTTTCTTGTCAATGGTAAAACCACATCCAATCCCATTTTTTCTCTTTGATTGTTTAATGAAATGAAATCTTTTGCAATGAAATGATTGTCAAAATGATTGCTTGTCAAATATTTGTTTTTGTACAAAAGTGCTCTACAACAATATAAATGTGTAGTTATGGTTGATTTTTGTTGAAACTTTTCAAACTCACTTCAATATCACAAAAAATACCATAAAACTCCCAACAAACTCTGTCCAAGTAAACAGCACAAAGAATTCATTCATTTGATTGTTTATTTCCGACAAAATATCGTTGCCCACATCTGTCAAATTCTTTGTTGCTACTGTCTTGAAATTGAATTCATGATCGAACTTTATTGAAACATAAAACAATCGCTTGATGTCATCGTTGAACTGTTTTAGTTCTGAAAATAATAAATTTGTTTATTTTGAGCAACATGTTGCATTAGCCTTGACCAACTTTCTGTTACTGTTGCAATAATTGAGTCACTTACAAAATCCATCAACTCACAAATAACATCAATGAATTTGACACTATAGCAAAGACCACGAAATATTTCTGTCACATTGCATAAATCATCCAAAATACCCATCTGTTCCTTACAATCTGTCATTGCATCGTCTGCAATTTTGATGCAACGATCAAATGGAGTGCCTATTTCCTTGTTGCACATACTCACAACATTGCCCAGCCAATCAAAAGCCTTTTTAATTGCTTCCACTGAAAAGTAATTAAAGAGCATATTGAATGAAATGTCAAATTTAAATTTTCGCTTGGACGGTATTTACATTCAAAATGTTTGATAGCTCTCACTTTGACGTTTTGATGACTCAATAATGTGATGAAAAGTCAAAATGAGTCACCTTAAAATTGTCTTATGTGAACAACGAAATGTTTTTTATTACTAGTTTTGACATTTGTATTAAAATAAGATCTGTTCCTTTACTCTGGTGATCTCATCGTTTTATACATACATGTTTGTAGGTTTGACTTCATGATTGGAAGGAGATAGTTAAGTGAGACTTTTCGCAAATTTTTAATTTAAATATTGATGGAAGCAAGAACAATAAAGAGAAACCACCAATTTAAGTCACCATAAAAGAGTACAATATGAATACTGTCTTAATGCAAAAGATAAGTCAGGAATTAAATCTCCGAATTCTTCTGGTTCTAAACAATTCTTCTCTATTAAAAAGTTTAAAATAATCACTTACAAATATCGGTAATAAGACTTCGAATATGTATCAGAACTTCTTCAACTCTCTTCAGAACCTTTTTTATTTCAGCCATAGAAATTTTAATTGCATTCTTCACAGTTACCAATGGTCTTTTAACCAAATCCAACATTTTTCCCAAAGCTCCTTTTAATTGTTCTTGACCACACGAAATACTTTCCATAAGAATATCAACATTGTTTAGAATATTGACAGTTGGTCCTGTTGCTGCTAAGACAATTGCCGAGGCAACTAAAACTGATCGACCTTTTGAACTAAATAGAATTGGTAAAATGAGTGTTGAAATGCATCTTGAAAAACAAACAACATGTTTTTTAATTATTATTTGAATTATTTCAAAAAAAAATCTTACCTGATATTTTTGCTAAATGCCAACAGAAACCCATACAATAAAAGCAGTCCAAGTAATAAAAGAGTTGATTTTCTTTGCAGACATGGAAGTTCAGAAAAATGATACAGGAACCAAATTAAGGTGATTGACAATCCAATTAAATAACCGGTTAAAATATGTTTGAAGAAAGATTTCCAAGGAAATCTAAGAAATTTAAAAAATGAGCAGCATTACACATTGAATCGGAAAATATTTATATACTTTTTGGTATCGCTTTTGATCTCATTCACCTGATATTTTCGAAAAGAAGACATCTTTGTTTTTATTTATGTAAATACTTACGATAAAGTTTGATTGTTTTTTCAAATATAAAAAGAAGAAGTTTTTTCGAAGCTCCAAATTTAAAGTCTTTAGTTCAGTATAATTGGAGTTTAGTTTAAGGTGGCTAACTTTGACATTTCGTCATTTTACCTCACTGATAAATTTGTTTCCTTATTTCTACCTCGTTTTTCTATCTCTGTTCAACAACCAAACCAAATAGTCTGAGTCAACTCTGTCACAAAAAGCGTGAACATCTCTGATCTGTAATGGAAAACTGCATATTAAACGAACCCAAGACGTATTGAAGTTGAACAAACCCAAAGAAGTGTCAAAATGCAAAGTTGCAACGCGAACTTTTATGGCTTAAACACAAAGATGCTTCAGCCTGACGTTTACGAGTTCACCCATATTAATTCAATGCATTTTATCACAATGTGCAGCACATTTCGTTTAACAATCGTAAGGAAATGAACGTAATGTGACCCCAAACAGAAGCGCTAGTTCAAATTTGCTGAACATATGCTTTGTCTGGCAGCTCCACAGCTTTAAAAAAAGTCAACAAACAAAGTACATTTGTATTTGCAGGGATAACCATTGTTTCTTAAAAAAAAAGTTAAAAGGTAAGTTATTGAAATAACAGATTGAATTCCCGGAACCACCAACGTTTCTCAGTCTGCGCTTCTTCTTGCTCCATGAGCTGAACATACTCACGATAGGCTGTGCAAGCTACTACTGCGATAATTACATTTTTTCGATTTCAAAATTCATATCTTTTACTGCACAAAAAATCAAAACAAACTTTTGAGACAAAATAACAGCTGCTAATGACAGTATCCAGTGTCATTTTAGAAATGTCATATTAAAATTGATATTCAAAGCAACCTCGAATCAGGCCCATCGTAACGCAGATGAAGCCGAAACCGAAGCTGAAGCGTGTTTGTGTTTTAGCCATGCTTCAAATAATTGTTCTGATATGTACTGTGGTGAGTTTCTTCATTTTTTTTTGAGATGTCTATTTTGACAGGTTATAATTTTTTAGGTGGATAACAGAATATGGAAAACCGATCCAAGTTAATTTTGTTTTAGTACAAAAAATATCCCAATAATCAGTTTAAGGTCTTGTCGTTTCATCACTTTATGGTTAAAAAAGAAGCCAGATATTTTGAAATTCACTAAAAAATTCTGAAAGTCAAATTAAACAGGAAGACTTCAAAATGACAAGTTAAGAAATAAATTCAATGTGATCACCTTCAAATAAAGTTAAGGTGGGATTTGAATTTACTTTCAGCCACTTGGAAATCTAAAAATAAGAAAATAAACGATCTTAATTGGCTCGAAACGGCATGTATCCAAATGGTAGAGATTCAAAATAACTTACTTAAGGTGGCACTTCAGTCCTGTGTGAACTAGGGCCTCACCCAACAAACTTCTCCCTCTAGCTTGGTCCCTACCTAAATGTCTCCAGTTTCACGCTCCAAGTTGTGTGAGGTCACTTTCCATTTGTTCCCGCCACCTGATCCGCGGTCTTGTCCTGTGGGTGTGAATTCAAAGACTTTCCGGTCCGTAGCATTGGTGCTTTCATCCGCTTTTGTCATAGTCCATGCTTCTGTACCGTATAGCAGGACGGGGATGATAAAGGTCTTATAAAGCAACACTTTGGTGCTTCGAGTGAGGACTTTTCCACTCAATTGCTTGCTAAGTCCAAAGAAATAGCGGGTAGCAAAAGTTATTCTGCGTTTGAACTCAGCGCTGGTGTTGATTTGTTGCGTTTACAGTGGAGCCTAGACGAAGTCCTTGACTACCTCAAAGTTAGGTCTGTTGATGGTGACGTTTTGAACAAGACGTCGGTGTTGTAGGTCCTTTCTTGACGACAGCATGTACTTTGTTTTGCCCTCATTAACCGTTAAACCCCTTTTTTCCGCCTTTGCCTTAATACTCACAAAAGCCCCATTGACGTCACGCTGAGTTCTTCCGATTATGTCAATGTCATCAGCATATGCTAGTAATTGGACTGACTTTTGAAAGATAGTGCCTCTAGTGTTGACGTTTGAGCTCTGCACTATTCTTTCAAGCAAGATGTTAAAACAATCACATGACGCATCACCTTTTCTAAAACCTTTTTCAACATCGAAAGGTTCTGTTAAGTTATTTCCAACCTTTATGGAGTAGCGTGAATTTTCCATGGTCAACCTGCACAAACGGACGAGTTTGGCAGGGATGCCAAAACTAGACATGCCTCTATACTGCTCACCCCTGTAGATACTGTCATATGCGGCCTTGAAATCAATGAAAAGATGGTGGGTGTCGATTTGGTGTTCTTGGGGATTTTCCAGGATCTACGGTAATGTGAATATTTGATCGACTGTGGACTTTAATGGTCTAAGACCACACTGATAAGGACCTATCAGGTTGTTGACGATGGGCTTTAGACGTTCACATATTACGGCAGAGATGATTTTATAGGCGATGTTAAGTAAACTGATTCCTCTATAGTTGGTTCAGCTAAGAATGTCTCCTTTTTTCAGGATCGGGCAAACAATACTGAGGTTCCATTCATCGGAATGTTTCTTCCCACCATATCTTACAGATGAGTTGGTGCATACTCCTAACCAACTTATCTCCAGCTACTTTAAAGAGCTCGGCATTCAAGCCATCCGCTCCAGCGGCTTTGTTAGACTTCAGCTGAGATATGGCAATCTTTACTTCGTCTAATTCGGGAGGACGGGATTGTTGGCTTTCGTCGTCTATGTTGAATGGATCATCCTGCCTGACAACGGAATTCGGTTCATCGTCGCCGTTATACAATCTGCTGAAGTGGTCCTTCCATATCCTCAGCATTGACTGCGGTTCCCCATGATGTTTCCACTTTCGTTCTAGGTTTATGTACATGTGAATTTCGTTTCACCTGTTCATAAAACTTTCGAACTTCATTCCTGCTTTTAAACCTCTCAACATCTTCGATCGCACGCTTCTCATGCTCTCTTTCTTTTTCCTTCTGAGAAGTCGGCGTTCCTCTCGCCTCTTCTGCTCATAGAGCTCATGAGCAGCTCTTGTCCTTTTATGCAGCGCCGCTTTGCGTGCCTGTTGTTTGGCTGAATTTGCCTGCCGTCATTCCTCATCAAACCGGGGTTTCTTGTTGCCTCTGGTTTTCGATACATTGCGTTGGTGGCAGAGAACTTCAATAGAGGTTACTTGTTACTCAGTCGGAAAAGGCTTTGGCGATCTCTTGCGATTGTAGCCGTTCGACGTTGTATCTTCTCCCAGCATCTCTCTGTTTTGCCTTGGGTCTGGAAACCCGAAGTGCTACCTTGGCTACAACGAAGTAGTGGTCCGAGTCGATGTTAGCTCCTCGGAAACGTACATCCATGATGCTGGAAGCGTGTCTGGCGTCGATCGCAATATGGTCAATTTGGTTGACGGTAGATTGATCTGGAGAAGTCCAAGTTCCTTTGTGGATGTTGAGGTGTGGAAAACGCGTACTGGCTACCATGACATTTCGCCCCGCAGCAAAATCTATGAGCCTGAATCCGTTGTCGGAAGTGTTGTCGTGCAGGCTGTTTTTCCCGATTATTCCACCAAAGATGTCTTCCTTTCCTAGCTTGGAATTAAAATCGCCCAGGACTATTTTAATATCGTAGCTAGCACATTGCTAATATGTTTTGTCTAAGAGTTCGAAGAACAAATCTTTTGTGTTGTCATCTTTCTCTTCTGTTGGGGCGTGCGCGCATATCAGGCTAATGTTGGCGAATTTAGCCTTGATGTGTATGGTTATGAGGCGTTCATTAATGCACTTATAGTTCAAGACTTTTTGCCTAAGTTTGGCTCCAATGACAAATCCGCTTCCAAATAAGCGCTGTTGGCTTTCGTGGTAGCAGTCACCATAGTAAATATCGTTGTTTTTCATTCTCTTCATCCCGGCCCATCCCATGGTATTTCTTGTATGGCGGTGATGTCTGCTTTAAGGCAGTCTAGAACCTCCGCTAATTCTTCGGCCGCACGTGGTCTGTTAAAGGACCTAACATTCCACGTGCATATCTGAAGTTCGTTGCCCTTAATTCCTTTGCGTAGGTTGTCAACAGTAAATCCGTCAAATAAAGGGTGATCAATTTTTGTCCTTGAGTTTTGTATATAGGAAATTGACAGAAGTATTGCAAAAGAAACAGATCTAAGGTTTCTCTGTTTTAGCTCCGTCAAATTGCTTCTAATGTTGGTCAGTTTATGAACAACAAACGTGATAAATTCTGTTAAAAAAAGTAGCTTATTCGCTTGTTCCCTGGAATCTTCAAACCTCAACGGGTTATTAATTTAGGAAGAATGATTTCAAAGTAAAACTGAAAAGATTTAAACAACGAATATACTTTTGACAGTTTTTATTTGTCACGTTATAAATGACAACCTGATGGACGCCAACATAATGTGATTTTTCAAAAACTAACGCTATCTTAATCAAAATTATGTATCATCCTTGTTTCATCTATTTTTACACAGAATAAGTGATTTAGGACTTTGCACGGTCTTATTTCAAATCCTTTATTTTTCAAATATGGAAATGAGTTATAAAATAATTAAGTTGTGCATTTAAAATTTATGAAATCAAACCGACAATCAATTATGAATTCACTCTGCAAAAACTATACACCGTGATCAAGATCTTATCGGATTTAAGATTCAAAGTAATTTGCCGGCCACCGCTTTTGTGTGTGAAGAAAATCAGAACTTTCTTATAATTAATGGTTTATTTTTTGGCACCACCAAAGAATCACGGAGATCAATTAATGATCCGTCTGATGTGGTGACTTTGGCTAAGTCTCCCTTAGCCTTTTTAACATAATTAATGACTTCTTTTAAGTTTTCGAGCTTAGACCAATTTCGGGCTCAAGAAAACCAAAACAAAAAAAGTCACACAATAATCGGAAATACCGAACCGAATCTTTTAAGAAGCTTCCTGGAAACTATGTTCATCTTTTGCTTCGTCTTCGTCTGATTTGGGATAATCTCGGGTTTAAGGCAACCACAATCTCCTAAGCATTTTCAACGCACCGAGCATTTGATGTTGCAAAGTCTTAAGCCTACCTCTGGATCTGGAAATGACTTTTTGTGTGTGTGTTTTTTTTGTTTAATGCGGGTTTACTGCGACTTTATGCCGCTTTACGTACCTTCTAACATTTTGTCCTATTTATTCAAATGTAAGTAGGTACATAGGATTTCTGTTCTGTGTTTAATTTTAATGATGAATAGGAAGAAGGACATATTTGACGGTTGTGTTTGAAAATTAAAAAATATATAGATGTATATTGTAAGCAATCGCACTAGAGTATAACTTCGGGGCTGTTATATCTAAAGGCCTTCTCTAAATAGCATCGTAAAGCGGGCGGTAGCCTTTGAAGTCCTAATTGGTTTATTACTTTGTCGGCATCTTGGATAGTTGTTGTTTTTTTTCTTCTTGATTTTATATATTATTTAGGCATGTAGGTTGGTTCGCTCGCTCACTTGCTCGCTAGTGCTGCTGATTCTACACGCCAAGATGGGATTACAAACAGGTAAAATCGTAAAATTCATAAAAACAGAAAAATAATGAAATGTGTAAAAGACCGAGCTAGCTAGCGAGAAGTCCCGCATCATCTTCATCATCGTCGTCATCGTCATCATGGCAATGGGAATTAATAAGAACAAAATATGGTTAAAGAATAGAATGGCATTTGTTGTAAATCTTTGTGACCAAGAGACCAACTCAGGGAAATATTTTTTTTCCTTCTTCAACTCGAGTTGGAGTTGTGTTGAGCCTTGAAGAGTAAGAGCAAAAAGAACTCTCTGCTTCCTATTTGCCTTAAAGCGGTAAACCATCACCAGTGCTGGAGCACAAGCGGTGTAAACAAAAAAGACTAAGCGGGAATACCCGATATCTATAAGAGTTCTCTGAGAGGCCACACCAAAGCAAGAGGTTCTTAAGACCGCTAGATCAAGGCTCAATGGAAGACCGAACGAGCCAAAGATGAAAGAGCAGAAGACGAAGTCTCTTGAGAATGAATTGGGTTTTTATCTAAGATTTCTATAACTAAATCTATGAGCTCTAGTTCTGTTTTCATTTGGGCTTCATTTTTCTTCTCACTTATAAAAGAGCGAAGAGTGGAATGGTATTGTTTGGCGGTTGATTTCAAAATGAGCTCGAGATGTTAGATGGATATTTTATTGGAGTAGTTTTGTGCATTTTTATGGCTTTTAAGTGACAAAAAGGATGTTTTGTTTATAGATAAATATAATGTCGGTAGAATTTGTTTGTAGGACGATAATAAATGAAGAATGATACTGGGATATAAATTTATAATAAAAAAAGAAATAAAGTCTTCAGGAACTTCGTTTATTCACAGCAGGTCTATAACCTTAATGGCTGAAACACAAACACGGTTCAGCTTTGGCTTCGTCTGCGTTACGATGGGCCTGCTTCGAGGTAGCTTTGAATGACACTTTCAATATGACATTTCTAAAATGGCACTTCTGTAATTAGCAGCTATTATTTTTTTCTCAAAATAAACGAAATCGAAAAAATTTAATTTATCGCGGAAGTAGCTTACACAGACTATAAAAACCAATGGGAATCCTTCCCAAAACAAAATGTTTTTTGTTTGTTGAATTTTTTACAGGTGTCGCGCTGTCAAACAAAGCAAATGTCCAGCAAATTTAAGCAAGAGCTTCCGTTTGGAGTTACATCATGTAACATTACGTTCTTTCCTTACGATTGTCAAATGAAACGTGAGATCGATCGATCTGTCCCACAAACAAAATAATACTTTTTTAAAGGAAATAGTTGTCCCCAATATTAATCTCACCTTATAATTTTTCTATCACACCAGGTTTCCAAAATACATATATTTCTTTAAAAATGTTATAAAACGTTATTAGGCTAAGGTAAAAAAACACCATATTTAATTCTTAAAAATAAATTGTATAGTGCTTTTGAGAACTACAAATTTTCATCTTTTTTGTATCATACTTAGTTTTTGGAAAATTACCGAAATTATAAAATTTTGAATTTAATGGTTTTGAAAAATATGTTTTGGAGTAAATTTTAAGTGCTCAATTCGAATATGAACTCTTATTTTACTTATCTGTATCTATAACTATTCGATATATATGTCAAAAACTCCAGGTGATAGCCGCTAAAGATGATTTCAGATACTCTCCAAACGAATTGTCTTTTTCTGTTAAAAGCCATTCAGGGTGTTTTTAAGATGTAAGAAATGAAATCAAACAACTATTGAACATTTTTGGAAGATTTTACAAAATTCTATACATATTTGAATTGAATATTGAAGAAAGGGATTTATTTAGAAAACAATTATGAATTCTATTTAGAAATAAAAGCAGTTCATGAACTAAGATAGCCTCAAAACACTTAAATGCGATTTTTCGAATTTTTTAATGTAATATTCAAAATCCTAAGTGACAGAGTAATTTTTGAGTCGCATTTGAATTAAGGCTTTCATAATACAAAAATAGTGGTGAACATTTTTTTTTAATTATTATTTTAAAAGTGCTTAACTGAAATCATTTTAATTTCTAATTGTTTCTTTTTTGTCTCTTAACCCATCAACTGAACGTGCCTAAAACAATCGAACGCACCTTTTTTTTAAAAACATTTATAAGTATCAAAGTGTCATATGGAACAGTACTTGAAATGTCAAACTCGAAATTATTTTTCCTTTTCTTTTTAGTGTGTTAAGAACTTTAAAATTTTCGGTCACAGGACGGCTTCTGAGTGTTGAGAGTCCGTTAATAGAAATGAAAATGATTAAACAGAATTCAAAGAAGGTAATAGGCTTTTCACACTAAACCCAAAACCTGGTTTTCGACAAAAAGTTTTCGAAAACCCGAAAATCGTTAACACCGAACATTTACACGTTTTCTTTTGACATTTAAATTTATTTAACACCGGCTGTCACATTTTGTATTGATGACAAAATTTGTGAGTAAAAAGTTGTGTTCTTCTCAAATTATTTGCGAAAATAAAATTAATTCTAACCAATTTAAATTGATTTTAACGTAACACTAGCTCGTCTCGAAGAAGAGTTTCAGCTGAAGTTGTTGGGACGAGTGGAATGGGCTCACGACACATGAACCAACATGAACTGCAAGCTCGCTTGGCTGCAGCTATCCGCGTTCCAAACAATACACTAAGGAGAAGTTAATTGTCTAGAAAATATACCGTAGAATCAACAATAAAAATTCATTTTATTCAAAAAATTTTCTTCTTCTTTCACAACAAATTCAATCCAAAATACTGAGCTTATGACTATTGCTCCTGCTGGCCAAATGTCCCTTCAGAATCTCCATATATTGTGGCCGTCCAAGCAACTTATAGGCGGGGTTGAGAAGAGCCGGAGCAGAAAAGGTCAATTTGTAGTTCCAGATTCATACCAAAATCAAACTCATCTACAGCAATCACTGAAGCTGTTATGATAGGCTCCAATTTCTCCATGGCTTGTTCAAAAGACTGAGGATCTTATTGAGATGCCGCAAATAGTCACCGAGCTTTTATTCTCGACGTTTTTTTTTTGCCACGCCGCAGCTCCCCAAAGTTTGCTTTTTTAGTTTCTTTTTCACTTCCATATTCTGTAAATAAAAAACAAAAAGAAATATTTCTTATTTTGTAAGAAAATTGTATAAATAATATTACTTACCAACCAAATTTTTTTCAAAATAAAAAATTTGTTTTGACAGCAGCCAACAGCTGTTTTGTTTACTGTAATTTAAACGCTGAATGTTTCGAAATGTTTGATTTAGCACAACTTTAAATTGCCACTAGTTTTCAAGAGGTTTTATAAAAAAACTTGTGATTTACAAAAACGTGTGGTTTATCAAAAATGTATGGGAAAATTGAGTTTTCGATGTACGTCTTCGGCCAAAACCTATAATTTCGTGAAAACCGGGTTTAGGACTTGTTGTGAAAAGCCTATAAAGGTCGGTAAATAAAAAGTTTAATATTTCACATATCCGAAAATTATAAATGCCAATTCCTGAGTTTTAAATGTTCAATGCATAATGCATTTCAGTGCATATAAGTGCCAAGAAAACGTTCAGACCAGGCATTGATATGATCACTGATCTTCTTATACTCTGTAAACTCAGAGTATAGACCTCTGAAATAAAAAAAAAAGACTAGGATGCGACCCACACTGATAACTTCCCATCCCGTCTGTCGATTTGTCTAGCTTAAAAGTTTGTCTGTAAGTACTCGTATCAATTTTTACCAAATTTGCGTACTATTTTTTGTAGATTTTATTTTTTATGAAAAAACGGACTGGAATTTTATATAAAAATTACTGAATATCGAAAGCAATATTTTCTGTGAAATAAAATAAGTTTGAAGCCAATATTTTTAATTTTTGAAAAGATATTTGAGTCGAAAGTAAGTTTTTACGAACTTTTTATTAATTTTTTTTTAGGTTTTTACTTTTTGTAAGAAAACTGTCAATTCGATTTTTCTCAACAGTTTTCAGAATGTTGAAAACAATATTTCTTATAAGATAAAATAAGTTTGAGGCCAATATTTCAAGTTCTTGAAAAGATATTTGAATCGATATTCAAATTTTACCAACTTTGAGTAATGTTTTTTTTTAGATTTTTATTTTTTATAAAAAGACTGTCAATTCCATTTATCTCAAAATTTTATCAGATGGCAAAAAAATTATTCTTCGTTGCACAAAATTGTTTTGGAGATGAAATCATATTTTAGTCGTAAAATTTTGGAGGTGACAAATTTTTTTTTTTCAGTTTTTTTGATTTATAAAAAAAACGTTAAATGGATTTTTTTCAAAAAATATATTTCTTTGATATCACGTTATATTATATACAATTTAATTCAAGTCTCTAGCGTTTTTGGTTCGTAAGATATTTAGGGTTAACCAAAATTTTCACCTTTTTTTCAAACTGCTATGGTAAAAAAACCACCTGCGCAATTTTCCTGAGAGCCCTTTGTGCATCTTTCTGCCTTATTATCTGTACAACAAAATTTATTTGAAATCGATATCTCTTCTGGTTCTTGAGCTATGGACGACGAAAAAAACGTAGCGAACGTACGGACGTACGAACGTACGTACACACGCACCCACAGATATCTTTCTAAAAATCTTTTATTTCGACTCTAGGGACTTTGAAACGTCGAGAAATGTCAAAATTTTTAATTTGACAAGTCGGACCCATTACAATAACTTCCAATGGGAAGTTAATAAAACAATTAATTAAGGTTCGTTTCAAAACTTTTGCATCTCATTGGGTTTGATCTGTTTATATTCGATTTGTTAAACTTACTTGCTTGCACCGAAACGGATATTTTAACGAATCAGTTGTTTTCACACTGAAACAATTTTGACTTTCATTTTAGTTTAAATTTTAATATATAGGGTTTTTAAACGGGGACGCTACGAAAGTAGAGCGACAGGATCAGCTAACGACGCAATTTCATGATTGAAAGATTTACGAGCTAACAACAAGTCGAAATTATTAAAATATACTACCGAAATTCGGATTTAGTGGCCACAACAATTAAGCGTCTAGTGGACAAATTTGAATCCATGTGCACAGTACAAAATGGTCCCGTGCCAGTGAGACAAAGAAGTGCCCGTAGTGTCGAGAATATTGCTGAAGCCTTTCAGTTGCAGAAAACCCGAATGTGTCTCTCGCACGTCCTTCTCAAGCGTTGGACATCTCTGTGACGTCGCGTCGTTGTGGTAAATTTTGCAAAAGATCTTCACCTATATCCTTACAAGATTAAATTGACACAAGAACTGAAGCGATAAGGCTCATTTCTGGCTAAATGTCGTCAATAAACAAAATATGCGGTATTGTATTGGTTAGGTGGCAATCCACATGTACTCCATGAGTCATAATTGCATCCCGACAAAATTACGGTTTGGTGTGGTTTATGAGCCAGCGCGGCGTCATTGGACCGAAACGTTACTGTGAATGGGGATCGCTACCGTTCAATGATAACCGAATATTTTTGGCCCCAATTGGATGATATGGACTAGGAGGACATGTGGTTTCATCAGAATGGTGCCACAAGCCACACAGCGAATATCACAATCAATTTATTGGAAACCAAGTTTAGAGAACGTGTTATCTCAATAAAATTGTCTAGTCGCTTCGCCACCTCGGTCGTGCTATTTGACGCCGTTAGACTATTTTTTGAGTCAAGTCTATGGTCTATATCGGCTGATTTAAGATTGAGAATCGTCGAAAAAAAATTAGCTTCTAGGAAAGAAAATGAACGTTCTAATGGAATATAGAGCTGATTAATTTATATATATGATTAATAACGTCAACTATTCTGACATGGTTAAAGACCCAAATACGATTGAAGTTTGATAAGTATTTAGCTTGAAAAAGAAAAACGAATATTATGGAAAATTGGTGATCTTTTAGCTTCATACACTTGATGAAGCCACGTACCAACATCTTGAACCCATGTGAAAAATGGGTTAGATATCCTAGCTCCAAATCAAAAAATCCCCAAAACATAATCCCCAAATCTAAAATCTCCGAAACAAAAATCACCAAAACCAAAATTCCCAAATCCAGAATTCACAAAGCAAAATCTTTAAGCACAGATTCACCATATTTCGAGCATAACTAAAAAATTATGTTTACCGCCAAACATAAGTTTTGTATCCCTACAATACATTTGAGGCGGTGATACCAGACTTCTACTGTTTTTTGTGTGCTAGGAAAATTATTTTTTAGACAATCGGCAACTGACTAGAACTCCACATCATAAACCAGAAGTAAAGTTTTGAAAAGTCGTTTTCTTCCGTGCTTTTGCTTAGCTCCGAAAAGTACATTCAAATGATGAAAAACAACATGCATTGACGGAGTTTGAAAAAAAATGATTTGGGGATTTAGTTTGTGGATTATGGGCATGGGGATTCAGTTCCTGGGGATTTTATTTTTTTGATTTTTTGTACTTAGGGTAGGGATAACGACTTTGTGAATTTTTAAAATTGTGGGGATTTTGTTTTTGGATATTTACCACATGGGCATTACATCGGTATCCCCTGATAAATAGGTTAAGGTAAGCTTGGAGTAAGCAAACTCGGTAGCCATTTCATGTTCAAAATATCATGGAGAATATGACCCTCGATATCTTTTGTTTCAGCTTCGACGTTCAATTCATTACAAGAACCAGCAGATACGCCGACTTCAAATAAATTTTGTTTTACAGATAATAACAGCGAGATGCAGAAAAACTTTAAACTTTCCAGTTCATGTTTTTGTTTTAATAAAGGAATTTTTAAAAAAGGGAAAAATTTAGTTGACCTCAAAAATCTTACGAACCAATAATTATATTGGCTTCAATTAAATGTTATATTACGTTACAAATGTTAATTGGTTTGGGAACCCAAAGTAGTAATTCAATTAATTAAAATATGATGAAAAGGAATTCTGTTGAAATATCAAAATTCATCTTGGGTTTCTTGTAGATCGAAAAAATCCCGAAATTTTGAATAAAAAAAAAAAAAACACAGACAAATAACCATTCTTAAATTTTTTAAATTAAAAAGTAAAAAAGTATTAAAGGATCCGCCAAATAATCTTTTTTAAATGCTATTAAAACATCGAGTGTAGTTTCAGCAGTGTGGCACGTAGCGCCGCCTTGTTGAAACCGAATGTTGCCAATATCGTCCTCTTCAATTTTTGAAAAAAAATTCGATCAACATAGCCCGATAACTCCTTGCTTATTATGCCTCTGGACCAAAATCAGCACCAAACAGTGTAACAACTTTTCAATGTATGCGTAGGGGTTTTCTGTACCCCAAACGCTTGTTTACATACCCGCCAAGATCAAAATGAGCTTTATCTAAAAAGATGATTTCTTTGGCAAAATCAGCATCTTCTCTAAGCGTTGTTCCCAGTATTGTTCAAGCGTATACATAACCATAATCGTTCAGGGGATAAAACTAATTATCTGTAAAATCAAATGAGCGTTACCATTTACGAAATAAGCACTACTTGAAAAAAACGTTAGATGGCGGACCCTACACAAATATCGGTTTCTGGCGACTTCTATAAAAATGTGAGCTTGCAGTCTTTAGATATTAACTCAAAACAATAATGATATTACATATACATATGTTTTATTGTTTCCGGTTTCCGGTTTCGGCATTTTGGGTTTGGGGATTCCCGGTGTTTGGGATTTTCGATTTTGTTTAAAACTACTCTTTGATAAAAGTCATTGAAACTAAAGATGAATAAAGTTCAAAATTGAAAACCTCTAAAATTTCTTTCGATACTCGAACAAAAGCCAAATCTCTATTCATAGCAGGATTTCACATTACGTTTAATTGGCAGTGATTTACATAAATAAATTACGAAGGTTCAACTTCAAAAACAGCTGAACAAAAATATTTGTGATCTCGAATATTTTATGAACATAAATTGATGTTACCTGCAGAATAATTTATGCAAGTTTAAATAACTCTACATAAAGAAGATTCAACTTCAAGTTTGTATTGCAAAATGTTTGAAGTTTTTTAAATGGCGATTCGACTGTGCAAAAAATATAATTTAGAAAATTTTAAGGGTACCAATGGAAAGTTAATCTTATCCCAACCTCTTTTCTGTACTTAGACCTTACGAAGTTGTCAATACTCCCTTAAGAGTTTCAAGACAAACAAATCACGATAATATCCTCTCGTTTTGACTCCTTCAAACTCATTTTTAGAACAAAAAGCTGTTCTTTATAACTTGCTTAAAAATGCTTCTTTGAATTATACCTCTCTACGAAAGTCTCTTTAACAGTTTTTTTCTCGTCAAATGGGTGGTCGTTTCTAATTGTTTGTCGCATTCCATTGAACATCTTCATTCGAGCTCATAAATAATTCTCTCCATCAATGACCTTCTTAGAATTTCTTAATAGAAATAATAATTGAAACGTTCCGACAATAATATTTACCCAACAAACGACACCTACGACAAATAAAAAAAAATAAACTACAAAATAAAAATAAAGAAAACCCTAATGGCTTAATTTAAAAGAATAGAATCACAGAGTCATCATTTAACAAACAAGGTGGTCTTTGTGTCGTATGTTAGTTTGTTAGCATCCATAAATTATGTCGAAATAAAACTCTACCGACACAATCCAAAATCACATACAAAATATTATTTCCGCTTAATTGCCTCTTTTAATTTAAAGGTAAACAAATCTCTGCAGGACACCATTCCGCATTCGGGATCGGAAATCATCGCAACCCCTATGTATAGCACCTTAGTCCAAAGGTTGAGAGATGACCGCCTCTCGTTTGATCATCACCGAACTTCACTTGAACTGTCGAAATCGAAATGCAATGAATATCCATTTAAGAGTACGAGTATACATACCCCTCCCTCCTCTGGCATTTTATCTGCGTGCGACCCATTATGAGCTCCCCTCATTTCTCTCTTTTTCCTATATCTGACAAGATCTTCTTTTTTTTGAAGGTCCAAACTCAGGAATTCTCGCCTGACTCAATAGACTCGATCTCCATCAGAAACCTGATGCACAGCACAGTACCCCAGAGCCAGGCCCAATACGAACGCATTCATCCAACTTTTTCGAAAACTATTCAAGGAATTCTCCCGAAACAGTAAGTGGGGTCTTGGTCGGCTGGTGGCCGGTGGCGGCGCGTCGGATGTTTTGACAGAACGACACTCTTTTGGTGATATTTCACCTTTATTTGCTCCCAGCATGACATCGTTCGGTCGTCGTCGTTGTCTGATTCCGTTTCCAATTCCGAGTCCAATTCCAAAAGCCTCACTGATGTCCGATTGCTTTATTTATTTCACCGTTTGCGTTGCCGTTGTATTTTGGTTTCCCTTTTTTTGTTGTGTTTCTTTTCTCGAGCCCTCTCAATCTCGACTGATGGTTATTTGTTATTCAGGGTATTAAGCTGAGCCTGCACGGCGGCGGTGGTGGTGGTACTTGGGCGGCATGTTTGATCGGAACATAAAATTAAGTTCCTCGAATGTGAGTTCACAGCTAGGTGTCTCTTGAAGCCTAGGTTTTGACAGTGACCACCATAATGCTGATGTTGCTGCACCTTGTGGAAACTTGGAATTATTGCCTCACCATGGGCTGCAACATAATTAATATGGCATTCGAGATAAATCCCTGTAGATTGTAGTCTCGAAGTTCCACCATATCGCGTCGTTCAGAGTGCGTAGCATCGTCGTAGTCGGTCGATGGAATTGTTGTCTTCTTGTAGGCTGGAAACTATTTCCATTCCTTGGATACTTTTGTCAATGATTTATTTAAATTGGCATTGTGCGTGAGATGTAAAAGTACGAGTAGACGATGCTATGCACCGACGAAAATGAAAGGATCAGACGAATTTTTAAGTTTCTAAATCAGATCAGACAAATGATAAAATAACTTGAACTTTTGTATGCTTAAATTAGGGTCCAGTAGTGAAGTCCCACTGGATGTACGGCGGCTTGTTAAAAAGTATCCACAAACTAAGCTTATGGAGTTCTTAAGTGTCTTGCTCCTTATTGTATTAAATTTGTCACATGTTACACCATTTAACCTCCTTTATTTCTTAAGGAATGGAAATACGTCGAGTCCAATTTGTGTTTGCTATGTCAAGAGCTATTACATTGTAGGCAGCTGATGATGCAGTTTTTGTTCCTTAAAATGTGACCAAAAGGAATTAACTTCCACTCTTGGAAACTGAAGAAAACCTAGTCTTAAGATAACATCAAAGCTGAGCCAGCGTTATAGTCCACCCTCTTGCGGAACTGACTTATACCTGTATCTACTTTTATATGCCAAGACCTTGGCCAATGAGTTGTGTTGTGGCGGCAAACCTTTGTCTGATGACAGTAGCAGCGCTGAGGCTACAGCAACGTCAATGATGGAGGTTCACATGCAAAACCATCGTGAATTTATTGAATTGGATTATAATTCAAGCTCAGAAAACAACAACAACAATGGTTAAAGGCTAAACGAATGCACATAAGAAAATGATAAAAGTTTTAACTTTCGTCCGAAATAACAGCCAAGTTGGTAGCTGTTAATATAAGCAAGGCAGCAGCTAAATTTGAGATTTTTTCAAGTATTACTGAAGCTGCTAAGAAGTAGGAAGCTTTAGAGCTGGTGGCGAACGGCGCAGCGTTGAAGTTAAGTGCGTAAATTTAAAACTTAGTTGGGTTCGTGGCTACCGTCGTCGTGCGGCAGTGTAGCATTGGCGGCTTGTTGTTATGTCTGTTTCCTTCGACTACGTTGCTTTATCAGAAAACATGACCAATAATTGATTATTATTAACATAAAACTTGTTGCATTGGCCGGCGGTACTCAAAAAAGGGTAAGTTCAGATTTTTAAATAAACAAAGATATTGATATACACAAATAACAATTAATTAAGTTTAAAATATGGAGGATTTTTTTGTAGATAACAGCCAGATCAGAGGGGAGAAAAACTTCTTGCATCGCCTTAGAAAACCCATCTTGAGGCATTTTTGGCGACGTCGAGTATGTATATCTTGCTTTAACGATACAAGAAAGCATTGGGTTTTTGAAACATTAATTCGGTTTTTTATTCCCCTTTGTAAAATGCTGCTTAGGTCGGAATTTAAGAACTTATCATATTTTGTCGGTACAGTTCCACATTCGAAGGGGTAAGGGATGTGATTCTCAAAACGAATATGAAAAGCTAAGAGTAATATCGTCAGCGAAACAATGTATTGGATTCGAAGTTGCAGACAGAAGATCATTAATAAAAATGTGAAAACAATGTTGGAGATAGAACAGAGCCCTGAGGCACACCAGCATTTATTTTGTAGTTTTCAGATTTGAATTCATTCAATACAACTTGTATTGAACGATTCGAAAGGTAGTTACTAATCCAATGAAGGAGTGATTCATGAAAACCGAAAGCACGCATTTTCGATAAGAGAGCCTGATGTCAAACCCTATCAAATGCTTTTGAAATATCAAGTGCAATAATTTTACTTTCTCCAAAATTATGTAAAATTTGCTAAACTGTTCGGTGAGATGAACCATGAGACCACCAGTGGCCCTAATTCCACGAAAGCCGTACTGTCGGTCATTAAGAAGCTTTCGATCTTCGAGATATTTCTTGAGCTGATAATTAATCAGCGTTTCCATGACCTTGGAAAGAAGAGACTTAAGTGCAATCGGTCGGTAATTAAAAGTTGAGAAAGATTCGCCTTTTTGGGGAATAGGCTGAACAAATGCTGTTTTCAATAGCGGTGGTACTATCCGGAATATCGTATTTATGTATGTTAAAATCTTTTAGGATTCTCGCCACATTATGAAGAAAGATTGGTCCGATAGAATAACTAACGCTCTCAATGACATGTGGAGTCATAACACTCATCGTCAGCATTGAATTAACTGGTATCGAACTGCTAAACAAAGAGATTAGCTTTCTCTAAAGAGCTAACAAATGGAGTGTCATTGTCTTCCTCTAGTGCGCTGTCCTGTGGGTTTGAATTCGAAGACTTTCCGGACTGGAGCATCTGGTATCTGGGAACATATTTTTATATTATAATTGAGATTCAAACTTTCAACATATTCCAAAAATGTCCAAATGTACATTTGGAAACCAACACAATCCGGCTAGTCCGAATTTTAATATAAATGAAGGTATCCAAAACTATCTATTGACTCTATGGGTTCTTAAATGATTCATTAAGCTCTATAGTACTAAGCAGCCTGATGGTGAAAGTATCTCTCTTGCGATACTTCAAGTTATCCGGATTGATTTTTTTTAAATTTAGATAGATTTTTATTGCTCGTCTTAAATAATTTACATTGTTTATGAAATATAATTTATAAACAAACGTATTTGTGGCAGCCGGAAGATCCTTTTAACGTAGCGTAATAACTTTTCCACATCTTTATATTGCTTCGCTCTCCACACTTGAGCTGCATAGAATAAGATTGACTCTGCTTCTGCCTTAAAAACAGTGTACAACTGCTGTGTACGATATTTCTGTTCGACAAACACCTACTCCAAGATGCGCTGATGGTGGCTTTTGCACTTGTAAGCTTTTCTGGTAGATGCGTTTCCATATTTAAATTTTTTTTTCAAATTTACTCCAAGGTATTTGAACTCTTTGACAATCTCTATTTTTTACCATCGTAGTTCCATTTTTCATTAAGGCAGTTTCTACCTCCTCCGTTCTTGAAAATCATGATCTTGGACTTTTCCATGTTTGCTATTAGGTTCCATATTTTACAGAACTCAAAAATCCGGTTTACCATAAGCTGTAGTGATTCTGTAGGTAAGAAATCGATTAAGTCTTCGATAAATAGAGCGTAAAGGCTTGGACTCATCATACCACCTTTTCTAACGCCTGATTCAGTTCTAAACCAATCCGACCTTTCTTTACCAATCCAAACTGCTGCATTAGTATCCATATACAGGCTTTGCAGGACTCTTCCAAATTTTAACGATATTCCCATATCAAAGAGCTTATAGAAAAGAGCTTGCCTATTCACCGTGTCAAATACAGACTTAAAACCCACGAAAACGCGTATAACTTCTTCCTTCTTCTTATATTTTAATCCGAAATGCTTTTCAGAACAATGATATGATCGATTGTTGAGTAACCGGATCTACAACCTGCCTGAGATTCTTTCAACCGCTTATTTTCTTCAATCCATTAATTGAGCCGTGTTTGCAGAACAGCTGTAAATATTTTATAACACGAATTAAAAAAGGATATTCCTCGACAGTTTGACATCTCAGACCAGCTACCTTTTTTGTGGATCGGAAAAATGATTGATTCCCTAAATTCTTGAGGAATCATATCGGTTTCCAACACCTCGTTGTAAACTGCAGTAAGCTTACTTATTAACTCAACGGTTCCATACTTAAAAAATTCCGCTGATATCCCATTTGAACCTGCCTCTTTTCCATCCTTTATTTTGTTCATTTTTGTTCTGTGTCCAAAACTTCACTATAAATACCCGGATGTGCGAAATGAGAGTTGTTTCCTTCATGAATTGGGTTTAACAAATTTTTAAAATGGTCTGCCAAAAGCAAAGGGATGGATTTTAAAGGTTTTATCATTTAAATTGTTCACCACCTTCCAAAAGCCCTTCAAGTTCATACAATTTGATAACCGTCTAGCTTCTGTCTCAAAGTATTTTGTTTTCTTTTGGAAACACAAGCTCTTGTAAAAGGTGTTTGCTTGAAGATATTGTCTTTTCAAGTGCTCATTGCTTGAGGGACGATAAGCTCTTAACCATCCTAATGATAATTTTCTAGCCTTTTTACACTCTAGATCAAACCAGGGCCTTATGTAAATTGATTAAAAATTTTAAAAACAACTTTTAACTAAATAGCCCAGAATGCCCAAAATGATCTTTTATGAACTGGCCCAGAATTTTGAAATCTCTTTATTGTTCATTTGATAAGATAGAGATTTATCCTAACCGACTATAGTCTTTCTCTTTATAAGGTGAAAATGAGAAAAATTGTTCAAACTAACATTTTTATAAAATGAAACCTGCGTAGTTCCTGAAAAGAATTCAAAAAAAAACCTAGCTTCGGAAGAGTTAAAAATGAATAACGTATAAGCAATAAATAACTCGATGATCATTCCAGATATTTTGCGATCGTATAATCATTTTTGTTTCCAATGAAATTTATCACAGCTTGGCGCCGCTGGCAGTTATTTGAATTTCAAACTAAATTAAAATAAAAAAATACTCTAAATTCACCAAAGAATAAATAAACTTGAGTAAGAAATGAAAACAACAAATCTTCATCAACCAATGACGACGTTCAAACTCCCGGACAGCGTTGGTGGCGGCAGATTATGCGGCGGCGGCGGTGGCGCATTAATATTATTATATTGGTTCGGTGAGAATAAGCTTTGTCGTTCCGACAAAAGCTATTAATTATACAAATTTTTCTCTAAAAGCATTGTAACATTAAATGTTCGTCAAAGAAAAGAGAGTATACATTTTTTAATTCCAGTAGTCAAAAAGGGTATAAACTTTTTTTTGATTTCTTTCAGTTTTTGCCGATAGCGATTTTGGATTTAAAATTTTATAATATCAAGTTAATCCAGTTTTTCGATTTATCGGTAAAAAAAATACATGTATTCTATATGAGCGACATTAAAAGCCAGAAATCGAATTAGGCAAATTTGGAATAATCAAAATTTTATGGCTTTCAATTTTTGTTTTGTTCCGTTTAATATATCACTTAAGCCTGCGCGCGAAGCATGTTGCTTATTTTTATTGTTTAGTTTTGTATTTTTAGTAGAAGTGTTGCCGCAAAAACAGAAGCACATCTTATAGGGGATTAATTTCATCGCCTTACCCATATAAAGTGGATATTTTATGGGAAAAACAAATTCATATTTCTTTGGATTTTATTTTTGCAATAAAACTCTTGCAAAGTTCTTAAAGATTGTCCCATTCTTAATGGGTTTTCTAAGAATTTCAGAATATTTAAAAAATGGCTTTCTAGATCAAATAAAATAGGGAAACATAATGTTATGGGGCTTGTAGAGATATTTATTAGTTATATTTTTAACTTTGAATTTATTTAATTTATAAAACAATCCTCTGTATTCATGAATATTTTGAAATTAAAAATAAACAGCAATTTACTGGGAATGAATTAAATTGACCAACATATTAAAATGCATAAATAGTCTCCTATACTCCTACTCCTTTTAAGTAATTTTAAATTAATGTAAATAGCTTTAAATTTTGATAAGCTAATGCTTTATAGAAACCATTTGAATTGATTTGTGATCAGCTACTGTTTTTGGTTTTGTTTGTTCATTTAATTTGAAATTTAATCATTTTTAATTTGCATTGAAAGTTAAAAGAAATTGAGCGTATAATCAGTGTGATGTAAAATAAATTCAAATTTTATATGATAGCGCCAGATATTAGCAGAATAATTATAGACAGAATGTCTAAGTGGTTTTTATCAAAAAAAAAAGTTCTTGCATCAGCTCTTTTGTTTTGTTGGTTTCTTATAAATAAAATGTTAGAAAATGTTTATTTTATATTCTTAAAACGCAAGGTCCATGCAGGATAAAGTATTATATTGGTAAAACATTTTCACATAATAATCTTTACTAAAATTGTCAAAGAATTGCTTAAGTTTTGAGAAATAGAAAATAAAATATTTGCTTTACTTCAAAGACTAAAATGTTCAATTTTTAAAAATTATTCCTATTTATGAATAAATATGACATGCAAGTGAATGCATTTTTATTAAAACAAAAAAAGGGTAAATGTAAAACTACAGTTAATTTTTCGAAGCAGTAGGCTGCAAAGAATAAATATATGGTTTTCAAATAAGAGGTTTTATTTTGATATTAAAAATAGGCTGGGATGCAACCCTCACTGATATTTTTCCATCCTGTCCGTCGATTTGTCTTGCTAAGAAAATTTGTAGGTTTTCGTGTTTGTTAAAAAATTTGTCAATTGAATTACTCTAAAAAATTTCAAAATTAATAACAATATTTTGCATATGAGGACATAGTTTGATTTCAAAATCTATTTTTGTTAACGAGAGTTTTTAGTCGTTAACCAATTTTTAATTATTTTAGTAACATTTCTTAAAAGTTTCTTATTACTTATACAAACAAATACAAATTAGATGAATGAAATAAATTTTAAGTCAATCCCTTCCATTGTTCACGTGGTATCGAGAACCGAACATCATTTTAATTAAATGATAGTACTATTTTTCATAGATTTTATTTTTTTTATGAAAAAACGGACAGTTGGAGAGATAAAATAAGTTTGAAAACAATATTTTTAATTTTTGAAAAGGCATTTGAGTTGAAAATCAATTTTTACGAACTTTTAGAAATGCTTTTTTTAGGTTTTTATTGTTTGTTAAAAAACTTTCAATTTGGTTTTTCAAAAAATGTTATAAAATGTTCAAAACAATATTTGTCTCACGATAAAATTAGATTTAAGCCAAAATCACAAAGTTTTGAAAGATATTTAAGTCATAAATCAATTTTTACTAACTTTTATTAATTTTTTGTAGGTTATTAATTTTTTTTTGTAAAAAAACTGTTTATTAGATTTTTCTTAAAATTTTACCGAATATTGAAACAAAATTTCTTATAACATAAAATAAGTTAGAAGCCATAATCTTTAATTTTTGGAACAACATTTTAGTTGGAATTCTATTTTTACCAACTTTGAGTAATGTTTTTTTTTTTGGTTTTTATTTTTTACAAAAAAAACTGTCTATTCGATTTTTTCAAAATTTTACCAGATGTTAAAAGCTTTATTTTTTGTTGCACAAAAATTCTTTTGGATATATCATTTTTATTCTTAAAATTTTCGAGGTGACAATTTTTTGCCAGTTTTCTCGTTAATTGGATTTTTTTTCAAAAAATTGGAATCACTTTACAATATATTATCTACAATTTAATTTAAGTCTCTAGCGTAATTGTTTCGTGAGCTATTTAGGGTTAATCAAAATTTTCACCTTTTTTAAACTTCTATGGTAAAAAAAAACTACCCACTCATTTTTCTTGAGAGTCCTTTCTGCATTACTATCTGTATAACAAAATTTATTTGAAGTCGATATCTCTACTGGTTCTTGAGCTATGAACGACGAAACTTCGCGAACGTACGTTCACACCACAGACATCTTACTAAAAATCTTTTATTTTGTGTCTAGGGACCTTGAAACGTGGAGAAATGTCAAAATTTTTAATTTGACAAATCTGACCCATTGCAATAACTTCCTCGGGGAAGTTAAAAATACTTATATTTTTTTTACAAATTGGATTAAAATCTTACAAAAGTATTAAAATCTTAGTTAGCAATTTTGATCAACTCTTAGAGAAATAACACGCTCATGAAACGTAACGCAAATTTATGCGTATATAGTATCATTTTAAGTAATGGCGTAATGCTGTCCATGTCAAAAGATGACGGATTTCGGAGTGATAATTGCCTAAATTGCAGGCTATGTATATTTTTGACGTTAGGCACAAAGGAATTAAGTCAGAAACTGGCCTTACAGATTCAATGAATTCAAAGCAAATATGCACTTTTATATCTTATTGTCTTAAGACTAAATTAATATGATATACAGCAGTTGTTTTCGGCTCAAGTTGTTAGTATTAAAGAAAAGAGGCCAAAAAAACCATTACACCCAAAAAGACAATTTTTTAACAAAACACCAAAGATGTTAAAAAGAAAAATTAAAGAAACAAAATGTATGACAAATGGCAAAAGTTAAAAAAAAAATAATGTTTCAAAATACCGACTGATTTTTTTATTATCTTTTTGGCAGCATTGGTTTTGACAGCTCACCTAAGTTTTGTGTCTTGTGTCACTGTCAAGAATTTTTAATTTGGTCTATAATTTAACCATCAAAGGTCTCGGGAGTTCTTTCCTTTAATGTACAAAAGATTGGTGTCCTAACAAAAGACAATTTTTTGTCACCTTGCTTTTTAAAATATTCTGTGAAAATTCGAATAACGCTTGCAAATTATTTAATTTGTATATTAAAGTATATTTCACGTTTCTTGCCTTTTATTTTCATTTAAATCAACCTACTCGGCTTTTCGGGCTTTAAATTTACGTTATTAGATATTCAACCACCAACAAGCTTAATTAGAGTGACCGTGAATTTTTGATTCGGCGTCGCGCTTCAGCTTCGGCTTCGTCTGCGTTACGATGGGCCTGCTTCGAGGTTGCTTTGAATGACACTAGACACTGTCATTAGCAGCTGTCATTTTTTCTCAAAAGTAAAATATAAATTTTGAAATCGAACAAATTAAATTTATCGCGGAAGTAGTAACCAATCCTTCCAAAAGCAAATTTATTTGTTTGTTGACTTTTTTTACAGCTATTGAGCTGTCAGACAAAGCAAATAGAATGATATTACGTAAAATTACGTTCTTTTCCTTACGATTGTTTGAGTGCATGTGAACGTACGTTCGTACATCCGTATACATCCGTACTTTTGCGACGTTTTTTCGTCATCCATAGCTTAAGAACCAGTAGAGATATTGACTTCAAATAAATTTTGTTATACAGATTATATTGCACTAAAATGCAGAAAGGACGCTCAAAAAAAATGATATTGTGTTTTTTTTTTATCATAACTATTTAAAAAATGTGAACAATTTGGTTAACCCTTACTATCTCATCAAAAATGAAAAATGTTAGCTTCAGATATATTTTATGTTATAAGAAATAATTTTTTAAACATTCAGTAAAATTTTGAGACAAATCGAATTGACAGTTTTATTAAAAAATTAAAATTTTAAACCTTCAGTAATTTTTGTATACAAATCTTGCAGTCAGTTTTTTTATAAAAAATTAATATCTACAAAAAATAGTACGCAAAATTGGTAAAAATTGATGTTCGGTTCTCGATATCTAGTAAAAAATAGAAAACATTGACTTTAAAATAATTTAATTTATTCAATTTGTATTTGTTTGTATAAGAAATAAAAACTTACTAAAATTGGTAAAAATTGGTTTTCGACTAAAAATCTCTTTATAGCACAAATAGATTTTGAAATCAAACTATTTTAATATATAGGCAAAACATCGTTGATAATTTTTAATTATTTTGAGCTACTCGAGTGACAACTTTTTTAACTCTAAACTTTTAAGTAAGACAAATCGACAGACGGGATGGGAAGTTATCAGTGCGGGTTGCATTCCAGCCTCTTTTTTGTTTAAATTCCCGATAGCTCTTTTAAAATCACTCGTTGCGATATTCTCGAGACAAAACCATATACGACTTTTATCTCTACTTTGTCAAAATCCCTAAGGTATTAATCTTATTCTTGTAAAACAGATGTTTGCCTATGGTCTTGTCGAGTTGGTTTTAAAATCCGAATTCTTAGACTTGAATTTATTTAGTTTTTCAATTTGTTTTCATCTTGAACGTAATTATGCTTCTTAAAAATTGCGACATATCATTCAAATACCAAAAATCTAAAAGGACCTTTATGCACTCTTGAAAGTTTCATAATAGATTTAGATTGAGATTTCATAATATTAAAATAAATAAATGAAACAAAAACCAAGAAAACCACTAACTTAATTAACTTCCCGAAATATAAAATTTAAAATTTATTAAAAAATTTTTTTTTGGTAATCATCGATTTAACTCCTTAAATTTCATTTAATTTCAATACAATTTTAAGTTCTTTTTTCTTAAATTTATTATTATTAAGGTTATAGGTAGTCTTAGTAAAGGTAACAACAGAAAAGTTTGTCTACCGGCACATAATTGAGAAAAAGTGCATCAAAAGTATAACTATTCCGAATGTTGAAATATGGAGGGCAAACACTTTAAATGCGCCTACGACTAGCTTTTATGCTGCAGAGGTCGCCGAAAAGCACTTTTTTTTGTTGGTGTGTTTGGACTTTTGGAAAACCAATTGGTCTCATTCAAAATCACAAGATGACTGTATTTTAAGATATATTATAAAACGTAAGAAACTTTGACATTTTAAAATTTCCAAAAAGGCTCGTTTATGAACTGTAATGCATTGTCGGCAGTGCTATTAGGCGCGTTCAAGTTAATTTTAAGAATATTAAATTTTTTTCTCAAATCATCCTTACAATTTTTAAGCTTAGCATATTTTGTTATTTATCAAACATTGGGCTATCCTTTTCCAAAAGTGCCAACAAAAAAATTTATTTATTTATTATTTATTTATTTGTTCATCTTTCAAGTTACAATACTTTATGGAAACAACATTGAAAACAAACATTATATTTACAAATTGACAGTGGTAAAAACATATTGTTACAAAAAATTTAATAAATCCTTCTTAATATCTAATCTATTTTTATTAAAATCAATTACAAAGTCAAATTCGTTAAAAGCAATACAAGAAGCAGTTATTGGATTATGTTTCACATAATTTGTGCTGTGAAAATGAACATGTAGAAAATTACCATTTCTAGGACGCAAATTCCGAGATGGAGCCTACATATTAAACTAAAACAACAAAAATTAACAATTTATGTTAAAGTTGAGCACATCGTAAGCAAAGAGTACTGAATACAATTTTCTTCTAGATACTAAAGGTTTTAAGTCAATTGAAGCACATCTGATGTCATAAGGTGGCATATTTGAATAATTATAAAGCTTTCGCTAAGCAAATTTTGTAGATCTCTTCTGAACGATTTCAATGCTTAAAATACTTGATTGTGTAAAGAGATTCTATATTATGCAACAATATTCAAGTAAAGGTCTTACAAGGGATACAAAAAGAGTTTTCAAAGTATAAGGATCGTCGAATGACTTAGAAGTTCTTGAAATAAATAGCTTTTAAAATAACATTATCACACCAAGATTCGTTAGCCTCACTAAGAACTAATTCTCTATTTTGTAATCAAAACATATCGCATCCTTTATTTTAGAAAACGTATCAATACTACACTTTTTACCATTAAAATTTAAACCATTTATGAAACATCAGTTGTTAATATTATTATTATGCAATTGAATCTAGCATCTGATGAAGAACTTAGAGAACTAAAAATCTTGAGATCATCAGCACATAAAAGACATTTAGAGCTTTTAATACCATTCGGTAAATCATTTATAAATAAAATGAAAAGGAGTGGACCAAGATAACTACCTTGTGGTACACCGGAAACATTTTGTATTTCATTGGAAGGAACATCACCAATTTCGTCCAACCAAATAGCTGCTGATCCATTTTAGGAGATTCGAGTGGAAGCCAAGGTATTCAAGTTTTTTCAAGAGAACATTATGTTGTACCCGATCAAACGCCTTGGAAAAATCTGTGTAGATTACACCCACTTGAGTCCGATTTTCTGAACAACCAAGACAGTAATTTGTAAAAATTGCTAAATTGGTTGCAGTAAACCTACCACTCATAAAGCCATGCTGATGCAGGGAAATATATTTTTGAACTCAACTATTAAGTTTAATTCTAAAAATTGCTTCAAATAATTTAGGGATTAGCTAAAGCTTAGCAATAGGTCTATAATTTAACACTGATGCTCTAGATCCAGATTTATGCATAGGAGTTATCAGAGAATGTTTCCATGTATCTAAAAATACTCGTTGATTTCAAAACTAAAGGTGGAATATTGTCCAGTGCGGTAGAGAAGCTGTTATCAAGCGACGAGAAAGCATTTAATATTTGCATTCATAATTGTGCTTTAAAAAGCCCAACCCTTGAAGCAAAACCAATTAATCAAAATATTGTTCCATAAAAATACGTTTCAATAAATGTGCCCTTTCTTTTACGAGGAGTTTGAAAATTAATAAGAATTTATGGTAATTCTGTACGTAATATTTTATTTCTGTAAAAATAACATATAATGTAATTCATTTAACAAATATTTTTCCCAAGAAACTTACCGCAGTTTGCACTCCTCGACTTACTCTTGGAAAGTTCAGTTTCATTATGAAATTTCAATTAGGGATAGACAGAGAAACAAAAAATAAAAAATAAAATGGCGACATTTCCGATGAAGAGTGCAAACTGCGGTATCAAATTGAGACACCTATATTGCTGCATTTAGGTCTGTTTATTTTACAGATGAAGTAAAGGGCGTTCTAACACAAAATTTTAAAAAGTTTTCACCGTTATTTGCAGTTAAATTGGGCTATTTGGGCTAACTTTTCGGCTCCGATTTTGAGCTACAAATATTTAAAAATTGGATTATTGAGCTAGTTCCAGTGATGGCAAACCTGAAAATTGTATAAATATTAGACTGCTTAAAATGTTTGCGCCAAATGAAACAAAATGTTTGTAAATATACTTATACCAGTTCTTCCAATCACAAATATTCAATATGGAGATAGAAAGCCGCTTTATTACAACAAAAAAGTGGAACTAATTCCCTCAGGATTGTCTCGACCATATAGCATAATGTCTGTATTGTGTAAATTTGTATAGTCTCAACACACACACACACACAAAAGATACAATACAATGATATAATGTGTTATGTGTGTGATGCACGCATAAAGTTTATCTCGCTTTGAAAATGGACAACCGATTGAGAATCATGTTAAAAGCAATTTACTTTTGAAGTGCTACCGTGATACGCTGATGTTTCTGGCCCGGCTACTGGGAGCTCTCTTGTGGCCGTCCGCGTCGCCGGCCGGCCACCAGATCGAAAAAAGCGGTAGCCTTTGTTGAGCCGGCCGCACCGCTCTGGCACAGCCGATAACTCCTTTTATCGTAGCCGCCCTTTCTATCTTCGCTTTTTTTTGTGTGTCTTGTGTATAATCTCTTCTCGGTCTCGCATACAGCACCTCTATGTAAATGCATTGGGCACCTAATAGAGCGTATCCTAAGTATAATGGGCAAACACATTTTAGGGCTACCTTTTTTTAGTCTTCGTTGTTGTTGGATCTGATCTGCAGATGATGATGATGGTGATGCAGTGTGCAACCTGCCGATGATGATGCGACGATTATGATGATGGTGCTGCAAAGAACAAATTTAACACTATGAGTTGGTGCGCATGATGCTGACGCTGCTGGCTGCTGATGCAGTGGAGAAGCGTGGATGATTGAAGAACCAGACAGGATTATCAGAATAAAATTGATTTAAGTTTTTTCTTTTTATTTTTGTTCCCTTTCAAAATGTTAAGCGTAAATAATGGTGAAAGTAATGTGCGATGAAATGATATGATAAGGAAGTTAATGACTATTTTGGAAAGAAAGAACAAATTTTCAAAAAAATACGTTACGAGGTTTGGAGATGTTGATAAATTAAATTCACTACTGAATTGAAGTGTCACAAAACAATCATTGTAAAAAACTATTGATCCGTAAAAAAAAAATTTTAGGAATGAGAGCGACAAAAACTTGAACTTTTGTACGTGGGTGGTATTGGTGTTTTCAAAACCACAAAATTCCATTCATTAAAATTTTAAAATGCAAAGGTTACTCAACTAATATGTAAATTAAGCCACACAAAATTTCACTTCTCAAGAACTTCTAATGAATAATAACCCATTAAAATATTTAACATAAGTCGGCATCTGTGTTATAAAACATTCAAAGCCAAAAATTAATTAATAAATTATCAAAAAAAAAACATAACAAATCTTCCATAGAATAAAATCAATTATAGTCAATATGGAAAATTATATCATTGGCTGTGAGTTGCGTCCGGCTTAATATATGAAATTTAAAGTCAATATTTACTCTGCACTAACAACTTTCGATACTTTGCGGTTTTCAGTTTATAAAGGAATACGAACTGCAGGGGTCAATTTATGACCGAAATCAAACGAAAACCGATTTAGAGATGAGTTGGTTTTGAATTTTGTGGACTTCCTGCAGCGAGGACAAACATTTGATTCACCGCACAGTCTGACCTCTCGGCAAGTTTGGTTAAATTTAAAATTTGAAGAATATATAACTAATTTACACGAAATCATCATCCGAGTTCTTATAGAATCAATGAAGAGTTGCTCCTTAAAAATAAATTCCGCATAATAAAGATGATTCACAACAACGATATCATCGAACTGATGGTTTAGAAAGATCGATTATTCATATGCTTGTGCTAAGAAAGGACCAACCCATTCATCCTTACCGCCTCTGCCGAAGCTGATAACGCCGAAAAGATATAGCGTCAACAGTCTGGGAATAAGTGTTGACAAATTGCTTCTTTTATTTGAGCACTACAACCTTCTCCTTGTGTAGGTCGCCAGTCGTCAGCAAAATTTATTTTTTTGTTCTTTTCTACAAATAACACAATATTCTTTAAAAGAATTAATCCTCGGGCCCAAAAAACTTTATATGGCACAGGCAGGGATCGAACCCAAGACCTCTGGCATATCAGCCCAACGCACTTTTTTTTAAAAGTTATTTTTATTAATTTATTCTTAAAGCGTTGAATATGGCGTCGACCTGCTGGCTACTGAAAAGCCATCGTTTCCAGGAAGTGGCTCCTTTCTGGATCTTTTGCTGTACGACACCAGACTGACAGTTAAAGAAAAAGTGGGTAATCACCCTCGAAACTGCTTACAGACAGTTGAGTACTACAGTTGAAGGAATACGTTGCAACGCACTCTTACAATTACAGTAAGATGCACTGGCCTCCTTTCACCAACGCCTTAGCGAGAGAACTTCGTTCGAGTGACATAGCCCCACTAAACAACAGAAACCTGACAAATACAGAAATTGAAAAACATTTACAACAGATGGTCGAAACAATAAAACGAACGATGGAACGGACAATACCAAAGTCCAAAGAACCGGACCAAATGGACACCTACAGAAACGCGACTGTAAGCACAAGAGTCGCTTACTGACAAGACTCAAAAACTTGTGCAGACGACTTACAGACTCACACGACTTGGAGGTTAGGACACTGAAGTCGTCAATAAAAAATGTCAAGCTGTTGATTAAGGAGAACTACTGGTTATCAATTAACAAGTACTGGGACCGCAAGATCCGGTCAGTTAATTCCAGGGACTCTAGTATATTCCCTAACATCAACAAGATATTCAGGAAACAAAAATTCAGCAGGTGTCGAGGGGAAAATCCGATGGATGCAATTGACATTTACACCACACTCTTCAATAATGTGCTGAATAATGCATATTATCCTCTCCCGAAGAAGGGAAAAGACAACTTCAACCTGTTAAATCTTCGATAAGTCTTCTTCCAAGCATCAGCAAAGTTTTCGAAAAGATCATCAACAGGGCTCTGACTGCGGACAACTAAATAATTCCGGATAAACAGTTCGGGTTCAAGGCGTGTCATGACACAATTCATGCTGCGTCTAAACTCGTTTCTGATATCCAATGGAATAAATCAAAACAACAATGCACAGGTGTTGTTCTGGTTGATCTGGAAACGGCCTTTGACACCGTATGGTTAGAGGGTCTTTACCCTAAGCTGAGCAGGCTTGGCATAAGCAAGCCATTGTTGTATGATATGCTTAACGGTAGAAAGATTGTTGTCAAGAATGGCAATGCAAATTCTACTACAACATTCTTAATTAAAAATGGTCTTCAGCAAAGAGCGGTGAATTCACCGATTCTCTTCAGCATTTACACCAGCGATCTCATAGGTAGTCTTACAGAGGCAATTGCATACGCCGACTATCTAATTGCGTACAGAAAGGCCAAAAGTTTGAGGTTATTAGAATTCTCTTGCAGCGTGATTTCGACAAATTTCAGCGATATTGCGACGACTGGAAACTGAAAATAAATGTCCGGAAGTCGGAGACAATTCTGTTCTGGACTCCGTTAACTAGGGCCACAAGGGATACGTGCAAAAATTGGCGCAAGATGGTTATCGTTGATCTTCAAGGGCAGCCATTAGCAAGCAAAAGTGTAGTGAAGTACCTTAGTATCTGGCTAGATCAGTATTTATATTTCGACAGTCATATAAATGCTGCTCTGGCCAGGGTCAGAGGGGAGGAGCATTCCCTCTGACGAAAAGGCAGTCTTGTGTGGTTCAATGTTGCCCCTTCCCAAATTGAGAAGTTTCGAGTTTTCTTAAAAAATTGAAAAAAATACATTTCAAAAACGGTGTTTTTAGAGCAAAGAAACAACACGACAAAGTTCCTAACAATAAATTGTACGATAATTTTTCAAAGAACACATCTGTGTCTTCTAGATATACCTTTAATCATTTTAGAACATTTTAGAAGCTTACTTAGTTTCTGAAAATTCTGGGAAGATATGGAGTCTTTTTTTTTACTCTATCTGAAGTTTTGAGAAACTTTTTATTGAATGCTTTAATTATTTTAAAAATACGTTTTAAAGCTTCTTTTTAGTGCTGTATCAAATGCGAATTTCAATTTTGACAATCCTCAAATTTTTTAAATATTCTTATATCAACGCTGTTTGTACATCTTTTCAGTATACTTGTATTTCATAAACTTGATGTGATATTTTTGCTAACCCAAATTCAAAAAAGAGCACGATAAACATTTAAACGGAATATTGAAGATGGGGATATATACATTTATAGTTAAAGAGTTTAATAAATGTATGTTTTTAACTTTTAAAGAGTAATAACTAAAATATCTGACGTAATATATTAATTTTGGAATCGGATTTGAATTTATTCTATCAAAACCTAAAGCAGAAGAATTTTATTCCAAAAATATGTCTTTATTTTACATTTGTTAAACTCTCGGATGATATTTCTTCCACGACATATTTTTAAGAAAATAATATCTCGGACATTATTTTCTTGAAGGATGTACCCACTACGCCCATGACATTTCAACATAACGGATGTTTTAGAGCTATATGACTTTAAGTTGACAATACTATTTAAACTGGCGGCCATTTTGTGAGCTGTCAAGAGACATATTTTTGGTTTGGCTTTTCATCATGATCATGAAAACGCTGATTAATTATCAGCTCAAGAAATATCTCGAAGATCGAAAGCTTCTTAATGACCGACAATATGGTTTTCGAAGCCATAGGTCCACTGGTGACCTCATGGTTCATCTCACCGAACAGTGGAGCAAATCTTTACATCGTTCTGGAGAAAGTAAGATGTTTGCCCTTGATATTTCAAAAGCATTTGATAGGGTTTGGTATCAGGTTCTCTTATCGAAAATGCGTGCTTTCGGTTTTCATGAATCCTTCTTCATTGGATTAGTAATTAGAACGGTAAACAGCATTGCACACTGGGGAATAAAAAACCGCGTGGAATTCAATTCTTCGAAAACCCAATGCTGTCTTGTATCGTTAAAGGGAGATATACCCTCCTTGCCATTATCCATAGATGGCGCTTGCATCGAGGAGACTTAACATCTCGATATTTTCGGTATGTGCATCACCAACCACCGATCACATACGCGATGTCGCCAAAAATGCCGTGTTTGGGTTTTCTAAGGCGACGCAAGAAGTTTTTCTCCCCCTCTGATCTGGCTGTTATTAACAAGATTTATATACGTCCAAAGCTTGAGTATAACTTCCATATCTCGGCTGGTGCTCCTGCAACTGACTTAAGCCTCTTGGAGAGTATTGAACGTAGAGCATTTAGGTAATATATCCCCTTTAGTTTGTGCTTACTAAAACAAAATACTTACTTTTCCGGTCGTAAGTCTATTTATGATGAAAAGATAAACCAAGCCACAAATAAATCTTTTGACAACTGTCAAAATGGCCACCAATTAAAATAGTGTGTAAATTTAGTTTGAAAATCATTTCTCCGATGGAAATACGCATCGCGCCCTACATCTATTTTACAGTCAGCATTTTACGATCAATAAACAAAATTTCAATATTTAAAACTTATCATGATGATCCTGAAGTGAATATTGAGCCACCGTTACATCCACAAAATATGATGGAATAATTGTTCTGCACTTCTTCAAACACGATTCTGGCCAGAACCTTACAATCAATTGTTAACGCCATAAAGTATTGACTACTGACTTCTTCGTTCATCAATTGAACAACCATTTAGTCCAGGAGCTGTGTTTCTAATATGTCACATAGTTCGAAAGAGAGTTTAACGGTATACGGATCGCTGAATTGGTCTCCAAGAACCTGCGATATACCCCCGTTTTATTTTTTTCTGTGGGGCTATGTAAAGTCGATAGTCGACGCTACATTTTGCTTGCATAATATTATTCTCGCGTGAAATATCGATTTTTCTACAGTTAAAAGTAAAAACGTCCAGTTAATGTGTGAAGGCCCTTAAAAATGCCATGTGTCAAAAAAGAATAACTTTAAAATGTGCAACCCTACCTCCTTGACTATATAAACACTCAATTGTACTTTTGGTTAAAAATTGATTTGCGACTCTCCTTTCGGAAGGATCTAAGACATTTTATTAAAAGTTCCACCTGTGAACCTGTGAACCAAAATGCGAACGGGGTCGATCGGCTCAGTTCTCGGCATAACTACACAAGAGATAAAACTCACAAAAGGATCCTTCCTATACTGTTGTGTCGTGTTTCGTGTATTGTGTATAGTCATCGCCATATCACATCGCATCAGTTCCCAAAAAAAGAAATAAGTACCTTCATATACATAGGGAACTCGAACTAATCAAAAACGTAAGCAGGTGGTGGATCCGAAAAATTACACGCCAATTTCGTTGTGCATTGTCGAGATGTCGGTAGTTGGTAGTCGGTGTCGGCACAGCAGCGGCGCATCCTTTGAGCGTGTAGAAAATCGCCATAATTGTCCTCTCTCTCTCTTCTCGGGGATATTGAGCCTGAGTGTAGGTCTTTCCAAATCAATTAACCATACACAAAATTGAATTGGAGCATGCAAAAGGATCTTCTTGATAGCCTGGCCATGGCATTCAGATTTCTAGAGTTGGCTTTGTCGTAGATTACAAACAGAAGCTGATGAAGAAGATGGAAATAATATCACTTTGACATGCGTGTAGGAATTGCAATTTGGCTGATTAGGTTTCCAAAATATAGTGAGACCGATAAAATAAAAGACTTCTCAACAGGAAAAAGATGAAGTCGAAGAATAACCAAGCACTCACAGAAATAAAAAAATCATCCTCTTAAGACCGTCAATTTGATGGTAGGTTTTGTAGGTACTTCCATATGGAATCCCTCTCTCCCTCACCATCGTCGTCGTCGGTAGAGAAGGTATATGAAGCCCTGATGGAATTCTCGAACTATGGACTATTTCTTGCCGAATCTGATCTGCGAAGTGTTCGCGTATATACGCAAGCGGTCCTTTTGATCTTTTGGGTTTCCAGATACTTTTGGTTGGCTTTGATCTGTGCCGATAGTGACACAAATTCGGTTTTTAGGTTTGTTGTTTTTTCAACGCGGTGCGGTGATTGGTCGTACCGTACATATTGAAGCCGCACGCATGATATTTGTGCCCATTGCCATCATCAACGAATCTAGGCAAAAGAATTAGCCAACAACAATAACAACAACAAAAACAATAACAATTGGAAGGAAATTAGATTTTTTTAAGGTTGAAGATCAATGAATACGCGCCGAAAGGTAAACCTTTGGCTAATAGATACTAGAATTATATTTATAAGACATATTTATCTATTTTACGATGAGCTTTTAGCGCAAATTCAACTTCCAAAGCGAAACAATCGAATATTAAAAAGATTTTAAAGTGAGATAAGATTTTAAAAGACTTATAAGAAAAGACATTAGAGCCTCATATCATATCATACTCGTCGTAAAATAAATTCATTTAGCTTCTATGAAATTGATTTTTCGTGTGTGGTTTGTTTTGAAAAATTGACCTTTTTAGCGGTTGATTTGAAAATTATTCGTCAATTAGTCGCAGGATGTTTTCGTTTATTTTTTTATGTTTTTGAAATGATTTTTAACGACCAAGAGATGTGATATGAGTACAAACATACAGAAACAGAAGATGAAGATTGACATGGGAAATCAATAAATTTTGCAGATAAAATGGAACACACACACAAAATATTGGTAATGTGATGATGATGATGATGATGGGAACTTAAAAGAATTGTTTTTCTCATACTACGTTTTTTTTTTTTGAAAAAAGCCTTAATTGTCACTAAAAAATATACTTGAGAGGGATAAACTTTAAAAGGCTTTTAATTTGCAGATATAATATCAAAGAACGAAGGTTGAACTTTTGATTATGGTAATTTGGACCTTCAAAACTCAATTTTTTTTTTGGTTTTTAACGGAAAGTGCGATAAGATCTTTTTTGCTAACTTTGTAAAGCCGACTCTATGCTAGTAAATGGATTTTTTAAAGTATTACAAACAAAACCAATTTACTTAGCCGACAAAGAAATTATTTGAATAATTTTGAATTTCTTTAAACGAAAACTGTTATTATTGTATTCGCTAAAAATCCTATCTCAAAATAAAACATCACTTTCAAGCCTTTTTATTTGAAAAAAAAAAACATAATATAAATGTTGCTTAGATGACACGTAAAATAATAACTTCAATTAATTACCACTAGACCATAAATATCAAAAACTTTAACTAACCCAACACTGTTAAGGATGTTTAAAAAGACGAATTGTAGTCTTATCGCCCTAAAAAATTATAAATAAATAAATAAATTGGTTGGCGCGACAGTCTGTTGAGATCTAGGACCTAGTGACTTACAACTTTTAACCATTCCTGCGTGCGAGTACTGTTGTCAGGGATGGAGGTATAGCTTTAAGCCAAATCCGAACGGCAAATTTGAGAAAGCACTTTTCATGACAAGAATTACTCTTGGAGAATTTGTCAATTCTTCGAAAGAGGCAGTACCCGTTAAAAAACTGTAGATGGCATAGGCAGGAATCGAACCCAAGACCTCTGGCAAGACAGTCCAACGCACTGCCTCTTGCGAGGAATTGACGAATTCTCCAAGAGTAACTATTGTCAATTGTCATGAAAAAGTGCTTTCTCAAAAATTAGCTGTTCGGAGTCGGCATATAATCTGTAGGTCCCCTCCATTCCTGACAACATTACTCGCACACAGGAATGGTTGAGAGTTGTAAGTCACTAGGCCTTGGTTCTCAACGGACTGTCGCGCCACCCAATTTATTTATTTATAAATCATTCTATGTTGCGAAGATTGAGCTTCCTCTTTAAAACTTCTATACGCGATATGGTTTAACTTCTCTATTATTGTTTTAAAATTGTTTTTTAGATCTGAAAGTCTTATACCGGGTAATAATTCGATACTTTCACCTAAGCTAAGAGCCAACTTCTTCCAACTTTTGACTCGATTACCCCGGGATGACAAAATCTTTTTAAGCAATTGTCTCGGCAATCTTTCTTCGTCTATTTCCATCACCTTAATTATGTTGTCAAAATGCAGCTTTAAGGTCCTTAAGAGCAATGGATGTTCAGTTGTTTCATAAAATTGGAGTGCAAAATACGTTTTAATAAATACCTGAGGAACCTTTCCACCTCCTCGTATTGGCAATATCCCCAAACTTGTGCGCCATAAAGCATTATAGAAGCTGCTGTCACATGAAAAATGTTTAGCTTTGAACTATGCTCGACACCTTTATTATTGATGTAACGTTTCCACACAGAAGAAACTGATCTTTTCGATTCCGCTAGCTTGGACTCAAAATGCCTTTCTATGTTGAGGTTAGATGTTATTAAAACCCCTACGTATTTGTACTCTCGAACAATTGCAACATATTCACTATTTAACATCCACTTTTCGTTATTTGCATACCTTCCTCCTCCGCCGCGAAATATCATAATTTTGAACTTCTGTCAATTAACTGACAGATTCCAATTTTCACAATTAGTCTCCAGTCTGCCACATTATTTTCATACAACGCTCTCGCAAGGGTAATGACTTTATTTGATACTCCAAGCTTATAAAGCTTATAATAAAGCGCTTCACGGGCGATTGAATCAAACGTAGCTCGAAAATCCAAAAAAAGGCGTAAAGTTTGGTTTCCTTTTTTTAAAGTCCTCTGTAATGTTTATCAAACTTTATCAAACTGCTCTATAGTCGAACAGCTCTTACTAAATCCTGCTTGAAATGCATTAAGAATTTTATTTTCTTTGGTCTAATGTGTAAGCCTATTAAAAATTAGAATACGGATTACGGCTATTTTTAATATTTTAGCGCCTTTCGTATCATTTACTTGTTGACGCAGTTCCACTGATAAAGCTATTTTGCGACTGACCTATCCTAGCATTAAAGTCTCCAATCAGAAGTACATCCATTGAGCCTATAGAGTTTGAAGGGTTTCGCAGAATCTGTTATAAGCTCGCATCTAGTATGAACATCAGATAAATGGGTTTAATGTGGACCACCGAACCATTTATTATTAGCTCCAATACTTCCATTTCATCAACTTTTGGAAAAATTCGTAGAAAAAACATCAACATGCTTGCGATATCCCCAATATCCTCCACCGCTTTCTCTCCCAAATGCGTTTGACTTTACCGTTGGAATCCCAATTAATTCATAGTTCTTAAATATATCATTAAATTTATAATCATCTAATACATGTGTTTCAAAAAGCATAAATCTGTATATCAAAGCTTTTTACATAGTTAAACAAATTCATAACAAACAAATTATTTTTAAGCCCTGAGACGTTATATCCTATACTTAAGTTTACATAATTATTTTGCGTCTGGTAGACGGATATTTCTCATTCCGGTTTTTCGTGCTTATGAGTATATTGGGTAAAATGACGTTTTAATTTAAAAATGGTGTTTAATCTTATGTCATATCGTCCAAAGAAAATTGACAAAATGCCTAAAAACAATATCATAGTTCAAAGTTGAAAACAATTTTAAATGTTAAAGTGTATAGGATTTCCACACCAAACTCAAAACCCGATTTTCGAGAATTTATCGGTTTTAAATTTTCGGGGTTTTATTAAAAATTGGATTGAAAGCATTTCATTAGGTTTTCATATCGCTAAAAAAAACAATTTCAAGCCATATCTTAATGCTGAAATTGGAAATAAAAAAACAGTTCAAAGACTTTAAGAGCTATTTGTTTGTTTAAAATATAGAATTAATGTCTTAATCTAGTCATTCACGGCAGAGGCAAAGATTAAAATGGAGCCGAGCTGACCCAAAATCGACCATGTGTAGGGAAACTGAAGTGGTTCGGTTTGGCTCGGCAGATCCATTTGTATTTTCAGCAGCCTGACCCAACGGGCCAAGGCTCATATCTGCCGTGTGTGGGGAATCAACTAGCCAAGTAGTTCAGTCTGTTAACACAATCTACCCATTTAACAATGATCTAACTATCTCAATCAATCTAGTACAAAAACTTAAGCAAACAAATCCTAAATGTCTCTTGCCCTCTTTTAATTTTTGTCTGTCATATTTTTCTACTTACAAGTTTCGTAATTTTAAGATATTTTACTGACAAAATGCCTTCAATTATAAACACATTTGCTTGTCCTCGAAATGAAAAACATAAAAATAATCATTATGTCAAAGTGGCTGTGGCTCGGTCGTCGTAAATTTGAATCGTGACCAATTGCCGTGTAAGTCTTGTTTTAAGGCTTATTAGCACTGATATTTAAATGTTTAGGATGTAACGTAGACAGCGGTTAACAAAAGTTTGCAACCTTCTCGAAATATCAGCAGAACACTTCCACGTCTCGCAGGCATATAGCAGCACGGATTTTACGTTGGACTCAAACAACTTTAACTTTTTATTCTATTGGTGACATCCAGGTCCGTTCCACAATCGAGTGCCAAATAGCTTCCCAGATAGTTGAGCTGGGTGACCTCTTCTGCTGCCACTTGTCTCACAATTACCTGTTGTTGTTGGTTTCAGCTGGTATGCATTAACTTAGTCTTACTGGCATTATTCCTTTAGCCAGCAACCTCCCCATTTTGTTGAAGAGAGCGGCACATTTGATATTGTATTGGTCACCAATGCATCGAAACATCAATGACAGTTCGTGAAAACAAATTAAAACAAACAAAGCAAAATATAAGAAACGGATAGATTAATTTTGAAATGTCAGAAATTCAATAGTCATATGGATTCACAAATTAATAATATTTGTAGAAAATAAATGGTTATAATCAGGTTAGTTTTTTCTTCTGTGACATTTTTCATTTTTAACATTAACATTTTTTTTACATTTTTCCAATTAAGCAGAAGCAGATACGAAGCCTCCCGGGAAACCCCAAAAATAGTGACACCCGATTCATAAAGTCGATACAACTTCTCAAAAGAATGAATACACCCAATTCTTTTGCAATGTTCCTAATCTTATCTGTAAATCTGACTTTTAAAAAGTAAGTACCAAGGACCGGCTTTATTTTAAAACTAACATCAAATCTTAATTGTCACGCAAAAAACAAACATGACGTTCAAATGAATGCGTTCAAAGAATTAGGTATGTTTGATTCAATCTTCAATGGAAACATTCAGTTAAAAAGATTCATTGTAGATTTATTTTGAAAATATTTACAATTGTATGGTAAATACTTTTGGAGTAAATGAAACTCAAAATTTAAAAAAAGTGTATTTAGATATTTAATTGGTAAAAACGGTGTATGAAAGTAAAATTAGACATTTTGTGATATTAAGGTTAGTAAATTTTATCTTATTATTAAAGCGTATAAAATGTTGCGCTTTACTTCGCCTAAAACCTGATTTTTTGTTAAATCCTAAACAACTCTTTAAAAAATTTCAGGATAAAAATGTACCAACATTTCTGATAGATGTGTTTAAAAAATGTAGCCAACGGATATTTTTATGGATTTGGATTTATTAGGTGGGATTTGAATCATTTATAGAAGATCCACAACTCAGAATTAACAGATGAAAAAATATATGTAAAGAAAATGTGAGACTTGAATTTTAAATTTCTAGAATATTCGAACTATTTGTCAACAACTTTCACAAATGAAAAACCAATTTTACAAACCATTTTTACAAACTCTTAGCAAGAAAATGCGTATTTTAAAAGTTACATTTTTTTAGAATTTTACTCCACCAAACAAAATCTGGACTCTGTCGTGCCCTGTTGCCATAACTTCTTCATGTCTCCCTATACTGATTTGATAACTTTATTTTCAATGCTCCTCCATAAATACTTCCTCTATAGACAGAGTTTTCAGTTTTAAAAAGGTTGGCTCTGTGGGTCTCAGTGAGTAGGTTGGGATTTGTAGCTTCAGTTGATTCTCGTTTTTTTACATTAATAACTCTCTTTGGCCAGACATTACTTAAACTTTGTTGATAGCTTATAGTATTCGTATACTCTTTCTTTGCAGCTTGTCTCATAAATGACGGTGTGAATGCTTCATGCGTCTCCTATACCCAACCCGGTATAACTTTAAAGAGAGAAAGAGTCACATCAGCGCCAAAAGCGCAGAAGAATCTTGTAGCCATCAAGACGAAGGCTGAAGACGGTATTTCTATAGAGAATTACGAATAGCTTAAGGCTGAACTGAAAACGATGATGATGTGGATGATGATGATGATATAAGGTCCAACATGGAGTAGAAACATCATAGTCAGATTCAGATGCGGCTTGGCGGCTAAAAAAAAAGAAAAGAAAAAGAAGACGAAGAAAAAAACAACAACATAACCAACTCCCTGATTTCTTGGGATTTCTTCCGTTGCGCGCGCAACCGCAGAAAATTTGTCGGCGTCGTTTGATCTTGGAAATGGCGTGTGCCTTAATGCAGAGATTATTGTTTGATTACACCGATCCGAACGGCTCTGAACTCTAGTGTGGGAATAATAGACCGTTTCTTGCGTCTCTTTTTTTGTGTGTTGGTTAGTATGACTCTCCTCTTGCCAATGGTGGTTTTTTTTGATACAAAGTATTATGTTGAGTAAGTTTGCATTTTTTTTTTTTCATATTTATCGACTTTAATTTTCAAGGAAGACTATCTACATTTTTTACATAAACAGGCAGGTCTAAAGGTACTTGAGTTTTATTGTAATTTGGAACATATAGTAATCTATATTTATGTTTGATAGATGAAATTATAACTTGAGTTAATTGAGTTCTATTTAAATGATTTTCAATGACGAAACTAGGTCGTTTACAACAATATATTGGCGCAGAGTTTCAAACGATTCAAGTAAATGCATTTAAGTTAACAACTTAATTAAAACGATGATGATCCTTGTTTTAAACTAAATCAAAAAAACTACTTTAACTTTTAATATTATGTTACATCCATATTGCTTATAAGTTTCTGACATTTGAGTTTAGGTTTGTTTGTTTTTTTTTTTTTGTTTTTTTTTTCACGAACTGTCACTTTTTAGAAGTGTTCAGATGGATGAAATAGAATAAGTTTTTTAATATTTTATTTTCTAATAGTTTTTATTTTAAACTTTATATAAGTTTAACTTCTTGTACATGTTAACGAATGAAATAGAGCTGTCAAATTCCCAGCTTAACATTTATAAAAACTGTTAACGTATTGGGGCAAAGTGGGGTTAATCTGGCTTAAAATCTAGATCTGCAGATTTGATCTTAAATCAAAGATAGGTCAATTTATTTTGCAGGGCAAATTTGTGTTTCAACAGATCTAAATCAAAAACACATTGATTTATTTAACTCATGGAAAATCCCATTACAATTAGTGGGTTGCATTGAACTTTTACTCTAATCGCAATTTGATTGAAGTTTAAATTTAATTCCGGAATTCCGAGTTGATAACGGCAAGTTTAAGAAAAATATTGGAAACCGTCGAGCTACAGTTGATAGATTGTGTTAGGATTCATGATTTTTGCTTATACTTTGTTTCATCCTATAATTTTGAAATGTTTAACCTCTAATTGGAAAAAAAAACTTAAGTCTAAAATCCTCTGAAGTAAGGATTGCTGTTCAGAGCTCTGACCACTGAGTCTTAAGATTATGCTGAATGCGCTTAGAATTAATTTTTCTCTGAAAATTTTCGATTTCGTTTAGAAATGCCATTGAGCTCTTAACATTCAAGAATTTGTATATATGATTTTTGGGAGCCGAAAATTTATAGGCTTTTCACACCAAGTCCAAAACCCGGTTTTCAAGAAATTATCGGATTTTGCCGAGAACCTACATCGAAAACTCAAATTTTCCCATTCATTTTTGGTAAACCACAAGTTTTTCTAAACCAGAAGTTTTATATAAAACCTGTCGAAAACTAGTAGCATTTAAAGTTGAACGAAACAAACAAACCTTTCGAAACATTCAGCGCTCAAATTAATGTAAACAAAACAGCTGATGGCTGCTGTAAAAGCAAATATTTCATTTTGAAATAAATTTGGTCATGGTAAGTAATATTATTTATACAATTTCCATACAAAATAAGAATTATTGCTTTTGCTTTTTATTTACAGAATATGGAAAAGAAAATAAGGAAACTTTGGGGGAGCTGCGTGGCAACAAAAAAACGTCGAGAAGCCCGCTGATTACTTGCGGCACTGGCCGTTCTTTTATGATCCTCGAGAGTTTCAAACGCTCTTTGTTAAGCTAGGAACCGGAATTCACTATGGCTACTAGTGTGGCGACCCCAAGGACGAGGAAGACTTGCTCATAATTCGTAAATCCAAGGGTTGCATCTTCGAACACGCTGTTACAAACATTTTCGACGGTTTCGCTTACTACCTGGATAAAGACTTTCCGGTAACTCCGTTCAATTTCAATTACAAGAGTTTGGGAGATATGAGAAAGGCAATAAGTCCATTTGTGGAAGAGAATATGTATGCAAGAAAATCTCTGCTGGAGGCTATGTCACATTGGGCTAGGAAAATTTGCGTCAAAACATTCCACATTGTGGGAAACGTTGTTCCAGTAAATACA